>NC_142087.1:12500000-13750000 GCF_054644295.1 Miniopterus natalensis
CTTGGCGTCAAGAAGGGGTCAGGGGTCTGAGGAGTCTGGGCTCAGAGGAAGACGTGGGGTCGAGGAGAGCCTCGCGGCCTCGGAAGGGTCTGTGGGTAGCGGCGGGAGTCTGGGTCCGAGCAGGATCCCGGCTCACGCGGGAAGAAGGGATTTGGCTCCTGGGCTGTATAATGTGTCCTGAATCACTAAGGTCGCGCTATAGGGCGCTCTGCTCCCCGACCCCCTCTCCCCCCCGCTCCGCGACCCGGACCTGCCCTCCGGCCTCTGCTCGCACCCCCACCCGAGTGCCGGCAGCAAGTTGAAGACGCTGAGCAGGGGGGAGCGAGTCAGGCCCCGAAACGCGCGAGGTGGGGCTGAGGCGCCCCCTCCCGGCCGCCCGCGAGCTCAGGCCCCGCCCCCGCCCCGCACCCCCGCCCCGCACTCCCGCCCCCCGCACCACTTCCGGCAGGCGCTGCGCTGCGGGGGGCGCGGGCGAGGATGGCGGCGGAGAACCCGGCCAGCCAGGAGAGCGCCCTGGGCGCCTACTCGCCCGTGGACTACATGAGCATCACCAGCTTCCCGCGGCTGCCGGAGGACGAGCCGGCGCCCGCCGCCCCGCTGAGGGGCCGCAAGGACGAGGACGCCTTCTTGGGAGACCCCGACACCGGTGAGACCCGCTGGCCCCGTTCCTGCCCCCTGGGGCGCCCCTGGTCCTCCGTCTGCGCTGAGCATCACCTCAGCCTCCGTCTCCCTAATTCATTCCCTTCCTCCTAGACCTTTCTCCCCGCCCTTGTTTCCGTTCGTTGTGTGACGGGGCTGGTACTGCGTTTCTGCCTCGGAGTCCGAGGATGCGACAAGGGAGAGGGATGCCAGGGACTGCAGCGGGAGAGATGGGGTTACCTCTGGGGAAGAACCAACTGATAAGGGAGGGATGTGGGAGGGAAGGTCCTGAGGGACGGCTGTGATTGCCCAGAAGAGGCTTTTCTCTCTCGCCTCGGAGAACCCCGGGTGGAAGAACCCGAGTCAGAGACTGCAGTAGGGTGAATGGAGGTTAGGTCTTGAGAAGAACTTCCCCACAGTCAGGGACCGTGGGAAGGAGAGACCACGGGGGAGAAGCTGAGAGTCTCTGCATGTCCAGGGAGGGGAAAAGAGGGCATTGTTCTGTCCGTCTGTCTGTGCTGGGTATTGGGAGACAGGGGGGATGGACCGAATGACCTCTCAAAGTCCTTGGGGACCAGAGGGCCTTTGCTGCCCCGTGCATTACCTCACCCCCTACCAGAGCCATGGGTCAGGCCGGGATGTTAGTAAGGTACCCTGGAAGCAGGCTCCAGAATTTTACTGTGTTCTTTTCAGCGCTCTGCTGAGGCTGCAGGGAGGGGGGGGGAGTAGGGAGAGAGGAGACCGGGCCTGGGGGAGACCCTAGGGCCAAAAGCCCTCTGATAATTTCTTCCCTGGTGCTCCGGCTGCTGTCCATGTGCCCCAGCTCTGTTCTCCCCTCCACTCCTCATCCTCCACCCCCATCCCTCTTTCCCTCAACGTCACTTCCTGGCATTAGAGCATCCTTCTGGTTCACTCTCTCTTCCTCCCAGTGCCGGCACTTGAGTCCTTTCGCTTACCAGCCTGGCAGATCCTGCTCCTCTGGCTCAGCCCTCTCTGGCCTGGCCCTTCTGTAGTGACTCCCAGTCTGACAGCCCCAAATTCTTTCCCCTTCCACAAGTTTCTGGTTGTCTGGCCTTGACCACCAACCAGCCCCTGCCAACCTGACTAGATTTTTTTTACCCCACCTGGAAGGTGTGTGAAGTGACAATAGGGAGCTTTATGGGCATCAAAAGTCAAAGTTGCAGATCAAAACTTTTTTTCCAGAGGGAGTAGCCCTGGACTCAGGGGGTAGCAGGGAGAGGAGTGGGAAGATGTGGCCTGGTAGAGACCAGCTGAACCAGGTCCATTATTCAGGGGTGAGGAGTGACAATTCTGGTCCCAGTGTTGCCCTGACTCATTGTGTGACAATGGGCACACCTACCCTTAGCTTCTTTAGCTTCCTCAGCTTCCTCTTCCAGCTCAACTGGGAATGCATATCTCTCCCAACCTAGAGACTGGGAACCTCTGATATGTTTTCTCCTGGTTCCATATAAATGCATTTATCAAAACCTGTGTTGTTTATTTGTGTGATCATATAATTACTCCATGTCTATAAACCCTATGAGGGTGGGATCATGACTGTTTTGTTTGCCATTCAGCACAGCGATAAGTGCTCAATAAAAATTTTTGAATGAATAAATGAATGAGAAAGAAGATCGTAGGATGAAAGAATGGCAGCAGAGGGAGTTCTCAAAACTCAGGGAGTACCATGGCGAGTTAATACAGACTGCCCTAATCTGTACAAAAATCTAGCCGATACCCCAGTCACTTGAGTTTCTGGGAACCTGCACCTAATGCCAAGGCTGTGCACTAAGGTTCCAAGGACCTTGCCATCATACCTGTGTAGTCATTTGAATGCCATGTCTCCCAGCACTGCTTCCAGGCCCCAAGCCTCCTCTGGCCCAGCTGGACCAGCCAGCTGGCTAACATGGCCTCCTATGCTCTCAACCCGGTAGTGCCGCCTAGTGGAGAGAGATCTTGGCTGGAGATTGAGGTCCTCTCATCCAGAAGTGTGATTGTGCCCACCTAGCCTCTAGCCTGCCATGCCCTAGAACCAAGTGTCAGGCACCCCACAGCAAACCCTACGGAAAACAGAGCTAGGTGATAACCACTCTAAGTTTGGAGTAATACTGTCTTTCCTCTCTTCTGAGCTCCAGGCCCATGTGTTCCTCTCTGTCGCAGGCATCTGCCTCTAGATGTCCTGCCAGTACCTCACCTTCAGCATGTTCTACACTGAACTCATCATCTCTTCCCCATACACCTGCTCTTCTCCCAATGTCATTCTCAATTAATGATACTTGCCTTTCACCCCGTCTCCAAGGTAAAAGCCCAGGAGCTATCCATCATCCTCCCTCTTCCTCTCACTTCCAAAATGGTGATCAGATGCTCTCTGTCCCCCTCCTAAGTATCTTTCAAATTCCATCACACCATCCCTGTCATCATTGTAGACTAAGCCACCATTCTCTCTTATCTGTGTTACCCATAGGCTTCTAGCTAGTCTTCCTGCCTCCTGCTTCTACCCACCTCCTGCACAACCCCAGTCCATCTACCACCCTGCACTTCTGATCATGTCACTCCCTGGTTCAACAATCTTTAGTGATTCTCCCCTTTGAGGAGTAAGCAAGCCAGAGAAGACCTCAGTCTCCAGCCAAGATCTCTCTCCTGAGCTCTAGACCTGCCAAGTCAACTCTAGTCAGGGCTCTTCTGTCATAAAGTCAGCCAAAACTGAGCTACATCTAAAAAGAGAACTTTATTGGGTAGCATAACTGAAGAGTTCAGGGGCATGGGGCTTCTGGCATAGTTGCATCAAGGTGCCTAAAAAAGAATGGGCTTTACTCCACCTCTTGCTTTGCTTTCCTTTTCACAGACTTCATCTTCAGAAAGCCTCCCACCTTGTTGGGGCAAATTGCCCCCAGCAACAACAGCAAATCTTACTACCTTAGTAGTCCTAGATAAAAAGAAAGCCTTCCTCTTCCCTAATAGCTCCAGCAAAAGAACAAAGTTTGAATATGATTGGCATGGCAATGGTCACATGCCTGTCCCTGGACCAATCACTGTACAGTGGTGCCTGTTCTGATGGGCTAGGCCTATGTCATGTACTTACTCTAGTCAGCAATGAGGGAAAGAGGCACAAGAGGGGAAATAGTATTCTCTAAAAGAAAATGGAATGGGGAATGGTGTCTAAGCAGATAAAAATCAGATGCCTACTAGGTCAGCTGCTTCCAGACAACTCCTGCTGGTGTCTCACAAATTCAGAATAGCTAAAATTAAACTCATCTTTCTCCCAAAAGACTTGTTTATTCTGGTCCCAAACTAACCTTTTCCCAGTGTCCTGCTGTTGCTCTTACTTATCAGTAAAATCAGTGGTATTATTGCCCAGTACTTTCACAGTAGGGTACTCAGTAAATGTTTTTGTTGAATAAATGAATAACTTAATAATCGGTGAAATAAAAAGTCTTAAGTAGATCCATCTCTGCTACCACCTTCATCTCCTGGCTTCTCATATCTAATTGGAGAAAACAGATTTAAGGAAGAGTACCTGGAAATATCAATTGAAATTACCTCGTAAGGTTGGTTTTTGAGGAGGGAAATGACTACCGGTGACATGTGGAGCAATGGAAAGGAGTTTTTTTAGTTACATAGACTCTTGATTCTTCCATTTATTTATTTATAACCTTAAGCAGGCAGTATCACCTTTCTCAGCCCCAGTTTCCTCATCTTTAAAATGGAGAGAGTGAGTCTGTCTTTTAAAGTTATGGGAACACTTCAATCGGGAAGTGTATGTAAAGTGCCTGGTAATATAGTCAGTATCAATAAATATAAGTTCCAAACCCTTTCCTGCAGTTCTTTTGAAACCTCTAGTGCCAAAGAGTGTTCTGTACCCAGAGTAGGTGTTTAACATCTGTTTGTCCAATGAATTCCAGTTTTATTTACAGACTCTGTGGTGCTGATGCTGAGCATTAAATGCAAGCACAATCAACTGAAAGAGGCTTCCAAAAGACAACCTTCTTTTTTAAATAAAAATTTAAAATGAATTATGTGTTCATGGTAAAAATAATAAAGAAACAAGGAATAGTGAGGAAAAGTTCCCTTCTCCACTACTGTCTCCTTTTTATTTAAAGTATATGTATTGATTTAAATATATATATATGTAGTAAAAATTTCAAACAAAATATTCTCCCAACCAGTCTCATTCCCACCTTCAGGAGCTTTTCCCAAAAGTAACCACCTAAATATCTATATATGTATGAGGTTTCTTATTTATATAAAAGAAGAGTGTGTGGATTATGAAGGGCTTTGACTGCCAGGTCAAGGAGCTTAGATTTTTTAAAAAATATATGTCTTTATTGATTTCAGAGAAAGGAAGGGAGAGGGAGAGAGAGAGAGAAACATCATTGATGAGTCATTGATCTGCTGCCTCTTGCACGCTCCCCACTGGGGTTCAAGCCCGAAACCTGGGCATGTGCCCTGACCAGGAATAGAACTTCAATCTCTTGGATCCTAGGTCCGATGCTCAACCGCTGAGCCATGCCTGCTTGGCAGGAGCTTAGATTTTTATCATGTTAGCATTGGTTTACCGGTTTTAAATAGGAAAATATAAGTTAATTTTTAATATTGTCCCACAGACTTTTAAAGCTGTTATACTCCTAGTACACAGTAGCAGGTGCTCAAAAAACATTTATTGAATGAACTTTTAAAAATAAAATAAAAAATTTTCATTTGTCTTTCCTGCAAGACAGTGGGGGGCTAGTATCCTTTATGGGGGAATCATGCACCACAGCTGGGCCGGGCAGCTAGCATCAGGCCTGGGGGGCAGTGGGTCTGCTGGGGTGGCCACAGTAGGCAAGGAATATCAACTGTTGCCCACGCCCCACTTTAAGCAACTGCATTCATGCAGGATGGCAGGTGAATGAATGAACTTTTAAAAAACACATTGTGAGTACAGCAATGTATTAAAGTCAAGGTATCAGGTTATTTATTTACTGTTTACAAACACCCAGGACCTTTAGGATGTTTAGAAGCCTAGGTTTAAGGCTGATAGCACCCAGGGGAGGGAACTATGGGATAGAAGAAGGTCTCTCTCAGTCTTGCCCAAGGTTGAAAAAAATGAAAATAACTTTGGGTGAACAGCACCTATGGGGTGCCTGGTGTACATTGCTTCATGTATCCACCCAGCTGGTTAGGGACTAGTGCCATTATTAGGATGAGGAAACTGAGGCTCATAACTTGAAATGACTTATCCACTCAGCAAGTGAAGTGCCTTTCAGGTCTCTCTGCCTCCACTCTTACATCCTCAGATCCATTCTCCACGTAGCAGCCAGAGGGATGTTTTCATTTGTTTGTTTTGTAATATGTTTTTATTGATTTTAGAGAGATAGGAAGGGAGAGGGAAAAAGAGAGAGAAACATGGATCCTCTGTCTCCTGCACACCCTCTACTGGGGATTGAGCCCCAAACCAGGGCATGTGCCCTTGACCAGGAATCGAACCCAGGAACCTCTCTGTGCCTGGGAGGACACTCAACCAACTGAACCACACTGGCCAGGGCTGGAGAGATCTTTTCAAAACATAAAACAGATGCTTCACATTCTCACTTAAAACTCTTTGATGGCCTCCCATGGCTCTTAGGGTAAAATCCAAGCTTCTCACTAGGCCAAGAAGGCCCAGTGATCTGGCCTAGCCTCCAGCCCACTGCTCACTACACTGGAACCACCCAGGGTTTGGTTATTTTTTTCTATTGTGCTGTTACAGCCCTACCTTAGGGCCTTTACACCTGCTCTTCCTTCTTTCTGGAACATTACGTACTCACCACTTGCTCTGCCTATGGGTGGCTCTTTCTCATCCTTTAGTCTCAAAAGTCACATCTGCTGAGAGGCCATGGCCCCAAGACACATCACTATTGTCTTGCTCAATCCTTTGTGTTCATAGCACTTTCCAGGGCCTGTAATTATATACTCATCTGTCTGCTTGTTCATTGCCTTTTTCTTCTACTGGTCTGTGAACCCCAGAGGGCCGGAATTGCTGTACCTTTCCCCTAGCATCTAGCATAGAGCAAGGAACATAGCAAGACCCTCCATAGTTGTTGGATGGATGGATGGATGGATGGATGGATGGATGGATGGATGGATGGATGGATGAGTGGTGGATGGATGAGTGAATGGATGGATGGATGAGTGGATGGATGGATGGATGGATGGATGGATGGATGGATGGATGGATGGATGGGTAACTGAAGCAAGGTTGGATGCCAGGGTCTGTCCGCTTCCTTTAGGTAGCTGCCTCCTTGCACCAGAGGCTGGGCCCGGCTCCGGGAGTATCTGGTTTCCCGGGAGGGTCCAACTCCCGTCTCTTAGGGACATGTTCCCATCCCTGGGTCCCTGGAAATCTTGTCTCGGGGCACTAATCCAGCTGCCCTGAATCACAGCTAGTGGCCCCAGGCTCTTCCCAGCCCTGACTGCCACCCCATCCCCCTTAGGATGCATAGGGGAGGCGCTGGAAGGCGGTGCTATCTAGTGGGGTTCGTCGGACTGGAGCGCGGAGACGGAACGGGGGGGGGGGGGAGGGGGAATAGCCCCGCCTCGAGGGCGGGCAGGGCGGGGTAAGAGGCTGCCTGACTGACCCCGGCCCCCTGCAGACCCTGACTCCTTCCTGAAGTCGGCGCGCCTGCAGCGGCTGCCGTCGTCTTCCTCGGAGATGGGCAGCCAGGACGGGTCGCCCTTGCGGGAGACGCGCAGAGACCCCTTCTCCGCGGCCGCGGCCGAGTGCTCCTGCCGCCAGGACGGGCTCACCGTCATTGTCACCGCCTGCCTCACCTTTGCAACCGGTGTCACTGTGGCGCTCATCATGCAGATCTATTTCGGGGACCCTCAGGTGAGAAATCGCTTGAGGAGGGCGTGGGAATTGGGGGCTGGCGGAGCAGTGGAAGTGGGCCAGGGCTTGGGAAGGGGGGAAGGTCTCCGAGGCTGGAGACGGACCGGGCAAGGAGGGGGCCTGATCAGGTAGGAGGCACTTGAGGTACCGAGGGAAAAGAAGGCAAACAGGGGCGAGCCCAGGGGACAAGAGGACAGAGCTCCCGCCAGCGCCACCCCACCTCCCCACCCCGTGGAGGTCCTGGGGTAGTGGAGGTACCCTAGGGAAGAGGGGGCTCCTACGGGCCCCAGCCAGTGTCCTTTCCCCTCCCAGATCTTCCACCAGGGTGCCGTGGTGACCGATGCTGCCCGCTGTACGTCGCTGGGCATCGAGGTGCTCAGTAAACAGGGATCTTCTGTGGATGCAGCTGTGGCAGCAGCCCTGTGTTTGGGGATCGTGGCTCCGCACAGTTCCGGCCTCGGCGGGTGAGGCACCCCCTGCTGTGCGGGTTGGGGGGGGGGTCCCCCCAGGACAGGCCCAATTCCCTGTCCTGGTCCACAGACCTCATGGGGGAGGGGAGTCTCCAACTTGGAGCAGAGGGAGGGACAGGCCCCAGCTCCTTGCATTTGTTCCTTTCACACACAATTCTATCCCTCTTCTTAGGTGGAGTCAGAGGAGGTGTTTTCAAAAGCTTTTTTTTTTTTTTTTTTTAATTTGGAAAAGGATTTTGTAAATTGTGACCCGAGGCGCACAGGCAGGGGTGTGCTGTCATTAATTAAGGTGGGATACTTAAACCTTCAGGCTCACAAATCCCTGAGAGTCTGATGGAAGCTCCAGACCCTCCCATCCTCCAAATACACAACCCAGCTAAGAATTCTTAAAACAGACGTGGCAAGCTGGCCGCCCATGCGCCACACCCAGAACACAGACCGGTTTGGTCTGCAGACTTACATTTTTAAAAATTTGTTTCCCATTGTTAAGAAGTTGAGAATTTCCAACATCCCTTGAGCCTGGAGAGACCTGGTAACGCAGGGTCCACAGTTCCATGTGACTGCAATTATCCGGATCTGAGTTGACGCTGCTTCCCATTCCCTGCCTTCTACTTTGCCACAGTTCCTACCACTCCCTATTCTTTGTTATGTTACTTGGCCACAGGCCAACCCTCTCAGATGCAACCACCGTCTCAGATGGAAACAAGTCACAGAAAAGGGACAAGCTGACAAAGTCCATGTCTTGGTTCCTGTAAGACCAGCCCTCCAGGCCCTACCAAAGAAATTCTCCTTTTGGTTTTGCACAGTCTGTTCTTACATAATTCAGTCCTGGGAGAGGGAGCAGAGGCATACCATGGAGGCAGGTGCAGGAAGCTGGCGGGGGTCCAGCTGTGGTCTGGGGTGGGGGGGGTGGGGCAGAAGAGCCTGCTCTCCCAGTCTCTGGGGTTTTTCTAATCAGGGATTAAGTTCTCCAGTGACAGGCTGGAAGAGGTCCACAAACTCTGGATTCCTGCCTCGATTCCACTCCTCACCATAGTGGTGTAGCTGAGTCTCTGAATCCCTGTTGGGAAGGGGGCTCAAACACTTGACTCCTGATGACAAACTGAGCCTACAGCCATCGCCATTGGGAATTTAGGGGTGGCAGGTTAACTGTTCAGAGGGGTGGCATCTTTTCATCACCCTCCCCCTCTGTGTCTCTTCCAGTGGGGGTGTGATGCTGGTACATGACATTCGAAGAAACGAGAGCCACCTAATTGATTTCCGGGAGTCTGCACCGGGGGCCCTCAGGGAAGAGGTCCTACAGAGGTCCTGGGAGACCAAGGTGGGGACCCTGGTGATAAGAGAGTACGGGGGGGGGGTGTCTCCCTTCACTGCCCATCTTTAACCCAAGCATTACTTTGCTGAATATTTGCTATGGAGGTGAGAAAATGAGTTGAGCAGGATACTCTTAGGCTATGAGGGAGACAGGCAACCCTCCAAATAAAATAATGAACAAAAAAATCTGGATGGTGGATATCAAGCAATACAGCAACATCTTAACTCTCTGGCAGCCTTGCCTATCTGGCACACAGAAGGAAGGAAAAAGGCCAATGAGCAGCCTGAGACGTCGAAGTTGCTGCACTAACACTCACACATCCCACTTTGAGCCTGCCGACTGCAACTTTCCCAGCCCACGGCATATTGGAAGATTAGAAAGGAACTGCTAGAGGGAAAATCCACTCTCCACTGAGAGCAAGGACAGAAATAGAATAACTTGGAAACATAGATATTTAGTGCAGAGGTAAAAGCCACACTCCTGAGTTATCACAGTTCATAGTAATGGTGGTGTGATAATGACAAAGTAAAACAAAGGTCTCTTGTACACTATGTTAAAAATCAGGAATAGGTATAATCCAATGTAGATAGATTCCCATCTAAATTGGTTATGTCCTGGCTCTTAAAAGGGATTGCTTGATTTCTAAGTCCCTCAACTGTGATAGATAAAGGAGGACTTTCTGCATTTGCTGATAGGAAGTCAGGGAAGTGGGAGGGAGGATGCCTGCTGGGACAGCTTATCCCTCCTCTGGGATACTTGGCCTGTGTCTCTCCCCTGTGCCAGCCCCCCATCCCTGGCTTGGGGCTCTGCGGAGTTCAGCCCAGCCCCCCCCTTCCAGTGACCTGGTCTCCTCTCTCCCTCGCCTGCCCGCCTTGCCCAGCCTGGGCTCTTGGTGGGGGTTCCCGGAATGGTGAAGGGGCTACATGAAGCTCACCAGCTCTATGGCAGGTAAAGACCCTCCCCCTGGGGACCAGGGGCCCCTGCCTGCACCAGTCCTTTGGCTGTCTCCTACCTTCCTGGATTCTTCCCTTCCGAACTCCCTCTCCTAATATCCCTTCCCTTGCCAGGATTCTCCTTCCCAGGAACCTCCCTCCCCCCTCCCAGGGTCCCTCCTCCTTCCGCCGAACCTCCTCCATCCCCTGCTCTCCGTCCCCCCCCACCCTCAGGCTGCCATGGTACCAAGTCCTGGCCTTCGCAGCAGCTGTGGCCCAAGATGGCTTCAACGTGACCCACGATCTAGGTCAGTGGGGCCTGGGGGTGCGGGGAAAGGCATGAGGTTGATGGAGAGGGGAGATGGAACCTCTGAGATTTGGGGCCCAAACCAGAAAGCATCTCTCTTCCAGTTTGCTTCTCAGACTTCCCCCATCCTGATCAGGAGGCAGACAAGTGAGAAGATATGGAGGGGCCCATATATACCCCACCTCCTCCATTACAGGCTCCTTGGGGGCCAGAGCTTAGGGCCAGCCACTCATCCCTCACCCACTTCACCTGTTATGCGTCTCAGCCATCAGGTCCAGCCCTGGCATTCCCTGCCCAGCCTCTTGTCCCTGCCCGCAGCACGCGCCCTGGCAGAACAGCCACCCCCCGATGCGTCCGAGCGCTTCCATGAGACGTTCCTGCCATCGGGCCGCCCGCCACTACCTGGCTCACTGATGCATCGGCCTGACCTGGCCACGGTACTGGATGTGCTCGGCACCTACGGCCCCGCTGCCTTCTATGCTGGTGGTAACCTCACCCTGGAGATGGTGGCTGAGGTGAACATGTGGAGAGCCCCTCTGTCCCAAAGGACCCTACTGCAGGGACATCCTTTTCCCTCTTCCTTCCTTACCTGCCTTTCTCTCTACATATATTTACTAGGATTCTATTTTCTTAAAATTCTAGAATAGGCAAAACTAACCTCTGATGATAGGAATCAGATCAATGGTAGTTGGAGTGGGAGGGCTTGACTGGGATGCAGCAGGAAGAACCTTCTGGGGTGATGGAAATGTTCTGTCCTGATTGAGAGAGGTAACTTTGGGCTCCCCAGGGCTGGTGCCAACCTGTGCAGGGGTCTGGCCTGTCCCTCCCAGGCTTGGTGGAGACCCATGATCGGCCTCTGCTTCCCTAAGCCCACAACCTCACCCTGCCCTTGGGTTTTCTAGGGACAGAGGGAAGTGCCTCCTGCACTGGGACTGGGGGTATTAATATGAGGGCTTACCAACCAACCCCAAAGAGTCTTAGTATGAGGTAGTAATGGGTTCTAACTGTTGTCAATAGTTGGAAATTCCTAATGGAAAATTATGTTCAAGATAAGGATACTCAGACCAACTCAGTGGCACTCTCATCTGTGCAACAGGGTGATTACATCTATCTCTGCCATACAGTTGTGGGAATTGAATAGGTCTGTCATTCATTCTACATTTACAAAGTGCCCACTCTGTGCCAGGCCCTATGCTGGGCACTGGAGGCATGGGTGTGGTAAAAGAAGCCCACCTCAGATGGACTTAACTGGAAAGTCCAGCGGAGTACTGGCTTTAGGTCAGCTGGATCCGGGGGCTCCATCCATGTTGTCAGGACTTGGTCTGTCTCTCTTTCTGTCTCATGACTGCTTTCCTCTGTTTGAATTCACTCTCTATTGCATCCTTTCCACACCTGCTCCCATCAGCCATCCTTCCAGCAAGCCATCCTAGATAAAGGGCATTTCTCATTTCAGTAGTTCCAGCAGAAGCCTCAAGGTTGTATCTCATTGGCCTGTCATCGGGCTCATGACTATTCCCAAACCAATCACGGAGCCATGAAAAGAAATGCTCTGATTAGCCAGACTTGGGTCTTGTATCCTTTCCTAGAGGTGGAGAAGGAGATGAAGGAGACTCTAACAAAGACCATCAGAGCTTGAAAAGAAAAAAACCCAAAGTTGAGTTTATTAACTTATCAGACAAAGGAACACACACCAGCCAAGAAATTCAATGTATTGTTCACTGATGGTGGAGAGGAAGTCAGAGGTTTCAAGTACCAAAAAAGGAGAGCATTCCTAATGTTATGCTAACTTAGGGTTGAAAATTAGCGTGCTGATAGTATAAAATGAATCTACTGGTTTGTACTAGACTGGTTCTTGGTCAGTAGAGTCCTCAATTACATCATTCCTACCAGGGTCATCCATGGTTTTGTAGTGACTTTAGTTAGCTGCAGCGAAATGCAGAATTCGGTTTTGATATCTCTCAGGCAAGTGCTACTATAAGTGAAAAATCTTTGCTTTTTCATAGGCAGAGAGGGCAGTATGTGCAAAGACATGGAATCATGACTTTCAGGACCTGTAGGTCACTCTGAGTGGCTGTACAGAGCTCACTGGGGAATAGCAGGACATGAGGCGGAGATGTAGGCAGGGGCCAGATCACAAGGGGCCTTAAATACCTAACTAAGAAGGTCATTCATAGAATGTAACCAACACAATGCCTTGTACATAGTAGGTGCTCATTGTTAGTGCTTTTCCCCCTTCCTTTTTCCTGGGGTACCCAGGGCTGATGGGATCCCTAAAGGCCATGATGGAAATTGCAGAAGGCACAGAAGTTATA
Organism: Miniopterus natalensis; assembly: GCF_054644295.1. Taxonomy (NCBI): domain Eukaryota; kingdom Metazoa; phylum Chordata; class Mammalia; order Chiroptera; family Miniopteridae; genus Miniopterus; species Miniopterus natalensis. Next base: position 12,512,823 of record NC_142087.1, read on the forward strand.
AACATCTGATCTGTCTGTGACCCAAACATATACCATAGGCCAAATCCACGTGCTCACTGAGTGGTGTGTGGCTCACAGTGGTGGTGGGGCCATTCTCTCCCTTCCAGGCTCAGCACGCAGGGGGTGTTATAACTGAGGAGGACTTCAGCAACTACAGTGCCCTTGTGGAGAAACCTGTGTGTGGCGTGTACAGAGGTGACTTCTCCCCCAGCTCCCACGGTCCCCACTCAGGAGAAACCTCCCAGTCCATGGCTGTAAGCTTTTGGCCTAGAGACTCCTTCCCATTTCATAGGAGAGAAACTGAGTCAGTGAGCTGCTTGAACAGCTAACTAACGAAGAAAGGCAGAGTCAGCCTACCTTCTGAAATAGTCATGGAGTCATTTACCCCAAGTATTTAGGAAATGGGGAGGGAGACCTGGTCAAAGGTTCAGACCTAGAAGTTGGGATTCTGGCCATAGGTTTTCTTGATTTGGGCTCTATGTTGCCTTGCCCATTCCCAGTCCCACTCTCAATGCCCACTCTCAATGCCAAGACAAGCATAGACCTGCCCTCTAATTGTGCCAAAAGGAGACTGAGTGCCCAGGGAAGGAATAGAACTTAACCTGTCAAATTCAAAACCAATGATGAACTCATAAAGGCAAGTTTATGACATGGGTGAAATCCATGTTGGTTGAACCCAAAGTGGTAGGTTCCTAGGTCCCTAAGGAGGTTCACAGGTTCTCCAGGAGGCTCAGATCACCTCAAGCCCCAGAAGAGGCTGCCTCTAAGTTCAGGTTTCCAGGCCTCTATCTCCAGCCTGATTCCTCTACCAGAGGCAGTGGCATATGGAACAGAGGAAGAATATAGCTAGGGAGCCAGAAGGACCTAGGTTTGAGTACCAGCTATGCCATTCACCTTGAACAAGTCACTTCCCACTCTGAGCCTTGATTCCCTCCTTAAAATGGAGATAATAGTGCCTACCAATCAGGGTGACCATCAGGATTTGATGAGATGATGTTGGAAGCTGCCCTGATCAGAATGGGCACTGAATATATATTTGATTTTCCATTTCTCCTCCCCAGCCTGTGCTCTCTTGGCAATGCCTTTACCTTGAGTACTCTGGGTTCCACTTGTATCCTATAATCTTGGACCAGCTGCCTCTCTGTGCCTCAGTTTTCTCACCTATAAAATGGGAATAACAGTACCCATTGTGAGGATTAAATGAGTTAATTAGTTATGGTTTGTGTTATATCAGGTATTATTATTCCTTTGATATCCAAATATCTAATAACTGGGGCCTTACATAGGAAGAGGAGGTTGCTGCTCCCAAGAAGTTTCAGGGGTGGGACCATCAGGGGCCCTGAATAGTATCCTGCCCTATGAGAAGAGCTGAAAGAAGACACATGGTGGACCAGGAATCTGAACATCTGGATACCTGTCCCTACTGTGCCAATGGCCTTCATTGTAACTCTGGGCAAATTATAGTCCTCTTCAGCCTTAGTTTCCTCATATGGAAGAGGAAACTGATGACCAGTGTTGGATTCCTGGCCCTGTCCTTGACTTGACTGGCCATGTGAACTTGGGTGTGTCCCTTTGCCTGTCACCTCTTCTCCCCTATCTGATGAGGGAGTTCAGTGCAGTGGTCTCAGTCTATGTGATGGTGGGGTGTGGAGATGTCTTGACCCTTCCCCTGCCATCTAGTCATTTCCTGTCTTTTCAGGCCACCTGGTTCTCAGTCCCCCACCCCCACACACAGGCCCTGCCCTCATCAGTGCTCTCAACATCCTCGAGGGCTTCAATCTCACCAGCCTGGTATCCCGGGAACAGGCTCTTCACTGGGTAGCAGAGGTAAGGCCAGCCCCTCCATCCCACCCTGTGTTGGGGGACACTGAGAGTGGGGGGATGGGGTACAGCCATGGGGCAGGACTAAATCCCCTCCAAGTTTTCTCACACACAAGAATTCTGGGTGTGGCTACTGGGAGGAGCCTGGCAGCCTCTGCCACACCTCTGCTCTGTTTTCAGACCCTGAAGATTGCATTAGCCCTAGCCAGCAGACTGGGAGACCCCATCTACGATTCTACCATCAGTGAGAGCACGGATGACATGCTAAGGTGGGTCCTGTGGCCGGCCCCTGGGGACTGGAGAGGTGGTGGTGGGTGTGGAGAAAGGATCAGGTGTAAAGCAGCTGGTAGAGCAATAGGCCTGAAGTTCCAAGTCAGTTCCAGCTCTACCCCAACTCACAGTGTGACACTGGTTGCCTCTCCTTGCACCTCCGTGTTCCCATCTGTACAATGAGTTGCTCTACTTTATATGGCTCTCAAAATTTTTTGACCCTAGTAGGGCACATATATGGGCCCATCTGTTCCCCTTTTTGAGTAGAAAAAGAAAGCCTAATAACAATGAAAAGAGTCTCCAAGAAAATACTGGAGGTGGTGGGGATTTTGATTAAAATGTATCTACATTAGCAGCCTAACGTAGCAGTAAAACTGTGAGCTCTTGTCATACTGACTCAGTTCAAATCCCAGATTCTCCATCCACTAGCTGTGCAGCCTTAAACTCTAAATCCATTTCTACAAGGGGCCCTGACAATAATGGTTCATGAGGTTGTTGTAAGGACCAAGCACGATCATACATGCAAAGCATTTAGCATGTTGTCTGACACATAATAAATATTCAACAAATATCATCATTACTATTAATTGGCAATAGGGGTAAGAATGGTTACTATTTAACTGCTACTATAACTGACTTAAAGGCTAGCTAAGGGAAAATTAGAAACCAAAAAGAGTTAATGTAAATCTGCATTTTCATAATTTCATAAATTTGTTTTTAAGATCAATATAAATTTAGCTCTAAAACATACAAGACTCACCTATATTAAATCCATTTAATTCATCCAATAAATATTTATTAAGGGCTTACTATGTGCCAAGTCTTTCTGTGTCTTCAAAAAGAAATTCTGAAAGTAAAGAATCCTGTATACAAACCTCCCCCCCCAATTAAACTGTTAATGAAACTTAATTTTGAGACTACAGTTAAGTGAATTCAGTTTGCTTATGTCAAAACAAATATTTTGTGCCTGGCTGGTGTGGCTCAGTGGTTGAGCGTTGACCCCTGAACCAGGAAGTCAGGGTTCGATTCCTGGTCAGGGCACATTCCCGGATTTCAGACTTGATCCCCAGTAGGGGGCATGCAGGAGGCAGCCGACCAATGACTCTCTCATCATTGATGTTTTTCTCTCTCTCTCTCCCTTCCTCTCTCTGAAATCAATAGAAACATATTTTAAAAATATATATTTTCTAAGCATTCACTATGCCCCAATCAGAGAAAGGATTAAGTGAGTAAAGTCAAGTAACTAAAAAACTCTTGACTAAAGCACTGAATAAATTAAACGTTGGCTCTAGCAGAGAATCTGAATAACACCTAAATAAATTAATTCAGTCAATAGCTATTTCCTGAATATTCCCTATATGCTAGGAATAAGTAATATGCTCTCATGGACCTAACAGTCCATTGGGGGAGGCAGATATTAATCAAATAATCACATGAACAGACATCACAAAGAGTGGTAGGTGGAATATAATGAGAATTTGCTGTGTGTTCATCTCCTACCCCATGTCTTTTCAGCAAGGTAGAGGCTGCCTACCTCCGGGGCCACATCAATGACTCCCAGGCGGCCCCTGCCCCACTCCTGCCTGTTTACGAGCTGGATGGGGCTCCCACGGCTGCCCAGGTGCTGATCATGGGCCCTGACGACTTCATTGTGGCCATGGTCAGGTATGCCAGCTCAGACTCGGAAACTGGCACAAGATATCATCTAGACCAGGAAGGAGGTGGGGGCTGGGCAGGAGTGAGAGTGGGCTCAGGGTTCACCTGGCCCCAATCTCGGCCCCCAGCTCCCTGAACCGGCCCTTTGGTAGTGGCCTCATCACCCCCTCGGGGATCCTGCTCAACAGCCAGATGCTGGACTTCTCCTGGCCAAACAGGACTGCTAACCACTCTGCGCCCAGCCTGGTAGGATCTTGCTTCCCTCCTACCCTGGGAACCCCAAGGCTAGGGAGGACTTGTTACAGTATGGCTGCCCCTCCCTCCCTACTTCCTCTAGGAGCTTCTATTATAAAGAAAAGGAGCCCAGACAAGGTGTTCACAAGTTTGGGGCTTGGAGCCTGTTGGGTCCAAAGAAACCTTGTCCCATTCTGTCACCCTCTGACTGTGTGACTTGGAGAAAGTTTTATCCCCTCTCTGGGGATAAAACTTGTACAAGTTTCTTTACTTGTACAATCAGGCTATTGGCCCCTGATTTTATGCTTTAGGGACTTTTTAGTACTAATGGTCTATGAGCGTGTAATGCTGAGCTGATGGCTCTCAGTCCTATCCTTGGGCACCAGAGGAGGAAGGAGATGGGAATTATTGCGTAGCTGGAGCACTCTTACACCCTGCAGGCTGGAGCCATGGCAGGACAAAGACAAAGATGACCGGGGTGGAGATTATTCTGTTCTTCCCCATAGCCATCTTTCTTGGCTCAGCCCCTCCCCTGCCACCCATGGTAGCTCCAAAACTTCGTGGGCTCACTATCCACCCCAGTTATCCAGGGACCCTGCCCATTTCACATATAGCAAACTGTGGTCTGGGGAGAAACCAGTCGCCAATGAAAGCTGGGCCTGTGGAAGATGTAAGAGAGGGAGAGCACTGGGAAGAGTGGTGTACTCCTTTTCCTGAGTCGGCCTACCTCTCATCCCCCTTGTGGCCTCGGTCCTCTGACAACAGGAGAATTCGGTACAGCCAGGGAAGCGGCCACTGTCTTTCCTGCTCCCCACTGTGGTCCGGCCGGCAGAGGGGCTCTGTGGGACCTACCTCGCCCTCGGGGCCAATGGAGCCGCCCGGGGCCTCAGCGGCCTAACCCAGGTGAGGTTTCCTCTGTGACAGCCTTGCGTCACCAGGGCCAGGCTGTGGCCTGGGCTGCAGGTCCCCTTCGTGTCTCCTGCTTGTTCTCATCCTTTCCTCACAGCAAACGTGGGCTGCGACGGCTTCCCTCCTGGACACTAGGGAGAAGGGCTATGCTGAGTTTCTTAGTGAAAATGAAGACCTGAAGCTCCCTGTCTTCCCTGGTTGCAGGAGAAATTGCAGGGCCAGTAGAACTGAGAGGTGATAGGGCATCTGGGCTGCATGAGTTCTGTCAGTTTCAAGTCCCACCATGCTCTACTCAGCATCTGAAGAGAGAAGCATCCTGTTTAGGATCTGATTTTGAAAGGAAGGGTCTGCTACTCTCCAAAATGCCTCGCAACAATTCCACTAGTCTTGAGCACCTCATATATGTGCCAGGCACATAATTTGGCAGATAGCAAGTTAACTAGCCTGAGCTTTGGAATCAGACGCCTGAATCCCAGACCAGGTGCTGCCCATTTCCAACTGTGTGATGTTGGCGAATTCACTTAACTTCTCTGAACCTGTCTCCTCATCTGTAAAATGTAGATAACAATAGCTAACATATACAGAGTTCTTGCTAAGTGCTGGGCATGGTGTTATGTGTGTTAAATCTTTTAACCTTCCCAACTTTGGAAGGAATCCTCATTTCTGTTTCATATATGAGGAAACAGAGGCCCAACAAGTTTAAGAAGTTAGGTACAGGTTAGTAAGAATGGGCAGGCAGTTGGTTCCAGAGCCAACCCACACTCCAAACCAATGAACTAAAAGCATCCACATTGTAACATAGACTATCCCCAGCCATTAACCCTGTCCTGGACAGGGAGAAGGGAGGTCAGCCCTGGGCTAGATTAAAGGATACTGGGTGCTAGCAGTGCCTCTTCCCTGGCTCTCTCTAAACTCTGGAGTGACTCACTTTTCTACTCTGGCCTTCATTTTCCCCTCTGTGAAATGGGGAAAATCATCAAAGACCTGCCTGTCTTCTGGGGCTGTTGAGCAGTTCAGATGACACCCCTTATACAAAGAATCTAAAGACTAAGGAGTCTGGACCAGGGGTAAGGACTGTAGAGTCCTAAACCCCCCATCTCTGGGATAGCCCTGACTTCTGCCCTTTGGCTGCCTACAGGTTCTGCTGAATGTCCTGACCTTGAACCGGAACCTGAGTGACAGCCTGGCTCGTGGCCGCCTGCACCCAGACCTGCAGTCCAATCTTCTGCAGGTGGACAGTGAGTGTCCCCATGGAGTAAGCACAAAGTCTGGTGGAGAAAAAGGCTCCTCCCAAGGGTTCCCCTGCCTCAACCAGCACCAGCTCCCTGCCATTGAAAGCTTGGTTTCTTCCACCTAACTCCTAACAGTACAAGATCTTGGGGATTAGAACATCCTGCCATTTCCTGGCTGTGTGGCCTTGGGAAATTTATATTTCTACTCTGAGCCTCAGTGTTCTCATTTGTAAAGTAAGACTCAGTTGTTCATTCTGCAAACATTCATTCAGCAGTTTGTATTGAGTATCTACTGTGTGCCAGGCATTATCCTAGATACTGGGGATACTGCATTTACAGGCAGACAGGAAAATGAATACTAAAAAAATATGAGAAAGCAAAATAAATGCTCTGCAGAGCATTAAATCAGGATAATGTATGTATAGGGCTGACTGGATGATCGAGGGAGACTTCTCTTTGGTTACATTTAAGTTGTGACCTGAAGATTGAGAAAGAGCCCACCATGCAAAGAACTGGGGTTTTGTATGCCAAGGGAACAAATGCAAAGAACTCAGGACAAGAATGGGCTTGGTGTGTTTTAGGAGCAGAAAGGAAACAAGGGTGAGTGAGAATGAAATGAGAACAGGAAGGCAGGCAGGGGCCAGGTCATGGACCTGATAGGTTATGGTGAGGAGACAGGCTTTCCTCTAAGAAGGACAGGTGCTTAATTTTGGACGCAGCTTAGTTTTGTAAATGGGAAAGTATGTGCTTGTTCAAGGAGTTTTTATTACAACAGACAACATATTATACAAGTCCAAAGGGGATATATATTGAGGCATGGTCCTCGCCTGTTAAGTGTCATTATCCCCATTTTATAGAGAAAGAAACTGATGACCACAGAGGTTATAAACCAGTCAAAGATCAACTAGTAAGTGGCAGAATGGAGAGCAGACCACCTGGCTGACACCAAAGACTCAGTTCTTTACCGCATGGCTCTAGATATCTCCTGGACTGAAGCATGTTAGAAGCCACACACCTAGATCCTCAGCAGTCACACCCTGTAGTTGACCGGTGACCCTTTGGATCCCAACTGATGGATGATGAGGCTAAGTCCTTGGAAATGAATCCTGCTCAACCAATATCTTCTGGTCTCTATCGAATGTGAGGCTTTATTCTAAGTTACTTGGGGGTGAGGGGGCTCATCCTAACCCTCCCTTGAGGGGCTTATAGTCTAAGACAGGGGCATGAGGAGTGGAGGCTTGGTGAAGGGAAAAGTTCATCCACCTGAGGACTCTGGGAGGCTTTATGGAAGAGGTAACAATTGGCTGGGCCTTAAATATGAGCAGGAATTGGGCATATGGAGGTAAAGTACATTGTGAGCAGGGGAACAGCCTGGGCAAAAGCCAGAAAGAATGGTTCAGAGAGCAGCCAAAAAGCCAGCTGGACTAGAGACATTGTTTCCCAAATTTCAGAATTTATCCATCATCTTCATGACTTTTGCCACATTTACACATCATCTAAACCATTATTTACATAATGTGTCTATAAATACATTTACCCTACATGTATTTTTAAAGTAAATCTTATATCATAATCCCAAATGGAAAAATGGCATTATTTGCCACAAATACACAATTAAAAGGTATTAAAAATTCAAGCATTTTTAGGTTTTAGTTGGATATTATTACCCAGAGAAGGCTCTGAAGGCTGCTCTCTCTGTTAAGGAAGATTGAAATGTTAGAGACCAGACTGAAATATAGTCCTTGCTATTATCAAATGGATTGAAAATGAACCACAAGATTCAGTGATGTAATGCTATTTAATATCATGTCTTCATCTCAGTAACTACCCAAAATCATCCCATTTGGGGAAGTAAGACAATATTTTTGTTGAGAAGCAGTGGGAAGTGAAATTATATGGCTTGTCATGGAGGTCCATGTTAAGTAGGGGAGGGATAGGACCTGATTTGTTTTATATAGGGGAGGTGGATTGAAGGGGGGAGAATTTAAGTCGGGGAAATACAAGAAGCACTCAGTATAATGGCCCAGCAAGAGATGAAGACCTGAAATTATGCAAGAGGGTGGGGATTTGTTCATTTATCCAGTAAATACTTGCTTAACATTTACTATGTCCTCGCCCTGTTCTAGGCAATGGGGATCCATAGTGAACAAGACAACATCCCTGCCTTTAAGAAGCTTATAATCTAGTGGAAGGAGACAGTAAATAAATAAACAAACATAGGTAGCATTAAGTGCTTTGAAAGAAAACAAAACAAGACAAAGATAACAAGGGCTGATATTTTAGATAGTGATCAGAGAATTTTTTGAAGTTTGGAAGGAAGTAAGGGAGGCAGTTTTGTGACTCTAAGAGAAGAGCATCCCGGGCAGAGAGAAAGCAAGTGCAAAGTTCCTGAATTGGGGGCGTGTTTGGCTTCCTTGATGGACAGCAAGGAGGCTAGAGCAGGGTTAAGGGAAAGAGTGGAAGGAAGTGAGGAGAGGATTTTGGAGACGTAGTGAGGTCCCAGATGATGTTGTACCTTAGAGGCTTGGTAAGGACTTTGGATATTATTCTAAGAGTCACCAAAGCTGTTAGAGGGTTTTGAGTGGGGGCAGTGATATGGTCTAATGGTTTAGAAGGACTCTGACTGCTGTGTGAATAGGCTGTAAGGAAGGCAGGACTGAGAGCAGAAAGACCAGCTAGTGGGCTATGCAGTTATCCTAGAAAGCAATGATGGCAACTTGGCCTAGGCAGGTGGAGATAAGACCCCAAAAACCCTTTTCCAATATTAAGAATGACTGTATATTATTGACCACTTACTGTATGCAAGGCTCTGAGCTCAGTGCTTTCTGTGTGTTATCTTCTTTAATCCCTGCAACAACTTCATATAGCAGGTTCTCGTATATTCCCCATTTTATGCATGAAGAGACTGAGGCTCAGAGAGGTCAAGCAATTTGCCCAAGGTCATACAGCTCCTCAGTGGAGCATCCAGGACCAGGACTCGGGTATGACCGTAGGATTCCTGAGCTAGTGCTCTGAACACTCTGAATGTGTGCATGTTGGGGGACGGTTTTCAGGTGAGTTCACAGAGGAAGAGATTGAGTTCCTGGAAGCCAGGGGTCACCACGTGGAGAAGGTAGATGTCTTATCCTGGGTCCATGGCAGCCGGAGAACCAACAACTTCATCATCGGTGTGAAAGACCCTCGGAGCCCAGATGCAGCTGGAGCCACCATCCTGTAGAGCAGCAGGGTGGGGCGGGGGTCTCTGCTCCCCCCCCTTTGCATGTTCCTAGAGTCCCTCCTTCTCCCAGGTTTGGTCTCAGGAGGACCCCGGGATACCCCAGATCAGGGGCCAGAGGGGATGCTTAGCAAACCCTTCCCCAGAGTAACTGGAAAATTCTCCATCCAGAGGCCTGTGGTGGTGGTGGTGGTGAGTGTCAGTGTTCATAACCAAGCAGACAGGACCTTGAGAAGCCAGGTTATCTTGTCTGTTTCCTTTCCCTCAGCCATGCTGGCCTTGAGCTTAGGGATATGCTTGCGAACCCTTCTCAAGGGTCCTCACAGCTCCAACATCTCCAGTCTGGCCTTCCCTGGGCCTTGTCTTCCAGTTCCCTTCTCCTGTCCTCAGCCTCATTTCTTAAATGACTAGGATTTTTTTTAATGGACCATCCTGGGGAGGGGGTGTTCCTCTCTTCCTCCCACCAGGTTGAGGCAGGGGCATTGCATCTGGGGCCCAGGGTGTGGAATCCCTGGGGGTGGGGGTGGGGACCAGCTCAGGGGCTTCCATTTGCAAAGGGGAATTAAAGAAAGAATATTGCTTAACCATGGCTCTGGCTTGATTTATGTTTGGCTGTGTTGGGAGTGGAGTGAGAGAGGAGACCTTGGCTTACCTTGTTCCAAAGGCAAACTGGAGTCAATATTGTGGGGGTCATAAAAATATCTGCCATCTATCTAAGACTTGTATTATAAAAATTATAAAGTAATTAACAACTATAATTATAGATGGCATCTATTGAACACTTAATGTGTGCTGGGCTCTATGCTAATTTTGTTTAGTCTTCCTTACAAACCTCATGAGGTAGGTACTAATATTATGCCCATTTTATAGATGGGAAGCTAGTAAAAAGAGGTTAAGGAACTTGTCTAAGGTTCCTCATGTATTAAATGGAAAACTGGGATTCAGTCTCAGGATATTCAACTCTTAATTTGTGCTCTTAACTATTTGCACATCTACTAGGCGAACTATTTGTTATACCACAAATTACATACAATATATATCAGACAATAAGTACCTTTTATACATTACGGCATTCATGTATGCATGTATCCATGCATTGTATTCCAGGCACTTTGTTAGGCACTGGAGATTCAGCATTGAACAAGAACATTTTTTATGGGTTTGCAGTTTACATGGGGAATTATACATTAAAACAGGACCCAGTTTGGCTTAAGGAGTTGTTTGCTGACCCCTATGCTAGAGCATAATGACAGAGGATGACTGTATGAGATGAAACTGATGAGATAGGTATATTACCCTTATGAGGCAGGTATTAATCTCCCCATTTTATGGATGAGGAAATTGTGGCTCAAAGACATGAAGTAACTTGCCCAAGGTCACGCAGCTGATAGTTGGCAGATCTATGATTCAAAAGCAATCTTTTTGACTCCAAAGATCATGTCCCTCTCTTTAAAAAAAACAACTTTATTTTATCTGATTACAGATGTAAGAATTATTTGAATATCAGAGTCCATAAAAATATAATGTAGATGATCCATGCCCTCAAAATCTCAACTTTCCAAAACTTTAATAATTTAATATACATGCCCCTAACTCCTTTTTGTGTAGATATAACATATATTATTCTATTTAAAAATAAAAACGGGATTATATTATTCACACCATCTACAACTTCATTTTTTTCTACTTACCAATATAACATGGGCATTTTTTCATGTCAATGTCAATACATATATATCTACCTAATTATTTATAACAATGTATCATATAGTTCATTGTAGGGTTTAACCAGTTTTCTATTGAATTTTGAGTAGTTTCCAATGCAACTTTGAATATCCTTGTCCTGACATTTTTAGGTGTTTGAGCCACACCTACAGGTCATACTAACTCTCCTAGGATGTCTTTTAAGTGATGGAGTTATAGGACTTTCCATGTAGCATGCTTTTGGGGAGCCATGTGGGTCTCTTGGTGCAATTTTCTCTCTTAAATATACTAATGACATCCCTCGATGGTGTGGCTCAGTTGGTTGGGCATCATCCATGCACCACTGCCAGTTAGATTCCTGGTCGGGGCACATGCCAGGTTGTGGCTCAGTCCCAGTAGGAGGTATGCAGAAGATAGCTGATCTATGTTACACACTCAAATCAGTGTTTCTCTCTCTCTCCCTCTCCCTTCCTCTCTAAAAATCAATAAACTATTACTTTTTTGTTTTTATTGATTTTAGAGAGAGTAAAGGAGATGGAGAAAGAGAAAGAAACATCGATGAGAGAGAAAATCGTCCATTGGCTGCCTCCTGCACACCCCCTACTGAGGATTGAGCCCGAAATTTGGGAGTGGGCCCCGATCAGGAATTGAATCTGCAACCTCTTGGGGCATGGAAAGACCCTCCAACCGAGTCACACGGCAATAAACCATTCTTTAAAAAAAAAAAAAATTGCCCAGCCGGGCGTGGCTCAGCGGTTGAGCGTTGACCTGGGATCCAGGCGATCAGGGTTCGATTCCCGGTCAGGCCACATGCCCGGGTTGTGGGCTCGATCAGTGACTCTCTCATCATTGATGTTTCTATCTCTCCCTCTCCCTCTCCCTTCCTCTCTCTGAAATCAATAAAGCTATATTTTAAAAATAAGAAATAAAAAATAAAAATGTACAAATGACAGCCCTGGCTGGGTAGCTCAGTTGGTTAGAGAGTCGTCCCAATGAGCCAAAGTTGTGGGTTTGATCCCCTGGTCAGGGCACATACAAGAATCAACCAGTGGCCCTAACTGGTTTGCTCAGTGGTTAGAGCATTAGCCCTCAGACTGAAGGGTCCGGGGTTCCATTCTGGCCAAGGGCACGTACCTCAGTCGCAAGGCTCAATTCCTGGCCCTGGTCGGCAGGAGGTAACCAATCGATGTGTCTCTCTCACATGTTTCTCTCTCTCTCTCCCTTCCACTCTCTCTGAAAAGCAAAGGAAAAATATCCTCAGGTGAGGGTTAAAAAAAAGAATCAACCAATGAACGCAGAGATAGGTGGAACGGCAAACTGATGTTTCTCTCTCTTGCAAATCAATCAGCTCAAAAATGCATATGTGTGTGTGTATATATATATATAATATGAACGATTGAATAAAAAATTTATTCAATGGAACAATTCTTATTTTTAAAACAAAATTCTGATATCTTAAAAAAATCCTTTTTATCACTTAGTATATGAAATATCATAATTTATCCCACACTTCTTAAGTGTCTGCTCTTTGCCATACACTGCCTAAGGCATTTGGGGACACTGGTGAACAAGACCAGGTCCTTGCTTGCCTAGACTTTATAGTCTTAATCACTTTTACTTTTTTTAGATTGTACTATCTTGATCTACCATAGAAAATATAAAATTCACCCCATATTGAATTTTTGCTGGCTATGAATTGAAGAGATGCTTGGAAACTTAAAGAGTTTTTATGATATTCTCTCAGGCCTCAAATAGCTCCAAGATATACCACCTTGCTTCTTAAATTGGGTATTTTGGTGTTACCTTCATATCTTGGTTAAGAGATGAAGCTTCCTGATTTCAAAACCTACTACAAAGTTACAGTAATCAAAATATTGTGGTACTGGCATAAGGATAAACATACCAATGGAACAGAATTGAGAGTCTAGAAATAAACCTATATATCTATGGTCAATTGATTTTTATTTTTTTATTTTTGTTAATCTTCACCTAAGGATATTTTTTTCCATTGATTTTTAGAGAGAGTGGAAGGGGGGTGGGGAGAGAGAAACATCAATGTGAGAGAGACACATCAATTGCTTGCCTCCCACATGTGCTCTAACCTGGGACAGGGATGGAACCTGCAGCCCAGCTACGTACCCTTGACCAGGGATGGAACCTGTGACCCTTTAGTGCGTGGGCTGACGCTCTAACACTGAGTCACACAGGCCAGGGCTATGGTCAATTGATCTTTCGTTGGAGAAAGAATAGTCTCTTCAACAAATGGTGCTGCTACAACTGGATATCCACATACAAAAGAATGAAGTCTGACCCTTACCTCACATTACAATGGATCAAAGCCCTAAGTATCAGAGTTAAAACTATAAAACTCTTAGAAACATGCAGGTGTTTGTCACAACCTTGACTTTGGCAATGGTTTTTGAGCTATAAGACCAAAAGCACAAGCAACAACAACAAAAATAAATTGGACTGCATCAAAATTAAAAACTTTTGTGCATCAAATGACATCAAGACAGTGAAAAGCTCCCCCAAAACTGAGAAAAATGTTTGCAATCACATATCTGAAAAGGGTCTAGTACCCAGAATTTATAGAACTTACAGTTCAACAACCCAATGAAGAAATGAACAAAGGACTTGAATAGATATTTCACTAAAGAAGATACACAAATGGTCAATAAGTCTATGACAAGATGCTCAGTCACTAGAAAAACAGAGGTCAAAACTACAGTAAGATACCACTCCACATTATTACAGGTTGGCTATAATAATGATTTTTAAAAAATCATTTATAAGAAAAAAATAAGTATTGGCAAGGCTATGGAGAAACTGGAACCCTGATGCATTGCTAGTGGGAATGTAAAATGGTGCAGCCACTGTGGAAAATAGTTTAACTTCTCTTTGGTAAGATAAACATAGCATTACCATTTGACCCAGCAATTCCATTTCCAGGTATATACTCCAAAGAATTGTAAACAGGTGTCCAAACAAAAACTTGTGCATGGCCCTGGCTGGTTTGGCTCAGTGGTTAGAGCATTGGCCCGCAGCCAGAAGGAAGGGTCCTGGGTTCGATTTCAGCCAAGGGCACATACCTCGGTTGCAGGCACTATCCCCCAGCCCTGGTCCAGGCGCGTGCGGGAGGCAACCAATTGACATGTCTCTCTCAGATCGATGTTTTTTTCTCTCTCTCCCCCTTCCACTCTCTCTGAAAAGCAATAACGTCTAAACTTTAATGTAAAAAAACAAACTTGTACATGAATAGCAGCACTATTCACAAAAGCCAAAGGGTGGAAACAACCCAAATATCTATCAATGAGTGAATGGATAAACACAATGTGGTATATTCACACAATGGAATGAAATACAAGGAATCCATAACAAGGAATGAAATACTAACACATACTACAACATGGACAAACATTGAAAACATGCTAAGTGAAAGAAGCCAGACACAAAAGGCCACACATTAAAATATCCAGAATAGGCAAATGTATAGAGACAGAAAGCAAATTAGTGGTTGCTTACAGATGGGGAAATGGGGGAGGGGAGAGTTGGAAGGAGTGCAATATCTAAAGGGTACAGAGTTTCTTTTTGAGGTGATGAAAATGTTCTGAAAAATTGACTTTGGTGATGGTTGCACCTATCTGTGACCATACTAAGAAACAATTAATTGTGCACTTTAAATGAGTGACTTGTATGGTTATGGTATATGAATTACATTTCTATAAATGTGTTGTTGTTTTTTGTTGTTTTTTAAATATATCTTTATTGATTTCAGAGAGAGGAAAGGAGGGGAGAGAGAGAGATAGAAACATCAATAATGAGTCATTGGTTGAGCCCGAAACTGGGCATGTGCCTTGACCGGGAATCGAACTCCGATCGCCTGGATCCTAGGTCGATGCTCAACCGCTGAGCCACGCCCGGCCGGGCTGTGTTGTTGTTTTTTTAAAAAAGATATAGCATTTGGCAATATCAACTAGAGAGGAACACATACAAACTCTGTGAACCAGCAATCCCAGTCCTAGGTATATATCCAGGAGAAAACTGTACACATGTTCATCCAAAGACATGTACAAAAATACTCATAGTACTATTAAAAATAGACCTACCCACACTAGCCAGTTTGGTTCAGTGGTTAGAGGATCAGCCTGCACACTGAAGGGTCCCAGGATCAATTTCTGGTCAAGGGCACGTACCTGGGTTATAGGTTCAATTCCTGGCCCCGGGCAGGGCAGATTCAGAAGGCAACCAATCGATGTGTCTCTCTTATATTGATGTTTCTCTCTCTCTCCCCCATCCCTTCCTTCCACTCGCTCTAAAAATCAATGGAAAAAATATCCTCAGGTGAGAATTAACAAAAAAAAAAGAAAGAAAAAAAAAATAGACCTAGAGTGGAAACGGAAATGCTCACCACCAGCAGAATGGATAAATTGTGACATATTCAAATAATGAAATGCTATGAAACAATGAAAAGGAACAACCTACAACTATCTGCAACAATATAAATAAATCACAAAACATAAAATTGAGCAAAAGAAGCCAGATTCAAGAGAGTATATTCTGTAAGTTTCCATTTATATTAAGTGTAACACCTGGAGAGCCTACTCTATGGAGTTAGAGGCCAGGATACTGTTTTACCCACAGGCGCATGGGTAATAACTGGAAAGGGGTCATGAAGGGCTTTTGTGGGCTGGTAATATTCTGATTTCTGATTTGGGAGTTGGTTAGATGTGTATTCACTTTGTGAAAATCCATCAGGCTTTATATACTTAGGATTTGTGTATTTTTATGTTATACTCTAATAAAAAAGTGTGTGTTTTTTTTGTTATCCTTACCTGAGGATATTTTTCCCCATTGATTTTTAGGGACAATGGAAGGGAGTGAGGAGTGAGGAGTGAGGAGTGAGGAGTGAGGAGTGAGGAGTGAGGAGTGAGGAGTGAGAGGGAGAGGGAGAGGGAGAGGGAGAGGGAGAGGGAGAGGGAGAGGGAGAGGGAGAGGGAGAGGGAGAGGGAGAGGGAGAGGGAGAGGGAGAGGGAGAGGGAGAGGGAGAGGGAGAGGGAGAGAGGGAGTGAGGAACATCAGTGTGAGAGAGACACATCCATTGGTTGCCTCCTCCACGTGCCCCAGCCAGGGCCAGGGATTGAACATGCAACCCAGGTGTGTGCCCATTCTTCAGTGTACAGGACGATGCCCTATCCACTGAGCCACACTGGCCAGGGCAAAAAGTTTTAAAATTTCAAAATATTTTTGCAAACAGGCTTTTAAGTCCTAAGAATATTTCTCCTGTTGCTGTTGTTTTAAATATGTCTTTATTGGTTTCAGAGAGAGAAAGGGAGGGGGAGAGAGAGAGACAGAAACATCAGTGATGAAAGAGTCATTGATGACTGCCTCCTGCACGCCCCCTACTGGGGATCAAGCCCACAACCTGGGCATGTGCCCTGACCGGGAATCAAACCGGGATCTCCTGGATTCTAGGTTGATGCTCGACAGCCACGCCGGCCAGGCTCTCCTAGTTTTTTTGTCACTTCTTGATACTTTCACATTTTTTTCAGTTGTGTAATTATCATTCTATTTCTATTTTTCAATCTTTTTTAGTAAGATCAAGCCTTTATTTACCCATAATAAGCCTTTATTCAAAGTAGAAGTGACCCTTCTATCTCCTATTGAAGCTATTTTCAACCTTTTTCATCTCATGGCACATAAACTAATTACTAGAATTCTGCGGCACACCAAAAAATATATCTTTTGCTAATCTGACAAAAAAATATATATAGGTATAATTTTGATTCATTCACACTGGACAGCTATTGTGTTGGCTGTTGTCATTTTTTAAATTTGACAATCTAAGGGAAAAGAGGGCAGTGCCCCTAACTAAATAGTCAGGTATTGCATGTTTTAAAAATTCTTGCCGCACACCCATTGACAATCACTGTCCTATTGTCTGAAAATCAGTGAGCTGATTTTTCTAATTATAAAAAAGACAATTTACTGCCATCTAGTGGTAAATTATCACAATAAATTTATAAATTATAATGTCTACGGCTCCCACTTAGATATGATGTCCTGCAAGACACAACTTGTCCAACTAAATGTCTTAACCTTGTGATTTGGCACTGTTGTAATGAACCCCGCAGACAGTAGAATGTTGATGCTCTCTAGGTGGCTTCGTTGTTTCTTTTTTCTCCCTATTGGATGTTTTTCACTATCAATCTTATCACTGCAAAGCTTAAGCCCATTTATACAAACATGAAAATAGAAGTTCAACATATATTAATCAAATTGTTCACATCAAAGAACAATTAATTTGCTTTTTCTTTACCCAAATCTATATCCAGAACAATCCTAGATGTCTTAAGACTGCTTTCTTGCTCATAACATCCTGTGAAACAACCTGATAACCTCTTTAAAGGCCTCTGTTAATCTGCTACTTGTTGAGGCCTCAGAACTGTAGGCACTCTTCTAAACATTTTGTAAGTACTAATTCACTTAATCTTCTACTAATTCGTTTAATCCTCTAATGCTCATCTGTAAGGTGCCCTTATTATCTGCCCCTTACAGATGAGGCAACTAAAGCGCAGAAAAGTTAAGTTAGCCCTGGCCGGTTTGGCTCAGTGGTTAGAGCGTCAACCTGCAGACTGAAGGGTCCCGGGTTCGATTCCAGACAAGGGCATGTACCTCCGCTGCAGGCTCGATCCCTGGCCCCGGTCAGGGTGCATGCGGGAGGCAACCAGTCAATGTGTCTCCCTCACATCGATGTTTCTCTCTCTCTCTCTCTCTCTATCCTATTCTCTCTGAAAAACAATCCTCCAGTGAGGATTAAAAAAAACCAAAAACATTATAAGTGATATTACAAAAATACTTTGGAGAACTTACAGTCTATTGTGTATACAAAACGAAACAAAAAAACATGTAAGGATTCAAAAGCAAACAAAATAAAGGAGAAAATACTTTGGACTCTGTTGGACAAGCATTTATCTCTTTGATTCCAGTTTCCTCATCTGTGTAACAAGGAGGTTGGATTTGCCCAAGTTCACCTAGCTGATAAATGGCAGAACTAGAATCCAAACTTGGGTACTTTGGCTTCAGAGCCCAATCTTGTAATCACTATGCTATAGTTAGTGCCAGTCCATGGCCTGTTTTTGTTCCTTTGCCACCTTCCTGCAAAGGCAACAAATATTTATGTTGTCTATGCTCCTGCTATTTTCACCTATCAAATGTGTAGGTACTCAAGTGGGCCCATGTCTCCTAGCTCCCTGTATCCTTCCTAATCCTAGAAAAGCCTGACCTTCAGTTTAGGGCACGGGAAACAAGGTAAAAAAAAAAAATGAGGATAGTGGCTCAAGTTCTGGCATATATATTTTTAATTATGGTAAAATATGTACATATAATATAAATTTTGCCATTTTAAGTGTTTAGCTGTTTTTAAGTGTACAGTTTACTGGCATTAAGTACATTCACATTGTTTTGCAACTATCACTACCACCCATCTCCAGAACTTTTTCATCTTCCCCAAATGAAACTCTGTATCCGTTAAATAGTAACTCTCCATTCCCCCTTCCCTCCAGCCCTTGGCACTCACTATTCTACTTTCTGTCTCTATGAATTTGACTACTCTAGGAACCTCATGTAAGAGGACTCATAATATTTGTCCTTTTATGGCTGGCTTATTTCACTTAGCATAATGTCTTAAAGGTTTATCCATGTTGTACCATGTACCAAAATTTCCTCCCTTGGTAAGTCTGAATAATATTCCATTGTATGTAAATAACTCATTTTGCTTATCCCTTCATCTATTGATAGACATTGGGTTGCTTCTACCTTTTGGCTACTGTGAATAATGCTGATATGAACATGGGTATACAAATATCTCTTCAAGTCCCTGCTTCTACTTTTGGGGGTAAATATCCAGAAGTGGAATCACTGGATTCTATGTTAAA
This sequence comes from Miniopterus natalensis, assembly GCF_054644295.1. Classification (NCBI taxonomy): domain Eukaryota; kingdom Metazoa; phylum Chordata; class Mammalia; order Chiroptera; family Miniopteridae; genus Miniopterus; species Miniopterus natalensis. The sequence goes on from NC_142087.1 coordinate 12,531,797, forward strand.
CCTTTTGTGAAACCACCAAACATTTTCTCCACAGCTGCTGCACCATTTACATTCCCACCAGCAATGTAAAAGGGTTCCAATTTCTCCATATCCTCACCAACACATGTAATTTGTTTTTAATAATAGCCATCCTAATGGGTGCTCAATGGTCTCATTGTGGTTTTGATTTGCATTGCCCTAACAACTAGTCCTGTTGAATGTCTTTTCATGTGCTTATTGCTCATTTGCATGTCTTCTTTGGAGAAATATCTATTCAAGACCTTTGTCCATTTTTAGATTAGATTTTTGCTGTTTAGAATCTTTCAGAGCTTTCTTTCCTCTAGAAATTTTTTTTGAGACCTGGAGGTGTATGTATGTCATCTCAGCCTCTAGACTGGCTTCTGGTAGGACCTTTGTCTCTGCAGGATGAAATGACCAGTTTTCTCATTTAGTCTTTCATATTTATTAATTAATCAAGTAATTCATTCATTGTATCATTATCCAAAATGTCACTTTTTGAGTATGACTGAGTTCTAGGCTAACACAAAAGAATATATGTTTATATGATTATATGAAGCTCAGGAACTGTCAAAGTTGATCTACGGTACTAGAAGTCAAAATAGTGGTTACCGCCATGACCAGGTGGCTCAGTTGGTTGCAGGTTAAATCCCTGGTTGAGACAAGTACAGGAGGCAGCCGATGAAAGTTCCTCTCTCTCTAAAAATAAATAAATAAATAAATAAATAAATAAATAAATAAATAAACAAACAAACACATATCCTCAGTTGAGGATTAATTAAAAAAAAATAGTGGTTATCTCTGGGGGACCAAGTATTGACTGGGAGGGGACAATAAGGGAGGGAACAAAGAAAACTGTCTGGGTTGATAGTTCTATAACTTGACCTGGGTAGTGGTAACATAGGTAAAAATTTATTAAGTATACACTTAAGATGTCTGTGCATTTTGCTTTATGTAAATTATACCTCACTTTTTAAAAGTTAAAAGAAAAAGCTTAAAAAAATTTTTTTCCAGGCTCTTGTAAAATCCTTTCGGTGTTAACTTCATAGGCTTAAAGTTCTGAGGTGTCCCCTTGTGGTTGCCTGTGGTTCTTTTCATTTTTCTCAGCCCTGGGACCCAGCACCTAGCACAGTGCCCAGGATTCATACACAAAACAAATATTTACTAAGGGCCTCCTCTGTGCCAGGCACTGTGCTACATGCTGAGGAAGCAGGGGTGGATGAAATGGATAAGTCTTCATCCTAAAGGAGCCCACCGTCTAGCGGTCAAGATAGGGAATAAATAAAACCTAGCACGTCCTATTGAGGACAAGTAAGAGAGCCTGTCTGGGGAGCGGTCAGAGAAGGTGCCCTTGGGGTAGAAACGTTTGGGCTGGGATCTGAGGGCTGATGAGTTGTTACCTGAGGCAGGGCATTTTAGGTGGGAGGGACCAGCATGTGTAAGGGTCCCGAGGAGAGAAGTACAGCATGTGAAGGATGCCACTGGAGTTGCCATCCTGAGAGGGAGAGAAGGCCCGGAGGTATATCCAGAGTTGTGGGAAGAGCAACAGTAAGGCATCTATTTGGCCTTTATCTTAAGAGCAATGTGGAACCATCAGAGTTTTAAATAGGAGAGGGACTTGATCAGATTTTGACTTGGAAACATTACTCTGACAGCAGGGTGCAGAATACATTAGAGGGGCACAGGGGAGGGCGTGAAAAGGCCCCGGAAGGCTCGGACGGCCGTCCAAGAATCCAGCGTGCGCTCAGTAAGTCACTGGAACCGAGGAACTCGGCTCCTTTTCCTCCATGAAACCAGCATGCCTAAGCTCTGCAATCAGTTCACAACCACCTGCTCACCTGCGATCTTCTGCGATGCTTCTGTGGTGACATTACCCTTGAACAGACGATGAAGCTGAGGTTCAGAGGCAAAGAAAATCACACAGCTATCAAGGGCGAAAGCCGGACCTGACTCCAGGCTTCAAATCTGATGACGCATCAAACCCAGTGCTGGAGAGGCCTCCCTCCAGTTGAGAGAGGCAGGCACCCATTGAGCTTGCGGGGGTGATGGTGAGGGGACAAGGTAGAAGGACGTAAAGGCAAATAATAAGAAAGGCTAAAGGTTATCTTTATCTCCATGAACGTTATCAGACACTACGCGTCAGGTGCTTTCCATGCTGTCCCTCATTTCCTCTTGGCAGGCACTGTTATTATTCCTATATTTCACGTCGGTAAACTGAGGCTTGAAGAGCTGAGCTGCCCAAGAACACGCAGCTAGAAGCCTCCCATGGGGCTGCGCAGTGACACCGAAACGGGGGCAGGAGGCACTGCCGATACCGCTGCACCAGGAGCCAGAGGCCCACTGCGTCGCGGCCCCAGGCTCTGCGCCCAGTGAACGGGAGCGCGCTCCGCCTCGCGCGCTCGGGGACGTTTGGTCACGTGACCATGCCCCACCCACCCGGTCCGCCCCGCCCCGCCCCCTCCCGCACTCCCTCCCTCTCTCCCTCCCTCCCCCTCCCTCCCCGGCCCGGTCCGGCCCATCCCCCTCCCCGCCGGCTCCCTGAGGCCCTGCCGGGTCGGGCTGCTGGCAGCCGGGCGCCGACGGCCGGACAGACGGGCGCACGCGAGGACGGACGGACGAACTCACGGAGGGCCGCGGGCACGCACGGCCCCGGCCGGTGCTCCGAGGCCCGCCCTGGAGGGCTGGGGCCGCGCTCAGGTGAGGTGACGGCGACGCGGGACCGTAAGGGGAGGGCCCGTGGGCCGTCCACGGCCCCGGCCCGGCTGCTCCGCCGGTCGGAGGCACCGCCCGGGCCCGGCGCGGGAAAATGGCGCCGGCCGACCGTGGAGCACGGCCCCTGTGCGGGCCCGGCCCGGAGCCGCCCCGCCCGCCCGCCGTGCTCGTGTCCCCGTCGCCATGTTGGGGAGCGGGCCCCGGGCCTGCGGGCGGGGGCGCTGGAGGGAGTGGGGGCCCGACCCGGCCCGGCACGGAGAGGGTTCCGGACGCGAGGTTGGGACGCTGAGGGAGTGCAGGGCGGGCCGGGGTCCGCACGGGTTTGGCGCTCCAGGCCTGAGGAACTGGCGGGAGCCGGACGTGAGGTCGTGGCCGGGTCGCGGACAAGGGACACTCGGTCCAGACGGAACCGGGGTCGGGATCCATGGAGCTTGGGGGCACAGGCCTGGAACTGGGTTAGACTATGGGCGGTGTTCAGGACCCCAGGGCCGGTAGCACCCGGAGGGGCGTGGGGCCCGAGCTCAGGCTGTCAGAGCTGTGGCAGCTCCTTGGGCCGGGAGGAAGGGGTGGTTAGAAATGAGGCTCTTTGGGTATCAGATTGGGGCAGTCCCCTCCGAGTCGCGGGGCTGAGTGGCAAAGACCATATAACTTCTGAGGGACTGAGGACATATGCGCCCTCAGGGCCCTCCACTCCTTATTGGGGAAGCGACAAAAAAAAAAAAAAAGGGAAGGGTTTGATAAGGAAAAGAAAAGAGAGGGACTGAGGTTTGGGTGCAGGAGCTGGCCAGCAAAAGGGGTGCAGAGAGTGGAACTGGTTGGCAAGAAAAGAGAGAGCCTCCATCAACTTAGGGAGTTCGCGTGTGTCTTTAAAAGGAGGGACCGGGCTGTTTGTGGGCGGTGGCCCAACGTGTCTTCCCAGGAAGGGGACAGCCCACTGTTTTAAGAGCGGGGTCACCCGGGGAGGTCATCAGAAAGACGTTATTGAAGCCAGTGAGAATAGCGAAGGAGTGAATGTGTAAAAACTGCAAAGGTCTTAGAGATCCTGTAACAATTTCAGATGATGTCGTGATTTTAGGTGAGGCTCAGAAAGGTAAAGTTGACTTCTCCAGATCTTAAAGTGAGTGTCAGGGGAGTACTGGCGCTCAGGTCTGCTGCCTCATTCAACACACTGCCATAGAGGAGTTTGCTAGGGGGCAGAAAAATGTTAAGTCAAGCATGGCAGCTTATGTCAAAGAACTGTTAATTTATTTTGTTTCTCCAATGAGTTTGTCAATTCAAAGGCTAAGGGGGATACAAAAAAGTATAGGCAGCCCTAGCTGGTTTGGCTCAGTGGTTAGAGCCTTGGCCTGCAGACTAAAGGTTCCCAGGTTCAATTCCGGCCAAGGGCATGGACCTCGGTCCCAGGCTTCATCCCCCAGTGCAGGAGGCAACCAATCGATGTGTCTCTCACACGGGTGTTTCTCTCTCGCTTCCACTCTCTCTGAAAAGCAATGGGAAAAATATCCTCAGGTGAAGATTTTTAAAAAAAGGGTAGGTAACCAGCTGTTTGATAGTATCTAGCTTACCTCCATTTGTGCAAAGAAGTTATCTTCAGGACCCTTTTGACTTCGCACTTTCTAGAGTTTTAAGAGATGTTCCTTCCCTTCTAGGTGTTTACTGTAGAGCAAAGGGACATAAAAATCCTTTAAAAACACACACAAAATAAAACAGTGCACACTGGTAGAGAACCAGGATCTCTATCATGGTCAAACTTTAATTAAAGAGAAGAGTTGAAAGTTCAAATGGGCTGTGGGAGAGTTCTGAGGGAAACTATGCAAATCATTCATGATATAGTAGTTCCAGGGCTCCCGTATAATCAGAAAGGACTTTCAACAAAAAGGTTGTGAGGACATTCATAGCAGTAAGATTTTCAATATATATTCAATATGTGTATACCATACATACATATATAAAGCAACATGATTCATTTGTTCTGGGTCTTTCTAATGCAGGAAGACCTAACCTTGTCTGTGCCATGAGCCCCTCTAGCGTCTAGTGAAGCTTATGGCCCCCTCTCAGAGTAATATTTTTAATTACATAAAACAAAATACAAAGAAAACCAGCTATATTGAAATACAGTTACCAAAATATACAAATTGTGACATAGTAATATCGATATGCTTTATCAGCACATTATAAAATTTTATAATTATTTTAAAGATGTGATGAGCACAAATAATGCTTTAAGATATCTGCAAAAAAAAAAAGATATCTCCAACAACTGTAATATGATATAAAGATATCTGTGATTACTGTGACAGTCACAGATTCTGCTAATACTAGAATGGTTTGTTGCCTCCATTCATATTTGAAGAAAGTAACTCAAAGAGGTTAGTGAAATTAAAGAGGTAAGCTGTTTTCTTATTCAGGTTCATAGACACACCCCCCACCCTTGAATTCTACCTGTGGACTCCTGTCTGTGAACCCCAGGTTAAGAAACTCTGCTCCTACCATGAAGCATGTCTTCCATTCAGCATACATTTATTGTGTGCTAGACATCAACTGCATGTCAAGCATTATGCTAGGCTTTGAGGATTCAAAGGTCTTTAGGGCAGGGTCTTTTCACTTTGGCTCTTCAGTCCCAGGCGAGAAGTAGCATGTAAACAGTGATAGTTCAGAATGGTAAATGCCAAAGGAGAGTTATCAAAGGTTGTAAGGGCATGTCTCTGCTCTAGGAATCAAGGAAGGTTTTGTGAAAAAAGTGACATTTGAGATGTGCCCTGAAAGGTAGAGGAGTTTGCCAGATAGAGAGTTGGAGAGAAGAGTATTCAGGCAAAATCATGCATGTTATGCATTTTGGAGAATGTAATTGAATGTGGCTGGAGCATTGTGTGTGTGTATAAGAAAGAGAGAGAGGGAAAGAGAGAGATGAGAAATGAGACTGGAAGGTTGATTGGAATCTGGTTGTAAAGGACCTTACTAAGGAATTTGGACTGAATCCTTAGCTGATAAGGAAGTATTCAGGTCTTTGAGGAGGCGACTGTGTGATAAAGTTTAATTTTTAGGATATTCTTTAGAAGGAGGGTGGACTGGAGAGCAGGGAAGAAGTAATAAGGGCTTTAAGGCAGAGAACAGTGTTAGAATTTTCAGTTGTTGATAATTCACATTGTGAATGGTGAATTTTTTAGATTTTTAGCTTGAGATGGTGGATGTCAAAGAAGTTAAAAAGATGAAAGAAAAATGAGGTGGAAATTGTCACAGATCATATGGGAGAAGATTTTTTGGTAGGTTAGCAGACTTTTGAAAACCATCACAAAGCTGTAGAATGTGTAGTTTTTGCTTCAATAAATTAGAGGGGTCAGCAAACATAAAAGTCAGGGAAAGACAGGGGAAGTATTCCTAGAGTGTAGGAAAATCACAACTATCTATGTCAGGGCTCCACAAACTATGACCCATAGGTCAAATCTGACCCACCACCTATTTATGTAAATAAAGTTTTATTGGAACACTGGGACACTTATTCATTAACATACTGTCTTTGGCTGCTTTCACACTACCAGTGACAAAGTTGAGTGGTTGTGACAGAAAATATATAGCTCACAAAGCTGAAAATATTTACTATATGGCCCTTAAAGACATTTGCCCGTCCCTCATCTATGTATCTGAATGTTGGGTGTTCAGCTTCTGTTTTGCCATCCAATTCCCATATAATAGAGAATAACCATCTTGGCTCTGTCCTTGTGGCTCCATTCCCCCATGCTCTGTGTACCTGCAGCATGACATACACCCTCGAATATTTTATATTGGTCAGTGATGCCAAGGTCTGCTGTTTTCGGTTCTGCTGTGGCAACTGGTAATGCCAGGTTTTTACTCTTAGACCATGTTGGGGCTTGTTTTGCTATTTTTCTATTGGGTTGTCTTTTTCAAAATATTTCTTTATATTTTCTGATTATTAATCCATTGTTGGTTATATGTATTATAGATGCCATTTCCCAGTTTGTCGCTAATCTTTTAAATCTCTTTAAGATGTCTTTTGTTAAAAAGAAGTTCTAAATTTTAATGAAGTCAAATTTATCTATCTTTTCCTCCCCAAAGATTTTGAAATTATTCTTTAGATTATCTTTTTGAATCACTACTGATTTGTCTTTGATGTTTAGATCTCTAATCCATCTAGAATCAACTCTTGTGTGTGGTGTGAGGTAGGGTCCAGTATTGTTTTTCCCCCTATGTACAATTAATTATCCCAGCACCACTCATTGAATGGCTTTTGCTTTCAAATTGTGAGTTCTTTCGGTGGACTCTGAGGTCCTAATTCCAGCTCCACTGCTTGCTAATTGTGTGACCTTGGACAAGTTGCCTCAGTTTCCTCATCTTTAAAATAGGATATTGGTATTTATCTCATAGGATTGTTGTGAGGATTAAGTGAGTTAATTCATGTACCATGTAGAACAGTGTGGCACCTAGAAAATGCACAGTAATGTTACCTGTTATTTAGCACTATTGTTCATATCTGATTCCCAGCAGTAAGCACAGAGGAGAGGCTCCATATGCTCACAACAATTGTAGGGTTAGTTCGGTTTTCAGGTCAATACAGAATGGTTGAGAGCTAGACTAAATATTGCAGGAGATGGTTCCAGGTTGTCTGTTAGTTTTAACTGCTGCCTTGGACTGTCAGCTGAGATGCAAGTCCTCCCACCCCAACACTTATTTTACAGAGAACTTCTGTAGCAGAGGATGCAAACAGGTGGTCTGTAGATGGATTTGGCCTACAGACACCTTTTGTTTGGCTTATACAATATTTTTAATGTCTTAAAAATTTAGACAGATTTCAGAGTTTCTGACTTATCTTGAAAAATTAGAAGATCTGTTAACAGCAAACCTATATTCTCTCACAGCAGTACAATAAAAGCTGAAGCTTTTAGGTGGGATGTGTGTTTTCTGTTTTCCTGCATGGTCTCACTACTCACTTGCTTTGCACATTTACTGTTATCACCCTGTAGGGATTTAATTTTCTGGTTCTTACTGAGGCTTTCTTTAAAAAAAATTTTTTTTGGTTATTATTTTTTTGTTAATCCTCCATTGATTTTTTAGAGAGAGTGGAAGGGAGGGGGAGAGACAGAGAGAAAAATGTCAATGTGAGAGAAACACATCAATTGGTTGCCCCTGCATGCGCCCCAACTGGGGCCAGGGGTCAAGCCTGCAACCGAGGTATACGTCCTTGACTAGAATCAAGCCCAAGACCACCTTGGTCCGCCGGCCCACGCTCTAATCACTGAGCCAAACCAGCTAGGTTTTAAATATTCTTTGTCCTGCCCTGGCCTGTGTGGCTCAGTGGTTAGAGCATTGCTGGCACACTGAAGGGTCATGGGTTCGATTCCTGGTCAAGGGCACGTACTTGGGTTACAGGTTCAATTCTCAGCCCTGGTGGGGGGAGCATGCAGGAGACTGCCAATGATGTGTCTCTCTCACAGTGTTTCTCTCTCCCCCGCTTTCCTCCCTTCCTCTCCCCTTTCGTCCCTCCCCTCCACTCTCTAAAAATCAATGGAAAAAATATCCTTGAGTGAGGATTAACAACAACAATAAAAATTATCTCTCCTAAATCAATAAATGACATACCGGGATAGGGTCAGAATGGCCAGAAATTGTCAGATGAGTTTGTGGGCAGGTAATAACTAAAATCTATATTTCTAAGACTCACTCATATTTGATCATAATGAATAAAATAATTGATATTAAAAGACGAGATGAAATTCAGTTCAAATCTACTGTGTGCTGGGTACTACACTAGAAATTACCACATTGGTGATAGAAAAGAAAATTAGTTGGCCAGCTTTATGAAATACTACAGAAGAGGATTTTTTTTCTTATGATGTACAGCTATTTTCCAAGAGAGCAGTTGGATGAGAGAGAGGAAATACAGGAATTCATTCATTTGTCAAACATTTATTGAGCCCTACCATGTACATTTGACTAGAACTCTGTAGGATATGAAGATGAATCTAGCCAGGGTTTAAGTGTCACATGGGTTGTATGTAATGTGTGATGGACCTGAGATATCAGAGAATGGTACCTGAAAGAGGTAGCCTTTGAGTGGAGCTGCCAAGAATGGTTAGGATCATAATAATACTTGGAGAGGAGGCAGTTTTTAGTAGGGTGAATAAAAGCATGGTTGTAGAGATGGGTGTTTAGGAGATAGTAAAGAGTCCAGTTTGGCTGGAGATGAGATTTTAACAGGGGCTGCTGTTGGGGTTAAGGCTGGAAATGGAGATTGAACAACAACAGCAATAATAATAATAGTAGCTCATATTTTTTGCATGCATACTATTTGCCAGATAGTGTGCAAAGCATTTTATAAGTACAGTAGTACAGTAAACCCTCAATTTTGCAGACCTCGATTTAACAGACTTCAGATTTAATGGATAAAATTTCCAGTCTGTATGCCATATGTGAAAATTAGCACCCTGTTAATTTTTAAATGTTTTTGACCAACATTTGCTTATAATTAAGTTAACAGGTGTGTGATTTTTTTGTTATTAATTCACTGTTGTTTTTAACGAATTTTAGCCAATAGGCCACATGTTGGAAAAAACACTGTAGTAATTTTGCCGACATAAATAAATATTACATATCTCCAACTATAGCCTACATATTTAAATCCAAGAGTCACCTGGTAAACAATGTTTGGGGAATGATTAGCATGTGATCACACCTCATTGAGTGTGGTAACCTGACTTTTTGCAGCAGTTCCCAGTGCACTAAGCCACGCCCCAGCCATGTGCATTTGTTTACTCATGATGAAATCACGCATTTACTAGACATATTCAGTATAAATTTAAAATTACTATAATACACGCAGAAAACTTTTCTGTGAAATTAAGGTTTCATACATACTTCATTTTAATTACACAAACGTGTCTACATAAGTAAAAAGAGGTAAACTAATTAATTTGTCAATTTTTTAACATATGCATTGGGGAAACAGACTTTATTATATAAAGGACTTTCAGTTTTAGTGGACACTCCCTCGCCTGAATTAGTCCGTTATATCGAGGTTGTACTGTATTTCATTTACACCTCAAAACAACCCTGTGAGATAGGCACTGTTTTTAATCCTTTTTACCAATAAAGAGACTGAGGCATAGAGCTAACAGTTGATGGAGAAAGAACTTGAGTGCAGGCAGTCCAAAGCTTGTACTTTTAATGCCATATAGCTGAGTCATGGAAGGCTTTGAATCCTTTTCATTTCCAAGCTGGGAAGTGTGGACTTGATTGGCTAAGTAATGGGGAATCAACAAAAGTTGAGAAAGGAGAGATATGGAACTAGTTTGCTCTCTTGCTCCTAACTAGATTGGGTGCTCCTCGAGGGCTGGACCTGTGTCTGTTCCTTGCTCCTTCCCTGTGGCCCCAGTGTCTACCTAGTGTGTTATCTGTCACATTTATTTATTTTTTAAAATTTAATCTTTCTGTATCTCACCTTATTCTAAAAAGACAAGGTGGCTGCCTAGGAGCACAATAAACATTTGCTGAGTTAATTAATAAACAGAGCTGTATATAAATATGTACATAAAGGGAGTACTATGACTTTGTTGGAGGGAGTAATGCAGCCCTAGAATTTGGTGATAAGCTATATTTTATATATAAATCCTATAAAGCAAAAGACCAGACCCACATCTTCTTTAACTTTGAAGAATTGTATATTCTATGTCAGTTAGACTATTAATGATCAATTAATATTAACTATGTCAGTTAAAAAGCTGAACTCATAGAGACAGAGAGTAGAATGGTGGTTGCTAGGGGCTAGGAGGTGGGGGAGATTGGGAGATGTTGGTCAAAGGGTACAAACTTCCAGTTATAAGATGAATATGTTCTGGGGATTTAATATTCAGCATGGCGATGAGAGCTAACAATGCTGTATTATATTCTTGAAAATTGCTAAGAGTAGATTTTAAATGTTCTCAACATATACACAAAAAGGTAATTATGTGAGGTGATGGATGTGTTAACCTTATTGTTATCTTTGTTACATATTTTTCAGTATATACAGGCATCCATCTTGTACACTTTAAACTTATACAACTTATGTTCATTATATTTCAATAAAGCTGGGATGAAAACAATGTCAATTAATAATGTTCATGATTGGAGATTAAAGATGGTGGTGGACTGAGTGGAAGCTACACTGACACTCTCCTGGGACCAAACTGGAATTACAACTAAAATATAGAAAAACCATCCTGAATAATCAACTGCAGCTGAAGACGAGCTGGAGGGCACCCTCATAACCAAGGAGGAAAAGTGGAGACTGCATAGAGACTAGTAGGAAGTGTGGAGGTGCAAGAGGGCTGACTGGACTCCCACAGGCAGGAGCTGAAGGTCCAGAGGGATATCTCAGCTGTGGGGGGGTTCCCACTGAGGACTCTGGGGCCTAAACCCCAGTCTGGGCTTCCCAGCCAAGAGCACCAGAACTGAGAAAGGTGCCCACTTAACATCTGGCTTTGAAAAGCAGCCAGGTTTCTGTCTGCCTGGGAGAGACGGCTGGAAATGCAGTTTAAAGTGTACAAGATGGATGCCTGTATATACTGAAAAATATGTAACAAAGATAACAAGCTCTTAAAGAGCCAACGCACAAAGTTTTGTGTGCAGCCACTCACCTTGGGCTCCAGCAGAGGGAGGGCAGAGTGGACTGGAGCTATGTGAGGAGAATCTAGGGTTGTGGGCTCTGGAGATAGAGCTCAGAGGGCGCCCCTCTGGATTCCTGTGCGGATTCATTCCCTATACTGCAGGGGCAGACATTTACCTTCCAAGCAGCTTTTGCCTGAGGGGGAAGCAGTTGCCCCACCCTGCTGGAAAACCCTCTCATCCTACCCAGTGGAGTTTCTACAGCCTGAGGCTCATTAAGAGAATCAGATTAATCAGCCTGCAGGCAGAGGCAGACCTCAGAGCGCTTTGAGTCTTTCCCTGATCTGCTTCTGGACCCGGGCCTTGGAAAAGCAGACTTTGATGTGCATCTTGCTCCTATCCAAATGCACCCAGCCCCAACAGTGGGGGCCTCAAGCCGTGGGTTGTTGATAGCTCTAAACAGGGTACTCAAGGCCAGTCACAAACAGCGTCTGACATTGGCCTGCACTAGAGACTTTCCAAAAAGACTGAGAGTCCTTGCAGGCCTACTTAATACATAGAAACAAACCCAAGTAGGCAGCCAAAATGGGGAGGCAAAAAAACAAGCCCCAAATGAAAGAACAAGAGAAGTCTCCAGAAAAAGAGCTAAATGAAATGGAGATAATCTTTCAGATATAGAGTTCAGAATACTGATTGTAAGGATGCTCAACAGCATGAAAAAAGATACGGAAACTGTGAAGGAAATTAAGAATAACATAACAGATATAAAGAATACAGTGGAAGGAATAAACAGCAGATTAGAGGAAGCTGAGGATCAGATCAGCGAATTAGAAGACAGGGTAGAAAAAATCAATCAGAGATCCAAAAAGGAAAAAAAAAATTAAAAAACAGGAGGACAGTCTAAGGGAGCTGTGGGACAACAGGAAACAACAGTATTTGCATCATAGGAGTGCCAGAGGAGGTCGAAAGTAAACAAGGGTTAGAGAACCTGTTTGAAGAAATAATGGCAGAAAATTTACCTAACCAGGTCAAGGAAAAAGTCACATAAGTTCAGGAGGCACAGAGAGTTCTAAGCAAGAAGAGTCCAAAGAGCCCCATGCCCAGACACATTATAATTAAAATGCCAAAAATTCAAGACAATATTAAAGGCAGCAAGAGAAAAGCAATCTGTTACCTACAAAGGAGCTCCCATAAGGCTGTCAGTTGACTTCTCATCAGAAACTCTACAGGTCAGAAGGGAATGGCATGAACTACTCAAGGTAATGCAAAACAAGGATCTGAAACCAAGACTACTCTATCCAGCAAGGCTATCATTCCAAATAGATGGTGAAATAAAGAGCTTCCCAGACAAAAAAGGGCCAAAGGAGTTTATCACCACCAAACCAGCATTGCAGGAAATGTTAACGGGACTGCTGTAATTAGAAGTAGAAATAGAAGCATTGCAAGAAATGCATAAAGAATTAAAATGGCAATAAATAGGACCTGTCAATAATCACCTTAAGGACTTTAAGGGGAGATCAACAGCAATACAGTCATAATTGTGGACTTTAACACCCCACTGACTTCACTGTATAGATCTTCCAGACAAAAAGTCAATACAGAAACAGTGACTAAATGGCACACTAGATCAGATGGATTTAATTGATATTTACAGAACATTTCATCCCAGAGCTGCAGAATATACATTCCTCTCAAGTGCACATGGATCATTCTCAAAGATAGACCACATGTTAGGAAACAAAACCAGCCTCTACAAGTTCAAGAAGATTGAAATCATATCAAGCATCTCAGATCACAAGGGCATGAAATTAGAAATCAACTACAGTAAAAACACTCAAAAACATTCAAACACATGGAGGCTAAATAACATGTTATTAAACAATGAATGGGTTACCAATAAGATCAAGAAAGAAATAAAAAACTTCCTGGAAACAAATGAAAACAAACACACAACAACCCAAAATCTATGGGACACATAGAAAGCAGTCCTAAGAGGGAAGTTCATAGCACTGCAGGCCTACCTCAAAAAGCAAGAAAAATTTTTAGTAAACTAACCCTACAATCTAAAGAATTAGAAAGCTCCTCTGTGAAGCCGTCCGGACCAGGGCTTTTGTTTGCTGGGAGTTTTTTTTTTAATTATTGCTTCGATCTCATCAGTTATTGGCCTATTTAGATTTTCTGATTCTTCCTGATTCAGTTTTACATTATCTCACTCATATGTGGAATCTAATAAACAAAATAGACTGAGGAACGAAATAGATCCAGAGACACAGAAACATGGGACAGACTAATGAATCTCAGTGGGAAGATGGGGGTGGGGGAGTGGGTGGGGAAAGATTAATCAAAGAACTTAGGTGCATATATGCATAACCCATGGACACAGAAAATAGTGTGGTGAAGGCCTGGGGGGAAATGTGGGGCAGAGGTGATCGATGGGGGAAAAAGGGGGGATATCTGAAAATTCTCAACAAAAAAGATAAATTTAAAAAATGTTAATGATCACCAAATTCAGAGGGTATTTATACTTCAAGTAGGTATTCAGGTTTGTATTTAGCATTAAGCAGCTGCAAATCCCCCGACACACACACACACACACACACACACACACACACACACACACACACACAGAGGCAACAGAAGTTCCCATTAACCAGCTCCTTTACTGACATTGAACCATTGAATATAGAACTGATATTAGTTGCATAGTATCATTTATGTACATTTTCTAGGGATCAGACAGCAGCTGTCTCTCACAGGGAGAAATAGTTGCAAATTTGTGAGTCAGATTCCTGTTTTGGATTTTACTTAGGGAAATTATTCATTAGGTTAAGTCCCTTGCCATAATTTTAAATGTTATATGGGAGTAAGATTGTCTCTTCTATAAAATATAGGCTAAATTCAAACACTTGGAGAAATTCAAAGACATTATTGTTAACTACCAAATGCCAGTAAAAGTGGGAAATTAGGTAAACCAGCATCTCACTAGACTTAATAGAGATAGCTTTTAATATACCCTAAATGATGGATTTTTTAAACATTCTCTCTCATTGTGGATGTTAGTTAACAAGTTTGTTCATAACATATGCATGCGTGTATCAATGTTAAGTGTGTTGATATAACTAAGTTGATATAAGTAAAGATGAATCTAGGAATGCTTCCTAAAGAAAATGAGCGTTTAACTGAGTTCTTTTAGGTTGTGTTTAACTCTCCTGTGTATGAGATGACTCATTCAGAAGCATTGATATTAGTATAAGTGTAGAGAAAAATGTGATTAGTATAGTCAGTGTATGTCGACTGCCTACCAGCATTGAGAGATGTATACAGTTGATGAATAATTAGTTTCTGCCTTCTAGTAAACTCATTCATGTGGGGAAGTGATGTGAACATAAATAATAAAAGAGGGGAAAGTGTGGTTTAAATGAGATAGTAAGTGCTGTGGGAATTCAGGAGGGAGAGAGAGCGTTTCAACTTGGAGGATCAGGGAAGGCTTCATGGAAAAGGTGGTGTATTACTTTCCCAAGTGTAGTCACAAACTGGGTAACTTAAAACAACAATTTATTCACTGACAGCTCTGTTTGTTTTTTTAAAAACATTCTTTTTTAAATTGATTTTTAGAGAGAGGAACATTGCTCTGTTGTTCCACTTATTTATGCATTCATTGGTTGATTCCTGTATGTGCCCTGACTGGGGATCAAGCCCACAACGTTGGCATATGAGGATGATGTTCTAACCAACTGTGCTGTTTGGCCAGGACCTATTCTCTGACAATTCTTGAAGCTAGAACCTGAATTCAGGGGTCAGCAGGGCCGTGTTCCCTCAGACTGAGTAGAATCCTTCCTTGCCTCTTCCTAGCTTTTACCAGTTCTTAGTGTTTCTTGGTTTGCAGCTGTATCACTTCACTGCCTGCTTCTATTGTCACATGGCACTCTTCCTATGTGTCTCCAAGTTTCCCTGTTCTTACAGAGATACTAGTCATATTGGATTAAGGTCCTACCCTACTCCAGTATGACTTCTTAACTAATTACTTCTGCAGTGATCCTGTTTCCAAGTCAGGTCACATTCTGTGGTACTGAGGGCTTAGGACTTATGTTAACATATCTTTTGGGAGAACACAATTCAACTAATAATAGGTGGCATGATAAAGAGGTATTAAATTAAAATTTACTAAATAAAAGGAAGGGTAAGATTGCAACCAGTTGAGTTAAGAAGAGAAGAACCAAAGGGAATAATGGACATAAGAAAGTATAACAGGATATATAGAAAATGAAATAGTGGAAAGTGTGGTTTGCTTGTGTGTTGAGGAGTTGTGCAGAGATAAAGCAAGAGTAGTTTCTTGGGACCCTAGATGCCAGATCTAGGACATTTGAATGGTTCCGGGTGGGTAGTGTGAGGGAGCAGGACAGCACTGCAGAATTTTGAAATGGTAGATAACTGATTCAAGCGTTATATAACTAATTCAAGCTTTAGGGAGCTTCTGTGATCAGGTGATCATGGATAAGTAGATACCCTGAAGAAAAACAGATGGTAATTTAACATACCCAGCTTTCCTCATTTGCCTATACCAGTAACTTTTCACCAGGCAAGAAATCCCTCTTATGAAACAAACAAACAAAAAACAAAAATAAAACAACAAAAACGCCACCACAACAAACTGAGGGTTTTTAGTAGCATCTTGGTCATCTACAGGCATTGAGATACACCAACTTTTTAGGGTCTCTATTCAAAAGCCTCTCCATGGATTTCAGTAGTAATAATCATGTTGCTCTTCATTTTCTTTCAACCTTTTCTTCAAAATCGCCTCTTTTCCATCCTATTTTATACCCCTTGATTTTTCTTTGAACCCTTTTCATTTTCTTCCTTATCTTTTTAAAACATCTGACTAATGGTAAGAATTGAGGAAGAGCCCAGCTGGGTGTGGCTCAGCGGTTGAGCATCGACGGAGGATCCAGAAGATCGATGTTCGATTCTCGGTCAGGGCACATGCCCGAGTTGCAGGCTCGATCCCCAGTACGGGGTGTGCAGGAGGCAACCGATCAATGACAACTCTCTCATCAATGATGGTTCAACTTACTCTCTCCCTTCCTCTCTCAGAAATCAATAAAGATATATTAAAAAAGAATTGAGGAAGATTGTGTACCGTATAAACCAATGATACACTCTTTCTGTATCCTCAGAGAGAGGAAGGGAGAGGGAGAGAGTGAGGTGAACCATCATTGATGAGAGTCATTCATCGGCTGCCTCCTGCGCACCCCCTACTGGGAATCGAGCCTGCAACTCGGGCATGTGCCCTGACCAAGAATCGAACTTGGATCTCCTGGATCCTAGTTCGATGCTCAACCGCTGAGCCACGCCCGGCCGGGGTCTGTATCCTTTTAATGATAGTTGACTTTTTGTCCACAATAGAGCTGTATTCAAATTGTGAATACTCATTCAGATTGTGGTCAAATAGTAGTCCTGAGGTACTTTTTCTTATTTGTGCCTTCGTAGTTCTTCCTGATTCTATATTTGCATTGTTCATATTTTCTCTGAGAACATGTCTTCATGGAATATTAAAATTTGTATATAAATATTACAAATAAATATATAACTTCCTAGTTATTATCATATGCATATAGTCTTTACAGTTTTAATGTGTATAGTTTTTTGGGTTTTTTTAGCTGGGAATCATTTTATTTCTACTGTAGTAGATATAACATACCTTTGAAAACTTAAATAAGCTTATTGACTGCTGAATCTTTTACATTAACTGTGCTTAATTTTCACATTACCAATTGTTTTTATGGCTTACATTCTCACCAAACAATTTTTCAACATCACTTAAAATGACTGAAAAACAAATGTCTCCATTATCTATGAAATAAGTAAATTATATTCATAAGAATTAGAACACATTTTTTTTAAAAAGAATTTTTTACTTCTCTTTACAGTTTTTTATGTGTGTGTTTTTTAAAATATATCTCTTCTCTGACCTCTTGGTCGTCTTTCCGGTCTCCTGGAGCCTGGATTCGGCTTTAAGTTGGCCAGGCTCACACGGGGCAGGGCCCGGAGCAAA
Source organism: Miniopterus natalensis (assembly GCF_054644295.1). Taxonomy (NCBI): domain Eukaryota; kingdom Metazoa; phylum Chordata; class Mammalia; order Chiroptera; family Miniopteridae; genus Miniopterus; species Miniopterus natalensis. The sequence goes on from NC_142087.1 coordinate 12,549,156, forward strand.
TCCAGAGCCCTGGACCCACCGCCGTGCACGGGACCGGCCGTGACCCGCACGGCCGAAAACCTCCACGGGCGCCCCGGCGCTAATGTGTATAGTTTTTTATAGTCTTTTTTCACTTGGCAGTATATTAATACATTTTTTCACTTGTCTATATAGCTGTCATTTTTAATGGATACATAATAACCAAAGTTTAAGTACTCTGGTTATTTTGCATTTGGGTTATTGCCAGTTTGTTTTCATTATTTGAGGTTTGCAATTCTAAATTATACTACTGTAATATCTCTTTATAAATCTCTCCCCCCCCAATTTTTTTCTTATTTTCCTTAAAATGATTCAGTTAGGTCTAAGGATATCACTTTTTAGCTATATTGTCAAAATATTCTTTAGAACATCTACCAGTTTATATTGCCACTGATAGTTAATGTTAGATTTCGTAATTTTTTTCTTTCAGTATAATAGTGGTACCTCACAGTTTTTTGGGGGTTTTGATATTTTAAAGTTTTTTTTAAACAAACAAAAAAGCCCCACCCAGAAATAATACAATGAACATCCTTTTACCCGTCACCTACATTCAGCATGTTGCCATATGCTTAATAATACACTTATTATGTTAAACCTTTTTTTAAAAATAAAGCCATCATAATACTATGCCTATAAATATTTTTAAATCCATCTCTTACAAATAAAGATATTCTCCTATATAATCACAGTACCAGTAAACACACCTAACAAAATTATCAGTAATTCCTTAATATTATCTAACGTCAAGTGGTGTATTTAAGTTTCTCCAGTTGTCTTCAGAATGTTCAAAGTAGAATCAAATTAAGAACCGTGTGCCATGGCTGGTGTGGTTTAGTTGTTAGAGCATCAGCCTGGGCACGAAAGGGTCCAGGTTTTGATTCCCCCTCAAGGGTACGTACCTGGGTTGCAGGTTCAGTCCAACTCCTAGTTAGGTGTGTGCAGGAGGCAACCAATTGATATGTCTGCCTCCCTCCCTCCCTCCCTCCCTCCCTCCCTCCCTCCCTCCCTCCCTCCCTCTCTATCTTTAAAAAAAAAAAAAAAAAAAAAAAGGAAAAATATCCTCAGGTGAGGATTAACAAACAAAAAACTTAAGGACTATGCATTTCATTTCCATGTTATTATTTTTGTATCTTTTTTTTTTTTTTTTAAGACCTGTAACAATTCCCATTTGCCTTCTCCCTCACCTTTTTGTCCTCATGGCATTGATTTATTGAGACCAGAGCAGTTTTCTTGTTGAATGTGCCACATTCTGGATTGATCTGTTCCTTTGTGGCATTTAACTTGTTCCTTTATTCCTTGTATTTCCTTAAACTGGAAGGTTTAAGAACTTGATTCGATTTTAAAGAATTGGTTAGATTTAAAGACTTGATTATATTCTAGCTAAACATTTTGGCAAAAATAATATTCTTCACATTGCATGATATCATAAGACACATCAATGTCTGGTTTTTCCACGTTTTTGTTTTTTTTTAATCCTCACCCAAGGGTATTTTTTCCATTGCTTTTCAGAGAGAGAGAGAAAGAGAGAGAGAAACATTGATGTGAGAGAGACACATTGATCGGTTGCCTCCTGCACATGCCCCGACTGGGGCTGGGGATCAAGCCTGCAACCGAGGTACATGCCTTTCGTTGGAATCAAACCCAGGACCTTCAGTCCGAGGGCCAGTGCTCTAACCACCAAGCCAAACCGGCTAGGGCTGGTTTCTCCACTATAATGGTAATTTCAATCACAGAGTTCAAGTTGTAACTGCCAGATATCTCCGTTGTGAAGTTGCATTTATTTTCTTTTGTGACTAGCAAATGTGTTTTTTATTTTTATCAATGACGAGCATTTTTTCAATCTTGTTTTACCTAATTTTCGTATTATTTATTTGTTCAGTATAGATTTGGTATTTTCCATTTATTTATTTATTTATTGGTATTTTCTTTTTAAGTTTGTACTGTGCATTTACAAATTTTATTCAGTATAACAAAAATGATGCATTGTTATAAAAGATAAATTTCAAGTTTCAAAATATAGCTAAAAGTAAATATAATTTAACCAAAAAAAGAGATACAGATTATAAATATATAACAGGGCATTTCTTTGACAGGATCTTGTGATGAATCATGTTTATTTTTTTAATAAAATATTCTAAGCAGACAAACCTAAAAAACAAAGCTCTTGAATCAAAAAAAACTTCTTTTGCCCTGGCCAGGTGGTTCAGTTGATTGTAGTGTTGTCTTGTGCACCAAAAGGTTTCGGGTTTGATTCCCGATCAGGGCACATACTTAGGTTGAGGGTTCAATTCCCGGTCCAGGAGAATACAGGAGGCAACCTATCGATGTTTCTCTGTCATGTTGATGTTTTTCTCTCTCTCTCTGCCTCCCTCTCTCTAAGAATCAATAGAAACATAGCCTCGGGTGAGGGTTAAAAAAACACACAGAAAAACTTCTTTTATTTTTATTTTTGAAATGGAGGTAAGTCTTAAATCATAAAAGTTGTTTTACATACCCACACACAAAGCACCCAGAATTTATTTTTATTCCTTGTCCTCTGAGTGTTTCATTTGGCTATCTTTTATACATCAATTTTTTTAAATTTTTATTTTATTGATTTTTAGAGAGAGAGGAGGAGAGAAACATCGATTTATTGTTCCACTTATTCTTCTTTGTTGTTATTGTCTGTTTGTTTGGTTTTTGTTCCACTTATTTATGCATTCATTGGTTGAGTCTTGTATGTGCCCTGACCTGGAATCGAACCGGCAACCTTGTCATATTGGGATGATGCTCTAACCAACTGAGCTACCAAGCCAGGGCCTATACACTGTTTCATATACATCTTTATCATTTTTAACTATTTTTCTGTCGTTCCTATTATAGATTTTTTTTTCCATTTCTTTTTTATTATGTTATACTCAAATAGGATTTTTCTTTCAAACCACAAAAGCATTATAGGCTAATTGAAACAAATTGAACATCATTTGAGGTACGTGAAGAAAAAGCTAAACATCTCCAGTTCCTCTCCAGGCTACCCAAGTGGAATAGCCTAGTCTTTCTTCTATATTTTTCTCTATGCTCTTAGAAACACATATACCTATGGATTCATCTTCTCTTATTTTATAAGATTATCATGATGCCATACATATTATTCTGCAACTTCTATTTTTTTACTTTCTAGGATATAATTTATTTTCTTTTATATCATTAAACAGGTATCTAATTTCTCTTTCCAGCTGCATAATATTCCATTTATGTAGGTTCTATCAGTGAATATTTATTTTGTTTTGTTTTTTCCACCATCACAAAACTAGACATACTTGTGCATCTATCTTTAAGAAATGGAGCTTTTACTTCTGTAGGATAAATTTCCAAATACTGGTTAAAAGATAAGTTTATTTCAATATTATGAACTGTCAGGTTACTTCCCATAAAGGATGTTACAGTTCTTAATCCTACTGGCACTGGATAACAAGTATCTTTTTAGTTTTGACAGCCAGCTGGGTGAAAAGTATTTTTGTATTTAATTTTCGTTTTCCTGACCATTAAAAGTTGCAAACCCTATTCTACAAATCACCTTTTCTAGTCCTTTACTGATTTTCTCTTGGGTTATTCATTTTTTACTTTTTAATCAATTTGCAGTTGCTTTTGTATATTTGGGATATTAACCCCTTTTTTGGTCATGTGGTGCAAATATATTATCCCAGTCTATCATTTGGCTGTTGACCTTGTGGTTTCTTTTGGCATATAGACTATTTTAATATTTACATAATCTTATCTGTTGATCTTTTTCTTTATGACTTTGGATTATCACCACTCCACTGAAGTTAATAATTCTTGTAAATTTTATTTCTATATTTTTTTTATGTTATTACTTTTTAACCTTAATTTTGTTTTTTTGTTTTTTGGCAATTTGCTTAGAGACTTATTTCTTTGTTGTTGTTTTTTATATTAATGCACCTGTTTATCTTGCCATTAAATTTCCTCTTCTGATCAAAAAATTATTTCTTCTTCACTATTTGGGGATAAGCATAGTATTAGATTTTCTAATTTTTAAATAATCTCATTTGAACTTTGAAGAAAATGCCTTTCTAGTTGTTTCAAGTCATTTTGAATGCTGTACCTGTGTTGGAAAATATTGGTGTATTCACCTAATACAGTTCTGTCTGTAGGTTTGCTAAATGTATCTTTTAAATTGTAGCTTTATGATCAAAAGAACATGGTGGTGTTCATAATTAGAACATGATGTATAAAGTAGTCTTTCCCTAAATTTTACTTTATCTACCTACTGTGGTATCTAACAAGACAGGAAAAATCTCATTGAGCCTCTGATTTATTATTTTGGTTTACAGTGTGCATGATTAAATTATTAGCAATACCTGTGTTAGGATGAGTCCTAGTTTTAGGAATCTAAAATTTTCTATTTCACTAATTTATCTCGTTTCGTATACTAAAATGTCAGGATTGAAGTTTAAGAGTTAATATTAATACTCCCTAGTCTCTTAAATTGTCTATTATTCCTACCAAGAGCAAACCAGTGTTGTTACCGTACTGAAATGCCAATGTCCTTGACAGGCATTTTGTTGATTCTTTCAGGGAACTAAATTTTTATGATTTGGCTGGAGGTTTGCATAAATTTTTCCTTGCAGCCCTGGACTTGGGAACAGGGGAAGCATGTATAGTTTTATTTTCATAAGAACCTTACGGGAGGGTGTAGGGAGGATGGGATAGAATCTTGCTTTAGTTGTGCCATGGCAGATTGTCTTTGACAGTTCACAGTTAGCTGTTTATTTAGATACTTTTAAAATGCCTTATAAATTATCCTGAAACATTTAAGGCTATGTGGTTAAAAGGCCAATTTAAGTCCTATAATACCCAGATTTAGGTTTATAAGGCAGATAATGTAGGAAATCTAGGATTCTTATTTTACAGAGCTACTTAAAACATTTGAATAGTGCCCTGGCCAGTTTGACTCAGTGGTTAGAGCGTCAGCCCTCAAACTGAAGAGTCCCAGGTTCAGTTTCGGCCAAGGGCACGTACCTGGGTTGCAGGCTCTATCCCCAGCTCTGGTCGGAGCATGTGTGGGAGGCAACCAATTGATGTGTGTCTCTCTCACATTGATGTTTCTCTCCCCACCCCCCTTCTACTCTCTCTGAACAGCAATGGAAAAAATATCCTCGGGTGAGGAGAAAAACAGAAAAAAACATTTGAATAGAGATATTCATTTGTTCAAGTGAAGGCATGTAGAATAATGATTAACATTCTTGATAAATAGTCCTTGAGTTTTCTTAAAGCTAGAGAGAACCTAAGATTCTGTTTAGCTTGAGCTTAGTGATTCTTCCTTTCATTTTATAATTTAGGAATCTTAGGCCCAGAGAGATTGTGTCCTGCCCAAAATCACACAACAGCTTTATGGGAAGATCATGACTAGAACTCAAAAGGCACACTCTGCCATGCTCAGCCTCGCTCTTTTTTTGTTCTGTTACCCTATGTTTTATTATCGTAAATAATGCTAGTCTTTTCTCAAGATATACTCAGTTGATTTTACAACTAATAATTTGATGTTTGTATGAAAACATTTTTAAAAAATGTTTTTGTTGATTTTTAGAGAGAGAAAGGGAGAGAGAGAAATATCTATCCATGTGAGAGCGAAACATCAAGATCAGCTGCCTCCTGCAGGCCTCCTACCAGGGATTGAGCCTGCAACCAGGGCATGTGCCCTGACAGGAACCAAATGGCAACCTTTCCGTATACAGACTGTTTCCAACTCAAGTGAGCCACACTGGCAAGGGCTAAAAACATTTTAAAAGTGGGTATCAAGGTTTGGAAATCGTTGCATGGGCATTTGGCTGCAGCAGCTATGATGGTGCACAGTTGTGAACCCAGGACATCTGTGTTTTTCATTTATTTGTGGCCTCATTTGTTTTTTACAGTTGTCATTTGTAATAAAAAATTTTCAGAATATAAGTAAATATTAAATTAAAAAATATAATCAGCATATTTACAGTATTACAACAGAAAGAGTAGGAAAATGACAAGAAAGACTAAGTCTAGTTAACTACATTTGTGCCATAGGGCAAATCATGTAACCTCTGTGGGACTCTGTTTCTGCTCCCTACTTAATTAGAATCCTTCAGGGTTTCTCCCCAGGACAAGTGTATTGGTTTTTTAATATTTGTTAATTGAAGTATGACATGCAAAGTGCACAAATCATAAGGATGCTGAATTATAAAATGAGCACCCTAGTGTAATCACTACTGTGTATTTTGAAAAGCATCCTTGGTGATTATGATAAGCTTTTCTTGTTAAACAAACAAAACCCTGGACTTGAGACTGTAGGTAATCTCATGTCTTTTACAACTCTTTCTAGAGAGAAATTAGCAGAAACAATGGTAGAGAGAACGAATTTGGGCAATCATGAAAATTTTACTTCGAAGAAGTTTATGGGTCTTATATAGTTTTTTCTTCTGATGTCTCTCTTCTTCCTCTTTGCCCTTTTTTCCTTTCTGTCTAGGTCCTGAATAGAATGGAGAGGGGTCCTACTGAACCTCTAACTATCTTTTCTGAGAGTGGTCAGAGTTCTTACACAGGTCTGTTGATTCTATGAAGTTTGATTTATAAAAGACTTGTATCTACTTAAAGGATTAAATTAGAAATAGACTTCACTTTTTAAAAAGGCATTTTGATTTCAATGTCTGTAGAATATTTTACTTTGGCAAGCTGCATTTGGCCTGTGGATTAGACTCAAAGTGACTGAGTTAAGATCTGCATAATAGAAAAGCAGTTCAGTCATGTCTTTATCACTTCTGTTGGAAACGTGTAATATGGAAGAATTCTTTATTGGTTACATGGAAAGTACCAAGAAAATTTGAAAAGGTGAATATCTTAGTTGTCCATGATTCTGGAGGGGATTGAAAGCATGGATAAATCAAAGAAGGAAAATATTTATTTGGTCCTCTTTCTGATGTTCTCAGAATTCATAACATTGGGGGGAAAATCAAAACTACCTTGCAAGTCTCTGATTCAGAGAAGGGCAAATGTATATAGTTGGGTTTTGTTTTGTTTTTTTCACTCATCTACCTCTCATCACCATGAATGAACTTTATCATTAATCAGACAAAAAAACTCTAGCTCAATGATCTCCCAAACTTGTCTTCACATTGAGTCACCATGGAGCTTGGCAAATTACTTATGCCTTTGTCTCCCTCCCTCCCCACATACACCCTGTTTGGGATTTTCATATTTAATTGGCTTGGGGGTATGGCCTGAGCTTTGGAATTTTTAAAAGATGCTTAGGTGATTCTAGAGTGCTGACAAGTTTGGGACCCCTGCTCTAGCTGGTTAAGGCAGATCTGGCCACTATGCAACTTGTTAACTTTTTTTTTTTTTTTTGGCATAAATATTTAGATAAATATGTAAATAAGGGGATAAATGTTTGATTTAAGCATCCTGTGCTTTAAACCTAAGTTTTTACTAGAATGTAAGCTCCATTAAAGCAAATACCATGTCTGTATTTTTTTTACCATTATATCTTTAGCATTTAGAACAATATCTGGCATATATTGCATGCTTAAATAATTTGTTGAATGAATGAATGAACCTATCAGTTTCCAGTGAGCTGAGAGTATGCTTTTACCTAATACTCGAGTGGTAGGAGATATAGAGTGGGGTGGTATTAAGAGCCCAGCTTCTAGAATGACTGCTGGGGCTCAAATCATGGCTCTGTCACTTACTAGCTGTATGACCTTAAGCAGGTTTCTTCTCTGTGCCTCAGCTTCATTTGTAAAATGGGGGTTATAGGATCTATTCCATGGGGTTGTGGGGGGGAAATAATTGAGTTAATAATGCAAAGCGCTCAGAACAATGCCGGACACATAATAATGTTCTGTAAGTTTTAGCTACTGTAGAATTCAAGAAGCCCTGGTTTTTCTGCAGTTTGGGTAATTTATTTGTAGAATACTGTTTGAGGGCTGAGGTAGAATAATGGAATCAGCTGCATTAAATGTAGTTAAAGAAAGCCTGACAAAGAAGTGATTTCTTTTTTTTGTCAACTTAATCAGGCATAATTTACATATAATAAACTGCATACATTTGAGGTGAAACATGGGTTTTTGGTTTTTTTACTCAAAAATGTTGTTCTTTTATTTTAAAACTTAAATGTTACACAAGCAATAGAGAAATCATTTAATCACATATCAAATTGTGGGATTTGAAAACCCTAGATCTGATTTTTTTTTCTTTTTTATTGAATTTGTTGGGGTGACACTGGTTAATAAAATCATATAGGTTTAAGGTGTACAATTCTGTAACACATCATCTGTGTATTGTACTGTGTGTTCACCACCCCAATCATGTCTCTTTCCATCACCATTTATCCCCCCTTTACCCTCTCCTGTGTTTCCCTCCACCCCCATTTCCCTCTGGCGATGACCATACTGTTGTCTATCTATGAGGTTGTGTTTTTGTTTTTGGGTGTGTGTTTTTTGCTTAATCCCTTTACTTTTTTTACTCAACTCCCTTACCCTTCTGCTCTGAGGCTCTGAGTCTGTTTCTATTTTGTTTGTTTATTTTGTTCGTTAGAGTCAACATACAAGTGAAATCATACGGTATTTGTCTTTCTCTGACTGGCTTATTTCATTTAGCATAATGCTCTCCAGGTTCATCCATATGTTGCAAAAAGTAAGATTTCCTTCATTTTTATGGCTGAGTAATATTCCATTGTGTAAATGTACTACAGCTTTTTTATCCACTCATCTACTGATGGGCACTTGGGCTGCTTCCAAATCTTGACTATTATAAATAATGCTGCAATGAACATAGGGGTGCATATATTCTTTCTAGATGAGTTTCAACAATGTATTTATTAGTTTATAGTATTTCTTATGAAATAGTCGCCACAATCAAGTACAGAAAGTTTCCATTTCCCTGAAGAGTTTCTTATACTCCTTTTCATTCTGTTCCTCCCAGTGCCCTCATTTTTTAGAATTTTGTATGGATGCATTCATATGTTATATTCTCTTTTGTTCTAGCTTTCACTCAGTATAATGATTTAGATATTTATCCATTTCGTTGCATGTGTCGGTAGCTCATTCCTTTTTAATGCCAGGTGTTGCTTTGTTGTATGGATATAACATGTTTGTTTATCCATTCATCTGTGATGGACATTTGGGTTTGTTTCAGTTTTGATGATTGTGAATAAATCTCCTATAAGCATTTTTGTACAAGTCTTTGTGTAGACGTGTTTTCATTTATTTTGGGTAAATCCCTAGCAGTGGGATTCCTGGGTTGTATGTATCTAACTTTTAAAGAAATTGCCAAATAGTGTTACAGGAGGTGAATATTCAGCACAGTTTCCAAGCAGGGTGCATTTATTGTTTTGTAATTTATTGTTGCATAAAAAATTCCCACAAAGTTAGGATCTTAATAAAACACACATTTATTATAGCACATTTTCCATGAGTTAAGAATCTGGATGCAGCTTAGGTAGGTCATCTGTTTCAGGGTCTCTTATAGGCAACAGTCAAGGTGTCAGGGCTAGAGTCTTATTTCAATGCTTGACTAAAAAAGGAACCACTTGCAAGCTCTCTTGGTTGTGTTTTGGCAGATTTCACTTCCTCAAGGGATGCTGGATTAAGGGCCTTGATTTCTCAGCGGCTGTTGCCTGTAGGCTGCTCTCCATTTCATGCCTTGTTGCCCCTCCAACATGGCATGCTGAGAACGCAATAGACAGAGTCTTCTAGAGAGATAAAAGTGCCAATCTTTTAAAACCTCATCATAGAATTGACATCCCATCACCTTTGCCATATTCTGTAAGTTAGAAGCAATTCACTAGGCCAGCCCACATTCAGAGAGAGGATATTACACAGACGTGAATACTGGGAGGGTGGAATAATTGATGGTAATCTTAGAAGTCCATCTACCATAGAAAGCATGGCTTAGTGCCAGGCTGGGACTAGATAGGACATTGGGGAGAGGGGTGGAGAGGGAGGGGGGTAGCATATGAAATTTTCTTTATCTTCCTTCTGTCAAACTGTCTCTTCCTTCTCTCTACCTTTCATATTAGCTTTTCTCCCCTTCAAGAACAGAGACATAAATGTGATCCCCACAATGAGATTTTGATCTTGAGTAGTATTTTTTTAAAATCCTCACCCAAGGATATGTTTATTGATTTTAGAGAGAGAGGAAGGAGGAGAGAGAGAGAAACATAGATGTGAGAGAAGCATTGATTGGTTGCCTCCAGTACATGTCCCAATCGAAACCCCAACCTAGGTAGGTATGTGCCCTTACTGGGAATCAAACCCAAAACCCTTCTGATGTATGGGATGACTCTCCAACCACCAAGTCACTTGACTGGGGTTTGAGTAGTAGTTTTTTTTTTTTTGAGAGAGAGAGATTCAAAAAAATTAAGGGCTTCCTAAATTGTATATTGTTCAGATATGTATTTTAAAAAACATTTTGTTACATAAATTGAGAGAGATACTAAAGTAGAATACTATCATGAAACACCCATGGACCTTTTACCCAGCTTCAACAGTTTATTATCGACTTTGGCTCTATGGACATTTTGGACTGGATAATTCTTTGTTTCGGAGACTGTCCTGTGCATTGTAGGATATTTAACAGCATCCTTGACCTCTATGGGCAGTATTCCAAATACAGTAGGGATATACTACATTTTATTCATTTAATAATTGATGGACATTTGGGTTGTTTCCAGTTTGAGGCTATTATAAATAGAGTTGCTATTTACTTTCATAGGCAAGTCTTCGTGTAGATATGTTTTCATTTATTTGGGCTAAATACGTATCTAGAGATGATATTGGTGGGTCCTTTGATAAATATATGCTTAATTTTATTTATTTAATCATCACCCAAGGATATTTTTTCCATTGCTTTTTGGAAAGAGTGGAAGGAGGAGAGAGAGACACATTGATTGGTTGCCTCCACACGCACCCCAACCGGGCCAGGGAGCAGGCCTGCAATCGAGGTACATGCCCTTGACTAGAATCGAATCCAAGATCCAGTCCTCAGGCTGATGCTCTAACCACTGAGCCAAACCTGTTAGGGCTATATGCTTAACTTTATAAGAAACTACCAAATTGTTTGTACCTTTTTATATTCCCACCAATATGAAAATATTTTGCATCCTTGTCAACATTTGATATTATCATTCTTTTAAATTTTAGCCATTATAGAGTGTTATTCCTTTGTGACCTTATGTTGTTTGTTGTTTGTTTCTTTTTTTTCATTTACAGTTGACATACAATATTATATTAGTTTCAGGTGTACAACACAGTGATTAGACATTTATATAAATTGCAAAGTGATAGTCCTGAGAAGTCTAGTACCTGCCTGACAGCATACATAGTTATTATAGTATTATTGACTACATCCCCTATGCTTTACTTTACATCCCCATCACTTTTTTCTCTCTCTCATGTCAGTCAGTTAATGTGCCGAAGTTGTAACAGGGTTTGTGGGAGGCACATCTCACACAAGAACGTGACCACTCAGTCATCATGCTTATGAACTACAAAAGGATCCCCGAGACTATTTTAATAATTGGCGATTTGCACTTTTTAATCCCTTCACCTTTTTCACTCATCCCCCCAACTTCCTCCCATCTGGTGACCATAAGTTTGTTCTCTGTATCTGTGCATTTGTTTCTGTTTTGTTTGTCCATTTATTTTATTTTTTACATTCCACATATAAGTGAAATCACATAGTATTTGTGTTTCTCTGTCTGACAGTTCATTTAGCACAATATCCCAATTTCATTCTTTTTATGGTGAAGTAATATTCCATTATATGTATATCAGTCACATCTTTATCCATTCACCTATCTATGGACACTTAGATTGCTTCTATATCTTGGCTGTTGTAAAGCTGCACTGTACATAGGGGTACATACATCTCTTTTTAAAAATATGTTTTATTGCCCGGCCAGGCGTGGCTCAGTGGCTGAGCATCGAACTAGGATCCAGGAGATCGAGGTTCGATTCCCTATCAGGGCACATGCCTGGGTTTTGGGCTTGATCCCCAGTAGGGAGCATGCAGGAGGCAGCTGATCAATGACTCTCTCATCATTGATGTTTCTATCTCTCCCCCTCTCCCTTCCTCTCTCTGAAATCGATAAAGACATATTAAAAAAACTTGTACAGAATTATTCATAATAGTGAAAAGTGGAAAACAACCTAATGTCTATCAACAGATGAGTAAATGGCTAAATCAATGTGGTATTTCCATACGAAGGGATATTATTTTGTAATTTTAAAAAATGAAATACTGTTACTTGGTACAATACCTTAAAAAAATTATGCTAAGTGAAATAAGCCAGTCATAAAAGACCACTTATTGTATGGTTCCTATTATATATCTGGAATAGACTATAACATTCCTTGACCTAGTCTAAAACTTTCTCCTTTAATAGGGCTGTTTAACCCATTAAATTAATGAGAGAGCATATTAGCAAAATTGTTCATAGTACTCAGATGAAGATGATGATTAATAGTTCATCTTTATTTTTTTGTACCTTATAGATCTTTCTTTTCAATAATTATTTTTTTAAAAAGCATTTGGTGCTAATCATATTTATAACATTTCTTTAATCTTAGCCCTATGTTTAACTGATTTCATCTCTTCCTAGTTTCAAGGTCTTTGGTTTTGGTTAATTATTGTTCAGGTAATATTTTTATATAAAGTATTTGATTGGTATACTTTCATCTGAAAGTGTCTTTATGTTGATTTCACACTGAATGACAACTTGGGTGGGGAGGGGGCAGAATTATTAGGTAACATTATTTCCCATTCCTAATTCTTTACTATTTTGCTGTTGTCTTCTCATCTTTTGAAGCAGAAATCTGAGGCCAGCCTGATTTTTGGTCCTCTGTGTATGACTTAATTTTTTCTTCCTGGGTGATTGTGGGGCATTTTCTTTATTCTTGAAATTGAAAAGCTTCACCAAGAAAAATCTAATTATCACTGTCTTTTCATAAATTTTGCCTAGTATTTTATGAGCTCTTTGAGCTAGTGATGTAGAACAATTCTTTGACTCAGGAAAGTTTTTATTTCCCACTTAAAAATTTTTTTATTATTGTCCATTTGTTTCAGGGATAATAATTAGTTGAAGTTTATTTCTCCTTTCCTTATCAATCCTCTCTTAGTTTTCATTACTTTGTCCTTTCCCTCTTCATTCTGAAGAGTATTTTTATTTTTTGTTTGTTTGTCATCCTCACATTTCTAGTTAAGTATTCTGTTCTTTATTGTATTTTAATTCTGCTTTGGCACATTTCTTTCTTTTTTCTTTTTGTTAATCTTCACGGAGGATATTTTTTCCATTGTTTGTAGAGAGAGTGGAAGGGAGGGAGAGAGAGAGAGAGAGAGAGAGAAACATGGATGTGAGAGAGACACATGGGTTGGTTGTCTCCAGCACTGGCCCTGACTGGGCCAGGATCCAACCTGCAACCCAGGCATGTGCCCTTGACCAGGAATCGAACCTGTGACCCTTCAGTGTGTGAGCCAGTGCTCTAACCACTGAACCATACCTGCCAGGGCAACTTTTCTTATAATTTTTTCTTTTCCCCCTCTTTTATTTCCACCTGCATCTCAACAAATTCTTTTTATTTTTCCCCTATGGACTTTGATCTGTCATTTCAGTGTATTTTATCAGGTTGGGGGAATGTTAGTTGATTTATTTTCTGAATTACGAATGCAGAATTTATCTTTATGTTGCAGAATGTGTTTCAATCCCTCCCCTCAGTTATTCTTCCTTGAATAAGGAGACGGGTATACACACCTACCATTTCCCAAATAAACAGGGTAGGTAGGTTCCCTCGCTGACTCCCTGGTTATGAATTCTCCTTTCAGATGTTAAGCTAAAGAACTAATTGACTCCTGGCCAGCGTGACTGAGTGGCTGAGTGGCTGAGCATTGACCTAGGATCCAGGAGATCATGGTTTGATTCCCGGTCAGGGCACATGCCCTGGTTGTGGGCTCAATCCCCAGTGCCGGGCATGGAGGAGGCAGCCAATCAATGACTCATCATTAATGTTTCTATCTCTTTCTCCCTCTCCCTTCCTTTCTCTGAAATCAATATACTTTTTTTTTTTTTAAAGAACTAATTGATGATGCACATAGTTTCTTAATACCTTCTGGTGTCTAGTCGTCATTTATCTGCCTTCTGTTGGCTTGAGGGGGGAGGAGAAATCTGTTCTTCTGGCCTGACAATTTGACTTTGGAAAAGAAAATTTGTTCTTTGATTCTTTGAAGACTGGGCTACAAATAACTATGTTTCCCAGAATTCAGTGCTCCCGTGGCTTTTCTCTTGGCCCTTCCTGTGTCTTCAGATCCCAGGATGTGTGTTTTAGAATCTGAAGTAGATAAGGAAGGCTGTGGGTATGTAAGAGCACTGACCATTCTGAGTGAGCCTTACCACCACCATTGCCTCCTTGGAGAAAGCTCTTTTGGAGCATATAGTTGGAGGAGATAGAGCCACATGTTAGTTAAAAATCTTTTACTTTCCTGCATGGTTCTATTGTATTTCAAGCCCCATTCTTGCTCCTTGGCAGAAAAGTCGTCTTTGACTCCAACAGTTCTTGGAGCAGCAGTTCTGGTTTCCAGTGCTGTTAATAACTTTGACTCCCAGTGTTTTCTTAAGTATACCAATGAAAAATTAGGGTGGAGGCAATGATAGAGATGAACCAGGCATTTTAACTCCTAGCTTGGGATTAACTTTTTTAAAAAAATTTTATTTATTATTTTAAAGGAGAGAAACACTGGTTTGTTGTTCCACTTACTTACGCATTCATTGGTTGCTTCTTGTATGTGCTCCGGCCAGGGTTTACTTTTGAAAGGAGGAAGATGAGAGAAGAGTGTGAAGAGCCACGGGTGGAAGAAGGAAGAGTTAAAGGTCTTGTACCAAATGACTTCCAGTTTCTCAGGGAAATATGATAACACTAAAGTCACATGGCCAATGTTTAAAAGAGTCATAGTGTCCCTAGACCAGGAAATTATGTTAGCCCCTCACTTTCTAAATGACAACATGGAGGCTAAGAAAGGTATAAGAGACTCCAAGATCACAGACATAGAAAGAAACAAGATAGAACTCAAGGTAGTACAGCTCACTTTTAGATTCTGTATAGGTATGTTTTGTTTGATCTTTTCACAAGCAGTATGGTCTTATAGTCTTATGTTAAAAAAAAAAAAAAAATTAACAAAACAACCAAAGTTTATTATGAGCAAAAGAAAAGAAAAAGCTTTTGTTTCTTCACCTCTTTCTTGGGACAAATTCTTAGGCTACATTTCCCGCCTTATTCAGATACCTCATCTAAAGGCAGATTAAATAATGTATGAAAAGTGTGGTTCTAAACTTGGGCTACATATTAGAATCACCTGGGTAATGCTTAAATACCCAAAGCCCGGGCCACAGTGCAGACCTAGCATGAGTCAGGCATTATTATTATTTATTATTTTTAATCCTCACCTGAGGATATTTTTTTCCGTTGCTTTTCAGAGAGAGTGGAAGGGATGGAGAGAGAGGGAGAGAAAAAAACATCAATGTGAGAGAGAGACACATCTATTGGTTGCCTCCGCATTGGGTGCCCTGACCAGGAATAGAGCCTGCAACCGAGGTACATGCCCTTGGCTGGAATCGAACCCAAGACCCTTCAGTCCATGGGCCAGTGCTCTAACCACTGAGCCAAACTGGCTACAGCAGCAAGGCATTATTATTTTTACAAGTTTCCCCAAATAATTACAATGTGCAACCAAGATTGAGAGCTACTGAAGTTCTTTCAAAGCATATACTCATTTAATCTCAAATATTCTGACTTCAGCCATTTTGGAGTAGTTAGGGCAGTTCTAATTGGTGAGTATTAGCCTGAAATAGACTGGATAGTCACTTGGTTCTGATATTTCTGCTAATTATGCACTGTGCATATGAATTGGGTAGAGTCACTCTGGTGAGAAGAAAGCTTGGTATATGGTGGAAGAAGCACTGAACTTGAGGTTGAAAGACTCAGGATCTGGTGCTGATGTTGCCACAGTCTTAGTCTAGGTTTCTTTTTTCTTTTTTTGAAAGTGGGGAGTTAGACTAATTATTCTATACACTTCTTTCTTGCTCTTAAACTTCAAGTCTGTGAGCCAGCTGGGGTGAGGAAGAGGCAGCTGGTGGACTTTGTGTGCCTGAACAATAGGTGAGCAAGGGAGGCCAGGACCACTGATAAGAGCACTGTTGATGATCTGTGGGATGGGAGTGGAGTGGGTGGGGAGGAACACAGTATGTGAACAACAGAGCCAGGAGGTAAGGGGGTAGGGTAAGATAGGGTTGGGGAACAAGTGTGGGTGACTGGCCTATGGGGAATATTGTTGGAGGAGGTGGTGGCAGTGGCTCAGGACCTAGAATGTGGTCCAGGTTCTTACCTTACTGTCAAATGACTCATAGGAGCCACCCTCAAACGGGGAGATAGAAAACAGGATATTTGTTGTTGCATGTCTGAGATGGGGTAAGAATAGAAATATTATAATTGCTGTTAAGGTCTTAAGTGGGTGGTAAATAGCTGGCTTTTGTTTTTAAATAGATAATACATTCACATGGTTCAAAAATCAAAACATAAAAAAGATACACAGTGAAAAGTCCTGATCCCAACCTTAGCTTCCATGGGCCTTATTTACACCTCCCCAACTTTTTAAATTTTATTTTTGTTTAAAATATTACAGATGTCCCTTTTTCTCTCCAATGACCCGTTCCACCCCCAACTTTTTAATATGAAAATTTCAAACATACAGAAAAGTTGAAAGAATAATACAGTGATAATATTTTGCTATATTTGCATCATCTGTGTATCTACCTGTCTCTGCTGAATACTTTGAAAATAAGTTGCAGACATTATGATACTGTATCCCTAAATGCTTCAGCATGCATCTGCTATGAATAAGGGCATTCTCTACATAATCACAAATAACATCATCACACCTAAGAAAAAAATTTTAAATGCCCGATTATCTCTGTTACTCACTTCACATTCATTTTTTCCCAAATGTCAAAAAATTATTTTATGACTGTTCTTTTTGAAGCAGGTCTAAGCAAGGTTTATGTATTGGTTTTAATGTCTCTTCTTTCTCTTTGAATCTAGAACTGTATCCTCTCCTTATATTTTCCCCCAAGATTTTGGGTTTTGAAGAGACCAGATCAGTTTTGTTGTAGTGTTTCAAATTCTAGATCTGATTATGTCTTCATGTAATCAATTACTTCTTCATGTAATTTTTTCTTGTAAAAATTTCGGTATATAATTTTTCTTGTTACTCCTGAATTTCCTATTAGGGAGAAATTGGGTATTAAGACTTATTTAGACCTAGGTTAGGTATTTTTGGTAATAATACATCCTAGATGATGCCTTATAATTCAGATTACATCACATCAGGAGGCATAAATGAAAGGTCTCACTCTAATTGTTGCTGAGTTTGATCATTAGGTTAAACTGGTAACTGTCAGATAACTCCATTGTAAAGGTACACATTTTCCTTTTGCAATTAGTAAGGAATCTGTGGAATGATCCTTTAGCACTGTGGGAATCTTCTGTTTCTCAACAGTTTCACCAAATGATTTTTAGCATCTATTGACCATCCTTGCCTGAGTGATTTATTTCATTGGAGGTTACAGAATGGTGGTTTTTAAATTTTTTTTTCTTTTTTTTTTTTTTTTAATATATCTTTATTGATTTCAGAGAAAGGAAAGGAGAGGGAGAGAGAGAGCGATAGGAACATCAATGATGAGAGAGTCATTCATTGAGCCCACAACCCGGGCATGTGCCCTGACCGGGAATCGAACCCCGTCGCCTAGATCCTAGGTCAACGCTCAACCACTGAGCCACGCCCGGCCGGGCTTAAATTTTTTTCTTTACTTCTATATTTGTTCACTGGCAGTTTTCTGTAAAGGAGAGCTTTCCCTCTCTATTACTGAGGATGAATCCTTTTAAAAAGACCAAGTTAAATTGCTTAATTATTTCTCTTTACTTATCAGTCTTCAAAGTAAGAAGTTGATGCACTAGTCTCCCCCAATGATGCTGACTTTGGGGCTGAAAAGATTTATTTTGTCATGTTAAAGAAGTGTTTGAATATTCCTATTTATTTGAGGGTTTTGTTTTTTTAATCAAGAAGGGTTGTTGAATTTTGTCAAATGTCTTTAGTATCTATGATAATAGTCATATGCTTCCTAATACTGATCCTTCCTTGCATTCCTAGAAGAAACTTCAGTTGATCATTATGCATTATTATTTTTTAATATACCATTGTACTCTATTTAAAGTTTGATTTAGAAATCTTGCCTCAATGTAAGAGAGATTGAGCAATATAGGAGAGTGATCTGTAGCTTTCTGCTGCGGTTTGTATCAGCTTTTGATGCTCATGTTATATTTGCTTCATAAGAAAGTTGGGGCCCTGGCCCATTTGGCTCAGTGGTTAGAGTGTCAGCCTGTGGGCTGAAGGGTCCCGGGTTCGATTCTGACCAAGGGCACATACCTTGGTTGCAGGCTCAAACCCTGGCCCCAATCAGGGCTCATACGGGAGGCAGCCAGTTGATGTGTGTCTCTCACATCAGTGTTTTTATCTCTCTATCTCTCTCTGCTTTCCACACTCTGCAAAGCAATGGAAAAAATATCCTGTGGTGAGGATTAAAAACAAAGCTGGGAAGTTTTCTTCTTTTTGTATACTCTGGAATAGTTTGAGATCATTAGACTTATCTGTTTTCTACAGGGTTAACAGTGTTTCCATTAATTCTGTACGTGGTACTTTTGGAGGCATTATCATATTTACATAAACCAGCAATTTTCAACCTTTTTCATCTCATGGCACACATAAACTAATTACTAAAATTCTGCGACACACCAAAAAATATGGTTTTTGCCCCAAAAATAGGTATAATTTTGATTCATTCACACCAGACAGCTGTTGTTGTGTTGGCTGTTGTCACTCTTTTTATTTGACAATCTGAGGGAAAAGAGGGCAGTGCCCCTGACTAGTCAGGTATTGCACGTGTTAAAAATTCTTGTGGCACACCCATTGAAAATCGCTGACATAGACAGATGTAAGCAAAAGCCTGAGTAAAATAGTCTCTTTGGTCCTTTTAATTTCCTTTGTGTCTGAGGCTTTCTTATTTCTTATTTTATATATTTGGACTTTCTTCCCTTTTTATTCACTAGATGTAGTGGTTTAACTGTTTTACTGATTTTTCTCCAAATGTACCAATTCGTGGATTAATTTATTAGCCCTGCTAATGTTTTTCTACTTTCTCATTAATTTCTGCTTTCATCTATATTAATTCCTTCATTTTAGTTTCTTTCGGTTTACATTATTAGTTTTTTCCCTATCTTTTTCAGTCAGATTTTTAATTCATTTTTTTTTGTTTTGATAAAGGTATTTATGACTGTGAATTTTCTTCTTTACTGACTTGGTTGTATTCTTTAGGTTCCAATATGTGATATTTTCCTTATTGTTTTCTAGAAATTTTCCAATTTTTATTTCTTTTTTAACCCAAGTCGAAGGTTTTGTTGTTGTTTTAAAGTGGAAAGGACTTTGTTTTTTTATTTATTTTACATTTATAATTTTAGTGCAGGGTTATCAGAGTATTTGACCATCCTATTGTTACTTTTTAGATTTATTTAAGTTTTCTTTATGGCCTTTCTTGAAAGTTAATTTTTATTCATGTTCCATGGAGACTTAAAAATGGCTTTGTCTTACCCAGCTGGTGTGACTTAGTGGTTGAGCATTGACCTATATGAACCAGGAAGTCACATTCCTGGGTTGCAGGCTCAATCCCCAGTAGGGGGCGTACAGGAGGCAGCCGATCAATGACACTCTCATCATTGATGTTTCTCTCTCTCTCTCTCCTTTTTCTCTCTGAAATCAATAAAAACAACATTTAAAAAAATTAATTAATTTTAAAAATGGCTTTTTCTTGAATTAAAAAATAACTGAGGGATAGTTTTTCTCTAATATTTATTAATACTGATTATATATTATTCATCTTAAATTTTAAGATTATAAATTCAGTATTTGGCAGTAATGTAAAACTTTAACAGCAAAGCTAAAGACAGTGTATATAGATATTATCTTCTTAAGTGGGAAATTTTTTCTGAAGCATGACAATATTATGCACTTCCTATGCATAATTTCTGTGTGTATAGTAAAGAATACTGAACGTATTCTGAACATAAACTGAAAATTTAATGACGAATAAAATGTATAGATGTTATAGATAAAGTGGGGAAAAACTTAAATGGATACTTTAGGAAGTTTAAAAATGAATTTTAAAATTCTTTTATAAGTGTGTCTTTTTTTTTTAAATTTGATTCACTTTAATAACCTGGAGTGCCAGGAAAAGGGGCTGTATTTTGTTGTCGTTAATCCTCACCCGAGGATATTTTTTCCATTGATTTTTTTTATTTATTTTTATTTTTTAGAGAGAGGGAAAGGGAGGGAGGCAGGGGGAGAGAGAGAGAGAGAGAGAGAGACATTGTTGTAAGAGAGACACATTGATTGGCTGCTTACTGCATGTGCACCAGTTGGAGCAGGGATCAAACTTGCAACCCGGGTACATACGTGCCCTTGACTAGGAATCGAATCCGGGATCCTTCCGTGAGTGGGCTGATGCTCTAACCACTGAGCAACACCGACCAGGGCTAGAAGAAGTGCGTCTTTTATTTAGTGTGTATACAGAATATTTTGGTTTTGGCACCAAGTATCTTCACACAGTGTGCAGCATGATGTCAATTTATTTTAATTTGACAGATTTAAAAATGAAGGTAGAGGGAGGGCTATAATGCTTAGGACCCCAGTTTCATGATTCTTAAGTGAAACTGGTGTATATCCCTGAGTTCGCTTCTATACTCTGAACACTTGTTGATGAGTGGTTTAAGATCTCAGAAAAAAAGATACTTTTTGTAGACTTAAAGAAAACCCTATTTTAACATTGGAGATGTCCAAGTTGACTTGATAACTTGTGATATTTCTATTAACTTCTGTTGCAAAAATAGGTTACCTGTGTAACTTCTATATAATATTGTCACTTTCTTTTTCTTTTTTTTTTAGAATTTTTATTTGGCTGCTACCTTGAAATATAGGCCCTAAAAATGCCAGCTTGTTTGGATGTAGAAGATGACCTGGATAAATGATAAAAATTAAGACATTTTGGTGAGTGAAGCCTTATGTGAGAGAGTGGATATGCCTTAGCTTAATTCCAAGCAATGGAATGACTCTACCAACATTACATAGCGAGTAAAATACTCTGTTTCCTTCATCATCTAGTGTTTCGTCAAAGGGAAAGATAGTCCTTCAGCCAGATATGGGAGACAGCATATTTAATGAAGCCAAAATTCACTAAATTTGAGTACCTTCTGTTCTTCTGGGGTTAAGACCTTGCTTAATCTCTTTTTTTCTTTGGGAGTCCACAGACCTCCCAAGAGGCACATCATAACACTTAAAGGCATTTTAAATATCTGGTCTCCTCCAGCAGTGCACCAAACCCACATAGTTCACTCAGGCATAGTGCTGTACTAGTCAATCACATGAATCATACCTGGATGTCAGACTTAATTTGAAATTGAAAATAGATGGCTTGTGGGCCATATGCAGTTGCAGTGCGTTTCATTTGGCCCACAGAGTATTTTCCAAAAATGCAATCTCTTAAAATCTGAAGATTTCACTAAATATATGGATTTTAGTCTTTTCTTAAAATTCAGAATATTTATTATTTCTGGACCTTTACAACTCCTCCCACCCCTCCAAAAGAAAATAATAAGCTGGAACAAAGTTGTGGGTGCTCATCATAGATGGGTATTTGAGTTTCCAAACCACAGTATGTGCAAATGCATTTAATATCCAGTGTTCTCCTCTTAGTTATTTTACCTGCCTGACTCCAAAAGGTATGTGAGTTTGTGATATCTGATACAGATAATAGTGTCTTGTCTTTTGCTCAAATGGCAGCCAAGTCAAATAATTTGAATAGCCTGTGACAATATTTTACCCATTATTCAGCTACCTGCACTAGGTAAAAATCCTGAAGAGAAAGGACTGGTGCAGATAGCTAAATGTATATAATATGTATGATATATATATATTTAAACATTTATTTTTAATCCTGCTGTGATTTGGAAGATGTCCATAAGTAAGCTTCTGAGCATTGCTGATGTCTAATGGAGTTTTCCCTTGGAGCAGTACCATGTTACTGGTATGCTTGCTTTTTCCTTTTTTTTTTTTGGTAAACTTTTTATTATGAACAATTTTAATCATGTATAAAATTATAGTACAAATAATATGTATATACCCGGGACCTGTAGTTAACCATTATTAACATCTTGTTTTGCCTTATTTGCTTAATGTATTTTAAAGTAAATTACAGACATCATGACATTTCACCCCTAAATGTTTCAGTATGCATCTCTTAAGCAACAACAAGAACATTGTCCTATATGGCCACACCACCATTATTATCACACCTAACAAAATTAGTAATAAATTTTCTAATTATCCTAAAAATGTGCTTTACACCTTTTTTTTCCAAACCAAGATCCAATAAAGGACCATACAGTGCATTGATCTTTAAGTCTCTTAAATCTCTTTTAATGTAGATTAGTTTTACCCACCTTTTACTTTCCCCATGACCACTGACTTGTTGAAGAGGTCAAGCCAGTTATGCTGCAGAAACTCTACACTCTAGATTTGTCTAATTATTTTCTCATGATGTTAAATTGTTCCTTTGTCTCCTTTTAAAAACTTGCTAGATTCAGGTTAAACATGTTTGGCAAGACTATTTCATAGGTAATGCTATGCATTTAATACTGAACATAATTTCTGGTTGTTTCTGTGTTAATGATGCTAAGGTTGATCATTGTGTTCAGGTGGTGACAGTCGGGTCCTTCCATTGTGACGTTAGTTTCCCCATTGCCAAGCAGCAAATCTGGGATGATACTTTGATATCATGTGAATATCCATTTGTGTGTCAATATTTCACATAATGTTTTATCTTTTTAATGATCTTTGCCTGAATTAATTTCATTCGTATATCTATTTTATTCTACCTTGGAAATGTAGAATAAATAATATGCTTACTTTTTAAATCTCTCCTGAATATTACATTTTTTTTTAGATTCTTAATAAAAAATCAAAAGAGCCCCAATAAGAAGTGAAATCCATAGGTAATCTAGAAATTTATTTGTGGATGAGCAAGGTAACTGGTGGTTAATCTCAGCAAACCCAGAGAAATAGCACATACTGTCTTGTGGTAGGTGACCGTAAGTGAGCAAATGAGTCTGTTGAAATAGTTAGCTATAATCTGCTCTCTCTCCAGGAGTCAGTTGCTGAACTGCATTTCATACTCAAAGATTAGTCATTTTTATATGAATTCTTTATTAATAGATTTTAACTGGAATTTTCTCAATGACGTTATCTAAAAGAAGTTTCTTTAAGAAGTTTTTTTGGAAGGAAGGCCAGCAATTTTTTTCATAGACTGCCTTTCAGTTTCTTGTTTTTTGTGTAGTGCCCATAGTACTGTTAAACTGGTAATTCTTGAATTTAAATTAGCTGACTTGTGTGTCTGCCAGTAGAGGGTTTTCAAAATCTTGATATACAGCCTTCATGGTATGACCAATGACCTCTTTAGAAAACTGTCAAAGTCCAGGGTTTTAGTTGGTTTTCTTCTTTTCAATTAAAGACTTTTTTTGGAAAACGTTTCTTAAACTTTAAATTCTCTTCTTACAGTTGTTCCAGCTTTGGAACAGCTGCTAAATAGCTACAGTTTTTCATGAAATTTAAGCAATCACTCTTTTTCCTGCTGAGCAGCAGCTTTTAAGCCCTAAAAATATTTTTAAGCTTTGTTTATTTACCTTTAAAGTTCGTTAAACTCTGTAAAATGCAGATGGCAGTTGACTAAGGGCAGTGGTATTTCTAAAGGATTTTCTGAATGCTGTTATTTTTTACCCACCTAAATCACACTGTTCCGTAGTAACAGTTACAGTACCAGACTATAAGGTGCTCTGGTCAAATTTAAAAATTATTTTCCCCATGTTTACTCATAACCTAGGACTTTTCCCCTCTAAAGATTGTGTGGATTGGTTCTTGGAAAGCCTTCACTCTTAGAGTTTCGTGACTATTTCAGAACACAAAAGTTAATACATGTCCCGTTTATTCAAGGAATACAACCATATTACAGCATGTTTAGCTTGTGTTTCCCTAATGAACTCACAGCATATTTGGAAAATAAGATTTACCAGCAAACTACCAACCTAGCACAATTACTGTTGATTTTCAGTCCTTTTTTCTTATCCATCTTTTTTTTAAAAAAAGAAAGAAAACATAGTTGTAATTATAGTCTATATAAGAAATTTTTTAAAATTAGATTTGTGTGAGGTTCTTGGGTTTCCATGGCATTCTTGCTTAACACAAATGTGGAAAATTAATGTTCATTCATTCACGTTTGGGTTAAGAATGTGATCTTCAGTCCCAAAGCTAATAGAAGAAATGGCCACATGGTATGTTCTTTGATACGTGTACCTATCAGTCGGTATTTTCAGGCAACATAACTGAAAATAGCAGAAAATGTCACTTCTCTAAATCTAAAAGTTAAAAAGTAATTTAGTTCTGTCCTAAACACAGTTCTTTGCCTCTATAAACATGTTAACCATTTATTTTCCTTTCATAAAAATATTTTTAAGCGTTTTTTGTATGTTTGTTTTGTTTTTGGATCATTATTTTCAGCCATACCACAATTATTAGTCCTTAAAAAGGACTCTGTTGTGTCAGGGCACATGCTGGGGTTGCAGGCTTGATCCCCAGTCGGGGGCGTGCAGGAGGCAGCCAATCAATGATTCTCACAATCATTGATGTTTCTATCTCTCTCTCTCCCTCTCCTTTCCCCTCCCTGTAATCAATAAAGATATATTTTTTATTTATCACACCTTCGAAGAACCTACATACATTAATCCAAAATAATCTGAGAAAGGAAGGAACCGAGCCCCCGAAGACTGGTTTCAAGCCAGTACCATAACCACTATGTCTTTCCCTATAATGAGATATTAGTAAAGCTTACATAACTTTGTCAAGGTTAAATTATAGGTGAAACCCCTATATATCTCTATGGCATACCCCTTTCAACTAGGTTTTCAAGATGCAATATCCCCTATTATAGAAGAACTACTAAACTTTCACGATCATACTTTAATGATCGTTTTTCTAATCATCTCTCTTGTCCTTTATATCATTTCATTAATATTAACAACTAACCTAACCCACACCAGCACCATAGACGCACAAGAAGTAGAAACAATTTGAACAATTCTGCCAGCTATTATTATAATTGCCCTCCCGTCATTACAAATTCTTTACATAATAGATGAGATCAATAATCCTTCCCTGACCGTCAAAACCATAGGTCACCAATGGTATTGAAGCTATGAATACACAGACTATGAAGATCTTAATTTTGACTCCTACATAATCCCAACATCAGACCTGAAGCCTGGAGAACTACGCTTACTAGAAGTAGATAACCAAGTGGTTCTCCCTATGGAAATAACTGTTCGAATACTAATTTCATCTGAAGATGTACCCCACTCATGGGCTGTACCTTCCCTAGGATTAAAAACAGATGCCATCCCTGGTCTCCTGAATCAAACAACTCTACTATCAACCCGACCCGGCTTATATTACAGACAGTGCTCTGAAATCTGTGGTTCAAATCACAGCTTTATGCCAATTGATTTTTTAAATATATCTTTATTGATTACAGAGAGAGGAAAGGAGAGAGAGAGAGAGAGAGATAGAAACATCAATGATTGAGAGAGTCATTGATTGGCTGCCTCCTGCACGCCCCAGACTGGGGATCGAACCCCGATCACCTGGATCCTAGGTCAACGCTCAAGTGCGGAGCCATGCCCGGGTGGGCAAGATATATTTTTTTAAAAAGGGGGGGGGGCTCTGTTTTTTAAAACGGTCCACATAAAAAATAATAATAAAATAAAATAAATGGTCCACATAAAAGACTAGGATTTTAGGCAGTCCTCCAGGTGCTTTTAGTTGGATCAAATTGTGCTTTGCAGGTTAGAGAAAGAGGAGGGCTTTAGAAACCTTGGCTTCTCTAAAGCTTTTGTCAGGACAGGAGTAAGGCAAGCCTTGGGGAGCTCCTTGCACTGTGTGGTTAACCAAAGGCTTATATAAAATAATCCTCAGAAAATACTTGTTTTATTTTCTTGTGGTCTCTTGTTCCCTCCTCCCCATACTCTAGACTTCAAAAAGATAGCACATAACATAATAGACATAAATATAACATAATAAAAATAATTTTATTTAAAATTGGTGTATTTTTATTTCTAATATCTTTAAGAACTAAGTATTATAGAATATCATAATTAAAGTAGTTTATTTTGCCCAGCCATTGTTGCTCAGTGGTTGGGTATTAACCCATGAACCTGGAGGTCACAGTTCGATTCCTGGTCAGGTGGCATACCCTGGCTTCGGGCTCAATCCCCAGTAGGGGGCATGCAGGAGGGAGCCGATCGATCATTCTCTCTCATCATTGATGTTTCTGTCTTTCCCTCTCTTTTCCTCTCTCTGAAATAAATAAAAACATTTTAAAAAATAGTTTATCCTGTCATTTCTAGTTTTTATAGGACTTCCTTTTTACTTGACAATTAAATTACAGTTTTCACAGAAGTATGGATTCTACATTGTTGATTGTATGATTGTGCATAGCAGTGCTTTTTCTGTCTTCTCTTTCAAAGGTTTTCTTATTGTCCACTTGGCACATGCTTCTGGAATAATATTCACCATGGTTTTGGATGACCTTCCAAACTTAGAAGACATCTATACTTCCTTGTGTTCATCAACAGTGGAAGACTCAGAGATGGATTTTGACTCTGGACTAGAAGATGATGACACTAAAAGTGATAGTATTTTGGAGGATTCCACGATCTTTGTGGCCTTCAAAGGAAATATAGATGATAAAGACTTCAAATGGAAATTGGACACAATATTGGAGAACGTGCCCAATTTGTTACACATGGGTAATTTGCTTTAATTATTTTTTCCTTCTAATTGTTTGCCCTTCTTTGGTGTTTTTGAGTTTTACAAAGTAAAATTTTGCTGTACTGGTTTGAAAGACTGGTTTTAATAGTAAAGTTGGAATTTTAGGGCTTTTTGTTTTTTGTAGAAATGCTATTGTGTTTCTTTTATGTTCATGAAGGAACTGAACTTAACATTAGCAATACTTAAATAACCTGCTCTAGTGGATAGAAGTCATTCTCAAGACCCAAATATGTTTATTGTTTCTAACTCTATGGTCTTCAGTTTCCTTATGTGTAAAATGAAGACGTTAGACTGGATCCTTAAGGCTCCGTAAAGCTTACAAAAATCTTTTACTCCATGGTTCTATTTCAAGTATACTTGAAATTTGTTCTCTTAAATTTTAGATCAGAGGTTACTGACCAACAGCCTGCTGGATCCAGCGATCAGCTACATGTTATGGCCCACTTTACTTGTTTTATTTTGTTTTAATGTTTGAATTTCATTGCCAGTGCTTTGAAATTTTAAATGCTTTACATAAAAATCCATATTTTGGATTTGTCTGTAAAAATAGGAAGATCTGATAACTTTGCGCTCTCCCTCTGTCCCCGATGGTGCTGAATAGCAGCTGCCACTGAAGGCAGGCCCTCACCTCACCTCACCACAGTTTCCATCTGATCCCTCCACACATTTAGATTACCTGTCTTGGTCTTGTGGCCATTTGTGTTTTTGAACCTTAGTTTAGATGTTCTCCATCTTTTCTGGTTAGCACAGTTATTTAATTCCTTCAGACGTAGTGCAAAGCCTAGGTTTTATCCCTTCTATCACAAATCTTGATTCGATCAAGTGCTCATTAGCTTTTTTTAGGCTTGTGGGGGTTTTTCTTTTGAGATTTTATGTCAGGAGGGAAGCTGCTGTTTTTTCCTAGTACTTTTTTACTGTGTTATATAAGACTTCTTTATAGTTATGGATTATTTAGTATAGTATTAGAGAATTTTATGTGTTAAAGTTGCAGTTATCCACCATCATTGTCATCATAATCACAGTCATAATCTATCATAAGGGCCCAGCTGGGCCTGAAATTGTTCATTGCTCTTAATTACCCACATTTCCCCCCCATGTTTTTAAATTGCTGAGTCAATTTATTTATGGCTTATAAATAAATTACCAAACCCTGATTTATGCTGTCATCAGATTATATTCTTGGTGCAGAAAAGTATTTTAAGTCATATCTTCTCAAATATGATAGAAGCTTAAAAAACTTTTAGTGAAATATAACTACAGGATAGACAAGGATTTTTCTGCAACCATGTCACAAGTAGATAATACCATAAACATATTTGATGTTTGTCTAGACCACATACAAGATTTCAGTACTCTTCAGATTAGGAAGAAGCCCTGTAGCATCTGTACTCTGTGGAAACAGGATCCCAAGCTTCCTGCCTTTTGCTGTTTGGAGGCATAAGTGTCATGGAAAGGAAATTGACCTGAGAATCAGAGCTGGATTTTAATGCCATCTCTGATGCTGCTAGGTAGCCACAGGATCCTGGGCCAATCACTTAGCCTTTCTGGGCTTCAGTTTCCTTGCCTATAAAATAGATTTGGACTAAATATTGCCTAATTCTAAATTTTTGTGGTTGTATTATGTCACTGCTCTTAGCAGTGAGAACAAGTGAACTTCATGTCTAGGTAAGTTAACTTTCAATGTATAATAGTTTTAGAGTTGGCAGAGGCTTTAGGCAATATGTAGGCACTTTCCCCTATCCATGGATATTTCTTATTTTGAGAACAGATATGCCCACAAAACCATTTTCTTAATATTGGAATGTATAACTGAATAGAGGATACAAAAGATTTAACTTAGCTGAGTTTTAGCAAAAGGGAAAATTATTTTGTCTGGCATTGTTGAAAAAAAAGGTTTTTAATCTGCTGGACCTGAAATTTGCTTTCCATCTGTAAAATATAATTACAAACAATATTATTCCTCAATTCGTTAATTTTTATATCTTCTTTTAAAAACATGTCCTGAAGTTTGCATTGACTTTTCAGACTTGCTGAAATGTAATGTTTTCATATCCTAACCAAAGCATGGTTGTCAAATTATGTGGTTTTTCCCCTCAGTTTGATGTGCTTCAGTGAAAATTCTACTGTTGTTTACAGTAGGAAAAGATTTGAAAATCAAAGACGTAAAGAATCAAGACTTAAGCTCTCCTTAAACTAAAGCATTTATATGACATTGGAAGATATGTTTGCTCTCTGTCTTTATAATTATCTTCCACAGAGATGCTCAGTGAATATTTAAATACGAGTATTAAAATTTCAAAATGTTTTGCCCTGGCCAGTGTGGCTGAGTGATTAGAGCATCGGCCTATGCACCCAGAGGGTCTCAGGTTCTATTCCCAGGCAAGGGCAAGTACCTTGGCTGCAGGCTCCATCCCCGGCCCTGGTTGAGGCAGGTGCAGGAGGCAACCACTCAATGTGTCTCAAGTCAATGTCCCGTCCCCCCCCCCCCCCCCCCCCCCCCCGGCTTCTCTCTCCGCCTCCCTCCCTTCCACTCTCTAAAAATCAATGGAAAAAATATCCTTGGGTAAGAATTAACCAAAAAATTTATATTTTTTGAGGTAAAATTGCTTAACCTTTTATAAGCAAATCTGTTAGTGTCCTTTATAGTGCTGTTTCTTTAAATAAGTTGCAGATTCCTTAGTATTCTACAGTTGGCATATCTGCCAATTGAATTTTTATAGAATTTCACTTAAAATTTTGAAACTTAAATGTTCTCTGCTTCTCCAGAAGTAGATATTATTCTGTTAATTTAAACTTAACCTCTCTCTTCTCTCTAATATCTTACTCCATTTTACTGCTTTCTATTTATTCAGTATCTGTGGTGTAGCAGGTCCTGCACTAGGTTTTTGGCATGTATTATCTTATTTAGCATTCACAATCTCATAAAGTAGTTTTTTCATGGTTTTAGAGAAGAGAAAGGTAATTTTCAAAAGGATTAAATAACTTGCTCATGGGCACCCAGATGCTAAGTGATAAAGCTGGGATTAGATTTGAAGTCTAACACCAAAGCCTAAGGTTCTGAGCTACTCCAAGCTGATGGTCTGCCTTGGTCTTTTACTTTTTTGTTGTTGTTTGTTTGTTTCATGTCTTCTGGTGGCTAAAAGATTACTAATATTATTCTCTTTCTTTCCCAACCAAGAATCCAGCAAGCTAAAGGTACAGAAGGTGGAGCCCTGGAACAGTGTGCGTGTGACATTCAACATCCCCCGGGAAGCAGCGGAGCGGCTACGGATCCTGGCTCAGAGCAACAACCAGCAGCTTCGGGATCTGGGGATTCTCTCCGTTCAGATTGAAGGTGCCCACCTGGACCCAAATCATAACAACAGCAGAGTGTAGCATGATTTCCTGTGCTGCTTTGTCTGTTTCTCTCCTCTTCAGTTTTAGAATGCCAAGTTAACTTATGTAACCTGTGCTTCACATTGTAGCACCTTAGGGTAAAGGGATTGAGTCTCTGGTTGGGTCCTGGTGCTTCAGCGTCTATAGACTCAGACTCCATTCCCATGGCTCATTTTGGCTGTCAGCCTATCTTACTTTCATTTTACTGGCATTCTGACCAGGAACTGATTTGTCTTCTGAAAAATATCAAATTTCAGTTGCTTCCTTCTACCAACTAAGCCTTAGCTTTTATTTCTTTACTCATCTAACAGAGATTGGGAGGCCCTAAACAATTTTTGTAGCAGTATTCATTTTGCAATATTTTGCCAGAGTGATCTTTTCAAAATGAAAATACACTACATAAATACACACAGCTTACCTCCCTGCTATAGCTTACTGCTGTTCACAGAGTAAAGACCAGACTCTTTATTATGACCTCAGGTTTTGCATGGTCTGACCTCTGCCTTTTTCATCTAGCCTTATCTTGTACAACTCTCCTTTTTGCTGTGTTCCACCCTTTCCAGCTTTCTTTTGGTTCTTTGAATGTGCATTTCTTCCTCCTGCCACAGGTCCTTTGCATTGATGGCTTCTCTTTATGGACTATTGTTCCCTATCTTTTTATTTTAAACACCTACTCAGCCTTCAAGTATCAGCTTACATCTTCTTGAGGATGTATTTTCTGAACTACTTCACTCAGAGTTTTTTGTTACGTGTACTCACAAAAGTCTGGATTTTCCCCCCCTCAGATCATTTATCTCACACTTTCATTAGAACAATTATTTGGTGGTTGTTTTTTTCTCCCATAGACTGCACGCTCAAGTAGGGGAGGGAGCATGTCTAGTTTTGCTCACCATTGTATCTCTGTTTGCCTGTACATGTTTTAGGTTCTTTAGTAAACATATACTGAATGAAAGCAAGGGAAGCACATATGTAATAGCACCACCTTCTTTCAGCACTCAGAATACAGGGCTAAATATAATGTGGTCCTTGCTTTTATGAAATCAAAAGGACCTCATGACCCTGGTGAGGCAGACAAACCTGTGAGAGGTAAGTACCAAGTGTGGGGGAGCACAAAGGAGGTTCTATTCTTGGGTGCCCCGTGAATCAAAACCCTCTCCTTCCCTCTATATTGATGCATGCAGGTGGCAACCAACGATTCCAGCCTTCCCTTCCACTGGTGGGCCAGGTCCTCCTGACCCTGTGCTTGCTTAGAACCTAAATGTTCCACAAAACCTCAGCAGCTGAGGTCAACATTTTGTAAATAGAAGTGAGACATATCTTATGCAGTAGTATTGTAGGTTGCTGTACCCCAGAAGGGGCAATACCAACAAAGATTATTTAGAGAGGGTTATAAGTACATTGAAAAATGAGGTTCACACTGGCTGGTGTGGCTCAGTTGGTTGAGCATTGTTCCATGCACCAAAAGGTCACCAGTTCGATTCCCAGTCAGGGCACATGCCTGGGTTGCAGGCTCGATCCCCAGTAGAGAGTGTGCAGGAGGCAGCCAATCGATGTTTCTCTCTCACATTGATGTTTCTCCCTTCCTCTCTCTCTAAAAATCAATAAAAACATATTTTTCTTAAAAAAGAAAAATGAGATTCAACATCATTGATAAATGAGGGAATATTGGCTTAAACAATAATCAGTTTATTTTCAAAAATGTTGGGTTGTCTAAAAGGATTCAGAGAAGTAAAATCAATTCCACAGCAATCGATAGGATACAATGAACTTTTAGGAAGAGTGGAAGTCAAACAAGTACTGGATATAGTAACACTATATTGACTGTTTACAAGCACATAAGCATGTACAGTTTAGAAAAAACACATAAGTGGTTTCTTGAAAACCCCAAATGTTTTATGGTCTCTGTTACCTTTTTACCTGATTTAAAAGGGTTTTTCGGGTAGTGTTTTCTACTGGAGAAAGGAACACCAGTTTCTTTTTTTTAAAAAAATATGTTTTTATTGACTTTTTAGAGAGAGAGGAAGGAAGGGTGAGATACAGAAACATCAATAAGAGAGAACATCAGTCGGCTGCCTCCTGCATGTCCCCTACTGGGGATTGAGCCCACAACCCAGGCATGTGCCCTGACCGGAAATGGAACTGGAGACCTCTTGGTGCAAGGGTCCATGCTCAACCACTGAGCAACACCAGCCTGGCCAGCTGCTTCTTTTAATCAGACCTACTTTCTACAAGTTCTTAAAAGGGTAAGATGCTGGCTCCCCTTTATTGTTATAGCCATAAATTAAAATGTAAGTACCAGTAGGGAAGTAAAATAGATTATAAATTTCTAGAAGTTATGAAATTCATATATTACAGAAAGGAGTTCTTTAATTTTTAGGTAACGTGTGTCCCAGGGGATCTCCTTTCTCCACATTCCCTGGGAACACAGACAGGAGTGAAAGTGGTGGCAACAGCTGTTACTTTTGTGAAGCTGGTAGTAAGTTGATGCCTTCGTAAATTATAAGGGAGGTGTTGCCACTGTCATGGTTTCTGCTGCAAGGGTGGAGGGACAGGTTGTTCCCCGAACAGTTTGTTCTTCAGAAGAACACTCCCTGTACCTTCCCTTTTTTGAGTTTTGGCCAGGGAGTTGGACAGACATCTTTTTTGAGGGCATTTTGTGACTCTTCTGTAAATTCATGGTAATTTAAAGTAGGGGCCTATAAACTTTTTCTGTAAAGGGCCACAGAATAAATTTTTTGGTTTTGTCACAACAACCATTGTAGCACAAAAACAGCCATAGGCACTGTGTAAATGAATACTTACTCATTTACTCATTTACTTGCTTTCTTGTCTGCATCCCCCATCGCCACTGTGTTCCAATAACACTTTATGTAAATAAATAGGCAACAGGCTAGATTTGGCCCACAGGCTATAGTTGACCCCTGACTGGCAAGTTTGGGAGCCAGTAGTGTTCTCCACATGTTGTTTGTTGTTGTTCTTTGTTTGTTTTTACAACACTTAGCTTATATGTAGTTGGCAGTTAGGGGAATAATAGTATAATGTAGAAATCCTGTTTATTCATCTGTGACTGTTCCTGGGCAGGGGAGCTAGAATAGTGGGAATAGAAGGATAATTATCTATAAGGGGAAAAAAGCCTTTAGCTCAGCTGCTGCATAGGTGGAAGTCCTTTCAGCTTTATTTTAAGAAAATTAAGAATGAGAACTTACACTCAAGTACCTTCCTCAGAAGTGCACCCCCTGGCATTGCCTGGCTCTTGGCTTGTGACAAGTTTCATTTCCTCCTGTGCCTGCCTTAATGGCAGCCCCACTGGCTCAGAGCACCACTGCATCTGTATTATCTTAGCGCCTTTCACCAGGCATTTCCACTCTAGTGTTTTGGGGTTTGTTTCTCCACCAATTTTTGTTTTTATTAGAGCTCTGGTTACAGAGCCGCATGATTTTTGAGTTTGCCCCAATAATGTTTTTCCCCTAAAACCTGTTATTTTCATTGTGAGATTTTACAGAATGTGAGGTTTTCCAGGAGTGCATTTATCATATAGAAAAATGCCTATAATTCTTTGGAAGGTTATGATACAATGACTGTTCATCATATATTCAGTAAATAGCTAATGAGTACCTACCATGTACCAGGCACTGTTCTGTGTATAAAGGATATAACTCAGGTGGACTTAACAATTTATCACTTTTGAGAGTAAAATAACTATCCTGAGAGTAAAATAACTATCCTGAGACAACAGATACAAACTAGGGCAGACTTATGGTTACCCTTGTATGGCGATGGGGGATGCAGACAAGAAAGCAAGTAAATGAGTAAGTATTTACATGGGATGTGCTCTAAAGAAATAACAAGATGTTCTGATAAGGGTGACCTAACCTTGCATAAGATGGTTAGAGGAGGCCTTTCTGGGCATGTGACACTTAAGATGACATGAAAATTGAGGCAATGACTTATGTGAAAATAGTGCGGAGAGTATTCTAGGCAGAGGGAACGGCATGCATGGAGACCTTGAGGTGAGAAGCAGGTTTGTATGCCCAAGAAACTAAATAATAATAATAATAATAATAATAATAATAATAATAATAATGCCATGAAGGCTGAATCCTTTTTATTGAAGGAGAAAATAGTGTGAGTTGTTGGGGTTAGAGACATAGGCAAGGGCCACATCTGGGCTGTCCAATACAGGAGCTACAAGCCATATATGGATGTTGAGCTCTGGAAATGTGCTCTGAGTGTAAAATATATACTGAATTTTGAAGACTTAGCTCTCCCCCAAAAAAAGAATGTAAAAATACCTCATTAATAATTTTTATATTAATTACATGTTAAAATAATAATACATGGGATGTTTTGGGTTAATAAGTATATTACAGTTAATTTCATCAATTTATTTTTACCTTTTATTGCAGCTTCTAGAAAATTTTAAATTACATGTGTGGCTTGTATTATATTTCTTTTGAGCAGCACTGGGCTACATAATTTGAGGCGTTGTAGACTCTTAAGAAGTTTGGCTTGCATTTCTAAAGCAGTGGAAAGCAATGGAGTAGTTTTAATCAGAGAAGTGATATGATTTGATGTCCATTTTAAGAACAGTACTCTTTCTGCTTAGGATGTCCTAGCAAGTTTGGTATATTAATAGTTCTTTCCCTTTAGTGGAAACCCTCAAGATCTGTATTTCTCTCTTTTACTCCTAACTCCCATGGGCAACTTAGAGCATCTTGTGGCCCCTGGTGATTGGTCTCTTATTGGTAGGACGTTTGTTCCCTGTGACTAAACTACGTGCCTGATTAACAGAAAGCTGATATACATCAGCGACAAGACAGAGGAAACTGTTGTGCTCTCATTAGCTTCCCTCTCTTTATCATCTGGCTCTGTAAGGAAGGACTTCTGTGAATGCAAACATTCAACTCCTCAGTCACAGTCCAGCTATACTTGTATTTGTCCACAAGGTGGTGCTGTTCTCCAGAGTAACAATAGTGAAAATTTTGGATTAAAGGCACAAAGCATCCCAAAGCTTACTTCAAAAACTATTTATTTATTTATTTATTTATTTATTTACTTACTTACTTACTTACTTACTTACTTATTATTGATTTTAGAGAAAGAGGAAGGGAAAGGAAGAGAAACATCCATCTGCTAGCTCCTCCACACCCCTTACTGGGTATTGAGCCCACAAGCTGGTCACGTGCCCTAACTGGGACTCAAACCAGTCACATTCTGGTGCATGGGACAGCACTCAGTCAGCTGAGCCACAGCAGCCAGGGCTCAAAGACCTTTTTATCATTAGAGCAAGTAAGATTTAAGTTGCCTCTAAGTTTAGGGTGCACTCAGTTGGAACACTTCTAGTGGCTTTACCTACCAGGCTATTGTGAGGTTCAAATGAGACAAAATTTTGTAAGCATTAACAGTCCTATACAAATGTTGGTCTAATCATCAGATGTCTCAGAGGTAGATTAGTAACAATCTATTTACTCTTTTTTTTTTCCAATTTAAGTTGACATACCATATTATATTTGTTTCTTGTATGCAACATAGTGATTAGATATTTATATCACTTACGAAGTGATCACTCCAATAAGTCTAGTACCCATCTGACACCATACATAGTTATTACAATATTATTGACTATATTTCTGTGCTGTATAACTGGCAACTTGTACTTCTTAACCTTATCCTTCACAAACTTTTTCACCCATCCCCCCATCTCCCTCCATCTGGCAACTATCTATTTGTTCTCCATATTGATGATTTTGTTTCTGTTTTGTTATTTTATTTTGTTTTTTTAGACTCCACATATAAGTGAAATCATGATATTTGTCTTTCTCTGTCTGACTTATTTCACTTAATACCCTCTAGATCCATTCATGTTGTCACATATGGCACAGTTTCATTCTTTGTTATGGCTAAGTTACATGCCATTGTATATATGTACCACATCTTTATCCATTTGTCTATCTATGGGCACTTAACAACCTATTTACTCTTCATTGCATCAATTTCTCTGCTAGATATCTGTTTATATTGCAGTTAGTGAAAGGGAAATGGTATTTTGCTCACAAATATTACAGTGTCCCCATACTCTTTTTTTCCCTTCACATTCTCTGTCTCTCTCTCTCTCTTTCTCTTTCTCTTGATGAGCTGGTTGAAAATAAATATTCAGAGTTCCAAGCACTTTGCTGATACTATGTATCATTAATACCCATCTCTGTATTGCTCATCTCTGTATTGTGAGAATTGTTCTCCTCATGCTTCATGTAAGTAAACCTGTTCAGATGAGGGTGAAGAAAGACCCATATAGTTTTGAACCCACAGAAAACTACAACTCTTGTATACCTTTTTAAAAACAAAATTTGCATTTATTCTGATGATTTCTTTTTCATAACCTGACTGTCATTTTCAGGGGAAGGTGCTATCAACCTGGCTTTGGCTCAGAACCGAAGCCAAGATGTAAGAATGAATGGACCCATGGGAGCTGGAAATTCAGTTAGGATGGAGGCAGGATTTCCCATGGCAAGTGGTCCAGGTGAGATCTCCCACTCAATTGTATGACATTTTACTAGTCTCCTTTTTTGGCTTTATTTGCTAATGTATGATTATTTGGGTCCTGCAAGATAGGCAGGAGTTCCTGGCACATCTCTGTTTACTAGTTCAGGAAATCAAGATATGAAGTCACTCTTAGGAGGTTATCTAGATTCACAGAAAGTAAAGCATATAATCTTTACAATCTTTAGGGTTCATGCTTAAAGGTAGATGAGCACTGAGCAATGCAGCAAATATTTATTAAGTTCTTGTTGTATAATAGGACCTATGCTAAGTGTTGGAAATAGAAATGAGTAAAATATATCTTACCCTCAGGATGTTTATAGCATAATGGAGAATGTAGCTTTTCGACTCCCGCTTTCTCTAAGGCTGAGTATCTTGAGCTGAGTTCTTGCAGGCTTATGTGGAATCTGTAGAAGAATGTGTGTTTTTAGATATTTAGAACTTGAGAGTTATAAATTATTTGCTACCTTTTCTAGTAATCCTGAAATTTCTTCTTTGGAAATTGAATTCAACATTCTGCGAATCACAGAATATTAGAATTGAGTTGGTTCTCTCATTTAAAGCTGAGGAAGCTGTGGAGCTCACAGAAAGGAAGCAATTTGCCTAGGCTCAAGTAGCAGTAGGCTAAATATCTCTGATCTAGCTCCCAGTTTAGTGCTCTTTTCACTACACTAGTGGCTTTCATACTTTTTCTACTGCAGGACCTTTTATTCAAATAAACCAGAAAATCACAGCTTCTGTGGTTGAAGCAGATTAAGCACCTGAAACTATACCCAGTCATTCACCTTCCAACCTACCATAGCAGCTCTTGAAGACATGCAGGAGAATGGAGAAGCTCACCTTTTAATGCCATTGTTCTGAATGGTAGCTGAAAACTTGGACATATAGAATTGGAAGTAGGTTTTTATCCTGATACTGCCATTTAATGGTTACCTCAAGCTAGTCATTGCATCTCCCCAAACAATAGTTTTTCACCTATAAAATGAGATAATAGAGCCTGTAATCTATTGAGCTCATGCTTGAAGGTGGAGGAGCCATGTAGCAAACATTTGCTGAGTGCCTATTATATGTTAGGACCTGTGCTGTTGGGCTGTTGTGGAGAACCATATAGTAGATGGAAAATACCCAGCCTGGTGCCTATATTAGGGAGTCAGTAGATTTAGTTCTCCATAGAACTCTGAGCATTTGGTGTCAAGGAGCTTGATGAGAGGTTATAGGTGGCGCTGTTGCCACTAGTGAAGAACTAGGGTCAGAAGAGTGGGGAGAGCCTAGCAAGTTGCATGTAGTTAGTAAAAGAATGAATAGACATGGGATAAGATTCAGTCTGGGTTCTAGTCTCGATTTCTGGCCAAATGACTTAATATTTACTGGCCTTAGTTTTCTGTAAACATATTTATGTCCTAAAAACAATGCTATATAGATCCCTTCCAGCCTTAAAACATTAGGATCCCTTTAAACCAATATCAGCACACAAATTGCAAGCTCTCCTAGTATCTGGCAAATAGTTCTCTTAATATCTGTTTAGTATCTGGCAAATAGCAGGCATACTTACTAAGCATCTGTGGAAGGTGAGTCTAACTTATAGCGATACATGTAGTTTATTGTCAACATAAGAAACTTAGAAGCTTTAGGTTGAAATCAGGCTAGATTTAGTGTAGGCCACAGATTATGATAATATATAATATGAAGTTTCAGGAATAATGAGTAATGATCTGTAGTCACAGTAACATTTTAACCCCTAATCTTTCTTTACTGCCAAGCATACTTCAGGAATGTTTTTCTCTATTGTCTATGGGGACATGGATGCAAACAAATTTAATATTAGTTTAAACTAAGCAGAGAAATTTTTCTAGGGAAAGAGACCTTAGTACCCTATAAAACAATAATAAGTGACTTTAGGATTGTGCATCTAGAATGTCTTAGGTTGTAAATTTTTCTTAACACTACTTTCTTTCTTAGCATTGGCAACAGAAAGTTGATTGATAAGCAAGTCTTTTGTAATTCAAACCATAACCATAGCCTCTTTGTTTTTCCTTGGCTTTAGAGAATCTCAAGATTAGTGAGGATTCCATAGTAGCCATTTAGTCACGGTTTCTTAACCTTGTCACTATTGATGCTTTGGGCTGATAATTCTTTGCTGTGGGGAGCTGTTGTGTGCATTGTGGGATGTTTAGCGGCATCCTTGGCCTCAACCCACCTGATGCTAGAACAGCATGACCCCTTCTTCCCAGTAGTGCCAATGAAAACTGTCTCCAGACATTGCTAAATGTTTCCTGGGGGACAAAATGTTGTTACCCGCAAAGTTGTGAACCATGGATCTAGTCCAAATGCCCACATAGTACTGGAATGTATTTTATAGTATCGCTATTGAGCATGTAGTGAGCATGTATTTGAACATTTCTGAGTGTAGGAGGCTGAATGTTGACTAAGAAAACCTGCTTATCTCCTAAGAACTTTCTTACTGTCTAATTTCCATCTTTGAA
The DNA here is from genome assembly GCF_054644295.1 of Miniopterus natalensis. Taxonomy (NCBI): domain Eukaryota; kingdom Metazoa; phylum Chordata; class Mammalia; order Chiroptera; family Miniopteridae; genus Miniopterus; species Miniopterus natalensis. The sequence goes on from NC_142087.1 coordinate 12,588,623, forward strand.
AAATGGAATGGGGTTCCTAAGAAACAAAACAGGTTAACATTTACCTAACTACCCTCCTCAACTACGAAACACCTAAAAATGCTAGATAAAAATATAGCATTTAATGCACAGTTGAGCTTATCCCCAGGGCAAGAAAGAAGTCAAAGAAGAAAATTTAGATAGCAGTAAACAAATGAAAAGATTCTGCAGAGGCCAAGGGATAAAACATGAATCTTGCCTTGGGTCTACATAAAGAAGGAAGTTAGAATTCAGAATTCCTCATGAAGCCAGAATTTTCAATGAAAGATTGTTTTGAAAATTTTTACCCTCTGGCACAGGAAGACGAATGCAAAACTTGTCTCTCTTGGGCTGGGCTCCTAGTTGGGGGGTAGGGAAAAGGTGGTTGTGGAATTGTTTTCTCTATCCTCATGCATGTTGGACATTAATATACAGCGTGGGACAAAACTAGGTTTATAGTTGTGAGTATGTAAAACACAGAGTTTATTCTTGTATTGTTATTTATTATTGTATTATTTTCCATACAAACAACTGTAAACCTATTTTTGCCCCACCCTGTATTAAAATGACCCAGGAACAGCCAAGCTAAGTCATCAAGTGGTTCTAGACCGGTAATAATTGTTGAAGCTCTGGAGAGGCACATTCTCAACCCAAACCATTGCAGATTCTCATAGTTAAAGCCTATTATAAATGCGATTATACTCCAAACTTATAACATTTAGGAATAGACTCCCTCCCTCTTAACTAATGGGATTATTAGGATGTTTAAAATTATGAAAACCCTACGAAGAGGACAAGACACTATCAAAATAGACTTGGGGGGGAATAGAACTTATAGACATTTTTAAATTATTGAAGTAAATAACTTATTCAGCAAATTAGACACAGCTGAATTGGAAGGTGAACTTGAAATTACCCAGGATGCAGCAGAGAAAAAAATAAAAGAGATGGAAAATGAAAAATGTCAAGAGACATGAAGGATAAAATGAGAAGGCTTGACATAAGTCTGAAGAGTTCCGGAAGAAGATAAAGAAATTGAGGAGGGACAGTAGTCAAATAGAGAATGGCTGAAATTTTTCCAGAATTGGTGAAAGAAATGAGTCCTCACATTCAGAAGCCTAATGACCCTGAGCACTACAAATAAAAATAAATCCACATCTGGACACAAAATTGTAAAGCTATAGAACATGAAAAGCAAAGAGAATGTTAAAAGCAACTCAAAAGAAAAGACCAATTATTTACAAAGGAAAGACTATCAGACCCACAGCTAATTTCTCAACAGCCACATTGGAAGCCAGAAAACATTGAAATAATGTTTCAAAGTGATTAGAAAATTATGGACAGCCTAGAATTTTAAACCTAGCTATACTATCAACAGTAGTATGAAATAAAGGTCTTTTCAAAGAGACTAAGAGAATTTACCATTAACAGACCCTTGCTAATTGAACTGCTCAAGATGTACTTCAGGAAGAGGAAAATTGAACCTAAGATGGAAGAAATAAGAGCTAAGAAGGAATGGTGAGCTAAATAATTGGTAAACCTGGGGTGAACGTTTCTAAATAAGCATTGACTTATTTAGTGTAATGATGACCATATATTGCCTTTAGACTTTAAGTCAAGTATGTCTGTTGACATTTTAAAATAATCATTAAAATAGTAGAAATAGAGCATATAACTTCTAAACTATTAGTGGAAGGATAAGAAGGAAGGACATGATGAAAAAAAAAAAATCCAATAAAATTCAGGAAAAATAGAATGGCACAGAAAAAGAAGGGCAAAAAGCAGTGGATCATAAAAATGATAAACCAAAATATATCAGGAATTAACAATAAAGGCAAATGGTTTCTGAACTCTAATAAAAAGAAAGTAATCAGAATCAATAATAAAATCAGATTTAGCTATGTGCTTTTACAGGAAGCCCACAAATTAAAAAGACTCAGTTCATAGCTTAAAATGATAGGAAAAAAGTTAATCCAAATGATATTAATCAAGAAAAGGGGGAATAACTTTTATCAGATAAAACGGAATTTAAGATAAAAAGTTTTATGGAGGATAATTAGGGCCACTCTATGATGTAAAAGGAACAGTTCACCAGAAAGATAATTAAACTTTTATGTTCTTTTTTTTTTTATTATTAAATATGTTTCTGTTGATTTTTAAAGAGGAAGGGAGAGGGATAGAGAGATAGAAACATCAATGAGAAAGAAACTCAACGATTGGCTTCCTCCTGTCCGGCGCCTACTGGGGACTGAGCCCACAACCCCAGGCATGTGCCCTGACCGGGAATCAAACTGTGACCTCCTGGTTCATGGGATGACTATCAACCACTGAGCCACCCTGGCCAGGCAAACTTTTGGTTTTGTGTGTGTGTGTTTTAAATTTGTTTTTATTGATTTCAGAGAGAAGAAGGGAGAGGAGGAGAGAGAGAAACATTAATGATGAGAAAGTCATTGATCAGCTGCCCCCTGCACATCCCCGCCTGAGGATTGAGCCCACAGCCTAGCATGTGCCCTGACCGGGAATTGAACCAAGATCTCCTGTTTCATAGGTCGATGCTCAACCACTGAGCTATGCTGGTTGGGCAAACGTTTATGCTCTTAATAACCTATCCTCAAAATATGTGAGGCAAAAATGAGTTACATGGAGATAGCAGATCTTAGGAGAAATTTTAACACACCACTCTTAGTAATTGATGTATTGAGCTTATAAAAAATAAGTAAGGATAAAAAAAATTTGAATAACATAATTCAAATAGTTTGATATAATGGACATACGGTTGACCTTGAACAACACAGGGGTTAGGGGTCCAACCACAAGTAAGCTAGAGAAAAAATGTTATTAAGAAAATCATAAGGAAGAGAACATGCATTTGCAGTACTTACGTATTTATTGAAAAAAATCCACATGTAAGTGTACCTGCACAGTTCAAAACCATGTTGTTCAAGGGTCAACTGTAAATAGAAATCAAGGATTCTTAGTCTTTTCAAACACAGATGGAATTATTCCAAAAGCAAGTTTTGATAAATGCCAAATATTTATCATGTTCTCTAACCTGTAGTGCAATTAAGTCAGTGGCAAAAAAAAAACACACAAAAACACACACCAAAAACTAACTAAAATATTCCATATTTTTAGAAATCAAAATACATTCTAAATACCCAATGATTTTTTAAAAATCAGTCATGATGGACATTAAAAAATATTTGGAGTAATGAGAATAGCACATATCAAAATTTGTAAGATGTAGCCAGTACAGCACCGGGAAGAAAATGAAGCCTTCAGATGCTTAATATTAGAGCAGAACATCAACTGAAAATTAACAAGCTAAGTGTATGACTTAAGAATTAAGAAAATGAACAACAGAGGAATAATTTAGGAGGAAGGAAATAATACAGATAAGAGCAGAAATAAGTAAAGTATGAATTCAAAAAAAATAGTAGAACAGAGCAGCAAAACCAAAAGATGTTTCTTTGAAAAGACAACTAAAATGATGAACCTGCTAAGACAAGAAAAAGAGAGGCACAGGAAATGCAAAGACTGAAAAAAAGTGTACATCTAAAAGGATGTATTTTATAGTATGTGAATTGTGTCTCAATCTTTAAAAAGAATGGAAAAAAGAGTTTCCCATGAATAACTGTACTGTAGTAAATTTTTAAGCATTGCCCTAGCTTGTTTGGCTCAGTGATTAGAGTGTTGGCCTGCGGATTGAAGGATCCTAGGTTCGATTCTGGCCAAGGGTATGTACCTCAGTTGCAGGCTCGATCCCTGGCCACCAGTCAGTGGAGACACGTGCGGGAGGCAACCAATCGATGTGCCTCTTTCATATCGATGTTTCTCTCTCTCTCTCTCTTCCTTCCACTCTCTCTGAAAAGCAATGGAAAAAATATCCTCTGGTGAGGATTAAAAAAAAAAAGAATTTAAAGCACTGGCAAGTTAACAATTTTCTTGAAAATATAATTTAACCAAAACTGACTTAATAAGATATAGAAAACTTGAAAAATCTACAACTACTTAAGAAATTGAAATAATTAAAAATCTGGCTCCCTGTGAACCCATTAGTATAACCCATGGGCCCTGTCGATTTTACAGGTGAGTTTTACTAAATATTTAAAGAACAGATAGACGTATTTTTCCAGAGCATAGAAAAAGAGGAAAGATGCTTTCTAACTTATTTTGAAGCTATTTTCATCTTGATGCCAAAATTAAAGGAGGACAGAAAGAGAAGATAACTATAGGCTATTATCACTTACAAACATAAATGCTCAATCCTAAAAAGTCTAATAAGAGTATCAGAAATTAGAAACATATGGAGCAAGAGGAGTTCTCAAACATCTAGTTGGAGTATAAATTGGTACAACCACTTTTGAGAGCAGTTTACTGGCATCTAGTGAAATTGAAGATGCTTATATTTTAAAACCTAGCAATTCTAATTATATAGTACAAAGACACTGTCACATGTCCACAAGAATACATGACATTACAAAATTCTGAGAATGAAAAGTTAGGGTGGGGTAGAGGGTGGGGAGCTAGTACTTATCAACAGGAGAATGGATGTATGGGTTCCATGAAATAGAGCACTATTATGGCAGTCAAGATGGATAAAGCTCAAAAAATAATATTAAGTGAAAATGGAAACTGAAGAATACATATAGTATGGTGCCACTTATATGAAGATTAAAAGCATACAAAAAATGCAGTGCAGTTTACCTACATATGTAGAAAATGTAAAACATGCACGGAACTGTTAACCCCAATTATAAGATAGGAGGAATATTCTTGAAATATTTCATTAAAAAACAAAAAACATTGTGCCAATTCCAATACTCTATTCTAGAGATTTTTTTTCCCCCCTCTAGGATTAATAAGAATGACCAACCCAGCCAATGTTATGATACACCAGGGTGGAAACATGTCATCTTCCATGATGGCACCAGGCCCCAATTCAGAATTGCAGCCCAGGACTCCTCGCCCTGCTTCACAGTCAGGTAATGACTCCAGTCTTTTAGGATCAAAGGGACTGGAACTCCCTGCACAGATCATTACAAAATTCAGCTGTCTCTGATGCAGTTCCCAACTGCCCAACTTAAATGCCACCTTCTTTACAAATCTGCCCTAATTTCTTCAAGCTAAAAGTCATCATTTCCTTCTTATAATTTCTCATTATTCTCTTACAAGTTTTACCCCAACATTTCTAAAAAATGCGTTCCTTGGCCTATTTAGTCCTGCAGGGTACTCCATGACAGAGAATTCTAAACATTGAAGTAAATTTGATCAATGCACCCTCCTCCTGGAGATACAAAATTAGCATATTGGAGGAGCTGAAAGTCTTACAGTAAAGTTGTTAGGTCCAATGTTTCCCAAACCTGATTGACTGTGTTTTGTTTTGTTTTCTTATAACGCTATTGAACACAGTTTCCAGAATATGCTTTGAAAATACGACTCCACGTTTTATGTTTGGCTCTTACGTCACTTTTGAATCATAAGCTCTTTTAGACAAGATTTGCCTATCACCTTGGTATGTTGCTTTTCATATAGAAGATGTCACAAACATTTCATTGAATAGTACCAGCAGATTTTACTCTATATTTGCAGAATTGTCAAGACGACTGCTCTAGGATCTAGGTTTCAGTTAGTTAATTTTTGCTTTGTTGACTGTCTTTAAACAGATGCAATGGATCCACTCCTCTCTGGGCTCCATATACAGCAGCAGAGTCATCCCTCAGGATCTTTAGCTCCCCCGCACCACCCAATGCAGCCTGTCTCTGTGAACAGACAAATGAACCCAGCTAATTTTCCCCAGCTGCCGCAGCAGCAGCAGCATCAACAACAGCAGCAGCAACAACAGCAGCAACAACAACAGTTGCAGGCAAGACCTCCACAGCAACATCAGCAGCAACAGCCACAGGGAATTCGACCCCAGTTTACTGCCCCAACTCAGGTGCCTGTTCCTCCAGGCTGGAACCAGCTGCCTTCTGGAGCCCTTCAGCCTCCTCCAGCCCAGGGTTCTCTGGGCACAATGACTGCAAACCAAGGGTGGAAGAAGGCTCCCTTGCCTGGCCCAATGCAACAGCAACTTCAGGCAAGACCATCTTTAGCCACGGTACAGACACCTTCCCACCCTCCCCCTCCATACCCCTTTGGCAGCCAGCAAGCCTCACAAGCCCATACAAACTTTCCTCAGATGAGCAACCCAGGCCAGTTCACAGCTCCTCAGATGAAGAGCATGCAGGGAGGGCCCTCCAGGGTTCCAACACCCTTGCAGCAGCCCCACCTCACCAACAAGTCTCCTGCCTCCTCACCCTCCTCCTTCCAGCAGGGATCCCCTGCATCCTCCCCAACTGTTAACCAAACTCAGCAGCAGATGGGACCAAGGCCACCTCAAAATAACCCACTTCCCCAGGGATTTCAACAGCCTGTCAGCTCTCCGGGTCGGAATCCTATGGTTCAACAGGGAAACGTGCCACCTAACTTCATGGTGATGCAGCAGCAGCCACCAAACCAGGGGCCACAGAGTTTACATCCAGGCATAGGAGGTGAGGAACACTGAAGCTATTTGTGTTGGTAAATTTATTGGAGATAGGAGATAATGGAGGGAGTGAAATAAGGATGTAATTATTTGGTTTTGTGGCTATAGTGGTGACATTTGATATAAATTAGTTAATTTGATTCATTATGCAGTATCTTACTGGTTAAGTTTAAGCTAGCTCTCTGGATAAAAATGCAGGTAAAATTCAATGTAGAGATGCTCATTTTATTTTCAAATTATTTTTGCTTGATCTTGTAAATTAAAATGTCCAAAAGAAACATGCATTTTATTAACAACTTATACTGCTCAGCTATAGAAAAAAATTAAGATTATGCAATAGAGCAAAAATGAAAAGATAAGTACAGGGTTTTATTGGGGAAAAGGCCCTTCTAGTTTTCAATTTTGATAATCCTAAGTAGCATGGTATTTGTTAAATTTGATTAAAGGGGAGTAAGTTCAGAAATCATTGACTTCTATAGTTTTATAATGTCAATGCCTGCTCCTTAGAGAGGGAATTCCACCAGTTATACCTAAAGGAGATTTATTTATTTATTTTGTAAGGTGCCTCTTGTATGAAGAAAAAGCAATGGAGCTTAATGTGTGAGAGGTAAAACGATTACAGTAAAACTTATCCATCTCCATGTTTATTATTTATTCTTATTAATCATTGATCTAGTGCACATGAATGTGCTTGGAGCTTTTCAGTAAGGTATAGAGAGTGTCAGTAATGCTGTCATCTGATAAACATACCCCCCACCAAAAGACACCCATTGCCTACCCAGAAAAAACCCTTGCATCTTTAGTGCAACATAGCAAAGGCATGTTCCCATGGTTTCTGGTGAAATTAAGTTGCTCATCAGTTTTTCACTTTCTTGTAATTAATTTTATGGACATGCAGGCTCTAATACTTGAATGCTAAGAAGTTTTTAGAAAATGCAAGAATGTTTCAGCTCCAAACTTCACTGTTCTGGGCATCTACCCCTGGATCAGTGGAAGCTGGGTTGTCCCTCCTGCAAATATGATTTCTGATTTAATTACAATGGAAGCATGCAAATGGGGACTTGTCACTGCTAAAGAAATGACAAATGCATATTTGTCTACAAAGCGTTTTTCAGGACATTGAAAATTTGGCCCTTAAAAAAAAAAAGTACTAATACAAAAAATTTTAAGTGAGCTTTAGGTCTTGATGCTTCCATAGAGCAGATGATGTGCTCACCTAGGTGATCTGGCCACATCAAGGCCTATGTTATAAACAATGAGTAGATTCTGAGATTCTCCTTATTACAGATTTTCTGAAATTAAACCTTCCTATAAAAGGAGGTAATACTTTAGTGAGATTCCATTAGAGCATGGTTTTTGATACCATACTTGTCAGAATTGCAGCAAACGTTATGAGGGGAAGGCATAATGATAAATTTTACATAGCCTCACTTTGAAGCTCCTATGAATCGTTTCAGAGACAAGTACAATATTGGGAGGAATTTTTCTACAAAAGGATATTGTCATCTATTTCCCTCAATGGAGAAAAATACCACCTATCTATATTTAATATCAGGACCCAGCTTTTGTTTTATAGCACTTCTTATCAATTTGTTTGAATATGAGAGAACTTATCCCATTGGTACCTGTGTTAAAGTATATAAAGTTTTGGGGTCCGTTCCATTACAGAGAAAAGTAAAGAGCTCTAAACCTTGCTGTGACGTGGCCTCAGATCACATTTAGGGAGCAGATTGCCATCTTTTCCTTGGCATGTTCTAAGTGTAAATTTTTTAGTATTTCTTTTTCATTTTGACAATGCTCATGTAAGAGATTGTGTTGATTTTTTTAACCATCTTTCCCAACCTTATTATTAAAGATCTTACCAGTGTGACAGAGAGCTAAGCCAGTGGAGACTTCATGCAGCTCATCCTTCCTTATTCATTCCACATCTAAGAAAGAGTATAAATTTGCTAGGTAACTGCCTTACTCATTGTTTTCTATTAAGGAATGCCTAAACGCCTCCCACCTGGCTTCTCAGCAGGACAGGCCAATCCGAACTTTATGCAAGGTCAGGTGCCTTCGACTACAACCACCACCCCTGGGAATTCAGGAGCCCCTCAGCTGCAAGCAAATCAAAGTGTCCAGCATGCAGGTTTGTTTTCTATGATTTATTCAGCAAGCATGTAATAATAAGAGTATTGTGTGGTAGATACTGTGATAAGCAACAAGGATAAACATAAGTCCTGGTCTCTCACCTTAATTTCAAACCTATAAGTATGAATTATTCTTTCAAGGCAGTAACTGATCTATCGAAAGTAGGCAAAATGTCTCAGGAACCTGCAAACACCTAAGGAAAGGAGATGAAACTTGAGTTATAGCAGAGTTTGGCTTTTTTTTCTTTTTTTTCTTTTCTGAAAAGAACCAGATAGTAAATATAGGGTGTCCCAGAAAAATGTATACACATACTTTTGAACAATTATAAAGGCAGTGTTTATTAAAATACATTGTGTTTTCAAAATTGAGCTATCAGCTGTTAAAGTGTGTATACATTTTGGGGAGGACACCCCGTATTTTTGGCTTTGCAGCTACTTAACTTTGCTGTTGTACAGAAGTAGCCAGAGACAGTATGTAAATGAATGAGTTTGGCTGTGTTCCAAACTATTTATTTACAAACTGGCAATGGGCCTGATTTGGCCCATGGACCATAGTTTGCCAACCCCTGAGTTAGTAAAAAGGCAAAATGTGTTTGTGGCAGTGGAAACTATAGGTGCAAAGGCATGGAGGCACGTGGCATTTTGGACAAGTGCAACTTTAAAAGTCTCTATATAGTACATGTTAGCTATGTTTATGCTGAGTGTTTGAATTCTGATTTACATTGTGGTGTTTGAAGACCAGATTTTAATCAGTACTGGTTCAATGCCAACAGTGTATTGTATATAAGAAGTTGTTTTAGAGGAGAAATAGGGTGGAGCTGAAGGGCTAAAAAGTATTTGTAAAACAGTATTGTATAAGTCCAGACTTCATGTTTCCAGCTGCTTAGATACCACATGGCTAATCCTCTTACCCTTTCTTATTCAGGCAGTTAGGACTGAGGTAGTGCAAATATTTTCTCAACTCCTGTCCCCACTTGGAGTTAGTTATGTGGTTCCAGCTTTAATTGTAAATCACTAAGGAATGAGAAAAGTCCAACCTTAACAAAACATAGTTCAAACTACCTTTTGAAGGGTGAGGGTGGGGCAAACTGCTTATCTTTCCCTATCTGCTAGTGCAAAACTGCATTCCTGAGCTATGTGAATTCATGTTTTCTATAGGAAGTGTTGAAACTGATAAAATCATTTCTAATTCCACCCAAGCACAGTTATGTTGTATTTTTATATGGTACCTTCTTCCACATGTGCATATTGTTTTGATTTCCCCATTATCCCATCTAAGATATCTCTACTCTTGCCTGTCATTTTCTTGTTTTTAAATTTTTTACTATATCTTTATTGATTTCAGAGAGGGAGAAAGAGAGATAGAAACATTAATGATAAGAGAGTCATTGATTGGCTGCCTCCTGCATGCCCCCCACTGGGGATCAAGCCCGCAACCCGGGTATGTGCCCTAACCGGGAATCGAACCCCGATCTCCTGGATCCTAGGTCAATGCTCAACCACTGAGCCATGCCTGGTCGGGCTTGCCTGTCACTTTCTGTACTCTTACTTTATTTCTACCTTATTAACTTTTACTTCTTCCTGTAAAAATACTTGTCTGTCTGTTATTGTCTCTTGCCAACTAGTCTTCAAGGTGTCAGGGATTTGGTCTGTCTTGTTTATTGATATTACCTCAGTACCAAAAGTGCCTTGTACATATTAGGTACTCAATAAATAATTGTTGATTGAATGATAGCTGTAGGAAAATCCCAAAGACCCAAAATAAGTAAACACTGCAACAAGCCAGGCAGTGTTCTTTGTCTAAATTAGAAATCACTGAGAAGAATAGAACATGTCCCGTGGGGTCTACCAGGAACTGCCAAAAGGATGGTCACTGAAGTTTTAATATCCCTTGTTAACTGTCCTCTACCCACAGCTTCTGGGTCATCTGTCAGTTGACTCCTACTAGAGGCTCAGCTTTCAGATCAGGAGTAAATAATTTTTACCGCACTGGGGCAGAGGAGACCTATCCTTAGGAAGTACTTGGTGTTCTTTTCTTTAAAGTACTGCATCCAGATATCACACATATAGAGTCATTATTAGTTTTTCAAGAAGCACTTTTAAATGTCTTCTCAGCATTGTTGAGGTTTTCCTAAGAAGATGTATCACATTCTTTTTTTCCTTGACTCATCTAAAGCAGAGCTTATTTCACTAGCCTACAGGGCTTTTCATTAACTTTCATCATCTTGAGGTACCTACAAGTCATTTTTTTAAATCTACTCACTATCAATATTTATTGAATTCATGAAAGCTAAAACCAGACTGCAGTCCGTGACAAATTCACACATGTTCTCTTAAGGTCCAGCCCCCACCCCAAACTGAGATCTGTTACTAGACCCTGGTAGGTGTCACAGGGAGGATGCCATGCTCTGCCCAGAGAGCCCCAGGAAACAGCAAAAGTTCTAATTGAATTTGGCTGTCACTTTAGCCCCACTCCATGATATCCCCAACATGCCCTCCAGATCCCACCTTGACATCCAAAGCTAGAGGCTGAGACCCAAGCAGGCCTGGAGGGTGGACCCCAGCCATCGGTGTAGGAAAAATCCCTTTTGCCAGAAACAGATTCAGTGGGTTATGGGGTCCAAGTCATTTTTTTAAATTTATTTTTTAAAATATATCTTTATTGATTTCAGAGAGAGGACGGGAGAGAGAGAGAGAGAGAGATAGAAACATCAATGATGAGTCATTGATCGGCTGCCTCTTGCACACCCCCCACTGAGGATCAAGCCCGCAACCTGGGCATGTGCCCTGACCAGGAATCAAACCTCAATCTCCTAGATTATAGGTTGACACTCAACCACTGAGCCAGCCATACTGGCCAGACCCAAATCATTTTAAAATAATGAGATGCTGCCTTGCTGTTTGTTTAATCTGAAAGAAAGTAAATTTTACTGATCTTTGAAATGCTATCTTTAAGTTACCAAATAGAAGTAATGAAATGTATTCTTCTTCTCTATTGTGTAGTTATTAAGAATGTAACAGTTATCCCACAGTCAAATCTCCATACTTTAGAAAACCCACAGAAAGTATGTCAAGCACACACATTTGTTTATGTTGGTCAGTGGATATATGGGTGATGGGTGTTTTTCTAATTGAGGTAATTTGAGTATCTTAATACCATAAGATAAGAGTATTTCTTTCTGAAGCTGTACTTTTTTTTTTTTTTTTTAAGGTGGTCAAGGAGCTGGTCCTCCTCAAAACCAGATGCAGGTGTCCCACGGGCCACCAACTATGATGCAGCCCAGCCTCATGGGAATTCATGGCAACATGAACAACCAGCAGACTGGTAGTTCTGGGGTTCCTCAGGTGAACCTGGGCAACATACAAGGCCAGCCCCAGCAGGGCCCACCATCTCAGATGATGAGCATGCACCAGCAGATTGTGCCCTCCCAGGGCCAGATGGTCCAGCAGCAAGGAAGCTTGAACCCTCAGAACCCTATGATCCTTTCAAGGACCCCACTTATGCCGCAGGGCCAGATGATGGTGAACCCTCAAAGCCAAAGTCTTGGGCCCTCGCCCCAAAGGATGACCCCACCCAAGCAAATGCTTCCCCAGCAGGGCCCGCAAATGATGGCGCCACATAACCAGATGATGGGACCTCAGGGGCAAGTTTTGCTCCAGCAGAACCCAATGATAGAGCAGATCATGACCAATCAGATGCAGGGGAATAAGCAACAGTTTAACACTCAGAACCAATCCAATGTCATGCCGGGACCAGCACAGATAATGAGGGGACCAACTCCAAACATGCAAGGAAACATGGTGCAGTTTACGGGACAAATGTCAGGACAGATGCTGCCCCAGCAAGGGCCTGTGAACAACAGTCCTTCTCAGGTTATGGGGATTCAGGGGCAGGTCTTACGGCCACCAGGGCCCAGTTCTCACTTGGCCCAGCAGCATGGTGATCCTGCTACTACGGCAAATAATGACGTCAGCTTGTCTCAAATGATGCCTGATGTTAGCATGCAACAAACCAACATGGTCCCCCCCCATGTGCAGGCCATGCAGGGAAATAGTGCCTCGGGAAACCACTTCTCAGGCCATGGGATGCCTTTCAATGCACCTTTCAATGGAGCACCCAACGGAAATCAGATGTCCTGTGGTCAGAATCCAGGCTTCCCGGTCAATAAGGATGTCACGCTAACAAGCCCATTGTTGGTCAACTTATTGCAGAGTGACATCTCTGCCGGCCATTTTGGGGTAAACAATAAACAAAACAATACCAATGCAAATAAACCGAAGAAGAAGAAGCCCCCTCGGAAGAAGAAAAATAGTCAGCAAGATCTAAAGTAGGTTGTGATAAGTTTTGCCTCAAACCGTACTTGATTTCTATGTGGACTTTTTTTGATGGAAAATTTTAAACATATATAAAATTAGAGTAGTAAAGTGAAATCCTCCCCCTGCTTCAATAATTATCAACTCATACCCTATCTTGCCTTCATTTGTGCTCTTCCCATTACCCTCTTGATTGTTTTAAAGCAAATTATTTTTATTTAAAAAAATTTTTTTTTAATTTTTATTTATTGATGTTAGGAAGGGAGAGAGAGAGAGAGAAACATCGATTTGTTGTTCTACTCATTCTGCACTTCTTGGTTGCTTCTCATGTGTGTCCTGACCTGGGATCGAACCCACAACCTGGTGTTTAGGGACAATGCTCTAACCAACTGAATTACCCAGCCAGGCCTAAAGCATATTCATTTTAAATATTTCAGTATGTACTTCTGAAAGATAAGGACAGTTTTTTTTAAGACCACACAATACCATTAGCATACCTAGAAAAACTAATACTTCCTTCATATTCTCAGGTATCCTGTGTTCAAGTTTTCCTGATTATCCCAAATTAATTTTTTTTTTTTTTTACAGTTTGCTCAAATAAGGATCCAAACCAGGTTCATAACATTGCAATTGACTGATATATGTCTTTTTTGTCCATAGTCTCAGGAGGGTTGTGGCACTCAAAGCCTGAAAAATAGCCAATGCTACCACACTGCAACTCCTCAGAGCACCTCAGACTTATAGTGGCTGTTGGGGAATCAGAGAGGCCAATTGTGTTTTGGAAATGAAAACTACTTATGGAGACTCCCTGCTGTCTCCAGATAGAAATGGTTTTTTGTACAGGTGCCTTTCCTTTAAAGGCTCTTTATCATCCCTAGAAACTTAAAATCTTACACTAAGATGTTGGACCTTTTAAATCAGTTACCCTTTTGGTCAAGGATTCTCCAGGTGAGTTCTTTTGCAAGATCACAGCAGGAAGGGCAGTTAATTTATATTTTATTTCCTGAAACTAAGTGTTAATTTAAGTCATGTTTTTGGTTTTGATAGAATAGTTCCAGAAAGAATATTGATTAAACTGGATTTTTTGCCATTAATTATAAAATTGGAATTCAGAGATATTTATTAACAGGGAATAGTGAAAAATGAATGTGAAACAGCCTAATTGAAATAAATTGCTAGAACTATAGAAAAGAATAGGGGCTCAGCTGGTGTGGCTAAGTGGTTGAGTGTTGACCCATGAACCAAGAGGTCACCGAATCCATTTCCAGTCCAGCATGTGCCCAAGTTGCAGGCTGGATCCCCAGTAGGGGGCGTGCAGGAGGCAGCTGATTGATGTTTCTCTCGTTGATGTTTCTATCTCTATCCCTCTCCCTTCCCCTCTCTCTAAAATCAATAAAAACATATGTTTTAAAAAAAGAATAGGAGAACTTTAGTTAAACAAGTATAAATGTTCAAAATAAAACTAACTACCTTTCAGCTTCCCCATATTTCTTTGGTTGTACTCTATTATAATGTTCACTTGCTGCTTCTTGAATCTTATAAATCAATAATTATATATTAACAACCTATTTTTCTGAGTTCAGACTCAGTGAGCTTTTCAATTTTATTTTTTCAATAGATCTTTCTAAGTTAAATTGTTTACTGCTATCAGCCTGTCAGAATAATTTTTGTGATATTTATTCCTCCCTCTGTCTAGGAGTAAAATTGCAAGGTTATGCAGTTGTTACTGGTATGCATTTTTGCTGTCTTCACCAGCCCTGAAGGAGCTTGCTTACTTGTTGGGGCTACAGATTGTGAAAGGGCCTTATACAGCGTGACTCCTAGGAAAGGCAGACAATAGGTTCAGTGGGAGAGCACCCGCTCCCAGCTCTTCCCCTAGTTCACTGTGGAACGTTGTGCCTGTCTCATATCTCTCTTGGCCTTTGTTTTCTCATCCATAACATGAGGAGGCTGAACTAGATATCTGAGATTTTTTTAGCAGTACAGTTCTTTGAAAGTAAAGGATACTGTAGAATCCTTGCCTATAATTTGAAGTGAGAGAGAAGTCATATAAGGATGATACAGGCATCTGGATGTGCTAAGGACCTGCTTCAGTTTCTAAATTTCTTTGTCCTACGGCTTTTTAAATGGATTAAAGGTAAGGCTTATGGTACTACACAGAATACAGTGAGATAAAATACTGTCAAAAAGTAGGTGACCAAGATCAGGGCAAAGGGAACGTAAAGGCAGGAAAGAAAGGTGCAGCTAGGTGTAAGATTTCAAGCAAAATGAGGAGTGTGAGCACTCTGGTTCTTCGGTGATATTAGAAGCTACCATTTTTCTTCATTTCCCTCTAAAAATTTTAAGCTACACCCAGGTAAAAATGAAAGTATCCCAAACCCAATGAGGATGTCTGCAAATATGCATTCTGCAGCAAAGTTAATTAGCTTTTTCTGGTATTCTCCATTTTTTTGTTCTGAATACCATTTTCACCAGCAACCTACAGCGTCTTGCCAAGTACTTTAAATGTGGGAGCCACCACTGTAATATCCATGAAAAAAAGACAATCTGGACTGTGGTTGAATTTTATACACCAGAGATAGTGTGGTTTTGCAGGAACAGTACTTTATAATGTTGATAGCCCAAACTATGATCAAGTGTTAAAGCATCTAAAAGATTGCACATGCCCGGGTTGTGGGCTCGATCAATGACTCTCTCATCATTGATGTTTCTCTCTCTCTCTCCCTCGCCTTTCCTCTCTCTGAAATCAATAAAGATATATTTAAAAAAAAAAAAAAAATTGGAGAAAGCACTTTGAGTAAATAGCTGTGCTATTAGATTAAGTAGATTTTAAAATTTATTGAAATTGCCAGATTGTTTTTTTTAAGAATTTTGTATTGAATTTTAGAGAGGAAGGGAGAGGGAGGGGGAGAGAAACATCGATGTAATGATCAGCTGCCTCCTGCACACCTCGTACCTGGGTTCGAGCCTGCAACCTGGGCATGTGCCCTAACTGAGAATTGAACCAGCAACCTTTCAGTGCATGGGATGACACTGAACTCAGCCACCCCGACCAGGGCCCAGATTATTTTTATGCCAAATATTAAATATTTTATGAGACTAGGGAGATGTAAATAATGGTAGGGATGATCATACAAACAGATTTTAGTTCTTCAGAAATAGGGGAGGGGTTAAGCTAGTTTTGTGTATGAACTGTACATTTTACTCAAATGTGCAACTTATTTTTAGCACCCCAGACACTCGCCCAGCTGGTCTAGAGGAGGCCGATCAGCAGCCATTGCCTGGAGAACAAGGAATTAACTTGGACAACTCAGGCCCTAAACTGCCAGAATTTGCAAACCGGCCACCAGGTGATAAAATGTTAAAGATTATATGCTTGTCATTGTTTTTATAGCATTACAAGACTTCTCTTCAGGGAAACAATAGTATATTATTTTGTCTCCTAACTACATTAGCAGTATTTATCTAGTATTTGGAAGCTTTGCCCTGATAGTAAGTAAAAATTTCAAATTATAATTTCTGAAGGCATATAGATTTTGCTCTAATTAGTCTTTAAGTCCTCATAAGATCAGACTGAAATGTCAAGTGCCTCTTTATTCTTGTCAGTATCAAGGTTCTAGTTGGCATCAAAATGGAATATGATTACATGGAAAGATATTTTCACTCTAATCCCGCTTGCCTGCGTCTTTCCTGCAGCCTTTCCTCCTGGGACTTTCTCAGAGCAGAGAACTGCCAGAGTTTAAAATAAGTTTTTAAATAGAAGTTTTATTATGAATCGTTAAACATAAAAAAATATGTAAAGAGTCATAAAAAAGACACTTGTGAACCTACCACCTAGCCTAATAATAAATGGGACCAATATTGTTGAAGCCCCTATGTTATACCCCTCTCTGAATATAAAATACTATCCTCTAAATGTTGAAAAATTATGTTGAAAAGGAAAGTTTCCAAAATTCATTCATTCCAATCTAGGCATTGCAGAACCAAGGCCAGCTGCCACAGTATGTATACCTGAGCAGTGATTTGTAACCTTCCTCCCCTGTGACAACAGTTGAAAACACAGAAGCCTGTCACATTTAGGACACTCTCTATGTGTACAAAGGATTATGTTTGTTTCTTCCTCACAAGTTACTCCACCATCTTTTTGGCATATTAAGTGAGAGTGGTGTCATTTTAGGGATAAACTTTTATCCACCCTTAACTTATGTATTTTAAAAGCGAATCAAAAAAAATTAAGTCCATCATGATTTCAGTACTTCGTGTTATTTATTATAAATTGTTTGTGCATGCCACACTTCTCATCAGTGAGTTGCAGCAGCACAGTTGAGGCTGGGAGGTCACTAGTCTTTGGCAATAACGTATAGAAGGCATTACGAACAGGAAGGTACCTACTTCCGTCAGACACATCTCAATTCTTGTTTTATGAATCCCAGTGGTCCTCACACCTGGGATTATTGCTTCCTTTCTACAGTTTGCAAACTGGGAACCTACAGGCTGAGTTTAGCCTATAATGTGTTTGAATTGTCATGCAGTATCTTAAACCAAACAAAAACCTGAATTTAAATGCCTCTAGACAGAACATTTGCTCTGCGGTTTGACTCTGTCCACAGGACTACTTCTGTCTTATATCAGCCCACTTCTCTTCACAACCATCCTGACCCCTAAAGGCATATGAATTTACATCCCTTGATTAATAAATTTGGTTCTTAATTATGTTATATGCACTGTGTGTGTCCTGGCTTTTCCTCTCCGTCATTCTGTTACAGCAGCCCCATTCTGTCTTATCATTAGTGTCCTTTGGACTGCTGCCTCCAGTTTCTAGAACTTTATAGCAGCCATGCCCTTAGCTGTTACTTCCAAGAGGCTGCTGTATTGTCTGTGCTACGCTCTTTGGTATTTACTGTACTGTCTGGTGGCCTGATTTTAAAAATACAAGGCATTTGTGTCATAGCCCTGACATCAAGGGGCTTCTATAGAAATTACAATTTTCTTAACATGAGAACCTGAGTTAAACCTATGGAAATGCATGTTATTAGCTTTATAAATGTAAAGAAGTTACTTGAGCCTAAATCAAAAAAGGGTTTTTAAAATATCTTCAAAACTGGATTCTGCACATTGTACTCATTGGTCCCAATGAGTGGAAATCTTTGTCCAGAAGACATTAATTCAATGTTGAGCACAGGGTCTGACCCTGTTTATCAGCAGCATTTGGTAGCTGTCTGTGAAAATCTTGAGCCAGCATTTCTTCCAACTGCTAGAGCCAACCCTTCTTATTCCTGCACCTTCTTAAAACTTTCCAAATGTGTTTTACATGCAACAATGGAATATAGTTTGTGAAATTATATCACAGCTATATGCCCACTTTTTCCCATTGAACCACTTTTATTCTTGGTTAATGTTTTCATCCTTTCTGTTGATTATGTAAGGTTTTGGGTCCAAAACCAAATAAAATCTTCACAAAAGAATCATTTGAAGTGTTGCCTTCTACAAATCTATAGGGCACTGTCCCTCAGAGTTCTTTTCTTGAAATTATGTTTTATTCCTGAAGGCTACACTTCTGACTTACTTATTCTTCAGTTGTGGATTCATAGAAAATAAAATTTAACATGTAAAAGAGTAAATGAAAGTTAATATCCATAAAAAATCTTCAGTGCCCTCATTTTATTTTCAATATGTATATCAACTTCTCTTAGCTCCAACTATTTATTAAACTGATTTACATTGGAAGCTCAGTTTAATTCAGTTGGGTTCCCCCAAATGATTGAACCTGAGGGATACAGCATTGTGTGTGGAGCCAGTGGATTGGAGTAATTTTAAATCCCGCTTAAGGAATTGAATCCTAGAACATTATATTTTACTTCTGCTGAAAGAATTAAAAGACTATCTTCGATGCTGGCGTTTTCAACAAAACCAAGCCTTAAAAAAATTAATCTCTGCTAACAGAAAAAGTGAATTCTAATTGCTTTATTTCATTCACAAATACAGTGAAATATTTATACCTGCATGAGACCCCAGTGCTGGGTGGTCAGTTCCTTGCTATTGATGGAGTTTTTCTCGTTTCATCTAAATGTTTGGCTGGTATGAACTCACAGCGCATAGCACAAAGTGTCTATCAGAATCTTAGTACAGTAATGCCTCATTGAGACCCTAAAGACTGAAGAGCTCAAGTTCTTGATGCTTTGCTTTTTGCTTCCTTAAGCAGTGTGCCCTTTGCTTATGTTAAAAAATGGAGGGCTGCACCTGTCCTCCGGGAGCAGGCATGCCTGAGCTGTTTGTGCACAGTCTGTGCTGCCTAAATGAGTATTGCTTGGCTATACTCTGAAGGTAGCAAAGCTTTTCTTGCTAAAAATCTAACTTCCCTGATTTTGGGGGCTTGTTTTAGGTTATCCTTCTCAACCAGTTGAACAGAGGCCACTTCAGCAGATGCCTCCTCAGCTCATGCAGCATGTGGCACCCCCACCACAGCCACCACAGCAGCAGCCACAGCCACAACTGCCACCACCACAGCAGCAGCAGCCACCACCTCCCAGTCAGCCACAGTCTCAGCAGCAGCAGCAGCAACAGCAGCAGCAACAAATGATGATGATGCTCATGATGCAGCAGGACCCCAAATCAGTTAGGCTTCCAGTCTCCCAAAATGTCCATCCCCCAAGAGGTCCCTTGACCCCAGATTCCCAGAGAATGCCCATGCAACAGAGTGGCAATATGCCTGTCATGGTCAGTTTGCAAGTGCCGCCATCACCTGATAAACAAAGAATGCCAATGCCTGTGAATACTCCTTTGGGAAGCAATTCAAGGAAAATAGTATATCAGGAAAACCCACAGAATCCTTCCAGTTCACCACTGGGAGAGATGTCCTCACTTCCTGAAGCGAGTAGCACTGAAATACCATCTGTCTCAGGAGGCCCAAATAACATGCCTTCACATTTAGTAGTTTCCCAGAATCAGTTAATGATGACAGTGCCCAAACCTGGACCATCACCCCTTCCAGCAACTCAAGGTGCAACTCCCCAGCAGCCCCCTATAAATTCCCTGCCTAGCTCTCATGGCCACCACTTTCCGAATGTAGCTGCTCCAACCCAAACATCTAGGCCTAAAACACCAAACAGAGCCAGCCCCAGGCCCTATTATCCTCAGACACCCAACAACCGCCCTCCCAGCACAGAACCTTCAGAGATCAGTCTATCACCAGAAAGACTCAATGCCTCCATAGCAGGACTGTTTCCCCCACAGATTAATATTCCTTTACCTCCTAGGCCAAATTTAAACAGGGGCTTTGATCAACAGGGTCTAAATCCAACAACTTTGAAGGCCATCGGGCAAGCACCTTCAAATCTTACTATGAATAATCCTTCCAATTTTGCTGCCCCACAGACTCACAAATTAGATTCTGTGGTGGTGAATTCTGGAAAGCAGTCTAATTCTGGAGCAACAAAACGGGCAAGCCCAAGCAACAGTCGCAGGTCTAGTCCTGGGTCCAGTAGGAAAACCACTCCAAGTCCTGGGAGACAAAATTCAAAAGCCCCTAAACTTACTCTGGCCTCTCAGACAAATGCAGCGCTGTTGCAGAACGTGGAGTTGCCAAGGAATGTATTGGTCAGTCCCACTCCTTTGACCAATCCCCCTGTACCTGGGAGCTTTCCTAACAACAGCGGGCTGAATCCTCAGAATTCTACCATGCCTGTGGCTGCCGTGGGAAGCAGTCTCGAGGATAACAAGGAGAGCTTGAATATGCCTCAGGACAGTGAATGCCAGAATTCCCAGGGTAGGAAGGAGCAGGTAAACGTTGAGCTAAAAGCAGTACCTGCCCAAGAAGTTAAAATGGTTGTCCCTGAAGATCAATCCAAAAAAGATGGGCAACCTTCGGATCCTAACAAACTTACCAGTGTCGAAGAGAACAAAAATTTGGTGTCTCCTGCTATGAGGGAAGCACCAACATCATTAAGTCAACTTCTTGACAACTCTGGAGCTCCTAATGTGACCATTAAACCCCCTGGGCTTACAGATGTGGAAGTAACACCTCCAGTAGTTTCTGGGGAGGATCTGAAAAAAGCATCTGTCATTCCCACACTGCAGGATCCGTCTTCTAAAGAACCTTCAAATTCCCTAAATTTACCTCACAGTAATGAGCCGTGTTCAACCCTTGTGCATACAGAATTGAGTGAGGTCAGTTCTAATGTTGCACCAAGCATCCCTCCGGTAATCTCAAGACCTGTCAGCTCTTCCTCCATTTCCACTCCTTTGCCCCCAAATCAGATAACTGTTTTCGTAACTTCCAATCCCATCACAACTTCAGCTAACACATCAGCAGCTCTGCCAACTCACCTGCAATCTGCACTAATGTCAACAGTCGTCACAATGCCCAATGTGGGTAGCAAGGTTATGGTTTCTGAGGGACAGTCAGCTGCTCAGTCTAATGCCCGGCCTCAGTTCATCACACCTGTCTTTATCAATTCATCCTCAATAATTCAGGTTATGAAAGGATCACAGCCAAGCACAATTCCTGCAGCCCCACTGACAACCAACTCTGGCTTGATGCCTCCCTCTGTTGCAGTCGTTGGCCCTTTACACATACCTCAGAACATAAAATTTTCTTCTGCTCCTGTACCACCTAATGTTCCCTCCAGTAGTCCTGCTCCAAACATACATACAGGCCGACCCTTGGTCCTTAACTCACGAGCTACCCCTGTTCAGCTTCCTTCCCCACCTTGTACAACTTCTCCAGTAGTCCCTCCTCATCCCCCTGTCCAGCAAGTGAAAGAATTGAATCCAGATGAGGCTAGTCCTCAGGTGAGCACCTCAGCAGATCAAAGTACTCTGCCCTCTTCACAGTCAACTACAATGGTTTCTCCCCTTTTGACCAATAGTCCAGGCTCCTCGGTCAACCGGCGAAGCCCAGTTTCATCTAGTAAGAGCAAAGGAAAAGTGGACAAAATCGGCCAGATTTTGCTAACCAAGGCATGTAAGAAAGTTACAGGCTCTCTTGAGAAAGGGGAAGAGCAATATGGTACAGATGGAGAGACTGAAGGCCACGGGCTTGAGACCACAGCTTCTGGGCTCATGGGAACAGAGCAGTTACCCACAGAGCTGGACAGTAAAACCCCAACGCCCCCAACACCCACTCTGCTAAAAATGACCTCTAGCCCCGTGGGCTCGGGCTCCAACTCAGCAGGACCCAGCTTACCTGGCAGTACTCTCCCTACCAGTGTACGCTCGATTGTAACCACTCTGGTACCCTCTGAGCTCATCTCCGTGGCGCCGGCTACAAAAAACAATCATGTTGGCATAGCATCTGAGCCGCTTGCGAGTGGTCTAGTGGAGGAGAAGGTGGGATCCCATCCAGAGCTTCTACCCAGCATAGGTATGTACTTGGGCGTAGCATCATCTCCTCCTGTCCATTTTTTTAAAAATATGTTTTTATTGACGTAAGGGAGACGGGGAGAGAGATAGAAATATCAATGATGAGAGAGAGTCATTGATTTGGCTACCTCCTGCACACCCCCTACTGGGGTTCAAGGCCAGAACCCCTGGCATGTGCCCTGACCAGGAATTGAACCCTGACCTCCTGGTTCATAGGTCGACACTCAACCATTTAGCCACATCGACTGAGCCTACTGTCCATTTTTTGATGACCTGTTCCACAAGAGAACGCATAACTCCCTTTGTACTTGGAGGAAGAAGATTAGGCTAAATGGTAATAGTGATATTTCATTTATTGGAAATAAATTGGGAAAATATACTTTTAAAATCCCATGTTAAATTTACATTGATGAATGTGGCCCTGAAATAATGATATGCTTTCATTTATATAGTTTTTCATTTTACAAAGAAGCTTTTTTATGTATGTTTCTTATATCATCTTCATACCAAACTATGTTAGGTAGCCCACAATCCATTCTGTGGGTGAGTAGATTGAAGCTCAGAAAAGTTCGGTATTTGTTTAAAGTGTATATTGTGAGCCTCGAGTTTGGCATTGTCCCTGAAATGTAAACAGCAGCTTCTGCAGGTTCTTCTTACCATGGTAAAGATGCTCTCAACAGTTTCAGAGCAGGGTTCTCCTAGCTCCTTCCTCGCTGTACTCTATTCCAGAGACTATTCTGTCCAGACTGGCTGCTCCAGAGGAGAGCTTTCCAGAAAATCTGGTTTCATGACAGTAGACACGGGAGGAGCAAAGTGCTTGAGAGACAGATAGGCTTGGGCTGGTATCACAGCACCAGCATTTTCTAGCTGTGAGGGCTTTTAGGCAAGCTCCTTGACCACTCTAAACTTCAGTTTCCTCTGTAATATGGGGACAATAATAGTTGTAAGCATTCAAAGAGATAATGCATATAACATGTTTAGCACAAGACTAGAATATAGTAATCATTTAGTAAATGGTAAGAGAAGTGTTACCAGTTTCTTTCTGATGCAGTGTCTTTATAAATTAGTCTATTTCATTTATATGTATCTAGCTCAGATTATTTACTGTGTTAAAGTGACCTAACAATGGAAGCATAAGTGTCCTTACACCTCCCCCACTTCCCTTCACACCCTTCCCCCTCACACACAAATATTCCTCCTCCTCTGCATCTTAAGTGGTGCAGAAGCTGTGTTTCTCTAGGGTGGAATCAGCCAGACACTGCCAAAGCTAGGAAGGACGTTTGCTGTGTCCTAGGTCAGCTAATAGTGTCTATCTTATTTATGCAGCCCAAATGCTTTGACTGCCTACTTCTGAGTGGTAAGCACTCAGGACAAGGGGCAGAAAGAACACAAGCTTCAGGGTAATATCAGAATTCAAATTCTAGCTCTACTGGTTACTAATCACAGTGGGATAAATTCCTTAACCTCTTATAACCCCATGTGCTTCACCTGTGGAATGGAGATTGTAATTCTTGCTTCTCAGAATTTGTATAAAGATTCAGTGAGCCTAGCACAAAGGGGCCAGGACACTGCCTCATAGAGCTCTGGAAAGGTTAATTCCCCTTCTCCACCTTTTTATATCAGTGTTCAAGACAGAGGGAGGGATAAAGGCCGTTAAGGAGTTCACTGCCCTTGCAGCAGATAGAGACTCACAGGGCTAGGTGCTATAGGGTTCTGGCTCTACTTCTGTTGAGGTAGGTGAGCTCTAAGAATTAAAAAGCAACCTAGTAAGACTTAAATATATTCTCTGCTGTTAAATGTTTCCATTCTACTTCCTTTCAGGGAACTTTTCCCTCTGGTACCAAGAGAATAGTGATGAAGTGATTAGAAAGTATTTTTATCTGGATCATATATAACCCTAGGGAAACCTGTGAGCCTTGGGAAGATGAACCAGCAATTGGAAAAAGTTCTTAATTTTAGTTAAAATTGTTTCCATTCTTTTTCAAAGGGCTGCTGTGCTCTTACCTTGAAAATGTGAGAAAGCAATACTGGAGTT
Organism: Miniopterus natalensis; assembly: GCF_054644295.1. Lineage (NCBI taxonomy): Eukaryota > Metazoa > Chordata > Mammalia > Chiroptera > Miniopteridae > Miniopterus > Miniopterus natalensis. The sequence goes on from NC_142087.1 coordinate 12,612,987, forward strand.
AAAAGCAGAAGTTAAACAGTAGTTTTAAGCTTTATCAGATAAGCATACAAAAATTCTTTATACAAATACATTATTGACTTTTTACCAAGTAGCGAGAGAGATCTATAAAATTTATAATTTCCACAGGAGGGTAAAACTTGTTGCAGTTTATCTAGGATGTTAGACTGAAGTATCAGGATGGGAAGACATACCCTTGAGTGACTATGGCATATCTCTGCCCTTAATCTTTACTGTATGATCCAAGAAGTTTCCATTCTATAGTATATTGTGTATTCTATTCCATTCCTCTTCAAGAGCCTAAGTTCTCTCTGTCCTTCAAAGCCTAATTCTTATGTTTCTCCCTTTAATGTACCCTTAGATTTCTCAGTCTAGAATTGATCTCCCATGCTTTGGACTCCGATAGCACTTTATATGAATCTCCTTCATATAACATCACAGTGCATTCCAGATATACCATATGTGTATATCTTTAATACTAGATTGAGTTCCCAGTGGGCAGAAAGGATGTAATTTGGTCTCTTAGGGTGCTTGGCACAGTACCATGCCCCTAGTAAGTTCTTGGTACCTGCTAGATAAGTAAATGACATATCAAATTGATTTATTAAGTATGACTTGAATACCTGCTTTCTGCCCATCACTCTTGCCAGGTGCTGTAAAAAAGTACAAAATAAATCATATGGTTCATTTCGAGTCTCAAGTAGTAGAGAGATGAGACAGAATTTTTTAAATGGTAAGGTGAATGGTGTAATTCATTGTTCCTCTGAAGGTGGTTTGGGTTGCCTACTAAGGTGTGCTTTTGGGTTTTTTAGAGACTGGACAGATTTTGACCCCAAGAAGCAAAAATTGTGGGTGCTGTTGTCCTCAGAGCCACTTCCTTCCTTGGTCTTTGTACAACAAAAAGGAAAGACAAATATCCCTAGTATTAGTCTGTACTAGTGTTGTAGTAGTTAATTTTTGAAATACAAGTTTTGAAATATTTCAAAACCAACTTCAAGTACTGCTCTCTAAGAGTATGTGTATTTCAGCAGTTACTTAGCCTTTGATTCAGTCAATACTTTCTGTTTTGTTAAGAAAATAAAAGGCCTATTTTTTTTTTTCTTGCCTTAGCCCCTTCACAGAGTTTAGTCCCAAAGGAAACTCCAGCCACAGCACTGCAGGGGTCTGTTGCCAGACCAGGTAAGGCACACTTTGGAAAAACTCTCCAAGTGGAATGGGTTACAAGTGAAGGAACTATTGCTGTCCTCAATGTGCCAGGAAGTGGCTGAAACTATCCTATCAGTTTGCTTCCGAGAAGGCTTTGGTTGAGTGGCAGAGCTTGTGCAGTACTACTTGAAGTTATTTTCCCTCTGACCAGCTTACTCTCTTACACATTCCTAGTGTTAGCCAAGGAACTCAAGAAGAGCATCTCAAAGCCCATTGTCTGTCTCTCCTCCAGCCATGGGTGGTTCCCATTGCAGAGTTTGCCCTGTTCCATAATCCTGACACTCCTAGCTGGCTAGAATATGGTAACTTACTGGGGTGACAAGCGTTACTGCACTAAGGTAGTAATTGCATTATCATGAAAGGAGTGGAAGCTTGTTTTGAGAACCTCTGCTACAGTTAGGTAGCCATTCCTCCAGGGAGACACAGTCATTTCAGTCATCTCTGGAAGGCATTAAGTTTCTTTCCATGACCGAGATACTGTAAATAGCATTAAGGATGGTGTTTTTGGAAGGTGGAGTCCATGGTAATTGGACAAATAGTTGCTGTGGGACGCTGGGTCAGCTCTGAATGCATGAGGATCTTGATGGCAATAACAGCACTGCCTTCACAGATTAGACTGCCAAACAGATAAATATCATAGGTATGTTACAGTTTAGTCTTGTCTGAGTCATTGTCACTGTAGGTTATTCAAGGAAAAAAAAAGACTTATGACTGCTTTCCACAAGGAGGTTAGAATCTCATTTACAGCACAGTTCATATACTTGACAACATTTGTAAGCAAAAAACAACCATGTTTAATTTTGTGAGTCCAATCCAGTAAAAGTGAGTTATAACTTGTGATTATGTTTTAAACCTGCTTCAGGGTGCTCTATCTCTGGTGGACAGGACTTTCTACTGCACAGTTTTTGGGTAAAATCAGGCCTCTGAACAAATAAACGAGCAAAAACATTTCAACCACACAGACTCTTCCTTAGCTAGCAACTGGCCACATGATACCTGACATTGATGGAACAGAACAGATTATTCAGAGAAGGGGTTATGATGGTAAGCCTCATTTTTGGTGAGAAAAGGAGCAACTGAAAAGGGGAAGGGGAATTCTTCCCGTCCCAACATTTTATTCTAGAAAATGGGCTTTACCGTATCATGTGTCCTCAGAATAACTGGCCCAAGAAAACCTGTTCCTTTTAAGAGTTTGACTTAGATGAATCTCCTTAAAATACCCCCAAATCTACTAATTGCCTTCACCAAACCCCTTTGATCCCATCTTACATGCATTAACTGTGATAGTGTTAAAAGACTCAAACGCACTGACTTTTGTTCCAAAAGAGCAAGCTAGTGATGTTTTTGTAATCAACCCTCATTCGACAAGCCATTTTCATTTTTGAGCACACACTACCTAAATTTCTTTGCTCCAGCAGAGCCAGCAAGGCAGCAGAGACTCAGTGAGTTGGCATCTGTTTCTTGGGGAGGGGTTTCCATGTTGTGTGTGTCAGATCGGGGAACTAAGTGGCAAATAAGAAGCAAGGATTCTCTTCTGCCAGCATCTTGCTTTAAAGGCAGAGTAGTCCAGCCTTCTTACATGAAGGCTGCATGAACATGAGCACCATAGTGACAATAATAGTAACTAATACTGAGCTATTACTAAGTTCAGGTGCTGTACTGAATTTTTTATAAGTGATATTTCATTTAATCTTTGAAGTGGGCAAAGTGGTTATCAGATAAGGCATTGAGCACAGAGAGGTCAAGTAATTTGTTCAAGGTCGCATGGCTAATAAGCATTGAGGTCAGGATTTTAACGTAGGCACTCTGCCTTCATTGTCTTCAAGGAGGTTACCATGTAATCAATAGGGTATGTTAAACATGTATACTGAGTCTGAGGTGCTAAGTTCCCTAAAAGCAGGGATAGGGCTGTGGAAGACCAGAGTCAGGAGAGGTAACTGCTATCTGGTGCATCCAGAAAATCTTTTAGAAAAGATGAAACTACCTAAAGACATATAATGGAGGAAGAAGTTTTTCTGCTGGTGCTGAAAAAGAATTGCCTGGTAAACCCATAGGAGGCTTACTTGAACAAAACTCTGATAGACAAGTCACTGAGATTTTTCTTTCTTGGAGGGCATTGCTTGGAGGTTGAGAAACAAGAACATAATGGGGTCTGTAGGCAGAGCAGTCTGCCTTCTAAAATTCTGTGAGGAAGTCCTTTGAAGGAGAATGCATTCTTAATAGATATTTAAGACCTATTGGAAGATTACTGTCTTTTTTTAAAAAAGTGTCAAAAGGATGGAAATATTTCAATAAAAACAATCTCTTCTACATGAGAGGAAGAGGCTTATTTTACTAACCTATTTATACCTGGGTGAAATGTGAACCAGGCAGTATGAATTTAGTTTTATTGATCCAAACAGGATTATTTCAGTGTGGATTAGAAATAAAAATAGACCAAGTAAGCATCTTATGCCCCAGATAAAACTGAGTTGTGTCTGTGCCAGCTCTGTCTTTGTACCACGTAGGGAGAGGATACTGCTGGGCACAGAGACATGTTAGCCTCCATAGGGCATTCAGAATATTGCAGACACCTAGCTTCTCCCTGTGGACATACACACTATACACTTTCACATCTCATTTCTGTCCTTTGTATTTTTTACAGATATCGAGGCAAATGCTTCCATAGTCTCTGGACAAAGGTAAGATGATCATTTCTGCAGACTTAGCATGAATATGGCATAAGCCTCTTTGAAGGATATCTGCTTTCTCAGCCTTGAAACCTCTTCTAAAGTAGGGAACTGTCATGAGTCCTAACCTTTCAGAGGTGACATTTTTTTAAATAAAACTTGGTGGCCAAATGTCTACCTTTCTTGATTGTTTTGAAAACTAAATGAGATAATATGTTCAGCACTCAGCATAGTGAGTAAATAGTAAATGTCTAGTATATAGGAGCTGTTGATATCACTGTCAATAATAGTCCTTGCAACACCTTCTGAAGTACAGTGGTACCTTGGTTTTTTAATGTAATCCATTCTGGAAGACTGAATTCTAAAACATTTGAAAACCAAAGGATCAACAGTCAACAGCTAGGCCTCAGGATCTTGCACTCAGCAGAAGCCGTGTGGCATGTTCGACTTCAAGACGTGTTCAAAAACCGAAGCATTTCCTCCCGGTTTACGGCGTTCGTAAACCAAAATGTTCATCAACGGAGACATTCGAAAACTGAGGTACCACTGTATAGCTGTTTGATCCTCAAGGCAGAAGAGAGAAAAAGGCAGGCATGGTCTGACTCCAAAACCTACCTTTTTCTGTTGTTATTCTGTGCTGTCCCACATAACCTAACAAAATGAGATACAACTGTGGCTTCGACCTCATTACCCCCATAGAGAGGAGTATTATTGTTTTCCAAAAGCCATTCCTTTTCAGTGTAGTAATACACTAGATAGTATTTTAAACAATTTCTCATATTTATACACCAGCTTAGTTTGTAAAACACATTCACAATCATTCTCTCATTTAACCCTCAGATCTACCCTGTGAAGTGGTAATAATAGCCAGTGTTTTTTTCGATGCTATTCCATGCCAGGCACTGGGCTACAAGCTTCCTAGATGTGTTATCTTGATTAATTTTCACAGTATCTATTAGGAAAGTAAATTCTCTCTTACAGATAAGGAATGTACAGATCAGAGAGGTTAAGCTAAATTATCCAAGGTAACAGATTTAGTAAATGGTGAAGATGAGATTCAGACCCAGGCCTCCTGACTCCAGAGCCCTCACACTTCACTAATGTATTATAGCAGACAAGATGGAGATTTATAGACCAAAAATCTGAAGCTTAAGAGAGAATTACATCTCATGGCCAGTAAATGCATAGTAAGACTTGACCCCTGTTATTCTGGCTCTAAAATTACTGCTATTTCTACTAACTACTGGGCCTGTCTAGGTTTTTTCGTTTTGTATTGGGCTAATAATTGAATTCATTTACATTTCCCAAGCATACACCAACTGTGTGGCTAGAGAAAGAAGATAATCTGACCAAAAATGCCCTTTAGGTATTTGTTTCTAGAGCTACCTGAACATTGACCATATAAACACCAAGACAGTATTGCTGTGGCTTTTGTTTCACCAGGAGAAAGAAGCACTCCATTAGGAATCTCTCTTCCTCAGAGGCTGACCATTTTCTGGGCTCCCAGCCAGAAAGCCATCCTCACTGCTTCTAAAAGGATGTGTAAATCTCTCTGAGTTGTAATTCCACCCCAGCTTCAGCCTCACCTCTCCTTGACTTACCTTGGCTTCTGGGGCAGTCATTACATATAAAACTAAAGTAGTAAACAATGTGGCTAAATTCCCAGTCATAGTACCACTAGTGAAGGGTCCTCTGGCAGGAGTGAACAGATCGGAGAATTACAAAGAAGAATATTACTCACCAGTAAACCAGCATTCCTGTGATTCAACAATATTTACTATGTATATTTTAGTTCATCTTCTAGTTCTCTTTACAGAGTATATGTACAGATAGAGACAGAGTGTTTTATATATAAACACTGTACCTAGTGTTTATATACACCTAATATGTTGTGTTATATTTAAATATGTAGTGTTTACATACAGGTGTCCCAAATATATATACACACACTTTAACAGCTGATAGCTCAATTTTGAAAATGAAATGTATTTTAGTAAACACTGCCTTTATAGTTATTCAAAGTGTGTGTATACATTTTTTGGGACACCCTATATAAATGCTATACATTGTACACACACACATGTATATCTCACACCCATCCATTCATATGTGTTATTGTTGACACTATTACAGATGTCCCCCATTTTCCCTCACTCTTCCCCTTCCACCTATCCCCTGCCTCTCCTGCTCAGCCTGCACCACATTGTTGTCTGTGTCCACGGGCTATGCATATATGTTCTTTGGCTAATCTCTTCCATACTTTACATCCCCATGACTATTCTGTAACTACCAATTTGTATTCTAAATCCCTTCAACTTTTTCACCCATTCCTCCAACTCCCTTCCCATCTTCTTTATTGCCATTTTATTCATATTTTTTATCCTTTTTTCTTCTTTTTAAAGAAGACCCTTTAACATTTCATGTAATAATGATTTGGTAGTAATAAACTCCTTCAGCTTTTTCTTGTCTGGGAAGCTCTTTAGCTGTCCTTTGACTCTAAATAGTAGCTTTGCTGGGTAGAGTAATCTTGGTTGCAGGTCCTTGCTTTACATCACTTTGACTATTTATTGCGAGTCCCTTCTGACCTGCAAAGTTCCTGTTGAGAAATCAGCTAACAGTCTTATGGGAGCCCCCTTGTAGGTAACTAACTGCTTTTCTCTTGCTGCTTTTAAGATTCTCTCTTTGTCTTTAACTTTTGGCACTTTTAATTATGATGTGTCTTGATATCGGTTTCTTTGGGTTCATCTTATTTGGGACTCTGTGCTTCCTGAACTTGTAAGTCTGTTTCCTTCACCAAGTTAGGGAAGTGTTTTGTCATTATTTTTTCAAATAGGTTTTCAATTTCTTGTTCTCTCTCTTCTCCTTTCAGCATGCCCATGATGTGAATGTTGGTACACTTGAAGTTGTCCCAGAGGCACCTTACACTATGTTCATATTTTTGAATTCTTTTTGCTGTTCTGATTAGGTGTTTTGTTTTGTTTTGTTTTTTGTTTTGTTTTGTTTTGTTTTATTAATCCTCACCAGAGGGTATTTTTTCCATTGCTTTTCAGAGAGAGTGGAAGAGAGAGATGGAGAGAGAGAGAGAGAGAGAGAGAGAGAGAGAGAGAGAGAGAGAGACATCGATGTGAGAGAGACACATCAACTGGTTGCCTCCTGCATGTACCCCAACCAGGGGCAAGGAGCGAACTCGCAACCCAGGTACATGCCCTTTCCCGGAAATCAAAGCTGCGACCCTTTGGTGCACAGGTCAATGCTCTAACCACTGAACAACACTGGCCAGGGCCTGACTGGGTGTTTTTTACTTCCTTATGTTCCAAACCGCTGATTTGATCTCGGTTTCATCTATTCTACTGTTGATTCCCTGTAAATTATTCTTCATTTTAGTTAGTGTATCATTCATTTCTGACTGGATCTTTTTTATGATTTCTATGTTCTTTTTCATGCTGTTGAAGTCTCACTAAGTTCCTTGAAGTTTTAAGTTACTTGGGCATCCTTATAACCATTGGTTTTGAACTCTGTAGCTGGTAGTTTGCTTTCCTCCAATTCATTTAGTTCTTTTTCTGGAGATTTCTCTTGTTCTTTTATTTGGGACCTGTCTCCACATTTTGACTGCTTTCTTATGTTTGTTTCTATGTATTAGTTAGAGCTGCTATGTCTCTCGGACTTGATAGAGGCTCCTTGTGTAATAGGTGTTCTGTAGGGCCAAGTGGCATGGCCTCTCCAGTCACCCAAGGTGGGCGCTCCAGGTGTGTCCTGTGTGGGCTGTGTACACTGTCCTGTTGAAATTGAGCCTTGATTGCTGTTGGTGTCATGGGGAAGGAATGACCCCAAGGCCAACTGGCTGCTGTGCAGGAGTTGACACCGTGGAGCAGGACTTACTTCAGTGGGGCTTTGGTGTCCCTTGAGTGTGTCGCTCGTGGAGGTGATGGGATTGTAATTAGGGGTAGTCTGAAGCTGTCCACTGGGTGCACTGCTTCTGGGGCCTCCCAGGAGGTACAAATTCAGCCACTGCCTGTGCCCTGCCTTGGGCCACCTGGTACAAGCTACAGAGCGATCTGCAGATGGCTGCTATTTGTGTCAGGCTTGGAGATGCCCACGGAGACCAAGATGGGCTGCTGCTAGTGCCTGGCCTGTGGCCACTTAGCAAGAGGTACAAGGTATGCCGAAGCCAGATACTGCTTGTTTGAGAGATTTTAGGGAAGTCTGAAACATGAGGCAAGAGAGACCAGTTGTATAGAAAAGCCACTGAAAACTGTTTGGGTCGGCCCTCAGGTTGGGTGGGGCAGGCCCTCAGAGAATCATCATCAGGGACAGATGAACAGTGTGAGCCAGGTTGATGGAGTCTTAGATATGGTGCCCAGCTGTCAGCTCAGTCTTGAAGTAGCTTCTTTAAATCCTTAGTTGTAGGACTTCCATTCAGCTAGATTTAAAGTGGTTCTGAATGATGGTTGTTTTATAGTTTAGTTGTATTTTTGATGTGGTTGTGGGAAGATTCCAGTTCCATCTTTACCTATGCTGTCATCTTGACTGGAAGTCTCATGAACAGTTTTTATCATTAACCTTTACAACTTGATTTTTTATGTTTGCATATAATGTACCATGATTTAATTTACTAATCTATTGTTAAGCAGTTATGTCTTCTGTTTTCATTAATATGAATAAAATGCTTTGACAACCTGGTATGTAATTAGAGCTCTGTAAAAAGATTTGTTTCCTTAGGCATCTAGAAATGGAATTGCTGATCCAGAGGATTACACTAGGGGTTTTCAGCCTCAGAATTATTGACAGTTTAGATCAAATCATTCTTGGGGCACAGTATACACTCCATCAGGACTTTTTGTCCCTATATCCTCAGTAATACTGGATATTACCAATTTAAAATCTTTACATACTGAAAAAGGATTGAAGTAGGGACAATCAATATACCCATCAGTGTGTTGTGAATATATTCCCATGTGTATTTTTCTACAATATGATTTGTAATAAGCCATTATCTGACTATACCAGATTTCATAGTAAATGCCAGTATATGTTAGTAATTTCTAGATTTTAGGTACTCTTTTTTTTTTTTTTTATCCTCACCCGAGGATATTTTTTCCATTGCTTTTCAGTGAGTGGAAGTGGCGGGGGAGAGAGATCGATGTGAGAGAGACACATCAATTGGTTGCCTTCCACAAGGTCCCCCGCTGGGCCAAAGATCAAGCCTGCAACTGAGGTACATGCCCTTGGCTGGAATCAAACCCAGGACCCTTCAGTCCACAGGCCAATGCTCTAACCACTGAGCCAAACTGGCTAGGGCAGTACTATTAACTTTTGAGGGGGAATAATATCTTAGGAAAATGGGTGAGGAAGTTGGGGGATTTTTGTGTGAAGTTCTAATGTCTTTTACCTGTTTTCCACAATTTCACCAGCATTATGCTTTAATCCTCTTATTTTTACTAATGTAACAAGCTAGACTCACTTTTAAATTGTAATATAGAAGGTAATTGTGCTCATTGTCCCAGGGTTCTCTCCAGAATGACTATATTGTTCTCCAGCCTTATGAATGAAAGTCTTATCTGAAGAGCCTGTTTTTGTGTGACTTGATTCCCTCACCTCCTTGGAAACTTTGTGCTTCAATCTGTCAGCAGTGATCCCAAAGAGATAATTGAAAAGTCCAAAACCCCAAGCCGGAGAAATTCCAGAACTGAAGAACCAACTGTGGCTTCTGAAAGCATGGAAAATGGACATCGGAAGCGATCCTCTCGGCCTGCTTCAGCCTCCAGCTCTACTAAAGGTCAGCAGTGGGATGTGGGTGCTATTATAGGTCAAATAGAAGAATGGGATCTTCATCACAGCAGCAGAGGACTTGGTCCTTCATCTTTGCATCTATTCCTTAAATTTGTCAAGTTACTTTGACTTCTGTTCAGTCCTTCTTTTATTTGTTGGTTCATTTAAGTATGTTTTTTTGTGTGTGTGCACAAGAACAGCAAGCATTGTTGGAAAAAAGAACATAACAGGCAGATTGATTCATTATCACTATTTCAGTTATGTCCTCAATACTATGGCCCAGCCATCTCTCTCTGTTTCTGTAGTCAACTCTCTTTTCCAACTCTACTGTTTTTAGACCTACTACCACTACTTTCTCCTCACTCTCAGTAGAGACTCTCACCTCTTCACAGAGAAAATAGAATTCCTTCAACTCTCACTACCAAGACATAAATCTAGCAATGTCCTCCTTTGCTCCTACTATATATAATAGAGCAGGTGTCTCTCTTCAAGTCAAAGGCCAATTCCTCCACTTGCGCTTTGATCCCACCTTCTCTGACCTTCTGAAGACCATTACACTACCAGTTTTCTCTTCTCTGTTAACTGCTATCTCCTTTTCAAATTAATTCTGCCCTTAGTGTCTGTGACCCAAAACTCTCAATAGTTTTCTGACTACTCTGACTGCTTCTTCTCAATCTCTGTACCAAGACATTAGATGTTGGCCTTCTTCAGACTTCAATCCTGAGTTGTCTTTTTTCTTCAACTTATATTTTCTCACTAACTTTTCTCATTCAGGCCCCTTCTTCAGTTACAACCTTTCACGTACCACTCAGGAATTTCTAGTACAGACCCCCTAGAGATTTTAGACAGCTGCATGTATATCCTTAACAGGACCTCAAAATAAGCATGTTTGAAACCAAACTTTTGATTTTCACCCCCAATGTCAGGTGCTCTGCCATTGTTCCCCATCTCAGTGAATGGCACCACCATCTATTAGGCAAGTCCTCCTTAGCACCCCTCACCCTCACATCTATCACCAAAAGCTGCTGATTTTATCTTAGGTGGCCCAAATTCATCCACTTTTCCCATCTTTACTGCTATCCTAGCTTAAACCTCTTCAATGATTTACCATTACCATTAGGACTTAAGTCTCTCAAAGTGTCAACATGGCCCTGGCTGGTGTGGCTCAGTTGGTTGAGCATCATCTCATGCACTGAAGGATCTTGGGTTTGATTCCTGGTCAGGGCACATACCCAGGTTGCGGGTTCAGTCCCCGATTGGGGCACATATGGAAAGCAACTGATCGATGTTTCTCTCTCACATTGATGTTTCTCTCTCCCCTGCCTCTCCCTTCTTTTCTCTCTAAAATCAATTTTTAAAAAAATATATACATATATGTATGTGTGTGTGTGTGTGTCCATATCCTCAGGTGAGGATTTAAATGAATGAATGAACAAACAAACGATCGAATGAATGAATTAGGGAGGGAGGGAGGGAGGGAGGGAGGGAGGGAGGGAGGGAGGGAGGGAGGGAGGGAAAAAGAAAGATAGAAGTGTCAGCATGGACCACAAGTTCCAGTGTGGCCTGGCCCGTCAGCTTCTCTCAGCCTCATCTGACTTCCCTCAGCAACTCAGACATGCCACCCTCATCCCGCTCGTCACAAACCTGTGTATATGTTACACCTATGGCAGGAGAGTTCTTCCTTTCTTTCTCCTCCTCATTAGTATCCTACTGTTCCTACTTAGCTCAGTTGTCACTGCTATAAGGAATCATAGCACCATGTTCTTCTCCTTCATAACCCCGCAGTTGTAACTTATGTCTATTTTTGTGATAATTAATATATATACTTTCTTAGGGTAGAAGAGGTCTGGTTTTGCTCATCACTGTATCTGTGATGTCTAGTATGGTGCCTCATACAAAGAGGTATACAATCAGTAATTCATTACATTAATAACCATCTATCAAATATAAATTAGTACATACTATATCCCAGGCTCTGGGGATATAATAGTGAAAAGACAGAGTATCTAGCTTCATCATATTAATTACATTTGGCCCTTGAGCAACATAGGTTTGATTTGTGTGGGTCCACTGTAAAGTTGGCACTCTGTATTCCCCAGGTTTCGCATCTGCGAATTCAACCAGCTGCAAATTGAAAACAATATTTTTGATCTGCAGTAGAGAATTCACGGATGCAGAGGGCCAACTTTAGTTATACAATTTTCAACGGCATGGGAGTTGGTGCCTCTAACCCCAACATTGTTCAAGGGTTAACTATATATGCTAGCCAGAAAGACTCTAATACAGTATGTCAAATGTTCAATGCTGCAATAGCAAAACTACATGATACTGTAGAAGCACACAGCTGGAGTGCTTTGCTCCTGTGCCAAATTAAAGGTTTTCTGGAGAAATGATTTTTAAGCTGAGGCCTGAAGGATGAGGAGACATTATCCAGGCTATGGGGTTGAATGGAGAATCCTAGGCAAAAGGTATGGCATGTGCAAAGGCCCAGCTCTGAGGGAGGCCTCGATACTTCATCGCCTCAGGAAAAGCACTGGGCTTGAGTAGCTCAGGTTGGGCAAGAGCTGGGATCCCAGCCAATGCCTGATATCAGCAGAGCTGCTGAAAAACAGTCAAGTACCTTTGTGATGCCAGCCTGAAAACCAGGGCAGGTTGTGGTGCACCAACACCAGACACTGACTTGAAAACTCAGCTGTTGTTAGCAGGTCATGTTTCTGGGCAGGAATTTCATGATGCCTCACAAGAGCCCCCTGGAATAGACTACAGGTCTACAGGTCATATGCACATAAAGCAGAGGTGTAGAAGTCACCTTACCTCAGCCTGTCACAGGCAGAGTCCTCTTAGGTATCCCCTCTTTGGATACAAATATGGAACCAACAACTTTCTTCCTCCTTCCTGGGAATCATCTCCTTGGCAGAAACTCATTTGGAAGAAAGAACATCTTTCAGTATATGGATACTAGACTTAGAGCACTAAAGGGAAGCCTGGATTTCTGTGGGAAAATATGCTTCTCAGTTCTGTGTATTCTTTTAATCCCTCATTTTTCCAAAGGATCAAGGTTTTGCTCACCACTGTATTTGTAGAATATGGTGTATAATTACCTTTAAAGGAGGAAAAAGTGTTGGCCTTTAAAGATGTCACACACCAGTGTTTTGGAAATTTGACCTGAGCCCAGAGCCTCAGTGTACTAAAGGTGTCATTTACAGTGCACCAGAAACACTTAAACTAAGGAGCATCTGGGACAGTTAAGAAGAGATGCTCAAATTAAACTCACTCTGTAGAGAACTGTCAGTCAAGAAGAGATGGAAAGCTGGAACCTATTTTAGAAAACGGGTGGGGAATAGGCCTATACACTAAAACTGGACATGATTCCAAGGCAGTGGTAGTCATGTTGGAATACCTGCCCTATACATGCTTTGAGGTTTAGCAACTGGCTTAGGAGAGGCCATAATGGCTTACAGGCTTTGTGATCTTCACAGGAGTGCTGAGTAAGTGCCTCCCTAGACTAGAGGATGGCAGAGCTCTGGCCAGATCCCAGGAATCAGTTTGTATAGATCTCCGCCTCAGCCCTCAGGTTATCAATCCTTAACTGTGCTAGCGTTAAGTTACCTTTTAAATAAAAAATGAATGCTGCAGCTCTTTTGGTTTTTAAGTGTTAGACCTCTTGGATCCAAATTCAAGAATAAATATATGTATTATTTGGCCTGCTATGTTGTATCCAAAAGTGAACCAAAGCCATAAAATAACTTTCTGATGTTGTATCCAAATGTGAACCAAAGCCATAAAATAACTTTCTGTGATTGTATTTGAACGCATACCCATGGAGTGATGATAAAATATCAAGCCGGTTTCTAAAATTTATGGGTCTCAAATTTGGAGACATGCGCAATCTAGGGACCTGGAACATCTGCCTGCAGCATCAGTACTTCTTAAAGTTTTGAAGAGAAAAAGCATTTTATCTTTTTGTACACATAAGATTTTGGTCATATATGTACAAACAAAATCAGAAATAGTGTTTTTTTCACAAGAATCTTGAAAGCTAAGAAATATTATGAGCAGTTTATAATGGGAAGTATTGGTACTTTTGAATTGTTGGGGAAATGGTAACATTAATCATGTTCCTGCTGTGAGAACAGAGTTTGCTTATGTCATGCTGGCTGAGGCCTGCTAGACTGCCAGCTTGGAGCAGGTGGGATGGATGATTTCTGGGCAAGTCCAGGGAGGCCCACGTGGTTGGTAGGTCACACTCTAATCTGTTGTTTTGCTTTTGGTTGGTTAGATTTCCCATACACACACACTTAATTACAAACACAAAAATTGGCTCACACAAATCAGTGAACTTTTTAAAATTGTACTTGATCAGAAGTGTTGTTTACAAATATGCAAATAGTAGTTCCACTCCTGGCATGATGAATTCCCCATTAACACAGAAATGATTTTTTTTTCATTTCCCTTATCATTCTTTATTTACTCCTCTGTGTATAATTTTGTGTTTTATTTTCAACCAGGGAAAAGGATCAGTAGTTAAAAACATGAATTTCAATGCGTAAGTTAGAAACCAGGAAAAATAGGCTAATATGAAGGAAGTTCATAGCAACCTGTAATCAGCAGCAGCTGTGGGTGTCCCTGGGGGACCCTAAGGTGCCTCTGACAGTAAAGTGGGGTGAAAGCCCTACCCTATCACGGCCAGTGACTTGAGAAGCAACGATCTAACATATGTGTACAGATATTCTTAAAACAGAAATGTTATTGTGGAAATGCAAATAAGCAGACATAATTAGAGACATCTTATGGGGAAAACCCCTGAACAATAACTGCCTGAAACTGCACTCTTGTGGCATCATTTAGAAACCAGCCATGCAAATTTTGAAAGGAAATTTTCAGAATTTTTTTACAATTAAATAGAAATCTTGGCTAGAATTAGTACAGTAAAAAGCACAATGAAGTGAGCAAAGTCAAGGTCAATCTCTAAAATTCCTCGAACGTAAAGCCCACCTACTAGGTTTAATAGAGCCTTGTACTGTTGATTTGGCCAAATTTGCTTAATGGCAAAATGAAGGAAGTGGGCTGAAGAAATGCCTGGTCATCTCACGTTCTCAGCTTAAGTGGACAGCCACCTGAGGGGCTGCTGTTGACCCAGTTCACCACGTAGTAGGTTCTAAGATGTGAACCTATGAATGATGGAACTCCACTACTAGTTTTTGAACTATTTGTGTATCTATCTTTACATTAATTTGTAAAATCCTTGGTAGCATAAAAGACAGAATTTTTCAACAATATATGTGATGGATTTTTTGCCAGTATGGTATTGATCGTGGGGGCCTAGGACTGGGATTATGCTCAGTCAGATAAACTAGGCAGCCTTTAGAAACAGGCCTGATGCACACCCTGTAGGTACCATCAGTCAGGTACCTGGACTTCCTTACCTTAAAGAGTTTGCCTCCAGATTCTCTTATTGTGTTCAATGGAGTAGTAAAAGTGGTAACATTTTGTTGGGAGTATAAAATTGAATCATAAAACAAAAAAACGCATCTTTTTAGATAGATTTATAAAGACATTAAAAGTGAGTTTGTTCTATGACCCAGATTGGCTAGATTTATCCAGGGACGGTGATCAGAGACTTCAGAATCAGATTGATACGGTTTTTTCCCTCATGGAAATATAAAAGTACACCTTACACCACCACTCCCAACCTCCACTCTGGTATCTAAAAGATTATTTTTCTGTAGTTTCTAGCACAGATCACTTGTTTACTCACCTCCTCCCCCCCCCCCAATTGATTCACCCTCAGAGGCAGAGGCAGCCTGCCAGATCTTTGGGTGCTTTGGAGCAGTAGCAGATGGAAGGAGGCAGTAGGGAAAACCTGAGGTTGCTTATCCACGCCCCGCCCACACACACACACACTCTTCACCTCTTTTCCCAGCCACGTATGTGTTTTTCAGACACACCACTTGATCCTTCATATCACAACAAAGGAGAAGCTTACAAGATGGCCAAATTAATAGATATTTTTCTAAGGAACATTCAGTCAAGACAAAACTTTGTATTTTTACTGCAAATGACAAATTTGCTATAGTGGCAATGAAGCTTGAATGTTGAGTGTAAAAGAATTGATTATGGGGAATTTTGGTTGTGTGAGACTCTTAATTTACATGCAATTAAAATGAACACCATTATCAGCATCCTGTCAGATTATCTGTCCTCTGATTAGCAAAAGACATGAGAAATCAGAGACTGATTCTGCTCCATGGCACAAGCAACATGATCTCCCAGCAAAAAAATAGTCAATTTCAATATGCGACATATTGAAATTCCCAACAACAGAGGCGCAAAAACATTGCACAGATCACCTCTTGGAAAGTCATTGAAGCTTCACTTCTTAGCAATTACTGTAGCTAACAACAGAATAGTAAAATTTTTTATTTTTGCACCTACCTTTCGAGTCTGGGTTCTCAAAATATTATGATACAAAAGAGAGAAGAAAAATTGCTTAGAACACTGAACCTAACATGCAGCATTAGAAAATTCAGCCTAGTTCTCAGAAATGGATAAATCTGATTCATTTTATACATTCATGTGTTAGGAAATTTTTTTTTTCTCCTTGATAGGAAGTAATTTTAAAATACTGTTTTCATATTAAAACCAAAATATCTACTATTGAGCAGCATGAAGAATGAGGGTGAATTTTTAAGATCAATGTGAGATTTTAAATGTTTACATTTGGAGAGCTTCAAACTGTTCATTGTACTCTGCTGTAAGAAATTTGTGTGGAAAAGCTTTTTAGAAACATAGTTTAAATATGAGATGATTGGATTGATTTAAGACATGATAATACAAAAGGAATGAAAGAAATTAAAACACACTCATTCCCACCCTTGCCAGTCTTGCCCAGTGGTTAGAGTGTTGACCCTGAAGACTGAAGGGTCCCGGGTTTGTTTCCTTGATTCCAGCCAAGGGCACGTGCCTCGGTTGCAGGCTCCATCCCAAGCCCCAGCCCAAGTTGGGCAAGCGCGGGAGGCAACCAATCTATGTGTCTCTCTCACATTGATGTGTGTGTCTGTATGTCTCTCCCCCCACCCTCATCCCTTTCCACTCTCTTTGAAAAGCAATGGAAAAACTACCCTCCGGTGAAGATTAAAACATAAATAAAACACACTCATCCCCCTTTATGTCACTGTTACCCTATGTGTAAACCACTCAGCTTGTGCACCTCTTCCTTGAAGTCCTCAGGCTCACCTGGGCTCACAGAGCAGGCTGTGGCTTGCTCTGAATTGCTTACATGCCTGTATGTATCCACAGTCATGATATTCCTGGCTAGACCACAGTAGACACTTGTTGAACAACGATCATGGTAATGTTATTTAGAAACTTTGACTATAGCATGGCAAAATGAGTTCCTTCCTGCAAAACAATGGCTTGGCTACAAAAGGGATCCAGAGGCTGGTATTTGCATTCTGGCACAATTTACTCACTTGCTTGTAGCATCATTCATTGATTTCTCATCAAAAGCACTGTCAGTCTGTCCATCATTTCTTTGGATGATGGGAACTGGTGATGGAGATTGTGGGGTTAATTGCCTAGTTAAAGCAGCTCTCCCCATCCTGCCACTTTTTCCAACGAGGTACGTGTGCTTCACCTCCTGCCACCTGTATCACATTTCCCCAATTGCCAGGCCGTAGTACCCAGGGTGTTCCCTCCCCCCACAGAAGTCTGAGACCCTCTTCACACTGAATGCCCCTTCTGAGGCCCTTAGACTGATACAGAGCCAATAGGGCTCCACTCAGGTCAGCCTGCATTCTTGTGGACTGCCTAAAAGGCACTGCTATAAGGAGTTGCCTCAGCTGAACATGTCCTTCCTTTCCCCCCACAGATATAACCAGTGCGGTGCAATCCAAGCGAAGAAAATCCAAGTAAACAAGCTGGACAGCGACTTGATACTTGTAAATGTGTGTGAATTTTACAAAAAGCAATTTTGAGCTGTGACTTTTTAAAATCCATTTCTGTACAGCTAGTAATTTTAATAATGTGGCCCTTTTCCTAGTCCCTGCAACCTGTTTCTTAAAGTGCAATGAGGAAAGCAGAGTTGTTGAACCCTTTTGGTGTTGATGAAGTTTAAGGTTTCTAAAATGTTGCCATGTATTGAGAGGAGCTAATGTGATTATGTTATTAGTTTTCACATTTCCTAAGCAGCCTAGAGTACAGGGTGAGCATTTTTAGATCTAATGATGTATTGTGCTGTGGAAGTACTGTGTGAGTAGCAGTAGTGGGGGCAAAAGGAATCTTCTCATTTGGATATGTTGTAAATAATTTTATTACATAGTGTTTTGGATGTATTTGTTGTAGAAATGGACCAGTGAATAAAAAGAATCTAAGGATTTGTACAATGTGAAATACTGAATGTGTTAAATAAATGTCATTGTCCTAGAACATAAGCGTATGTTATTGATAGGGGATTATTGCATGAGCAAGCTTTTCTCTGAATCATAAATGAATAGGAACAGCCTTTGTGAATTAGAATCCCATCTTGTCCTGACTGCACCTGAGTGCACCTGGCAAGTTGAGGAACATGCACATTCTTGCTCACCAACTCATTCTTGGCTTTGAAGAAACTAGCCCTTTGCAGCACTGTACGGGACACTTTATATGTTAGTCAAATTTCTTTTGATTGCAAATAATCGATTTAGAGAGGTTCAAAGGCCACCCAGGGTTTTCTAGGGACAGGAAGTCATCAGCAGCCCTTTTTCTCCACTTCATACAAGGGTTTCTCTAGGCACATGATGGATTGCTCCAAAACAATTGTGTCTATACCTCCTCCATTCATAAGCCCAGCCTGACCAGCAAGATTCTTGTAACAGCGTCAAGAATCTAGCCCAGTTTAGGTGAGTTTTCCACCTTCCATCCAGTTCTGTGGTGAGAGGGGTAGTCCCCAAATACAAGCAGTCATTATGTGTTATGTACTTCAGAGATGTCCACTACATTCTACCCTTTGCCTGCTCTGTAACTCATCATCAGGCTTAGGGGTGACTTATCATCAACACGCCCAGGTTTTTCCCTTTCCTGACTCAATTCTTATCAAAAAATTTATAGTCTACAAACCAGCTGCTTCTGCTCCCATCCTACCCTCTACCTACCTTCAGGGGACTTACATGCTTGGGGCAGTCCTTGTCTTGGTTTGGGTCTCAGCCTTCTGCTGTGTATCCTACAGCTAGACATATCCTTTCCCCTGCAATAGCTCCTTGCCGTTGCCATAACTCAGTGCCTGAGACCAAAAGGATGAGTTGGTGATTCTCTGTCATGCTATTTCAACTGTCTTAATTTATGTCTTACAATATAAAGATCCTCTAAAAGTAGTTATTTGTGAGTCAGACCCCACGCTGTCTGACTCTGTTCCCAGCAAGCTTATCTACCCTCTTCCTTCTCTTACGACACACACGAGAACCAAAGCCAGCCTAATAATGATACCCTCTGCCAGTACTGTGCTTGAGATTACAAAGTGCTTCTCCTACTTTACCTCTATTCAGGCAGAAAGCATAATGTGCTTTAAATAGATTTTTATTTGTTTTTCTTTATATTTTTCTCTTCCATAGAGGAGTAACATTACAATCTAACAATCCTGTTACACACGTACACAGGCATGCCACATGACCGTGTTGAGGTGGTTGTGTCCTTGAGTCTGTTGACGTCACAACATGGTCAACCAGAGTCTCCTCATTTCAGCCAGTCTCAACACTAAACACCCAAGACAGATGCACTCAACTTGGTTCCATTTGGAACTAGGTGGCAGGATAAGTGGAAAGATATAAGGGGGTATAGTGTGTCTGCATTCGGTTCCCCCACATAAAGCCACATGGATATGAGGAGGCATCCAAGAGCTCTAGTGGGGTCCTTATTGCACCTAAGATATTAGGGATCAGAGCAAATTGATCAGGGTACAGGCAGGAGCTGGGGAGCAGGCATACTTCAAAACAGCAGCAAACTGCATTCATACGCACGTGATACCCTGCTGGGGCCAGACTGGCAAAGGCTGGAGACCCAGCTTGAAGAGAGCACTTAGACGTATTAGGGAATTACTGTAAGTCGCCCTTTGATGTAATTGGGACTCACTCTAGAAACAGGTCCCTCTGACAAACTCAGTTTTGGCAAAGTGCTGGTAGTATTGACATTAATTAATACAAACTGGAATAAACTTCTCCAGGGTCTCTGAAAACATCAGTCAAGACAGACTCTCTAACCCCCCACCTGTCTAAGGTTGCATAGGACTTTGTGAATTCTGGTTCCCTCATATATTCAAGTTCTGTGGTTTAAAAAAAAATCCTGAAGCATGCTCAAGGTGAAAGGCACATACACAGTCAATACAGTATGACGAGGTCTGATGCTTCAGGAGTCAGACTAGCAGGAGACTGAGTAGTGTTGGTTCTTAGAAATCTATACACAATTAAAATATTGCCACACTCAAATGCTATAGAATCTATAGGAAAGTACAAAAACCTATGAGCCTTGCAATCAGCCAGGTGATGAGATTGGAAGGTTCTAGAACTACAGGAGCTCCAGAAATATGGGTGGGTGAGGGAGGGACCTTTTGAAATTTGAACCTAATGCCCTATTACTCACTCTTCCCCCACCAGAAGGATCATGGGAACTACCCAGGACTGAGCCTAGGCCCCAGCTGGCAGCAAAGGAGTAGGCAAGAAGAGTTGGAGGGAGTTTCAGCTCTGGAAGTGCTGAAGACCCTAAGCTGGCTGTGAAGTGACCAAAGGGTAGCTGGAAGAAAAAAGTGATAGATCGTAACTGAAGGAGAGCCTTGGGGACAGGAGCAAGGTTGCTACTGGGGCCCTAGTGGACTGGCGTGGGGACTTTGATCCGTTTTTAGTGTAGATTTGGCTTACTCCCTTGGATAGGAGACCCCAACAGGGCTTCCTCTGTCCCCATCCCAGCATCCATGGGGATACCCCCTCCCTTACCCACATATCTCATATGAGGCTTGGGGCTACAGGGTCAGGAAGGGCAGCTGCCTTTGCCCTCATGGGAATGCAGTTATCTCCAAGTCTCCACTTGACTGTGAGGCCTGGAAACCTGGAATTGGGGCGAGGGGGAAGACCTATGTTAGTTTGTAACAGGAAATCTTAAAAGTTTCAAGGAAGAAAGAGCACGCACTAGTAAATGATAGTTAGAGAAAAAGGGAAGCAACTCGGGGCATCCCAAGAGGCTGTTGCTGGTGTCTGAGCCCAAAATTCAGTCCCACCATGAGAAGAAGAAAGCTGGCTGCCCCTGTTCCCTCTTTCACCCAGGGATTCAGGTTCCCTCCTCCAGGTACTTACTGGAAGAGAAGGGGAGGGGAACCATAGGGCACCCATTTCTCCCCAGCAGCCTAGAAAGAGAGAGCACTCAGGGAGAAAATGGAGAGTGGTCCTTATGGCCCTGAACCTGGAGAGGGACTATTTGAGGATTGGGACAGTGAAACTCCTGGCCTCCTACCCAGGAGTGTTTATTAGCCATCCTGGGCAGAGTGTGAAATACAAAGCCAGAGGCAAATGAAAGCTGAGCTGTCAGTGTTGGGATGGCTTCACCCCACAGCTTGTCCTCCTCAGCATCACTCTTCATTCTTACACTGCGGTGTGCAGTTTCCCTGCCTAGAAGCCCTCTGGCCTGCATCTCTCCTAAGCTAGTTCTTAGCACCTTGGACATGTGAACAGATGGCCAGGATGGCAGGGCCTTGCCCAGCCTCTACTCCTGGGGTGACATGTTGGGGGTAGGGTGGCAAGGTATTAACTAAGCCTTTCAGACTCAGGGGCCTGCAGAGGGGTAGACTGCAGGAAGAGATTTGGGAGGTGGGATTATAGGAAAGGGAAATGGGGGCAGACTCCAGGCTCCAGCCTGAGGGCAGGGTTTGGCGGATCTCTGAGCAAGCACACAGTACTAGCTCCCATACAGCCCTGCTTCCTACAGCTGCTCACCCCCTCCTCCTGTCTGCACTTCCAGAAGGCTGCCTCTCTCCCTCAGTTCCCTCCACCTTTCTCCTTCGAATTCACATCTCACAGTCCTCTTCCACTTACTTTACCTTTCCAGGCCTAAGCAACTACAAGGAGCTCAGCCCCCAGGGAAGAGGGAGGGGTGAGACTAAACGCAGAAACCTGTCGTCTCAACCCCTCCCCACCCCATCCATTTGGGGGGAACTACTGGGAATGAATAATAAGGGAGCAGGAGTGAGTGTAGTGCCAAACATGAGATAGGGTGAGGCTGTAAAGTGGGGGTTGAAGGCGAGGAAAGAGCTAGATCTGGGACTGGAAGAGGAGACTGAGAAATAGCGGTAGGCCAGGGGTAGAGGAAAGAGGGGCAAGGATGATGTCAGGGCAGAGATGGGGACGGAGACCAGCAAAGGAGGCGCGGAGTGTCGGCATGGGAGATGAAGGGCTGGAAAGATGTTGGGCTTGGGGGCCAGAAGACAGAGGGTAAAGGGCGAGAGGAGGGCCAGAGGCGGATTAGAGGATCAGAAATGGGAAAGTCGAGGGGATTGAGAAGGGGGCTATCACCCCACCTCACACACTTAAGGAGGGAGGCTGTGGTATCCAGCCCGAGGCGGGCTGCGGACGCCCCTGGAGCAACGCGCTGGCTGCGGCGGAGGGGCCCGACAGGGGTCGGGGTCGGCAAGGGGTTTGCAAGCGGTTGGGCGGGCGGACGCTCAGTAGTTGAACTGGCGCTGGCACGGCTGGTAGATGAAGCTGCCCTGGTGCCGAGACCGGCGCGGACGGCTCTCGCGGGCGCGGTTCTGCCGTTGAATCACCTTGGCGCTCAGCGCCTGGCGCTCCGCCCGCGGCCGGGCCCTCTGCAGCCGCCGCGCCTGGCCCGCCTTCTCCAGCAGAGCAGCGCGCGCCGGCGGAGGGGCGGCTGCGTGGCGCGGGGCCCGCGGCTCTCGCAGGACGGGCGCCAGCTCCCTGCGGGAACAGAGCGGGGCATGGTCAGCTCCAGGCCCGCGCGGAGCGGAGGCGGGCACGAGCACTTCCCGCCGGGTCCCGGCTCCCGCGTCCCGGCGCAGCGCTGTCTCCGTTCAGAGGGGGGCGCCCAACGCCCGTCTCTAGGGTGCCAGCCCTGCCTCCAGGCCAACCTGGAGATAGCTCCTCGGTTCTAGCCCGGGACAGGTAAAAACCGGATCCGGGGAGGGCTCGACCCCACCTCTAATCCGGCCCCTCCCTTCCTTACGCGCCACTGGGAGCTGCACCCCCAGATGTTCCGTCCGCGCTCCTTCGACCCCTCAGTCTGTGTAGACTCAGCCCCGCCTCTCCCTAGCTCAGGCCCCGCCCCTGGGCCCCCAGGCGGACCCCCTTAGTCCGGGGCGCCTAGGCCTGACCCTTGGCCTCGCAGACTCTCCTCTAAAGGCCGCGCCCCCCGAGTGCCCGGGGTAGGGGTGGGGTGCCCGGGCTCCCTCCCGGAGCTTCCCGCCCGCCCCCGGCCCGGAGGGATGCCTTCCCCCAGGACCCCGCGCTCCGCCGGCCGCTCACCCTTCGCTCAGGTCGCCGCCTGGCGGATCCGCGTCGGGGTGCGGGGAAGGGGGTCCAGGCTCCAGCACTATGGTGCTGCCGGTGACGTACACGGACATGCTGGGGTGCTCGATGAGGAGGTCCTCCAGCGGGCTGCTCTGCAGGCGCGCGGGCCCGAGGCCGGGCCCGTCTGCAGTGAAGCAGGCGGGAGGGGTAACAAACCAGCTCTCGTCCAGCAGGGAGGGCGCGGGCGGAGGGCGGCCCGCGGGGGCGGGGGCGGGCGCGGGGGCCGGACTGCGCGGAGCCGCGGAGCTGTCTATGGTGCGGGGCGGGAGGCCGTGCGGGGAAGGGGGCGAGGCGGGGCGGGAGGGGGACACACAAGCGCGCACACACACACACACAGGACACAGGGGGGCGGGGAGAGAAAGTGCATCGTTAGACCCGCAGCTCTGCGCGTCGCGCCCGCGGGGCACCCACTGGCCAGGAGCCTCGCTAGGGTACGTGCGGTGTGGGCCCCAACACTGCGAGCCCGGGGAAACGGCCGTGGCTTGCGTGGGATGGGATCCAGTTACCCCGCCGCGGCCGTCAGCGCCTGAGCCCCGCGCAGCCCAGTAGCCTGCGGGAACGCCCCAGCCCCCTGGCAGCGCCCTTTCCCCCTGCCGCCCGCCCCGAGGCAGGGTCCTGGCCGCCACCCAGGCCTCACCCGGCAGGTCGATGAAGAGCCAGCCGTCCACTTCTTCCTCCGCGGCCACGAACGCGCGGGCGCAGTCGGGGCCCCCGGGCGGCGGGGGCGGGGGCGCGCTGAAGAGGAGGCTGGCGAGGCGCCGGAACATGGCGGCAGGGCGAAGCGGCTCAGCAGCGCGGAGACCTGAGGGCGGGAGAGGGTCAGAGCCGCCGGACCGAGGCGCACCCCACTCCCGGCTGGGTGCCACGCCAGCCCCCGACCAGGTCAGAGGACAGCAGGGAGGGGCGGGGAAGACGTGGGGGTGCTTCCCGGTAGGTCAGCCCGCTCAGGCTTCTGTTTGCTGTGTGACATTAGGAAGTGATTTAACTTATCTGGGCTTTAGTTTCCTCATCTGTCAAATGGAAATGAAAACAGTCCCCTCCTCTGGGCTCTAATAAGAATGACAGGAGCCAAACACAAAGAGCTTAGCACAGTACCTGGGCAGGGTAAGCCTAGTTCTCATTAATATTCCTGCATGCTCTGGGGACATGGGAAGAGTGGCATGCATGACGGACTCTGTCAAGGAGGGTCTCCAGAGGACTGGGCATCCAAGCTGGAGCTTGAAGGGTAAACAGGAGTTCTCCAAGCAAGGAGGAAATCGCCCAGTGTTGTGATTATTTATCATCGTCATAATATTGCTAACACTCATGTGCCAGGCCCTGCACTAAGCACTTTATATTACCTCATGTAATCCTCACAACCACTCTAGGAAGTGGGGTATGATTATTATCCCTCTTTTACAGGTGAAGAAATTGAGACTCAGAGAAGTAAAGTAACTTGCCCAACGTTTCACAGCTCATAACACACAGAGGTAGGATTTGAAGCCATGCAGTCAGATGCCAGAGGCAGCATCCATAATCACTATATTCCATTGCCTTTGCTGGGTGTCTGTCTGAATTAGGCATTTTTAACTTGGTGGGCAAGGGCCGTGGTCCATGTGTATTTTTCTGGGAAGAAGGACCTTGGTGTTCATCATGATTTCCCAAACAGCACTGCTTGAGCCCAGAGATTAACCACCACTATTCGAGCCTGCATGGCTTGAAAAGTGCTGGCTAGCAAAAATCTCACAGAACTGGTTCCATGTGACTGCACAGACCTCAATTCCGTCTGTGAAATGAGCTCGGAAGATCCTGTTCCCACTGGCCCTCCCCCCCTTCTTGCCCCTTACTCCCAAGCCCCCGTTCAAGGCCAGCATCCCTGGCTAGGAAGAGGAACAGGTTGTCTGGCCCCAGGGAGACAACTAGTCAGGGGGAGGTGTTGGGGAAGGGAGGGAACTAGGATGCCCCAGGAGCCCTTAAGGATCAGCGCTGAGGGTTAGACCAGGATCGAAGGCCTCAGTCCGCCCGTCCCTGGGTGAAGATGAGGAAGGAGACCTGCGTCAGGAACACAGGCACCAAGGAGGTGGTTCTAGACCTGCTCCTCTCCCCACCTCCGCCTACCTCAGGTCTATACCTGGCCTGGGGGGAGGGGGTCTGGGTGTCTCTAAAGCTTGACCCTCCACATCTGTCCCCTGAAGATGATCAATAATTTTGCTACCCGGACACTTGTCACCTTCCGTGTCACACTGCGTATAGAACTCCCTGGGAGCATATCCGTACTTCCATTCCCTGAAGGCATTCTACTCTTACTGTTAAACCCACCTGGGATATTTATGTGCAGTGGCTACTTCTCTCATTCCCTGGGAATGTTTTCACACCTGCCACAGAATTCCCTAAACTCCATATCCTGAGAGTATTTCCACATTTGCACACCCACAGTGGGCTCCAGAAGGAAGTGCTCCCTGGGTGCTGGCTTCCCTGGTGGAAGATCTGGGGGGATTATGAAAGGTTGGGCCATCCCAACTAGTACCTGCCCAGCACAAGCCACATATCCCAACCCATCTGTAGCCACAGGGAGGAGGTAGTGACTCAGTTACAAAAAATCCAGAAAGTTTGGCCCTTCCTGAAGGAAGGGACGATTGGGGCCTTGATGAAGAGCCCCCCCTTTCCAAGGACCTGCTACTTCATTGAGGTGAAGAAGTTAAGAGCTGTTTCAGGGACTATGATATTCACCCAGTCCATTTCACAACCTGAGGATCAGAGGACATCAGTCTCTCCGGGCAGGACTAGCCCCAGGTCATTGAGCATCCAGTCCAGAGTATACATAGAGAAACCTCAGTGCAAATAGTCCCCCAGTGTACTCATTATGCAGGAGAGGAAGGGAGGTCAGACATGAGTCAGACCTTGATCCAGTCACTGCTACCCTCAGACCCCCTTCTGCCCAGCTACAAAAAAGGTCTGGGCTTCCTGACACCAAAATTCATCCTGCACTTACCAGAGCACCCACTGTGTACCAGAGCCTGCTCTGGGCCTCCTCAAATTACAGACAGATTGAGGTAAGAAGGCTGGGGTGGGGGGAAACCTGCCTGCCCGAGGTCACACAGCAAGTCAGTGACAGAGCCAAGAGTAGCAGCAGCAGCCAGCCAGTGCCCGCCCTTCTCATGACCACTGGGGAGTCTCCCGGATTTTCTTTCCCAGCCCTGCCAGCTTCCTGGTTCTCACATTCCCAGCCCTGCTCCAGGGAGAACCATTCCCTTTAATAACTGCAGCAGCTGTGCCCAGAATAGCACTTGAGCCCCAAGCCACCTCTACCCCAGCCCATCCTTGAGCAAAGCCCATTCAGCCCCTAGGCCCACACACTTAGGAAGTCAGAAGCTGTCTTCTACCCTTTCTTATGCCCCTCTCGGTGAGCAGAGAGGGGCAGCACAAGTCTTATAATCACCAGCACTAGGCCAGGTCATGTCCTATCTGACAACTCTGGGGGTTGGGGAGGTGATGAAGGGCCAAATTCACACCCCCCACCCCACCTCAACATCAGCCCTAGAGACACCCTGATGCGGCCAATGACTCACTTCTCTGCGGTCAAAACAGCTGGGAGGCAGCTATTTTGGGGAGCTCTGGGACTCCAAGGTACAAAGTGAGGGTCAGAGCCACAAAACGGGGACCCAATCTCCAAAGAACCCCTGGAAAAAGATTCAGGAGTGAGGAGCCCTATCAGTTTTGGACGGTACTAGGCCCAAGGTAATGTCAGTGACAGGAGGCTGTGTAACTGATTACTTGTGCTGAGTTCCTACTAGGCCTGTGCCGGTGGCTAATGCATCTGTGGCTCACTCAGTGGGCATAACTCTAATCGGCTGCATGACCACAGTGAGCCACTTACCCTCTCTGGGCCTCAGTTTCCCCTTCCGTGAAATAGGATCTAAGACCCCTAGTTTTGGGGCTGGGAGTGAAGTAAGACAAAGCACAGAATGCCTGTCAGAGATTAGGAGGATGCTATTATGTTAAACCCAGGGGTGCAGGGAGGGGACTCCACCACCACCTGGCGCTGCCCCAATGACCTGGAGCTGCAGCTTCAGGCCTCCCTTCAATTCCTGGCTACCCCCCCAACCTAGACCCAGCAGCACTATCCGAACCCCTCTCTAGTCGCAAGGAGAAAGCAGGGGATCAGAGGCCTGACCTCAGTCCCTGGATTAACCCAGGGAACTGCCAAGGCCCCTCCGATACCCGCTGCTTTCCAGCGGCCCTCACGCAGGGGCCCAGTCGCAGCCCAGCGCCCACCGGGTCACAGGAGGACGCGGGACCCGAGCGGGGGGGCGGGGGGGGCGGGGGAGGGCGGTGCCGGCCTTGGTGACGTCTCAATGTCAAATGCAAATAGAGAGACGTCACGGTCGGCCCGACCCGCGACAGCCAATCCGGAGACGGGAATGCGCCCCGGCGGCCGCCGGCGGAGACGGACAAAGACCAGGAGCTGGGGTTCGGGGAGCCCCCAGGCCAGAGCTGGTCGGGACTCACCGGGTACCCAGGCGGTGCGGCGGGCCGGGTGGCGCTGAGGTAGTTTGTTCGGCGGAACGGCCGGGGGCCGGCGGCTGATCACAGGCCCGACGGCATCGCGGGGCTGGCCGGGGAGGCGGCGGGGCTACGCGGGGGGCGCTCGTGGCTGCCGCGCTCGCCCGCGCGTGCGGGGCTTCGGGCGTGTTGTGCAGCCGCCGCCGCCGGGCTCGCAGCACAAATTGGAGCGTTCAAACAGCTGATCGTGACGTCACAAAGGGGCCCGCCCGCGCGCGTCACGGGCGGGCGGGGCGGTGACCAATCCCAGGCTGCGGGTCCCCCTCCCGCCTCCTCCGCGGGTCGCCGGCGGGTGGCTCCGGCCCAGGAGCCCAACGCCGAGCCGCGGGCACCGCCCGGGCCGGCGGCTGCTGGGAGCCGGGTCCCCTGCCCCAGGGGAACCCAGAGACCTTTCAGTGAGAAGGGTGCGACTCCTTCCTACGGGACCCCATCTTCCTGCGCGCCCTCCTCATATCCCAGCGCCCTCGCCCTGCCCTCTGCCCCCCAGACCCTTTCACCTGCACCCCGGGTCCAAGTTCCCCAATCCGTACTCCCACCCCGGCACCACGTCCGTGCGCCTGCACCCCCAGCCGCTTGTCTCGTTGCTCACCCCCCCTTTCCTGTGTCACCTCCGCACCCCTACACGTTCTCCGCTTTCCGACCCCACTTGTGCTCAGCTGGGCAGGAGTGAGAAGGGGGGTTGCCCGGTTCCCCGCTCCGGAGTGCAGAGGGGCTGGTTAGCCATGGGAAGCCTCGCGGAGCGGGACTTGGAGAGGATTGCTCTGGGCCGAATGAACACTGACCTAGAGACCTCCGGTGCTGGACGTTTACACACCTCCTTGCATCTGTTGCAACTGGGGGCTGGACAGAAAAGTGACAGGACGAGGACCGACTATTATTAGTCCTGACTTGCGCGCAGCGAAAGAAAGCGAGGCTCGCAAGTCTTGCTGTTAGTATGCGGATGCGTGTTCAATAATGCGTTCGACATTCATTGAGTACCTACCGTCGCCACTGCCAGACAGCTGACAGTGAACGCGCGCTGAGCGCCAGGCACTGTGCTATAGCACTGTATGTGCGTTTTGATCTTTACGACAACCCTGGGAGTGCTTCAGCCTCTTTCAGGAGACAGGGCCCAGTCCTGACTGCCCCAAACTTGCTGTGTGGCCCTTAAACGAGTCATGTTAAGGGCCTCAATTTTCTTATCTGTAAGCTTAACATGTCCAAGTTTCCTTCTAGAGAGTCTTTCAAACTTTCCTCCCTCAGGACTCTGCCAGTCCCATGCTCTAGGCCCCCAGGTCTCCCAGTGGCCTAGGAAATGCCTGGGGAGACCACAAATATGCACCCTCAGAACCTCCAGGGCCAGAGGTTCTGGGCCCTCTCTCAGTAAAGCAGGGCTGGTGGAGGTGGGTCTGAGAGCTGCCCATCTGGCCCAACGGGGAGGGAGGTGGGGAGCTAGGCCAGAGCTTCATGCTCTGGTGAGAAAATCCTGTCCCTGCCTAGTTGAAACCCCAGAGGGACTCCTCAGCCCTAGCAACTAGGAGAAGGAGCCAGGAAATAATACCCAGAGGTTTTCAGAGGGAGGAGAGAGCAGTGTCTTGGCCCCTGGAGTGGTGTTCCCAAAGTGTCCTCATTCTGCACAACCCTGAGCCTCTGCCTATCACATCTACTTCCTGTTAGCTTCATACCCTCTCTTGACCTCCTTGCTGACTTAAACTAAATAATCCCTAGCATGCCTTTCCTGTCACACTACTTGTCTCTTCTAAAACCTCCTGTGGCTCTCAAAATACCACACTCCTTAACACAGCATTCATGGCCTTTCATGATCCAGCCCCAGTTTTCTCCAGCTGTATCCCCCCCACCCCTTCTTCTCCTATCTGCACCTTGTGCTAAGGTCAAACTCATTTTCTCTTCAACACTCTACAACCATACTTGCTCAAGCTCCTCCCCTGTCTGGAATACCCTCTTCGGGCCTTTCTGAATTCAGATCTTTCCTGTCTGCAAGATTCTACTCACCCCTTCTTCCTCTGGGTAGCCTTCCCTGTCCCCACCCATGTGTCCAGAGTCACCTTGATGGACACTTATTTGTTCACTAAACAGTAAGTGGTGATGACTAATTGTGTGTGTTTATGTATATGTGTCTTCCTAAGTGGATGGTTGGCATCTCAAGGGCAGAATCTCTGTCCATATTTTCCCCTCACCAGGCCTGTGCCAGGCCTGGCAGAGTAGACACTAATCAAAGGCTCAGTAATTACAGCTCAAGAAGGGTGGCTGGCACAGAAGTCTACACCTGGCCCCTCTACCCTGGTACAGGAAGCATGCTATTGGGGACAGGGTTTTAACTGTCCAAGCCCAGGGAAGGGAGTTCCTGGCATATATACTGATACCCTAAATGACCTGGATTCTGCTCCCAACCTTAGCTGAACCCCATGTACAGGCTACTACGGCAGATTCCAGCCTTCAATTTCTTTGTAGAGTCAGAGATATCCATGGAAGTAGGGGCCTGGGGCCCAGTGGAATCGCATCCTGAAACTCCAGGGACACATCCCCCTCCACTGCAGAGATATATCATCAAGGCTGGAGAAAACCTCAGACCTTAATTCATCCAAACTCCTTATTTTATAGGTAGAGAAACTGAGGCACACTAAGATATAGAGAGATCAGAGTACTTGGTTAGAATTATAAAGCAGCAGAGCCATCTGCTGACACTGGCCCCAGGAAGTATCCTGGAGTCTCATTTCCAATCAGATGTAACGTGCCACTCCTGTGTACATACATGGATAGATATGTACATCTATGCATACACATGAATGCATCCATATACAAACATGCACACATGCACATGAGCTCACATCCACAGGGTCAACACATGCCCACCCAATCCCTGCCAAGATGTAAGTGCTTGCCCAATTTTATGGGCCCCAGGATTAGAGGTCAAGAGGACACCCTTTCAATCCTGTTAGGGCCTAGGGTTTGCCCTCACCAAACCCTGAGGGCTCCCCAATGGCTTGGGGCCCCCCACTTCAAAGGAAAGAAGTGTGTCAGCCTGGGTGTGTCCTTCACAGGACCTTGCGTGTACTCAAAAAGGTATAAGCCTGCTGGAGAACTGGCTCACCAGTGCCCCCCCCCCCCACTTCCCCATCTAGAGGGCAAGGCTGAGAGAAAGCCCAGTGGGTAGCTTGGAATCTGAGTTCCCACCAGCAAGGCTCCGTCACTGTAGAAGCAGAGTCGCAGAGTCGTCTCCGCCCCTCCCCCCCACCACCCACAATTAGGTTTACAGTTAAACAAGTAATATTGATGATACAATTGGGATTTCTATGGGCCAGGTACTATTCTAAGCCCCTACTTGTGTTGATAACTCATTTAATCTTCACAACAATCCCCTAATATAGGTTATATTATTCTTCCTATTTTACTGATGAAGAAACTGAGACAGTTCTAGGGAAGAAACTGAATTGGTAAAGCTACCTAAAGTAGACGTACTCCCCAATTCCCTCAACAGATAAGCCTGTATGTTAACAAGGGGACATATCCCCTGAACTTCTTGTACTCAGAAAGCTTTGTTGTTCAACCCAGAGATATCTGAATTGAGGGTAACTCGTGTGTGTGTGTGTGTGTGTGTGTGTGTGTGTACACCATGAAAAACTGTGGTCTGATTGTCAGTAAATCCAGATTTCCATCATGGTTCTATCAATCCTGGGCTTACTGCCTGGCTCTGGGCAAGTCACTTTCTTTGAGCCTCAATTTCCCATCTGTAAAATGGCTGGCTCCAAGCTTTCTAAACAGTACTCCATTCCCAACCTCCAAGCATCTGGGTTTCTGGGTTTGTTTGTGTGAACTGTGCTTAGTGCCCCTGATGGTGATGAGGTGATGGTCAGGACAGGATTCATTTCAGGAAGAGGAGACAGGTGGCAGGAAGCCAAATGCCTGGCTTAGTTTTAGTCCATCTGCTCATGGTGTGAGGTGGGGTGGTGACTTTGGTGCTCATAGCTATGCTTGCGGGTGTGGACAAGTACCCAAGTGAGCTGCTCAGGTGTGAGTGCCCTGCATAAATTCCCACATTTAGAACTTTTTAAAAGTTTATCTACACTTATACAAATAAGATCACACCATTCATACCTATTTTTGCCGAATAGTGTATCTTAGGGAGCCTATTGTCACATACAGAGCTTTTGCGTATTTAAAAATATATACTATTAATGTTAGAGAAAGAGAGGGAGGGAGAGGGAGACAGAGAGAAACATCAATGAGAGAAAAACATCAACATCAATTGGGGATCAGGGAGGCACCCTGCTCTGGAATCGAGCCCCCAACCTATATGCCCTGACACGGAATCAGGAATGAAACTGGCGACCTCCTGGTGCATGGGCCTATGCTCAACCACTGAGCGATGCCAGATGGGCAACATTTAGAATTTTTGAAGGGAAATGGTTGCATTCCCTCCAGCTTTGAGGCTGGGGAGGAGAGAGTTGACCGCAGGGTTCCCAGCCACTCTTCTAGGAGAAATGGATTCCCTGAAGCTCAGAGCACTGCCCTTTTCTGCTCACAGCTTTTCCTTGTCTCCCTACCACCTCCAGATGCAATTCACACTGCTGGCCAGGCATCCTCTCATGGTACCTGGTACACAGTAAGCATTCAGTGAGGACTGACAAGAGGCGTGATTGAAGCTGCCCTCACCCACTCTGTTTAGCCTGTCAACACACACACACACACACACACACACAGAGCACATGATCACACTCTAAACCACCACCAGCCTTCCTGCTTCTAGGATTTTGCTCTTGTAGTTTCTGCCTCCTTCGGAACCCTGTCCACTTACCCACTTCATCTCTCTGTGGAATTGCATGGAATGGTTATTTCGACATCATTTAGTGCTCTAAGTTTACAGATGAGGAAACTGAAACCTGGATGAAGGGGAAGGACTTGTGCAGAGTAACAGAATGAGTGTGTGAAAAGGGGTAGGACAGGAACTTGAGGCTTCTGCCTCCAGTTCTTATCGCTTCACTCTCTACTCCTAGAGTTCAAACAAAATCAACCTGTATTCTCTCAAAATATAGTATATAAAGTTAACATAATTGTGGTATATGGACTACTACTAAGCATTTAAAAAGGAATAAACTAATACCTGCAAAAAATATTGATGAACCTCAAAACACAAGGCTGAACAGAAGAAACCAGATGCAAAAGGGTACATACCACAGGATGCCATTCACATGAACTTCTAGAACAGGCAAAAGTAAGATATACCAACGGAAAGCAGATCAGTAGCTGCCTGGGCGGGGTGGGGGGTGGGGGGGGTGGGGGGTGGAAGGACTGACTACAAAGAGGGACGAGGGAATATTCTGCAGTGATAGAAATGCTCAAAATTTCAACTGTGGGATTGGTTACTTGGGCGTATATAGAGGGTGTCCCAAAAAAATGTATACACACTTTAACAGCTGATAGCTCCATTTTGAAAATGAAATGTATTTTAATAAACACTGCCTTTATAATTATTCAAAGTGTGTGTGTACATTTTTGGCAACCCTATCTTTGTCAAAGCTTATTACACCTCAACTAAGTTGGTTTAAAAAGAATAAAAAACTTACTCCATTTAGTTGAGAAAATACAATATAACCACTGACCTATACGCACAAAATCAACATTGACCAACTTGTTTGAGGACAGTCAGCCATTCATAATTCCCAGGTCAGATGTTTTTCCTTCTTTGAAGTGAACTTGTCACAGATTTGGGTCAGATCATCATTTTCCTTGGACTTTTTGTTCAAGAACTTCCTCTGTCACAACTGTTCCTGACTTGGGTCAGATTAGAAAGCTAATGACTAATGCCCCCTTGCTCTATATCCAGGTGACTTACTGTCTTGCCAGATTTAATTTTTCTTCTAGGGCCTTCAAAGCTTTTCGGTTCTGTCCCTTAAAAAGAAAAAAGTATTTGCACAAGTATTAATAATCATGGCTACTATTTATTTATTGCTTTCTATGTTCCAGGAGGTGTTCTAAAGGTTTTTCATGTAAATCTCTCATTACAGCTTCACAGTGATCCTGTGAGGGAGCTACTCTTATTATTCATATCTTGAAGGCTCCGAAACAGAGGCACAGAGAGTTCGAGGTATCTGCCCAAGGTTTGACAGCTACTAAGTAACAGACTGGGATATGAGTCCTGTCATCCTGGCTCCAAAGCCCATATACTAAATTCCTGCATATCTAGTTGGATGGGTTCTTCAGATGACCTCTCTCCACTGAATGGACTGAGAGAGAAATACATTTTTGGAGGTGGGGGAAAGGGTGGTGAGGCATGGAAGGGATTGAACAGAGAGGTAAGAGGTTGTAGCTAGCCTTCTCAGTTTTTCTGGGCTGCCTTTGCTCAACCTCACATCAATGGGGACCTCTGGAAATATGACCCTACAGTCAATTGGCTCTGGTTCTCAGCCCAGAACACTAGGGACAGGGAGCCAAATAGGTGAGAGGTGACAGATGAGGCTTTTGGGGATGATGCCAG
Source organism: Miniopterus natalensis (assembly GCF_054644295.1). Lineage (NCBI taxonomy): Eukaryota > Metazoa > Chordata > Mammalia > Chiroptera > Miniopteridae > Miniopterus > Miniopterus natalensis. Next base: position 12,647,186 of record NC_142087.1, read on the forward strand.
GAGCAGCCCAGGTGCCTCCTCTTAAGCCAGGGTGTCCTTGGGGAAAGCAGGTGGGACAGAGGGCATGACATGAATCCTTCTTTCAGAAGGAGGATCAGCCTCGCTCCTTTGCCTGGGGGTGTTTGTATTCTAACCACCTGAAGTCTTCTAAAAAATTAAAATGTAGGGACGGGTGGAACGGGTCATTGGGGAGAAAAAGGGACATCTGTAATATTTTAAACAAAAATAAAATTAAAAAAAATTTAAAATGTATTTAAAATGATGCAACAATTTACATAAATATTGTATAAATTCCAAGCAAACTTCTTAGTTTCTAAAAAATTATAAACAGAAAATTCAAACAATCAAAGTCAAGGTCACCCTTGACCACCTGTCATTCAATCCCAGAGACCTTCTACCACTGCCCCTAATTTGGAATGTGTCCTTCCCTTTTTTTGTACACAACATATGTATATACATATAGGAAGTGTTTTATTTCATAGGGCTTGTTTTGCTTCTAGGTTTAGAATTATGCTTTAAGATTTTTAATTTACTTACTTAGTTACAGGGACATAGTTCAAAATTCCAAAGGTTCAATAGGAAATACAGTGAAAAGCAGGTGTGTCTCCCTCCCCTGTTCCTAACCACTCAGTCTCTTCCCTGGAGGCAACTACCAACTCTAGTTTTCTTCTATTCCTTCCAGTGATATTCTATGCATTTAAAATCCAATGCATATATACATGTATGCATTTTTGCACATACATAGAGGCACTGTTCTGTCCCTCCCCCTTTTTTTCCCCCCCACTTTTCAACATATCTCATATACCTTTCCTTATCAAGAAAAGCCTCATTCTATTTTATTTTTATGAGAGGCAGGGAGAGGGACAGAGAGATAGAAACATCCGTGAGAGAGAAACATCATCGATCAGCTGCCTCCTGCATCCTGCCTATTTGGGATGGAGCCTGCAACTCGGACAGGTTCCCTGACCAGGAATCATACCATGACCTCTTGGTTCCTGGGTCAAGGCTCAACTACTGAGCCACACCTGCTGGGCAGGAAAAGCCTCATTCTTTTTCATGTCTGCATTGTATTCTGTCGTGGTATGCACAATATTTACCAGTCTCCTAATGAAAGAAAGGTTGTTTCTCATATTTTATTACTACAGACAATACTGCAATTAATATTTTTATCCATTATTTTGCATATTTATTTATAAGATGAATATTAGTGGGGATTAGTAGGTTGAGGTTATCTAAAAAGTTTAAGGAGCAATGTAAAAGTTAATAGGTATTGCCAAATAGCTTTCAGGATGTAACAGTTTATACTGCTTGTAGGTTTGTTTGTTTCTACACAAATATACACTCTGTCCTGCAGACTCACATTTTTCACTCAGCAATATGACTTGGGAGTTCTACCTATGTCAATACATGTAGATATACCTCATTTAAAAACAAAAAACAAAAAAAAACTTGTCCCTGGCTGCTTTGACTCAGTGGTGTGAGCATCAGCCCACAGACTGAAGGGTTCTGGGTTCGATTCCACCCAAGGGCACATACCTCGGTTGCATCCCCAGCCCTGGTTCAGGCAGTGGGAGGAGCAACCAATCAATGTGTCTTTCTCACATCTCTCTCTCTCTCTTTCTCTCTCCCTCCCTCCCTCCCTCTCCTTCTCTCTCTTCCTTCCACTCTCTCTGAAAAGCAATGGAAAAAATATCCTCAGGTGAGGATTAAAAAAAAGATAAGTATACATATTTTAAATTTATATAGATGCTGTTGCATTGCTCTCCCAAAGTGTTGTTCCAGTTTAGACTTCTACTAATGCTGCATAATAGCTTTAGGTTTACGTTTAGAACTGGCCCATGTGCTTCCTCCTGAATCAAAGCTCAAAGCCCCAGTTATCACTGGGATCATTCAGGCCCTGATACACCCTCAGCCCCTGCAGAATGTGAGTGGACAAGCTGAGTGTTGGGAAGGATGAACACAAATGAGGGCCAGGCTGTCCCCATTAATCAGGTGGTCACCCAGGTAACATAACCCTTTCCAAAGGGAAGGCTACTTTGGGAGAAAGTGAGCCCTCCCTATCTCTAGAGGTGTCTGACTGGAGGCTTGGTATGAACAAATGCACTGAGCATTTACTCTGTGTCTAGTGCTGGGTGTCTTGACCCAGAGATGAGTCAAACCCAGATCCTGCCCGTTCAGAGCTTGATAGTCATGGGGAAAATAGATAAGTAAACAGACAATGACATTCTGTCCCCTAAGTATTGAGTTGGACTTCCTTTTCTGAAAATATCTGGAACTTCCTGCTACACACATGGAAATCTGGAAATAAAAGCAATAAACATCCTTTTAAATGCACAACTGGACCTGCAATAGTTTGGGTTTTAACAGACAATTGGGGAGATGAAGATTTGGGTTTATGTGAAACTTAGGGTTGGAACTGAGACCTTTGATAAATCTAGAGCCCTTGAAGATAGACACCCACAGTGAAAGAGTACACTAGGGAGAAACAAACAAACATCTGACTACTAGCAAAGGAGACAAAAATCCGTGTGTCCTATGTGTCTGTCTTGACTCGGTCTTCAGGTGGGGGAAAAACTGTTTCCTGAGAATTTGAAACCACGTACCTGCCCCTCTATGTGTCTGGGGTTCATGTTTATATCACCTGCATGCTGGGAATCCCTGAGGCTGAGAAATTAACATAAAAGACCTACTCCAAAACTCTCTCTCAGATGCCTAGCAGAAACAAATACAAATCCTCTCTGGGTTTCCCCCACAGCTCCTGCCCCCCATTGTGCACTACACAGAATTCCTATATATAAAGCCCTTCCAAACATTAGCTAATCTGCAAGGAAACAACTGATGAAATACACAAGGAAACAATCCACCATAAGTAAGATTCAGCAGACACAACCAACGGAACAATCAGACTCCCAGTAACTCCAGATAACTGATTATTGGATAGTGATTATTATTATTATTAAAATATATCTTTATTGATTTCAGAGAGAGGAAAGGAGAGGGAGAGACAGAGATAGAAACATCAATGACGAGAGTCACTGATCAGCTAGCCCGCAACCCGGGCATGTGCCCTGACGGGGAATCGAACCCCGATCGCCTGGATCCTAGGTCGACACTCAACCACTGAGCCAAGCCCAGCCGGGCGAATAGTGATTATTAAGTGCAGGATAGAGGTAGCTGCTAAATGCTTTGGGAGCACAAAGAAAAAACACTCCCTGATGGAATCAAAGTCTTCATAAAGAGGGAAATTTTAAGAATGGGCTTTGAAGGATATGTAGGACTTTGCTAAGTGAAGACAGATGCTTTTGGGAGTAGGTGGTGGCGTGTACAAAGTAGAATATGTTTCAAGGTTCATCCAAGGGAATGGCTATTGGTAGTTTATTTTCTCAGGTGCAAAGAGGGCAGAAAAATGGGGGAAGAGGTAACAGAGGCAGGTGGAGGATAGATCATGCTGGCCCTTCCTTTGCAAGCCATCTTAAGGACTTGATTCTTAAACCAAGTGCAAAAGAAAGCCAGTGAAGGATTTTAAGTGAGAGGTTAGTGATATTCATTCATTTGCTCATTTATTCATTCACTCATTCATTCACTCAACAATAGGTGTCAGGGATATAGAATGGGTTGAGAGTGAAGAGTGGCAGCAGGAGGGTAGTCAAGAAGTTTAACAGACATCTAGGTGAGAAATCCTAGTGGCTTAGACCAGGGTGGTGGCAGTGAAAATGGAGAGGAGTAAGATGAATTTGACTGATTAGGTCAGTTTTAAGGTGGATTGTATACAAGGGATGGGGAAGTGGGAGATATCAAGATTGATTCCCAGCCCTGCAGGCATTGCTCAGCTGTTGAGTACCAACCTATGATCCTATGATCCAGGAGACCGCGGTTTGATTCTGGGACAGGGCACATGCCCAGGCTGGATCCCCAGTGGGGGGGGCGGGGGTGCAGGAGGCAGCCAATCAATGACTTTCTCATCATTGATGTTTCTATCTCTCTCCCTCTCCTTTCCTCTCTCTGAAATCAATAAAGATGTTAAAAAAAAAGGCTTTAAAAATTTTTTTTAAACTTTTGTGATCCAAAGGACACCACCAAGAAATGAAAATGGGGAAGGACAGTAAGAAACTAAGAGAATTCCTGGGCAACTGGAATGGGAAAACTGAGACAAGAATTAAACAAAGCCAAACAGTTTGGGCTGCTTACAGCCAGCTTGAAAACTGCAAGACCTTATCTTCCCCAACAAAGGACACTTGAGAACAAATGGCTTATACCTCTCCTCCATAACCAGAGAATACATAGCTTAAATCACCCTGGCCTGGGAAAATAAAAAACAAATATCCAATTAATGACATTCGTGCCAGCTAAACCCAAAGATAGATGAAGTCTTGGGGACAAATAACAAAACCCCAAAAACATTTGGATGGTATTACTAGATGGGGGTATGTTAGGCAGGAAAGATAGCTGCTAGGGCAGGAGGAGGAGAAGGGGAAAAGGGGGAGTTTATCTCACCCACTGAACAAAGAAGTCAGCAAGATAAAACCACTAGATGTTCTCATAAATTCCGGAAAATGAAGCAACTGTAAAAGGGGAACCTTGAAACCTATGGGGGGGGGGGAGTATAAAACCCTTGAACCCCCACCAGGCACCCAGGGCGCTCAGACTAGCTGAGTTGCCCACTTGTGCTTTATGCCAAGTGTATTTTTTAAAAAATTTTTTTGATTTCAGAGAGAGTAAGGGAGAAACAGAAACATCAATGATGAAAGAGTCATTGATTGGCTGCCTCGTGCATGCCCCCTACTGTGGATCAAGCCCACAGCCTGTGCATGTGCCCTGACCAGGAATCAAACCACGGCCTCCTGGATCATAGATTGATGCTCAACTGCTGAGCCATGCTGGCCAGGCAGGGCGAAGTTTTTAATTTTGAAGAAGTCCAATTTATCCTTTTGTTGCCTGTGCTTTTGGTGTTATAACTCAGAAACCATTGCCTAACTCAAGGTCATGGAGATTTACTTCTATGTTTTTTTCTAGGAGTCTTACAGTTTTAGCTCTTACATTTAGGAGCTATGATCCATGCACACTCATGTTTAAGAACCACTGGTTTGGGTTACATCTTCTACTTATCATGGCTAATCACTGTTTTTCCCAAAGACAATCCAAACCCTAAGAAGAATTTGTAAATAATTTGTTAGGATAGTGCAAATAATAATAAAACAGCTAACAATGTATATTGAGCACTTGCTATGTACTAAGCATTTTACATTACATAATCTTGTTCAGTCTTCAATATGTTTGTTATAATCTCCACTTTTCATGATGTAATATACTTTAAGATGATGTAATACATGTCTCTTCCTTTTATGTAAAAGGAAATACCAACGTTTGTTTTGTACTGGTCTCGCCTATCAATAACCAGTGTTGTAGCTGGACCAGCCCTTGTGGTTCTTCTTATTATGATTTCAAGATGCCCTTCAGCAATAACCATCAGGAAACTTTGAAAAGATAAGGTTTATTACTTACAAGACTGGTAAGACCTGAAAATTACACAGCACACCTGGGGCCACACAGTAAAGTTAAGGAAAGAGAGAGAGCTCACAGGTCACAGGCCTGGGGTGCTGCTTTTATTGGGGCCAAGGGGGTTGCCTAGAGTTTCATAGGCTCACACTTTATTGGTGAATTTAAAAAGCAGGAATTTAAAGCCCCAGAAGAAAGAAAAGCAAACAAGTAGCCCCAATGGTAAGTTATTTAAATCAACCAGTATCTCTAAAACAAAGGAGCCTCAATAAGGGGGAGGCTGTCAGGCTCTTTATCTAGTTGTGTGGCTGGAAACGTGTTTACTCAAGATGGCTGTCCTTGAAGTGGGTGTCTCAGCAATCAAAGCTTAAGACAGATAATTGCATTATAAAAAAAGGAAGAAAAAAAACCCACCCAATGTCAAGCCTTACACTACACACTTACATCTTTAGGAAGGAAGGTTGTACAGACTAAACAAACTAATGTATGTTAAAAGTATGGCACAATGCTTGGCAGAGCAGGGCTCAAAGGATGAGAGTGCCTCTCTCCGTTCCTTCATGATCCCCTCTCCCAGTGGAGACCTGCTCCTCCCACTGGTCAAAGAGCTATCTGCTCCAGGGCAGAATTTTGCATTCTGCTACCATTCTGCTCCCTTTCTCCCTTCCCTCATCATAGTTTGAGATTTTACTTTTATTTGTGTTATTTTAAGCCTATCACATCTCTGCAGCTACTCTCCAAGTTCCATAAAAGCAAGGGATACAACTTTGTCATTGCAATATTCCCCAACACCAGGTATAAAGCCTGGGGATATAACGATCTTTAAAAAATATACATTTTTCTGGTTTAAAATTCTCCAATGGCACATGAATTGCACTTTGAATAAAGCCCAAATTCCCAACCATGGCGAACAGGTCCCTACCTGATTGACTCATATCTGCCTCTCCATCCACACCTTCTACTACTCTGTCTTCTTGGACCATAACTTACTTGTTTCCTTTCTCAAACACACCTTGCTGTTTCTTGACTTGGAGTCAGTGCCCTTCAGCTTGGAAGCTCTGGATTGATTTCTCATCTTTTAGGTCTCAGCTTAAATGCCACCTCTTCTCAGAGTCTTCGCTGACCACCCTGTCCAGTGTTAATGTTATCGTTGCAAGTAGCTAGTTAATAATAGGAAGACAACAAGGGGAGGCCAGACATTATAAGAACGGTCATCTGGGCAGCTTCACGCTCTGCTCCCTGGCTCCTCAGGGAACCACCAATCCATTCCCTGCAGATCAGTGGGGGAAGATATCTAACAAAGGGGGATATGGGTGCATGTGCAGTGAAGTCAGGATTATGTAGGGAAGGTGTTTGCCTGTCAGTCTAACCTGGGGAACAATGGATTAGCTAGGGGGTGGACCCCATCAGAAGAGCACAAAATCTTGGAAGCTCCTGGTTAAAATCACCAGAGTTCCCTTCTCTTCTCATCTCTGTGCTCGTGCTCTTGTTCTCTCTTGCTCCTGACCCACACTCACCCATGCACTCAGCTGCTCTCCGTAGCCATGTAGGCTTAAGCAGCCACGTGGCCCATGGCCGTGACCACCTCACATACAATGGACTGCGTCTGGGAACACAAGCTAAACTAGCCAGATGTTGGACTGGACTGGATTTTAATATGGTACAGAGATTCTAGGCCATGGCCTTAATTCTGGCCCAAATGAAGACAAGATTGGACTTTTTCCATGGAGGGACCTTGAAGGGAAACCCCCTTAGTTTTACATCATCAGTAAAGCTTTCCACAAAACCTCATCCTCCCATGGGGGCCTCAGGAAATTCTTTTCCTCACGGTACCCCAAGAACTCCTCTTCCACCTATAACATTACCACTACCCTTCCACCAAGTTATTCTTGCTCATGCAACGTGTTTCATTTACAGATCTGAAATTTCCTCATATATTTAATATTAAGTATTATGAGCTAACATTTAAGCACTCACCATAAGCACTTTTCATACATTAATTAATGTGCTTCTGAATTCTTATCAAAGGGCTCTCTAAACTACAAAACTCTGATTTGGAGTGTGTGCTGACTTTTGTGGTGCAAACACTTCCATCAGGAGGGATTTCAAGCTATGACCTGCTTTCACTGAACACGGATTTGGGAAGGGCCAGGCAGTAGTACACCATTATACAATATTTCCCAAAGTGAAAGACCAGTGGTTAATAACCTCAAAAGCACAATTAAAACAAAGGTATAGTAAAATAATTAGGAAGTGATGAGTTTTGAGTACTTATTACCTTGTTTTTAATATTTAATTTTTGATAATGGCTGTGTTTAAAGGCGACTGGCAAAATTTCTAAGCATTCGTCAGTTGTTTCTAGCAGTCCCAAAGGAGCCCACAGCCAGTACATTTTTCAGATGAGAGCTCTGAGGCACAGAAAGGTTAGGCAACTCGTTCAAGGCCACAGGGCTAACATATCTGTCTACTACTACCAAATGCATCCACGGGATCCAATATACTGCCTGGCAATAGCTGGCGCTCAATACACAACTGCAAATACATGGATACATATCTAGTAGTCTTTAAAAATATAAAGGGGAGCCCGGCCGGGCGTGGCTTGGCAGTTAAGCATCGACCTAGGATCCCGGCGATCGGGGTTCGATTCCTGGTCAGGGCACATGCCCGGGTTGCGGGCTCGATCCCCAGCCCGGGGAGTGCAGGAGGCAGCCGGTCAATGACTCTCTTATGATTGATGTTTCTCTCTCAGTCCCTCTCCTTTCCTCTCTCTGAAATCAATAAAGATATAAAAAAATAAATAAATAAAAATACATATATAAAGGGGAAACATTAAAACATTAAAAGCATGCTCACGCGTGAAACTAACGTCCGTCTGAAGCCCCCCAACTTGACTGTCTCAGCAGCACTTGAGACCCACCGCTCTCACACTTCCCCAGTTACCCCCGGACGCGCCCGCCCTCCGCCGCCAGCCCGAGAGCCCGGCTCTCCGTCGCCCCGCCCTGCGCCGCCGCAAGGCTCCCTGGGAGTGGTAGTTCCCTGTCAGGCGGCTCCGGCAGCGGCAGCCGGGCGCGCCCGCCCGCGCAACTACAGAGGCGGTGCCGCGACCGCGAGGCTCCGCCGCCGCGCCTCTCCCTCCCCGCCGGCGCGCCCACCCCAGCTATCATGGCGGCTCCCTTGGCCCTGCTGCTGGTGGTAGCCGTGACCGTGCGGGCGGCCTTGTTCCGCTCCAGCCTGGCCGAGTTCATCTCCGAGCGGGTGGAGGTGGTGTCCCCATTGAGCTCTTGGAAGCGAGGTGAGGCCACCGGCTCCAGGAGGCGGCCATGTCCCGCCTGGGCTCCCCTGGCCTCTGTGAACGGGAGGCTGGGGCAGTGGCCGCGAGCTCCACGTTCTGACCCGCTCTGGTGTCCCCGGAGGGCTGGAGGGCGGGAGGGCGGGGCCTGAGGGCGCGGCTGCTTCGGGGAGGGGGCGTGGGGCTGTTTGGTGGGGGCTGGGCCCGGAGCTGGATCCCCCGGGGGAGGGAGGGCTGAGGGGGTGTGTCCCACTGGGGTCCTGCGCGTGGGGCTGTGGTCTGAGGGAGGGTCGGGGTACGTAGGGCGCGTGCAAGGGGCAGTGGAAATTGAAGGGGGCTTGGGATTTAACGCGGGATCGCAGGTGGTGCTTCCTGCTGTGTGGGACGGTGTGTGAGGGGTCCCAGGTGGGGAGACTCATCCTGTCTGAAGGAGAAATGTATGTGAGGTGCTTAGGCACCCATTCTGTCTGGGACTTGCAATGCAGCTTTTCCTACTGTTTCTTATGTCTTTTCTTTTTATTATTATTAATTTGTAATTTATTGTTGAAAGTGTCACAGATGTCCTCTTTCCCCCCCATTGACCCCCCACCTAGCAACCCCCCCCCCCCAAGGCCTTCACCTCACTATGGTCTTTGTGCAGGGGCTGTGCATATATGCATATAAATTCTTTGTTTAATCTCTCCGCCCCCTCTGAGATCCCTCATCTGTTCCATGTTTCTGTGTCTTTGGATCTATGTTGTTCATCAGTTTATTTTATTTACTTCGTTCCACATATGAGTGAGATCATATGTGGGTGCCTCCCGCAGGTCCCCTGCTGGGGATCCAGCCTGCAACCCGGGCATGTGTCCTGACCGGTAATCAATCAATAGCGACTTGGTTCATGGGTCCAAGTTCAACCACTGAGCCACCCCCGCCAGGCTCTTTGGTCTGTGTTTTGGTTTTTGTTTTTGTTTTTTAAATGTATCTTTATTGACTTCAGAGAGAAGGAGGGAGAGGGAGAGGGAGAAACATCAGGGATGAGAGTGAGTCATTGACCGGCTGCTTCCTGAACGTCCGGACTGGGGATCGAGCCCGCAACCCGGGCGTGTGCCCTGACCGGGAATCCAGCCTCCATCTCCTGGATCCCAGGTGGATGCTCAACTGCTGAGCCACACCCGGCCGGGCTGGTCTGCGTTTTTCAATTGAGGGTTTACAAAAATTTTTTAAAAATCCAAACATATTTTGTGAAGTCTATTTTAAAATGTTTCCAGTAAAATATTATAGAAACATTGTTATATATAATAGAATTTGGGGACCCTGATTATTCTTCTACACATGGAATAGAGTCACTGTGATATTCTAGGGGATTTTGGTAGTCTATAGCTCAGATGTTCCCAAACACACTGCCGACCATGCCAAAGTTCTCAGTCACATGCATGAAAACAAGAAAAGCAAGGTCATTGTAAGAAGTTTATCATAAAGCTAAATGTATTCAAGTACAAATATTGTGAGTTTATGTTTTTCCTACACTTTTTTAATGTTATAGATGGTGGCAGTAAAAACTGACTTTTTTTTTTTTAAATGTTTTTACATGAGGTTAACTCTTTCCCCAGATCAGTTACCTATTAAGTAATGTGAAGTCATATATAATCATCAGGATAGCAGAACCACATTCCAGGCACTTGATAGGGAGCACATTAACTCCATTTTATGTTTTTTCTTATCCTTCACTCACTTTCTTTTAAAATTTATTTTTGGCTTTTTTTTATTGAATTTATTGGGGTGACATTGGTTAATAAAATTATATAGATTTCAATTCTGTAATACATCATCTGTATATTGTATGTTTACCACCCCAAATCAAGTCTCCTTCCATTACCATTTATTTCCCCTATCCCCTTTTCTGCCTCTCCCCACCCTCTTTTCCTCTGGTAATTACCATTCTGTTGTCTATGTCCATGAGTGTTTTTGTTGTTATTGTTGCTTAATCCCTTCACCTTTTTCACCCACACCTGCAACCCTGTTTCTTTTTAATAATTATAAAATAATACACGCTGACTGCTAAAGGTTCAGGAAGTGAAGAAAAAAATAAAAGAAACTAAACATCTTCTGTAATCTTATCACCCAGAGAAGGGCACTATTAACATTTTTTGTATATTTTTATTTTATTTAATGTTTATGTTTTTATGTTTATTTTGAGACATTTATCATTGAATACATATTTATTCTCAAATAATTGAATGAATGAATGCTTATAAATATTTAAAATAAAATTCTATTGTATTTTATGTGTTATGTTGTAACCTGCTTTTCTTCAAGAGTATTTCATGGACATCTTTTCTTCAGTAAATGTGTATCTGTAACATACTTTTAAATTTTAACTCTTAATTTTGAAATAAGTTTAGATTTTAAAAAGGGTTAGTAATATACGTAGAGTTCCTGTTTACCCTTCATCCAGCCTCTTCAGGATGTAGGATAACGTTCTACATAACCATAGTACAGTGACCCAAACCATAAAATTAACATTGATACAGTACTATTAACTAATCTGCAGATCTTATTAGATTTTTAACAGTTGTTTCACTAATGTCCTTTTACTCATCCAAGATCCAGTCCATGATCCATGATCCCACATTGCATTTAGCTGTTATGTATCCTTAGTCTCTTCCGATCTGGGATACTTCGTCAGACTTAACTTTTTTTTTTTTTAAATATATCTTAAAGGAGGGGGAGAGGGAGAGACAGAAACATCAATGATGAGAGAGTCATTGATCGAGCCCGCAACCCGGGCATGTGCCCTGACCGGAAATCGAACCCCGATCTCCTGGATCCTAGGTTGACGCTCAACCACTGAGCCACACCCGGCTGGGCTGGACTTAACATTTTTAATGAGTACTGGCCAGTTATTTTGTCTCTCAATTTGGGTTTGCTTAATGTTTTCTCATGATTAGATTGAAATCGTGCGTATTTAGCAAGGGTACCACATTTTTGGCATAAGGACCATACTAGTGTTTTATGCCCATCTCAGTGAATCATATCAGGAGGTATTTGATGTTGGTAATGTTAACTGGCCAACATACGGGGTGGGGCAAAAATAGGTTTATAGTTGTGAGTACATGAAACACAGAGCTTATTCTTTTTTTTTTTTTTTTTTTAAACATATCTTTATTGATTTCAGAGAGAGGAAAGGAGGGGGAGAGCGAGAGATAGAAACATCAATGATGAGAGAGTCATTGATCGGCTGCCTAGCCCACAACCCGGGCATGTGCCCTGAGCGGGAATCGAACCCCAATCTCCTGGATCCTAGGTCGATGCTCAACCGCTGAGCCACGCCCAGCCGGGTGCAGAGCTTATTCTTGTATTATTATTCATTAATTATTTTATCATTTTCCATATGAACTGTAAACTTACTTTTGCCCCACCCTGTATTACTGGTGATGTAAATAAAGTTCATTCACTTGATTAAGATAGTGAATGTCAGGTTTATTCTCATAAAATTATTATTTTTCCCCTTGCAAATATTCTGTTTCTCATTATAGTTTTACCCACTGATTTCAGTATCCATTGATGATACTTGCCTTTTACAATTATTACTGCAGGGTCTGTCAAATGGTGATTTTCTATTTCCATCTTTCCTTCTACGTTTAATACTTATAATTGTCTCTAAGAAAGAGCTTTCTTTTCTCTTTATTTATTCAATTTATATTATAGCATAATTTTAAATTGAAAGTATATCTGTCTGTATGTGTGTATATATATGTACATACACACACACACACACACACACACACACTAATTCATTTAAATAAATCTCCATTAATGAACATTGGAATTATTTCTAATTTTTCCCTATTCTTGAGCATGGTAATGAACATATTTCTTTGGGCACTTGTCCAATTATTTCCCTAGGATAAATTGCCCTAAGAACAATTGTTTCTGGGTCAAAAAGCATACACTTAAAAAGTACATATTGTCCTGAAGGAAAGTTAATACAAATGTCACTCAAACAAAGCACATATTAGAGTGATTGCTCATTTCCTCACCTATGAACAACATTTCTCACCAACTTCTAATTTGTTATCTTACTGTGTTTTGCAATGGAGCAGAATATACATAAATGAAACACCTCAGAGTAGGTGGAAGTTACAAGGAGATCAAAGGAGACTTACAGTTTAATATAAAACATTCCCATAATGAGTGGTTCGCTACAAGGGAAAGGGATACTCTATGTAAGAAAGCTCCCCATTATCATAAATATTCATGTCAAGACTTAAACCCACTTTCTGGGAATGAGATAAAGGGGATTCGGTAAGCTGTAAGGCCCCTCTTTGTCCTGGGAGTATCTAATGCTGGTTTATGGCCATCTGCGTGTCTTCGAAGTAAGAATGAACTCGGATGTCTTACTTTTCAGTGGTCGAAGGCCTCTCACTGTTGGACTTGGGAGTGTCTCCATACTCAGGAGCAGTCTTTCATGAAGTAAGTGTCCTTGTTTTCTCTCGTGAGTCCTAAGAGTAATTTATAGTCATAGATACTGAAGCCTAACCTCTAGTTAGTACAGACATTTAAAAAGATCTACTTTCGAAAGTCATATTTAGAAATAGGCCCTTTTTAGATGTCCTTCACATAAGAAGGTTTCATGATTGCAGTGGAAATGATGCAGATTAAGATTGTACTTTGGGGAGGCAGATGAGACTTCTGTAGTAAAGAAATAAAAACAGGTGGCAAGTAAGTTGTGAACGGTTCTTCCCAGTGTCTACATAGGTTGTGTGCTAATTGGCATGTAATTGGTTCTTTGGAACATGCTTTCCCATGAAAATTGTGATAGCAATGTTGGTTTCTTAGAAAGCCCACAAGAGCCTATGTAACCCATAAAATCAATTCTTACGAATAGTAAAATAATTCTTAGTTCACATTAATTCTCACTTGGGCTACTGCAGCAACTTTCTGACAGGTCTTTCTGCATCATTTTGCTCCTTTATTCTGTAGTAGAGTCATCTTTGTGAAATGTGAATCTGGTTTTGTCACTGTCCTGCTTAGTACCTCTGAGTGCTCACCACTGACCTCAGGATGAAACCCAAATACCTTTTGGGACATAATGCCCTGCGGGTCCTATTTACCACACCTACCGCATTTCTTTCCACTCTTCCCTTCCTATTAGTGACCATATCATTTTAAAGTGGAAGTTTTCTAATTTGACCATTTAATCCCCAATTTTTACAGGTATCTACCTCATACCTACTTTGAGAACATTTTTTTTTCTTTTATCTAGTTTTTCTAAAGCATTCAACTTGGTTCTTGTGGTGATAACTGTCTTTTGCATTCATATCCCATCTTTGTATTACTGTCTAATCAAACCACAATAACAAGAGCTACTGGCGGAAATAGGTTAGGAATAATTTAAGAGACTCTTAATAAGCACACAATTCAGTTATTGGGAACAGGTTACATGGGCATACCAAAGAGTAGCCCACTAGCCATGAGGGCTCAGTGTGCTATAGGCCTTGGGCAGTATGTTTTCTAGACAGAATAGGAATCCCCTGAGAGTCCTGATGTACTTTCACTATGCTCCAGTGCCCTATTCTCTATTATCTGTGTGTCTTTGTTCGTTCCATTGTCTCCTTATGGAGGGCCATTCTCTCTTTTTGTGGTCGGCTCTCTGTTCTGATGTTAGCTTAGGTTTTACCCCTCCAGGAAGCCATCACTCATGTCTGCATGTGTGTAGCTCTGTATGTGCATGTATATTCCAGTCGTTCCCACCTTAGACTAGGTGTGATTTTTCTCCTGTATTTTGCTAACTATCTTGTGCTTATCCTTTTCATGGCTCCTATCGTACTCTTGAAATTGCCTCTGTACATGTGCGTTGTAATATATGCTCCTTAGAACCAGTACTGGCACCTTTTCATCACTGTTGTTTTTAACGTTCATCTAAGGAGAGATATATATACATTTTTAATCCTCACCCAAGGATATTTTTCCATTTCTTTTCAGAGAGAGTGGAAGGGAGAGAGAGAAAGAAACACATGGATGTGAGAGAGAGACATTGATTGGCTGCCTCCCATACACCCCAACGTGGGGGATGGAGCCCGCAGCCCGGGCATGCGCCCTGACCGGGAATCAAACCGACTGGGAATCAAACTGACCGCTTAGTTGCTGGGCTGACGCTCACCCACTGAGCCACCCGCGGCCTGGCTAGAACACACTCTCACTCTTCTTCAGGTGTGTGTGCGTGTGTGTGAGCCTGCATGTGTGTGCATGAGCCTGTGTGTGTGTGTGCCTGCGTGTGTGTGTGTGAGCCTGCATGTGTGCGTGCATGAGCCTGCATGTGTGTGCATGAGCCTGCGTGTGTGTGTGTGAGCCTGTGTGTGTGTGTTCGCATGTGTGTGAGCGTGCGTGCGTGTAAAGGAGGGTAAAGGCCTGAGGCAGTGTTCTCTAGCTACAAGAAGCATATTAACTCTTCTTGTGTGAAATGACCCCTTAGGATTGATCTCTAAGAACTCTGGATGGAGGGGCGAGGACAGCCACTTCCCCTGAACACAGTGGGGACAACTTCAGACTGAGCCCTTTGCTCCTCACCCCTGATCATGGATTAGTTTCTTGTAAGCTGGCTGTTCATAAATCTAGAGCCAGCTGTACTTTATTATCTTTAAGTGATAAAATATAAAGAAATAAAATTACATCAAGCAAAATAAAAAAAATACTTTTGAAAAGAAAGTTTATCATTGCTTTGCATTGTTTCTTAATCTATACAGGAGAGAAAAACGGAATTTAGCAACCACAGGCTAGATTTTCATGACTGCCTTCAACAGATGTGGCCGTGTTCTATGTTTAGCCAAGTACTGGTAGTTAAATTGTGAGTTTAGCTACCCTAACTGGGAGCATAAGCTTTTCTATAACAGTATTATATGCAATTACACCACTGCATACATGTTAGTTCATTAAGGAAACCAGCCCATTTACTGACAAGCTTTTTGAGAACTATTTGTTCTGATATTTCTGAGACTGATCTAGAGCCATTCTAAACTATCTGAAGCATCAAAACACTTTGAAAGGAGGCTATTGGCAATATAAATATCAAGTGACTACTCTTTACTAACAAAGATAAATGGAAAAAAAGAATCCATTAGTAGATAGTTGTAAAAGCT
Source organism: Miniopterus natalensis (assembly GCF_054644295.1). NCBI lineage: Eukaryota > Metazoa > Chordata > Mammalia > Chiroptera > Miniopteridae > Miniopterus > Miniopterus natalensis. The sequence goes on from NC_142087.1 coordinate 12,663,089, forward strand.
TAATTTTTAGAACTTTAAAAGGCAAAGATGATTCCCCCTTTTCAAAGAGAGGTAAAAAGTTGATCTCAGGTAGCTCCTGCATTGTGGGTTACCGCATGCTAAGTCCTTTGTGCGCACCACACTCCATCCTTCCAAGAACCCTGTGAAATGGGTCACTATTCTTATTTTGTAGCTAGGGAAATGAAGGCTCAGAGGGGAAAACAGCTTGTCCAAAGGTACACAGGGGGAGCCTGGTTTAAACCTGAGTCTCACTCCAAAGTTTTGTGTTTTCTACCACACTAGCTTGTTCTCACTAAAAAGCCTGTCGATGACCTTTACAATGTTATAGGACACGTTTTTGCGTGTGGTTGACGTTGGGAAGAGATGCTCCTGAGCCACCAGCATGCGCTCACTAAAACCAAGTAATGACTTTCCTTGGTTCTGGTGGATTGGTAAACTGGCTTCTAGCAGCAGACCAAGCCTCCTCCCTAGAACAATTAGAAAAGCAAGGTGAATACAAAAAGCATCTGTGTGAAGTCATTGGGAAGTACCAAGAGAGGCAGGATTCAAGAGGCCGAGGTCCCAGAGGAGAAAGTACAAAAAGTGAGACTGACATTCTGAGCTGCTTTCTCCTTGATGCATTTACCAATTTGTAAGAGGCACAGGCTGAGAGGCAGAAAAACAGAACCAAAATTGGCTGGTAAAAGGCTAAGGAACTATTGGCAATCTTATGGTGCTGGGGAAATACAAATTTGAGTGCATGGCTAACCGAGGTGGCAGGGCTTTGGTAGAGGACTTGGCTTTCATTTGGGACCTCTGAAGGACTACACTCAAGGAAGAAGGGTAGACTATATTATAGACTAGATTTACAAAGACTGAATCCAGCATCTAATTAGCTAAATCCCTAATTAGATTAATGTGATATAATTCTATTCTAATTGCTTGCCAGAGCTTAAAGAAATCCTTTCTGAAGGAAAATAGCCTCATCTAGAATCTCTGCAATTTTTCATACACAAATGTCCATCATTTAGTCAAAAATTACCAAGCATAATAAGTGACAGGGGGAAAAAGGCAATAAAAACAGATTCACAGGTGATCTAGATACTGAGTTATCAAATTTGGATTTGATTTTATTTTATATTTTTATTTTTTAATCCTCACCTCAGGATATTTTTCCATTGCTTTTCAGAGAGAGTGGAAGGGAGAAAAAGAGAGTGCTTCTCAGCCTGTGCCTGTACAAAGTGGTAAATGCATTGAGAGAGAGAGAGAGAGAAACATCAATTTGAGAGAGACGCATCAATTGGTTGCCTCCCAAACGTGCCCCAACTGGGGCCAGGGATCGAGCCTGCAACCGAGATATGTGCCCTTGGCCGGAATCAAACCCAGGACTGACCCTTTAGTCTGCAGGCAAATGCTCTAACCACTGTGCCAAACCAGCTAGGGCACAAATTTGGATTTTAAAAGATAACTGCAACCGCCCTAGCCTGTCCAACCAACCGATCCACACCAGCCAGGGTCAAAGTTGGTTCTTTGAAAGACTAATAAAGTTAAGAAATCTCTTGCAAAAGATGAAATGAAAAAGAGAAGGTACAAATTACCAGTATTGGGGATGAAAAAGGAACATCACTATAGTTCTCACAGACACTAAAAAGTAAAATATTGTGAACAACTTTGTGCCAAAATTTTTGAAAATTTAGATGAAATGGTCAAATTCCTAGAAAGCCACAACTTACCTAAACTGGCAAAGATAAAATAACATCTGAATTGTGTCTTATCTGTGAAAAAAATTGAATCTGTAATCAGTCTTGACTCTAATTAAAAATCTTCTCTCAAAGAAAACCCAGGTTGAGATTGCTCGACAGTGAATGAATTTTCCCAACTCTGAGAGGAAATAACACTAATCATACAAAACATCTCAAAGAACAGAAGAAAGGAAGAACATTTCCCAATTTACGAGTTCAGCAATATTGGTCCACTATGTAGTTCCCACTGGCTATTATATATGTCTTAGAACTAAAGCTCACCTTATATCTTTAGTGTGTTAACATTTCTTAAACAGATGTCTAGCATGTTGGATTTAGTTTATTCTCTTTACTCAATTCAGCAGATACTCCCAGTGGCACAAAATGATCCAGTGATGCAAAATTATTCTCCTTCCTATGTACGCTGGCCAGCTAGCATAGAACAGTATTCTAGGAAAGAAAGACATTGTTGCTGGCAGGATAGCTTCTAACTCCGCCCCCTACTATGGAAACTGATGCTAGTAAGATTTAAATTAATTTGCTTGCTTGTTTGTTTTTCTCCCGCAGACTCCATTAATAATATACCTCTTTCATTTCCTGATTGACTATGCCGAATTGGTATTTATGGTAAGCAACCTTCCACATAAAATCCATATGTATATATTTTAAATTGTATTGTCTTTAATCTTCTTGTTTTTAAGAAAAAAAAATCTATTTCAGGAGCTTAGGAGTTTCTTAGAATATAAAAGCAAAAACCTATTTTAATTTGAATTTGTGGAACTGTAATTGTATATTTGACCCATGAACGACGGGGGATTAGGGACACTAACCCCCACCCCCATGCAGTTGAAAATTCATGCATAACTTTTGACTCCCCCCAAAACTTAAGTTGTCCCTCAGTATCCAGGGGCATTGGTTCCAAGACACCTCCCCCCCCCCATCCCTACCCCCCACTACCCTGTGGATACCAAAAAAATCCTTGGATGCCCATGTCCCTTATATAAAATGGTGTAGGTCAGTGCATACAGTTGGCCCTCCACATCTGCAGACTCCCAACCCTGGATGGAAAAATATCGGCATATAAGTTGACCTGTTCAACCTGGGTTGAAACCTGGGTTATTCAAGTTCAGCTGTATTATGGAAGCATGAAGAGTAGTTTATGACATCTGACCAGTTCCAATTTCTTATACTTTTAAAATTTGATATGTGATCTATATAGTCTTGAATTTCCTAGCTCCAAGATTCTATGATTGGCTTTCACTGTGGTGCCAGTGTTGAGGGCATCCTCAATTTCCTAAGCATTCTGAGAAGAGATTCTGTGACAAGGACATAGGCCTGATGGGACTTTCAGGGGCAAGGAATTGAGAAGACAGGGTTATGTTTTGAGAGCATAGTAACTTGAAACACTTGCCTAATCTAGGGTTGAAAATCTGGGTAAAGTAGGAGATCCACTGAGGTCTTCCTTAATAATTATAATGGCTGCTGTTTATTGAGGACTTACTATATGCTAGGCACTTGACATACATCAGGCCTACAAAGAAGTGGGTATAATTCCCACTTTACTGAAAACTTAGTAACTTAGTAATTACAGAGCAGGTTTTCCAGTCATACCTCCTTGGAAAGGCTGTATCTTTGGGTAGTCAAAGTGAGGGCTGAGGTTCTGCCTGACTGTAAGAGGTCAGTACTGGGTAGTCCACCACCATCCAGAAACTTCAGGCCCTGGCAGCATTCCATTACTCCTACACTAATCGGGTTCATTTCCTGTTATTCCTCTCTCTTGACAGATAACTGATGCACTCACTGCCATTGCCCTGTATTTTGCAATCCAGGACTTCAATAAAGTTGTGGTGAGTAGTCAGTGGGTTGGACAAAACCAGTGGAATTTGGTAACCTGCTGATCTCTGTTATTATAAAGAATCCAAGGCCATGCACGTACTTAAGGATCCAATTGTTTTAAAATATGAAGACATGTGAGCGAAGCTTCTGGCTTGTTCAGCCAGCCCTGACTAGCCAAACCTAAACAAACAAGACAGCTTCACTAATAGATACGGAAAGCTTCGCTTGGTCTTTGTAGCTTAATGTCCTCTCGCCTGTGCCAGTTCAGACGTTTTGGAGAGAATAGTATTGAACTACAATTATATTAATGAGAACCCTTAAAAATATTCCATTCCTTTCACCAGTTTTTGTTTGTTTATTTGTTTGTTTTTACAGAGGAAAATTAATACAGCTTTTAACTCACTGTGTTACTCCTATCTGAGGTAAAATTGGATTCCCAGTGTAGTTTCTGTTTCCTTGCAGAGAGCAATCTTAATTGGAAAACTTGTCATGTGTTAAACAACTGTTGAAAATGTGGATGAAAACTTTAGCTTTTAATCCATATGTAATAGCAAAGAAGTATTGTACAGTGGGACTGTTTTCATTTTCTTTGGTTCTGAGAGAGTTAACAGATTAACCATGTGTACTGTCCGTGTAGTTATTTTTAAAATTGGCTGCAGTCCTCTTTGATTGGCTGGGAGCCACTTAGAAGATTTAGACCAGGGTGAGAGAAGGTTGTATCCCATTAGTGTCTGTTTGTGGTTCATTTTCACTCTGTTACCAAGTAATAGAACCAAAAATAGTAGTTTGCCTTTCTGTAGCACTGGTCATCAGTGACAAATAAAGCTGATGAATTCTAGAATTTTAGACCTCAAAGAGCCTGTTAAAATATCTAGAGCGAGGGTTCTTTACTTGGGGTCCATAACTAGGTCTATAAAGCCCTTGAGATGGTATGAAAAATTGTATATGTATGTGCATATGTCATTTTTTTCATGTGGAGAGTCCATAGTTATTATCAGTGCTCGAAGAGTCCTTAATTCCTCCCTAAATGATTAAGAACTACACTTTATTAGAGACTTAGTACCACTAAGAGCAGAGAGTATATATCTTAAATTAATGGAGCATTTGTGACTACATGGGTGCTAATTGAAATAAGTCAGACAGAGAAAGGCAAATACTGTATGATTTCACTTATATGTGGAATCTAAAAAAGTCAAACTCAGCCGGCCAGTCGTGGCTCAGTGGTTGAGCATAGGCCTAGGATCCAGGAGATCGAGGTTCGATTCCTGGTCAAGGCACATGCCTGGGCTGAGGGCTCAATTCCCAATGACTCTCTCATCATTGATGTTTCTGTCTGTCTCTCTCTCCCTCTCCTTTCCTCTCTCTGAAATAAAGATATATTTTTAAAAAAACCAAAACAGCCAAACTCATAGAAACAGAGAGTACATTGATGGTTGTCAGGAGCTGGGGGTGGGGAAAAGGTATTGTTGGTAAAAGGGTACAAACTTTCTCTGGGCTGGGCGTGTCTCAGCCGTTGAGCATCAGCCTATGATCCAGGAGATCTTGATTCGATTCCCAGTCAGGGCACATCCCTGGGTTTCAGGCTTGATCCCCACCCAGTAGGGGGGCGTGCAGGAGGCAGCCGATCAATGATTCACTCATCATTGATGTTTCTCTCTCTCTCTCTCCCTTCCTCTCTCTGAAATCAATAAAGATGTATATATTTTTTAAAAAGTACAAACTTTTAGTTATAAAATGGGTAACTTCTAGGGACTCTAATTTACCTATAGCACAGAGACACTAGTTAACAATATTGTGTACTTGAAAGTCGCTAAGAAAGTAGATCTTAAATGCTACAAAAAAAGAACATAATTATGTGAGGTGATGGATGTGTTAATTAACCTTACTGTGGTAATCATTTTGCAATATACAGGCATGAGCAAAAGCAGGTTTACAGTTGTTTGTATGGAAAATAATACAATAATTAATAAATAATACAAGAATAAGCTGTTTTGCGTACTCACAACTATAAACCTACTTTTGCCCACCCTGTATATATACATCAAATCATTGCATTGTACACCTTAAACTTACACAATGTTATATCTCAATTATATTTCAAGAAAGCTGGAAAAGAAAAAAATTTAGGGGTGGAGATTAAATGCTTTAACAAGATTCCCTGGAAGGCCAGAGATGACATAATTGGGCATGAGATTCATAAGCAGAGGAATTAAGAGACAAATTAGTGGTGATTATTTTCTTCTCCAAGATAAATTGTGTGTATAAGCCATAATCTTTGTTCTTTGAGGTTATATGCTAAAATATTAGGGGTGAAGGGTAATGATATCCATAACTTTCAAATGTTCAGAAAAAATTTGTGTATGTATAGAGAGATAAAGGAAATGTGGCAAAATATTAACAGTTGCTCAGCCTGAGTGGCTCGGTTGAGCGTTGACCTTTGCACTGAAAGGTTGCCATTTCCATTCCCAGTCAGGGCGATTGTGGAAGGCAACTGATTGATGTTTCTTTCTATCTATCTATCTATCTATCTATCTATCTATCTATCTATCTATCTATCTATCTATCTATCTGTCTATCATCTATCTATCTATCTATCTCTCTATCTCTCTGTCTCTCTATCTCTCTATCTCTATCTCTATCTATCATCTCTATCTCTCTTTAAGCATATCCTCGGGTGAGAAACAAAAATTAACAATTGGTGGATCTAGGTGTTTTATTGAAAATTTTTTCGACTTTTCTGTAGTTTGCAATTTTTCAGTGTAACAGACTAGAGGAAAAAAATAGGTCCATGTCTATACCCACTAATGTGTGTGTGTGTGTACGTCTATATGTGGTATGTATGGGGTATGTATGAATATCGTAGCTTTCATTTAATAGCACAATCAGCCCTGGCTGGTGTGGCTCAATGGCTGAGCATCGTCCCATGCACTGAGAGGTCATCGGTTCGATTCCTGGTCAGGGCACAAGCCCGGGTTATGGGCTCGATCCCCAGTAGGGGGCATGCAGGAGACCGCCGACCCATGTTTCTCTCTCATCGATGTCTGTCTGTCTTTCTCTGTCTCTCCCTCTCCCTTCTTTCTCTAAAAATCAATAAAAACATATTTTAAAAAAAGGACACAATCAGCCAGATGTTTTCAACCAAAATATAAAACTGAGATATGTTAATGAAAGTTGATTAGAGATGCCAACATCATGCGTATTCCTATTATTCCTGTTCAATTGTCAGTAAAACACCACGCATATATTCCAATTAAAGCAATTTTTTATGAAGGAGAAGCTTATGGGGAAGTAATGAAACTAGGTTTCAATGTCAACAGAAGAGAGAGCACCAATAATTTTAATTCATTTCTTAGTTATTTCTGAATTTATATGGAAACATAGAGATTTTTGTTTTTTCTTTGTGTGATTTAAAGAAGGAAATAGAGCCCGACCTGGTGTGGCTCAGCAGTTGAACATCGACCTAGGATCCAGGCTATCAGGGTTCGATTCCCGGTCAGGGCACATGCCCGGGTTGTGGGCTCAATCAATGACTCTCTCATCATTGATGTTTCTGTCTCTCTCTCTCTCCTTTCCACTCTCTGAAATCAATAAAGATATAATAAATAAATAAATAAATAAATAAATAAATAAATAAATAAATAAATAAATAAATAAGGAAATAGAAAACCAAATAAGCTGTTGTCAATACCTTGTTTTTTAGCACACCAAGACATTCTGTTATCACTGACCCCAAGTTAAAATTTGGAATAGTTTTGTTTCTCCATCCTCAGAATTCAGCCTATTGAAACATTTGGTTTCTTGGTCAGAATAAGAGTTTCATTTACACTGTGTCAAAAATTAACTCATTCTAATTGGCAGATTTTGATGATACTAATAAACTATTGTTGTTTTGGATAGAATATCAACACGTCTTCCAAATCTTCCCCACTTTTTCAGAATGAGCCCATGTCATAGCCTGGAAGCATTTTAGTCTTGCTGGGATTTGAGGCTTTTTTAGCCCTGGTAAGGAAGCTGTGTCTATACCCAAAATGCATCCCAGAAAACTCTGAGGCAGAGAGGGGGAATTCTATCCCTACCCCATCTCCAACTGTTAGAATGTGAATGCTGATTGATTATGACCAGTTGATTCTCATGACATTTTATACCTACTTTACTTGACAAAAGCAATGTTAATTTAGTTGTCCTTTGCTGAGATATGCTTCCTATTTGGAACTAATAATTCATGTGAGAAAGCTGCAGGTGGTTTGGTAGAAAGTAATAAAAATCTGTATCCCCTTAATGTGATAAGAGGGTTGTGAATTTGGAGGATAGGCTCCTGAATTTGGAACAGACTAACAGTTGGAGATGTAATGGGGATGGAGTATTCACCTCCCCACCCCCACAATAGGTTTTGTGGATGCAAAAGAGTGTAGGCACAGCTTCGATGATTAGAAAAGAGCTCTTTATTTGAACTAGGGGAATTGCGTCCTTGCAAACTCAAATATTTCGAGGGACAGGAAAGTGCTACATGGGGAGAGTGGATAAGGAAAGAAAGGAAGGAAAACTCCTTCCTGGGTTTTTTATTTTTAATTTAAAATTTTCTACTGAAATATAACACACATATGGGAAGGAGTACAAGCATCTGTGTACAAGCTGATTAATGATCACAAAAGCCCATGTGGTTCAGTTGGTTGGGCGACATCCCCTGCCCTGAAGAGCTGCAGGTTCCATTTCGTCAGGACACATACCCGGGTTTTGGGCTCAGTCCTCCGTAGGGGTCGTGCAATAGGCAGTGGCTCAATGTTTTGCTCTCACATTGATGTTTCTCTCTCTCCCTCTTCCTTCCTCTCTCTATAAAAATCAATAAACTGTTCTTTAAAATATATATATCACAAAGGTAACAGATCCAGGTCATTACCCTTTAGGCCACTTTTAACCTCTCCTATGATAGCTTTAAATCTCATCATTGTCAAGGCTGCTGAATATATCTAGAAATACTTGCCTTTGGATTTTAAATTGTACTCCTTAATGTCATTTATTTTTATATTTCTAATATTTTCTTGGTGTGTGCACGTTTAATTTTCCTTAGATTCTTAGCCACTTCCCTGTCTCTAACTGGATGCAATGAGTGTTTTTAAAAGAAATTTTGTCTGTGCTTAGGGGAGCTGAGTCAATATTGAACTGATAAGGCCAGGTGTAATGGCAGCTGTGCGGGTGATAGTGGGGGAGACAAAAAGAGAGGTAGCAAAGAATCTGGGGACTGCTGGCCTGACTGCCTTGCTCTCCTGGAGACTCTCCTTTCATAAAAATCTTTCTATTTTAAACTATTTTGGAAGATTGGGGTTAAAAGGAAGTACTTTTCTTTCATTGTTTGCTCAGTGAAACCTTTGCCCAGAGTCTACTCATCCCTGGTTAGCTGCCTCCATCTACGTCTGTAGTCCTGCTGGCTAGCTTCCAGCCTGGGGAATGGGTCTGCATTCCCTCCTGTTTCTCTGGCTGCCCTTACATGAACTCCCTGTGTTTCCTTTTCACAGCCTTCTTTGTGGATCTCACACCCTTCAGGTGACCTTCTTTGTGCAAGAGAACTTCAGAATCCTTAGCTAGTGGAGCCTCTATCCTTCTACCACTGCTGCTACAGCTTTCTTCACTAAGTGCTCTGTTTGCTGAGCCAGCCCCCTTTTCTCTCATAACAGCACCTTAGTTTATATTTTGTCCTTTTAATTAAACAACCCCAGCTGTGAATGGCAGCATAAATCTTACTGATGATAATTCCCACCACTTAACTTGGACTCTCAGAGATGGTCAAAGGGAGGTTAATGAAGTTTGTTCATGTTTCCTGATTATGCCTCTACCTTAAACCATACAAGAAATCTGGGGTTACCTGTATTCCTGTGATGACCCTTTGATTTTCTTTTGAACTGAAAGATGACTCTTTAAACTCTTTTTTTTAACTTAAAAGTTTTAAATTTTTAAATACCTGGCACGCAAAAATACATAAAGATCATTACATGCTGTGAATCTATTTCAGCTTAAAAATAAAACATTACACATATAGTTGCCTCTCTGTACTTTCATCTCCTTACTCCTGCTCTCATCAGTTACCACTGTTCTGACTTCAGTGTTTATAATTCCTACACACGGCCTTGTAAATATCCCTAAATAACATACAGTATTATTTTGCATGCTTTTTTATAAAATTATTGATTTCAGAGAGAGAGAGGGAGAGAGAGAGAGAGAGAGAAACATCAATGATGAGTCATTGATCGGCTGCCTCCTGCACACCCTCCACTGGGGATGGAGCCCGAAACCTGGGCATGTGCCCTGACTGGGAATCAAACTGCAATCTCCTGGATCATAGGTTCATGCTCAACTGCTGCGACACACTGGCCAGGCTCTTTTGCATGCTTTTAACTGTACATAAGTGGTATGACGCAGTATATATTCCGTTGCCATCTATATTTTTGTTTTTGTTGTTAATCCTCACCCAAGGATATTTTTTCCATTGATTTTTAGAGAGGTAAGGGAGGGAAGGAGGGAGGGAGGGAGAGAGGGAGGGAGGGAGAGAGGGAAGGAAAGAGAAAGACATCAATGTGAGAGAGATACATCGATTAGTTGCCTCCTGAACGTGCCCCGAACAGGGCTGGGGATGGAACTCGCAACCCAGGTATGTAGCCTTGATTGGGAATTGAACCCGAGACGTTTTGGTGTGCAGGCCGACTCTAACCACTGCGCCACATGGGCCAGGGCGTCATCCGTCTTTTTCATCCCTAAATCTTTACTCACACACAGTTAAGTGCTAGCTACTTTGGTTCCTCTGAATTACTCTGTTTTATAATAGGTTGCAGCATTGATTTTATACTGTCTAAATAAGATTCTTTGATTATTAGGTCAGCAGGGCTACTCATTGGGGTTCAAAGCTTTTTCCATCTATAGTCTGATCTATGTTTACTTATAGGGTTGCCTAACTTTTTTTCATTCTGGAACACACCCATGAAATTGTTGGGACATACCAGGGAAAGGCAAGAGCTTTCTACCCGATCTCACTCCCTTGCCTATCCAGCTGCCCAGCCACACCCAGCCCTCCTCCTCTTCATCATGGCCATTCCCCACTTCCTCTGTGGAAGTAAAAAACTTGAAACAGGACAGCTCAGAAGAGAACTCAGGGTACTCTGACTTTCAGGGGATCATTTCACTTTGCATGAAAATATTTCACCTTGCTGATGGGACTCTGGAGTCCTTAGGCCTCTGATAATAACTTCAAAATGGCTAAGAACTTTGCTTTGCCACCTAGTCATTCATATAGCCAATCAACAGATATGTATTGTTTATTCACTGCCAGGTATTGGCAATCAACATTGTCCCTCCCCTTGTGGAACTCATAGTCTAGTGAGGGAAACATGTATTAGTCACGTAAATAAATTAAAAAGTTATAACTATGAACAGTGCTGTGAAACAATGTGCATAATGGGGAGATTTTGCCTAATCTGGGTAGGAGGTGAGCGTGACTTCCTGAGGAAGTGATTATTTTCCTGAGATCTAAAGACTGTGTGGGAGTTCACTAGGGACAGAAAAGAAGAGGTTGTTCCAGGTTAAATGTAAAGGCCTGGGAGCAGGAGGGGCATGGCATCTTTATAGTATTTGAACCTAAATAGTGGGAGGTGGGGGGAGCGAGTGTGGGATGTTCTTGGAGAGGTGGGACCATGTGGGTCATGGAAGGACTTTTGTTTTCATCGTAAAAGCAATGACAAGTAATTTGTTTCATGTGTTTTGTCTTGTGGTTTTTTTTTTTTCCAGTTTAAGAAGCAGAAACTCCTCCTTGAACTAGACCAGTATGCCCCAGACGTGGCCGAACTCATCCGAACGCCTATGGAAATGCGTTACATCCCTCTGAAAGTAGCCCTATTGTAAGTATTCTCTGACAAAACAGGGCTCAGTGCCAGCAAATGCGAGGAAAATCTGATGAGACTTTCTCATGTTGTTTGTTGTATTTTTGGAGATTTGCAGTCTTAGTCATCAAGTATTTGCTGTAGTTCTGTTGCACAATTGGGGTTTTGGCCAGCAAAAGAGACAGAGCCATTCTGTCTCTGTTGAGACAAAGCCCCACACAGGGACATGCACAATCAACCCTTCACAGATGCTTTTTCACTCAATGCTGATCTGGGCTCCAGCCCACTTGTAACCACTGTTTGTTTCTTGGAAAAAAAAAAAAAAGGAGAGAGAGATTGTTCTTCAGTTTTGATAAAATTCTGATCTTCATGTGATTGCTGTTTTGAGCAGCTTCTATCCTTATTGTACAAGTTAGTCCCCAATTTGTAGTTCAGAAAACAAATAAAGTTCCAAACAGATCCATCCCAGATACCCAGATGGGTGACCAGTATGGGGAGAGTGAAACTTATTGAGGCTCTGAGAAAGAATTCCCTAGGAATAGTCAGTGCTGCCAGTAAGTTCAATTCTTTCAGGTTATTCCTGTTTATATTCCTGAGATAGGCAAATGTGAATAATTATTCAGTCACTTAATAGTCATTGAATATTAATAATATGCTAGTTTTAGGGATACACAGTAAACAAGACTGACAAATTTTCACATGGAAAAACATGACCTTAGAACTTTAGAATTAGAAGGGGCCTTATGAGGACAGTTTATTTAACCCTCTGCCGGTGTGTGAATCTCCTGTTCAGTAGCCCAGGTAGTTGACTGGGTAGCTGCTTCTTGAACATCACCTTCTATTTAAACTCTTTAAAAAATATATATATCTTTATTGATTTCAGAGAGAGGAAGGGAGAAGGGAGAGGGAGAAAGAGATAGAAACATCAATGATAAGAGGGTCATCAATTGGCTGTCTCCTATACGCCCCCTACTGGGGATGGAGCCCTCAACCCCGGGCATGTGCCCTGACTGGGAATTGAACTGTGATCTTCTGGTTCATAGGTTGATGCTCAACTGCTGAGCCACACCGGCCAGGCTCACCTTCTATTTAGAAATGGCTCTCTCCACTACCAGTTTTGAGGTATCAGTTCAAATCTATCTATTTCAGAAATATTGCTGGGAACTACTTAATAGAACCAGGGGTCTAGCAACATTATGATTCCCTTATGGACTAATATGTCTCCTGAGGGTAGTTTTGTAATAGCAGCAGCCATTTCTTTAAAGGTTGTGTAATAAGCCTATCTGTAATTGCTTTAAAAACACCAACAATTTCTAGGCCTTTGTCTTTAGAACTGCTAGTCTTACATCCCTGGGAGGTATTGGATTTAAGGTCTTTATTTGTAAATAATAATTATAATCTCCCTGAGACACTGGTATGTTTCTTCCTATCTGATAATCAGAATTATGTAACTGGTCTCCCTTTTCACTCTGTCTGCCAGGAAACGCAGGTCCAGATTTGAAGCTGATTATTACAGTGCTGTAGAAGACCCATTGGGTCTTCTTTCCTGGCCTTTACTTTCTCCTTTTATTAATGTTTTCCCTGGTCTTGATTCTTTATTTCTATTTTAATTTTACTGTAATTTTTTATTATCTGTTCTTATTTGAGCCACCTCTAATCTTTTGTGGAAGCAGGATAGAAATAAATAAAATTAATAATCCTTGATGACTATATGAGATTTCCCTACTTACCACATTTCAAATTCATTTTTTCAGTCCATTCCTTTCCATCTCAGGAAAAGACTAGATGTTTCAACTTAATTCCTTCCTAGTGGAAGTTCAGGTGTCCTGTGAAGTTCTATGGCAACTAGTTTGTCAAAGTCAGCAGATAACTTATTCTTTCCTAGGGGTCTGGCTGGGTAGATACTGTTTAACTACCAAGAGGGCTAAACCTAAGCTGCTCTGACCTCTTGAATGGGGAGAGCCTGTGTTACAGCTTAGGAACCTGACTGAGGAAAAAGTACTTTCCTGGTCTTCAGAGCCAAGTGTAGCCATTCCTAAGATATATTTTTTTGGGGAAATTGATTTAATTTTATCATTTTGAAGTCTCAAGTAGTAGGAAGAGCATAGGCTTTAGAGCCAGAAAGACCTAATTTTGAATGTATTCATTAGCTTGTGAAACCTTGGGCAAGTTAATTAATCACTGAGTCTCAGCTTCCTCATCTGCAAAATGGGAATAATGTTACTGCTAGTTTACAGGATCTCTGTAATGATTAAATAAGGTGGTTTCTTATAGACCACATAGCACAGAGTAGGGAGTGAATGTTCAGTGCCTTTTACTCAGTGGCCTCAATCCCACTCCATTCTCTTTTACTTAGGAGAACTCATTTCTAAGAAGCTGCCTTCCTTTGAGTATGCTTTTAGTAAATCTCTAACTTTCTGGCTGTAGTCGCCAAGACTCCCTGGTCCTTTGACCAGGATTACTAATACCAAATATGTGTGCTTTTTCTCCCAGCTATCTCTTAAATCCCTACACGGTCTTATCTTGTGTTGCCAAGTCTACCTGCGCCATCAACAACACCCTCATTGCTTTCTTCATTTTGACCACGATAAAAGGTAAGACCCTAAAAGAGTACAAGCCCTAATTTGTGTAGGGTTTTGTAACACTTATGCTGTGGATTTTTTAAAAAATACAATGCAACACTTAAAACCATTTTAAAAGATTACACAAGTATGAGTGGATAAAAAAGCTGTGATACATTTACACAATAGAATACTACTCAGCTGTATAAAAAAGAAGGAAATCTTACCTCTTGTGCCAGCATGGATGGGCCTGGAGAGTATTATGTTAAGAGAAATAAGCCCGTCAGAGAAAGACAAATACCATATGATCTCGCTTATATGTGGAATCTAAAGAACAAAATAAACTAACAAACAAAATAGAAACAGACTCATTAATACATAAAACAGACTGACCGCTGCCAGAGGGGAGGGGAGTTGGGGAGCTAGGTGAAAAAGGTGAAGGAATTAAGCAAAACAAAAACAGTCAACAGTATGGTGATTGCCAGAAGGAAAGAGGGTGGGAGGACGTGAAAGAGGCAAAGGGAGGGTAAGTGGTAGTGGAAAGAGATGACTTTGGGTGGTAAGTGCACATGCAGTATGCAGATGATATGTTATGGAGTTGTACACCTGAAACCTGTATGGTTTTATTAAGCAGTATCACCCAAGTAAATTCAATTAAAAAAAGAAATACCAAAAAAAAATTACACAAGTAATACCAAATTATTATGGAAAATTTAGATAAGCCAAGAGAAAAGATTTATTGAAAACATCTTGAGCCCTGGCTGGTGTGGCTCAGTAGGTTGGGCATCATCCCGTGCACCAAAAGTTTGCTGGTTCGATTGATGTTATGCTCTCACATTGATGTTTCTCTTTCTCCCTCTCCCTTCCTCTCTCTCTAAAAATCAATAAACTATTCTTTAAAAAAAAATCTGGAAAGTCTATCATTCAGAGTTACTGTTAAGATTAACATCATTTAAAAAAATTTTTTTTTCTAAAGTCTTATATTGAGATAGCAGCTCTCAGTCTCTCTCTTCTTACCTGTACCTCACCTTCTTCAAAGCATTACTTCTGGCTTTTGCTAGTATTTACTTCCATATTTCTAAATAAGACTTCTGCTATTTAATGAATTATAAATTTTAGACATTATCAATTCCATTCTCATGGAAGATAAAGATTTAGCGTTTTTGTACCAATATCTCCACTTTCCCGTTACCTCATTTTTTTCAAGGAGTCGTATCGCAGTTTTGATTAAGTCACTAGTTGGTACCTGTATTTTATGACACTATTATTTACTGCTGGGCAAATAGTAACTAAGATTACTTTTTCTTTCTTGCACAACCTTTTATCTTTCCTGGGGTCAGTAATTCTCTTTTTTTTGCTTGCTTGTTAGTTTTGCTTAGTCTTTTTTTTTTTTTTTTTTTTTGCTTAGTCTTGTACCAGTTACTATGATTTCCCCCAGTTGCTTCGCTAGATCTGTCAATTGCCTAACAATATTTTTAAAAAATACTTGAAGAGGCCGGCCAGGCGTGGCTCAGTGGTTGAGTGTCAGCCCTAGGATCCAGGCGATCAGGGTTCGATTCCCGGTCAGGGCACATGCCTGGGTTGTGGGCTCGATCTCTAGTCGGGAGTGTGCAGGGGGCAGCTGATCAATGACTCTCTCATCATTGATGTTTCTATCTCTCTCTCCCTCTCCTTTCCTCTCTCTAAAATCAATAAAGATATATTTTAAAAAGTACTTAAAGACATCAGATAGTCTATCGGTTCTATTTTATTTTTAATTTTTTTTTTTTTTTAATTTCAGAGGGAGGAAGGGAGAGGGAGAGAGAGATAGAAACACCAATGCTGAGAGAGAATCATTGATTGGCTGCCTCCTGCACACCCCCCACGGGGTATCTAGTCCACAACCTGGGGAGGTGCCCCGACCGGGAATCAAACCATGACCTGCTGGTTCATAGGTCCATGCTCAAACCACTGAGCCATGCCGGTTGGTGGGTTCTGTTATTTTTCTGGAGACCTCCCTCCTACGTCCTCCATTCTGCCAGAATTTGTCCTGGTTGTCTGGGCCTGGTGCAGTGCTGTTATAGTGGGACTTTCCTTTATAATTATCATAATTCTCCTGCATTATATTCCTTATTTCCTGGATTCCTTCTCTCCTTGATTGATTTTTTCTCTTTGTTTTGCTGAAATACCTCCTCTAGTAGTTTTCTAAGAAAGGATGTATTAAATATATATCTTGAGTCGTTTTATGTGCGAAAAATATTTTTGTTCTAGTTTAGCACCAAATTAAGTAGTTGGGGCAGAGTATTGAGTTCTAGATTGAAAAAACTTTTCCTTCAGAATTTTGAAGGCATTGCTTTACTGTCATGTAGCCTCCTGGTTGTTATTGAGCATTTGAATGTCATTATATGTAACCCAATTTTTTTTCTGAAAGATTTAGGAACTTCTTTTTATCCTCAGTGTTTTGAAATTTCATAATGCTATGTCTTGACATGGGTCTTTCTTCATTCATTATACTGGGCAATTGGTAGGTCCTTTCAATGTAGAGACTCGTGTTCTTTAGTTCTAGAAGATGTTTCTGTAGTATTTTTCAAATTCTCTCTGTCCCCTTATTTGGAATGTCTAGTAAGTACTGGACTTTCTTGATTGATTTAATTTGCATATTTTATTTTCTATTGATAGTTCCATCTTTTTTACTTCCTCTTTTTTCTGGGATATTTCTTTGTTTTTGTCTTCCAACTCCTCTATTGAATTTTTAATTTTTCTATTATTTTTTTAAGTTCTTTCTTGGTCTCCAATTATTTTTTTATTTTTTTGAAGCAGCCTATTATTTTTTTATCACCACAATATTCTTTCTTATCTCTCTGAGTTTTGTTTCCCCCCCCAGTTCTCATCTGCTCCAAGCATAGTCTTTTTGTCTTCCTGCTCATGCCCCCACCACTTTGTTTTCCTGTTTCTTTTGGGCTCTGTCTTTCATATGGGACACTTTTCTCATTTATGGTGATCCTTGGCTGTCTGTTTATGTTTAAGAGTGAGGCATAACATGTTGATTTGAGATGGCTCAGGCAGGACTTGTTAATGGATCATTTTCACTATAGGGAGATCAGGCATTGGACTGACCTTTTTTGTTGGAGGTATCCCTAAATGTCATAATTTATAGGTTTTCCTTTTCTCTGAAACTATTTAGTGTTTCCAGAGAGGAATTCTCCAATTTCCTGCCTAAGGGTAACAGTTAGAGTTGCAGTGGGGTAAGGGGGTTCATGTGACCAACTGTTGAAGTTGT
The DNA here is from genome assembly GCF_054644295.1 of Miniopterus natalensis. Classification (NCBI taxonomy): domain Eukaryota; kingdom Metazoa; phylum Chordata; class Mammalia; order Chiroptera; family Miniopteridae; genus Miniopterus; species Miniopterus natalensis. The sequence goes on from NC_142087.1 coordinate 12,680,331, forward strand.
GAGAATATGAACAGAGGAGATGGCTGATTGCAATGTGTAGAGTTTATGTAATCTCATCACTCTTCAGCCCACACTTATCTGCAGGCCATTACTGTGCTTAGTGTGCCCTAGACCTGTGCTTCTTCAGTTAATATTCACCAGAACTGTAGCCTCTGGGGATGGAGTAGAAAGAAGGGTAGAGTGTATAGGGGTAGTTACCTGGCTGCATACAGTTGAGATGAGACCTGGGCTTCTGCCTAGTCTGAATACACACTTTCAGCTTGATTTTCATCTCAGTACTTTACCTCACCTTCCATAGTATCTGATGCCTTCAAGGTGTTGAATTTCTCAGAAGTTCTGTGGAGTGAGTGGCCTAATTTTTATTGGTATTCCTCTCTGAGGCCCCTGAGCTGTAATTTCTTCCACATTGCTCGGTCATTTATTCCTCTTCTACCTGCTTTACGTTTGTACTATTGTATTAAATTTTATTTTGCTATAATCTCCTCTCCTGTTCTTTGTGGTTTAAGACAAGTTTTATTCCTTTATTGCCATTATAGTGAGGTTTTTAGAAAGGGAGATGATACACACATGACCAGTCTACCATTTTTAACTGGAAGTCTATTAGCTTTGGGGGTATACATCTCTAGATTCTTCCCGCCATTTTTCTTTCAAACTTTTAAATATTGTATCTATTAACTATCACCACAAAAATATTACTTAACAAACCACTTCAAGTCTCAGTGGTTTAAAACAATAATATGCATTAGCTTATATATCTGTAAGTCAACATGGACCAGCTAATCTAGGTTGGACGTGGCTAGGCAGTTTGTTGGTTTCATCAGGGCTCATTCATGCATCAGTAGCTAGCTGTAGTTGGTTAAACTAGACTGAACTCTTCTCCACATGTCTGTCATCCTCCTGGACCAGGGGACTAATTTAGGTATGTTCTTGTCATCTTGATGGCAGAGGCACAACTGTGAGAAAGCCCAGTCAGGCATGCGCTTTTTAAGTTTCTGGTTGCATCACATGCTAACATGCCATTGATCAAAACATAGTACATGGCCGAGCGCAGGAGACTTCCATTCTGCTCACCATGGAAGGGCACTGCAAAGTTACATGGTAAATGGCCTGGACACAGGGAGGGGTATAGAATCGGGACCAAAAATACAATCTACCACATAGGTCAATAAACATCTAGTCTGTCAATTTTAATGACTACATATTATTCCATTATATGGATGAATATATAGGAATTCTTTAACCAACTTCTACTAATTAAATATTTAGTTCATTTTTCAGTTTTTAACTATTTAAATAATACTACAAATTAATTTCTAATGTACAGTAATTTTCGCATCCATGTTCAGTTATTTTCTTAAAATAAAGTCCTAGAAATAGAACTGTTATGTCACTGGGTATATACTTTCTTTAGGATTTCTGAAATTTACTGCTAAATTGCCTTCAAGTGTTTTATCAATTTATACTCCCATAAGAAGTGTGTGAGAGTCATTATTTTCATACATTGTTGCTAAATAGTTTGCACACTCAGGAAATAAAGAATCAAAAGTTTTACATAGAACCTTTTACTTATAGTTTACTTAACTTTTCTAGGGTGGTATATGGAAATGACTTAGGTCTTTTTGTAGGCTGCTTAGTATTAACTTATAAGGTTACTGAAAATAACTGGTTATTGCATAACCTGAATTATCTTGTTCTGAAGACTGTGCTCTGAAATAGTGAAAACTCTTTACTGTGTGAATACCCGGGGCTTCAGTCCTGGTTTCCAGAGCCCCAGGTTCAGGTAGAATCATTAATCAAGGTTTCTGGTTTCCATTAAAATAAGGACTATATGCTGCAGCCGGGCAGAAGGGACTGAGCTCTGGCCTGTGAAATGTCACCTTTAAGACAGCCGAGCACAGAGCTAGAAATACTGAAGACATGCCCCCTGAAGGTGCATATAATAGGAGTCTTATGCAAAAGTGTAAATTATACCATTTTAAAAACATCTTTTATATAACCTTTTAAGTCAATGGGAAAGTTTTGTTTGGGGAAAAAACAAAAATGTATGTATCTTTTTTGCAGCCATATTGTTTTTGGTCCTCAGAACAAATAAAAATTTTTTTTATTGTATCACTCCAGATTTCTGTCAATGAATTTATAGACATTTTTTTGTAATGTTATACAATTTTGTTTGACTTTTATCACTTATTTCATAGGAATCATGTGGCTGGTCATATATTTGCAGTTACTTTGAATCTAAATTTAATTTTTAAAAATTTTAGTAGTTCAAGTATTTGGTAAGAATAAAAGATATTCAAACAAAGCAAATGAGAAGTGAAAGTCTGTTATCACCCCTCCCTACCTTCACTCTGTTCCTCAAGTATATCATGGGATCCTAGGCCTTCCCTTTTGCTGGACATTTGTTACTTTCCACTGTTGGCAGCTGTAGAGATCATCACAAATAACATTTCTAATCTGTTAAAATATTTGGAGAATTCTATTTTAGTTAGATCTATGAACTACTCTAACTCTTTGAGTATATTTGTAGTAATTCCTACAAAAGTATATGCAGGAGGTTAGTTCACTTATAAAATATGCAGGTCATATTTTTACATTTCACATTTACCCCACATACTTAGATGTTTAATAAAATTCATAAAGGAATAATTCACTATTTAAAGGAGAAAACAATTGGGAGAATTCACAAATGAAGAAATATAAATGATTGAAAAATATGAAATATTTATCCAACTCCATAGATAATTAATAAAGAAAAGCAAATTGAAATAACATAGAAGTGGCTTTTTCCCCCCTTTCAAGTTGCCAAAGATTTTGGAAGATAATTTTCAGTGCTGGCAATGATACTGTTCAAATAGCTATTCTCCTACCGGACAAGCTGACTTATACATTAGCATAGCCCTCTTGGCAAGTAGTTTGGCAGTAGTCTTAAAATGTTTGTACTTAAATTCTTCAAAATAGAGAGGAATGCTAAGTAAAACAGTTTGTTCATATAGTTAAATACAGTGTGTCCATGAACGTGTTTAAAAATAATTGCAAATTATGTGGGAATACACTTCTTTTTTAAAGCAGAATACAAAATTGTATATTTTAATAAAGTATAATCTCAACTATGTTAATATACAGCAAAAATAGATAGAAAATAGATTCCAAAAGAGTAAGTTGTTTCTGTACAGTGACTTTATGGGTAATTTTCATTTCTTTTTCATCTGTTTTTTTCCAAAGTTTCTTCAGTGAGCACATAATTAAAAATAAATTAACTTAGTGGGTAAGAAGACAGGGACAGAGGAAGTATACTTCACAACTCTCTCTTTACACTGCCAAGGAGCAGGCGCCCCGCAGAAGAGAGTGGCCTCATTTGCTCTGTCTTGACTCCTTCTACTTGCTCTCCCTTTGGCTTCCTTTGTGGCAGCCCAGGGTTGCCTGAGACACACTGAGAGAGGCCAGGACAAGGTCTGGGCCATTATATTGTGATGTCCTTGTTGGGGAGTTGGCCAGGAAACACAGGTCTGTGGGCAGGTGGATGTTAGTTTAGTAGAGCAGCTTGGGTTTCACTTCAAAGGTGGGGGCTTTGGTCTAGGATACTCTGTCTCTCAGTGAGCTGATGAAGTACCCCATCCCTATGAAGTAGTCTTCATTAGGCTTTAAAAAGAAAAACAGATGTTAATAGGTACTCCTTCTGTTCACTGTTGGTATTTGTCAACAAACAAATGTTCCAGACTAGAAATTCTCAAGGTTTGCCATCTAAGGACCCTTCCAACTCTCCTTATTGCACTAAAAGAGGCCTGTGTGACAGGACTTGCTTCCCAAGGAAAAAGAAGGATCAGTACTATCAGAGGCAGTCCAGCGTGATTAAGAGCTCAGGCTGCACTTATGTGAGACAGATCAGGTAGCCAGTCCCAGCTCCACCATTTCCTGCCTATATCACCTTGAGCCAGTCATTTAACTCTTCTGGCCTCCATTTCCTTATCTGGAACGTGGGTGTTGAAACAGTCCCCACTGCAAAGAGTGAATGTAAGGAATGAATGAGAATGTAAATGCATATAAATGCATTTAATGTAAGTGCATGTAAAACACTTAGCATGGTGTCCTGGCCAGAGTGGCTCAGTTGGTTGAGCATCATCCTGTGCAGCGAAAGGTTGGCTCGATTTCCGGTCAGGGCACATACCTGGTTTACAGGTTCAAGCCCTGGTTCGGGCACCACAGAAGGCAACCGAAGGGTGGTTCTCTCTCTCTCTCTGTCTCTCTCCCCCCCCCCTCCCTCCTTCCCTTCTCCTTCCTCTCTCCAAGCATGCCCTTGGGTGAGAATTTTAAAAAAGCAAAACTTAGCTTGGTGTAGGGGCATGTGCATGTGCTCAGTGCTCAGTAAATGGTAGTGCTGGTTGTTATTATTTTTTTAATCTTCAACCAAGGATTCCCCCCCCCATTGCTTTTCAGAGAGAGTGGAAAGAAGGGAGGGAGAGAGGGAGGGAGGGAGGGAGGGAGGGAGGGAGGGAGGGAGGGAGGGAGAAGAGAAGAGAAGAGAAGAGAAAGAGAAAGAAACATCTTTTTGAGAAAGACACATTGATTGGTTGCCTCCCACATGCCTTGGACCAGGGCCCAGGATGGAGCCTGCAACCAAGGTATGTGCCGTTGACCAGAATTGAACCTGAGACTCTTTAGTCCGTGGGCTGATGATGCTCTAACCACTGAGCCAAACTGGCTAGGGTGCTGGTTGTTATTTTTAATAAATTCTTCTTTTTAAAAGATCCCTCAGGATTGATATTTTCACCAAGCCTTCTGGGGAGCGCTGGGAGGAGATTAAAGGAGAGATTTTTCCTGGAGCCCAGCCCTGGAAGAACAATGGCAGGGTGACAATTCTGAGGTCTGCTGACCCCATCATTTCCACCTGTGGTTACCCTAGGCCCTAGATTTTTGCCACCCTAGGGCAGCGATTTTCAATCTTTTCTTCACATAAACTAGTTACTAAAATTCTGCGACACACCAAAAAGTTTCTTTTTTGTCGATCTGACAGGAAAAAAAATAGGTATAATAATAATAGTAATTATCCTTTTTGCTTCACAGTGACTTTTTAAAAAATCAGGTGCTGCCCTGGCCAGTGTTGCTCACTGGTTAGAGCATCTGCCCACATACTGAAGGGTTGAAGGTTTGATTTCCCATCAAGGGCACGTACCTGGGCTGCAGGCTCAATCCCTGGCCTCTGTCAGGGCGGGTGCAGGAGGCAACCAATCGATGTTTCCTCTCTCTCTCTCTCTGTCTCTCCCCCCCACTCTCAGAAGAGCAATGGAAAAAATATCCTTGGGTGAGGGTTAAAAAAAGAAAAATAATTAACCAATCAGACACAACCTTATTATTAGACGTATCTAATGAGATACAACCCTATTCTGTGATCTCTGTTTATTGTTCAAGACGAGGCATTTACACCGGACAGCTGTGTGCTGGCTGTTGTCATTGTTTTTTTTACAATCTAAGGGAGAAGAGGTCAGCGCCCCTGAATAAATAGTCAAGTATTGCGTGTTTTAAGAATTCTCGCGGCGCACCGGCTGAAAATCACTGCTGTAGGGCAAACCCCTTCGCATGAAGAGAGTCATAGAGGAGCCAAGGACCCAAAGCCAAAGCAGCCTGGGGTTCAGTTTTGTCACATTTACCCAGCTTCAAAACCTGCTTGTTCTTCTGCCCTGGGTGGTTTGCTCAGTGGTTAGAGCGCCAGCCTGTGGACCGAAGGGCCCCAGGTCAGATTCCTGCCCAGTTGCAGGCTCCATCCCTGGCCTTGGCCGGGACACATGTGGAGGCAGCCTGTCGATGTGTCTCTCTCATATTGATGTTTCTCCCTCCCCCTCTCTCTTCTCTCTTTCTCTGAAAAGCAATGAAAAAATACCCTTGGGCGAAGATTAAAAAACAAACAAAAAAACCCTGCTTGTTCTAGTTGCCAGCTCTCTAGCCTCAGGCACATCACCCAGCTTTGAGAGCTTCAGTTTAATCACAGAGATAATATCCACCTTCTAGATCAGGGGAGGAATCCGTGAGAACTAGAAAATGCTTAACACGCTTCCTTCCCAGAACCTGCTCAGCAAATAGTTGCTCTGCTTATTGTGATTTTCATGGTACAGCAAGATGGAGATCAAGAGTGTAGCCTAATGATGCAATTTAAGAACGTGGGGCCTGGAATGAGACTGTCTGGGTTCAAGCCCTATTCCTATTATTCAGTAGTTTGGTGACCCTGGGCAAATAACCTCTCTTTTCTTCAGTTTCCATGTGTGTAAAATGGGGAGAGTAATAGTACCCACTTTGTGGAGTTATTGGAAGGACTAAATTAAAGTGCCTACAGTCCTGGCTGGAACAGAGTACGTGCCAGAATCATTACTGATATGAATGGACTACTCTGAGAGAGCCTGCCTGTTAAAAGCACGTTTGGCAAGGAAATGTTGTATGTTGGGCCAGGCCCCAGCATCACCGCCTCCTCTCCGGCAATCTTGCTTGTTCCTTACGCCCTAGTGCAACTTCCTCTTCTGAGTGTCCTGTGGATTCTTAGTCCTTTTGACCATATTCTAGTCTGTCCTATTGCCTGTCCTGGTACAGGTCACTGTCTATTATCTGCTCTCTGCTCACTCCACTTAAAGTCCATATCCTGCGCCAGCCCCCAGAGCTCCACCGTGCCTGTATTCCAGCTCTGTCTGCAGCTATGCTACCCACCCAGGCCCAGATCACTTCAAGGTTCAGCCCCTGGAAGCAGAGCATTACCCCAGGTCTTGCAGAGGCTTGTTTGGCCACCACCCTCACACAAACAGGGAGTTGGAAAACATTCAAAGGTAGATTATATAGATAATGAAATTCCTGATACTATAGCCAGTGTACATATACATTTGCCTGATTCACTTCAATATTCCTATGATAAAGCCAAAGACTAGGGCATGTACAGAAAATTTAGTGTGTAGGTATCTGGGCTGTACTACCAGATAAACAGTAGATTATTATTATCATTTATTATTATTTTTAAACTCACAGTCCCCTTGGCATAATTCATCCTGGTTGGATGGGTAGGATGCCCTAGCTCTTGCTCAGATGAGGCTGCCACTTCAGGCATTATTTCAGGTGTCCTGTCTAAGCCTGTGGGCAGGTGTTTTTAGATTGTGCAAGCTAAGCCCTCCATGAGCTGACCCATACCTACCTGCTTGCTGAGATCTTTTTAGATATTAACTTTTTATTGAAAAATATAACATATAGACAGAAAGGTGCACAAATCATTAGTGTACAGTTAAATGAATTTTCACAAAATGACATATAACCCTCACTCAGATTAAGAAAAAAAATGTTATTGACATCCACAAGAGAGCCCCCTTTGCTTCCTCTTCCAGTTTTTCCTCCCAACTCTCACCCTATTTTTGACATGTTGAGCTAATTACAGTCCCCACCCTTCCATCCCCAGCACACCATTCTCTCTTGCCCTCCTGCCTGTTCAAATGCTGTTTCCTTAGACTGCCAGGCCTCATCTACCATTGTTCAAAACTCAGGTGTCAGCTTCCCCTGATGGGATAGGTATACTTTCTTAATACTTTCCTCCTGTATTTGTCATTACTTACTGGGAGCTCCCTGAGGACAGAGCCTATCTGAGTCACCAGTCTCCCTGGCACCCAGCACAGGCTTGGCATAGAGCAGGCAGCCCAGAAATATTTACTTATTGCAGTTTGTCTAAAGTAATTAAAGTCAAATTTTACTTCAAACATATATCACCTTCCTTCTGCCTTCCTAGCTCATTTTTTCTTGCTCCTTCTAGCTTTTTTCAAAAAATAGCGTCCTGTCTGCATCTCTTGTGTGCCTCCATACTCCCCCTCACTTTTTCTCAGACTGTGCATGTGCCCTGTCCACACCTGCCCGGCATCCCACACACTAGGCTCCTGACTGTTGCAGTCCCACATTTCTGCCCCCAGATTGCAGGTCTCAGCCATCCGATAGTTTACACCGCCAAGAGCATTCTGTGCCCGGCTCCCGGCCACACAAGTTCTCAACTGCCATTTTGCAGGCTCTGTTTTATTCAAGAGTCAGATTTATTTTGTGCTTTGCCTATGTTTCATTACCCATGGGTTTTCCTTTCTCAGGAACATTGGTTTCAGCTAGACTTATTGTAGTGATCATTTAGCAAATACAGATATTAAATCATTATGCTGTACACCTGAAACTAATATGATGTTATATGTCAATTATATCTCATTTTTTAAAAAGAACATTGGTTTTGTTTAATATGCTTGCATTTTTAAAAAGGATTTCATTTGTATCATTGAATGATATTCATTCATTTGTTCATCACATGTGCCAAGCACTGTGCTAGGTGCTGCAGATTCAAAGTTAAAAGAGGTTTTTTGCCCTTGAGAAAGTCACAGACAAATGGGGAAAGAGAGAAACATTAGCAAATTATTATAAGATAGTATCAGTATTGAAAGAGACTATTGAATGAATTAAGAGAATGGGCACTGGAATTAGCTGAGGGATTCTATTACTTAAAGTGATACATGACTTAACCTTTCCATTTCTGTACCTTGGTTTCTTCATCTGTAAAGTGGGTAGAATAAAAATGGGTAGGAAAATTAGAGCTTTCACAAGGTTGTTGTGATGTTTACTGGGGGCGCGCGTGTGTGTGTGTGTGTGTGTGTGTGGTTGAAGCCAGGTACTGTTTTAGATATAGAGGATAGGTGCCTGGCACCTAGTAAGTGATCAATAAATGTTAGCTATAATCACTAGTATTATCATGTCTACTTAGGCCTTATAGAGGAAGTGGCATTTCAATTGGCCTCTCAAGGATAGGTCTCTACTAGAACGAGGGCAGGGAAGGACAGCTTAGGCAGAAGGAATGGCCTGAGAACAGACACAGAGGAAAAAAATGGCATGATGTTCTTAGAAATTGCGGTGTGGCCCATTGTAACTGGAAGACGGGGTATGTGTAGGAGAGTGGTGAGAGGTGAAGCTGGAGAAATAGACCCAGAGACTGAAGGGTCTTGTTTGTTGTTAGAGTTTGGACTTAATCCGATAGATGAAATAGAACCATCAGAAGTCTATGGAGAGGCTTGTCACAATTTAAACTGTGTTTTGGAAAGATCCTTCTGGTGCTTCTGTGGAGAATGGACTAGATAGGAGGGGTTTGGGGAGATCACTGAGGAGAAGGAAGAGGCTGCTGACAACTCCTGGTGAGATGATGAGAGCAAGAACTGCAGTGAGGGATGTCCCAGAGGTGGGTCCACAGGGCATGGTGGCTGGTGGAAGGACTGTGGGACTGGAGGGGTGGAGAATAGCTGGGGTGTCTGGGGGGGATATTGATGCCACTTACTAGCCAAGAGAATAGCAGAAGGAACACATTTTTCCTTCCTAATGATTTTATTCGAGGAAGGAAGGAAACTCACCCGTCTATTCTGTTTTAGGCTATGCGCCCTTTCTTTTCTCTTGGGCCTTATAAATAGTCAGCTGCTGCAGACAAGTAATTACTGATCGCAGGCAATTAGGACAGGAGGTGGCTGTGTTTATTTCACTCTCTGGTGTCTTCTGCGGGGGAGAGAGGTGGAAGTCATGTGTTTGTTTTCACCACATTTGTAAGAATGGGTGATGTTGGAACATTAGCCTCCCTTCTGTGGTAACAGACACATGGGCCTCTTCTCTCCCAATCTCTGTAGAAAACATGTTTAATTAAAAGGTTTTTTCCAGCACTGGCCAGTGGTTCAGTTGGTTAGAGTATCATCCTGTACACCAAAAGGTTGCGGGTTCGATTCTTTGTCAGGGCACACACCGAGGTTGTGAGTTTGATCCCTGTTCCTGGGGCGCACGGGACAGTCACACTGGTCAGGGCCGTTCTTTTCTCCCTAAAATCAATGAAAACATATTCATGGTTGAGGAGAAAAACAAGTTTTTTCCAGTTTTTTCCCTGCTCTTAGCCAGTTTCCCACAAAATATCATTAGATTGTTGGCCAAGTCAAGGAATCCTGAACCCATCCTAGTTGTTGGGCTCCATAACATCACCACTGCCATCTTCCTGTCTCAGAGTTGACCTGGATCTAGTTCTAGGCGTCTGTGGCTGAACAGGTGTCTGGGGGCCTCTGCTGGTGGCACAGCTTTGCTGGGCATGATTCTGTGCTTGCTTAGCCATATTTACAAGTACCCTGGATACAGGATATCATGCCTGGCACTGATTAACATGGCAAGACAGCCCATCCCATAGAATTCTGTCCTTTGTCTTTTACTTCCAGCTTCCTCCTTTCTCTGCCTTCCTTCCACTTTCTTTCAACCAGGAATTGTTCCCTAGGTGGTGAGTTTCCTTGGTTAAGGGATGGAACACTCAAAGTTATTTTCTCTCTACCCCTTTTCCCATAAAGTAGTCACATTCATAATCCTCACTCTTCCAAGATGGATCTTAGATTCTTCAAGTAGATAGACCGCTTTGGTGGGCAGAAAATCCTGTTTGTCTCTGGAGCTGGGTTGGTAGAGGGTGAAACTACTTGGACTGAGTGGGGTGACTAGTTCCTCCTGTTAGGAAGCACCATTGAGAGGATGTTTGTTATTTTCAGTGAACAGTTGACTCCACACTAATCACAGTGATCATGGCCCGGCCGGTCGTGGCTCAGCGGTTGAGCGCCAACCTAGGATCCAGGTGATCGGGGTTCGGTTCCCGGCCAGGGCACATGCCCCGGTTGCAGGCTGGATCCCCAGTCGGGAGCGTGCAGGAGGCAGCCAATCAATGACTCTCATCATTGATGTTTCTGTCTCTCTCTGTCCCTCTCCTTTTCTCTGTCTGAAATCAATAAAGATATATTTTTTAAAAAAGTGATCATGGATATTGTCATTTTATGAAACATTATCATTATAGGACACCAGCTTTGGACTATCAATTACACTCTACTGATTTCTAGGCTACTTTGAAACTTCTGTTGTAAACTAGGCTTTTCTAGCCTTGGCTTTAATGTACTCTATCTTAAACCATCTGAAAGGGAATAGCTATTTGTTTTTTGAAAAAAAAGAAATCAGTCTTTTTCTTAAGACAGAAGCATTGGGGAGAAAAAGGGACATCTGTAATATTTTAAACAAAAATAAAATTAAAAAAAAAAAAGACAAAAGCAAAGCATGTTTTCATTATAGAAAGTTTGGAAACTACAGAGAAGCCAAAGTATGAAAAAGTATCCATAATCCAACAAGACAGAGATAACCACTATGAATGTTGTGGCCTAGCCTTTTAGCCTTTTTTAAAAAAATGTGTTTATGTATATATTTCTTAAATTTTTATTTTTTATTTTTATTGAATTTACTGAGGTAACATTGGTTAATAAAATTGTTTATGCATATATTTTTTTTTAAATCACAGTATATATCTCTTTTATAACCTTCACTTAATAGGATTAAAAATATCTTTCTGTGTTATGGTAAATTTTTTATGACATCATGTTTAATGATTCCATAGTGGCCCATTTTATGTAGGGGATAAAAACATTAATAAAATCAATATAATGTAAGCCCTGGCCAGTATGGCTAAGTGGTTAGAGCATCAGCCCATACACCAAAGGGTGTCCAGTTCGATTCTGGTCAATGGCATATACCTGGGTTGCATGTTTGATTCCCTGCCCTGGTTGGGGTACATGCAAGAGGCAACCAATCAATGTGTGTCCCTCATATAGAAGTTTCACTCTCTTTTTCTATCTCTCTATCTCCCCCTCCCTACCTCCCTTCCACTCTTTCTAAAAAAAATCAATGGAAAAAATACTCTCCGGTGAGGATTAACTAACTAAATAAGTAAATATAATTTAATTTGGAAAAAAATAATAAACACATGTCTTGAAGATAGTATATAAAGAAGGGTGCTATAAAAATAGTCATGGGGCCTGAGCCAGTTTGGCTTAGTGGTTAGAGCGCTGACCTGCAGACTAAGGGTCCTGGGTTCGATTCTGGCCAAGGGCACATCCTTGGTTGCAGGCCCTCGATCCCCGGCCCTGGTCCGGGTGTGTGAAGGAGGCAACCAATCAATGTGTCTCTCTCACATTGATGTTTCTCTCTCTCTCTCTCCCCCCTCCTTTATACTCTCTCTGAAAAGCAGTGGAAAAAATATCCTCAGGTGAGGATTAAAAAAACAAAATAAAACAGTGACAGGGACGTGCTCTCTTTAGAGTATACCCGCACCCCTCCTTTTCTTGGGTGTGTACTTTTGTTCTCTTTCTCCTAAACTCTAAGGGTCCCCACTAGACTTGCAACCAGGGGAGCAGCAGCAGCTTATCCTGGGCTAACCCCCAGAACCTGTCTCCAAGGCCCCCTTTTCTCTGACTTTTCAGTGAGCTAAAAGCAGCCCCACCTTGGCCTACTTCTGTCACTGTGACTTTTATTTCTCAATGAGTCCGCGAAGCCCAGTGTGGCTCACTTCTTTCCTATAAAGTTTCTAGAGAGCCAAAACAGCACCACCTAGGCTCTCTCCTGTTGTTTCTTCTATCCTAAGCTCTTCCTTTGTTTCACTGTCCCCAGCTTTAATAAATGTACTCTAGCCCGGCCAGCGTGACTCCATGGTTTAGTGTTGACCTATGATCCAGGAGATCGCAGTTCAATTCCCTGTCAGGGCACATGCCCAGGTTGTGGGCTCGATTCCCAGTGGGGAGTGTGCAGGAGGCAGCCAATCGATGACTCTCTCATCATGGATGTTTCTATCTCTCTCTCTCCCCCTCTCCCTTCCTCGCTCTGAAATCAATAAAGATATATTTAAAGTAAATAAATAAGTAAAGTAAATAAATAAATAAATGTACTCTAAAAAATATATAGTGATGGGGTTTTAGAACATCCAAAGGATTGGGTTTCACGCTCTGAATAGTTTAAGCAATAATTGCAGGCTTAATCAATTGGTAACTTGACTAGGACGTGGTGTTAATAGACTTGATCCCTTTATTCATCTTTGGGCTGAAGTTTTGTAAAACCTTCTGGGTCTGGAAATGTTACAGGAAATATTCCTGTGGTGTCTCAGGTTGCTAAAGGTAAATGGTTTTAACTTCCTTGTTTTCCTTTCATCGGAATTCAAGCCAAGAGGCTCCCTGTGTGAGTTTCCATAGCACCTTGTTTATCAGGCGATATTTGACAGGCGATTATTTGAAAAGTTATGGAAAGTTACTTGTTTTGGGGACCTTCTGAGTCTAATCCTGATTGATGAGGCTGGATTATTCCATACACTTATTTCTTTTTACAGGTAGTGCCTTCCTCAGTGCTATTTTTCTTGCTTTAGCAACATACCAGTCTCTGTACCCACTCACCTTGTTTGTCCCAGGACTCCTTTATCTCCTCCAGGTAAGCACTTGCTGGTTAGAAGCCAGCATTCAAGTGACATTTAATACTTGGCCTCGTCCCTGCTTGGGGGAAAGAAGGGCATGGCTTAATCAAGGCAATGGGACTGGGTCTCCAATTCACACTTACTTATTTGCTTCTACTTACAAAGAAACTTGACTAACTTTAAAACCAAGTGGGTAAAAGTGGGGGATAAATGGTGATGGAAGGAGTTTTGACTTGGGGTGGGGAACACACAATACAGTATACAGATGACATACTGTAAAATTGTATACCTGAAACCTATATAATTATATTAACCAATGTCATCCCAATAAATTCAATTAAAAAAACACTCGCAGAATATACACATCTCAAGAGCAAGGAACTGCTTGCAGGTCCCAGCTGGTCCAAATCCATTGTTAGAAGAGAAACATTTCTTGAAAGCGTAGAGGAGGCAGTGTCAAGATTCAAAGCAAGAAATGTCTAATTTCAGAGCCATTGTTCTTAAGTATAAGCACTATTGCTAAAACTGAGTGTATACCCCCATTTATTAAAATAGGCCATGTGCTTGCCATTTTAAGTGACTTTATAATATATCTTTGTGTTTATGTCATGATGATATATGGTTAGCTTGGTCTAATTGTGATTAATGTAAATAGTATAGAAATCTGGTTTTCTTTTAAGTTATTTCCTTAAAGTATGTTTTTCCAGCTGAATCATTGGACCCAAAGGTGTGAGAAGTTTAGTAGTTCTTAACATGCAAGACCAGATTGTTTGCCTGAAAGCCTGAGCCAATTTGCAGTGCCATCACCAGTGTCTTAAGTGAAGTGACCCACTTCCTCCCAGGGTGCCATTGGCTTTTTAAATTTGACTTATGATTGCTAGTTTAATAGATGTGACACCATACTGTGAAATTATTTTGCTCTGATTTTCTTTCTAGATTTTTTTGAACCCAAGCATTTTTCTAGATAACTATGTGCTGTTTGTATTTTCTTTCTTACTTCATATTTACAGTTTATTTTTTAGAAAGTCTGAGCACTAAGGGGAGTGCATGCAGCCAGAATTTTTGTGTAACTATTTACCAAATAAGTACTGTTAGCCCTGGCTGGTGTGCCTCAGTTGGTTAGAGCATCGTCCCAATATGCCAGGGTTGCAGGTTCAATCCCAGTCAGGGCACATACAAGAAGCAACCATTGAATGCATAAATAAGTAGAACAACAAATCAATGTTTCTCTCTCTCTCTCTCCTCTCTCCCCCTCTCTGTCTTCCTTTATCTCTCTAAAAATCAATCAAAAAATTAAACAGCATCACTATTTAAATTTTTAAAAATGTATTTATACATACACATGAACTGACTACAATTTTTTAAATGGTTTGTAAAGCCAATTTCTAAATAATTGTGTAAATATTTAGAAATTGGCTTTTCTAAAGCTTTATGTAAAATAGCTTTTGTTTAAACCCTGGCCAGTGTTGCTCAGTCATTAGAGCGTCAGCCTGCACACCAAAGGATTGTGGGTTCGATTTCCGGTCAAGGGCACATACCTGGGTTGCAGGTTTGATCCCTGGCCCCTGTCAGGGCATGTGGAGAAGGCAACCAATTAATGTGTCTCTTTCACATCAATCTCTCTCTCTCTCTCTCTCTGCCCCTCCTTCCACTGTCTCTAAAAATCAATGGGAAAAATATCCTCCATTGAGGATTAACAAAAAAACTAGTCTTTAAAAAAAAAATAGCTTTTATAATAATAATTAATTAATTAATAATAGCTTTTGTTTAAAACTTAAGGGAATTGCCTCCTGACAACAGTGAACTACTTGAGTTATGAAATCAAGCATCTCAGCCAGTCACTTTCTTCTGTCCTCCAGTATTTACCTCTGCCAGTATTTACTGGGCACCTTCAGTATGCTCCCTCTGCAGATAGAAAGCAGTTGAAGGTTGCTGGGCAGGGGAGTGCTGCAGGAAGACTGCTCTGGCAGCCTGTTAGGTGGGTTGGCGTGAGGGGGAGCTGAGGTTGGGAAAGGTTAGATCATCATATTGGATCGAGTCAGAGGCTTCGACTGGGGTCCCATCCAGTGTGAGGGGAAATGGAGAGATGAGGGACTGGATGCAAAACTCCAGAACGTGGGATTAGCTGTGCCTGGCAGCCATCTATATGTGAGGAACCGGACTAGGAAGAGTTTGGGATGAACTAGAGGATCCCATTTGTGTAGAAATTAAAATCCCAGCCCATACTGTATTTACTTGTTTTTATGTAAGTATATAAAGTGGCCTAAAATGCAGTAGGGCCTTGTGAGTCAGCACGGCATTTGGAAAATCAGTCCCGTCACATCCAGGAAATATACCCACCTGTTTAAATATGAGGGAGGGAACAGAAGAGGAAATTATCCTTTAGGGCTTAGTTCCTCAGAGACCATTAAGTGAACCCTTCAGGCCTGAGTTTCAAAGAGATCCATAGGCTCCAGGGAGAGAAGGTAGAAGCAATGGGTGGGAGCTATAGTCAACTCAGTAAAAAGCAGCAGTTCTGTGACAGCATGGGATGTCTCAAGGGAGGTGAGTTCCCTGTGAATCACAGTGTTTAGGCCACAGGCTGAATGGCCACGTGTTGGGGAGTCTTAGGTAAGCATGGTTAGCTGGACCTGATAATCTTAATAAAACCCTTTTAAGCCCCAAATCAAAATGAATTTGATAACCACCAGGAAGTGACACATCTGCTCCTGATACTATGTTTTTCTCACAGTTTTTTCAAGCCCTCTATAGGCACATACTTCCCTCTAGGAAACGTGTAATGGTGGGACACAGAGCACTGGCTTGACTAGAATATCGTGTTAAGATGGAAAGTAAAATGGTCCTCAAAGACTAATGGTACTATGTCAAAAGAACAGTGGAACCAGCTCAAAGGGGCTCCTTCTGGCTATATTTAGGATATTTTGAGCATTAAGTAATTGTAAAACACTGAATAAATAAAAATTCATGTGTCCATAATTATGCTCAGAAAAGGAGTGAGGAGCCCAGGCGGGCGTGGCTCAGCGGTTGAGCTTCGACCTAGGATCCAGGCGATCGGGGTTCGATTCCCGGTCAGGGCACATGCCCGGGTTGTGGGCTTGATCAATGACTCTCTCATCATTGATGTTTCTATCTCTCTCTCCCCCTCTCCTTTCCTCTCTCTGAAATCAATAAAGATATATTTAAAATTAAAAAAAAGAAAGAAAAGGAGTGAGGAGAAGAAAAAGTACACATCATCATTGATTTGGCTGCTTTACCAATTTCTTCTTCTGAAAATTAATAATTAAAAGGAAAGAACTAAGCAGTTCCTTGCCTTTTAAAAAGGAACTATAGTTCTTTCCCAATTGATAAAGGAAAACTCTACAGAAGAATGCTAGCTTATAAATGTAGAAGGAATGACAGAATAGCAGACCCCAGTGAAATAATTGATCTAGCAAAGATCATTAATGGACACCAAAATCTTTAGATGAAAGATTTTTGGAGAACCAGGATATTTGCATTTGCAAAATATTACCCCCAACTCCCACCTCTGAATTGTCTGCTAATAGCAAAGGGAAAATGAAATCTTTACAAAGGAATGCTCTGGCTGTCACCAACTTAACCAGGTAACCCAGTCTCACTTACAGTAGAACAGCCTGACACGATGTGCTTCTCGATGTGGTGCAGCACAGAGTGCACAGCATTAGCTCCAAATCTTCTCACCTAAACGGATAACCTTCATTAAGCCCTTAGATCTGACTTCTGGCTTTTAGGAAATACAAGAGCAGAGGAGCAAGTTTAATGATACCATGTGGAAACAGTAAAAATCAGAATGTAGGATGGTCTATAAGACAGCTGGTCTGGTTCCCTTCAAAAAGTCATTGTCACAAAAAAGCCAAAGTGAGGGGACTCTTCTAGACTAAGGAGACACAATAACCAAGTGGAATGGGTGAGTCTTGATTGGATTCTGGTTTGGAAAAAACAGCTATAAAGGATGTTTAGGGGGCATTTAGAGTATTTTGAAGATCCATTAGGTATTAGTTGATGATAGGAAATTGTTAATTTTTGGATTTGATAACAGTATTGTGGTATATAGGAGAATGTTCTTATTTTTAGGAGTTATATGCAGAAGTGTTTTAGGGGAGAGGTGTCATGATGTGTAGAAAATTTATACACAGAAAAATTTATACACACAGATAAAAAATATGACAAGGTGTTACTATATAATCTAGGTAGCATATATGGTTGATTAGTGTATTCTTTCAACTTTTATGCATGTTTGAAATTTTATAGTAAAAAGGAGGGAAATAGAATACAGGCTCTGAAGTTCTTTTGGCTTGGATACTTATTAGCTTTGTGATCCTGGGCAAGTGAACTACTTCTCTATGCCTCGGTTTTCTCATTTATAAAATGGGGATAATATAATAGTAACTACTGTAAAGGGTTAATTATATGTCAAATATTTAGAACAGAGTATGGTAAGAGTTCAACAGATATTAGTTATGGTTATTCGTGTTCAAATATTCATAGAAAGGACAGTGCCACCAGTTTGAAGGTACATGGAGTGATGAGGGGAAAAGAAAATATTTAATTTTCTATAGTCAAAGGAACGATGAAAGTTAGTTTGTATTTACTTCTTTGACACTACAAATCTGCCTCCTTTGTGCTGGTGGAATTTTTAGAGGTAGGTGGTGGACAGGCTAGTGTCCAACCAGTACCAGAGGCAAAGCTGTTTTTCTCTTCCCCATGTGAAACACAGGAAGGCTTCAGCATCAAAGGCAGGGGATGCTGCATCTGGCTCTCTGGTGAGTCACTTATGAAAATGGTGGTTTGAGCTCACTAGCCTCCTTCCCCAACTTTGCTCTTCCTCTTACCTTGGCTTAGGGCCTAGTGTCCAAATGAGAGACAAGCTTAAAATGTTATGATCTGATAGCATGCAGAATAAAATAGCCCTAAAGTGCACAGCACCTTGAGGCCGAGCTGTGAGGTTGGCAGAGGGAGACCCATGGTGCAGTCAGGGAAGTTCCTAGTTTCCTCCTTCCTTTTGCTTGGGATTCCTAAAACCTTGGAACCCCTTAAATAGCTTGAGGTTCTTATTTTCTTTGGAAGAAAGTAACAGAAACCAGGGGAAAATACCTTGTGAGTGCTGTTATGGTTTTGCTTTGATCCAATCAGGCCTCTTATCTTTGAACTGGAAAGGTTAATCCTGTGATTTCTATACTTTCTGGAGTTTGTGGTAGGTTATATGGTCCTACCTTGCACCAAAGGAGCCAAACCCAACCAGTTCTTTCTGGATAATGGGGCCCTTCCCTAGGCATTCTTTGGGGCCATGTAGAACTTTCACATTTTATTTTCTCTTTCCCCAGCAGCTTTCTGTTGTCTCTGCTGCCTCCAGAAGGTGGCCAAGGCAGAGGTGGCAATGCTGTTAGTTTCCTTTCCTTTTAGAACAGGTAAAAATGAGGGTAAGGGCATGATCATGCATTTGCAATGGGTCTTATCCTGAGTCTCATCCTTAGACTCTAAGAGCTTAGGTATAAAAAAATTTTGTTAAGTTTCTTTCTTTTTTTAAAAAAAGTTTCATTTTTCCTTTTTTAAAAATTTCATTTTTCAATTATAGTTGACATTCAATATTATTTTATATTAGTTTCAGGTGTACAGCATAGTGTTTAGACAGTCATATACTCTACAAAGTGATCCTCTCAATATTTCAAGTACCCACCTGGCATCATACATAGTTATTACACTATTATTATAATGACTATATTCCCTATGCTGTACTTTACATCCCTGTGACTATTTTGTAATTACCAATTTGTACTTCTTAATTCACTTCATTATTTTTCACCCAGTCTCCCAACCCCTCTCCCCTCTAGCAACTATCAGTCTGTTTTCTGTATCTATGAGTCTGCTTCTGTTTTGTTTGTTTATTTTGTTCTTTAGATTCCCTATATAAGTGAAATCACATGGTATTTGTCTTTCTTCATCTGACTCATTTTCCTTAATATAATACTCTGTAGGTTCATCCATGCTGTCACAAATGGTAAGATTTCATTCCTTTTTTTTTTTTTTTTTTTTTAATATCTTTATTGATTTCAGAGAGAAAGGGAGAGGGAGGGAGAGAGATAGAAACATCAATGATGAGAGAGTCATTGATCGGCTGCACCCCTCAACCCGTGCATGTGCTCTGACCGGGAATCGAACCCTGATCTCCTGGGTCCTAGTTCGACGCTCAACCGCTGAGCCACACCCGGCTGGGCAAGATTTCATTCTTTTTATGGCTGAGTAATATTCCATTGTATATATGTACCACAACTTTTTTATCTACTTATCTATTGATGGGCACTTGGATTGCTTCCATAACTTGGCTGTTATAAATAACACTGCAGTGAACATAGGGTTGCATATATATTTTTGAATTAGTGCTTTGGAAGAATTTCTTTTGTTAAGACCTTATTTAAAGTGTTTCTTTGAGTTTATTCTGATAACTGATTTTTCTTTTCACAACATTATCCTCGAAGGGAAATTATTTCTGTTTAGAAAAAGCTTTTCTCCCTAGTGATTTAGAGAGTTGGGGAGAGGGAGATAATTATACATTTCTCCCCTTTCTTATTATAGTGTGGTTTTACCTGAAGCAGTCTAAGGATCCTCTTACTAACCAAAATATTTTTATATATTAGCAACAATGTGATTTGGGGGATATAACTATGGGTTAAAATTTTCAGGTCGAGAGTACACATAGCCCAAGGCCCACATCTGACCCATGGATATGCTTTATTTGACCCTACTGTTTAGTTTTTTTAAATTAGTTGTCAATGTTTTAAAAATTCATGTCAAAAATTTGTATTTCCGGCTTCTTTTGCAAAACTTGAAGATCTATCTCCTTTAAAATATATCTTTATTGATTTCAGAGAGAGGAAGGGAGAGGGAGAGACAACTGAAACATCAATGATGAGAGAGTCATTGATCAAGCCCACAACCTGGGCATGTGCCCCGACCAGGAATTGAACCACGATCTGGATCCTAGAACGATGCTCAACCGCGGAGCCACACAGGCCGGGTGATCTGTCTCCTTTAGAAAAAACATACTGTCTTCATTTTACCACAGTCCCATATGCTTCATCTCTTTTCATTTGTCACCTGCCTGGTCCCTGTAGGTATTTGAATGTGTGTCTAGGAACAGTGACCTACCCAGTATCAGTGAGCATCCTTGGGGCCCAGATTGTGATCTTAAAATGCCATTTACTCGTTAAAAGAAACCAAGGCTTCTGAGAGATGGCTCATTGTAGGTATAGGGCAAGTAACATACAGGATGATCCTGGAACATTGTGATACAAGATATCAAGGAAGCTATCAAGGGCTGGCTGCTGGGATCATCTCAAAAGGACTCAGGATGCAACTTGGAGAGGCTCCCACTCACCAAAGGTGGGCAATTTGAGCATTAGAAAAAGAATTGCAATGGATCGAAACCTGTAAATATATTTAAATTTATAATAATATTTAAAAGCAAACCTAATTGGTCAAATTAAGAGAACTGACAGGGAACAAATTAATTATCTTGAAAACTGGATAAGTAAAAGGAAAAAATTTAAGCATTTATCCTGCCTTTTCTGTATCACTAGGTAACCATATAGTAGGTAAGAGGAAGCATCTCTTATGAAATTATTCCAGCTTACAAATGGAAGCAAAATGGTAGGATAGAATAATTCTGCAACCCTAGTTGATCTAGGCATTGAGTATTAAGAGCTACTAACATAAAAAACACAGACACACAAAAATCATGCCTCCTGATGAAAGAACATACCACTACCAAAGTTTTGCCAAAGGTATCAAATCAAAAATTGATCAAGCCTCTGGATCCAGCTGCCAATTTGTAAGAAATACTGAAGACAAAGTATGCAATTAGCAAAAAAACAGACTGTAGGGCATTCCATAGGTTAAATGCCCCAGATACTTCAACAGATGAATTGTAAGGAAGGAAAAAAAAGCCATGGATGGGAGTAGGGTGGGGTAGAGGACCTATATATTAAAAGAGACTTAAAAATTGAATCAGATTTTTAAAAAATGGCCAAGACTAAATAAACTATAGGGTAAAGGGATGCACATTTAGGTGGAAACCATAAAGAAAGGCAAGAAAGTGATATTCTTTACTATAAAGGCTAGGATAAATGTGGTTACTTTGGAGGGAAGAGGAGATTGTGGTGGGACAAGATACAGAGGGAGACTTGGGGAGTCACTGAAAATGTCTTTCTCTAGACCCAGGTAGTAGTTGTAAGGATGGATGTTTGCCTTACAATCATTCACTGACCTATATATTTGTTTTATGTGACTTTCTGTATTTTATTTTAAAATAAAAAGGTTTAAAAATTGATCAGAACATTTAAGCACCATTCTTTCAACTCTTCTACTTACATACTTTTTATTTTCAGTTATCATTCGCATTGAGCAAGAGTTGGGTAAAATGAATCCTCATCTGTTTGCCGCGAAATTTGCAGTCTGGACTTGTAAATTAAGCTTGGCTCTAGGGTTTGTAAATAACAAGCCA
This sequence comes from Miniopterus natalensis, assembly GCF_054644295.1. Taxonomy (NCBI): domain Eukaryota; kingdom Metazoa; phylum Chordata; class Mammalia; order Chiroptera; family Miniopteridae; genus Miniopterus; species Miniopterus natalensis. The sequence goes on from NC_142087.1 coordinate 12,702,119, forward strand.
TCAAAGGATTCCTTGAGGGTTTTTTTTTTTAAATATATCTTTATTGATTTCAGAGAAAGGAAAGGAGAGGGAGAGAGAGAGCTAGAAACATCAATGATGAGAGAGTCATTGATCAGCTGCAGCCCGCAACCCGGGCATGTGCCCTGACCGGGAATCGAACCCCGATCTCCTGGATCCTAGGTCGACGCTTAACCGCTAAGCCACGCCTGGACAAGCTCCTTGAGGTTTTTTTTAAGAATTTCAGGTGTTCCTCACTTTATGTAACAGGAGTAGTCCTGAAATAAGTGCAAATTCAGTTTTTATAAGTAGATTCAGTAAATATTCTTCATTACTTTATATTTTCAGGGCTTTGTTTCCCAAAATAAGCCTGACTCCCAAGACCAAGTCTTAAAAACAAAAATTATACCTAAAATATAGTGCACATTTTATAATCACAGATTTGCTAGGAAAAAAAATCATTCCCGCTTAAACATTGACAGTGACACTGTAGATCCAGTAAGCACTGAGAATGTGGTAGCAAACCAGAATTTTGGGGTTGCTAATGGGGTTTTCAGAGTGAGACCTCATCTCCTGCGTTTGTGCTTAGGACTCTCCTCAGAGAGCTGCTTTGAGCAGCCTTCCTGACTCGGTTCTCCAGGGCTCTTTCTCACTTCCCGCCCTGTTTCTTTTTAAATGTCATTAGCAGAGATGAAGGACAACACAAAACAAAACAGCTTTCTGCTCTGGAGCTTGCTTTCTTTGTGGTGAGACCACCCACCTCAAACTTCTCTCAAGGCCACTGTTACAAAACCTGTGAGTTAGACATGACCAAAATAGTCACCAGACTGCACACTTTAAAATGGTTAAATGCATGTTACATGAATTTCACCTCAAAAAAACCTGAATGCTATTGTTAGCTTAATTGCTCATATTTTCTAGCTTCGACCATGAAGAGCTCCTCCAGAGTGGCTCCTGTGTTCTTTGGACACGCCCTGACTGTTTTTGAGCCTTGACTTCCCTTTTTTCTGGTGCCACAAGATGTTCCAGGTCCATCTTGTATTTTCCTTGCCCAGCCCTGAAAGCGGTATTCTTCAAGGACTCTTGGTTCCTTTAGTGGAGAATGTTATTTAGAAACCAATGGTTTTGGGTATGCTTATTGTGATTAGGGAATCATTGCTTCGAGCAGACAGAGCTATGAAGTTATGCATACTAACCGACACATCCACACGTACAGTTCTTTGCCATTCTGTTTATACTCATACCTATGATTCCAGCCCAGCACCGCAGGGCTCGCTTTAGTCTCTCCCTTTCCCTTATAACTTCTTTCTCTTACAGCGAGAAACCTAGCTTTCATTATCTGCGATGTATTTTCTTGTTTGTTCAGTTCTAGTATGCATATAAAGTAGTTCTAGAATTGCTGTGAGAAATACCCCATAGGAAATACACTTACTAACTTGATTAAAAGCTTTATATGTAGTTCTTTTTGTCTTTAGCCTTACAACATTCCTTCAAGGTACTGTTCTCTTAGTCGTTAGTTTAGTTATTTTCTACCCCCGTGGGACCCTTCGGTGTGGTTGTGTTATTGATTTGTGATACAGTTAGGTTCATTTATTACTGTTTATGTTCATTTTGGATTCCCTCATATCCTGGTTGATTTTAGTTGTTTATTTTGGGGGTTTGAAATATTACTGTGCTTCTAAGAGTCAGCTATACAAAAAGATATATTGAGCAACTCTAAGACTGACAGTGTTCCAGACCCACAAGGAAGTGAGACAAAAATCTCTGCTCTCCTAGCCCGCTGGTGTCTCCAGGCAAGCGTGTGTAGCTCAGCTGTGACTCACGTTGTCTGATCTTCATTACACCTGCTTTTACTTGGACTGTAGTTCTGACAATGTCACAACCTCGTCTTCATTTCAACTGTTAGATTGATTTATTGCTCAAAATTCTCAGTATGTTCATGTTTTTTACGAGCAGAACTCCCCAGCCCCGCGATAAAAATTTCCCAGTGGGGACATTTGAGGAGGTCAAATCAGGTTGATTCAGGCCTTGTCCAGCTCAGAGTCAAGGAATGACTAAGATATGCTTCTGCTCTGAGTGCTCCAGTCTTAATTTTGTGATACAAACCACATGTGGAAATAGATTGTATTCTGTATATTCTTTAAAAAGGTGTATTCGGAGAGTTATTTGGCCCTCATCCCTGCCATCCTGCTCTTTGCTCTCTACTCCCCTGTCACCCCAAGTAATTATTTTCTTTAGTTTCTGGTTTATCTTTCCTGTGTTACTTTTGCACAAATGAACAGATACATATATCTTTTCTTTTATTTTTATTTTTTTATTTTTTAGAGAGAGAGAGAGAGAGAAGCACTGATGTGAGAGAGAAACATCAATCAGTTGCCTCCCATATGCCCTCCGCCGACCGGGATCAAACCCACAACCAAGTTATGTGCCCTGACTGGGAATCAAACCCGTGACCTTCCAGTGCATGGAATGATGCTCCAACCAACCGGGCCACACCGGCCAGGACACACGCATACTCTCTTACATCCTCTCCTTTCTTACATAAAGGATAGCATGCTCTAGATACTCTTTTGTGCTTCGCTTTTTTCACTTAACATTATTTCCTGGAAATTATTGAAACAGAGATATTCCTTATTCTTTTTTTTTTTTTTTTACAGCTGCATAGTACTTCATTGTGTGTTAACTTCTCTCCAGTGTATGGGAATTTAGATTGCTTCCAATATTCTGCAATTACAATGTATGCTTCAATGAATAACATTATGTATGTGTACTTTCGTATTGTTGAAGGTATATCTTCGAGGTTAGATTTCTAGAAGTAGAATAACTGACTTCAAAGATAAGTACAGATGTAGTTTTGTCAGATCTTTTCACATTTCCCTCCAGAAGGCGTGTACAAATTTTCTATTCCCACCAATCCCATAGGCTCTCTAACAGAATGTCATTACATTAAGAAATTTTTGACACTCTAATCATAAGAAATGATATCTAAATGTCTTAATTTGCATTGCTCTAAATATAAGTGAGTTTGAAATTTTTTTTCATATTTGTGGATTATCTGTTCATTTCCCCTCCCCCTCAGTTTTCTATTGGATATAGGTCCTTTTTCTCTCAATTTTTAAGAATTCTTTCTATATTAAGAGCATTAAACTCTTTGAAAATATTTTTTCTGCCCTGCCGGGCGTGGCTCAGAGGTTGAGCATAGACCTAGGATCCAGGCGATCAGGGTTCGATTCCTGGTCAGGGCACATGCCCGGGTTGTGGGCTCGATCAATGACTCTCTCATCATTGATGTTTCTGTCTCTCTCCTTCTCCTTTCCTCTCTCTGAAATCAATAAAGATATATTAAAAAGAAAAAGAAAAAAAAGAAAATATTTTTTCTGGTTTTTCAGTTGTCTTTTGACTTTGTTTATAGTTTTTTTCTTTTAACAGCTTTTATTTTTTATCAAGATATGATTATATACCATACAATTTACCTATTTAAAGTGTACAGTTTAATTATTTTTAGTGTATTCACAGAGTTTGCAGCCATCACCAGTCAACTCTACAACATTTTTATTACCCAAAAACCCCATACCCATTAGCAGTCACTCTGTTTTCCTCAGTGCCCCTCTCACCTCCAGCCCTGTTCTGCCTTCTGTCTTTATAGATTTTCCTGTCCTGCACATCTCATGCAAATGGAATCACACAATTCATGGTCTTTTCTTTCACTTAGCATGAGGTTTTCTGGTTCATCTCTATTGTAGCCTGTATTATTAGCGCTGCATTCCTTTTTATTGCCGAACACTGTTCTGTTGTATGGTTTGCTATGTTTTATTTATTCATTCACCAGTTGATAGGTACTTGGGTTGTTTCGACTTTTAGGCTATTATGAATAGTGCTGCTATGAACATTTGTGTATAAGTTTTTGTGTGGACATATGTTCTCATTTTATTTATGGCCATTTTGTTGCGTAGAACTTTTCATGTAATGTAATCAAATTTAATCAGTCTTCTATTGCCTCTGGAATTTGAGCTTTCCTCTACATCATGGTTAAAGACAAATTTACCATGCTTTTTCTAGCATTTCATGGTTTCATTTAAAAAAATATTTAAATCCTAATGCATTTTGAGTTTATTACAACAATAGTATGAGATATAGTTTTAATTTTATCTTTTTCCAAGTGGTTACCTAAGTTATCCTGGCACCACTTATTAAATAGTCCGTCTCTACCCCAGTGATACGCCACCTTTGTCATATACTAAATTTCTATCAGTATTTTGGTCTAATGCTGGACTTTGTGTTGTGTTCTACTAGTCCTTTTGTCTGTTTAGGTGCCAGTATTATGCTGTTTTAATTGTAGAGGTTTTATAGTGTATTTTAACGTCTGCTAGGGCTAGTCAACATTTTGTGATATTTCCTTATCACTGTTTTCCTAGCTATTCTTGCATGTTTGTTTTTCCATAGGAACTTCAAAATCGTCTTGTATAATTCCATAAAGTAGCTAGTTGGCATTTTTATTGGGATTGCATTTTGCATTGAATTTATAAATTAATTTAAGGAGAACTGACATATTTATAACGATTCTTGTTTAGAATCATTCTAAACAAGAGCAGGAGATGTCTGTCCATTGGTCCAAGTTGACTTTAATGTCTTTCAGGATTGCTTTAAAATTTTCCTTGAATAGGTCTTGCACATTTCCTGTTACATTTAAATCTAAGTTTTATTTTCCTTGGTGTTATTATTAATGTGGTTCTCTCTACCATTGTGTCCTCTAATTGTTTATTATTTGTGCATTTGAAGGCTATTTGTGTGTTAATTTTTTACCCTGCCACCTCACTGAATTTTTTTGTTGTTGTTTTTATCATAAGTAGTTGTTGCATATATCTAGATACTAATATGATTTCTTTAAGCTGTTTGTGATATATATATATATATATATATATATATATATATATATATATATATTAATAGCTTTTCTTATGTTGAACTAACCTTGAAATTTTGGAATAAACTCAACCTAGTCATAACACAACTTTATCATGATCTTTTTCATGGGTTGCTGAATTATATTAGACAATATTTCATTTAGCATTTTTGCATTTGTGTTGGTTAAGTGATTTTGGTATCAAGCTTATGTTATTTGCTGTGAAGATTACAATCATCTGTTTCTTGTATGTTGGTAGCACTTTCCTATAAAACGGCTGGGCCTGCTTTTTTCTTTATGGGAAAGTTTTTCATTACTAATTCAGTTTCTTAAATGGTTATAGGCCATTCAAAATTTTTTGTTTCTTCTCGAATTAGTTTTTTTCCTAATTTTTTATTTGATGCTTTCAGATCAGTTGAAAGACTAGAATAATAAATATCTTTTATGTACACTCCCCCGTTATCATTTTGCCACATTTTCTGTATCTTAATGTAGATATATCAATTCTTTTCTCTGTTTTCCCTGACTTATTGTCAGGAAGGTTACAGACAATAAGATATATCAACCCTAAATACTCAGCAGCTCTTTGTCTTTTTTTGTTAATCCTCACCTGAGGATAGTTTTCCCTTGATTTTTAAAGAGAGTGGAAGGGGGAAGGAGAGAGGAAGCAGAGGACACAGAGAAAGAGAGCAAGAGAGAGAGAGAGAAACATCCATGTGAAGAGACAAATCAATTGGTTGCATCCTGTATGCAGGATCAAACCTGCAACCCAGGTATGAGCCCTTGACCAGGAATCAAACCCGAGACCCTTTGGTGTGTGGGCCGATGCTCTAACCACTGAGGAACACCGGCCAGGGCTCAGCAGGTAACTCTTAAGAACTGGAGCATTTTTCTACATAACCACAATACTATTAGCACACCCAAAAAGTTGAATTTAACATAGATTCATAGTATCTATTACATACTCTCCAAATTGAAATTCTGAAATATTCACATGGCCTTTAGAGCACTTTTGGAGAGAGGTGGGTTCAGGATCCAATCAAGGATAAATTATTACATTTCATTGTCATCTCCTTTCATCACCTTTTATTTATTTTGTATGACACTGGTGTTTTAATTGAAACATTTAAATTGTTTATGTTTTTCATAGAATATGTCCATTTTGCCTCAGTTTTTAAACACATTGCCATAAGTTTTTAAATTTTATTTAAATATGTTTTTATTGATTTTAGAGAGAGAGGAAGGGAGAGAGTGATAGAAACATCAATGAGAAAGAAACATCAACATTGATTGGCTTCCTCCTGCACCCCCCTTGTCAGGGTCAAACCTGCAACCCAGGGTATGAGCCTTGATCAGGAACCAGCAACCTCTTGGTTCATGGGTTGATGCTCGACCACTGAGCCACACTGGCTGAGCTTAAATTTTATTTCTTAACACTGATGCACCGTTGTTGTCCCTAATGTTGTTTATTTGATCTCTCTTTTTTCTTGATCAATTTTATCAGAGTTTCATCAGTTTCATTAGTCATTTCTAAGAGCTGGCTTTTGGCTTTGTTACTTCCTTACATTGTGACTTTGTTTTCTATTTCATCAAATTCTAACTTTTACCTTTATTATTTCCTTCCTCCTTTGGGGGTTAATTCTATTATTCTTTTTCTAATGTCTTGAAATGGATGTTTAGCTTATACGTTTTCGGCCCATCTATTCAAATATAGGTTTATAAGGCTCTATTTTCCCCTGAGAGTACTCTTTTATCTACATTACACAAATAGTGATATGAGGTATTTTCATAACTATTTCTAACATCAAAATTTTCTATTATCACTTATTTGACTGCTGAGTTATTTGGAAAAGGGTTTAAAATTTTCCTAAGGGTTTTTTTTTTAAATCTGTATTGATTTCAGAGAGAGGAAGGGAGAGGGAGAGAGAGATAGAAACATCAATGATGAGAGAGTCATTGATCGGCTGCCTCCTGCAGGCCCCCGACTGGGGATCAAACCCCTGACCAGGAATCAAACCACTATCTCTTGGATCCTAGGTTGATGCTCAATCACTGAGCCACGCCCAGCCGGGCTTCCTAAGGTATTTTTAGGTTATCCTTTCATTAATAATTTTGATTAATTGCATTATGGTCACAGAATTGTGTCTGTATGAAACAGACTCCTTGAAATTTGTTGATATTGCTTTATGGCCTGATTTAGGTATGTGAAAATTTTGTATAAATGCCCCCAAATGCTTAAAATAAATGTAAGTTCTCCAGTTATTAGGTGTACTGTTCTATATAAGTATTATGTTTTATAAGATCTCAGATCAAATTTATTAGGTAGGCTACTTGTATGTGCTCCTTGTTACTGGTTTTTGTTTCATCTATTCAGTTACCCACTGATGACAGATTTGTCTGTTTTTCCTTTGCAGCTCTATCCATGTCTGTTCTATATATTTTGACAACTGTGTTTTTAGGTACATACAAATTTGGAACTGTTGTATCTTTCTAATGACTTGAACCTTCTGTCATTATGGAATATCTTTCTCTCTCTAATCCATTTTACATTAAAGTTTATTTTACCTGGTAACAGTATAACCAAACTAGTTTTCTTTTTGGTTAGTGTTTACCTAGAGTATCTTTTCAATCCTTTGATTTTTCAACCTTTTTATTTCCTGTGTTTTGCAGGATGGATCTTGAAGTTTAAGCTGATAACTGCCCTCTGTTCTCAACCTCCCTGAATGTACTGTGTTGCTTCTCTCCTAGCGGCAGTACATACCTGTGAAAGTGAAGAGCAAAGCCTTCTGGATCTTCTCTTGGGAGTATGCCGTGATGTACGTGGGAAGCCTAGTGGTAATCCTTTGCCTCTCCTTCTTCCTTCTCAGCTCCTGGGATTTCATCCCTGCAGTCTACGGCTTCATGTAAGTAATGACCTCAGTAGAAAACTCTGGAAGCTAATTTGGTTTTCACAGTTCCAGCTGGAGTCAGAGTACGAGTGACCACAGTGGTCTTCAAACTGTAGTGTGCATCAGAATTACCTTCCACCATTAGAGGATTTAAGTAAGTCTGAGGTAGGGACCAAGAATTTGCATTTCTAACAAGTTTTCAGGTGATACTGATCTGCTGCTCCAGGGCACACACGTAGAGAACCACTGGTCTAGAACATATGTTTGATCTATGAGACTAAAGAGCACTCTAGGGACATCCAAAGTGACTACCAGCCTCTGCCTAGAAGGTTTTGGTTCAGTCCCAAAGAGGAATGGATGTATTCCTCTACTGCAAGAGGGTCTTTTTAAAATAAAGCCACCTCTTATGTGTCAAACTTTTTAGAGAAAATCAAAATGGGTCTGCAGTAAGAATTATGCAGACATTTCCAAATGCTCTCTGTATGGTATGCTGAAGAGGGTAGCCACTGCCCAAGCTTCGAGGGGCTCACAGCCCAGTGAGGTGATAGACACTTAAACCTGTCAGGGTTGGGGAGGTATCTGGAGTGGCAGATTCTCCTTTGGGATTCTGGACTACTAATTTGTGTTAAATCCTGACTGAGCATAACAATGATTTTAGTAATTTCAGCTCTTCATGCTATACCTTGAATAGGAATTTGTAACTCCTTGGATAGAAGTGAAAAGCTTTTCTTGGTTTTCTGCTGGGCCACAGATTGTGTTCTTTACCTCATTTCACAGATAAGGAACTGTAGTTACAGCAGAAGACAAAGCCTTGCCCTGGGTGGAAGCCTGTGTTAGTAAAATCTATTTGTCCTTCATGCTCCATTTGTTCCCCTTTTGAAATTGTGAATTGGCATCAGTTTCAACTCCATATTTTTTCAAATAAAAAATATAATGTAAATTTTTAGAAGAGCCAGAATTGCAGCCCATTTTTATCTGATATAACACAATAAAAAGTTTTCCAGTTAAACCCTTACTTCTCTGATGAGGTCTGGTATGGCTCGCCAGAACCTGCTGATGGTTCGTCAGCCCCTAGAAGTCTCACTGCAGTGGCAGGTGCTCACGCTGTGGTCCTGCTGGGGGGATGCTGAGCAGGAATGGGGAGGAGCAGGATCTTTGAGCTTGCTTCTCTAGGCCAGTCTTTGGAATGCCCCAAAATAGATATTATTTATGTAAAACCCATTCCTCTTTTGTTACAGTACTGAGTTTCTCCTAATTTTAAATTTGGCAGTAAAATAAGGGCTGGTCTTTTGACTTCTAGCATGAATCCCTGCCTCATTTCATATCTTTGATGCATGCCAGAGTTTGGCTCAGCTAATATTTATTATAGGTTGTCATTCTCTAGTTTTTGTTAATTACCTATATCCAGGGTGCCTAGAGAGCCTCTCACATCCTGGTCTCTGTGGAGACAAAGTCATCCTTGGCGTCCCAGTAGTTATCAAAGTCTTTAGGAGAAAACCAGGTCAAAGCAGACCATTTATAACTTTGCTCTTTTTTTTTTCTCTCCCTTTGTTTTCTGCACTCCAGACTTTCTGTTCCAGATCTCACTCCAAACATTGGTCTTTTTTGGTACTTCTTTGCGGAGATGTTTGAGCACTTCAGTCTCTTCTTTGTGTGTGTGTTTCAGATCAACGTCTTCTTCTACACCATCCCCTTAGCCATAAAGCTGAAGTAAGTGGTTGGACCTGCTGCTGCTTTGTTCACAGAATCATTTGTAGCCTTGCAGATGCCCTTCACACTGGGAGCATCAGCTGTCAGATTTATGCCATCTTTGCCCAGGGAACCCTGCCCTCTATCACCCTGAGTGCCAGTACCCAGGGCCAGCAATATAGTCACACATGAGTACAGGCTGGAAGGAGCTCCTTAATTCTTCTCCTGGCCTCACTCTGGGGTACTCGAGCCCATACTGCTGCTGAGTTCACTCACTGTTTTGGATAAGAGCAAAGGTTGGAGTTGTGGGGGTTTGTCTTTGGAAAAAGTGAATCTTGTTGGGTGTCCTGTGTCGGCAGTCCAGTGACAGTTTGCCCAAGGGAACTCAGGATGTGTTAGTTGGGAATCTGGCCACCTCCAGCTCTGTTTAATCTTCTGATCAATTCCCCTCAAAAGGGTTGCCTGTGGAGCTCTCTTCTGCAGTATGAGAGAGTTAACATATGCTGAGCCCAGCTCCATCTCAGGCATTTTTCTAGGTTTTCTGAAGTGTATTCACTCCTAACCTTTCCAGTAGCTCTTGGACGTAGGCATCATTTTATCATCACTCCCATTTTATAGTTGAGGAAATTGACATTCAAAGAAGTGGAATGATTTTTCCCAGAGTCACATAGCTAGTATGCAGTGGAACTGGGATTCACACTCCTATTCGTCTGGCTCCAGAATCTGTGCTCAGCCCCCTGATCTAAGAGAGATCATTTGTAGTAGCCCCCGAAAATGGTTCTGTAATCCTAGCTTCAAAGAAGGGAAAACAGGTACAGATATGCCTGATGGTCCAGGGAAGCCAGGAGAGAGTTTGATTCAGATTTTAAGAGCTTGAGGTCTCTAATCTTTCTGCTGTTCTTCATGGCCAGTAAACCAATGCACATGGCTCCCATTCTGTAAAAGCTCAGAGCTGATGTTTCCTTCTCATGACAGCCTTGGCCTGGCATATGACAGGAATCCATCCTTCCTTGGCCTGGGAGGCTCCAGAACTCTGGCAGCCTTGCCCCAGGCAAGCTCTCCAGCTGTCTGCTCTCCACGTTCCCTGCCCTTGTTCTTGTCAGGCCCGGCCACTGGGCTGAGAGAAGCAGGGAGCCCAGAGCACCTTTCCTTGCTCTTGTCTATATAGCTAGCTCTCCAGTAGCTTTCACTGTCAGATTGTGAAAGGCCACATCATGTGACACCCTCCCCCTCACCTCCTAGTCACCAAGGCCTCAGAGTTTTGGGGACAAAGGATATGAAGATCCCTGACCTCCCCCACTGCTACCCTGCCATGCCCGGATATGAAGCTCCCTGCAGTTTGCTTCCAGTGCCAGCTTTGTGGGAACAGGGCTCTTCAAGCCACCTGTCCCCAGGCAGTGTTGCAGGAGGTTCTGGTCTCCATGCTTTTTGGCACTACATTTTCACTGGCCTTTTCATAGAAATGTTGCAGCTGTTACCACCTACCTAAAAAGCCCAAAGCCAGTGATTTGGATGGTCTTTAGGAAGATGCTCACTGAGCTAGCTGAACCCTTAGAAGCTACAGGACTGCGTGACTTTGCCAAGCTGAGTTTCTGAGGCATTTACTTGTAGAAGGACTGGAGTGTTTGGGTGTGTACATGTTTATCAAATTTTCATGTTTGTCATATCTCAGATTTACACCCATTGAGTCATCCTGACCTTTGACCTGCAAGACAGGAATGTCATTAACCTCTGAAGAAAACCTGCCTGAGCTGGGCATCCAGGAACTGTGCAGATGTAGGCTATGTGCAGGTTGTTTAGATGCAGCTGACCAGGGTGTAGATTTGGCCTCTTTGTGTTTGCCTCCCTTTTGCATGTGGTGAGCTCATGGAGGAGCCCTGGAGATTGAGCTGTTCCCCGCCCTCCCTGATCAGAGCTGTCATCGTGCCAGGCACTCAGGAGAACAGTGTGGTGCTTTGGAGTTCTGAAGACAAACAGCTCCTTCGCTTACTAACTAACTCACCTTCTCTGAGCCTGATTTCCTCATCTGCACAGTGTGGGTGACAGCATTGCCTGCCTCGAGGGGCAGTTGAGGTGTAGTGAGGATCACACATGCAATGTTGCAAGAAAAGGGCCTGGCACAGAACTTAGCAGAGCAAGGGTTCGGGGAATGGTAACCATTTTGTTGTTAGTTTAAGGTAACAAAAACTCCATCCAGTTCGAGCCCTTAAGAGCTGAAAAGCTGCACAGCTCTCAGTTCTCTTTCTGGAAAATAGCTCATGTAGCTAAGGGTCTATAGACCCCACTGACCCAATTGTCAGAGAAAAAGCATCAGCAAGGAAGCACTTCCTGTCCTGGGTCCAGTTGTCAGGGGGGCCTCTGGCAAGGGAGGCTGCCTAATTACACTGTGACAAGCAGTCTTTTAAGCCCAGTAATAAAGAACCTCTGACTTCATTTGTGTTTTTTCCTTGGTGGCTCCTGGGGGGAGGCCTGGAGCTGGTTGTGGGAGGTTGTTGGGAAATGTCTCTGTGGGCTCTTTCTCTAGTGTTTGCTGGGCCCTCCTCACCACCTCTGGGCATCTCTGGGTCCTTACAGTTTTCGCTCTGCTACTTGGCCTGGCCCCAATGTCTTGTGGGTAGTGGAGCCAGCCCTTGCCTAAAGTACCCTGGAGAGTATTTTTGGATTTGAGGGATAGAGTCAGGAATCTCAGGTGGGCCTGGTTCCTGACTGATCTCTGTATGTCTCTCTTTCCTGCCCTACCCCAGGGAGCATCCTATCTTCTTCATGTTCATCCAGATTGCCATCATCTCCATCTTCAAGTCCTACCCAACAGTGGGGGATGTGGCCCTCTACATGGCCTTCTTCCCCGTGTGGAACCATCTCTACAGATGTGAGTATTCCTTCCTCTAATCCTCTGATGGCAGATATGTGTCAGCCTGGCCCCCAGATAAAACAGCCAGGGAAAAAGGAATTGATGGACATTTGATGGGCATCTGCTGTGCCAGCAGCACCAGAAGAGAGGCAGTAACACCTGGCACAGTACCTGCCTCCTAGGTGCTATGGAATAGTGATAAAAATGAAAATAACTACCATTTATTGAGTACTTACTAAGTACCTGGCCACTGTGATTCTAAGAGTATTACATGCATGAGCTCATGTTGTCTTCACACCAGCCTTTGAGGAAAGTATCCCCATTTTGCAGATGAGAAAACAGAGGTACAGAAAGGTAGGGCCAATTATTCAAAGTCATGTGTCTGGTTAGTGGAAGGCTGGCATTGGAATCCAGATCTGTGAGTCTTTAGCCAACACTGCCCAATAGGACTTTCTGTGGTGATGAAAATGCCCTATATCTGCACGGTCTAATAGAGTAGCCACTGGTGTGACTAAACTGAATTTTTAATTCATATTAATTTACATTTAAAAAGCCACACGTGGCGAAGGCTATTGTATTGGACAGTGCAATGCTAGACCTAGGGCTTTGAACCATTTCTCAGAGCTGCACCCAAAGGTCCATAGAAGACAGATGGGCAACATTAGATTTCTTGCCTACATGAAGACCCCTTTAAGCTCTGATCATCTGCTCAGAAGATGACTGCGTGGTGATCTAGTTGTGTTTCCTAGGCTCTCAGTGTTCCCCTCTGTTGGGTTCTTAGCCCTTTGTGTGGTTTCTTCTCAGTATTTGTAGGCTCTGTAGGCTCATGACTCACTTGCCTGTGTCCCCAACCCCCAGGATCAAACCCGACACACAGAACAGCTTGGCAAATGTTTGTGGGTGGGTTTCTTAAACCTCTCTAATAAAGAGGCAGTGTTAGTGGCCTAGCACCACTTGATTCTCTAAACCAGAATGGAAAGGGAGCTGTTGAACTTCCCTTGCCTACAATGGGTGTATAGCATGGTGTCACGATGGCAGGCTTCAGAGGAAGTGAGTCTTTGTTGTTGTTTTGGGGCTGTCTGGGTGTCAACCAGGAAGTGAAACTGACCTGCTGCCAAAAAGAAACCTACCTCTAAGAGTGAGCCTGCGATCAAGGTAAATAGCTGAGTGGGTGGGCTAGGCTTGCAAGTGATGGCCTGGTGGGGCGATGACCAGTCCTGTCTGACTGGGAGGAGGAAGTGGCATCTGCCTGTGACATCCTCATTGCACAGATAAGAATCACCCAGTCGAGAGGGCTCAGGATCAAAGCTTGGGGCCCCTTGGCAGAGCATGGCTAATGACAAACCACAAGACCACCTAACGTGAGCATACCTGTTTATGACAGGTGGGTCTTGGGGAAGTTGACCCTCTTTCCCTGAAAGTAGAGTACTTTTTTCTTAGCTCTCTATCCCACACAGAGCATCTCTCCCTCAGGTAAATATCTTTCATCCCAATGTGCTAAGCACAGTCTGGAGCCACTCACTTGAGTCTTAATCCTGGCTTTCCCACTACTAGCTACCTGTTTTTAAGCAAATCATTTAACCTTTCTGAGCCCCCCATTTTTGCATCTGTCAAATGGGGAGAATATCTTTCATGAGTGTTTTAAGTTCAAGAAAGTATAAATATAAATAACACTGTAGTTATTATCAGAAGTAATAATTATGTGGGGGTGGGGGGTCTTCTGCATAGTTCCATGATCAAAGCTCCAGGCTTGGTAGCCAGAGTCATTTGAATAAACATATTTTTCAAAACTTGAAATAAGCTATTTTATGTCTCTGGGGTGATAAGGCACAAAAAATAAGGATGGAGTTTCTGGAAACCAGGATGATCTGTTAGATGCTGTTGCTGGCTGGCTGGGCAATTTTAGCTTCTCTGAAGGCTCTGCAGAGAGTGTTGGCTGCTGTCCCTCAGAGCCGGCACCTGCAGCAGAGAGTACTCACCTTGCAGTGTCTGATTTGGGGATGACAACTGTGAATCATGACACCCAGCTAGGGGAGTCTTCAGCCTGGTCCTGAGAACCTATGAGTGGAAGTTTTGAGAAGTCTTCAAGCCTAGGTTGAAGATACTCAGACTTTAAATGTGGTTAAGAATTCAGTTTAAACGTTAGTTACCAGTGCTAACATGCCTGCTTACACATTCACCTTTGTGTTTTCCTGTCCTGCTCAGTGGAGAGAAGAGGCCCATGAGCCCTTCCGGTAGTATAGGCACTAGACACCAGGACTCTGTGGTGCCTGGGCCAGGATGAGTCATAGGACACGCAATTGCAGCGTTAGGGAACAGCCTGCTGGCAGAACCTGTGCCCACTGCCGCAGTCCAGCTGAAAGAGCCAGTTACCAAATGGCTGGATTTTGTGTGTTTTATTTTGTTTTTATTTACTATCATATAAAGATAAAAGAATATTGATAATATTGTTTTGAAAAAATATATATATAGCCCAGCCGGGTGTGGCTCAGCGGTTGAGCGTCGACCTAGGACAGGCAATCGGGGTTCGATTCCTGGTCAGGGCACATGCCCGGGTTGCGGGCTCGATCAATGACTCTCATCATTGATGTTTCTATCTCTCTCTCTCCCTCTCCTTTCCTCTCTCTGAAATCAATAAATATATATTTAAAAAAAAAAAAGTATATATTCAAATCTCTGGCACCTCCTGGTGCCTGGAACAAGCTGTCCTATGCCCGGGTCCCTAGCTGCATCTGCTCAGGAGGCAGCAGATCAATGACTGTCTCATCATTGATGTTTCTATCTCTCTCCCTCTCCCTTCCTCTCTTTGAATAACAATATATATAAGTTATAAAGAAGAAGAATAATGCAATAAATTCCCATGTATCTAGCACCTAGTTTAAGAAAGAACACCACCATGACCTTTGAAGTCCCTAAATCTTCTCCTTGCCCCTCCCGATGGCACTGGATTCTTCAAGTGGAATTTTATTTCTGAATGCCTGAAGCTTAGAGAGGGAAAGTGACTTGCCTGAAGTTTCAGTTCGTCGATAGTGGAGCCAGAGATTGGATAAGCTGCCCAGTGAACGTAGCAAGGAACCTGATTCCGTCTGGCCTAGCAGGTCTGATGAAGGGTGAACCCTTCTGCCTCATTAGGCCCTGGTCATCTCTGACATCTCTGACACCTCCTGGTGCCTGGAACAAGCTGTCCTGTGCCCGGGTCCCTAGCTGCATCTGCTCTGGCCTGTCAGCCAGCAGGAGTGAGGAGCAGCTCCCCAGTCCTACAAAGGTCACCACAGGCCAGAAGCCAGCTGGGTGCTGGTGACATTTCCTCCAGGCACATGGGAATGTGTGTCTGCAATTCTTCATGACTGCACCCAGGAACTGTATGTGAGCTTCTCTCAGTCTCTGTGCACTTGGTCACCTTCTTGTTGCCTAATCTGAAACCCAGAGCGGCTGGATGTGTGGAATAAAGACCCACCCGGGCTGTCAGGGCACAGTTTTCTTTTAGGAATAGTGTATATTCTTTTCAGCAAAATAATTTCCAGACGATCAGAAAGAACACTGAGAATGTAAATAGTGATTTCAAAGTGGAAGAATGGTAAATAGATTTGTTATTTCTGGAGGTTGTAACATTGCTTAATAATGATAACAACAATAATAATTTTTAGTGCACACATTCCTTTTCCCAGACTTCCTGTTTCTGGGAGAGAGGATAAGGGGCCTCAGGAAAGCTTGAGTCAAGACTTCAACCTCTTTTTTAGCCCTGCCAGTGTGGCTCAGCAGTTGAGCATCGACCTGTGACCCAGGAGATCTTGGTTCAATTCCTGTTCAGGGCACATGCCCAGGTTGTGGGCCTGATCCCCAGTAGGGGGCATGTAGGAGGCAGCAGGTCAATGACTCTCTCATCATTGATGTTTCCATCTCTCTCCCTCTCCCTTCCTCTCTTTGAAATCAATAAAGATATATTAAAAAAAAAAAAGACTTGAGCCTCTCAGCTTTGAAAACCCAGAATTATGGAAATTTAAGATCAGAAAAGAGAACCTGGGAAGCCCTCCAGCCCAGTGTTTCTAAATTGTGAGATTTCACAGACCACTAAAATTTCAGAAAACTGATGACAGACTTGCCAACTTTTTATTTTGCTGAAGACATTGAAACAGTCAACTACCAGCCATTCATCTCCCTTTCATAAAAGAGAGGACATTTTAGCAAACACCACAACCAGCAACAAAAAACACCTGTCATTTCTCAATAAGAACAAACCTTATGTTGAAAGCATTTGGCTTTAACAAGAACTCTGAGCTACATGACCAGATCATTCTCCCTGTGACAGTGAGTCTGTTGCAGACTGCTGTGGGCCTCCTCTTTGGTAAGATCACAGCCGTGGCTGCATATTGGAATCACGGGGGAAGCTTTTAGAAACTAGTTTGGCTTCCTGGGCCCCACCCCTAGAGACTCTCATTTACTTAGTCTGGGTGGGCTTCCCCAGATGATTTCATTTTGCAACTGAACTTGAGAACCGTGTGTATAATCCAGTCTCCCTCCCAATTGATGAAACCCCCAGAATAGTATTTCACCCAGGCCTTTGTACAGCTGATAGCAACAGCCTTAAGGTTCAGGAGTTTTCCTATCTCTTCAATCTCCCAAAACTCTGACTTAGGAGAAAGTATTTCCTAAAGGTCAGGATCAGATTGGGGAAGGGAAGTTCAATTCGTTAAATGGCTGCTGTTAACCAGGCCCAGTGCTAAGTGTATTTTTTTTAAAGATATTCTTTTAATTTATTTTAAATAATATTTATTAGTTTATTTAAAAATAAATAAAGTATAAAGAAATAAGTAAAAATAGCATGTAATCCTACTGTCAGATATCCCCTGTTGAATTAAAAGGGGGAGAACACAGTGTAGTAGGCAGAATAATGCCCCCTTCTCAACTCCTACTACAATGTTCACATCATAATCCCCCAAACCTGTAATTATATCACTGTTCATGGCAAAAGGACCTTCAGAAGGGGAAAGTATCCTGGAATGACCAAGTGGGCCCAGTGTAATCACAAAGGCCCTTAAGAGAGATGGAAGCCAGGGGTATGTGGGAAATCTCTGAACTTTCCTCGGTTTTGCTGAGAACCTACAACTACTCTAAAAACTAAAGTCTATTTTTCAAAGAAGTGGTGAGGGAAGCAAAAGAGGAGTTCAGAGTAATGCAATGTGAGAAGGACCTAATCTGACATTGCTGGTTGAAGATGGAAGGGGGGTCAAGAGCCAGGAACGCAGGCGGCCTCTACCCGCTGCAAAGGCAAGTGAACGGATTTTCCCCTGGAGCCTCCAGAGGGAATGCAGCCCTGAAGGTACCTTGGTTTTTAGCCTGTGAGACCCGTTTTGGACTTCTGGCCTCTGAGATAATAAGTTATATTGTTTAAGCTACTAAATTCGTGGTAATTTGTTATAGCAGAAATAGAAAGCACACAGTAATCCATCCATGCCAGGTTTTCCACAGGCTTTCCTGTTTAATCCATGTAACACTCCTATGAAATTGGCATTTTAGTCATGTTTTAGGGATAGGGAAGAAACTCAGGGAAACTTGCTGGCAGAGCAGGAATTTCAACCAAGGTCTCTTGAAGGCGAGTCTGTGCCTCACTCTCACACTGCCCTCCCCTCCAGCTGAGCTCACCTGCCTGCCCAGGGACAGTGCTGTACAGGAGGTCCTCCCTGGGGCTTCACGGAGAGCTTCTTCCTGGTGGGATTCCTCATTCCCTCTGGGGGTGGTGGGTGATAGGGAGGGTGTCAAAAAGATTTGTAAATAATTTGAGGGGGGAGTGCGGGACATTTGAAGAGCAAGACAGGAGACCTAGGATATGAATTAAGGAGAATGGAATCTGTGTTTCTAAGACTTGGGGCTGTAGCACCACAGAGACTCACTGTGAGGCTCTAATTTCCATGGGTTCATGCTGCCCTTTCCATCCATGATCCCATTTGGTCAGCACCCTGCTTGGGGAGAGGGAGGGAGTTACTCTTGGACCCTCTGAGGTTGGGGGTAGAGGGCAGTATCTTGCTGCCCATTGCCCAGAGGCATGCATGACATTGCCAACTGTAGCCAGCCAGCCCACAGGGGGAGGTACTGAGTCCAAGACAAGGACCTCCCACCGGCTTTGGGCACAGGGAGCCCTTAACTCAAGGGTCTTAGGTTGGCACCCTGGTGGCACCCCAGTGCCTCAGAGTAGCAGGGGAGGGAGATGTGCTGCCTTTGAGCTATACTGGGCTCTCCCTGGGCCTCTGTGTCCTGTGGGGCTGTCACAGCATCAGCACCAGGCTAATGTGACCATCTGTCTTTGCAGTCCTGCGGAACATCTTTGTCCTCGGCTGTATCATTATCGTCTGCTCCCTGCTCTTCCCTGTCCTGTGGCACCTCTGGATTTACGCAGGAAGTGCCAACTCCAATTTCTTTTACGCCATAACACTGACCTTCAATGTTGGGCAGGTAAGAGTTAAGGGCAGCATGAGGACAAGGATTCATTTTGTGTCCTCAGACGTTTGAGCTGGGTTCTGCAAACTAGGGGTTTGGATGTGAATGAGGGGCAGTTCCCCTGCTCAAGTAGCTCCTGGTGTGATAGAGAAGATAGGGACATGAGTGTGGCAGGGAAAACTGCATCTGGCATTAATGGGGCTCCATGCTGAGCCATTGCCTCATTGAATTCTCATAGCAAGCCTGTTAGATAGTGTTACCCCTATTTTACAAATGGGAACCGAGGCTCACAGAGGTTGCCTCTTGCCCAAGGTCATTGGATGAGCCAAGAACAAAATTCAGGGAAGGCTAGATTTCTGAAGCCACCCTCTTTCTATAACAGTGCCTGGGCTTTGTGGCACCGAGAGTGAGTGCACCATGTGAGGGTGGGGAGGGCAGAGGCAAGAGGAAGAGAGGCTCCAAGGACAGCAGGAGCAAAGACAGGGAGATGAAAAATGGTTGGGTCTAGCTATTGTGTGAGTCTGGAGTGCAAATTGCATGGTTGGGAGTAGCGGGAGAGGAGGCCGTGGGCATCACTGAATGAGAAGTCCCAGCAAGGAGCCCTGGCCCTCCCCGACCCAGGGAAAGCCTCCCCCTTGGTGCTGCCGAGCAGTGGTTTTCAGCATCAGAGTCATGGGGGAGGGGAGGGCTTGTTAAAAATGTAGATTCATGTTGATATGTTTTAAGTCCTATGATTATATTATGACTGTTACCGTTATATGACTTTGATAGTCAAAAAAATTAAAAAGCAGATTTTCTAATCCCACTTCCAAAGATTTTGACTCAGCAGATGTGAAAAACAGAGTCAGAAATTTGTAGTTTTTACAAGCTCTCCCAGAGATTCTGTTGCAGGTGGACTAGCAAGCTTCTCCAAGGTCCCTGTCCATTGTGCTGCGTGTGTTCTCTGTCCTCATTGTGGAGGTCCTGTGGGAATCAGCTCTACCATTTAACATTTCATTTGCCAGGCGTTTCCTGTGCATAATGGGCTGGAAGGGAAGTAGGGCTGGCTGAGAGACTAATGATGGCACTGAATAATCCCCAGGGGGAGTGTTGCCTCCAAGGTTAGCTGCTGGGAAAGAAGGGAGTTAGGGCTTTTGCTTTGAGTGATAGGTCTGGTATTTCCTGCATGGACATTTCTGGGCAATTGATGTCCAGCCCAGCTATTTATCTTGATTTGTGAACAGCAGGAAGAGTGACAGAGGGCCCTGTGGCCTGGGTGGGACCAGCTCTGTCACACAGCAGTTATTGATGATGTATGCTCAACTCCTCCTATGTATGTCCTGCAGGATTCAACTCTGTACCTTGAAGGAATCCAGAAGGCTGTTATGTCTTGCCGAAATCCCCTTACTTTTCCTTTGAAAGTGATGACTGGCACAGGAGGGCATTGGGCCTGCCCTGGAACTCTGGGAGCTTGGCGAGCGCCACTGAAATAGCCCCCATCGTGTTGTCAGGCCATGAGTGTCAGATGTGGGCCAGAGCGCAGGTGCAGTGACTGAAGCACCTGTGGAACTTGCCAGATAACAGCTTTTCTATGTGCTGCCTTTGGCACCTTTATGAAGCAAGGGTCTCTGTAAACGGCATGGGAGATCTCAGCAGGTTGCCATTGAGGGCAAGAGGAACTCACTTGGGAAAGGAGGATGGGCCTGGGGGTGGGAACCACAAGCCAGGTAGATGGAATGTGTTAATGACTGAGCTACTGCAAAAAAACAGGCTGAACTCTTGGCATTGCCTTTTACCTTTTTAATTTTATTTATTTATTTATTTATTTATTTATTTATTTATTTATTTATTTATTTATTTATTTTTTAAACATATCTGTATTGATTTCAGAGAGAGGAAAGGAGACGGAGAGAGAGAGACAGAAACATCAATGATGAGAGAGTCATTGATCGAGCCCTCAACCCGGGCATGTGCCCTGACCGGGAATTGAACCTCAATCGCCTGGATCCTAGGTCCACGCTCAACCGCTGAGCTACGCCTGGCTGGGCGCCTTTTACCGTTTTAAACAAAATTACTTTTTAAATGTATTTTTAATCATACAAGTAATACATGAATTCATTATTGCTGGGGAAAAGAAGTCAAAATAGAAGCATATGGAATGAAACGTAGAGATCGGCTGGGGCCCCATCCCTTCCCACCCAGTGCAGCTATGATCACTAGAGTCAGCCTGGTGTGTATTTGCAAACAACCTTTGTGCATTTACAGACAGTTCTACATACATATGCACACACAAGAGCTATTTTGTTTATATAAAGAAATCACATCCTACATTGCTGTTTTTCACTTAATGATCTCATCTCGCAATCATTTTTTTAATGTCTCCAGCGTCCCACGGTTAGGATGTACCGTGATGTATCTGACTACATAGGCCCCCTACTGATGGACGTTGAGGTTGCTTCTGGTTGTTTTGCTATAAATGGAAGAGCCTTAGGTATCCCTCCACATACTCTTGTATACATATGCCAGTATTTCCTTAGGATAGATTCCAGGGGGTGGAATTTGCTGGAGTGGAGGATATATGCATTGTACATTTGGGCAGATATTGTCAGTTTTCCCTTCAGACAGGCCAGACCAACCTGCAGGCTTCCCAACAGTGGTCTAAGTGCCTGTAGGCTGTGGTTTGTTCAGGTACATCCAGTACAACTGTGTTACTGGCGTCCTAGGGTCTGGGCTTTGTGGCTTGAGCCACAGACAACTCTGTGGGGTCACGTGCTTTCTGGGACTGCTGTCCTTGGGTTCTGCGGCTGCCACTGCCAGATTACTTGAGGGCATGTCAGGTGGGGGCCTTTCTTCACCAAGGCAGGCACTCAAGTCCTATCGCTGTCTTGGGGCATTGGCTGAGGTAGAAGAGCGGCCCTTGCCATGAGGGCCATACTTACCCCTGCCCTCGCACCTGCTGGGAGCCACAGGGTGCAAATATGAAACCTTTAGAATTTTAGTATGAGTTAAATGTCACCTCCTCAAAGAGGCCTTTCATGACGTTCCCCTGCCCCACTGTCTCTTAACCCCCTGTTTGTTTCCTTCATAGCACTTACCCAATCTGTAACTTCACATTATTTATTCTCTCTCTGCCTCCCACACTGGCCTGTGAACTTCATAAAGGCAGAGATCTGCCTGTCCTACCCACTGCAGGGTCCCCAGCTCCCAGTGTTTGGCACAGAGCATTGTTTAGCAAATATCTGTTGAATGAATGAATGAATCAAAGATAGCCAGGGGGGAACATCATGTGGTTAGTGGCCAAATGTGCAGAGAGTGAGCGCTGGAGGAATCTGGAGGGAACAGATACCTTTCCTGCTCTGCGTGGTCAGGAGAAGCCAGGGGAGTGAGGGGCAGGAACTGGACCGTTCAGTCTCAGAGTGAGAGGAAAGGGAGTGGTCTAGGAGGGGAACCAAGTCACCCCCCCTAGCTAAGGTCAGTGTGTGGCTGGCTGCTCTGTCCCCATCCCTTCTCCAGCTTCTGCCAGAACCTGGTCTCTGGCCAGTGAAACCCCAGCATGTCCTCCACATCCCAAGCCAGCCTCTGCTTCAGTCTGACCTGTCGTCAGTGCTTCCACTGAAATGTATGGCATTCAGGGACGTGTCCTCAGTCCCACAGCTAGCTTTCCTCAGCTCTTCTGCTGGGACGCTGCCTGAGTCACCTGGTCTTCATTTTCCTCTCCCTGGGCAAGATATATCGGAGCTATCCTGGGAACCAGATGAGAATGGATTTTCAGCAGGTGACCAGAGCCAGGCCCATCATTGCTGAATCAGGAGCTGAGTATAGGGAACATTTTGGCCTATGGATTTTTAAGTCCTTCTCTGTTTGAGTTGGTCAGTGCCATACCCTATAATAGAACAAATTATTGGTAGATTATTAGTTACACCAGCAGGTAAACCACTAGTGACTAGGCCCTATCCTTTCCCCTGGGGCCATTAGGTATTTTTTAGCATGTGGCATGGATCATTTGCTAATTATAATTGTGCCTCAGAGTCAGTAACCAGGAAATGACAACAGCACACTGTCCATAGAGGGTGTGTGTGTGTGTGTGTGTCTGTGTGTCTGTGTGTGTGTGTGTGTGTCTGTGTGTGTGTGTGTAGGGACTGGGATTGGTTGTTTGAGGTCCCCCTCTACTTCCTTAACTGTGTGACCTTCAGTAAGTGAGTGAATTTCTCTGGGTGGCAGTTTTCTCCCACCTCTCAGGGTGTTGAAAAGATTGGTCATGTAATGTGTGGGTCCTATTGCCATTATTCATATGTTGACATGGGAAATAGCACAAACGTGCTTTTCAAATACCCAGAGCAAATTCCTAGGGGACCGTTCAGACCCAGAAACCAAGGGAAGGAGAACAGTTCCCTCCTCTTTGTTTTTGACCCGGTTCTTCTGCAGGTCAGTGACTCACAAACGAAGAATGGTCATCAAGGATGACATAGAATCAAGGAATGCATTTAAATTTAGCCTTTCTCCTTCCCTCCCTCCCTCCCTCCCTCCCTCCCTCCCTCCCTCCCTCCCTCCCTCCCTCTTTCTTTCTTTCTTTCCTTCTTTCTTTCTTTCTTTCTTTCTTTCTTTCTTTCTTTCTTTCTTTCTTTCTTTCTTTCTTTCTTTCTCTCTCTCTCTCTCTCTCTCTCTCTCTCTCTCTCTCTCTCTCTCTCTCTCTTTCTTTCTTTCTTTCTTATTTCTCTCTCTCTCTCTCTCTCTCCCTCCCTCCCTCCCTCCCTTCCTTTCTCTTTCTTTCTCACTCTTTCTTTGAGGGTACATTTATTAAAGCTGGGGACAGTGAAACAAAGAAGAGCCTAGCATAGAAGGAGCAGCAGGAGAGCCTAGGACTGGCTGCTTTGGCTCACTGGGAAGTCAGAGAGAAGGGGGCCTTGGAGATAGGGTCAGGGGACAAGCCCTGGACGAGCTGCTGCTGCTGCCCCTTTCTCCCCTGGTTACAAGTCTCCTGGGGTCCCCCAGAGGAGGAGATGCATGCCTGAGGGGGAGGGAGAGGGAGAAGGGAATGGTGGGGGTGTACTCCCCAGAGGGGGAGTGTGCCAAATTTAGCTTTTTAAAAAGAGTAAGATAAGATGTCCCACTCACCCTAATTGAACTTAAAAACAGGGAACATAGGAACCTTTCCCCCAAATTATAATAGGGGTTCATGTTTAAAGAGAACTTGCTAGGGGCTAAGCTCATATGATCTCTAATCTTCTGGATCATATGCTTGTGCTGCCTTCTGGACCTTTCCCTGTGCTCATGGAGAAGGAGTTTTACGTGTGTGTGTGTGTGTGTGTGTGTGTGTTGTTGGCATCACAATGGAAGTATGACTTTTTTCCTTTTAATAGACACTGTGGTGATCTTCCATGTTCATACATGAAAGGAAGCTCCTTTTTAAGTCCCACATATGTGGACTCACCACACCTGACGTAACTACTCCCCTACTGACAACCCTTTAAGCTGTTTTATTTTATTTTATTATGATAAGGAATTCACTCTTTGAGGGAGGCACTGTTATTATCCCCTGATGATACAAATGAGGAAGCCGAGGCCCGGAAGTCACAAAACTCCAGAGGTGTGCCCATCGTCATGCCCTTGTTCATCACGTCCCCTCTAGACTGTGGGTTCCTGAGGCAGCCCCTGGTCTCTCCTTCAGGACCATATCCCCAGCACCAACAAGAATATTCAGTGACTGTTTATTGGTGAATAAATGGAGTGAGTGGGAATCAGAAACCACATTTTATGACCAGTGATCTCAGAATCTTGTACACCCTAACCTCCCAGTTTCAGTCTGTTTGGTCCAAGGTGGGCCTATGGCAGGTTCTGCTGGATTCCTAGGGGGTCAGCTAGAGCCCCCTCCCCCTCTTACCTCTATGGCAGGCCCTGAGAGCCCCACAGAGCCCTGCTCTGTGTCACGCCTGCTCACCCCCTTCCCAGACCCTGTTCTGTGCTACAGACCCTTTAGATCCTGGGCTGGCCCTGCTCTGGCCATTCTGCTTTCTGTCTCCAGGGAGGCCTGGAGCCCTGGGGTCTGGGCACCAACCTGTTGGCATGTTGGGCCCTGCTCAGGACTCACTCATTCACTTCAGGATGAATGAAACCACAGTCCTGTCTCCTGGAACTGCCTCTCAGTTAGCCATGTGTGTCATTCTGGGGAGTGGGATCAGGAAGGCAATGTGAGGGGACATGTGGGGAGCTCAGCAGTGTTGGGTGGTGTGTAGCCCCCACTTGTGGACAGGTGGGGGCCCATTCCAGGCTTATTCCTGTGGGTCGTGTGTGGGAAGATTGGTTCCCTGACTTGAGGTGCCCATGGCCCAGGCTGAGCCCTTGTCCAGCTGGGTGTGCAAGTTTACTTTGATTTCCTCATTGGTAGCATTTGTCAAGGTCTTAGTTCATTCCTTTGTCCCTCTGATCGGCAGACCGTTAGCTCAGTGCTCAGCACTCCAAGCTGGTCTCTCACAGGCTTTCCTATCCTACCCCCACAGCCAGAGCGACAGGAAGAGCTCTGGTTAAATGGGGGGGGGGGGGGGGCGGCCATAAGGCCTGGGCTTAGGATCCCTGAATTCCACAGCAGCTCCCAGCCCCAGCCACCTGGCTCACTGGCCTTAGACAGGTCACAGAGCTTCTTGGGCCTGATTACTTGCAGGTATGCATCAGGCACCTGCTGTATGCCAGACTCCCTAGGGGAGGACCAGACACAGCCCTGCTTCTAGGGAGCCCACCCTCTGTGGGAGACAAAGAGGGAAATAGGCAGGGCTAGGGCAGCCGGTAGGCTGTGAACAGGACAGACAGCCTAGGGAGCTCAGAGCTGGCGATTGAGGAAGCTCTGGAGGGAGGCCGCTTCTGAGTGGAGTCTGAGACCCAAGAGGTGGGGGAGGGAGCTAGCCAGCTAGGGTGGAGGTAGCTCTGTGGGACTGGTGAGTGCCACCTGATAGGAACGAGGCCATTTCAGGACAGCAGTGGTCAGAGCCACGTGGCCTGCTTGGGCCTCATTGTGCTGAAGACCAGGCTGAGCTTTTGGTTTTAAGCTGAGGACAACTGTGATAAGATTCATGCTCTGAGAACCTCACTCTGCCAGGATGGGAAGAGAGGTGAGGGCTGTGAGCTTGAATCGGAACACAGGGAGGAGGCTGGTTCAACCTGGCGAGAGGGGTGGTGCCTCAGTTTCCTCAGCCTAGCAGGGCAGTTGTGAGGAGTTGGGTGGGCAAAGCTCCTGTCATTTGGAAAGTGCCATGTAGGAAACGATTGCCATAGGAGTCAGTTTTCTGTTTGTTGAGATCCTGCTTCCAAGAGTATCTTCTGTCTGGCTCAAATAAATTTTTATTTAAAAAAAGAGAGAAAGAAAAGAGAATGGTTGCCTTCACAGCTGGCTTTGATCTTACTTTGTGACCTTCCAGACCCCAGGACTGACGCCCCATGATTTCCCTATTATTTTGCATCTTTAGAGCTAGAGGATGGAGCTGTTTCTCCACCATCTCCTCCCACCGTGTGCATTCAGGCCTCTGAGTTGTTGGTCATTCCCCAGCCCTGCTCACCTCTCAAGTCCGGTTAGCCCCTCTTGCTCCCTGTTTCCTACATCCCTGCAGTGGGTAGGGGGTGCTGCCCTTTGATTGCTGACAGTGACGACCCCTGAATCCCCCCAAGTGTGGGATGGCTGTCAAGGGTCAGCGTCTCCAACAGCAGCAAGAGACCTGGGGAAGTGGGACATGCCTGGGGTAGCAGCACCTGCTTCTCCAGGTAGCTGCCTCCCAGGGGCCAGTGTTGGCTGAGGCTGCTCTCCTGAGCCCTGAGGCTTCTATTAAAGGCCTTGCTGGCTTGGACATTTGTGCCTTTTTCCAAAAAAACTCTATCTCCTTGGCTAAGTGACAGCTGTGAATGGGAGCACAGCCTCCATAGAGGTGTCAGTGTATATGAAGCGTCAGCATGGACTCAGCCCCTCCCAGCACCCTGAATTGAGGAGGTTATGGGACAACCCTGTGGAAGAGCCAGGGTTTGGCCCTCAGGCAGGATGGGCACTGCAGCCTATACACTTCACTTATTCCCATGTGACCCCAGGTAAGACCCTTAACCTCTGAGTTTGCTCATCTCTAAGTGGGGCCCATAAGCCCTACCCCAGAGTGTTATGAAGATTCAGTGATATGCTTCTTAAAAAGGGCAGATACTCAACCCAGAATGAGTTGGTTTCCCTGTCTCTCCTCTCTTCTACCCTGTAACTGAGCATGTTCTGACCGTTTCATTCTACTTCTGATCTACCCCTCTGTCCCTGACCACCTGTTTAGCAGCTGCCCCCTTAAAGCTTCATCGTGGCCTAAAGGCGAGTCCTGGAGCCCTCACTGGGGCAGTGCCAAGGGGATGGGGACTGGCAAATTATTCCCAGAGTGTCAGCCCTGTGCCAGATCTGGGCCCACAGGGCTGGAGCAGATACCGTCCCATTTGGTGGGGAGGCCAACAGGAAATGACTTCACTTCAGGGGTCAGTCACATGACTAAGTGTGGGTAAGAGAATACTCTGAGGGCAGGAGATGGAAATGATGCCTCTCGAGGGGTAAGTAGAGCCTTTGGCCTCTGAGCAGGCAAGGGAAGGGTGCTTGTATGTGCGTGCGTGCGTGCGTGCGTGCATGTGTGTGTGTGTGTGAAAGATCCCCCAGGGGCCAGGAGAGTGAAGGAGGCATTGGGGGAGAGAAAGAGGGCTGAGTCAGAAGTTTGAGGAAGGGAATTGGCAGGACTTGGTGGTTGATGGCAGGAGAGAGGCTCAGCCACAGTCAATGAGGGCAGCTCTAAAGAACAGCTGCTCTTCAGGTCTCTGAAAGCACAGAGGGACAAAGCAAGGCGAAGGGGAGCCACCAAAGTGGGGAATAAACTAGTTAATCACTTATTTTACAGATGAGGAAGAGGCAGCTTAGGGAAGGGGGAGTGACTTGCACAGGGTCACACAGCCACTAACTCACCCATGGAATATCCACTGCCCCTTGCCTAACTTCCCTGTCCAGACTGGGCAAAGGGGCTCTGGGTCTGCAGCTGCTGTGTTGGCTGAATCCCAGGGCCTCTTGGAAATCCCTTCTCCTCAGCCCAAAGGGAAAGCTTCAAGGTCAGAAGAGGTTGTCTCAGCCAGCCTGCAACCAGCCAGGGGCTTCCCTCTGAAAGAGCCAAGCCTCTGTGCCAGCCTGGTGTCCTCGAGATGCCCTGTCCCTGGGGGCAGGAGCAGGGCACCCACTCAAGACTAGTGACCTTCTGTTCCAGACAGACTAAGCCAGTACAGGGCTCTTTTTCTCCACGTGCCCTCCCCTGACACTTCATCATGCAGATATCCACACAGCAAAGTTGGAAGATTGAATATTGAACACCCATATACCAACCACTGGACTCTGACATTAACATTTTACTCTACTAGTGTGATTGCTAATTATCCATCCCTCAATCTCTCTTTTATTTGATGTATTTCAAAGTGAAATGCAGGTTATCAGTACATTTCCTGCTACATATTTCAGCATGTATATGATTAGCCAAAGCTCAATAACTATTGACATTTTTCATATGTGAAATCTACATACAGTGAAAAACACAAATCTTACATGTACATTTTCCAAAGCTGCCTTTGACTCAGCAAAATGTTTTTGTGGCTCACCTACCTTGTTGCACATAATGATAGTGCGTTGTTTTTTTAAGTAAACTTTAAATTTTGGAATAATTTTAGATTGTACAGGGTTCTCATATGCCCACACCCACTTTCCCTCGTGGTTAACATTTTATGTTACCACCACACATTTGTCAAAACCATGAAACTGACCCTGGTTCCTTATTAAGTAAACTCCAGACCTGATGTGGATTTCCCAGTTTTCCCTGCCATGGCCTCTCATGATCCAATCAGAGGCACACATTACCCTTAGTTGTCAGGTCTCCCCTGTGTCCTCTGCCCGCTTTCCTCATGACCTGGATAGTCTTGAGGAGCACTGGCCAGGTGGCCTGTTGAGTGTCCCCACTTTGGGTTTGTCTGACACTTTTCTCATCTTGAGACCAGGTGGAGTTTCTGGAACCAGGCTCGATTTCATGCTGTTACCCTTCATCATCTGGTTATGACTGTTCCCAGGCTCCTCCAGGGGAAAGGTGCTATTTCCCTGTCCCTGCTGTGATCTTTGGGAGTGAGTCACCTAGGCTAGCCCATCCTCAGGGGCAGGGGTGGGGAGGGGGCAAGAATTAAGCTCCACTTCCTGGAAGGGGACTGTCTACATGTATTATTTGTGATTCTTCTGCAAAGATAGCAAGCAAAAGGAATTTCCCCCATTTGTTTACTATTTGATCATGTATTCGCTGTTATTAATTGGATTTTTATTTTTATCAACATAATACATGCATATAATTTACAAAGTTAAGGCTTATAAGGAAAAAGAATAACTCCCTCAGGTCTTACAGTTGCTTTTCCTGGCATTTCTGGATAACATGCTTACTCTGTTTCTTGGTTCTTTTATCTTTCACTGAACTATATGAAATTGACAAGATTCAACTGTTTCTGATCTGCAAAAAATGGCAATTTCATATGGTTCAACCTAATACCTAATATTTTGACTTCCTACTACTTGTCCAGCTGATTGTGTGCAACATTGGAGTTGGCTCATTTTCTTTTTGAATTGTGACTTTGCACTTGCCCCTCATCTGATCTGGCTTGGGGATCAGACCCATCAGCTCAACTATAGCTATAGGCTTCCCCAACTTCCCAGACCAGGCACCTTGGGCCTGGGTGAGAAAGGGGCTGCAGGGTGTGAGGTCAACGTTTGCTGTGATACCTGCTCCCATAGGGCAGCTGTGGGGAAAGGCTCTGTCTGCTCTGCTGATACCCACAGCAGCTGAGTTCTGTGCCCTCTGGTGGACTGGGCCTCTGTATAGTTTTAGACCAACTATTGAACCCTTTGTGCCTTAATTTCCATCACCCTTCCAGACAGCCTCTAGTAGTGTCCTTGTCCTGAAGGCTTCACTGGGTTAACCCTGAGCTCCTCCTCCAGGCCACTCTGTGCCCTCCTTCCTGCCCACAGTGTGAGAGAAGCTGCCCAGGACTGGAGTCTCAGGGTCAGCTCAACCTCTGACCTGCTCCAAGACCTTAGCCAGTGCTCCCCCTGCTCTGGGCTTTCGTCTCCCCATCTGTGCCAAGAGGTGGTTGATGTTGATGGTCTGAGAGGCCTCTCAGTGCCTGAGAGCTGGTGGTGTCTGCACTGGTGAGCCCCTCTCTCCATCCTCAGTGGGGCTGGGCCCTGCCCCTCCTGCTCCAGGCACTGGAGGTCTTGGGAGCTTGGGACAAATGGATTGTAAGACTGTAAGTCCAGCATATGGGGGACCTTGGCAAATCCCTGTTCTCTGGGCCTCTGAGGATGATGGTGGGCTGCGCTTCTAGGGCTCTTTTGATTCTGTGGTCCATACGGGAAAGACAGACTGAGCTGGGCACATATATCATGGTGGCTGAACTACTCAGGGACCCTGACCAGTGCAGGGAGGAAGGAGCAGTCATCAGGCAGTCAGAGGCGAATGTAAAACTGCAATTTGGATGAGGTTAATGGGGCCAAGACCCAATCTGGGGCATATCGGTGGCTTCTCTGAGGAAGAGTCTTCCTGAGGCCTGAAGGGCAAGCAGATGTTGACTAGATGAAAGGGGAGAGAGCATTCCAGGCAGAAGAAACAGCAAGATCCTGCAGTGGGAGGGAAGAGGCTGGAGCAGAGTGAGGCTGAACAGAGGAGAGGGACCAGGTGCAAGGCCTCGGAGCCCCAGGGAGCTTGATCTTCACCCTACTAGCCATAAGGTGCCTTCAGGGGATTTTAACATGACCAGATTTGTCTTGAAAAGCAACCTCTGGCCGCTAGGGATAATGGACCAGGGAGAGGGGGAGATTTGAGTTAGGGAGCCCAGACAGGAGACTGCTATTGAGATAACAGTGGCTTTGTCCAGGGTGGTAGATGTTAAGATGGGTAGAAATGGGTGGATTTGAGAGCTTAGGAGGTAGAACTGACAGTACTTAATGGCTGTGCATATGGGAGAAGTATGAGGCGATGCTGTGGCGTAAGTACCTGGATGGAAGATGTGGGGCCTGGGTTCCCAGTGGGAGAAGCTAGTTTGATAGGGAGCCTGGCTGAGGTGCACCCAAGAAGCCTGTGGGCACCCAAAAGGTGAGGTGGAGGGTCTTCTGGTATAGAAGTACCAGTCGAGTTCAGAGGCCAGGGCTGGATGAGGTGCAGACAATGGTAGAGGGAGGGAGGGTCATATGGGCACTTCTAAGGTGCCAGTGAGACCTTCCAGGGTCAAGTATAGGTTCTGAGGTGGTAGGGTCTCCCCAACACCTGCCTAGCTCCTCAGGGGCCCAAGGTTCAGGGAGAGGTACCTTTAAACTTCTCACTCTCTCTTTTCCCCCCATCCCCTGCAGATCCTGCTGATCTCAGATTACTTCTATGCCTTCCTGCGGCGGGAGTACTACCTCACTCATGGTCTCTACTTGACGGCCAAGGACGGCACGGAGGCCATGCTTGTGCTCAAGTAGGCCTGGCTGGGCACTGGGCTGCAC
Source organism: Miniopterus natalensis (assembly GCF_054644295.1). Classification (NCBI taxonomy): domain Eukaryota; kingdom Metazoa; phylum Chordata; class Mammalia; order Chiroptera; family Miniopteridae; genus Miniopterus; species Miniopterus natalensis. The sequence continues at coordinate 12,733,414 of NC_142087.1, forward strand.
GGACTTAAGGGGGTGGACAGGCCAGAAGCTTGACCGAGCCCTCTAGCCAGAATTGCCAGCAGGCAAGTCCTCACACAGATGAGGTTCAAGTCCAGGGTCACGATCTTGCACCAGAGGAGAGCCAAGGCTGGCAGCAAGGCCTGTGGGGCATTGCCACAAGCACCTCCACTTGGACCCACAGTTTTTGGCTCTGCACACAAAGGAGCCCCCTCCTGGCAGGAAAGGGGAAGAAGCAGGTGAGCAGGGTTTGTTAGGTTGTTGACTTAATAAATTTTTTTTGGTACGAAGAAGTCTACCCTGGGCCCACACTCACTCCTGGAAGGTGTGGGCCCCTAATACTGCCATGGTACACTACAAAAGGGTGTGGGTTTCCAGAATGAACCCCAAGTCCTCAGAACACAAGTCTGTGCACTGGTAAGCAGAGAATGGTGGGGGACAGTCTCACCAGCAGCCCTCCCTACTCCCCAAGCAGCTGGAGGCAAAGGGCCAGGCAGGCCTGAGCAATCTTTATTCTGCAGAGGGACAATGACCACAGATCCATACACCATGTCAAGACCAGGTGAGCCAGGGGCCAGTCCTTCAGGGGTGGGTGGTTCCAGGCAGGAAGCAGAGCCTCGGGTGGGGGTGGGGGGCAGACAGGCAGGGGCCTAAAATAAAAAAGACAAACCAGACAGAGCAGGGGTGCTGGGGCTGCTCCCCACCATCCCCCATCCAGCCAGCACCCAGAGGGGCAACCCTAACATGACAGGCCCAGTATCCACACAGGGCAGAGTCGCAGTGATTGGTGCCCCCTAAGGGGGTAGCATCCCTGCCCGGCCCCCCAGGGGCAGCTCAGTTCAGGAGCCAAGAGCTCCCTGGGCAGAGCCTGACATGGCCCCCCTCTCCCCTACCAGCCCCTCCCCCTACTGCTGGCTCAGAAGCCGAAGGTTTCCTGGGAGGCGTAGACCATGTAGAGGAAGCCATCGTCATCTTTCTCCTGCTCATAGATGTCCGCGATGGGCGTGGACACGCTCACCATGCTGTGCTGGTTCACCAGCAGGAAGAAGGCCTGCGTGGGGTTCAGCTGCAGGCGGCGCCTGAGGTGGACAGGAGGGCCTGGCTGCCGCGGGGTGTAGCGACACCCTGCCTTCCCTTCACACTCATCCCAGCCTTCTAGAGTCTCACCTTTGACCTGGCCACAGCCCTGACCTTGAACTTTCCCAACCTCCCCAGAATAGGGACCCAATGCCCCATCTTATGCCCTACCCCCACCCCTTCTCAGAAGGACCTGGCCCTCTGCCCAACCCCAGCAGGACCCAAGTGCCCCTCTGAAGGCTGCTGCCCACGCACCGGATTATCTTGACCAACTCGCTCATGTTGACATGGTCCGGGACCAGGAACTTGGTCTTGTCCAGGACCGGCAGCTGCTTCTCACCCTTGTAGCGCTCGATGATCACCTGGGAACAGGGTGGGGCGGGGCCGCGTGAGCCCAGGGCGGGGCCTGGGGCCCGGTGGGAACGGCAGGGAGGCCGCGGGACTCACCGGGATCTTGCTGGGGTGCTGGTCGCGGATCTGCTGCACCTCCTTACAGCGGTCGGCTGGGGAATAAGGTCAGGCGGTGAGGCTGGCCCTAGGTCCCAACTGTGAGGCCCCTGTCCCGAGGGGCACCCGGCCCCACCTCCCGAGGCCCCCGCCCCTGGAGCCGTCTGGTAGGCCCGGTACAGGACAGGGTTGGGAGGTCCCGGCCCAGGCCTGAATCTGCCTCCCAGCCCGGGGTCTGGCCGGAGGCTGACGTCACAGGGCTGACGTCACCTGCGGCAGGAGGTAGGTCGCGCCCCCCAATCCCCCAGCCCCCCCCCACTCGCAGAACCCACCCCACCCCCCACCCCCCGGGCCTCACCGAAGCTCCGCCGCTGCTTGAAAGGCCGATCTGAGGGCATCTCGCGGGCCCGGCGGGGCGCGCAGGCCGGGGCTCCCGGGCGGGGAAGTGGCTGCGGTAGAGGGGCTCCCGGGGCTCCGCACCTCGCGCTCAAGGGCTCTGGGGCTCACGCTGAGCCCAGCGGTGGAGGCTCCGGGAGGTAACTCGTTCAGGTGACGTCAGGTCACAACATTCCTTAAAGGGGAGGCCGGCGCGCTGCTCCCATTGGGCCGACGCAAAACCCGCCCGTCCGGACCGTGACGTCAGGGCGCAGAGAGCCTGGATTCCCGGCCCGCACCGAGAAGGGGCGGTGGCTCCCGGCGCTCGTCACAGTCGCGTGACGTCATGGCCTGCGCGCGGCCCCTCTCCCCCAGGCCCCGGATGAGCAGAGGCTGGAAGACCACGACAATTGAGGGAGGGACTCGCGGCTTCGCAGCCGGGACGTCGCGGGCCAGGCTGCGGCTCGGCCCTGTCCTTCCCGCAGGTCCTGCCGCCCGACAGCGAGCCCTCAGCCGCTGGTTCCCGGGACATATGAGGCCCTGAGGACGACCGTGAGCCAAAAAGTCGTCCTCGCGGCTTATGGTTAGAGAATGGAAAAGGCGGGGTGGGCGAAATCAAAACATGAAGGAGCAGGTCCCTAAAAAGAACACAGCTTTCAAAAGAAATCCCTAGAATTGAAAAATAAAGCTGTTGGCATTCAAGTCTCAAAGGACGAGGCCAGCAGGCAGACTGGCCGCAGCGGAGAAGTCCCGAACTGGAGGAGCATCAGAAGCCACTAACGAGAAACAAGGTGGCAGGTGGCGAAACGTGAGAGAGGAAGGGACTAGAAAGGTAAAGGGAAGCGCATGTCCAGTCAGAGTTCCAGAAGAGAAAAGGAAAACATGGTAGAAGCAGTTCCTTAAGAAGAGTTTCCAAAATTGGTTCGAGACCAGGATCCTCACATAAAATCCAGAGCAGGATAAATGAAAATAAAAGCAGGACCTAGGCACTTCGTAGTGAATTTGCAGAACTCTAAGGACAAGAAATTAGATGGGAAAATGATGAGCAGCTGACTGGTAAACAGGTAAGTCATCTAAACAAGCACTTAACTGGAACATGAGTAGTGGTGATTAATTTGTGGAATGCAAAACAAGGAGCATGGGACACGCTGGCAGGTAGGACAGGAGAGGGTGACCAGAGCTCAGGTGTCCTAAGAAGCTGGATTTACTCGACAGGAGGGGGATAACGGTGGCAATTGCCCAGCTTTGTACAGCCAAGCATGTATTTCAGACAAGAATCACTAAAAGGCCCTGGCCAGGGTGGCTCAGTTGGTTGGGCATTGTCCAGTGCACCAAAAGGTTGCTGGTTTGATTCCGGGTCGGGGCACCTGCCCCAGTTGCAGGCTCCATCCCTAGTAGGGGGCGGGCAGGAGGCAGCTGAACGGATGTTCTGCTCTCACATCAGTGTTTCTCTCCCTCCCTCGCCCTTCCTCTCTCTCTCAAAAAAGTCAATAAAAATATTTATTTAAAAAAGAATCACCTAAAGAATAAAAATAGAAAGTGTGACTTCTAATACAGAAAAGAGAAAAGGTTAGTAAAGGGTATTACAATAGAAGGCAGGAAAGAAAAAGGAATGGTATAGAAATGGTGCCAAACCAGAGGTAGGAAATGTTTTACATTCATCTGTTAAAACAGATGATCAGATTAGCCAAGAAAAATAAAATGCAGCTCTATGCTATTTACCAGGGGACAGTTAAGACCGCAGGGCACCAAAAGTTTAAAAATGGGGGGGAAAAGGTATGCTTTAGAAAAACCAAGAGATATATATCTATAGGAAAATCAGACAAAATAAGCTTTAAGGCAAAAGTCATTATTAGGGACACCACAAAATGATGAAAAGAACAACTTTCAAGAAAGATATAACAATTTTGAACTTGTATGTTAGAGGTTTTAAAAAGGTTGAAAATGACCCTGGCTGGTTTCTCAGTGGTTAGAGCGCCAGCCTGCGCGGACTGAAGGGTCCCAGGTTTGATTCCAGCCAAGGGCAGGTACCTCTGTTGCGGGAGGCAACCCATCAATGTCTCTCTTTCCCTCCCTCCCTGCCTCCCTCCCTCCCTCTCTGAAAAGCAATGGAAAAAAAATACCCTTGGGTGAGGAATAAAAAGGGTTGGAAATGTATAAAGCAAAAGTGACAGTATACAAGGAAAAATTGCTAAACCCTGTAGCATGGTAGGAGATTTAAGTAACTGATAGACCAAACAGCCTAAAAAATATAGATTTTAATACTATTAATAATCCTGATCAATGGGCCCTGATAGAACCATGAACCCAGCCCAATATGTGACCTTCAAGCACACAAGAAACATTCACCAAAAAATGATCTATGGGACCCCAAGACACATCTCAACATATATCAGCTAATCAATTTCATGCAGACCATATTCCCTGACCAGACACGAGCAAAGTAGGCTCCAGATGTCTGAACATTTAAACGTTCTTCTAAAAATCTTATTACTGAAAGAGAAAATCATATAGAAATGAAAACTGTTTGGATCAAACCAAAACTGAGAATACCTATAAAAACTCACAGTAAGCTTACTCATAGTAAGCTGCATTTAGAAAATTTATAATATTACTAAGTAAGAAGAAATATGGAAAATTCATGAGCAGTGTTAAAGAATTTTTAAAAGGAATAACAGCCCTGGCCAGGTGGCTCAGTCGGCCGGAGTGTCATCCCTACATCAAAAAGGTGGCAGGTTTGATTCCTGGTCAGGGCACATACCCAGGTGTGTGTTCGATCCCCAGTTGAGGCGTATACAGGAGGCAACCGATCAATGTTTCTTTCTCATTCGATCTCTCAGATCAATAAAAAAAAAATATCCTCAGGTGAGGATTAAAAAACATTTTTAATTTTAAAAAAATGAGTAACTGTAAATCCAAAGAAAGTGAAGGAAGATCATAATGAGCAAAATGGATGAAATACAAAAAAAAAAAATTCGTATGGACCACAAGCAAAGCTAGATCTTTGAAAAGACCAATAAAATAAGCATAATTGCAAAAGGGACATAACTACAGATATATGAGAAATGACAAAAATAAGATTACAAACTCTAAGCCAATTAATTTAAAACATAAGATGAAATGGACAGTTTCTAGGAAGATAATTTGCAAGACTAATTCAAAAAGAAATAGTCATATACCTCAAAAAAGTAGTCCCAAATGGTTTTCTAGGTGAGTTCTCCCCCCGCCAAAAAACCCTAACCTGCAGCCAATATACTTAATGGTCAAACACCATAGTATAAGAGAAAATGTTAAGCATTGTCCCCTTTAAAACCAGGAAATTTAAATTTTTTTCACTGAACAAAATGCAGTGTTGTATGGAGGTCCAGCCAGAACACCAAGACAAGGAAAAGATGGGAGCAAAACTATCATTCACAGCCAGACTAACTGAAGGAATCTACCAACAATTAAGAACTAACTAGCCCAACCTGTGTGGCTCAGTGGTTCAGCATCAGCCTAGGATCCAGGAGGTGGAGGTTTGATTCCCGGCTAGGGCACATGCCCGGATTGCAGGATCGATCCCCAGTCGGGGGCATGTGGGAGGCAGCCGATCAGTGACTCTTATCATTGATGTTTCTATCTCTCTCTCTCTCTCTCCCTTCCTCTCTCTGAAATCAACAGACATATTTCTTTAAAAAAAAAAAAAGCTAACTAAAAAAGTCTGACAACACGATACCAAGTTTTAGAGAAATATGGGAACTTTTTTTTTTTAAATATATCTTTGTTGATTTCAGAGAGAAAAGGGGAGGGAGGGAGGGAGAGAGATAGAAACATCAATGATGAGAGAGTCATTGATCGGCTGTCTCCTGCACGTCCCCGACTGGGGATTGAGCCCGCAACCCGGGCATGTGCCCTGACCGGGAATCGAACCCCCATCGCCTGGATCCTAGGTCGATGCTCAACCACTGAGCCACGCCTGGCCAGGCAAGATATGGGAACTTTTTACACTGCTTATAGGAGTGTAAATCATTTCAACCACATCAGAAAGCAATTTGGCAAAATCTACTAAAGCTGAAGATTCCCGTGTCTTACAAACTAGTAATTCCACTTCCAGGTGCACAAGCCCCCCAAAAACATACATGTTTATTGGAGCATTTCCATAATAGCAAAAAAATTGGGACCCACCTAAATATCTTGTGTATTCCTTTAACAGAACTACACACTGTTACAGTGAAAGGGGGAGGGAAGGAGTCAGCAAACTTTCCTTTTAAAAGGCCAGACAGTAAATATTTTTGGCTTTGCAGGCCATATGGTTCCTGGCAACCACTCAGTTCTGCTGGAGTGTGGAAGCAGCCTTAAACAACTGGAATGGCCATAGCTGTAGCCCAATGAAACTATTTGCTAAAACAGATTGGGCCTGAGGGCCTTAGTTTACTGACCCTTGATCTAGAGCTGTGTGTATCAAAGTGGACCCATCTCACAAACCCAAAGTTGTAGGAGACTGAGTGTAATCATGGCCAATAAGAGCAAAGAAAGAACTAGGTCAGCCATGGGGAAGTGGTTACACCTCTTTTGTCAAACTAAGCCCTGGGCTGAGGCTACAGTGGGGGAGGGGACCATCCCCCAAATCTCAAGGTCTATGCTCACTCTTCTCTTACCTGACCAGTCAGAGTGGCTAACAGTCCTCTGATTTCTCTCCTCACTGCTTCCTCCTCTCCTCCATTGCCTCTGACTTCAAAGCCCTGCCTCGTTGTCTCTACTTAAAAGTCTAGCAAACATCACAAACATAACCACCCCCCCAAATGAACCCATGATCTTCCCCTAATACGTGCTCCAGTTGTAATCTTCCCTGTCCCTATCCATCATCTTTTTCTTTCCCTACCCCCCCCCCCCCATCCAATCCATTCCCAAATCTTATTGGTTCTACACTGAAAATATCTCCAACACTGGCCAGGTGGTTCAGTTGGTTGGAGCATCTTCCTGTACATCAAAAGGTTGTGGGTTCAATTCCAGGTCAGGGCACATATCTAGGTTCGTGTCTGATCCCTGGTCGGGGTGCATACGGGAGGCAACTGATGAATGTCTCTCTCTTGCATCAATGTTCCTCTCTCTCCCTTCCTCTCTCTCTAAAAATCAACTAAAAACAAAAACATATCCTCGGGTGAGGATTTAAAAAATAAATAAGAAATATCTCCAGAATCTGACCACTTCTCACCACTTCCACCACTGCCACTCAGGACAAAGCCACCATCATCTCTTGCTGGACTACCACCATGTTCTCCTCACTGGTCTCCTTGCTTTGGCCTTGCCTGCTTCAGTCTGGTCTCGCTACACTGACAGGCAAAAAGCAATCCTGCTGGATCATGCTGTTCCTGCAACCCACCCATTCAGAGCAAAAGTCAAAGGCTAAACAGTGACCCATGAAGCCTGTGGGATCTGCCTCCCTGCTGCTCCTCCAGCCTCAACACTCACCCTCAGCCCCCTTGATTTCAGCTGTGCTGGTGGCCTATTTCAGGAAACTGCTTGTGCCCCAGGACATTCCTGTACACACTATTCTCTTTGCGTGGAACATTCTCCCCCAAGATCTCTGGTTGCTTACACTCTCATTTCCAAGGTCTCCTCAGGGAGGCCTTTTTGAATGATCTTATGTAATATTGCAGCCCCCATCCCAGTCAGTCCCTCACCCTCTCCCATTACTTTGCTTAACTTTTTGCCAGAGCAGTCATCACCTAATAGGCTAAATAATTTTTCTAAGCATTTTATTAATTTTCAAGCACACATAACAATTGAAATAGTTGTTCAATAACCACCCATATACCCACTAGGTACATTCTATAGTTAATACTTGCTCCATTTGGTCTATTACCATCTGTCCATCCATCCATTCATCCATCCACACATTTTCATTTTGATGCATTTCAGAGTAAGGTGCAATCCAACATCCATTATGATAAAAACTCTCAACAAATCCAGAGTGAACATATACCTCAACATAATACAGGCCATATATGACAAGACCATAACTATTATCATACTTAACAGTGAAAAGCTGAAAGTTTTTTCTCTAAGATCAGGAACAAGACAAAGATGCTCACTCTCACCACTTTTATTCAGTACAGTATTGGAAGTCCTAGTCAAAGCAACTTATTTAAAATAAATTTATTTAAAATAAATAAATTTATTTAAAATAAATAAATAAATAAATAAATAAATAAATAATAAATAAATAAATGGCATCCAAATAAGAAAAGGAAGTAAAAGTGTAACAATTTGCTGATGACGTATTACATATAGAATATCCTAAAGACTCCACCAAAAAACTGTTAAAACTAATAAATTTAGTAAAGTGGCAGGATACAAAAATCTGTTACATTTCTACATACTAATAACAATCTATCAGAAAGAAGTTAAGATAACAATTCTATTTTAAATTGCATTGAAAAGATAAAATATCTAGGAATAAATTCATTGCTTTACTCCCTTACTTTGACGTAGTCTTCAGGAGCTTTCTGAAAAAATGGTGCATGGGAGATAAATACAGATGACCTTATATGTCTGAAAATATCCTACTCCTACACTTAATAGTTTAGCTGGGTATAAAATTCTAGGTTGTAAACACATTTTTAAAATCAAGACTTTTGAGGGCATTGATCCATTTTCTTCATTTCCAGTGATGCTGTTTGGGATGCCCAATGCTTTTGTAATGTCTAATCCTTTGTACTGTTTTTCTTCTGTCTCTGGATTGTCTGTCCAGTGTTCTGAGATTTCATGATGATGGAGCCTGGCATGGGTTAAAATTAATTGCTTTGGACACTCAGATCTTTCAGTCTGAAAACTTATGTCCTTAGATTTGGAAATTTTTCTTATAGTCTCTTGCTGAAAATTTTCTACCCTCTGTTTTCTTTCTGGAACTCCTGTTAATCAGACGTTGAATATTCTAGACTGATCTTTTTTTCTTACGCTTTCTCTTCCATTTTCTTTTTCCCACTTTTTTAGATATTTTTCTCACTTTCAACTTGCAACTCTTCTGTTGAATTTATTCCCTTCATATTTTTAATCTTCCAAGAGTTCTTCCTTATTCCTCTGAATATTCCTCTGAATATTTGTTATAGCCTCTTACACACTTAATCATGGCATAAGGTGCTATGCCAGTAGTTCTCAACCCTCACTGCACGTCATCATAAAAACCTGGGTAGCTTGTACAAACTGGTGCCCAAGGATTACTCTCAGGGAATATGATTTAATTGGTCTAGGGTGTGTCCCAAGCATAGTTTTTTGTTGTTGTTTTGTTTTTTAATTGGCTTTCTCATCTCCACTAGAAATAAGCACTGGTCATCATCTCCTTTATGTTTAGACTGAGCCCTGGTGCCTAGTAGGCATTCACTAAACAATTGTTGAATGAATAAATGAATAAAGCACTGTTTTGTAAAGGAAGGTTGTAAAATAAGGATTTATAGGCAACCTACTTTTGTTCATGTTTTCCCTAAATATATCTTAAAACCTAATTCCTCAAAGTCAAACAATAGTCTTGCATGTCAAAATGTATTTAAAACTCAAAGTTAAAATTCTGAAATTGCCTATTTCATCTCACCTTTTAGGTGTCTTTAACATATTTCTTATGAACTAGGAGGTTCAAATGTAATTATCTTCACCTCATTTTCTGCTGTGACCCCAAGGCAATGGTTGCTGTATATCAAGGAAAGGAGTAGGACCAGTGCAAGACTATGAAGGTAGCCCAAAGTGAGTTCCAACTTCTGCCTGATCTTTACCCTATGAAAGAGCTGGAAGATAGAGAACAACTTTTAGAAGCTGGTGATGTGCTGACTTCCACCACCCATGGAGGGAGGTGGTGGGTGATTCTGCTTCCCCTTGAGTCAGCAGAGGGAGACCCTGAGAACCAGAGGACAAAAGGCAAGTTATAAGGGGCCAAAGAGAGTGCATCATTCAAAGTAAGGGAATGGGAGGCAGGAGGACAAGAGAGGTGGATGGAGTGGAGGGACAAGGGGCAGGCCTCTGAAAACTCATGAAAGATGTACCGGAAGCACAAGTTTCAACTTTAAACACACCCCAGGCTCAGAGAAGCAGACGTTCATAACAGTATGAATGTCCTTCTTCCTCTCATCTTAGCAACAGGGGACAAAAGAGGTGATAGTACAAGGTGGGGAAACAAGGCCAAGGCCAAGCACTTGCTACATCCCTCTCCCTCAGCCCCCACTGCAGGAGGCAGGGTTGGCAGCAGGCCCAGGCCCAGGAAGAGCCGGCCTCTATCTCCAGATGCAGTTCAAAGGTTTTGTTACACAGGACTAGACACATCATCTACCAACTGGAGGGCCTTCAGTATCCAGAAGTGATGGGCGAAGCCTGGGACTTCCCTACATCAGGGACAGGGGACGGGAAGAACGGGCCCCAGTGAATAAATTTAGACAGTGGGAGACCAACATAAAGTTGCTCTTTGATCCAATTGAGCTTAATAATAGGACTAGTACTTTGAATGTGCTACTTTCCTTCTCAGTTGAGTATGACTGATCAGCTGAAGTTCACTGACATTGGATTGTGTGTACCAATTTGATGTTTGGCAACTTAAATGATCGAATTTGTGAGATCTCCCATTTTTCTTAGTACTTCACTAGAACCTGAATTTGGTGTGGAAAGGTGGTTTAGGATTCTCAGTGGAAAAGTGTACAAAACTACAGCTGATCTGAAGGTCAAACATATGAAAGGGGAGAAAGCCTGTAATTCCTAGAGTGTTTTAAAAGCACATTTTTTTGGAGAAAAGGTGATACCAACTTACAAAGAAACATCAGAATTCCAATAAACAGTGGTAAGTGTTGAGATGGGGGATGAAGGATGGAGGCGGCGGCAGCTGCTGCATTTTTTGAGAGGCAACCACTTCCCTGGACTGCAGGCCTCCGTACCGGGACCCCAGCCAAGAGCTGCACCTTGCAGGGTGGTTTTTATCTGATGGGAATCAAAACATGGTTGCATTTGGGGAGCAGGTATGGATATGGGCTCGGAAGAACTTTCTGGGTGTGATGTGATCTTGAAAGGGGGGTTGGGTTGACAGGTGTACACATGTGTCATTTAAGTGGTACACTTAGGATTTGTGCATTTCACTATATGTAAATCTTACTTAACCACCTTCCCAAAAAGGTAAACTAGCTCATGGTATGGACATTGACGTATTTAGGAATTTAGGAGTGTGTATTGTCTGCAACTGTCCTTTGAAATGCACAAAAAAAAGAAAGAAAAAAAGATGGAAGAATGGACAGTTATAGATATTGCAGAATATTAGTTGTAGAATAAAATTGAGAATATATAATTGTTTCAACTATAAATTTGAAATTTTTCAAAATGCTGGGAGCAGGCACACCCTTGCCCTAGGAAAATGTACTTCTGAAGCCCAGAAGCCATGCCCATCCCTCTGTGCCCAGGACAGTAGTCAGTGACAACGTTAGTAGATACTGTATTCCTGTACACACACTACTCTCAAGTACAGAAACACTATATAGGGTATTTGCATGTGTTATACTATTATTTAGGTTGCTTTTAAAAACATGCAGTTTTACATCTTACAATGTAAAATGAGAAGAGATGGTGTTGGCCGCCATACCTCACTTTTAAAACTGAGTTACAGATCCTGGGTCACTTTGCTCAGTCCTGCAATCACCCTTCCTTCCGGGTGTGCTTCCTGAGTCCGCAGAGACAGGGCACACATGCAGTGGTTTCCTAGGGAATGTTCTACTTAAGAATTTGGGGAAGATTATTTGAAACGTTTATTTCTAAATTAAGACAAACATGGATATATTATGAAATGGAAAATTCCTAGGATCTTTCACTAAAATAGGAGATTTTGAAGAAATTTGCTCAGCCCTTATAAACTACACCCCTAGGTACGTGTTTTACTTCCCCGATACCATTTCAGGAAACTTCACTGGAAAATGTAGAAAAGTATTTTGCTGGATGAAAGAACTCACACTGTAAACAAGGCTGCTTATAGGGAAAGGAGGACAATGAAGGGGGATTTCAAAGTTTGCATTAAACAGTTTTAAATATTTTCCCTCTGTAACAAGAAACAAAAGACAAAAAGAAAAACCTAATAAAAATTAAATGCATGTGATTTCTGGAAGAAAAAAATCCCAGAGTGCTGCTGAGTGATGGGTGGACGTCCTATAGTGTCAGATAGCAGGCACCTTCTGGGACCCGCACACATGACCCTAAGGGGAGGCAGATGTTCACTCAGGTGGAGTGGGACCACCCAGGACATCTGGGGAAGGCAGTGCCGGAAGGGAACTTTTGGAGTAAAAGACCTGTGCTCCCACCTGTGAGACCTTGGGCAAGTCATTCTCTAGATCCCAATTTCCTCATTATTAAGATAGCTTTGACACCCTGTCTATAGGGTACTGTGAAGATATGAGCCACAGCACATAACACACCATGTGCATTCTGGGCACTCAACACACACTACTACTTTCCTTTCCCCAGGGCAGTGGGACAGAAACAAATCTTTCAAAACGTTGATGGGAGCCTAGCTCGAGTGGCTCAGTTGGTTAAGTGTAGTCCCGTGCACCAAAAGGTTCCTGGTTCGATTTCCGGTCAGGGCACATGCCTATGTTGCAGGTTTGATCCCCAGTCAGGGAGCATATGGAAGGCAACCGATCAGTGCTTCTCTTTCACATTGATGTTTCTCTCTCTCTCTTTTCCTCTCTCTAAGCATGTCCTTGGGTGAGGATTTGAAAAAACAAAAACCCCAAAACATTGGCGGGAGTGGTAAATGACAAGAGGGATGGCAAGGGACAAGAGACCCAGAAGCCAGGGTTCCAATTATAAATCAAGCTCAGCTCAGCACATATGGCCACAGGTGCCATTAAGTAGCAGGCCTCAAGCTCTGAGCACAATCCGCCGGGAGGCTGGAGGTGGCACCGGGGCTCAGCCTTTAGGCCACATCATGACACAGGAAGAGAGAGCCTTTTCAACCTACTGTTTAAAGACACACAGAGGGCAAGTTTCAGTTATTTTTAGTTAAAAGAAAAACAGCCTTTTCCAAGAGCAACAAAGTAAACTGAAAGTCAGAAGGAAGCAGGGTGTGGGCCTCTCTCAAGCTCTTGCTCCAAAACTGGACCTGAGGAAAGAGGGCCCTCCTGGGAACTCAGGGCAGACTGGCCCACAGACGGATGACTGAGGTGGGACAGGGTGGAGCTGCAGCCCATGTAGGTCACTGGATTGGTCTGCATGGGCTCTAAGGTGATGTCCACCTGCCAGTCGGTTGACATGATTAACATTATTCTTGGGGGCATTAAATTAAGGAATGATGCATGGAGCCAAGAGTGCAGCTTATTCAGTTGGATTCTGAACCACAATCAGGAAGTAGTCTTTATCTGCAAGACAAAAATGAGAAAACAAGTCACTAAATGTAAAGTGCGAGAAAAACACACTCCAAAGGAAATAAACCATTAAATCATCAACCACTTCCAATTGCTGGGAAACAAGGTAAACTGGCAAGTTCCTGTGGGGGCTTCTGCTACTGTGACCTGGTGGTGACCTCAGGGCACAGCCTCTTTTCTAACCTTCCCGGTACCCACAGGGAGGAAGAAGAACATCTCTGTTTTCTGAGTAAGGAAACTCAGGTTCCGAGAGTTTAAATAAACTGTCTGTGGAACTGGTTCTCAACATGGAGGCCATTCGAAGAGCCTGAGGGCTGGGCTCAAAACAAACACAAACACGGCTGGGCCCCACCCCCAGCTCTTTGGATTCAGTAGGTCCAGAGTAGAACCTGAGAATCTGTATTTTAACAGGTTCCCAGGTGATGCTGAAGCTGCAGATTCTGGGAGAACCACTAGTTTAAGGTGACCCAGCAAATCAGTGTCAAAGATGGAATATCAACCTCACCCATACTGCTCTTAGGTCAGTGTTAGTTCTGTCACAGCTGGATGAGAAAATTTCAAAGGCTCCAGATCAAAGGGGGCCAAAGCTACAAGGATTCCAGCTCTGGGGATCCCGCCCAGTAGGGAGGAATGTCCATCATGAAATCATCGATGTCCAAGACCTCAGGGCTGAGTCTGACTGCCCCTCACTTTATAGAAGAGGAAATTAGAGAAGCAGTGTTTCAACTTTTCCCACTTAATTATCAAATCACAAAAATTTACCAAGGCTTCCATGTGGCCAGACCTGGACCAACCACTCTCGTATGGCTCCTCAATGAATCCTCAAATCACCCTGAGGCAGGTACTAGTGTTTTCTCATTTTGCAAATGAAGACACTGAGGCTCAGAAAGTTACATGTCTTGCTCAAGCCAAGGCAAAAATGCGGGGCGGAGTAGCTGGGTTTGACCGCCCTGCTCAACAAAAGAGAAATGGCAGGACCTCGGCCACATCTGCTTTGTGTGTGCTGGTTTAAGCCTGAAGCTGCTTTCTCCCATGGAGGCTGGCTGATGGGACTGGGAAGAAGCAGATCTTATATGACTAATAGTTTCACGACTAAGCAATCTGTACGAGTAAAGAATATCTTACTAATAAAAATAAAAATAACTAAAGCCACCAATACACCAATACGCAGGCGCAATTAGCAATACTAACATCTCTTCTTCCAAAAATCAAGCTCTAAATTCACTAACGTCACTCCAAGTGCTCTGTGGAAGCAGTTTTAAAGCTTGGTTATGCTGTCAACTCAGCTTTACATCAGTGAAGTTTAACAAATGAAAACCAAAAGCCTGTCTGAAAACATGTCTTTCTAAGGGCTATTTCTGGGCCAGGATAGGGTGAAATTTGGTATCTATGTGGAGAACCACAGGGTCTGAAACCACCTGCTGCTACTTTTGGTCTTCTCAGTTTGACCAATGAGGAAGCTTAGGTGGGAAGAAAGGGACGTGGACCTCCTTCCTGGGCAGGGCTACTCCAGGCAGCTCCCACAATGTGGGGTGCTAATTATAGTCCCGGAAGGGCCCACCTCACACACACCCAGCAGCCAGGCTGTTCTATGCTGGGTGCTGCCCCTGTGGGGCCTGTGCTCTAGGAAAATCCTAAGGCAACCCAGACCTAATGCCTCAGAGGCTCTGCTCAGTGGCTCCTGACAGTATTTTTTTCTTTCTATATCAAAGTGGGTGCATCAAGATGTCAAATCATTGGTTTTCATCCTAAATAATATGTCCCACAGACATTCCTGATCCCCCTCTCCACTGCTGACCCCACCTCCAACCCCCACAGCGGGGTGTCAGCAATGGAGGGAGGTTTAGGAAGTCATTCGTTTATTCAACAACTATTTGTCAAATGCTTACGATGTGTTTACAAGTTTCTGTCCTCTTGAAACTGTCTAGTGGGGGAGACAGACTTAAAAATGCAGATGAGCAAGCTGGTTGGCCAAGAGAGAAGGCAGGACAACAGTGCTGCCAGCAGCAGGATGCTCATGTGCGAGGGCCCAGGGAGAGGCTCTGAAAGGCAGCAGGTGGCTGGAGAAGCAGGGAGGAACACTCACTGCATTTAAGGCAACCTGGAAAAGACACCCCATGGCATAACGGGGTGTGTGTGTGAGTGGGCGCCCAACGAGGATGTGAGTGCAAGAGAGCGAGCAGTAGGAGCTGCGCACCCTCCCTGTGGGCCTCTGCATGTCGCCAGGGCAAGGGTCTGGCCCCTGCATCCTCGCCTCCACTGACAAGGCTCAGGGGCTTCTGGGCCTGTGCACCCAAAGGAGAGCCTCTAACTGGACTCAAGCACCAATCACTCCCATGAACTTTGAAAGCCTGCAGGTCCTTCAAGGGCAAGCTGGAGATGCCTTTGCTGCTGAGCTGGGACAATGGCCAGAAGCTTTCAGATAACACTGCTGTTCCAGAGGAGACACTCTTGGAAGCTTTAGGTCAAGAGACACTGTTCATGGAGTCAGTCTGATTTGGAGACTGCAAAATTCGTCATTGCCTCACACTGAGCTCCCATGTGGACTGCTCTGTGTGCAGGGTCAGTGGGGGGACCATTCCTTAGCCTAACTTTTAGGGAAGCAGAGGTACCTCCAGTCACACAGCATGAAGTCTTGGGATGGATTTGAGTTCATATCTGGTTCTGAGCCTTTCTGCTCCACCCCCTGCCAACATACTCAACCAGATGGGGTGTCTCAGAGGACCAGGGCAGTACAGCCCCCTACGTGACACTTCACAGATGTGAAAACAGAGGTTCAGAGGTG
Source organism: Miniopterus natalensis (assembly GCF_054644295.1). Classification (NCBI taxonomy): domain Eukaryota; kingdom Metazoa; phylum Chordata; class Mammalia; order Chiroptera; family Miniopteridae; genus Miniopterus; species Miniopterus natalensis. The sequence continues at coordinate 12,749,455 of NC_142087.1, forward strand.
TTCTATGACTTGCTTAAGGTGACATTCATTAATTGCTAAAGCTGGGAAAATGAACTCTGCCTGCTACAGTCTGTTTTCCCTGACAGAATCAGAGACATCACAGACAGTGATTACATTGATAAACAGTGTACAGCATATTTTTGGAATCAGTGGCTCTAAAGTTATCCTATGTTCTTTCCTGGGACTGGCCTACTCTGTCCCCACCCCTCCAGGGAGACCGTGGGCCCTTGTGACTCGCTCTATGGTTCTCTCCTTCACATCCTTCCAAGCTGCCGGGTGGCTGGAATAGGTCTTGGAACAGAACCAATATGGCTCTGCTGCTGGGAGTGTGGTACCCTCTCCCCCTTCAGATTACCCCAGAATTCTGTAGCCAGTCTCTTTGCCATCTGTGCTACCAAGCCCAGGGGCATTCAGTATCCCCAGCCTCCCCACTGCCTCCTTCATCTAGGCCCCAATAACAATCATATTGCCTCGTGCCTTAAAAACCTCTGCTCACAGGGTGCAGTCCACACGGAAGAGTCTGGTGTTTGAGGCCTTTTCTAAACTGGACCAAACATCTCACCTTGCACTCCTTCCTCACATATTCTGGTACCCTAGACAAACTGCACAGCAGCCCACCTGCATCGTCACATGCACACTCAACTATGTGGCTCAGCCAGAAGAGAGGGGGAGAGAGAAGTAGCAGGCAAAAATAGTCCTGGAGAACCTGTCCACCACTCCAGTCTAAACGCTGAGTGAGGTGAGGCAGGATAGGTGGCCCTGCTGTTCTCTCCCGGGGTCCCAGTCCTTGTGGGGGGCCCCCCAGGATGAGCATCTCGTCATCCTGAGAATTATCCTAAGACCTAAAGACAGGTGTTGTTTGTACCACACAGCCCCTGAGTACAAGCCAAGCACTTCATGTGAAACAAAAACAGCAATCAGTTCTAATGCTAGAGGAAAAGCCGGCTGCATGAGGCCCAGAGACACGGGGCTGTACTTTTGAAGCGGGAAACTGAACATTTTTTCAAAGATAAAATGACTTCACAGTGTTTTTGCCTTCTGCTTTGGTTTTGAATCACTGAATCTTTTCCCTTCAAACTTAGTTTTCTTGCCCCTCCACCTTGTTTACACTCTTTCTTGTGCCCTCAAGATTCAGCTGACACGTCCCCTCTTCTGGGAAGCCTCTGTTGATTGCCCAAGAAGGCCAATCACACCCTCCATGTTCCCAAGCGCTCCCTGAACATCCCATCAAGGCAAGGGTCACACTGTGTCATGCTTATGTGTCTATCTGCCCCATGAGACCAGGATTCCCCTCTAAGGCCCAGAACCCAAGACAAGGTCTGACCCACAGTCACTGCAAATGAGTATTTGTTGGGGATGCCAGTCAGAGACTGTGCCAGCCAGCAGTCACCTCTGTGCTTTCAACTCTTCAGGCCTTTCTGTGGAACCTGAGGAGACACCAATGTGCTAAACCTTCCTGATAAGCTAAAGAGCATGTGTTATGACGGCCTGATCCTAAGAGGGGATGTGGAACACCTCTTACCTGGTGCAACCATAATTTCATTTTTCTTAGAGCGAATTCGAAGAAAGGTGAGGTCATTCTGGGGGTCAATTTCACGCACGGTGCTCCGGGCCTTCAGGATGAAGCTGTGCATGAGGTTGGCATACTGTGTGGTGGTAGGATTGTCCATGGTGCTCTTAATGGGAATGCCTGAGTGGAGAGTAGGGAGAGTCTGAGCAAGATGTTGAGGCTTTTCTGACCAGCTCCCAACCCCACAGCCCTAATTCTATAGAGTGCTGGGCTGGCAGTTAACAATCATGCCACTATTTACCGAAGGCTTGGCAGGCACAGTGCTGAGTGCTGCAAGCATGTCACTGCCAGTCCCCAGAACTACTATGAGGGCGGTGTTACCATCTTCACTTGCCAGTGAGGCAAGAGAAACTCTAGTAAGCGTTCTGCTACGGTCACACAGCAGATAAGCAGTGGGGCCAGCATTTGATGCAGGCCTGCTGGCTCCACTGCTGGGCTCCTTTCTCAGGGCCACAGAGACTTTCATTCAGAACACTCAGAACCTGAACAAGGAGGACAGCACTTACAAATCTGTAAACACTGAAGAGTAGGAAGAATAAAAAAGGTCAGCTGTGCCAAGACATAACCGTCACTAGTGTGCTGTTCCTGTTCCCAAGGGAGGCTTAGGGCCCAGCTGTAAACACTGTCTGTACACATGAAAATTAAAGCCGTTTCTCTGACTGCTTACACCCTGTAAACAGCATTGCAACCGCTTTCAAAGAGCCCACAGTGGCCATCCCACTGAGTTCATCACGACTCTCCTGTTGGATACTAAGGAGATTTTTAACCTAATTACTGCGCAATGAACACCATTGTGCATCAAGCCTTTCCTGTTTTGAAGACTGTTTCCCTGCGATGAACTATTACATGGATCTCCCTAACAGGACTGTGTCTACTGTCATGGGGGTGAGGAATGGGGCTCAGCTTGAGTGACCTCAGGTCTCAACTGGATCATCAGGTGCCTGAGAATCACTGAGACACATCAACAGAAGGCTGCATCAGTGAGGCCCCAGGTACCCACAGCTGAAAGGCATTTGTGATGAATGTGGCACAAGGGGCTCCTCACACATAAGTGGCCGGCTGTGGGACCCAGGCCCTGCTAAGCTGGTCCGAAAGTGATCAGCCAAAGGCCGTCACCCTCAGGACCACCGATGAATGGCAAGAAACTGGCCCAACCTTGTCTCCTTAGGGCACAGGAACATGAGTGTGAACAGGAGAGGACACAGTGTTAAGAGAAGCAGCTGAGTCAGTGAGGCTATTGGAGCCAACTGGAGCCAACTGAAGCCATGAGAACTGGCTGTAGTGTGACCACTTGCCTTTAAGAGACAAGACAACTAGGTCATTGGGGAGCTTCTGGGTCCTAGCTGGCAACAATGTGCCCACCTTTCTAAGGATGGTAGCAGCAGCAGCTGGGGTGATGACTGAGCAGAAACTCTGAAACCCGAGGACCTGAACGCATCCCCCTGCTCTGCCACCTCATGGCTATGTGGCCTTAGACAAGCGATTTAACTTCTCTTCTTCTGTTTCCTCATCTGTAAAATGGCTGTGCTTCAAAGTGCTGCTGTGAGGATTAAATACAGTTTAAGAATGTTTAGCAAGAGTATGCATGTAATAAATGTGAGTGGTTTGTTATCAACACCACCCACACAATGAATCCCATCCCCTAGGTAACCTGAGCAGCCAGTCTCAAGACCTGGCAAAGTTTAGGTGATAAAACCTCTTGACCTTCACTTTTATATACAAGGGCATCGTCTCTCGGATTCCCCTGCCTGGAACTTTCCTTTCTTCTCCTACTCTCCCACCACTCCCACAGGTCCCTCAGGTCTCCATCTTCTGGTGGCTCCACCCGTCCCAGATATGGTCAATGAATGCCCCATTCTACCATCCAGCACCATGCAATTTTCCTTTAGAGCAGTTACTCGAGTTTGATATCACACCTTTATGGAAGTGACCATTATGTTTGTCCCTAGACAGGACCAGATCTGATTTGTTCACCAGTGTCCTCAGAGAGACTGCATTAAGCATTTATTGCTGCTGATAAATGAGAAGTCACAAGGGCTACTTTCAGTAGTTTAGACATGAGTTTGATTACATTCCTACCAAGTGAGAGGGTGTGTAAAGGAGACAAGAATCTAACCACTTGTTGGCTCATTTTAAAAACAAAAGAAAGCATGAAGGTAGTGGTGGGGCAGGGACTGAAACAGGAGAATTTCAGGTAAGGGCAGGAGGTCATAGAATGCCAGATTCACAGGATGCCAGAGCCAGGGACACTTCAAAGATATCCCAATGATTAGGCCACCTACCCCAAGCCACTGCCTTCACAAATGGGGCTGCAGATTGCAGAGTTAGCTGGTACCAGGGAGGCACAATTTCTAACCTGAGGCTCAGATCTGTCAGGTTGTGTAACCAGACCCTTCCACCAAACCCAGCTCCATCAATGAACGACAACAACAAATTAAAAATATATTTTTAAAAGATATGTCTTTATTGATTTCAGAGAGAGGAAGGGAGAGGGAGAGTCATTGATCAGCTGCCTCCTGCACCACCACCCCCCCCCCACTGGGGACCGAGCCTACAACCCAGGAATGTGCCCTGCCTGGGAATCAAACCTTGATCTTCTGGATCATAGGTTGATGCTCAACCACTGAGCCATGCCGGCTGGGCAAAAATTAACAAATTTAACAGATAGTTATTAAGCACGAACTCTGTGCCAGCACTGTTCCCAATGCTAGGGACAAAGTAGTGAACACAAATCCCTGCCCTCGTGGAACTTACACATTTAGTTTTCTGTCCTGTGCAGGTAGCAGCAGAGGATAGCAGGGGGTCTAAATAGGTACAAATAGAACAGAACATTCCTTAAGTTCTTGCTAAGGCAGCTTAAACTCACACTTTTATAATGAAACATCATCTGCATTTGGTGAACACAGAGATGTTGAAATGCAGTGGTTGGTTGGTGATTGGAACAAGGGTGTGTCATGAGTTCTGGGGCAAGAGCAATCACTCTGGGCTGGGTGGTAAGGGAAGGCATCCCACAGAAGAGGCAGCTTCGCTGAATCATCCTTAATTGGAAGCTTCCAGAGGGCTTAAAGGCCCCATGAGAAGTGAGTCCCGGCCACCCCCATCCACAGCTGGGTGACCTTGAGCAGGTCACCTGGCCTCTCTCAGCTTCTGAAAAATGGGTAAACAACCCTGCCTTTCAGGTTCACTGTGTGAAATGTCAATGAGAGATTGAAGAGTGAGCTCTCTGAATGGGACATAAAAATAAACACACACAATAATTTTAACATTTACATGGCATTTACTATGTATCAGACACTATTCTAAAAACTTTTCTTAGAGGAAGGTAGTATGATTATATTTTACTGATGAGGAATTAAAACAAGGAGATTAAGTGACTTGTCTAAGATTTCATAGCTGATAAGTAGGCAGAGTCAGGATTCAAATCCAGGTAGTCTGGTTCCACATTCCATATTCTCAGCCACTGTGCAATACTGCCACAGTATACAAAAAGTGCTCAGTAGTATCAAAAGGTACGCAGTTGGGGCTATACTTTCCCAATGAAAAAGCTCAGCTTTGGGGCAGTTTTAAGGCAAGAATGAAGGCTGTTCCCTCCAATGTGGGGTCAAAAATGTCCATTCCTAGCCTTGCCAGTGTGGCTCAGCTGGTTAGCATGTCGTCCTGTACACTAAACGGTTGAGGGTTTGACTCCCAGTCAGGGCATATACCTGGGTTGAAGGTTCAATCTTCATCGGGCGTATGCAGGAAGTAACCAATCGATGTTTCACTCTCACATTGATGTTTCTCTCTCTCCCTCCCTCTCCCTTCCTCTCTCTCTAAAATCAATGAAAGCATGTCCTTGGATGAGGAATTAAAAAAAAAAAAAGGTCCAGTCCTAGAAGATAGTGTCTCTCTGAGTGATATACAGTCTTTCAGGTCTTGGGTCAACCAGTTCATGTGGGGCAGCTGAGGCGCGAAGAGAAGGGGAAGGCCCAGGCCCTCCAGCTGGTCAGTAGCAGACTTAAGCTGGGACCTGCTGCAGCTTCCCACAGAGTCCCGAGTGCTTCCTACCTGCTGCCTCCTTTGAATGCAATGACCACATGGTCTAATTAGAGTTTGACAAAGCTGAGGAGCACCCTCTGCCTAACTCTGGGCTGGCCCGGGTCTAATGACTTGCAAAACAACATTCTAACTGAGGACATGCCACCTCTACTTTGTCACCTTTGGTGTCCTTCCTTCTGCTCTACTGAAGTAGGCACTGTTGACAATTCTGCCTTTCCAAAACAAGGCCCAGAATGACAACGAACACACAGGGGCTCTGAAGGAACCTCGACTAAATCAGAGATGAAAGAATACATGAAACTAGAAAACTGGGGGAGGCCAGCTGCGTGGCCCTGGGCTGCAGACCTGCAGCCACTCTCTGGTCCTTCACAGCAGTGTGGGAGAAAGAGCACAAGTGCACTCAGGCAGACTTGAAATGAAATATTGGCTCTGCAATGGCAGGCAAATCAACTGACTTTCTAGACTGTTTTCTCCACTGCAAAATGGAGACAACAGGCTGCTTTAAGGAATAAATGAAACAATGTTTGTAAAGCACCATCCGGGGCCTGGCACAGATTGGTGGGCATGTGAGAAATGTTAGCCTCCCGCTTCGCCATGTCAACAGCAGTGTGGGAAAATTAGTACCCGTATTCTTCTAGTTGTTGAAATAAGGTTCCAGAAGAGAAGAGAAAAGCTATAGGCACAAAAAAGTTGACCGGAGTATTATCTAGCAAAAAAGTAGAAACAATAAATGGGGATGAGTAATAAACATTGCACTGGCAGTTTAAAAAGCTGCATATGTAAACCATGAAAGAAAACAAACAAACCTCATGAGTAAACATATGCAAAAGAGAAATAACTATAATTATGGCCCAGAGACAATGCACCTGAACAAGGGCTGAAAAAGCATGGAATAATGAAAAGTGTGACCTGTCAGGGCAGTGGGATTGAATGACAGTTTCCTTTTTTAAAATCTAGAATTCCAATAATAGTGCTAGGACACTGAAGGTATTAAAAGAAAAAAAGAAAAAAAAAAAAAGGTGAAAATTAATGTACATGAAGGGGCTTAGTAAACAGCAAGTATTATGTTGTTTTGGGCCGTTTTCTGGGGCCTGCCTGCGTGCGGGTCATGGTCGGAGGGAGGCCGTACCTTCTGTGTTCACCACGATGATTCCCTGCACTCCCTTCTGGCTCTGAAGCCGCTTCAGCGTCTCTTCCACCTCTGCCTGCCAGAGAAAACAAGACCAAGGTTAGGAGGGGCCGGGAAGGCAGAATTAACTCCCTCATACCCTTGGCAGATGAATCACACATTTGTCTTCCAACAAACAATTAACACCTGGGCACATGGCACTGCAAAGCTCCCCAGGCCTGTTTAGAGTGGTCCTCAAGCCACCACCAGCACCTAAATCATCTAATCACACCCCCAGGGTGGGGCAGGGATCCTCTTGGCCCTTTGCCTACTAGGCACTATTATCCCTCCTGCCTTAGCTATTTGGGAGCAGAATATAAATACCATTCCTGGGAGTATAGACACATCCATGACTCATGTATCTGGTAAACCTAGGAGACAGGACGCTGATGATCTGAAAAAACCCCAAACAGTGGTGTCTAACAGGAAGAAGACACACTGCCATTTGTGGCCCAAACAGCACAACTGAAAACATTCCAAAGGAAGCAAAATGACCCCATGAGGATAATACTCAGTGACTTAATAAGCTAGCATGTGAGATAGTGTGACAAATGGCTCATAACCACAGGAAATGTGCCTGGGGTAGGAGCTCATTAATCCTGATTCTCCAGAAACTAGTCAGGTGGGATACTCTGGCACATGGAATTTGTAAACAGGGGACAATCCCACATTTGGTTCCTCACATTGTCATGCAAGGCATTCTATGTTATCACTCGCATCTTTTACCCTTCCCTCCACTCTCTATCTACATGCCCATACCTCCCTGTCTCTGTGTCTTTTTACCCTAACAAGGCCTCTTCTCTCCTGAAATCCAACAAATTCTTCTAAACCATCTAAGACATCATCTCCTCCAAAAAGCCCTTACTGACTCCCAACTCAGTGGAGTCTGCCACTTGTGAGTCAGCAAACTCTTAATTGTACCCCTCTGGGGGTGCATTAGGCACTGTGTTACTTAAGAGTCCCTAGAGCCCAGAGGTGTGGCTCAGTGGCTGAGTGCCGACCCCACGCATCAAGGGGTCGCTGATTCCATTCCCGGTCAGGGCACATGACTGGGTTTCGGGCTCAATCCCCAGTGAGGGACGTGCGGGAGGCAGCCAATCGATGTTCTCTCTCATAGATGTTTCTCTCTCTCCCCTTTTCCTTCCTTTCTCTCTAAAAAAATCAATAATACGTTTAAAAAAAAAAAAGAGTCCCTATTGATGGACTGCAGAATAGGGACTCGAAAAGCTGTGCCTGACCGAGGCAGGCCTGGCTCTTTTCTGCGGGTGGGACGCTGGCCTTGAAGTGCACTTGGTCTCTGGAGGCCCTGTCCAGATGGGTCCAGAACCCAGCCAGAAGCTCCCCACAGGCTGAGAGCAGGACTATGTTGGAAATAGAGGCTTCATTCTCCCAAAGAGAGTGGTCCCCCACCCCCAGAAGCTACTGAGTTGGCTGGGACAAGGAGCTTGTAAACAGTGGATGGAGATAGCACAATGAATTACTGTCTTTCTAGTAGGTACAAGCTAACAATCCAGTCACCGCCATCCACTCCCCTATGATGTAAGAATACTCTCAAATGCTGGAGAGAAGGGCAAATGAATTCCTCCTACAAAATGGCAAACAGTCCACTACCTCTAAAATCTGGAGCCTGTGTAAAAGGACAGGGCTACATGAGAGTACAATACAGTGGGTCATGTATGTATGAGATCATCGTTCATTCAACAGGACTGTCACTGAGCTCCTACTATGCGCTATTTTGGAGAGGAGGGGTAAAGTACAATGGCATTCAATACCACACAGTACTCAGTCTGACCTGGTAACCTTCCTGGAAATCCATCCTAAGGAAATAATCCAGAAGAACCAGAAGAACACAGCAAGATGTTTGTTGCAGTGACATCAGCATCAGGAAAAAGCAGAAAGAGCCGAAAATGCCCAATAATTAGGGAAAAGGCCAAGTAAATTATGGAATGTCCATTCAAAGGAATATAATATACACATTAACAATGATCAGAATGAGCCACAGAAAGCTTATGATATAACCTTAAGTAAAAACAGCTAAGTGCAAAAATAAAGTGCTTGGTGACTACAACCACATGAAAACAAGAAGGCTAGAGGGATTATGAAAAAAAATAAAAAGCCACATTGGAAGCAGGGATTATAGATAAGGTTTTATTTTTTTCAAAACAGCCTCTTTTTATTCTAGTATACTTTTTCTATTTAAAAACATTTTTTAACCCCTCTCTCGCTATATTCAAGAGAGATCTCTGATATGGGGACCACAGGGCTCTGACATGCTCAACATTTTAAGATTAAGAATATATAAATTGCAGACAATTTAAGACAGCTCAGTCAATCTGCAATCAACCCAGGGAAGGGGACAGAAAGTGAAAACTACAGATGTCAGAATCAAGGTCCAAAATACCCCTGGAGGATGGAAAGTGGGGCTGGAATGAAAAAGGAAAAAATTTCACAAAACTCTCTCATTTAGTAACTTATGAGTGCCTTCTACGTGCCAGACATTGTTTTAGGCCTGGGGATGCTGTAGTGAACAAACGTAACAAACATCCCTGCCTCATGAAGCTGACATTTGGGGGTGGGAAGTCAGATTTTAAACAAAAAGTAAGTGAAATATAAATGTCAGATACAGTAGGGAAGGGGGATCTGGAGCATAGGGGCTGACAGCAATTTTAAATAAAGTGATCAGAGAAGTCCTCACTAAAGTTACAGCTAAGTAGAGATTCGAAAGCTGTGAGGGAGCTAACCATGCAGAGATTCTAGGGACAGTGCTCCAGAGAGCACAAAAAACAAGTACAAGAGCTCTGAGGCGGGAAAGTGGCAAAGGAGCCAGTGCGGCTGAAGCGCAGTGAGTGGCAGGTGGCCAAAATGAGAGAGGTAACCAGGATCAGATTAGACTTCAGAGGGCCTGGTAGACCACAGTAATGACTTTGGCTTTTAATGGGGATGATGAGGGGAGCCACTAGCAGGTTTTGAGGTGACCAGTGATAAGACTTGATGTTTCAAAAGGACAGCTCTGGGTGCTATATACAGAATGGGCTGCAGGGGGCAAGCACAGCCTGCTTGAGCCAGGTGCCCTGGCATCAGCAGCCCCCTGGAAAGAAGCAATCTTCTTTCCCTCACTCACTACTTGATATAACTGACTCCAAACTCTCTGGGCTCAGCTCACGAGGCCTTCTCTGACACCTATCCCTCTTCTGGATATCCATGACACCCTGCCTTCATTGCACTTATCACAATGGGGTGTAACTCTGTTTCATATCTGTCTCCTTCAGATCCAAAGCACCCTGGAAGCAGGGACCTAGACTTTTTTTTTTTTTTTTAATCCTCACCTGAGGATATTTTTTCCATTGATTTTTAGAGAGGGTGGAAGGAAAGGGAAGAGAGAGAAAAACACTGACGTGAGAGAGAGAAAAACATTGATGTGAGAGAGACATGGATTGGTTGCCTCCTGCATGAGCCCCAACTGAGGCCAGGGATTGAACCTGCCACTGAGGTATGTGCCCTTGACGGGGAATTGAACCAACGACCTTTTGGTCAGTAGGCTGACGCTCCAACCACTGAGGCAAACCAGTCAGGGCAGGGACCTAGACTTTATAGTTCCAGTACCTGGCACAGTACAGGCTCAATAAATACTTAAGGAACAAATGAAAAGCATTTCTGCAACTATGTTTTATAAAAATCAACCTTTTAATTGGGGACATGGCCTTAGAATGTCCAATATTTTTTAGAAAAAGAGACAGGGTTTTAGGTGATCCTAAGTTTAATGAGAACCAGCCACTGAGATCTGGTTGCTTAAAGTAAACACACATTTACCAAGAAAGGAAGGACATACAAGTATATGATAACCTATTCAGTATCTGCTACCCTTCCATGGTTAGTATGATTTCCATTTTACAACGAAGAAACTGAGGTTCAGAAAGAAGAGTTTTGCCCAAGGACACACAGGTCAAGAAAACAGCTGAATATACCTCTGACCACAACTGATGAGGTCCCTGCCCGCAGGGAGCTCATTTTCTGGTAGAAGAGAATTTTAAATAATAAGTGACCAAGGTTCTTGCAGGGGACAGGGCAGGGGGAGCAGGGGGATGCTATTCTGGCTGGTGTGGTCAGGACACCCGAGGATATAATCATTAAGCCAAGAACTAAATGATGAGAAAAGAAAGCACTCCAGGTAACGGGATGAAAGCAAAGGCAGAGAAGCGGGAACAAATCTGGCATGTTCAAGGAACAGAGGTGACCGGTATTGGCAGGTTTCTTGATTCTTTGTTAATCTGACAGGCAAAAACCAAAAAATAGAAAGCCAACCTTTCTTTAATTTTTAAGAGTTATCAGTGAAGTTAAAATGGAATTTACAGACTGCATCTCTTTTCTTCGGAGTCTTTGGATTTTTCTGTAAATCTACTGATTTTCAAAAACTCTTAAAATAATAGACTTTTGGCCATCATATAAATTATACTTCTCCCACTTTTTTCATTTAACCTTATGATTTTTTTCAGTAATCAGAAGTTAAAAATCTTTATGTAGCCTTTTTTTCCCCCTGTAAGACTAGAGAATAGTGTCTCCAACCTGACCCCCACCAGTAGGGTGGAGCTAGGCCTGGGTAAGTGGGGGCCATGAGGTCTAGAGAGGTCTCCATGAGGCACAGGGCACCAGCTACTGTCTGGGTTCAGGAGAAACTGCTTAAAACAAACTTCAAGTTCAGCCCAATAGGAACCAAGACAGAAAACAAATGTTGCCAAAAAGCTACACACCTCAACAAAGACATCTGCAGATAGAAAAGGACAGTTCTAGTCAGGCATCCCAGTCACGCAGCTCTGCCTCAAACTCAAATTCTGTTACCCCTGCAGTGCTAGCCAATGGTACCAGAAATGTCTGAGTAAATATGCAGCCCCCCAGGGTTAACTCACAGAGACCGCCCAACTAGTACCTGCAGCATTCTGGGTCTGCAATACTGTCAACAGGGGTGTCTGCATCAGGGAAAGGACAAAGTTCCAGGGTTCTCTGTCCCAGGTGCGTGTTGCTGACAGATGGAAAAATAAGTAGCAGTAAAACTCCAGGATTATTGATTGGTTCAGCATAGGAGAAATAATTATCTGAAGCAAATGAGTCACAAGGGAACTGTGACCAATTTGACTATCAACCATAAAAATTTGAATTTTTAAAAAATTATTATTTTTTTAAAACCCTCACCGAAGGATATTTTTCCATTGCTTTTTAAAAATAGTGGAAGGGAGGGAGGAGGGAGAAAGAGACATCAATAGAGAGATACACTGGCTGCCTCCCACATGTGCCCGACCAGGCTGGGAATCGAGCCTGCAACTAAAGTACACACGTGCCCTTGACCAGGAAGCGAACACAAGACCCTTCAGTCCTTGGGCTGACACTCTAACCACGGGCCAAATCAATCAGGGCTGAATTTTTTTTAAGTCCTCACTTACCTGAGGATATGCTTAGAGAGAAAGGGGAGAAAGAGAGAAAGAGACATGGATCAGTTGCCTTCCATATGCTCCCTGACTGGGGATCAAACCTGCAACCCAGGCATGTGCCCTGACTAGGAATCAAACCCAAAACCTTCTGGTGCATGTAATGATGCTCAACCAACTGTGCCACTCTGGCTGGGAAAAAATCTGAATTTTTATAAAACCAAAATGAATTAAAAGGATAGAAAAACATCTGCATCAAATATAATGGACAAAAGAGTGATTCCAAAACATAACACAAAATGATTAAGAAAAATAGCAAGTCTAAAAGTTAAGCGGGCAAAAAGGCTACTGTTAGAAAATACACCTAAGAGAAATTACAGCTCTGGCTAGTGTGGCTGAGTTGGTTGGAGTGTCATCCCATCTACCAAAAGGTGGCGGGTTCAGTTCCAGTCTGGGCACATACCAGGCTGTGGGTCTGATCCCTTGTCGGGCTGCGTGTGGGAGGCAACCCATCGATGTTTCTCTCTCACAATGATGCTTCTCTCTCTCTCCTTTCCTCTCTCTAAAGTCAATAAGTAAATAAACAAGAGAAATTACAAGCACACAGAAAAATGTTCATTGTTCCCTATAAATAAAGAGATGGAAAATTATAGCAATGCTGAGCTTACTTTTTTCATTGTTTGCAACATTATGGCAAAATTGGTACAGAGGCAATATGACCTTTCAGAAAAGCTACAGGATAACTACTGTAAGAACCATAAAGTGTAGATCCTTTTGCCTCAGAATTTCTTTTCCTGAGACTTCTGCTAAGGAAATAATCTAATAAAACTACTACAAAAACTTGACACAATCAGAGGCCTTCGTCACAGCATTATCTGCCAATGAAGAAGAGGCAACGCAAACGTACACCAGGGGGATGGTTTGGCAAATTCTGGTCCAGCTGTTTTACTAGTTATTACACAGCACAATTTGTCACAAAGATGATGCGATAACAAGGTTAAAATAAACAAAAAAAGAAAACCTAGCATATACATCTTGAAAAATATGCATATGTAAACAGAGAGAGAACACAGAGATGAAAGTAACTGTGTGGTGGAATAAAACTGGGTGAGAATTATGGAGGATTGCTGTTCTAAAGGGCAATTTGGCAGTTTCTAGGAATCTATGCTACATAAACACTACAAAATCACTAGCATGAGTGTAAAAAAAATGGACAAGAACAGCAGCATTGCCTGAAGTAAAAAACTGTAAACCACCTAAATGTATATATGGCAACAGAATGCTATACAGTCCCTAAAAAGAATGAAGTAGATTCATATATATTAACATGGAAAAATGTTTGTTTTTAAAAAAAATTTTTTTAAATGTTTTTATTATTGATTTTAAAGAGAGGAAGGGAGAAGGGGAGAGAGAAGCATCGATGTGAGAGGGTAACATTGGCTGCCACCTGCATGCCCCCTACTGGGGATCGAGCCCAAAACCTGCAACCCAGTGATGTGCCCTGATTAGGAATCAAACTGGCAACCTCTCTGCGCATTGGATGAGCAAGGCTCAACCAAATGAACCACATGGGCCAGGGCGACGTGAAAAAATGTTTGGTTTTTTTTTTAAATCCTCACCTGAGAAAATTTTTTCCATTGCTGTTCAGAGAGAGTGGAAGAGAGAGAGAGAGACATCGACTGGTTGCCTCCCACACGCACCCCGACCAGGGCCAGGGATCAAGCCTCCAACTGAGGTCCGTGCCCTTGGCCAGAATTGAACCTGGGACCCTTCAGTTCTCCAGGCGACGCTCTAACCCACTGAGCAAAACCAGCTAGGGAAAAATTTGATATTTTTAAGTGAACAAAGTAAGTTGTAGAATGAGATGTCTATACATAGCCTAAAGTAAACTTGATATGTATAAACATGTAATAAACAGCTTATATGTAAGTGTGCTGATGCACTAAACCAATCTGGAAGGAACCACACCCAATTGCCAACAGTTGTTACCATAGGGGAGTGAGATGGGACTTCATGCACTTTCTACATTATATACTTTGGTACTGCTTGAATTGTCTAAGTATGTTTTGGTTTTATGAATGTAAACACAACAACACGGTACAGGTTGCAGTAAGCTACAATTTGTGTAAGAAAAAGAGGGGGCATATATATGCTTATACAAGATATACAAGAAACTAATCGATGAAGAGACAGACTGGGGGTGTGAGATTTGTTTTTCATTTAGAGCCTTTCGGATTATTTTTTACTGTACGTATTATCTGTTAAAAAATTACTTTTTGTTTAGTTTAAAAAGTGATGTGAAAGACAAAGTTACATATGTTTGAAGCATTGTCACATTTTTTAGTGATGTGAAGACATTCTTTTGATGTAATAAATGAAAAAAGCAGAGTCCACAACTGTACGTTCAGTAGGAGCTAACCATATACTGAAGAGAAAAACCACTGAAAGTAATATGCCTAATTATGCCTCTAGGTGATGGCACTGTTTCTTCTTTCCTTTTCAATTTTTCTTATAGGCTTTAAGTTTTTAGATGAGATTTTTGAAAAGTAATACAGTCATGTGGCTTACATTTAAAAGGTGTTTTCAAGTTTGTTCGTTTTTAACAAGTTGGGAGGGTTAAAAAAATGAAAAAACAAATCTGTAAAGACGTAAGGAGCCCGCAGTCCCAGCCTGCAAGGCAGGATCCCCAAGGGTGGTCCCGCCCATTTCCGATTCATGCACCAAGTCCCGGCCACAAGAAGGAGCCACACCGACGGAAAGGCAGGAGAGGGTTCAAATCCAGCTCCGCCATTTTCTGAGACACAGCGATAGGCCTCCCCAGGCTTTAGACGTCAAGTGTGTAAAGCGGAGCTGATGGTCGCGCCTGTCTCAGAGATGCGGTGAGGTGGAAGCCAAACTACCTACAGCGCTTATTAATGTCTGACACAAACTGAGCCTCCAGGAAACGTCATCGTTCTTGCTGCAATCACGCAACAAGGCCCAGAATGGTGGGATGCACGGGCCTGCGGGCCGGCCTCCCCATCTCCGCCAGACCCGAGCCAAGGCCCGAGCTCCGCTTCCGGGCAAAAGGCCTGGGATCCCCGGCCCCGCCTGAGTCCTCTCTGTCCCCTCCGCCCGCGTGTGGAGGCCCGCGCCGCTCCCGTTCCGCCCTCCGGTCCGCTCGGGCCCAAACCCGCGGATTCCCAGCCCGGCGCTCTGAAACGCCCCCGGAGAATGGGAGGCCAGGTGCCAGGTGTGGGGCGGCCTTGCTGGGCCACCTTCCGGCCGCCAGCCACCAGCTCAGGGCGGACACTCACCATCTCGGACCGTCCGGGTAGCTCAGCGTCGCCAGCACAGCCCAGTCCAGGTGAGTTTCCGCGCCTGCGCAGAGCCCCATGTCAAAACGGACAGCTCCAGTATCCAATCAGGAGCCAGCGTGAGGGGGCGGGCAGGTCTTAGATGCCCCAGGGCTCTTGGGGAATTCGGCCTGCGCCCCGGGGAAGCGTGAGGCAGCGGAGCAGTTGAGCCGTGGAAAACTCCCAGCTCCCGCTGGGTCAGAAAGATGCTGGTTTGCAGTGTCTGAAGAGGCTCTCAGCTCTCATCCGAGGTCCGAGCTGGCTCTGAGAGCCCCGAGCCGGGAGCGGGGAGCGGGGGCGGGGATGAAGGCGAGGAGAGGCGCTGCCGAGACCCTCTCTGCGTCCGGACTGAGGCCGTGAGACTCGCAGCCAAAATGCTTCGAAGATGCGGACGAGTCCGGCTTTGGGGCTGGAGTGAAGCGTCTCTGGGGTCACCAGAGCGACCCCCGTGGGGATATTGGAGGCAGGTTCTGAGGTGATGTGGTTGGGCCGGCCTGGGAGTCTGCAGCCTCAGGACTCCGAGCTCGGCCCCACCCATTACCTTGAAGCCGCTTCACATCTTTCTGCGCTCCGCTTTTCTCACCGTTGAAAGGGGGGACCCTTCTTCCCAGAGCCCTGTGTTGGCCCTTTCCCGCGCTTTAGCCGTTTACTCCCAGAGGCCACAAACATTTCTGTATTTTCTAGCAGGAAATAACCTGTTAACACAAACTGCCGCCTAGTGAAACCTCGTGCCACCTCCAGTAGCCCCAGCACCCCTTTACAAAGGCGCTCAGGGCACTGGGGTTGCTGAGTCCAACACCGACGACCTGACTCCAGTCTTCCACTGCCCTTGAGCCTCTTTTACTTGGAGATCTGTGCTCCTTCCAGGGACGTCTGTACTCCAGATAAGAGGACTGGGCAGTGACCCTACAGTAAGGCAGGATGGCCCACCCCGCCTTAGCCAGAGGACTTGCTGGTAATGGATCGATTGATGCGCGCCCCCGGTGCCATGAACTAAGGGCACATCGCCCCTGTGGTATTTTTCACAAAAACCCATGGCCTTAACCACGAGAAAACATTAAATCAAATTTGAGGGACATTCCACAAAGAATCTGCTAGTACTCAGAAAATGTCAAGGTCACGAAAGACAAGAATGAGGAACTAGCACTGCTTGGAGGAGACTGAGAAAAAGGTCGTTGCTGGGAAAACTGGTGGAATCTGATTAAGCCTGTAGTTTAGTGTTACTTTACCCATGTCAAGTTACTAGTTTTGATAACTGTACCAAGTTACACAATGTTAACACTGGAGAAAGCTGGGTGAAGCGTGCGCAGGAACTCCTCTGGACTCTGTGCAACAGTTTTGTCTCTGTAAGGGCTGCAGAGACTGGACCTCGAAACATTCTGGAAGATAAACAAAGGATCACCACCATCTTACATATATGGAGAACCAGGCTAGGAGGGGTGAACGGATTTAACAAGATCACAGTCACAGCAGCAAAACAGAGACTGGCCAATAGTTCATGTGACTGGAGCCAGAGTGAGGGGAAAGGAGTTGGAGATCGTTGTTGGCTTTGAGTGGCAGGCTTAGGAGGTTTTAGAGTTTATTCTGTGGTAATGGAGGAATCGCTGTAAGATTTTAAGCAGGTAGGAAGCGTGAGGCAGGTCCTCCACAGGCCATTCTGAGGCAGCACTAATGGGCTGGAGGGGAGAGAATGCAAGCAATGACAGGCTGCTGCACTCAACGAGGGATGAAGGTGACTGTGGCAATGGGGGTGGCTCTGAGAAGTGATTTGAAAGTTCTGGGGATGGATTTCACAGGATATGGATACCAATTAGATGGGACAGCTGAATAGGTTATGGGAGACCCCAAGGTTGCAGTTTGTGTGTAGCAGTACCACAAAGTGTTTAAGCATGCAGTCTTGGGAGCCAGCCCTGGATTCCAATTTGCCCTCTTGCCACTTAATAGCTATGGACACTTCAAGTTGATGACGTTCAGCATTTTCTTATCTGAGAGTGGCCAAGATGACTAAATGACTGCATGCAGCATATCTATGTTTGCAACATAGTAATAAATGTTGACAGCTGTCCTGGGACTAAGTGAATATAGGCGTGGTGTTGGTTGCTAGGATAGCGAAGACAAGTGGAAAAGCATGTCTGAATTAGAAATGAGGAAAAATAACAGTATGGCTGTTTTTGGTGATCTACAGGTGTGACTGCAAATTCTCAACGTCCTTACCTGTGGGATGCCTTGAGGAAACCCTCTTGCCCACAGCATCTTTGCTTAATGGGAACCTGTTCCTAAGAGACCATTGTCTTTCTGACACCCTCCTTTCCTTGCCATCCACAAAGATTCCCTTGAATCCTCCCCCCAAATGTCCTGACCACAAAGAAGCCCTATAAACACTTAGGAATTGACAACTGAAATAGGTGTGACAGCAGTTTCTGTTTTGGATTTACACAATGTGAGACACTTCCTAAAAGTTCAGAAAACAGTAGCCAGTCAGCCACAGCTGAGTCCCAATTTGATTCTTTGTAGGGCTTGGGGCTGGACAGCAAAATGGGCAATAAGAACAATTACTCATTTCCTCATGTAAGATTTCTTCATACTGTGGAGGACACCTCTTCCCCCTATTAGTCACACTGAAGCTAGAGTTTTTTAGCTACTTATGTGGGGCAGCTAGAAAGTACAGGAGAGGGTGTCCTTTTCAGGACCTGCAGTTCCTGTCCTCCAGTCACTGTTAGGTCAGTGTATTAGGAAATCTCACTTCTCTCAGCCTCTTCCCCCCTGGTTCTGTATTTTTATTTTTACATTTTTAGTCCTCACCGAGGATATGTTTTTGATTTTGAGAGAGAAGGGAGAAAGGGAGAAACACTGAATGGCTGCCTTCCTTCCGCATGCACCCCGACTGGAGATTGAACCCGCAACCCAGGATTTGTGCCCTGACCGGGAACTGATACCCTTTGGTGTATCGGACAGCGCTCCAACGGAGCCACCCAGCCAGGGCCACTGGTTGTGTTTTAAACAAGAGCTTGACCACCTCCTTTCCCAATAAGAAAAGGTCTACCGAAGCCAGTGAGCAGTACAGCTTATTGAGAACAGTCAGTCTGGGGAGCTAGCTGGTGGTTCTCTACTTGGCACCCACGCCTGGGGTCCTGACCTGGATCATCTGTAGTTGGCTCAGAAAAGCAGATGTCTTCATCTTGGTTCTCTTCACAATAGACGCCAAATCCAATCTCACCTTGTTGGATCTTTCTCGGTTTTTTTCCTACCCACTCCAGTACAGACCTGCTGTAACCTGGTCACTTACAAAAGCAGTCAGAAATCTGTAAGATCTCTTTTTTCCTGCAGGAAGGGAAAACCTTTTTACTCAAGACTAACAGAAGAATGTGCAAATGAAAGACCAAAAAATTTTAATTATGAACAGTCTTACATGTTTTAAGGAAATGCAAGTGAAGCAGCCCCTTGAGGGGCCTTTATAAGAGCACTTGACTCCCCGTGATATTTGTAGAGTTACCTGAGTATTTGAAATTACAGTTCAAGGGAAAAAGAAGGAATGCCAATACAGTAATATATAATCCAGTGCTGCTATTCCATTTTTAGTTAATGAAAGCATAGCATCTATACAAATAATTTTGTAAATAGCCCTAAAAGGAAAACAAAAAAGTGAGGGGGCTGGAGATACCAACAATATTAAATAGAAGTAGTTAACCTTAAGGAGTATACAAGGATGGAGTTACATCCAAACCAAGGAGGGACATAAATATAGAGAAGTCTATTCCATGAGTCATCCCTGATAGCATTTCAGATTATTAACAGGATAAACAAAAAGTGGCAGAGTGGGCTGACTGAAATAGCTCACTTAGCAATGAGAGACCTTTGTGGGCAGGTGAGTCATTTCACTTAAATTTCTGGTGAACTGACATTAGTATGTCAATCTCCTGGTGAAGAATTAGTACCTTAATCTTAAATAGAGTTATTGTAAGTCTTATAAAATTAGATTCTTCTGCACAATATAAGATCGTAAAAGACAGAGTAGGAATTCATTATTATGAGTGGCTGGATCAGTTTTAAAGCACTCTTATCTGACGAAACAAGTGAGGTCCTTTCCTACTGACCCAGGCTGTGAAATGCTGCTTTCCCCAACCTCCCAAAAGAGCAGAAGAATAAGGCAATTGCTCATTTTACTTTGTTTTTATTTCAACATAACATGCAGTAAAAAAAAAAAAAAATTAACAGAATTTATTAGCATTTACAATGCTTACAAAGAAAAAGGACTCCAAAAGCAATTTAGTTCAGATTTAAGAAATTGCTCTAATTAAACACTTACAATAAATCTATTTCCAAATGTTCAGTTTGGATCAAAATTTAAGATAGCATTTGGTAGATATTTATGTCTGCTGTCTATTTGCAGTATTTTTTATAAAACCTCTGATTCTTGGGATATCCAGCCCCCATTTTCCTAACACAGCAGGGAAGACATATACATGTGGCCACTTAAATTAAAGGAAGAAATGGAGTAAGGGAGATCCCAGGCTGCAAAAATATATACAAGCATTTACCTTTTCCAGAACTAAATGTTTTTTCCATAAAAATATTAAATAGCCAAGCCCTATAGAACTAGGGCCGGGGCTACTTAAAATATAACTATTCTGTATTTTAAAAATATAGGGCAGAAAGCCTTTTGGGTGATATTTATACATTTTCACACAATATTTCTAGGTCCCTAAATGAATCATCAAGCATTATGTAGAATCAGAAAAGTCTACTTTCTTACATTATCTCTTAATTTAATTTCATAAATCTCTAGTAAATATTGCAGGTAACTACATTTCAATATGAGAATTCACCTCTATAGGAAGTCTTTATAGAAGGCTTAATTTCCATAGCCATATATTACCAAAGTTCAGACTTATATAATGAATGGGTAGTTGGCAGACATTCGCTCTGTAAGACAAAGCAATAGCATTTTTTCCCCCTACCAACAAAAAGGCAGAGTGTCTCGGCTTTGGGGGAAAAAACTAGGGCTTTTAGAGATCATACTACATATATTTCCTGGAGCATGTGGAATTAAAAACAAAATAAATGTAGGGTTGGGGAGAGCCTAATCTCCCTCTTCATAATGACAATTTCTGGATGAGGCAATCCTTTCACTCACATAAAGTCTGCTTTAGGATGGCAGTGTTTTAGAGTACATGAGTTTAAAATGTTTTTGTTACTTGTTCTAGGATGTAGAAGGAAGACTGAGACTTCTGATACACATACACATAATTAAGGAAACAACCTAGTGGAATAAGACAAGTCAGATCTCATTGCTGTGTTAAATCTCATGTTAAGTAAGGTTTTGACTAGTCACTTGCAGATCTGATTTCTGAAAACAAGTAAAATCCAGAATCACTGGTAGATAAATCTCAATGATAACATTAATTTACTTACACTCAGAGAACTCCCTAAACAGTCCCAGTCCCATTTTACAACAAGATGTGCAACAGGCAGAGGAGGGAAAAGGACAAGCACTGCACGTAAGTTCTCGTCCTTCGGTGGTGCGAGCTCCCAGGAGTTACTCTTGTCCAAATCCTTCTGTTTCTTCAATCGCAAACAGCAGCTTTTCCTTTAGTTGCTCATAGCTCTTATAGGGTGGCAGGTCCAGGCGGTTAAAACTAAAAGTAAGAAGTTTTAGTCTGAGAAAAGGAGCTATACAAAGAATCATATGCGCAGTGCGGTGCATAACAGCACTGGTTTTCAAAGTCAGGCGAAACTGGCTGAGTCCTAGCTCTATCCCTGGGCCTTTGAACAAGCGCTATTGCCTTTTTGAGTCTCGGTTTCCTCTTTGGTAAAACAGGAATGACAGCATTTACCTCTCAGGGTAGAGGGAAGAAACAAACATGTTATAGTACAGGTCTGGTGCTCAGCAGGTACTTAGTAAAATGTTAGTAGTCCTCTCATGCTCCCCCATCCACCCTAATCTAGATGAGTGGTCAGCAAACTTCTTCTGTAAAGGGCTAGACAGTAAATATTTTAGGCTTTGTAGACCATAGGTCTATTATCAAAAGGTTTTAAGTATACCACTTTAAGAGTAAGAAATAATTTTCTGCTCTAATATCTAATATTCTCCTACTGAATGATTGTCTTTTTCGTAGCTGTGTGTTTTTAAAAGCATCTTCTAATTTTGGGCCATATTATTAATATCACTTTCACTAGGTAACAGGCAGTGAATCTGCCCTAAAGCCTTGGCCCTCTGCCACATTTTTAGTACAAGGCCTAGGCAAATGTTTGGTAACAGAAGAAATAATACTATCCATAAAGGAAAAATAAATTTATAGTTATTACTTCTGTTAGTTCTTGCAAATGGAAACATGGAATTTGATAACGTAATGAGGCTGGTTCTCATGTATAACTGAGGTAAGCTGTTCACAGCAGTGTAATGACACAGTATGTTCTAGGTTTTAAAAAAGCAAGGGACAAGAAGTCAAATCAAAACGTGTACAAGGTAAATATACAAAAATCGTATTTCTCTACACTAGCAATGAAGAATCTGAAATGAATTAGAAAACTCCATTTATAATAGCTTCAAAAAGGATAAAATACTTCAGAAATTTAACAGAAGAAATGCAAAGCTTGTATAATGGAAAACTATAAAACATCGTTGAAATAAATTAAAAAGACCCAAATAAATGGAAAGACATCCCATGTGCACTGATAGGAAGACAAAACACTGTTAAGATGGCAATATTCCCTCAAACTCATCTACAAATTCAAAGTCATTTGTATCAAAATTCCAACTAACCTCTTTGCTGAAATGGACAAGTTGATCCTAAAAAATCACATGAAAAGTCAAAGGACCCAGAATAGCCAAAACAATCTTGAAAACGTTAGAAGATGCACACGCCCTAAGTTCAAAACTTACTACAACGCTACGGTAATCAAGACAATGTGGTATCATCATTCAGGATATATATATATATATCTCTCTCAATGGAATAGAATTGAGAATACAGAAATAAGCCAGTATATTTACCATCAATTGATTTTCAACAAATGGGCCAAGTTGTTATTTTTTAAAAATCACATGTATATAAGGAACAAACAATAAAACAGTCAGAAAGGGGAAATGGGGAAAATAAAAGAATATCCTTCAAGTCCATATATGACCAAAGAAATGTCTCACAAAATAAAGTTCAAATATTGCTGAGCTTTAGGTCGAATTCCAACAGTTGCTTTTCAGTTTTGTACATTTTTGGAAATGCGGTTAAACTACATTTATGAGAAATACTACTTCTGTTCACCATGTTAGAAAGCAGTTCTCCCAACAGCTATCTAGAATTCAGTTCTTCGTGTGCCTTCAGAGGAAAGTTATAAGTTTTCTAACTATCACATTTTAAAAAACAACTCGAGTGGGAAAAAGGATTGACTGCAAATGGGCAAACTGTTTTAAGGTGATGAAAATATGTTAAAAGTGGATTGTAGTGATGGTTACTACTTTGTAAATCTACTAAATATCATTGAATTAAAATGCGTTTTATAGTAAATTATGTCCCAATAAAGCTGTTAAAAATAATTCAATACAATGGGGAAAATATTTCATTTCTAATAGGCTTTAATATCTATAGAACAACTGGAAAAAGCTATTTTCTCTACTCTTTCTGATTTTACTTACCAAGTATGACTTCTGGGTAACCAATTTTCTTTTCCAACTTTTTCAATGCAGAATTTTTGAGGCCCATTGCTCCCTAAAACATAGTGAAATCATCAACAGTTTGATAATGCAATGGTTCTAAAATTGTGATTTCCCAATACAGCAGCATCAGATTAGCACCACCAGGGAACTTGTTAGAATCACAAAACTACAGGCCCTATCCCAAGCCTACTGAATTGAATAAAAAACTCTGGGGGAGAGGCTCAGAAATATGTTTTAACAAGCTTTCTGATGATTTTGATAAGTTGTGGAAGTTTGACAACCATTTTGCTAATGTATGCCTAACAGGAGAAAATGCGGTTTTATTTAGCATTCTTTAGTCAGAATAACAATGTTATAATTAATAATACTTCACATAATAAAACACATAAAGAGCGTAATTTTAGTTTTAAACACAATATACACAATGGGTATGAATATTTTCTACTTGGTTGTCTGGCAGTCACCTTAAATTCAGCAGATTCTAATCAACCCATTATCCTCTCCCAACACCTCCAAACCATGTTCTTTACATGTCAGAACTTCCTCATTTCTCCGTGTTTCATAATATACTACCTTTAACTTTCTTCCTTCTTATCTCATCTTTTAATCAAGTACTGGTTCTACCTTTGAAACTTGTTTAGTGTCTATCCCCTCTTTTCCATCTCTACTTTCATCTCCTAAGATCAGTTTCTCATCATTGTTCCAATAATTTCTTCCTATTTCCAGGCTCTCCCTCTTTTTTTTTTTTTTTTTAAGAATAGTTTATTGATATTTAGAGAGAGGAAGGGAGAGGGAGAGAGAAAAACACTGATGCAAGAGCACAACATCGATGCGGTGCCTCCCCCACAGCTCCTACTGGGGACTGAGCCTGCAACCTGAGCATGTGCCCTTGCCAGGGAATCGAACCGGCAACCTCCATGTACACAGGACAAGGCCAACCAACTGAGCAACACCAGCCAGGACCCTCCTCTCTTTTAATGCATGCTATGTGCCTTGCCATCAAATCTTCCTAAAATGCAGCTTCAACAAGTTTTCCTTTCTTCAAAAAGTTTCCATAGCTTCCAATACCCTCAGAGTAATGTCCAAATTCTTTTGGTTTGGCTCTTAAAGACTTTTAAACTCATTCCTCACTATATCCAAAATTGCCTAGTTCTTTTAACTGTGACTCTGCTTCAGATGAAGCAGGCTTAGGGACCACAACCTCTTCTACCCTCCTATGGTGCTTGATGTAATACTGGTGTTAAAGGAAGACTTGAATTTATTTTATTATTTAATTGTAAAATAAGTATTCTTATGGTCATTCATTTCAAAACAACGCACTTTAATCATTGACGAGTATATGATAAGCACTGTGCTAGGCGCCAGAAATAAGATGATGAAGATACGCATCTGTATCTTAAGGAGCTCCAGATATGACAGGGAAGGGTGGTAAACACATCATTAAAATACAGTATAATACAGCCAATAGTGCCTGGCTCATAGGAGACAAAAATGTTTGCCAACTGACTGAATGAACAAACAGATTTACAGATAGAAGACTGCTATCCTGCGTTAAAATGTGGGGTCTAGTTTAAAGATTTAAAATTTCTGGAGATGAGTACAAAGTAATTGAAAAGTTTAGACAAATCCAGGTTAACTATGACTATTTAAGAAAATGGCTACACCTATCTTTGTTATTTCTGTTACATTGGTGTAACAGCAGTGTAACAAACAATTTTCTCTATAGGAAAAGTAATCTTATATACATACCCATGAGGTCAGCAAAGCCTCCAACTGGTAATCGGCAGGTTCCAGTAACAAACTGTAGAAGTCTCATTCTCTTCTCATTATCAATTTCTTTAACAAACTGTTAAAAGCACATTTAAAGAGATATATAGGTCATATGTTATGTTTAGCATACTAAACAAGAGAAACAATCATTTCAAATCTTAGATGAACTCCCAGAGTTAGGTGCACGAGATAGTGATGACCACTGTGGATGGAGGAGCTTCTCCATGTTGGTCAAAGCCCCACCCACCTCCCCTATGTAAATCTTAGGACCACATCCTTATGGGGAAATAGAAAAAGAGGGTGCCCTGGGCCCAAGAGCTCCCTACTCATGCAGTCTCAAGATCAGTTCTAGGGCAGCACCTCCTTCCCCCACCCCAGATCTGCCTGTCCTATAGGATATTCATTACATAGGACACAGAGCTTGAGGAAGTATAGAATTTTGATTTTATGAACAAATGAAATCAAACTCATTTCAGAATTCTGATCCAGATATACCCTAATAACCTCCTTTTCTCAATGTTCTTTAGATTTTAAGGAACAGCTAAGCGTTGCCAGAATTATATGCCTTTTAACTCCTATATAATAACTCTGACTCAAAACATTGGGTTTCTTGAGGATGCTTTCTAGCTTGTAGCACAAATATTTTTTTGGTAAAGAATAATTTTTATCTGCCCTGGCCGGTATAGCTCAGTTGGTTGAGCACTATCCTGTACTCCAAAAAGTCGCCAGTTCAATTCCCTGCCAGGGCACATATCCAGGGTGTGGACTGGATCCCTGGTCAAGGCGAGTGGGGAGGCCACCAGTTGATGTTTCTGTCTCACATAGATAGTTGTTGTTTTTTTTCTCTCTCTCTCTCCCCCTCCACCAAAGTCAATCAAAAACTTTTTTTTAACGGATAATTTTTCTCCTACTGTACTGCTATCAAATATTTTTAAAATGCTAATCCTATTTGTTACAGAAGCTCAGTTTATCTGAGTTTCTTATAACTTTAACTGAATAGCAGAAACTTAAAAACATTTTTTTTAATTTTTAAATTAAGTTTTGTATGGATTTTAGAGAGAGGAAGGGGGAGTTCAGAGAGAGAGAAACATTGATGTGAGAAAGAAATACTGATTGGCCACCTTCTGTATGTGCCCCAATGGGGATAGAACCCCACAACCTGGGGATATGCCCTGACTGGAAATCGAACCCACCACCTTTGAGTGTACAGGAAAGCACTTCAACCAACTGAGCCACACTGGCCAGGGCTAAAAAAAAATTTTTATTGTGGTACAATATACATAACATATTTACCATTTTAAGTACACATTTCAATGGAATTAGTACATTATTAACTTTGTTGTGTAACTATCACAAATATTTCCAGAACTTTTTTTTATCATCCCAAACAAAAACTCTGAATGCCTTAAACTTATCCCCCCAGTGCCCCACCTCCCCTTTCCCCAGCCCGTGGTAACTTCTATTCTATTCTGTTTCTGACTTTGCCTATTCTAGGTACCTCATATAAATGAAACCATACAGTATTTGTCCTTTTTTTGTCTGGCTTATTTCACTTAACATAATATACTCTAGGTTTAGCCATGATGCTGTAGCCTATGTCAGAACTTCCTTTTTTTTTTTAAGGCTGGATAATATTCCTTTATATGTATATACATTTTGTTTATCCACTCATCTATTGATGGACACTTAGGTTGCTTCCACCTTTTAGCTATTGTGAATAATGCTGTTATGAACATAGGTATATAGGTATATGAGTCCTTGCTTTCAATTCTTTTGGGTATACCTAGGAGTAGAACTGCCAGATCATATGTTAATTCTTTTTTAAAAATCCTCAACCTAGGATATGTCCATCGATTTTAGAGAGAGAGGAAGAAAGGGAGAGGAAGAGAAAGAAGAGAGGGAGGGGGAAAGAGAGGGAGGGAAAGAAGGGAGGGATATAAGAGAAATTGATTGGTTGCCTCCCATATGCACCCCAACCTGAGATTGAACCTGCAACGTAGGTATGTGCCCTGATCAGGTATCGAACCCACCACCTTTCGGTATATAGGAAAAGACTCTAACCAACTGAGCAACACCAGCCAGGGCTGAATCATATGTTAATTCTATGTTTAACTTTTTGAGAAACCACCTAACTGTTTTCCAAAGTGGTGCACAATTTTACATTCCCAGCAGCAATGCAGGAGAGTTCTAATTTCTCCACATCTGCACCAAGGATGATTATTTTTTCTCTTTGATAGCAGCCACCCTAATAGGTATGAAATGGTATCTCACTGTGATTTTGATTTGCACTTCCCTAATCAGTAATGTTGAAAATCTTTTCATGTGGTATAGCAGACATTTTTTGGAGAGACACCATTATGATTCCAAACCAAGTCTCTTTTTAATCCTCATCTGAGGATATTTTTTCCATTGCTTTCAGAGTGAGGGGCATTGATGTGAGAGATACACATCGACTGGTGCCTCCCGCATGTCCCCAGCCAGGGCGGGGGACTGAGCCTGCAACAGAGGTACATGCCCTTGGCCGGAATTGAACCCTGGATCCTTCACTCTATGAACTGATGCTCTAACCACTAATCCAAACTGGCTAGGGCACCAAGCCTCTTTCTTAGGTTTTGCCTTCTGAACATTATGTAATTCTTAATGAGGTATGAATGACAAAAACCATACTTTAGACA
Organism: Miniopterus natalensis; assembly: GCF_054644295.1. Classification (NCBI taxonomy): domain Eukaryota; kingdom Metazoa; phylum Chordata; class Mammalia; order Chiroptera; family Miniopteridae; genus Miniopterus; species Miniopterus natalensis. The sequence continues at coordinate 12,777,085 of NC_142087.1, forward strand.
GTTCTATAAAATTCTAAAGCGTCTTATCATCTGGAGTTATACTCCGGGCAAAGGTGCAAGGTGTGTGTAACTTACTGGGCAACAGTCTTAAAGGGATGCTGCTATAATCTATATTCATTTATTATAACGCATAGGATGGAATGAGGGGCCTGAACATACTAGTACAGTTTGTTCTGTAACTTATTTTCATATATGGTAAAAACATTTCTAAAAAATTATGGTATTTGTCAATAGAAATAAATGGAAACAAACCTGCCAAAACCACATGATTTGTTTGCTTGTCCTAGTATAATGACGGTAGATGGTGTGTCTTTGCCAGTCATTCAAATCAATCTCTTGCATTCCACATAAAAGGACCTTTAGGGATGAAAAAGAAATGATTTCTGTAGGTAACTGTATAACCTATATAAGCTAGACATAGATAAGAAAGGACTAATATTAAACAACTTTCAAAAAACAAATTAATCAAGAGGTTTTGGCTTGTAAACTGTGAATCAATAATTGTATCTACAATACTCCTAAAGGTTGAGCTTCCAATGTGTATTATCGACATAGATTCAGGTAAGTCATTCATTGTAGAGAGGTTCTGATAGTAATACTTTTTTTTAGTAATACTTTTATAAATTATGGACCTTTTAAACCACAGGGGTGGTTTAAAACATCCTTCCTGCATAAAAAATACTATTGCCACTGGACAGATAGGAAAGTGAGTTGAAAGCAGACAACTGGAGCATAATTTATCAGCATGCTGCAGAGGGAAAAAGAAAAGCTCATTACCTCTAACTCCTTTGCATCAAAGTATTGCAAATACTGCTGGGGAAGAATTTCATTAAAACCCTCAAAGAAAGCTTGTGTCTGTTCTTCAACACCTCGAGACAACCTCCATTCAGCTACCATTCTGGTAAATAAATATGAAAAAAGCTATCAGGAAGTTTAAATGTTACATTTAGATTCTGAGTACAAAAATAATTTTTAAAAACATCACTATTATGAAAACCTTCATACATAAAATGTAATGAACCCTATATATATAGATATCCCAGCTTTAATACAATGCCAATGTTATTTCATTATGCCCCTACCCATACTCCAGATATAATTTCATTTCAAACATACATATTTTAGTATCTATCTCTACAAGATGAGGTCTCTTTTTAAAAAACATAACAACAATTCTATTATCATACAAAAAGTAAATATTATATATATTCGGTACTTAAATTCTACTGATTGATTCAAATTATTTATTTATTTTAAATATATCTTTACTGATTTCAGAGAGAGGAAGGGAGAGGGAGAGAGAGAGATAGAAATATCAGTGATGAGAGAGTCATTGATCAGCTGCAGCCCGCAACCTGGGCATGTGCCCTGACCGGGAATCGAACCCCAATCTCCTGGATCCTAGGTCAATGCTCAACCGCTGAGCCACGCCCAGCTGGGCTCAAATTTTAACATATTGCTTGAATCAGAATCTAAAGAAAGTTTATACATTGCCGCCCAGCCGGGTGTGGCTCAGTGGTTGAGCGTCAACCTAGGATCCAGGCGACCGGGGTTCGATTCCCGGTCAGGGCACATGCCCAGGTTGTGGGCTGCAGCCGATCAATGACTCTCAAATCACTGATGTTTCTATCTCCCTCTCTCCCTCTCCTTTCCTCTCTCTGAAATCAATAAAGATATATTTTAAAAAAAAAAAAAGTTTATACATTGCAAAAACCTCAAGTTTCTTTTAAATTATAAGTTTTCCTTTGGAATTTTTTAAATGAAAATTATTATTTTTTTAAATTTTTTAACTGATTTTAGAGAGAGGAAGGGTTAGGGATAGAGAGCTGGAAACATCAATGAGGAGAAACTTCAATTGGCTGCCTCCTCTACATCCCCTCCTGGGGAACATGGGCATGTGCCCTGACTGAGAATCAAACCAGTGACCTCTTGGTTCATGGGTCGATGCTCAACCACTGAGCAACACTGGCCGGGCTTGAATGAAAATTATTTTTAATAAAAACTCTTCTCTACTAAATATTCTAGATTAAAACCTCAACTTTCTTCTCGTCTTCACCTCTGTGGTTACACAGCTAAGGCATAAAGTTAAAAATCACAACAAAAACAGTTTTCTTTCCCATTTTATTACAGAATATTTACTTTTAAAAGAATTTAATGAGCAAACAAATGCATATTTTAGGCATCTGATTACTTAATGACAAGTTAAGGCAACTAGAGTCTGAAAGTTTCCTGAAAACTGAAATTTTAGAAAATGGGAGTGTAGGTTGTATGAGACTAATATTCCTGGTAATTACAACTATAAACTCTGGGAAAATTATTTTAAAAATGTTTGACGGCATCAGAAGGAAACCAAAGGCAGGCATATTAGTGGGGAAGGAGGTTCCCACACTGGACCAGTTCCACATTTAATAGGCTTTTCCCTGAGGGCACTTCATGGTTTACACAGAGCACAGAGAACAGTCTTATTGGGCTGAGGTAACATGAAGTTGGGAGCTTGAAGCTGCCAAAGCTGCTACGGGAAAATCTCAGAAAAGAAGACAAAGAGGAAGTTCCCAAGTCTGCACAGAAGAAATGTACTTTAAATCCTTAGCTGACTCCTAAATATACACATATAGAATGATGAGACTTCAAGGAACCCCATGCACAGCAACAACTAGTAAGCCAAAGATCCAAGCAGAAATTTCAGCAGATGCTTGATGCCAGAGAGACAGAGTTTAAGCACTCATATATCACAAAGGTAAACACCTTGGGTCCACCATTGTAAGGAATAAGAACCATATTCTAGGAATAATGATTATGTTTTAGGACTAAAGGCAAAATGGAAATAGACCAGATCTGCCTTTAATTTAACTGACTGTCAAAACAAAACTCAGTGTTCTTCAGAGGAAGAAAAACAATCCAGAGTCTCTACTAAGTGTCATTCACAATAAAAAAATGATTCCAGCCCTAGCCGGTTTGTCTCAGTGGTTAGTGTTGGCCCTTGGACTGAAGGGTCCTGGGTTCAGTTCCAACCAAGGGCACGTACCTCAGTTGCAAGCTCTATCCCCAGCCTGGTCTGGGTGTGTGCAGGAGGCAACCAATCTATGTCTCTCTCTACATTGATGTTTCTCCTCACCCCCACTCTCTCTGAAAAGCAATGGGAAAAATATCCCGAGGAGAGGATTTTAAAAACAACAACTGTTAAAGATGTATTAAAAGAATTTATAGAACAAGATGGACAGCCCAGCCAGGCGTGGCTCAGTTGGTTGAGCATCCACCTATGATCCAGGAGACCGTGCAGTTCCATTCCTGGTCAGGGCAAACGCCTGTGTTGTGGACTCGATCCCCAGAAGGGGACCTGCAGGAGGCAGCTGACCAATGATGTTCTCATCATTGATGTTTCTATCTCTCTATCCCTCTCCCTTCCTCTTTATGAAATCAATAAAGATATATTAAAAAAAAAGAACATGATGGCCAAAATGAGTAAAGGGATGGAGATTCTCAGCAGAGAAACACTTTTTTTAAAAAAAATTGCTCTTAGAGAAAGAAAGGGAAGGGGAGAGAGAGAGAAAAACATCTATATGTTGCCTCCTGCATGTGCCCCAACCGTCGATGGAACCCACAACCTGGGTATGTGCCCTGAACGTACTTGAACCCACCACCTTTTGGTGTATGGGATTATGCTCCAAACATCTGAGCCACATTGGCCAGGGCAGCAGAGAAACTCTTAAAAGAACCAAATGGAAATTACAGAACATCTGAAACAAAGATTTCACTGAATGTGTTTAAGAGAAGTAAATTCAAAAGCAGATCAATCAAAATGATCCAAACTGACGGACCGAGAAGATAAAAAATATATACAGCACCTGAGAACCATGATATAAAAGGGATGATATAAAAGGTCGAATATATATATAACTGAGATCTCTGAGTTATGCAGAGAGGGAATCAAGTAAAAGGAACATCAATAGAGATAAAGCCTCAAAATATTCCACAACTGCTAAAATAAATGGCATCAACTGCACATAGAAGCTCAGAAAGGCCAAGGTGGATAAATATATATATAAGAAATCACAATTACATCAGAGTCAAAATGCTAAAAACCAAAATTAAGGAGAAAATCTTAAAAACATAGAAAAAACACATTTCATTCAGAAAAACAATGGCTCACATCAAAAACAATAGAAGTCAACAGTAAAATGACATTATTGGAAGTGCTTAAAATAGGGGGAAAACCCTAAAAACCTAGAATTCTAAATCTAGTGAAAACACACTTCAAAACTGAAGGTGACATAAACATGTTTTCAGATAAAATCTGGGAGAATTTATTGCCAACAGGTACACACTAAGATAAATGGAAAAGAAAGTTCTTAATGCTGAAAGAAAATTATGCCATATGGAAAAATAGATCTGTGGGGGAAAAATGAAGAGAACCAGAAATGGTAATGTGAGCAAATATAAAAAACTAATTTTTCTTAATTTCCTTAAAAATCTATTGATTGCATAAAGCAAGACTAATAAGGTATTATGGGTTTATAATGTAAAAAATAAAATATGACAACAAAAAGCACAAATGGCTATAGTGAGATACATGTAATTATACTATAATGAGCCTCTTACATTGTGTAAGTGGTAGTGTGATATTATGTTATATTATTAAATATAATATTAATGTTAATAGGATATTAATTAAAAGTGGTAAGTTAGAGTCATATAATAATCATTAGAGCACTCACTAAAAAAATCAGAGTTGTAGTTAACCAACAGAAGAGATAAAAAAAGAAAAAAATTACTCTATTAATTCAAAGAAGGTAGAAAAGGAGGAACAAAGAAAACTGGGGAAAATAAGAAACAAACAGCAAGGTGGCAGACTTAAGTCCAATCATCAGTAATAAAATTAAATGTAAATGTACTAAACAGTGCAATTAAAAAGTAAAGATCATCAAACTGGATAAAAATAGCAAGACCCAGGAACATGCTGCTGCTAAGAAACATATTTTAAATACAAAGACACAGGATTGAAAGAATGGAGGAAGATATACCATTCAAATACTAATTATAATATAAGAAGGCTAGAATGAATATATTAATATTTACAAAGTAGAAAAGCAGGCAAGATACCCAGAAATTAGAACTCAAGAAGCACGTATGTGAAGTCTAACCCTGATCTGGTGTCAAGCATATGTCAATGAACAAGACTAAAAGTATGAACCAATGCAAAGCATAACAGAGGATATACTATAAACTATCACTTCACTTATGAATTTCACCAATCCTACGGTCCCCCTTGAAAAGTATCTGCATATAAACTTGAGATGCTTCTCAATAACATGTTAATAACACAAGATCAGTTCTCATAGTGATTACAGACTTGGTATTTAAAAGAGTGATCTAGCACTACTTCTACCATTAAAATTCCCACTTTAGGAGAAAAAGTAAGTTTCATATAACCAAAATTCTTTTCTATCACTTCATAAATCTTCAAAATTCTGGTTAAATTGTATATATACCAGACAGGGGGTATAAAGCCCACTAACACCCACTACACTAATTCTTCGTAAGGTTTCATTTGAATTACCTGCAGGATAGTCACTCTACCTTGCTACCTCCACAAAAATTTGTCCAACCTCTCTCTCATTGTTTTGTTGCCAGATTTTTTGAAGACAAAATTTAGACTGTCTACTGAATTTAGTCCTAATTTCTTATAATCTGGCTTCTAATCAACCACCTGGCTAACTGTTCTAAGTATTCGTTTAAGGGTTATCATAATTTATTAGCCCCCACATCTTGTAAAGATTCATTTTCTTTGGCTTCTGAAATGCAGGACATGGTAGAAAGGGGTATCAACGCTGAGCTGCCTGATGGTACCTCACACACATGGATACTCTTCCCTGGTACTATCTGTGATTTGTGCTTTCCAGCTTCCATCTCTCCACTCATTAACTTCTGCTCTTGTTTCTACACAACTGAAAGGCTCAACTGAAATATCATCAGCTACTTGCTCCATGATTACAACCAGATGAAATGATGTCTCCCTCTTTTGACTTCCCATAGCATTTTCCTTGTTCCTCTCTCAACACTTGTAAGGTATAAAAAGTGATCATTTGTGTCCTTAATAATATCAGATCAGTTTCATAATGATTAGTAAAAAAGCAAAATTTATTTTTAAAAATATTGTCTACTAATATTTCTAGGCAATTAGTAGTCGAACAGAAAGACTAAACTATGTCAAAAGGAGCCTTCTCTCTCACCTGATATACTCCTCTTTATTTTCTTCTGTTACAAGAATATTGCCACCATTGGGTTTCAAATCATGACTCTTGATTTCACCCAAAATTTCTTTATCGACGGAGAAGTACATTTCCAAACCGCATTCCTCAATATTGTTTTCTCTGTACAAATGAAATTAACATTATTTGTTACACTAATTCAAACATATAAAAAGTTTTTAACTAAAGGACTATAGCCTTAAATAATTATTATTAAACTATAACATCAAAATAACAAGAAAACTAAAAAATTATACTCTAAAGTTATCGTATTGTTGCCAAAGATCTTGGGTGTATTTCTGTAAAATTTATCGTATTAAATAATGAGACAGATTTAATGTGCACCATTTAAATTCAATAAACCAATTACATGCTTAAAATTTAGAAATCAACATAATGAAAGCATACAGACTATATTTTGATAAAATAAATGGAAACAAACTTACTTAACCCAGATGAGAGAATTGTAAAATTCTGGATCAATAGATTCTAAATCCTTGAGTCCAACTGGTTTGTTCAAGATACGCTTGTAGAATGGCAAAGAAAAGCCTGTGTCTATGAATTTCCCATGGAACAGAGCCTATGCAAGAAACAAACAATACCATTTAAGGTAATTTTATGATATTCATTGTATTTCAGAATGTTACACGAATTCTTCGTTTAAAAAGGGCTCCCCTGTTATATGATTTCTTATGGCACATTTCTAGAAAAAGGGCAAATATAACAAACCCAATCTTAGAAATGTCTTAGTGATGAGAAAATTTCAAATGAGAAAGTAAAAAAAACAATGCTTTAGCACTGCTGAATTAGCAAAGTAAACACAGTTCTCTACCTGTACTTACCATGGCAATAAACCTGCCAATAAATCGGAAATATTTCAGGTGATCTGGATTGATGTAAGAGGCGGGGTTTATCTGTAAGCAGTAGTTATCCTTCCCTGCGTATTCAAACAGGCAATACATTGGGTTCAGCACCTCATGTGACAAAAGAAAGAACCATTCCCTGAAATAAGAAGAGAATTTTGGGTGAAATGTCATGTAAGTAACCATGCCAACAAATCAAAGGGTAGTGCTACAGAGTTAGAAATCTATACTTCTCAGCTGGTGATAGTTTCCTAATCTACCATGTTGATTTTACTGCTTTTGTTTAAACTGACATCCATTTTACAGAGATGATTTACACACTGCTTATTATTATATTTCAAAGAATCCAAGACACCATCAACTTTAAAGACAACCACTAAAACTTTCTCCAGTTATAATTGTGATATACATCCCAATTTCAGAGATGTTAAAATATAAAAATGTTAGTCTCACAATCAATAAAATACTATACATAATCAAGTTTAAACTTCACTAATTGACCCATGTGGGTAAAGCAGCTGAAGCAAGTCTAATATTATTCCATTTATTTCTAAGTCCCACAGTGATCTCCATCAAGTACCACTGCTCTCTAAATCCTAGACAAATATGAAAAACAATCCAATTTCAGAGGCAATAAAACACTTAATTCAAGCATTCATTCATCAGAAAAATGCTCTGAGATATTCCAATTCAAATGCTGTGAAAATGCCAACCAATATTAATGTAAGATTATACGTACTAATTATGTAGCACAGGTAGGTGTGGTAGAACAGTAGGCAGAGCAGACCTGGGGCAATACGTGTGATATATAATCTTGTGTTTAAGATTTATTTTCCTGTTAGTTTCATGGCCTCTGGTAGTAATACTGCTAATACTTAAATGCTAATTCATTTTCTAATTAAGAATAATTGCCCTTCTCCTAAATTATCTTTAACCTGTACAAAATTAAATGTTTCTGTTCATATTTATTATTTACCTGTGAGTACTTCATACACTTTGAAGTGTGATAAGTAAAAAACTACTAAACTGCAGCCACCAGTTAGCGAGCATGCTAGGTCATTTTAGAGATAAAGATTTTGCCCCAGGTCATGCCAGTGAGTGCAGGAAAAGGGTTCAAACCATCCTGACTCCACAGTCCTTGCCTTCCACAGTGTCACTGCTATGCAAATGTGCAACCTGATAGACACGCTGTTATAGAGTAAGCAAAGCGATGTCTTATTTCAGTCTCCCTCCCAGGATTTGACTGGAAGTTCCACTATTAAGAAAACAGATTTAAAGATTTCGACTCCTATTTTATACAGCCTTCTATTCTCAAAACAGATATATTAATCTCAATTGGGAATGGAGTGACTATTATCTGTATTGGTAATCTGTGATGGGGAAAATGACCTGATCACTACAGGGCCTGGTATGCTCTGTGAAACAGACGTGAGGTGGTAGATGAAACACTGGCTCTTGCATCCAGGCTCTATAACTTAGTTATGTGCATTAGGTGACTCTCTAAACTTCATTATTACCTGTAAAATTCTATCTCACAGGGTTATTCTGAGGATTAAATGAGTGATGTGGGTGAAACCAACTGGCAGTACCTTGGAGTTACCTTCTGAATTAATGTTGAAATTCTATAGCTGCAGCATAATAAAGGTATAATAATTTCCTACATTTCATTTTCCTGAAATATAAGATTGAGAAAATAATACTTGCAAGCAAAGCGTAATGATACCTTTGGAGGAAAGGAACTAAGTTCTGAGTATTCATATTATCACTACCTTGCTACACCTCCATAATCTAAACCTTCTTCTCCTGGAAAAATCACCCACAAGCGTCTTCGCAGATCTTGGGGACTGAAGCTCATTATCTACAAAACAATAAAGTAAAAGAATTGGTAAAAGCAGTTGTTGAAATACTATTCTACCACTTCCAGGTTTGAAATCTCCATTATATAGGTAACTTAAATTCCCCTTGACATAGAATTGTGTTTGTGGTCTAATCAACACCACACACACACAGAAAATATATTAATGTTTCATAGTATTTTATATATTATAGATATCTATATATTTATACATGTTATACATATTAATTTTCTTTCCTTTATTTAAATGTGTTTTCATTGATTTCAGAGAGAGGAAGGGAGCGGGAGAGAGAAACATCAGTGAATGGGAGAGTCATTGATCGGCTGCCTCCTCTATGCCCCCTATTGGGGATCAAGCCTGAAACCGGGGCATGTGCCCTGACTGGGAATCAAACCGTGACCTCCTGGTTCATAGGCTGATGCTCAACAACCACTGAGCAACACTGGCTGGACTAATTTTCTTTTAAATGATCCTGCTATTCACTTATAAAGTTGTATCTCTCACTTGCTTAGAGCAGTAACTGTGGATATGGTCAGAGGTTTGGTGCTTTTTTGGTTCTGTTTTGGTAAGTTTGGGTTTAACAGCCAAAAGGCACATGTTTGCTACTTGGCCAACCTGGAAATGAAAACAAATGGCTGCAGAGAGAATATAGTTAACTTTGGAAACTCGTTCTTAGTAGAAACTTATAAATACATAGAAAAACTATTCAATTTTGTGTCCCACTACAGTAGTTAATAAGATCATCTTTGTTAGATGGGCCAGGTACAGAAACCTAGATACAGTAGGGTACAAAAACTCACCAGGGCAGGAAGCCCCAGATGCCTAGCAAGGGGGGAAACTGGGAAAACAAGAACTTTGTCCCCACGGTAACCTATCTTCCCCTAGCATATCCCTGAGCAGTCCTCCTTAAAGATAACATCTGGGCCTCAGTTGTATTTCAGCTCCAGCCCAGATAAGCAGTGATACCAGACAAGTGGCACCCTGGCTGCCTCTGGACCAGATACACTGAATAATGAACCCCTGCCCTGGCACCAACCAATCAGTGGAGACCATGACCCTGAAAGAGCACACCTGGAAAGCTGATGAATATTCTATTGAGATCCTCCCGAGACCTCCCCTAAGATTCCCGCCTGCAAGAAAGAAAGAAATACACTCAGGACAAAGGACCCAGCGTGCTCCCCACCAGGGGGTCAGCGCCAATTCCATCCCTCTGAGGGAACCCCACAAGACTTCCAACTGGGGGAGCAATGGGCAGCGGTAGCTCGTCCAGGGCTTATCCCCTGATCCTGTCTCCAAGGCGCCTTCTCTCTCTGACACCTCAGTGAGCCAGAGCAGCCCAGCCCAGGCTCTCCTGTTGCCTCTTCTGTGCTCTTTCCTTGCTTCACTGTCCCAAGTATATTTTGCTGCCATCATGGACCCAATACCCTTTGGCTCAGTGCTGTGTAGCCCTTCCCTTTGGATATCCCCATCCCCTTTTAATAACTTTAATTTTTCTTTATTCACTCATTTGAGATGGCTATTTAGCCTGCCCGTGTACCAACATGTTAACCTTTCAATCTTCATCTTTGAAGGACAGTACCATTATTGATCTACAATAAATAGGTAATTTGGGTTCTTTCTTTGTAAAACTATTTAAATACCTGCCAAAAATTGGGCCTGTAGAACATTACAAATATTAATTACTCTTAGAAGAAAATGACAGGGCCTAGAGAGAGAGAAGTTGATACAACGCCTCCATTTTATGAAATATAAATGAACTTTCACATTTAAATATTCGGAGAAACTCCGTTTCTTATGCCAGGGCTTCCCACAAAACAGATATATCACTTTTATGAGTTCATATTCTGCTCAAACAAGAAAATCCCAGATGTAACAAAAAATTCAATGCTTATGACATGTTTATGACAAAAATTCTGTTAAGTATACTACAGGCTATATAGATAGCAATACAAAACAAAGAGGTTAAAAATTGTCCTCATGGCTGCTCCCCAAACCCTAGGGCTATCCCTGATCTCTCTTGAGACTTTTCCCCCAAACCTGAGACTATTCTCCTGGAAATTCTGGTTGTTCCTTTGCCGTGTGTCTGATATCTGGGGATTTACTATTCCCTGGACAAAATATCTTTAAATATTATCCTTTAACAAATGCCTAATATGAAGGAAAAACATTTTTATCCTGCACTTTCCCTCATGAGCATTTGTGCTATGTTACTAAAAACACTTACTACCCAAAACAGCTTTATCCAACAGTTATGAAAAAAATCTGATGCTAGTTTTGCTATCAGATTTGTCACTTCCAAAGCAATCAAATTTTTCTCAAGTTTTAATTTCACATTTAATTCTATAAATGTCAAATATAAGATGACAATTTTAAACAATTGTTTTAGCACCATCTGGTCTGTCATTCTGCAAAAGCCTCTGGTTTCAGAAGCCAAAAGATAGAGACATTTAATCATGTTTTGCATCTTTTCAGCATTGCCATAGGCAAATTATGTTCCAAGAAACTGGCCCACCCAAGACTGCATACTCAGTGACTACACAGTGGCTATGAATATGGAAATTAGAAAAAGGTAATGACTGGAGTAGTGAATGGTGTTGGAGACTCACATCAGATCAAGGGAATGACTCATAATTCTCTAAATAGCCTTAGTCAAGGCTCTGCTGCTAAAAAGCTATCTGCTCCTTCCTAGCAGGATGCCAACTGGCTCTCCCCTTTCAATGTTAATAGCTGAGGTTCCATTAGGAAATCAACATAACTGTTTCTGAAAGGAAGCCAGCTACTGTCAACTATCTCAGACAATCTCTTTTCCTTTGTATTCAGTGTGACACTTCTTGAAGCTGTAGCTATCACAATTATCACAGGGGCCTGATAATAAAGAATCACATCCACATCTGGCCATAAAACAAGGACTAACTGGATATTTTCATATTAAGACATTTTTCCACTGGTCATTTAATCTTCTCTACAACAAAATCACTTAACATTTAGTTGCATTTGGTTAATAAATAAAGTTGCAAAATAAAGGTAAGTAATAAATTAACTCTGGTTCTGAGGCAACTAAAAAAATCTGTTGATGACTTCTTTAGGAATTGGAACTAATGACCACTTTCTTTCCTACATAAAAATATTGTAATTACAAGAGTACCATGCTTATTGTAAAAATGTAAGTATTACAGAACTAAAAAAGTTATAAAGTCTTCCCCACTCCTTTCCTACCTATCCAATAATGTTCATATGGATATTTCCAGACTTTTGTCTACCAAAAGCCTATTTTCTTACTTAAGAGTCTATTTTAAATCAAACACTTAGTTTAGAAATAGAAACCAGAAACTCACTAATCACTTTAAGTTACTCTGACATTTCAAAAGCACAAAATACACACATACACAAAATACACACACAAAACTATCTGTATGTTCCTAAATTTTCAGTACTACAGTAGCTGGCAATGAGATTAGACTTAAAAATTCAAGGACTCCAACTCAAAAAGTTCCAAACTGTTCAATCTGCCAACACCAAAAGATGGTTTGCAGCTGGCACCCAGGAGGCAAACAGTACCTGCTGAAAGGAATCTTCAAACAATGTTTTTCTTGTCACTGTAATCTTTATGTGCTGTGGCATGGCCAGTTGCTGAAATATAAAAATGACTTAAGTCAACTCTCACCATTTAAAATGATCTATCAAAAAACCAAAAGGGTAACATTTTATTTACTTTTATCTTTGCTTACAGAAACAAGTAGACTCTGAATATGACTGTATATTTAAGAATGACTATGCATTTGTGAGCCTTCATGCTAATTACAGACATTGATATATAAAACACAGGAAAACAAGATCTCATATGCACCAAGCTTACTTACTAAGTCAAATAAATCTTCAATTTTATTTTCAAAAAGCAATTCAGATTCTTCTTGCTTGCCCAGTTAATTACAAGTTTGAAGTTAAAAAATATTCATTAAAGTAATATTTTAAATAGTACATTAATTTTATTTAGAACCCATAATGAAATCATTAATTCAGTAAATATTTATTTATACATCAGAAATACTTGGTCACATCTGAGAAAATAGTGTGAATATAACCACATATATGTATCTATCAAAGTGATACATATATATAGGGGTGCCCCCAAAAAATGTATATACAGTTTAACAGCTGATAACTCACTTAATTTTCACTCCTTTTCAGGTTTAACTGATTTGAAATAATGGGTAAAGCCAGACTAAGCTTTGAATAAAGAAAATTTATCCTAAAGTGCCACTAGACTTTTTTTTATGGGGTACATAAAAGATAAAGTTTACAGGTACAAAACTGGCAACAGTCGATGAATTGAGGGCACACAAATACCGAATGAAATAATTCTTGAAGTTTGCAATTCCATTGCTTCATGTTATTAGCAGTGCCTGGACCAGAATGGTCACCAGTTTGAAAACAGGCATTGACAAAAAATTTATCCATTTCTGTAGATTCTTTTAAATTTTGAAACAAACTGTATTTTAATAAACTCTGACTTTATAATCATTCTAAGTGCACATACATTTTTGGGGGACACCCTGTATGTATGTATCAAGCAAATGCTAGCTATGAAAGGGGCTAGTTATAATTTATACATCAGAAAATGTTTTAACTCATTTGAGGATTTCTGCAACCTGAACATAATGGTTACTGGAAAGAGAGAAGCATTGTTTTCTTATTTGAATGGTTTCAAATTTATTATTGTGGACAAAAGAAGCTACAAATTATATAACTGATCAATCTATTTCCTTGCCTTAAAAATAGGAGAGATTCCGAAGCTTCACATTTTACCTCTTTTTCTATAAGTTAATTATTTTCATAATCACTGACTGTGTAATACAAGCAAAATAAACAAAAGAAAGGGAGTACAGAAATATATCCCAATACTAACCTGACACCAGAACCGGAAATACTGAAACTTTGCCTTAAAGTCCCGTACATAGGCTATCTGGGGTCCATTGTCTCTGAGGAAGAATGGAAATATGACATATATAGCTGTAAGATAAAATTTTGAAGGAAAGCAAAATACCATACTCCCTCCAAACTCAGCAGTCAAATATGAAAACACCCTAGTAGATAGGATAGCATAATCCTACCACTGCCTTTTAAAATGTTTATTTCCCAGGATTATTTTTAAGTAAAAGACAGAAATAAATTTTCATCTTTTTAAAGCCAGTGTTGTGACATTTTCTCTTATATACAGCCAAATCTAACAGGACTATAAAGTAGGTGCTATCTGAGAATGTTGTCTATCCCCCAAATCCATTCTCTCCTTTGTCCTTAAATCAGACTCTTGATATTTACCTGGGCAGACTGCTACCTAGGATAAAGATTACATTTCCCAGTGTGGCTGTGAGACTTAATGAGTTATAAGTGGAACTGTTGTATAGGACTTCGAGAAAGGCTCTTTTAAAGAGAGCTGGAAAAAGATTTTTTTCTCTTTTCAATTTGTTCTTTTTATTCCAGCCTACAGTGTAATTATGACAGCATCAGAAATCAGAGATTAATTAGTGAGTAGTACTGTACTGATAATTTCTGAATAGTCCCATTTAGTGCTGTGTGCAAAGATGGTAACAAATATGAAAAGTCTATAGGAGAAAATATTCAAGAGAGTAATGGAAATACAAAATATTTAGTGAACAGAAATCTATGGGCAGGCCAACTCATGAAACAGCAACAACTATACTTCTTGCTAATTCAGATCCTTTACATCAAAATCTTGGAATCAGTTTTTCTTTTAATCTACAATGTTTAGAAAACTTACAGGGCAGATTTTCCAGTGCGGGGATCTATATAGGTGGTGGTTCTTCTATTGTGGTCCACAAAATATGGAATTCCATCAACTGTGAATCTCATTTCCCAGCCTTCAGGTAAGGGCTTTTCATTTAACTGACTAAAGAACATAGAAAAATATATAAACAAAAAATGTTAAAGAGATGATTGTTTGCCAAACGCAGAAACTAAAACCACACATAAATGCACTAGGAATCTTCTAGAAAACCATTTAGTCCAGTATATCCAGTTGTTTACTAGATCTCTTAGATATACCCTCTTTATCCCATAAGCATGTTAATGTGTCAACAGGCCCATCCCCAGCTACCTAATAACCCACCTAAACACCCCAACGGTAACCAAGTTCTGACCATTCTGCCTTAGAAGTCTTCATGTTCACCACTATTTTCAATCTCCAGCACCATCCTTATGCTGGCTTTATTCCTTTCTCCTAAACTTTCACAACAGCCACCTAACTGGGTTTTTCCTGCCTCTGGTCTCACTCTGGTCCTACACTCATTTATTTCACATTGCTGACAGAGTACTAAACAGAGATCTGATCAAATCAGTTCTCTCCTTAAGGTGCTATCACTGTTCACCACTACCAATAATAAAATCTAAGCTGGATGTGAGGGCGATCTGGCTGTGACATCTGTCACCCCACTGATAGCCAGGATTGAATCGACTGATCTGGCTGGCTAGCGGGTGTCCCCTTCCTCCCTCCCCACTTCATGTGCATCCCTCCAGAAGCTGCATGACTTTCCCCAATAGAGGAGAGGATCGTTCTTTGGTTAAGGGTATACTGAGTAAGAGTAACTGCGCTCCCCTGCTAGAAGCTCCATACAAGCTCTCATGGTCCACTTGTAGGAGAATGTAGAGTAGTCAAGCTTCTGAGACTCCAGACATATCCAAATGAGGCGCTGCATGTGGAGTCTGCCATTCTTGGGGGAATAAAAAAAACTATCTAGCCCAGCTGGGCATGGCTCAGTGGTTGAGCATCGACCTAGGATCCAGGCAATCAAGGTTCGATTCCCGGTCAGGGCACATGCCTGGGTTGAGGGCTCGGTCCCCAGTGGGGGAGTGCAGGAGGCAGCCGATCAATGACTCTCTCATCATTGATGTTTCTATCTTTCTATCCCTCTCCTTGCCTCTTTCTGAAATCAATAAAGATATATTTAAAAAAAAAGAAAAGATCTAAACTATTACATCTCGTACTCACTCACTCTGCCCTCAAATCCCTTCTCTGAACTCTGTGATTTCATAGTGTTTAATAATGGTATCACCAATTCCCTAAACAGGACACAATCTGTCACACCTCCAAGGGAAACCTTTCCTCTTGTCCAGAATCTCTATTATTCCTGGTAAGGCAGCTCAAGTGTCTTTTATGAAGTATTCCTATCCACTTAATATCCATCTTTAGACCTTACTTAATCTCTCTGAATTTTAGTTTCTTTGTCCATAAAGACAGAGATAACAATGTCTGTATAAGACGAATATATGAGAAATCAATTAGATAATACAAGTAAAAAGCTTAATAATGAGCTTATAATGAGCACATAATGATCCCTCAAACTATTATTATTCCTCCTACTATATACTGATCGTTCTCTTCAGGTCTCTGAAGTACTTCCTTCATACTGCTAGCACAGCACTTATCAAGTATTTCAGTTTGTGTTGTCTGGCACAACTTCCCTCCCTGAAAATATTACATGAGTTTTAAAATAGGAGCTAGATTATAAGGAAATAGTGACTTGATTTTCATTTGTTATATATTAAAATAACTGAGGCATTAGTATAAATATTCAAAACTGCATAGTCCTGAATCTAAGAAACTTATCTTTACATTTAAACATGACACGAGGACGAGCAGGAATCACTGAGTGCCTCCTCCGCCACTTGTGCCTGTGCACTCTGCGTAACAGCAGCCTGTCTTCTTAGCTATTTGGGTGTAGTAAGTGTCCCAAGTTTTATTCATATTTGCCAGGTTTTTCCCCTCTATTCTATATCTTCAATTTTTCCATCTGGTGGGTTTGGTGAAAGACAGAACATTGGAAATGTTCCAGTTCCCATCAGAAAGGAAGACAGGGAGGAGTTGGAGGCACAAGCTCATGTTTTACAGAGCCACTGCTGCGCACAGGAATGTCATTTTCCTCAAGTGTACTTTAGAAGCACAAAAGGCTGAGAACCATTACACAGAACAGTATTTTGTAAACTATGTCAAGAGGATCAGGACATTTAGCTGTATTCACAGAACTAAGGACACAATGTCAGATAAAACAGACTACCAAAATTTTAAAAAAGGTAACACTTCTCATGTGTTGTAATTATATTTGCAAAACAGACTTAGTTGTTATCTTAAAAACAAACAAATTGGATAGAACTGGGTCATTTTTTTAAAAAAAATATCTTTATTCATTTCAGAGAGAGGAAAGGAGAGGGAGAGAGAGATAGAAACACCCATGATGAGTCATTGGGGATTGAGCCCTCAACCCGGGCATGTGCCCAGACCGGCAATCAAACCTCGATCTCCTGGATCCTAGGTCCACGCTCAACCGCTGAGCCACACCCGGCCCAGCTGGGTCATTTGTTTTAAAATAGGATGCTAACTTTAGTTCTGAAACTTTAAAGGAACAAGGGGGAACAAAAAATGTAGCAATCACAGTAAGGTGACACGGTGTATTCTACCCTTAGAGGCAGAATTTTAAAGAGGAATTAGAAATGTTACTTTTGAAATTCTTAATTCTTCCTTTTTGGAAAATTAAAAATATTTAAGTTAAATACCGTAACTCCATAAAAAAATGTGATTTGTTGGTACCCAGAAATAGATTTTAAATTTAAAGCATCCCTTTTGAACAGCAGTTCTTAAAACTTTGAGCCATGAACATGATAAGTGAAGAATTAATCATACCTAAACAGAGGTCTGGCCTTTGCCCTCGACTACTGAGAGTTAATCTCTAGGCCTCTGCAATGTCTTGCCTGTCAGAAGTATCTTTGTTTGCTTGGAGGCTTTGAACATCAGACAGTCAACAATGTGTTTTATGATTGAGACTTTGGGATATTCCACATCGGTTCTGACCTCTGGCGTAACTGAAAACTGAAGGTATTAACCCAAACTCTGAAGAAGGGCTGGAGACTAAAGGTTAGCCACATAGGCAGTACACGATGGGAGCCTTAGTAAAAACTCTGGATACCAGAGACTCAGGTGAGATTCCATGGTTAGCAACATTCCACACATACTGTTCCACGTTAATTGTGGGTGTCTGGAACTCTCTTAGACTCTGCCCTTTTCATCCCTTTCTTCTGTTGGGTCTAATTTGTATCCTTTCCCTGTAATAAATGTGACTGAGTACAAAAGGCTTCAGTGAGTTCTAGTCTCTCTAGTGAGTTATCAAACCTGAAAGTGGTTGTGGGGACACCCAAATTTGTAGCCAGTTGGTCCCAGCTTATGGCTGTCTAAAGTGAGGGCAATTGTGTAGAGGGTGTGCTCTCTGACTATATACCTTGCCAAATTTCTTGCAGAACTGAATCCTTCTGGCAGTCGGATAAGTGCATAGTATTACCTATTGTTATGAGCTGAATTGTGTACCCCTGCAAATTCATGTTAAAGTCCTAAATCTCAGTACCTCAGAGTATGACCTCATTTGGAAATAGGGGTCATTGAAGATGTGATTAATTAAGATGAAAATGGTGGGCCACTAATCCATTATGACTGGTATAAAATTTGGACACACACACAGAACGAGTGCCATTTTAAGACTGGAGTTATGCTGCCACAAGCCAAGGAACCACGAGAAGCTAGGAGAGAAGCCTGGACTCAGTCCTTCCCTACTGCCTTCAGAAGCATAGCCCTCCAAACACCTTGGTCTTGTAGCTTCCTCAACTATGAAACAAATCTCGTTGTTTAAGCCACAGGTACTTTGTTAAGGCAGCCCTAGCAAATGAATGTTACACACCATTACATAATGTTACAAAGAAAAGCAATCATATATACATAGTTATCAAAATATTAAAAAGACAACTTTATAACAATGTGACTCTATTAACTAGCTAGTTCTTGCAATGATGTATGTAAACAATATTTTGATATATCTGCAACAACTGAAGAATAATATAAAAAACCTGTGATCTCTACTGGTGGCAAAGTCCTAAACATTGCTAATTCTATGGTTGTAGCTTACAATCACAATGGAAGGAAACAGGTTGATGAAACCGAATGTTTAATTTTTCTCTAAGTCACATACTCCCTGAATTTTATCCAGTTGATCCCAGGTTGCAAAACTCTGCTTTAGAATTACTTATCTGGTCTTATTAATAATAAGTAGGTATTTTTGAATATTTAAGTGTATTGGCATAAACCAGGGAGTTTTTTCCCCCTATACTCTCAAGAAATCCACATCCATTATATGAAATAGTATAATTTTTTCTCTTTATAAGGTATGTGGGTGAAAGACTATGTAACTGATCTTTTTCATAACTGAATCAGACACGGTACAAATTTAAGAGGTTATCTATAAATTAGTAACTGAAAGTTCTTACCCTTGACTTCTGGGGTCTTCCCACTGTGTAATACGAGTGTTGTGGTTGACAAAATATACTCTACCATTGCCGTCTGTTCTCTTCTCTTAAATGTAAACAAAAAAAAAAACAAAAAAAACACAAAGACAAAGCAAAGCATTAGAGCTGGCACAGTCTTCTTCCTCACACTAAAATAATAAGATGAGCTGAATTTGCCCATTTCTCATTGTGCTGATTTTGTAGTTTTTAAGTCACATACTACTAAAGTTATAAAAATATAACTACATCCTAGAAACTAAACAGACTTAATTCAAAATGTCCTGCTCACAGAACTTTTCTGCTCAATCCAACTGACCGCAGCACAATTAATTAATCATTTTAACTTTTCATAGATGGCTTCATTTATCCTTAGCAGTCCCATGGGGTAAGTGGTTTTAGTTTATCTTGAAAGAAACTCAGACAGGTTAAGTGATCTGCCCAAAATCTCAGAATTAAGTGGCAGTGACGCAATGGAAACTTAAGACTTCATTCAGGCATTTTTTTCATACCACACCATCTCATTTCTAAAAATATAATGGGGGTAATATAACCTAATTGTTTGTTACATGCTTGGCATTATTCATCTAGGAAACACACTGTTTCAACATATGTCCTATTCCTTAACATGCCCAGCTCTCACACCCTAAATATCTATTGTAAAGTCCTGCACAGGGCTCAGCTCCGATTCCCTGCACCTGCAGCTGTGCTTGTCCTGCTCCCCTCGGCTCTTGCTTCTGGAGTCTCCTTGGTTTCCTGCTCCTTTTCTATAAAAGTTTCCCTGCTTCCCTGAGCTCTGTTATTAAGGTCCAGAAGACAAGTGGAGTCATTTCCTCATTTAATAACCACATAATTTTAAAACCTTAATATTAATATTGTTCTGAACTATTGACTTCTCTGCTCCATTACCAAGTAATTCTTCAATAGATAGTCTCTTCCTGTATCTGAATTTTTTTAATTTGGCCAACATGTCTCAAAATAAATAACTGAAGTATTAGAGTACAGAATATACTCCAACTTTTTTAAAAAGCAGTTTCTAAAAATTAGCAACATTCAAACAAACTTTTAAACTTAATTTCATGATAATAAAGCCAATTTTTATGTCCCGTGGTTTGAAAAGTTGTATCTATTTTTAATGTAAATTTTATTTAGAGCCTTTAGATCTTTCTTTAAGCAAGATATTGCAAGATGAGTCTTAGGAAAAGTTATATAGCCTTGTCAAATTAATATTTGTTAACTTTTAACAATATCCCCAGCACTGTTTCCATGATTTCATGTAGCAGTGATGATATAGGGGTTCAGAAGGTGTGTAATTTGTGAGTATCATGAACCCACTCTGGATAGGCATATCAGCTGAGACTAAAATAGAAACAGAACTCCGGGTGTGCATGATATACATAAAAATGGTACCCTTCATCTTTGACACACTGAATATTAACACTGGCTTCGCTGACCACAGTATCTTGAGTGTGGAAACATGTAACCAACTTTAAGGATAATCAACTTTAAGGTTGATTCTGAGGCAAAAAGAAGCACCTACAGTGCTACATGACAACAAAATAAGTTCATGTTCTTGGCAGTCACATTAAATATTTATTTTTAAATATATCTTTATTCATTTTAGAAAGAGGAAGGGAGAGGGGGAGAGAGAGAGATATAAACATCAATGATGAGAGAATCATTGATCGGCTGCTTCCTGCACGCCCCCGACTGGAGATGGAGCCCGCAACCCGGGCATGTGCCCTGACTGGGAATGGATCCGCAATCTCCTAGATCCTAGGTCGATGCTCAACTGGTGAGCCACACCTGGCCGGGCAGTCACATTAAATTTAAATTTTTAAAATGTATTTTCAGAATCTATAAATTTGATTCCAAAGAATTTTGCAGAGTAATTTTTATCATCTAAAAATAAGACACTAAGTGCATAGCTAAGCACGTATTCATCTTTTATCTGCCATGCAAGTTCAGATTTCAGGGCCAAAGATTTTCTCATCAAAAGCTAACATGAGGCAAGATAAAGTTAATAGGAAACTTATTTATTATTATGTTCTAAGTATATACTGCTGATATCAGCATATCTTGGAAGAGGCTGTGAAAAACAAAATTTCAAAGGTGGATGCACCTGCAAATTGAAGGATCATCTGCTCAATGAGAGGAAGAACTGTGGCTGTAGAACTGATTTCTTTGTTACAAAAATCACATGATAAACAATACT
This sequence comes from Miniopterus natalensis, assembly GCF_054644295.1. Classification (NCBI taxonomy): domain Eukaryota; kingdom Metazoa; phylum Chordata; class Mammalia; order Chiroptera; family Miniopteridae; genus Miniopterus; species Miniopterus natalensis. Next base: position 12,798,605 of record NC_142087.1, read on the forward strand.
GAAATTACTGAACATCAAACCTGAATGCACATCAGAGCACTTCCTGACCTGGTGAATAAAACAGTAAAAAGGAGAAGATGCTTCTTGTTCTATGGATTCTTTCAGAGCAACTCTGAAAATGAAGAAATATCTTTACACCTGAATGGTAAACCCAGCTATACAAAGGCCTATTAGAAAACATTTTGAACTAAAAATATTTTGTTAGCCAGCCTCCATAATATCCATGTATTAAATAATTCTTTACTTCAAGATAGTAATGTCTAGCACTAGCATATAGAAGTCTGAAAAGGTGAGGAAATTGGATTTAAGTATATATGTTGTCACGAAAATAATGCTGTCAATTCCATAATGTAACCATAGAATATAAACTGGGATTTTATTTCCTGGGTCAATCCTGAGGGTATGTCATCTGTCACAGTACCAGTACTGTCAATGGTTCCACAAATAAGGCACATGCCCCAAAGGCAGACAGTGAAAAGCAATGCTCAGTCTGAGTAATAGGATGGTCATGAACTCATTTAGGAAGGGGGTACAGTTCAACTTCAGGAGTGTGACACCTAAAAACAAGCAGAATGTATGTAAAATAAGCAAGGTAACATTCTCATCACCCAGATAAGCTGGGACTGTGTGTTTACAGGAAGTATTTTAGGGAGATGTTGGCTAAAGTAAATCTGAGGAAGACCTGCTGATGAGGATAATGGTAAATACAGAAGGCGAGGACTGGCTGGCAGGAAAAGCTTTCAGAATAAAGACAACAGGCTGCAGCTCATGCTCCTATGAGCAAGAGCCCATTTTTCTTAATGGCTACTCTGGAGGAGTAAAACTTTCTGTGTTTCTGACAAAAGCCACAGAATCACAGTTTTTCTGCAATAAAATTAAAAGGACAAATAGATGACCTTCACATATATCCTTTTGGTACATCTATTTCTTTTCTGTAATGCAGCACAAACAACTCAAGAAATAAAGCTGAGAAATCCATCCATGTCCTGGAATGCAGTCTGACAGGTCTGGTGCAATATGCCTCATAAGGCCAGCATCCCCTCCTCTAAAGTGACTTTGTATTAACCATGCACTGTCCACTCTGAGGCTCCAACAGAGCCAAAAGACTCCTTACTAAACTGCTAGGCTTTGGTGAAGACAGAAATTTACTACTTTCACATGCCCTCCTTTTGTTTCAAGCTGGTAACAATAACAGTTATAAGTATGACCTATTATATTTTTTACTCACAAGAGTGTTAAGGATAAATAACCTCTTAAGAGCAATGGGGTTTCTGAGGCAGGCTTATAGAGCCAGTATCATTTATTGCCCAGATTCATGTGATCTTGACACATCAATGTTCCCCCTCTATTCCTCAGTAAAGTAATGCTAAAGCAATCTATCTTAGGGACCAATGCTTCCCAACAAGACTATCTAGAAATATCACTTTCTGAATTTATTCCAATATTATGAAATATCTACAGCTCTGTTTCCATAACAGGCTTTACTTTTCTGTTTTCCACTTTCTATATTCCCTTTGGCTTCCATGAAAAATTGTTCCTATACTGTCATATAGTATATTCCAGAAACTTGCTACATTGCTATGACATATAACACTATGAAACAGAATCTGGTGTATTAACAAAGTTTTAATAATTAAGTACCAAGTGCACTCAATAACAGAGCCTGCTAATGTGCTCCATGGTATAGCACACACAGTCACCATCCTTCCATGTGCCCCTTCCACTGTTCTTTCAGGTAACATCAACTCAGCCACACTCTGAACTGTGTATTGGAAGCACCAATGTGATCAAAATACTTTTTAAGTTTTTTATTTTGAAATAATTATTCACAAGATGTGGCAAAGTCATTCAAAGAAATTTCATGTACCCTTCAACCAGTTTCCCACAATGGTGATGATATCTTTTATAGCTGTAATACAGTATCAAAATCAGGAAACTGACACTGGTAAGTTACTGTCACCTACAAATTTTATTCAATTTTCACCAATTTTTAAAGCTGAATTCATTTAGGTGAATGTATAGTTTTATGCACTTTTATCCCAGGTACAGATCTGTATAATCACCACCACGGTCAAAACAGAGAACTCTTCCACCACCACATAAGAGCTGCTTACGTTACTGCCTGTATTTGTACTCAGCTACCTTTAGCTCTGTTTCCTAGTAACTATTAATCTGTTTTCCATCTCTACAGTTTTGTCATTTTGAGAATGTTATATAAACTGAATCATATAGTATATAATCTTTTGAGATTGACTTTTTAAACTAAGCAGAATGCCCATCAGATTGCTGTATGAATAATCCATTTCTTTTTATTGCTGAACAAAAATATTTTTAAACTTTAGAAAAATAATTCTAAATCCCAATAAATGTTTACTATAATAAAAGGTCAACTCAGAACTTTTGGAAAATGTAATGCCTATTTGGCACACTGAATTAAACCAATATACCCCGCCTGGCCAGGCATAGCTCAGTGGCTGAGCATCGACCTAGGATCCAGGAGATCATGGTTTGATTACTGGCCAGGGCACATGGCCAGGTTGAGGGCTCGGCCCCCAGTTGGGGGCGTGCAGGAGGCAGCCGATCAATGATGACTCTCTCATCATTGATGTTTCTATCTCTCTCTCTCCCTTCCTCTCCCTGAAATCAATAAAGATATATTTAAAAATAAAATAAACCAACACACTCCAAAATATTCCCAGGTATTGACTTAAGCAAGAGCAAGACATCATCCATAAATATTTGATTTTAAAAATCAACAAATTGAATGAAAAAATTTATGTAACTTACCCCATCCAGGTGGCAGGGGACCAAGGGGGTCAAATTCCTTGTTTTGTGATGTAGCAAACAAATCTTGATTCTAAAAAGAACAACAAAAAAGGTGAAATACTGAACTTAGACAACCTGAGAGCAAGTGTATGAGTTCTGATATGTCTTTCCTGGCCATGTGCAACATAACACACTCTTAGAGAGTTCACATCTTAGATAAGTGTCACACTGTCATGGATAAATGCCAATACATTCTGGTGGAGAAAAAATCTGTGCAAACATTATTTAACATTGAAATTCAAATATTACAAATATATAATCCTCACCCCAAATAACCACTTTTTTTCCTTTTTAACTACAAATCAGTAAGTTACAAAAATACAGGGCTGGCAAAATAGGATTAAAGTTGTGAGTAAATGAAACAGAGTTTATTCCTGTATTATTATTTATTATTGTATTATTTCCCATACAAACTGTAAACCTACTTTTGCTCACCCGTCTTTAACTCCCCAACAGCCATTTATAAATAACAGTACTCTGTCATCAGAACTGAGAAAAACCTTCTGTATCTAAATCAAAAAAAGAGGAGCACATACAGAGCACAGTATATACAAGGAACTGTGGGAAGAGAGCTGGGGGAGCAGGAAGAACAGGCTGTCAAGTGAACAGGAGAAAAGAACTAGAGTGGAGAGGGGCTGGTAAGCCTAGACCTATATGAAAGATTCTTAAATTTCTGTCTGCAAGTAACCCACTGCTGGAGAAAAAGTGGTGGCTAGATAAAAGCAGAAGTCAACTACTGGACAAAGAGATGCAAATGCAATACTTACTCTGTGCAGGGTTAATGCATGTGTTTGGTTTAAACGTGTAATAAAGTGGGGTAACTTGTGGTCTCTCTCTCTCTAAGATTTGGTTAAGCCCTTTCTCCTTAGTAAAATAGGGCAAATAAATAATAAACTCCTTTTAAAAAAATTATTACAGAAAAAAATAAACAAGTAAATTGGACACTGCAGCCCATATATCCAGCACCACGATTCAACAATTATCAAGACTTTGCCACATTTCTTTTCTTCTTTGCTGAAGAAAATTAGTCATTGCTCCACTCCTTTGTATTTTAGTATGCCTTTCAAAAACATGTGAACACAGTCTTATATAACTACAAGTACCACACCTAGCAACAATCAATGTTAATGTTATCATCTTATTTTAAAATACTCAACCCCTACCTAAATGCCTCTGATTGCTTATTTGTTTACATCAGAATCCAAAGTCCTCACATTACATTTGGCTGATTCCTTAAGTCTCCCATCTATAGTAGTTCCCCACACTCTCGTTTTTTCCCCATGCCACTGACTTATTGCAGAAACTGAGTTAACTAATTGAAAGTTTTGAAGCTTATGAGAAAGATGCCCACTTCTGACTTATCAGCTCTAGGAAGACAGACCTGTCAGGAACTGGCCTTGCTTGTCTTGATAGATATGATTATGAAAAGGAGTAAGAATAGGGAGGCCAGGAAGAAATACTATAAAAGGTCTGAGCCTCATTATAGAACAGATCTGAAAAGTTTGGCATATGACAAACTATTTCGATAATTTTCTAATACACAAGACTCTCCTTCTGACTCTCCCTGGACAGATAAGCTGGGAAGCCATGGGCCAGGAAAAGCTATCACACAATGTTACTACTTCATCAACCATATACATTCTGAGGTTAAAAATGCTGGTGCAGCCCTGGCCAGTTTGCCTCAGTGGCTGGAGCGTTAGCCCACAGACGGAAGGGTCTCAGGTTCAATCCCAGTCAAGGGCACATACCTCGGTTGCAGGCTTAATCTCCAGCCCTGGTCAGGGCGCCTGCAGGAGGCAACCAATTGATGTGTCTTTCTCACATTGATGTTTCTCTCTCTCCCTCTCTTGCTTCCACTCTCTCTGAAAAGCAATGGAAAAAATATCCTCGGGTGAGGATTAAAAAAAAATTTTTTTTAATGTTGGTATATGGGAGTCTACTGCCCTGTAACTGGAGTCAGAACAAACAAATAGCAACTAAAAACCAAACAAAACCATGGACAATGAGGTAAAAGCTAAATTCAAGCAAAGTTCTAAAGACTTTGAGTATCAAACTTGTCAGGTTTACAATACGCTGTACATGCTCCATAAATTTGCTAATCTGCCTTTAACAGAATGTTTTAAAAGATTATGCATTGCAAAGGTAAGATATAGGGCACATTTACAATTGTGGATGTGAGAGAAAAGATGAAAACTAATACTTCTCTGCATGTAGAATGTGCCAAACATATGAGAAACTTTATTTTACAGAATCCTCAAGAAAACCCTCTGAGGTAATTGTAGCATTTTATAAAATAATGAGTCTTGATAAGGTTAAGTAACTTACTCAAAATCATATAGAGAAAGTAACTGTGGAACCAGGATTTGAACCCAGATGTGTCTGACTCCAAAGCCCATGCTCTTTCCACTGGACACCCACGTGGAAACTAGCCTTAAAGAAGCTAGGAAACCTAGGTATTCAAACCTAGAAATTTGTCCAGGCATACCAAAGGTGATTATAATTTAGAAAGAAAAGAAAATATAAAACAGCATAGAAAAAAAAGGGTAAGGTAGATAAGAGACAAAAATTGATTTCACCTCTAAAACCACTGTGAAAGGGCCCTAGCTGGTTTGGCTCAATGGTTAGAGCATCAGCCTGTGGACTGAAGGGTCCCGGGTTTGATTCCAGACAAGGGCACATACCTCAGTGGCAGGCTCCATCCCCAGCATGTGCGAGAGGCAACCAATCGAAGTGTCTCTCCCTCTCTCTCTGTCTGTCTCTCTCTCTCTCCCACTCTCTCTGAAAAGCAATGGGAAAAAATATCCTCAGGTGAAGATTAAGGGGGGGGAAAAACCCCACTGGGAAAGGGAATATAGTGATAGCTGTCTACAGAAGGTGGCAGAAAAAACTGTTTAATATAAAAAAAGTTATCTTAGTCATAACCAGGGAAGGATGACGATAAAGGTGAATTTGTCAGTGAGTGATACCTATTATGGCGATGGGGTCCAAGAAATACACAGGAACATGGAGAAAAGAAAACGAGACAATGCCTCGTGAAAACAGGTGCATTTATTCTGATGGACTCTAACAGGGACTGTACCAATGGTGATGGAGGGGAAGAGATGGCAGTGAAGAGAGTCAGCTTCTCTTGAACTCCTGGAGAGCTTTCTTCTGTTTAAGTTCTATATACTGCTCAAAACAAATCCCTCCTGTTTGTCACGTAGAATTAAATTTCTCCAAGAACTACTTTCCTTTTCTCAGAGAAAAGATGTGATTTGAGAGACCGTAAAATTCCTAGCACCAAAGATTGTATAACAAGCTATTAATACATTTTGGTGTATATCACTATTGCTGCAATATTGCTCTAAAGAAAAATATGTAAAATTTAAACCATTTCAAAAAAGGAAATGTTTTTATACCAAAGATAATTTGATTTTGAGGCCAGAATGAAACATTTAACATAACACTATAAGAAAGCAAATTTCTGGCCCAGCCGGTGTGGCTCAGCAGTTGAACATGGACATATGATCCAAGAGATCTTGATCTTGGTTCGATTCCCAGTCAGGGCACATGCCTGGGTAGCTGGCATGATCCCCAGTGGGGGGCGTACAGGAGGCAGCCCATCAATGACTCTCTCATCATTGATGTTTTCATCTCTCTCTCCCTCTCCCTCCCTCTCTCTGAAATCAATAAAAGCATTAAAAAAAAAAGGAAAGAAAATTTCTGTAGTCTCCCAGAGCACCAAATGATTTATGAGGTATATTTTACCTTTTATACATTACAAAGTGATTCAATTCTATCATTAGTTCTATATAACCACTCAAAACTCAGGTGTTCTTAGACCCAAGTCTTCAAACGTTCTGATAAATTAGGCAGTACTAAATTCAGAACAGCTGTAATTCTTTTCAAATTGCTTGGATTTATTTTTACTATTCTTTTGTCCATGGTTTTTAAGTTATCCTAATATCTTTTTTATTTTTGACATTAACAAAGTAAAGGAGGTTGAGCTTTAGTAAATTTCAAAGAGGAAAGGACAGATCATATACACAGAATAGTCAAGATAATGTCTAAAAATAATATCAACAGCAACAAGTGGGTTGCCATCCCACTTATACCTTCATTCTAATTAGTGGTTTACATTTCATATGCAGGAAAAGGTTAAAAACCAAACACTTTTGTTAAGTTTGTAATGCAACAGGTTGCTCACCCCATAAATGAACCTCTGATTAAACTGCTGCATTGCTCCTTGAAGCTGACTACGTTGGAGCTGCCACTGCTCATAGTTCCGGACCGATTCCAATGTTGGCCTCTGCCATGTTGTTGTTCTTGTGAAATGGTCAACGTAATAAATACGTCCCATGTTGTCAACTCTGCGTTCCCAGCTAAATCAGAACAAAAACAATCTAATTCAACAAATACTTGTGAAACAGATAAGAATTAAACAGGACTTATCTTGGCCCTGGTGCATGTTTGGTAACATTTTACCTTGAGAAACTACTTTTGATTTACCTGAAACCTTTCATTTTACGTATTTTGAAATGGTCTATAAGTAGAACTTAAATATACTGTCTATTTAGTAAGTCTCAAATAGTCATTAAGAAAAAAGTTCTCATTTTCTTGCCAATGTTCTTGTCGTTGTTGCAAACTTAATAGGGACACAATTTATACATAGAGCCTTTCACAGATATCAAAAAGCACTTTCTGACAAGAATACAATTATCTAATTTATCAATTCAAATGGGAGCATAATATTAAATAAACAATGCTATAATAATGCCTTCTACCTGGTTGATTGTTTAGGGTTCTTCCCAATATTCTGATATCATAAATAGTAAAATAATAAATACCTTTAATATGTAAAAAAAGTGTTTTCTTCCTTTGTATTATTTCATTTTTTTAAAAATATATCTTTATTGATTTCAGAAAGAGGAAGGGAGAAGGAAAGCAAGAAAGACGAAAATATCAATGATGAGAAAGTCAGTGATCGGCTGCCTTCTGCACGCCCGCCACTGGGGATTGAGCCTGCAACCAGGGCATGTGTCCTGACTGGGAATCAAATCTCGATCCGCTGGATCATAGGTCGATGCTCAACTGCTGAGCCATGCCAGCCAGGCTGCATAACTTCTTTAGGACAAATCTCCTGCAGGAAATTACTAAAAGTATGTGCATTATTATAATTATACTTCCAGTAAGAACTGTAATTTATACTACTACCAGCAATGCTATGAGGTAAAGTTCCTCTACAATTTCACAGTAAATATCATCTGATAATTTAACAAGTAAAATAGTACCTTTTAGGTGTATATTTAAGATTACTAGCACGATTAAATATTTCCCCATGCTTGCTACTGACTTCCCTTGAATAAAAATATTTTTCTTCCAATTATATAATTTAAATGTTCAATGTTTAACACCCTCTTTTAAAATATTATTTAGCCCTGGCCAGGTGGCTCAGTTGGTTGGAGCATCGTCCCATACACCAAAAAGCTGAGGGTTCAATTCCTAGTCAGGGCACATACCTAGGTTTCAGATTGAATCCCTGGTCAGGGCACGTATAGGAAGCAACTGATCTATGTTTCTCTCTCACATCTCTCTCTCTCTCATCAATAAACATATCCTCAAGTGAAAATTTAAAAATAAATAAATAAATTAATTAATTAATAATAAATATTCTTTATTCCAATTATTTTGCAATGATTTCACTATTATATATTAACATTTTTTCATATAAAATAGGGACTTTATCATCATCTATATGATAGGGGCTGTAATTCTTATTCAGTTAAATAATTACTCTTGAAGAAACTAATCCCTAAAACCCTGTGGTTTGAGGCAGTTAAAATTCAGAAAGGAAAACTTGGAAGTAGCAAGACCTATAGAATCTTGCTATGAGTGAAATGAGAGAATCAGAAATGAGTGAAAATTAAAATCATTCATTATGCACTATCAGTTCTCTGACTCTTTTTTTTCCTAGTGTACACCTACCACAAAACAAAGTGGATGGAGAAAAAACAGGAAGAGTTGAAAAGAATGTGGTGAAGACTCTGTACAGACATAACCTATATTTCTGAATAAACATTTTTTCTCTTCTTTAATTCAGACACTTACCCAGGAGGTAGAGGTTCTGGCCTATCCCACGTTGTTCTTTTTTCAATATGATCTACGTAGTAAACTCGCCCATGCTGGTCCACTCTCTGCTCCCAACTTAAACACAAAATAAAAAAGGCTGGTATGGTACTTGTATGAGTAGCCTGGATTTTTAATTCCGTCTCTGCCTTTTTCTCTTATATGACCATATTACAGAACTGAGGCAAATCAGCATGTCAAGAATTTAGGAACAAAATCAAGAAATGTTATCCTGAGGGTGACACACGGTGGAGGAGATTTCTTCTGCAGAAGTATCAAGTACCTGCTCCAGGAGAAGCCTTGTATTTCTAAAGAGCCTTAAGGTTGACACACTTAGGAGACAAACTTTGTCTCAATCTGATCAGGGTACATGCAGGACTTGAGTGGAAAAGAAAGCTGTAATTAAAGCTATGAAATCTAAAGAAAAACTAATGAACTGCTAACTGAAAGACAAAGAAATATTTGGGTTCCAGACACACTGAAAGCAAAGAGTAAGACTAATCAGATGTGTCTGCACCGTGCAACAGACAAAGTCATTCTGAGTATTCTAGTCTCCTTGGTAGGTTTACCTCCAAAGTGTGGAGGACTAAACCATCACGGCTTCAAAGTGACAATCATTCTAAGAGCACTCAGCTTCTCTTTGGTATGCCCTGCACAAACAACTTTCTGATTTGGCTTCCCATGGAGGCTTTCCAAAAGGAAAATGGCCTAACTACCACACAAGTAATACATACTTTGCTTAGCCATTAAAATTTTCATCAAGAGCCCGGCCGGGCGTGGCTCAGTGGTTGAGTGTCAACTTAGGATCCAGGAGATCGGGGTTCGATTCCCGGTCAGGGGACATGCCCAGGTTGCAGTCTCGATCAATGACTCTCTCATCATTGATGTTTCTATCTCTCTCTCTCCCTTTCCTGTCCTCTCTCTGAAATCAATAAAGATATATTTAAAAAAAAAAAAAAAAATTTCATCAAGAGAGTTTAGCATTCTGAGCTCTGGATTAATGTGAATGCCACAATGTATACACATATATATTCTATTAGAGTATTATTAATTTTAAAAATAACCAGCAGTGATTAAAATGGGATTATGAGCACTAATTTTTCTCAGTTTCCTATTTTACTTTAAAAAGTGATTTCTTTTTTTCCCTTAAAAAAGGCAATTTGAATTAGGTGACTATTTTACTACTTGGTCCTGGTTAACCTTTCCGTGGTTCAGAGTCTTTCAGTTAAAAATAAATAAATTCTTCTACTTTGCCCTGGAAATGAGGGTAAAAATTTCAAATATGGCGAACTTTTTTGGGTTCAGTTTGACTCTATATCCCCACCAAAATCAGTTACAATTGCTTGAGGACAGCTTTTTAAAGAATGGGAGTTTAGTATTATTTTCCTTATTAGTAAGTATATACAGTCACCAAAAGAAAACAAATGTCAACCAAAAGCAGTTACTCACCCAGGTGGTAGAGGAGCTTGGGGTACAGGATTTAATGGCCTAGGGCCAGAGCCTCCAGATATAGTAAGAGGAATTATTAATCCAGACGTTGCTCCCTCAGATGTATTTGAATTTGTATTTGTTGGTGGCAGAGAGCCTGTACTAGATCCATCACTTTCAGAAGTGGCAGAAGGTGACCCATTGACAGATGCTATAAAAGATTTGGAAAAAAACAGGAAAACAATCTTTTATTTTCAGAAATTAGGATAACATTTTAACTTTAAAAAATAGAAAGGTAGATGAAAAATATAAAATTTAGTATGTGGATATGCAGGTAAGATGAACTTAATTAAAATAAATAATGGGAAACAGCCAATGGTCTCACTAAATAGGCTTGTTTACATTTTTTAGATTCTTCTATCCCATGTTCTATTTTAATTATGAAGAACAGATTCTGATTTCCTGATGCCACAGGAAATAAATGCTTTTAGAATAGGTGTGTTGGTATTCCATGATATTATTAAGTTCACTTAGTAATTTTCCAAATCCTTAAAACTGTCTCTCCTCTGAAACCCTGCAGATCAGAGATCAATTTTTTATATTAGTTATAATATGGAAGATCTGATTGATAAAGATGGTTATTAGGTACACAGTATATCTTCAAGAAATATTTGTTGACAAAACAATTCCTGGAGGAAGTCACCAATATTATGACAAAGTAGTATATGATCTTGAAGAATGGGAATATATTGTTAACACAATTATCTATAGAAAAACGGGGAAGATGTATAATTAAACACAAAGTCATTTAACAAAATAATTTGTAGACAACCAAGTTACTTTTCTAATATTTGGTTTAATTATTTTACATTTCCTGTCCACATACTACCAGAGGGAAATAATAAAAGATTAAAGATTTGTTCTGGCTAGTCAGGAAAAAAATGGATATTCTACCTGTAGATGTTTACATTTTTACCACATGAAGTATGTTCATTTGTTATATAAGTTTTGCTTTAAAATCTGAATTATCATTTAGCATTACTTGCCATTTATTAATTGTCTTTCTATAGGATATAATGAGAATAAGCAACCGGACCCTTAATTCTATGGCATACTAATGTCCAAACAGTTACAAACCCTGACAGAAAGTTACATTATTATCTGTACTGCCTATAGTTTATATAATGTACATGTGATTTTCATTCTGAATAGAGCACAAGCCTTGTTAACGTCACCCCTGGAGGAAAAACTTAGGGAAAAGACAAGTCTTAGTTACCTAGAGAAAAGTCATTCTTAAGGCACACAGACAGAACCAGAGCTGGAAACCACAGAGCTCCTCATTGTTATCTTGTTGCACACATACCATCTCTATGGACTGTATTAATTTAACTACCCTCTACCCACCGGTGTAAAAGAAGTATGTGTCTCTCCGTTTTACTTTTTATCCAATCCCACCCCCTAATCTACCATCAACTGATTTCATGTAACTCTCCTTATGTCTCCTCCTTTGATTCTAATGTATAAAATAAGGTGCAAAATTGCTATTCTCTGGAGCATTTTCTTAATCTATAGAGATTTCGCTTCCTGACAATTGTCAGCTTGGTTCAAATAAAGTCTTATAAGGCTTTTAAAAAGAAAAAGCCCAGCCGGGCGTGGATCAGCAGGTTGAGCATCGACCTAGGATCCAGGAGATTGTGGTTCGATTCCCAGTCAGGGCACATGCCCGGGTTGCAGGCTCGATCCCCAATTGGGGGCAGGCAGGAGGCAGCCGGTCAATGACTCTCTCATCACTGATGTTTCTATCTCTCCCCCTCTCTCTGAAATCAATAAAGATATATTTTTAAAAAAATAAAAAAAGAGCATTCTTGGCCAAAATCTTTAATGTAATAATAGAGCTAGAAAACTAACCTAAAAGGGGTTCTTAAGACTTACCTGAGGATCAATTCCCAAACATAACATTATTTACAATCACAGTATAAGAGCAACATCCCTAGTATACGGCTGGAATACACACCTGGTCTACGTGGGGTAGGTGGAGGTGGCCGTGAAGGTCTTGGAGGCCTAGAAGGTTTAAAACCACCATTTGAGAGTGATGGAGAATTATTCCCATTGACCTTCCTATTTTCACCAGACCCTGCATCCTCTGGGTCTTCTGATCCATTTGTGTTCACTCTGGGTAAGAAGGGGGTAAAGGAAAGGGAAGGGAGAAAACAATGCTCTTTTAATTTAGGAAAAACTAGCAGGAAGACCAAAACTTAAGTTTTAGAAGTTTGAGAAAACCTTTCTAATTTCTGGCCAGTCTTATCAAATACTCAAACAGCCCTTAGGTAGGGTCTTATATATAACCCTGAGAGTTATATATAAGTTATATATGTAAGTCATATATATAATCCAGAAATAGAATGAGTTAGGGCACAGAAGCACTTGGGACCATTCAAAACTATTAGGTACGCTGGTTCAGATTTCAAGTAAGTCTACTGAAGCCCTGTATAAGCAGAAACAGTCAAATTTTCAAAATCCCAAATGTCTTAGAAACAGCACTATTTCATCAAAAGCAAACATAACTTCACAATTTTCTTGATTTTCATTGGCTTTTAGGTTTGGGGCAAATTTGGGGCAGGGCTATTCCATGGCAGGAGAAAGAAGTACACTTATTTCCCAGGGGACACTCTCCTCCCATCCCAGAAAATGCTATACAAAATGTTCAAAGTTAATGATCTAGAGGAGAGGTGCCCAAAGACCTTTATTAAAGGAATTATCATTTTTTCAAAGCAATGACATCAACTGGAGGGAAAGAAAGAAGGGAGAAGACACTAAGAGGAAATGTCATTTTGAACTTTATTACTCCACCAGCTAAGTATAGTTGATTCCTTTTCCCGGGGGAATCTAGTCATGGATCAGAAAGCAGTTGGCAGATGTCCCAGCTAAGGCTCTGATACCTACTATCTAGTAAGCAGCAAACCACTGCACATAATCCTGAACCATAATCCATAACAAACCTGAAAATAAAAGCTAATAGATTTCAGAAACCAAAATAGAGAGGCAGCACCATTTATTAAATTATTTCAAACTATGTTCCCAGAAGTACTTTAGGGCCTTTCTCCTTAAAGTATGATCTTTGAACCAGAAGCCAAGGGCAGTACATATGAGCCTGTGAAAAACGTACAATCTTGGACTCCACTCTCGACCTACTGTATCTGAACTAGCATTTTAACAAGATCTCCAGATATGTGTAAACAGTACAGTATGACAAACAATGCTTTGGGGGTTCCTCAAATGCTTATTTGTAATAAAGGGAACAGCTTATTAACTGGCAATCAGCACCTGGTTAGTGCTAATTGCCTGCAGGAAGGCCAAGCCACCTCAGAATATGAACTAAATGCAGGAAGAATCAGTTTTAACACTGCTCCCCTACCCCTAGCTGATGAGGTTCCAAACCCAGTTTGAGTCTAGACCCCTTTGAGACTCTGAGCATTACCTGGAGTAAATGATTCCAAAAAACCTTCTCAACTACAAAATTCACACTAAATTGCACATACAGTGGTAGTCAAATTTTAGGGATGTGAGAGACGGGGAGTGTTCAGGACATGAAGTAATTCTGCTATGACAAAAGGGCAGCAGAAAATGAATTCTAAAAATGCTACGTTCTGTTTTTGAGAATTAAAATCTTAGAGATTTTTAACATTCATGCTGTTCACCTTTTTTTTTTTTTTTTTTAATGATTTTAGAGAGCGAGAGGGAGACAGAGAGAGAACATCGATTTGTTGTTCCACTTACTTATGCACTCATTGGTTGATTCTTGTATGTGCCCTGACTGGAGATCGAACTCGCAACCTTGGAGTATTGGGACGATGCTCTAACCAACTAAACTACTAGACCAGGGCCCACCCTTCTAATATCTTGACCTCATTTCCTCAACATAATTATCTGACAACCCATGCAGTATGATGACTTCTTAAATTTCTTTAATTCTTACAACTGCTCCTCTGTGTAGATCTTAAACTTTGAGATCCCTCTATCTACAACCTTCTACTCCTCTACCTGCCTCCTACTGTATCTTTTATTCACTCTCATGATGACTTTTAACACCCCCTCCTCTATTTTCATATTCCATCAGGTCCATTGTAGGCTACTTTTCCTAATACCTTTAATTATTTCACTCTTACCCAGTACTTTCCCCCTCCCCCAAGCAATCTTTTCACTACAATTAATCCTTCATTTACTTTTTCCACTACTGCTCTCTGGGGACAAGTAACGTTGGAGAACGTTCCAGTTGAGAAATCAGAGGTATTTTAGTAGAGTAAATAAACTAGGTAAAATACTGAATTAAAGGGGTAGATAGGCTGTTCTACAAAAGGTGCTAATAAATTTTCCACTGGGCCCACTGAGGTTTTCATTCCCAATGACTCAGATGACAAAAAAGTGTCTTCCCCTCATTAGTATAAATCAGCGCTGGCCAGGTAGCTCAGTTGATTAAAAAATCATCCCAAATATGCCCTGACTAGGAACTGAAACTGTGACCTTTCTATGTACTGGATGACACTCCAACCAACTGAGCCAGTCCGGCCAGCGTGCCTGCTTTCAATTAGTCTACTTTCAGGCAAACATTCACTGAAGAATTCTAATAAAATACCCTGTGTTCTTTCCCACCTCCGTGATTGTTTTTCTTCCTTCCACCTAGAACTCCGCCCTCTCTCCAATTCCTCCAAGACATGCATACCCAAATTGTAACTATGCTTTATGATCTTAAGTCAAATGCTATTTCTTCCATGAAGTTTTTACACATTTTATACAATGATTTACATTTTTAAAAACAATCGTGTATTATTTTTTAATAATAAAAAACTGTTCTAAAAAAAAAGATTCAAACTAGCTCTGAAGTAAAAGAATATGGAATGAAGATAGTGACATTTCTGGCACATTCTACAAGCCTGGATTTTCAAGAAATAGCTTTATTATATAACTAAATAGATTTCCCGTAATAATTTGTTATAATCTAAGAAACATGTCTTTTCTGGTCTAGCAGCAGCAGCATCACCAGGAAACTTGTGAGAAAAACAAATCTTGTCCTGGCTGGTGTGGCTCGGAGCATCATCCCTTGCACCAAAAGGTCGCCAGTTTAATTCCCAGTCAGGGCACATGCCCAGGTTTCGGGTTTGGTCCCATCAGGCTACGTTCGGGAAGCAACTGATCGATGTTTCTCCCCCCCACCCTCCCTTCCTCTCTATAAAACCATATTTTAAAAAAAAAAGAAAATCTTGGGCTCCAACCTAGATGTAACAAATCAAAAACTGAAGATGAGCCTTAGCCATCTATGGTTAGACAAGTCCTCCAGATGATTCTAATGTACTGTGAAGTTTCAGAAACATGCCTAAACTAAAATAGCACTGGTTTATTTTAGTTCCTTTAATAAGTATGAAACTCAAACCTGACATGGGATTTGGGAAACCAATATACTATATAGAACTGTCAGTGTGAATTCATCACACTACTGTCTTTAAAAGAAATTAGCTACTGCTGTGGCCAGGTGGCTCAGTTGGTTGGAGTGTCGTCCAATACATGAAAAAGTTTCGGGTTCGATTCCTGGTCAAAGCACATACCTAGATTGCAGTTCGATCTCTGATCGGGGCATGTACAGGAGGCAACTAATGGATGTCTCTTTCATAACTGTCTACCCACCTACCTTCCTTCCTTGCTCTTTTTTTTTTCTTCCTTCCTTCCCTTCCTTCCTCTAAGTTTAAAAAAAAAAAAAAAAAGGATACAAATAAAAAAGTCAAGAAGGCACTTCTAACAACATCTTAAACACCAAGCACCAAGCATCTTGGTACGTCATAAAAATGACAGAAGACAACACTGAGAGATATAAAACATCCAGACATGTTATGGGAGAAAGCAGACCAAGATTATATTCACAATACCTACAGTGCTTGAATTGGGACAAAATGGTAAACAACCTAAAGCTGTTTAGAAAACTTCTTAAATGATAGCTGGGGCAGGGAGGAGCAGAAGCCATTGTTCACTGGATATATAGTGCCCTGCTTTTTAGTCGTCTAGTTATTAAGTCTGTAAATAAAACCAAAGGGGAAAAGCCAGTCATGGCCAGGACTGTTGTGTAGTAACACTTAAACAGCACTTGACAGTTTACAAAATGCTTTTCAAACCAATCATCTCAGAGATACACTCTGAAATAAAAGCTAATGTAAAGGGCACAGCCAACATGGCTCAACAATTGAGCATCGACCTATAATCCAGGAGATCACAGTTTGATTCCCAGTGAGGGAACGTGCGCGGGTAGCAGGCTCAATCCCCACGGGGGGCGTGTAGGAGGCAGCCAATCAATGTTTCTCTCATCATTGATGTTTCTATCTCTCTCCCCCTTTCCTTTCCTCTCTCTGAAATCAATAAAGATACATATTTTTTAAAAAACAAAAAAAACACAACCTAATGCAAAAGAATTCATGCTTAACACAAAAGACATGCACAAAGACTAGTCTGGCAGTCTTAGAAACCTAGAAGACACTGTTCCTCAGATTACTTATAACTGATTCACTTGGGAAGATGTAAAGCATGGATTATCAGCGCCAGGGAATGTCTGGCCCTCGAAATCATTTGGTCTGGCCCTGCCAAGGCAACTGCAGGCAGGACTCAAAATTCAATAAATCTAGAAGCTTTTTTCATAGCTAATTTTTAAGTTAATAATTTTGTTTGGCCCATGAATGATGTTATAAATTCCAAATGGCCCTTGGCATAAAATAGGTTCCTCATCCCTGGATTAAATAAATGACATGAAGCTAGGGCTACAGCAATGCCTTTGCAAGAAATTTATAGTTGTCTAGAGTGGTTTCATAAAAGTATTATAAGAGATTTGCAAAAAAGAAACAACAGAGTGGCATGACAGAACCTGTCAATGGGCATATAAAATTACAGCATATTCTCATTTATTAATGCAAAAATACAGGTTTATTATACAAAAGAGGAGTTAATTAACAAAAGCAAATTGAAATATTAAAACATTTTTATGTGGAACATTTCAGGAATTCAAGAAATCTTCTATTGCCCTAACTGGTTTGGCTCAGTGGTTAGAGAGTCAACATGCGGATTGAATGGTCTCAGGTTTGATTCTGGTCAAGGGCATGTACCTTGGTGGCAGGCTTAATCCGCAGTGCCTGTGGGGGCACATGCCGGAAGCAACCAATAAATGTGTCTCTCTCTCACATTGATGTCTCTCTCTCTCTCTCTCCCTTCCACTCTCTCTGAAAAGCAATGGAAAAAATACCTTTGGGTGAGGATTAAAAAAAAAAAAATCTTCCATTAAACATAAAATTAAAAAGAGGCATAGCCCGGCCGGACATGGCTCAGCGGTTGAGCGTCGACCTGGGATCCAGGTGATCAGGGTTCGATTCTTGGTCAGGGCACATGCCCGGTTGTGGGCTTGATCAATGGCTCTCTCATCATTGATGTATCTGTCTCTCTCTCTCTCCCTCTCCTTTCCTCGCTCTGAAATCAATAAAGATATATTTTTAAAAAATAAATTAAAAAAAATAAAAATAAAATAAAAAGAGGCATAAGTTGTCTTCTAATCTACAGAGACATTTATGTAATTTTTAAAAACTATTCTAGCCCGGCCGGGCGTGGCTCAGCAGTTGAGTGTTGACCTGGGATCCAGGCAATCCGGGTTCGGTTCCCAGTCAGGGCACATGCCTGGGTTGTGGGCTGGATCAAAGACTCTCTCATCATTGATGTTTCTATCTCTCTCCCTCCCTTTCCTTTCCTCTCTCTAAGATCAATAAAGATATATTTTAAAAAAATAAAAATAAAAAACTATTCCACTGCTTTTTACTCACAGTGAGAAATAAAATATTTTTCCTGGCCAAGAAGTTACTACCCCTTAATATTCTACACTACTTTTGGAATTAGGAGATGATTCTTTGTCACAGGAGTGACTCTGTGAAGGCGGATCCCCATTAGGTAAAACACAACAGCTTTATTAACTTTGATTTTCCTAAAGATCTTAATGAATTCTCTTCTAAACTTTTTATTATGAAATTTTCATACATCACAAAAGTAAATAGAGTACTGGACGGTGTGGCTCAGTTGGTTGGGCTTTGTCCCATGCACCAAGGTTGCCAGTTTGATTCCTAGTCAGGGCCCATGCCAAGGTTTTGGGCTCATTCCCCAGTAGGGGATCATGCAGGAGGCAGCTGATCAGTGTCATTCTCTCACACTGATGTTTCTCTCCCCCCGCCTCTCTCTCTAAAAAGCAACAAAAATATTTTTAAAAGAGTAAATAGACAAGTACAACAAACTCCAATGTACCTTTAAAAGTAGGATCATCTCTTTTCCTAATTTATCTCCCATTGCTAGTTTCCAGGAAAACCAATAAACACTTAAGGTCTGTTAAGTCAAGTTAACACAACCCAGACATTCAATACTTTCAGGCCTTAGACTAAAGGCAGATGGGCACATGAAAGCACTGAATCTAGGCTAAGAACAAACATCTGGTTCAAATCTCTGCCCCCTTTTACTGAAGGCCCAGAAGATGCTACAGCTAGTGGTGACCTTCATATGTACCCAATGCTTGTGTCTTAGCTTTCCTAGAAAATAAATTTAACAGCCTACTGATGGCCCTGGGATTCTGAACTCCCTGCCTTTGAAAAAATGCCAATATATTAACTTTCTACAAGCTGAAGGAAGTATGAGTAATCTGGGTATCCTGTCCTACTCCAAGGAACTGCAGTCAGATAAGCTAAGAGTCTTGAATCTTTCATAAATACTTCCTCTCTTACCTTGAGCCTGAATTTTTTGAGCCATTTATTCTTATATCAATCCAAACTTGATATTTTTACTAAAATGAATATTCATTTTCACTTGTCTCTTTCTGCATTCTTGATAAACAGTAAATAAAATCTTACCTTGTTTCCTCCTTCGGTCTGGAGCCATCATCATTCTGTGAAGCACCTTTACCATCAATAAAATTTAGACAAAAAATGAGTTTCAAAAGTGGTATTCATGTTTTTTTCTAAACATGCTCTGTAAGAAAAGTCTTTTATTAAATCTTTCTAATAAAGAACATACTAGAACTTAGTTGAATTCCAACATGACATTTAAAAGGAAAATGTGATAAACGTTCATAGGATTGAAATAAGAAAAATTTTACCAAAATTTTGTGCAAATGCTTATGTGTAAGAAATGTTAATTAGTCAAGGTATATCATTCTTGGGCTACTTCTGTCTTCCTTGAAATATATGTCTGCTTAATTCTAATACAAATCTAATTATTTTAGCCATTTTTGTATTCCAAATACCTTATTTTTAAAAAAGCACTGATCACTAGCAGAAGGATTAATAAAAAGATTCTGAAAACAGAAAAACCAGTAACATATTTCTTATGCTGGGGCCTGGAAAACAGCTTCAAGAATAGGAAAGGCACAAATGGGTCTTCAAGTGACCAAAATGAATGCCACAATGTTCACACTTTGTTCAAATTTTATTCATGGGAATTAACCCTGGTATTCAGTAAGGGCCTGTATACTATAAAACATTAGAAGGAAGCTGCTAGAGGCAGGCACACTGCCACAACAACACAGAAGAAAAAACTATAACATGCAGAAACAAGAACTTAAGTTTAATAGTCTAGGTCCATTTAGTTAAAGAACAATAGCCCTTATGAATACTCATAATTCAAACAGTGAAATCCTCACTGTATTACTCCAAAGCATAATTAATAGATGAACTTTTTAAAAAAAATTTTATTTTTGTTTAAAATATTACAGATGTCCCTTTTTCTCCCCAATGACCCATTCCACCCTGTCCCTTCCCCCTCCCCAGTCCCTCTCCCCACCATTGTCCGTGTCCTTGGGTTGTGCATATATGCATATAAATATTAATAGATGAACTTCTTAAAGAGATGTTGCGTCACCATTATACTATACAGCAAAGTGGGCAAGTATCTCATCTATTCTACAAATATTTTATGTTTTGAAAAACAGAAGAGGTGAATACATAAAGTGTGGTATATCTATGCAATGGAAAACTATTTGGTAATAAAAGGTAATAAAATATTGAAACATGCTGTCATGGATGAACCTAAAATTATTATGGTAAGAGAAAGAAGCCTGACACAAAAAACAACATATTATAAGATTTCATTTACATATATAACATGTCTAGAAAAGACAAATTTTTAAAGACAAAATAGATTAGTGGTTGCCTGAGGTTGGAGGTGAGAATAGGGTTTCCTATAAAAAAGCAAAAGGGATCTTACTGGGGAGATGAAAATGTTCTAAACCTGATTTATAGTAAAGGTTGGATTATTCAAATAAATTACTAAAAACCTCCCAGCCGGCGTAGCTTAGCAGTTGAGCATCAACCTATGATCCAGGATATTGCGGTTCGATTCCCAGTGAGGGCATATGCCCTGGTTGTGGGCTCGACCCCCAGTGGGGGACTTGCAGGGGGCAGCCAATCAATGACTCTCTCATCATTAATGTTTCTATCTCTCCCTCTTCCTTCCTCTCTCTGAAATCAAGAAAGACATATTAATAAAAAAAATTACTAAAAACCACTAAATTGTATACTTGAAATGGGAGAATTTTATGAAATATAAAATACATATCAATAAAGCTGTTAAAATAGTTTTTAAAAAGGTGATAAAATGAAGAAAAGGGTACAGTTCAGTTTTATAAGAATTATTTTTAGCCCAGCCAGGCGTGGCTCAGCAGTTGAGCGTCGACCTGGGATCCAGGCGATCAGGGTTCAATTCCTGGTCAGGGCACATGCCCGGGTTGCGGGCTGCAGCCGATCAATGACTCTCTCATCATTGATGTTTCTATCTGTCTCTCTCCCTCTCCTTTCCTCTCTCTGAAATCTATAAAGATATATTAAAAAAAAAAAAGAATTATTTTTAGCCCGGCCAGGCATGGCTCAGCAGTTGAGCGTCGACCTGGGATCCAGGCAATTGGGGTTCGATTCCTGGTCAGGGCACATGCCCGGGTTGTGGGCTCGATCAATGACTCTCTCATCATTGATGTTTCTCTCTCTCTCTCCCTCTCCTTTCCTCTCTCTGAAATCAATAAAGATATAAAAAATAAAAATAAAAAAGAATTATTTTTAGATGGAATATATTCCCTTAAAACAGCTGATAAATAAAATATAAATGAAATCAGAAAAAACAAAATATCTAGCATAAGTTACTAAAATAGGTCAACTGGTATCCTACATTTCTCAAAAATTAAGAAAACCATTTGGAACTATCCATTTAAATCTACCAGTAACTACTACTTCTAAACTTTCTCTTTTACTATAGTAAAGCATAATATTTAATCATATGGACTCTGAAGTCAGACTGCCTGGGTCTGTATCCTAGCTTCATCATGTACTAACTTTGTGACTTCAGAAAAGTAGACTTGCCTTTCCTGTGCCTTTTAACTTATTTACAAAATGGGGACAATAATGACACCTATTTCATAGAACATTGTAAGAATTTAACATATAAACATTTATTTATTTATTTATTTATTTATTTATTTATTTATTTATTTATTTATTTATTTATTTTTAATATATCTTTATTGATCTCAGAGAAAGGAAAGGAGAGGGGAGGAAGGAGAGAGAGAGAGAGAGATACATCAATGATGAGAGAGTCATTGATCAGCTGCCTCCTGCACGCCCCTGACTGGGGATTGAGCCCGTAACCCAGGCATGTACCCTGACCGGGAATCAAACCTCGGTCTCCTGGATCCTAGGTCGATGCTCAACCACTGAGCCACGCCCGGCCGGGCTAACATATAAACATTTAGAACACTGCCTGGCACATATAAACACCCCATAAATATTAGTAATTATATTACTTCTCACAATTTACATTTCATCAGCAGTTTCAACAGGGGCTATTTTTTGTTCAATCTTTTATTTCACTTCAATACAGAATGAAGCCACCACTATGAAATTT
Source organism: Miniopterus natalensis (assembly GCF_054644295.1). NCBI lineage: Eukaryota > Metazoa > Chordata > Mammalia > Chiroptera > Miniopteridae > Miniopterus > Miniopterus natalensis. Next base: position 12,820,913 of record NC_142087.1, read on the forward strand.
ATGGCATAAGTTATTTAGATCTAGTCTTGTGCTTTCAACCACAGAACATTTTAAAAAACACACACACACAAAATATCCAACACTTATATAAGGAACATCCAAGAAGAAAACAACGGCTCTACTGAAAGTTTGCATTTTACTAACGTACTGCTCTTAAGTATTTCCAATCAAAATTTCCTCAAGAAAAACTGATCAGATTTCTAAATGCATACATTTTATCCACTTTGGAAGATCTACCAAGATCTCTTTTATTCACTGAGCTACTCAAAAGGGTCCTCCTGCCCTGGCTGGGTGGCTCAGTTGGTTGGAGTGTCATCGCATACACCAAAAGGTTGCAGGTTTGATTCCAGTCAGGGCACATACCTAGGTTGCGGATGGTCCCCAGATGGGGCACATACAAATCAATAAACACATCCTCAGATGAGGATTTAAAAAAAGGGGGGGGAACCCTTACAACAAAATGACTCTCTCTTAGATGAAGTAATTTTTTTTTAAATCCTCACCCAAGGAATGAAGATATTTTTTTCCATTAATTTTTTTTAGAGAGAGTGGAACGGAGGGGGGCAGGGAGAGAGAAACATCAACATGACAGAGACACATTGATAGGCTGCCTCCCACAGGCACCCCAACCAGGAGCCGGGATTGGACCTGTAACCCAGGTACATGCCCCTGACCTGGAATCGAGCCCGTGACCCTCCGATGCATAGGCCAATGCTCTAACCACTGAGCATGCTGGCCAGGTAGACGAGGTAATTTAACACACTGTTCCTATTTCCTGGGTGCCTAGCAATCTCAAAAGAAAAACAAACAAGTAAACTGATATTGGAGCAGGAACAGGGTGCAGTGAGCAAATGTGAAAGAAAAGGTCTATTTACAGGGTGCAGGGAGCAAATGTGAAAGAAAAGGTCTAAGGACTATTATCAGCTCTGAGATAGCTCAGAAAGGAGAGCTTCGGTCAGCAGTAAAGTGAGGAGGCTTGAACCAGAGACGGTCACATTAGGCTAGGGAAAAGAGCTAAAGTTTTCCTAGGTACATGGCAATCCCTGGCACTAGCAGAAGCAAAAGAAATTTTCTCTGGAGCAAAGAATACCCAGTCTAGGCCCCTAAGATTCCCACAGACTAAGATCAAATACAAACTGTCCATCAGAGCAGCAAGCACATAAGAAAACAAGCCTCAATGAAGGAGAGATATAAAACATTTATATTTCCAAAGATTTATAATACTGGAATTTTCAAATAAAGAATGTAAAAAAAACCTACACACCAAAAGAAAATTATTGCCCTGGCCAGGTAGCTCAGTTGGATAGAACGTCCTCCCAATACTCTTAGATTGCAGTTGCAGGTTTGATCCCCAGTCAGGGCACATGCAAGAATCACCCAATGAATGCATAAATGAGTGGAGCAACAAATCGATCTCTCCCTTTCCCTCCCTCTCTCTCTAAAAAAATCAATCAATAAATTTAAAAAAAAAAAATTTTAAAGAAAATTATCAAGCAAGAAACAGTCAAAAACAAGCATCAGCAATTCCACTCCTTAGGTATACACCTGAGAGAAATGAAAACATGCACAAAAAACTTGCACACAAATGATTATAGCATCATCTATAAGTCTTTTATAGCTAAAAACTGGAAATAAAACAAATGCCCATCAGTGGATAAAGCAATAAATTGTGGCATACACACACACACACACACACACTCTCTGGAATATTATTCAGCTACAAAAAGGAGGTATGCTGATACATGTTTCAATCTGGATAAAGCTCAAAAACAATATGCTAAGTAAAAGAACCCAGACACAAAAGGTCAGATACTATATGATTTCATTTTTATGATATATCCAGAATAGGCAAATCCACAGAGACAAAAAGCAGATTAGCCATTACCAGGGGATGGGGGAGAGGAGGGAATGGGGAGTAATTACTTAATGGGCAACGGTGTGTTTTTTCTGGAGTGAAGATTTTGAAATTAGAGAGGTGATGGATACACATCACAATAAATTTCATTTATTGTTAACACACTAAATGCCACTGAATTGTACACATTATAAGGTTAATTGTATATATAAATTATATAATTGTATATATAATTGTTATATAAATTACACCTTAATTAAAAGAATCACAACAAAAAAAGGGTATCTGAAGAAACAATAAATGCTATAAAGCTGAAAATCCACATATTATTATATCTCAACAATTCCACTCCCTAAAATATATCCTACATAAACCCTTCAACTTATGTACCAGGAGACATATAAATATATAAATGCCCAATGTATCACATGTTCATAATGGCAAATGTCCTTTGACATAAAAATGGATACACTGTGGCATATTCACCCAACAGATTATTATACAGCAGTGAAAATGAATTAAATATATAATAATATGGATAAATCTTAAAAGGCAACATCAATATTTTCAGAACTCAAGAAAAAGCACAAGTAATGCACTGTTTAGGGATATGTATAGGCGATAAAAAAATTTTTAAGGCAAGGAAATAATAAATTCAAAATTCAGAAAAAAGGAATGATATAGGAAGGAAATTATAGGTGGGTACAATAATATTGTTTATGTTCTAATTCTTAAGCTGTATGGTAGTTCATGGTGGTCCTTTTATTATGCTGGTTTATATTTTACACATGTTAAATATGAAAATATATGCTATGTATTATATACGAGAATATAAATCAAAGTCCTTTCTAAATTGCAAAAATGAACGAATACAGTAAAGTATTAGTTAAAACCAACGATGACCTTAATGCTTGGATTTTTAAAGTAGCACTGCTAAAGTAAGATAAAAACATAAAAATGTGGAAAGGGCATTTTACTGGCTTTTTTTGGAAGGTAAGTTAGTTAAACATTATGAGTATACATAAAAGTGTTCAAATGTAAGTCAAAAATTTAAAATACCATTACAGCAAAGTTTCTCTTTATAAACAATTAGTTGATACTCATACCCAGTTGAGATCTGCTAATTTCAAATAATATTTGGTAAAGCAAAAAATTTGGGCAAGTTTCTTAGAATGTATTATAATGGTAAAAAACATTATGGACATATTCACACATGAAAATGGCTCTTTAGCCTAAAATTAATGCAAGAAAGAATAAAATCAAAATGAAATGAAACATACACACCCCTAGTCAGTTTGGCTCAGTGATTAAAGTGTTGGCCCGAGGACTGAAGGGTCCCAGGTTTGATTCCAGCCAAGGTTGCAGGCTCAATCTCTGGTCCAGGTTGGTGTAAGGGAGGAGACGAATCGATGTGTCTCTCTCACATCAATGTTTCTTTTTCTCTCTCTCTCTCCTTCCCTCCCTAGCCCCTTCCATTCTCTCTGATAAGCAATGGAAAAAATATCCTCAGATGAGGATTAAAAAAAAAGAAATACACACAATACAAACCAAAGGTGACATATGTCAAAAAATATCCCCAAATTAATTTCAGGTATATCTCCAGAGTATACATCGTAAAGACTATAGATCTTCATAAGAATATGCTATTTTATAATAAAAATTTAATAGTAAAATTTCTCTTTAGGAAAACTAATGTCTTTGATAATACTTTTCAGTGTTTCTTGTTGGGAAGACAGGTGCTAAACTAACACTCCACTACCAACTGCCCAAGAACTAAAAATAGATGAATAGGAAGTTCTTGGAGATATAACTGCCCACACTCAATTTGTTGACTTAATTTATATATGAGGACTACAGCAACAAGTCTACCAAATAGCAAATTAAATAAAGGCTTCTTCCCAGAGACTTACAAAAGCAGATTAACATTGTATTTAACTACAGGAAAACATGAGGGCAAATTATGTAGTTACTTTCTAGATCAATGAAATAAGAAAGAGCATCAAAACATTACAACTGAGACTCTCAGTTGGATATTAAACTTGTTCCCTGAGTGAGGGTCAGGGTAGGGGAGGGAGAGTGAAGATACAAAGCTCTCTGGTTTTTAAATAAACCTTGAAGAAAAGTGGGAAGAACAAACAAGCATGCTGAGTAAATTTTGTTTCACTTGAAAAGGGTTTACTTATATAACCACCATTTTTAGAAAATTTACCCACCAAAAAGAATGAACCAAAAATTCATAAGTACCAAAAGAGGTAATGCTGTCTCATCAAGAAAATCCAATGTTCACAGTATATCCAAATACACAGCAAGCTATATTATTTGGCTACTTTTCATATCCAAAGTCAGACAGTGATTCTTTTTATAACCATTACTTAATTAACCAAAAATATCAGTCTAAGAAAACAGATTTCATGGTAAGAACCATCTTATCAATGTGTCCTTTCACAAAGACTTCTGACTGAATATGCTTGGGGGGGCGGAATCTGTAACATTAGAAAAATATCGGAATACAAAAGCTATGCCCCACCGCCCGTTCTAATCCAACCAAACAATACCCAGGTGCTAGAAAGTCAATGTTAGCGTTAAACTCTAATTTTCATATCTGACTTGTAGTTCAAGTTACAGAAATGGAACCAAAGAAAAATACAAGTGCAGTTCCCACCACACACGCTTGAGGGCTAAACTGGGTTTTGTTTGTTTACTCACAACTAACTTTAAATTAAACCAACTAACATGGTTTAATTTAAAATTGCTAGGTTTCAAGTGTGTATGGAAAGAAAAGGAAACATAATGCCTTACAAGGTTGTGATGGTTAAATGAGTATACATGTAAACACACCAACACTGAGCCTGCAAATGGTAAGCATTCCCCCCCAAAAAAAAGCCCTTCTTTCTCAGGACCACTGTTGCTACTAGGGGTCTTTGTGGTTCCATACAAACTTCTGAAACAGCTGTTCTAGTTCTATGAAATACTCCACTGGTATCTTAAAAGAAACTGCACTGAATCTGCAGATTGCTTTGGGTAGTATGGACATTTTAACGATGTTAATTCTTCCTGTCCATGACCACAATACAAACCCACTTACTTGTAATTTCCTCAGTTTGTTTCTTCAGTGTCATAATTTTCCACACACAGGTCTTTTACCTCCTTGGTTAAATTATTCCTCGGTATTTTATTCTTTTTGAAGCAGTTGTGAATGGGATTGTTTTTTCAGTTTCCCTTTCTATAGTTCATTATTGGTGTATAAAAATGCAACTGACACCCGGCAGGCATGGCTCAGCGGTTGAGCACCAACTCGAGGTTTGAATCCCAGTCAGGGCACATACCCAGGCTGCAGGCTCGATCCCCAGTCGGGGGCATGCAGGAGGCAGCCATCAATGACTCTCTCATCACTGATGTTTCTATCTCTCTCTCTCCCCCTCCTTCTCTCTGAAATCAATACAGACGTATTTTTTTTAAAAAAAGCAACTGAGTCCTGGCCGGTGTGGGCCAGTGGTTAGAGTGCACAGAAGGGTCGCAGGTTTGATTCCTAGTCAAGGGCACCTACCTGGGTTGTGGGTTTGCTCCCAGCCCCCTCCCAGGGGAATGCAGGAGGCACCCATGCAATGTGTATCTCTCAAGACACATCGATGTTTCTCTCTCACTCTCCGCCTCCCTCCCTTACACTCTCTCTGAAAAGCAATGGATAAAACATCCTCAGGTGAGGATTAACAATAACAACAAAAAGGCAACTGCAGTTGGTCGAGCATCATCCATGCACCAAGAAGTCGCCAGTTCCATTCCCAGTCAGGGCATATGCCCAGGCTCAATCCCCAGTAGGGCCCATGCAGGAGGCAGTAAATTGATGCTTCTCTCTCCTCAATGTTTCTCTCTCTCTCTCACCCTCTCCCTTCCTTTATCTCTAAAGTCAATAAAAACATTTTTTAAAATGCAACTGATTTCTGGATACTTCTTTTGTATCCTGCTACTTTACTGAATTTCTTTATCAGTTCTAGTAGTTTTTTGGTGGAATCTTTATGATTTTCTATATACGGTATCATGTCATCTGCAAATAATGACAGTTTTACTCCTTCCTTTCCAATGTAGATGCCCTTTATTTCCTCTTCTTGGCTGATTTCTGTGGCTAGAACTTCCAGTGCTATGTTGAATTAGAGTGGTGAAAGCAGAAATCCATGTCTGTTCCTGATCTTAAAGGAAACACTTTTAGTTTTTGCCCATTGAGTATGATAAGGGGTTAATATCCAAAATTTATAAAGAACATATAAAACTCAATACCAAAAAAACAAATAATCCAATTTAAAAATGGGCAAAAGACCTGAATAGACACTTCTCCTAAGGGGACATATGGATAGCCAATAGACATATGAAAGGATGCTCAACATCACTAATCATCAGAGAAATGCAAATTAAAACCACAGTGAGACATCACCTCAAACCTGTCAGAATGTCTATCATCAATAAGTCAACAAACAAGTGTTGGCGAGGATGTGGAAAAAAGGGAGCCCTCATGCAGTATTGGTGGGAATGCAGACTGGTGCAGCCACTGTGTAAAGCAGTATGGAGTTACCTCAAAAAGTTAAAAATGGAACTGCCTTTACCACCTAGTGATTCATCTTCTAGGAATTTATCCGAACAAACCTGAAACACTAATTTGAAAGAATATATGTACCCCTATGTTCATTGCAGCATTATTTACAATAGCCAAGATTTGGAAGCAGCCCAAGTGTCAATCAGTAGATGAGTGGATAAAAAAAGCTGTTACATTTACACAATGGAATAGTACTCTGCCATAAAATGGAAGAAAATTTTATCCTTTGTGATAGCATGGATGGACCTGGAGAGCATATGCTAAGTAACATAAACCAGTCAGAGAGAGGCAGGTACCACATGGTTTCACTCATATGTGCAATCTAAGGAACAAACTGAACAACAAGCAAAACAGACAGACTCATAGAGAGCAGGCAGACAGCTATGGGGCAGGGGGTGGGCTTGGGGGGCTTTTGGAGGGGTGGAGGAATTGAGCAAAATAGGAAAAAAGAAAAAACTCATGGACAACAGTGTGGTGATTTCAGGGGTGGAGGGGAATGGGTAGAGGTAGAAGAGGGCATAGACGGGATAGTGATGGGAAAAATTAAATAAATAAATAAATAAATAAATAAATATTGTAGATGGACACTCCAACCCTAAAATCCACTGTGACATTCCAGTTAAAACCTCTTTACTTCAAGGAATCATAGTAAACTCTGCCAATTATTTTCCTACTTAAGAAGAAAATTGATGACATACAAATGTCCACTTCTGTAGAAAATAAACAATCAAGTTATAAATATAAATAAGCAGCTTAGAATCTACTTTGAAATATGAAGACTGATATGCTTTACTTTTGTTAATTAAATATTCTGCATTAACAACAGTTTCAAATTTGTACAGAAAAAACTTAGAAGCTATAAAAACTGAGGCTTAGAGCAGTTTAACAACGTAATTTAATCTGTGTATTATCTTCCAGAACTCCAATTTATAGAAAAATGAACTATTATAGAATTCCCATGAATAGCTGTCAATTAAAATGAACATATCAATTCTGAAGAAGTAAGACCATTTCAGAAATTTCTCTTCACTCTCATTAACCCCAAAGAAACTGAAAGATACACCAGGGCTATCTGGAAGGTCCTGCACTGGCTGGCGTGGCAAGGGGGTTAGAGTGTCAGCCTGTGCACCGAAGGGTCCCAGGTTTGATTACCGGTCAAGGGCACGTACCTGGGTTGCAGGTTCGATCCCTGATCAGGGCGCCTGCAGGAGGCAACCAATGAATGTGTCTCTCTCAACATCAATGTCTCTCTCCCTCCCCCTACCTCCTTCCCTCCTCCTGTCAACTCTCTGAAAATCAATGGAGAAGATATATATATATACTCAAGTGAGGATTAAAAAAAAAGTCATGAGTTAAAGAGGAAGTAGGAAGTCTTTCAAAGTAGAAACAGAAGAATAGCATCTGACAATGCAAAATGTTTCATAATGCAGTTTCTAAGTAAATAAAAAGATATTTGTCAGACTGATCAAGGAAACCATTAATTTATTCTTTGTGTTGCAGCCTCTAAAACCTATGTTTCAAGTGAAAACACACTTAGCACAATGGAAAGTGATGGAAATATCTAAAGAGAATCCACTGAGAAGTAGTTTTGCTCTGCAAGCACAACTTGGGTGCCATCAAACTTCTTTCAATTTACAGTTCATCTTTACGCAAAGACATCTCTGTAAATTTAACCTATAGAAATAGAAGAGACGTGGCAAATGAATTTCAGTATGTATTGGCTGTCTGGTTCAGTACTAAGAAGGATTTCAAGTCAAATTTAAACTCAACCATACACTGCCACAGACAATAAACTATGTCTGTCATTTGCCACATTAACTGCCATTGTTGGCCTAGAGAATACTTTATAAATCAATTTATTACCCATAGGGGCAACCGTGGTTCAACTTTTATTTGGCTAGCCTTTCAACTTACAGAAAAATGTTTTATTCATAGAAACAACGTGCTAAAAGGAAAATGTTTTAAATTATCAATGTCTCTTTTTTAAGAAGAAAATGATTTCTTCAATGTGAAAAGAACAGTAAAAATTACATACAGCATACTAAAGTGGCTAATGTAAGAAGAATCATTAAAGACCTTATATTCAAAAAGTGATTACTTACTTTCTGAACATGTAGCTTCACCATTGGTAACAACTTCAGATTCTAATTGCAGCCCATCAAGACAAACTGACAAGTCTCCTATAGTCTCTGTTGGCTCTTTGTCACCTACAAGCTGTAAAGTCACAACTACTTTCTCAACTGGAAGAGAATAAATTACAGAACAAATGATCATTTTTTTTTTTTCTTTAAATCTTCTTAACTTAAAAACCTAATGTCAGAAAAATATCTACATACTGGTCACTTTTTTTTCCTTTAAGTCATCATAACTGTTAAAACAAGGTGAGAAAAAATTACATGTATGTGTTTATAAATTGTTTTAATATTCTTTTTTAAAATTATATCTTTATTGATTTCAGAGAGAGGAAGGGAGAGGGAGAAATAGATAGAAACATCAATGATGAGTCATTGATCGGCTGCCTCCTGCACGCCCCCTACTGGGGATCGAGTCCGAAAGCTGGGCATGTGCCCTGACCAAGAATCAAACTAGGATCTCCTGGATCCTATGTTGATGTTCAACCGCAGAGCCAGGCTGGCCAGGCTGTTTTAATATTCTTCACCCAAGGTTTCAGGTCTTATGACACCAAAATATATTTAAAATAAAATTTACTAATGCCTAATATTCATAATGTAAAATGCTAAATAGCTTAATCATCTCATTTATTATATACATTCCATCCTTGTATAAAATCAGTCAGCAGAACAACCAAGATTATTCAGCAACATATGTCTAAATTATATTGACTGAAAACATATCACTTAAGAATGGACTGTCCTGGCCAATGTGGCTCAATTGGTTGGGAATCATCCCGTGCACTGAAAGGTTGATGGTTCAATTTCCAATTAGGGCAAATGGCCAGGTTGCAGGCTCAATCTGAAGTAGGAGGCGTGCAGGAGGCAGCAGGTAATGTTCCACTCTCACGTCGATGTTTCTCTCTCCCCCTCTTTAAAAATCAATAAAAATATTTTTAAAAAAGAATGGATTGTATCTCACCCTGGCTGGTGTGGCTCAGTTGGTTGGAGTGTCATTCCATACACCAAAAAGGTGGTGGGTTCAATTCCAGGTCAGGGCACATACCCAGGTTGCAGGTTCATGCCCGGTTGGGGCGCATGCGGGAGGCAACCTATCAATGTTTCTCTCTCACATCTCTCTCTCAAATCAATTTTAAAATATATAATATTTGTTTTAAAAAAAAAAAAGAATGGTTTGTATTTCATAAGTTTAAATGAGAAATAAAATTCTTGAAAGTAGTAATTTAAAAAAAAAAGTCAAGAGGTGGAAAGTGTTTTAAAATCATAATATATTAATCAAAACAAGCATGTTACAAGTTTTTACATATCTGTATTTTATATATACATATATACAGGGTAGGGCAAAAGCAGATTTACAGTTGTAAGTACATGAAACAGAGTTTATTCTTGTATTATTATTTATTTTATTATTTCTCATATAAACTATAAACCTACTTTTGCCTCACCTTGTATAAATAAAAACAACCACTTAAAATGAGGAAATTTTAAAAATGAGCACTTGGAAAAGGAGATCTGTCAAGTATTAACCATACTTGTCCCTATGAAGTGGGATTTTTTTCCCCCTTTATCTCTATTCTATATTTCATAGTTTTCCATAATTGAGTATGCAGTATTTTAATAAATACCTCTTTACTAAGTGAATATTTATTTAAAATATTGGATATAAAAGGAATGGCCAAACCAAGGTTACTCAGAATGCTTTAAATAGTACAAGATTCTTCTCCCTGTTAATATATAACCAAGTAAAATTAAAAATAGTGAACATAATCATTCTGCATGTTTGGCATATGGATTTCCTGTAGAAAATAGAAACAATTTCTATTACTTTTACATACATACGTTTCATATTGTTTGACTTTAATGTTTCATAGATATCTAATGCAGCAGTTCCCAACAAAACATCAGATTTCAGTGTCTGGTGACTCCACACACGAAAATGTAATTTACTCATAGGGGTGACGATACTAAAAATGAAGAAAGGTGAAAAAAACTTTTTCATTAAGTATTACAATGGGATGCTACATAAATTACAATTAAGTTTTAATGTCTAAAATCTTACTGCACCCCTCATAGTTTACTATACAACTAATAATACCTATGTTCTATCTTATGAAAAACATCTGGATGCTACATGCTGCATGATCATTTTCCCCTGTAACTGAAATAGAGGTGCAACTTCATTCATGCATCATCAACAAAAGTGAAACTGCTTATCATGCTACAAACAGTTGGAAAACTAGTTTTAGTTTAGTCGTATAAAAAAGTGATTTTATAAAGTAAATCCTTATTTTATGTTAGGTAGTGTACTGAGCTTGAGATTACTTCATTTAATCTTCAAAGCAACCCTAGGAGATGGGATTTAGCACCCTAGGATCTTCAGATATAGAAACTGATATTCAGACAGCTAAACAAATTGCCCAATATCACACAGTCAATGGCAGACTACAATCTAAACAAGGTGTAGTGTTAAAATTTATAATAAGAAGTTTCTCAGCTAGCTACATAATGATTTGAGTCAGCGACACACTGCTAGAGGCAAACAGCCCAGACAACTGTGAAATACAGACTCACCCATGCCATGCTAAATGCCAGTAATGAATGCTATCTATAATGGTAATTTCCAAAGCAAGCTTTGGGAAATTTGTATTTGCAATAAATTATATTCAAACTATTTTAGTTATCAATTAGAAAAACAGGAACACTATAAAATAAAATCTACTATAAAATCTACCATAGTACTATGGTTCTATGCTATAAAGACAAATTCTTGAAATCTTTTAATTTTTCTATACCTAGTTCTCTCTAAAACATGATCAAATTTGGGGGGACAAATAAACACTCGCCTCCTTAGAAGTCCACCTATGCCTATACCTCATCATCGCATTTCCACCATCACTTTAACAGTAGCAGGTATTTTAAACTGACTAAAACATTTTCGCTTTACAACAGCTCTCTTTTTCTGGCGGTGGTGATTGGGGAGGACATGACATACTCATTCTCTTCAAAATTCTCAAATGCCACTTTCAGGAGAGCATCGAGTATTAGTAAGAAACATTTCTCTATTAGTCATCTGGGAAATCATAACAGAGAAGGGACAAAAAAGTAAGTAAATTTAGTTTTACTTTGAGAGAGAATAAAGTATACTGTCAAAGACGGGCCTCCCTAAGGTATTTCACTTCAACTCAAGAGAGGTCTGGAAAGTGCTACATAGCAATGAAAGCTGTATTAAAATCACAGGCCAGTCTGCTGCAAATTAAAAATTCAGGAGAAGAGCATGAGCCATGTATTCCCCCAAACATCTGGGTTAAATAATAGCACTACCATACGAGGCTACAAGAAAAGTTTCTTTTTTCTTAACTTTTTAACCACTGAGGAATTCATGTCATTATCAGCTTGTCTCAAAATGTGTATCTAGTGAGCACAGATAGCTGTCAGTAGAAAGTTGAGCATTCAGTCTGTTATTCTGCTTAACATCTCTAGTCATTATGGAGGCTGTGACATTTTATAGATTTCATCTGATTTTTTTTGAAATTTTTACTCATATATAGTTTAATTTAGATTCAATCTCTAATGAGCCACTAATTAAAAACAAGTCTAAGAAACATTAATGTTGAAATGAATAGAGATGAGGAACATTAGAATACTTCTACAAATAGGCCTCAAGATGATCTTCAGTAAATTCTTGAATTTCACTCATTTGTTCAAAATCATCATGAAGTAAATTAAGATGCCTCAGACCTTCAAAAATCCATGTTAAAGAATAATATAGGTATATTCAATTTGTTTTGTCATTTATTAGGAATAAATACTATCCACTAAGCATGCATCATGTGAAGAAAAGTGTTTCAAATGTCTCATCTGGCCACTTAGAAATAAAACTTTTTTTTAAGTCATTGGTTTACTTCTCTGAGGGAGAAAAAATGCAAGAAATCCAAATGTTAGGTATAAAAGCAATTTGTGTATATTTGATATGTGACAACTAGTTATATTTAAACTACATTTTTATATACATTTGGTCCCCAACCAAATATGCTCTATTACTTTAAAATCCACTTGTTGATAAATCATGCTTTTTCTTTCATTTCAGTAAAAAAATAAAAATAAGCTATAATTTCCTTCAATGAGCATTCAATACCAACATTTGGGGCTTTGTCAATAAGTGTTGAAGTTGAGCTATATCCTATTTCTATGAATTCATACTAGAGAGAACACTAATATATAAACATATGCACATGGATATACACTGTATATCTAACAGCACATTAGAAACCAACTGATCAATAGGGAACTAGTAAAATAAGTGATAGTCCATCCATATTAAGGAATATTATATAGCTGTAAAAGGGAAGTTAGACCTGTATGTGCTCAGCTAGAAAGATAACCATGTTATATATGCTAGGCATAAAAATAAAGTTGTAGAAGAAAACACGTAGTATCAGTTTTTTAAAGGAAGAAAATCCCTGTGTAGGTCCTGTGTGGACACTGTAATAAAATCACAACCAAAAAAAACCCCACAAACTATTTTTTTGACTTAACTTAAAAAATATAGTGAGCTACTACTCATGGCCCCATATTTCAACCTTAAGTCAAGGAAAGAGCTGCTAAGAATGGCCCATGACCATTGGCTCTCCCAGCTGTTGTTCAGAGGCAATAGTGACAGCATCACCAACTCAACTGGAGAAGGTGAAGAAAAGGGGAGACTAGAAACAGAAATATCTAAAGAGTAACAAAATGGGGAGGAGAGGAAGTTCTGGGTCAGGGGAAAAAGAAAATGAAAATGAAAAAGATGAGAGGAGGAAAGAAGCAAAGAAAACAAGTGAGAACTTTTAAAGCTGCATTTCTGTTCACCTACTACACAAAATATACTGTGGAAAATACTTTCAAACCTACACTGTAAGGGGTTGCTTCCATTTAGGACTGTTTGTATTGTTACATTTTTCTGTCTTCTTTGACTGTCCATCTACTGTGACTTCCACATAAGGACTTGGTCCAAACCAATTCTTTTTATTTTCTTTAAGTTTTGCTGAAATGACTAAAAGAAAAGGAAAAATATTTCAATATTTGAGATATTAGTTCACCTTCAAATCACTTTAATTTCATAAAGGTTATATAGAACATTATTACTTTTACTCAGAGAAGCAGGTTTACTCTAAAATATTTACTAGCTTTATTCACTCACGATGTTTGTATTTTCTCCCATCATAGTAAATAAATATAGACTTCCCCACACCATCCACCCAAATTCCCATCAGTATCATCGGTATAATATAGCCCACTATCAGTATCAAGTCCCAAAACTCCAAGGTCATTTAAAAAGTACACTCCTGGACGGCGAGGCTCAGTGGTTGAACCAGGAAGTCATGGTTCAATTCCCAGGGCACATGACCGGGTTGCAGGCTCGATCCCCAGTAGGGGGCATGCAAGAGGCAGCCCATCAATGACTCTCTTCATTGATGTTTCTATGATCTCCTGGATCAGGGGTCAACGCTCAACCACTGAGTCACACCAGCCGGGCAATAGTACCGTTCTTACCAATCATTTTGGCTTCTTTCAAATTAAAAAAAATTTTTTGATTGATACTGTTAATATAAAATAAGCAACCAGCCTGGCCAGTGTTGCTCAGTGGTTAGCATCAACCTAGGAACCAAGAGATCGTGGTTCGATTCTCAGTGAGGGCACATGCCCAGGTTGCAGGCTCAATCCCCAGTAGGGGGTGTGCAGGAGGCAGTTGATCGATGATGTTTCTCTATCATTGATGTTTCTATCTCTCTATCCCTCTCCTCTCCCTCTCTCTAAAAAACCAATAAAAACATATTTTAAAATAAGCAACCAATTTTATGAAAGATTTAAGCTTAGACTGCTGTTAAGATACTAAATTAGATATGAGTAATCCTAGATAAAGAAAAAAATGAGGAATTAGGGGGAAAAGAACATATTACTCTGTACTTATACTGTGTTTTGTTGTTTTCCAATTTTCACACTGTCTTCCAACAACCATGTGACAAAGTTGTTAATATCCTCAGTTCACAGATAAGGAAACTGAGGTTCAAAGATATCAGTGACAAGCACAGTTATACAACTATTAAGTATCAGAATGAGGACTAAATCCAGGCACATTAACTCCCCTGAAGATGAGAATAGTTAGTCCATACAGATTTGTTGATTAAAGCTAGGAGTGGGGAGATAAATGACCTCCCCAAGAGTAACTGTAGAAGTTTTAACGGCACACTAGTCAAAATTAAAAAGTATTTATAAATTCCTGTCAGAATTTTTGCATCTAATAGATCATACAGGTAAGCTATTGCCCAACACAAGGATCAATACAGGTATATTCAATACCAGACAAAATGTTAAAAGATCATTTAAATGCCAGCGGAAGTTCCCAAAGAGGCTACCTCAATGAACTGCCTTGATCTACGTGAAAGAGTAGCACAAAAGACAATCTTTCCTATTCAACTCAAACTTAACAGCTAAATAGCTATTCAGGTTATGACCATACATTAGTTAGATTCAAGTTACAAGAGGGTGTTACTATGTTATATAAATGCTAAAAAGGAAAGGTGAGGCTGCCTTTCCTTCGATACTCCTACAAAGAATATAGGGAAATTAAAACTCATCCAAGTTCTCTAACAATCCATTTATCAACAGCACTATGAATTATTTTTTTAAACCTCTATTTTGCTACAGTTTATAATAGATGCCATTTCTCAGAAATGTCCCACTTGCCCTTACTTAATCTGGTAAGTGAGATAAATCAGCAAATATATATTGTAAACAAATAATTAATAGGAATATATGTGTATGTGTGTATGATAGAGTTAAGAAAATAAAGTTGATCAGAACCATAGAGTAGAATTTTAACTTTTTTAAAAAAAATCCTCACTGGAGGATATGATTATTGACTTTTTTAGAGAGAGGGGAAGGGAAGGAGGGAGGGTTGGAGGAGGAGAGAGGAAGGGGGAGGGAGAAAAATATTGATCCGTTGCCTCCCATATGCACCCCAACCCAGGATGGAACCCACAACCTAGGTATGTGCCCTGACTGGGAATCAAACCCTCAACCTTTCAGTGTACAAGATGACTGGCGCTCCAACACCAACTGAGTCACAGTGGCAAGGGCTAGAATTTCAACTTTTGACCCTAAATTCTATCAGCCTTTTGAGTCAACTTTAGAAAAACACCAATCTAACTGCTTGTTCTTTGTGTGGATGAAAAGGGACAACATACTAAACCTGACAAACTCAGGGGAGGCCTGTGTGGTGGCATTATAAACTCGGAGACCTAAAATAATCACAAAGGATGGCCTGAAATTAAAATTATTTTAACTAAAAGCAGTTTATAGTGTGTAGTCATGTCCTATGCCAGTATGTTCCCTGACAAAGGTCAATCTTTATCTTACCTGAACCTATTGTCTTTTTGCATCTACAATAACATATCATTGGAATGTCAAAGTAATTTTCCTTTTTCCAGACCACTCAAAGAACAGACACTGCTCTGCAGAAATCACAAATCCCCTCATTGTTACTGAGTTCATTGTTGACTGTTAACTATCCTGCATCCACCTATGTAAAAGAAGTATGTGTCTATCATTCTACTTTTTATCCAATCCCAGAGGTTTCCCCGCTTTGCTTTCTCCCGCCTCCCTAATCTATCACCAGTGGATTTCATGTAACCCACTTAAGTCTCTTTTTATTGTAATGTATACAATAAGGTGCAAAATTGCCATTCTCCACAGCATTATCTCAATCCGTTGAGATTTTGCTTCCTGGCAATTGTCCACAGTTCGGCTCAAATAAACTCCCAAAAATTCTTCACAAGTTTGAATGTTGCTTACATGGACCTTCGTTAAAAACTCTCTCATTTCCCTTAGCAGTGATTTTTTTGTAGCCCTGACACACCTGAAAGAGATGACCCACTTCCATTAGTTCTCAGGATTCCCCCCTCTGCAGCAGTGGCTTTTTTGGGCATAAAAGGAAGTCTTGTGCATTTCCTTCCTTTATGCCTCTTTCTCATCTTCTCTCCTGAAAGGATCCTCGTCTACTTCTCTACATTTAAATAGTAGCAATGCTTCAAGTACCACCTCTTTTCCCAACAACTCTAGCCAAATACTGATATCTCTTTTCTCACCAAACTTGTTATCTCTTCTTGCAATTACCTTAAATCACGGCATTTACTTTTTACACCTGCATATTTAAGCCTTCCTCAATTCTAGAAAGATATTGAAGCACCCTACAATAAAAACAAATATAACTGATCCATTAACATAGAATAAAAAATATAATGTCATTAAGGGGATTTGTGCAAAAAAATTAGGTATGCGGTTTATAGCATCAAAAGCAAAGAAATAAACAATGAATTATGAAGGGCACTGATTCTATTCAACCTGGCACGTCATTATCTTATGCTCTTCATTTGTCTCATATATTTGCTAAATATATTTATGTTCTTCATTTGTCTCATATATTTTATCCATTATTCATGATTTTTGCTTTTATTGTTTTTGCCCTGAACTTGTGAAGTCTCAGAATTTTTAGACCTAAGATTAAAAACTTTTAAATGGCTGAGGAAATGTCTTCTTGAGGTGCATTCTCGCACTTATTAAATATTTTTACTAAGATAATAATGATAATAGCAAATAAGATAGCCAGTTTATGCAAAGAAAGTCTAAAGGAATATAACTATATTTATCTCTGAGGACTGAGATGATAAATAAGGACACCTCACTTCATTATTCTACTGAGTTTTTTAAAATAAAAAGCATGTATACTACTTATCTAATCTGAAAATTAAAGAATTTTTTAAAAGATTGTTCCAATTGAAGGTCTCAACATTAAGCTGCCCCCCCACCCAAAAAAGGAAAGAAAAGCCATAAGAAGCCTGGCCCAATTAAATCAGCTTCTCAGGCTAGCTTGAGGATGGGGAAAGGGGAAACAATTAGAAATTGACTTTAGCAAAAACAAACAAAAAAATTATATATATGTATCTCTTTCTCTGGGAATCAGACATTGCTAAAGAAAGAGACTGGAGTTAGTGAAGGAATTCCCAAAAGTAAATTCTAAGAAAAGTGTTACTTTTATATAATCCAATCACTTTTAGGTTTTGAGGAGGATAATAACAAGGCTATGGTTTTTGGCCTAATAATTCAAAATCTATAGGTGGGTATAAGCCCGGTATAGTAGAAACTAAAATAACATACAGAGGATGATAATTATTCTAAATCAATAAAATAACGTACAGAGGATGATAATTATTCTATAATCAATAAATGTCATTAAATTTAAGGGGGAGAAACTGGGGTTTCACCATGTGACAGATACACATGCATTTCTTAAGAAAATTCAGTGACTTACTTTGACTAGTGCAAATAATTCTCACACACACACACACACACACACACACACACAGAACTACAAAGAGACCATATGGAACCAGACTAGTAAGGTCTTCAGCCAAGCTAAAGAAATTCTATACCACAGTCAAGGAAAAAGCACTGAGGTTTTTGAGCAGGAATACAACATCAGGTTGGCATGTTAAAAGCATTACTCTGAAAGTAATACACTTGGTTGGTATGGTTAGAGGAAGAAAACAAAGATTGAGATGTTAGTTAAGTAACAATAGCAACCAAAGGATTTAAACAGACGTTTTTCCAAAAAAGATATACAAATGGCCAACAGCACATGAAAAAGATGCTCAACATCATTAGCCATCAGAAAAATGCAAATCAAACCCACACGAGATACCACTTCACACCTACGAGGATGTCTATAAACAAAAAGCAAATTGCAAACATTGGCAAGGATATGGATAAATTGAAACCCTCAAACATGACTAGTGAGAATGTAAAATGATGCAGGATGCTTTGAAAATCTGGAATTCCTCACAATACTAAACATGGATATTATATGATCCAGCAATTCCACTCCTAGGTATATACCCAAGAGAACTGAAAACATACATCTTCATAAAACCGTGTACATGGATGTTCATATAGCATTATTCATAATAGCCAAAAAGTGAAAACAACCCAAACACCCATCGACTAATAAATGGATAAAGTGAGGTATGTCCATACATCAAATACTATTTGGCAATAAAAAGAAACGAAATACTAATACATGTTACCCAAGAATATCCTGAAATAAAAATGTAATTTTTACATATCTAAACATTTTATTTGTTCACCCATTAAGCAATTAGTAATTCAGCACCTGATAAGTAACAGCCCCAAAGATTTTCTTCTCTTAAGATTATTTTTTTATGTTGGGGGGGGGGAGTAAAGTAGTGGGTCTTTTAAAGACTTACCAGTGATCTGAAGTTGTGATTTCATGGTCAGGCTACCCATTGAACGAAGCTGTGATCCACTGTCAGACATACCACCAATAGGACGGCAAACCTGAACACGGCAGAGGAAACACTTATAAACATTAAAAATTCCAACTTAAAAAATATGTAAATAGCCCTAACCGGTTTGGCTCAGTGGTTAGAGAGTTGACCTGTGGACTGAAGGGTCTCGGGTTCAATTCCGGCCAAGGGCACATACCTCGGTTGCAGGTTCAATCCCCAGCCCTAGCTGGGACCAGTGAGGGAAGCAACCAATCGATCTCCACACATACACACCCCTTCCCGACTCGCTCTGAAAAAGCAATGGGAAATACATATATATGTAAACAGAGTTAACCAGGCCATTTCCACACCCCGTTGAAGGCCAAATAATAAACAGTGGCCTTCACATTGCTAAATATAATTTTCAATTCTAGTATTCATCCTGCCTAACCTAACAGCAAAATCTGATATGGTTGATTATTCCTAATTCCAAGGTTTACCTTCTTCCCTTGAGTTTCTAAGACACATTCTCTAGGTTTATGTCTTACCTCACTGACTATTCCTTCTTAGTCTTCTCTGACAATTCCTTCTCTTCTCTCCACTCTCTTAATGTTGGAGTAACCTAGGGCTCAGTTATTGGTTCCCTTATCTCTTGATACTCATTTCCTCAAAAATATCATCCAGTGATATGGCTTTACATATCATCTATATACCAAAGGGTCCCAACTTTATATTTCTATCCCAGACTTTTCTCCTCAACTCTAAACAACTTTCCTTGGGTATTTAAAGACATCCCAAACTTAACACGTCCCAAAATGAACTCTTCATCTCCCCTGTAAACTATCTCAGTTGATAGCAACTCCATCCTTTCAGATGCTTGGGCTAAAAACCTTGTAGTCATTCTTGACTCCTTTCTTTAATATTTCCCTTCCAACCTGCGGCAGATTCTGTTGTTGCTATCTACAAAATATATCCAGAATCCAACCATTTCTCACCACCTCTACCACCAATCTTTCCAGAGCTGCCTCTGACAACCATCTTTTTCTTAGATTACACCTCCCCTCAATTACTGCAATAACCTAACAGGTCTCTGTTTCTACCCTTGTCTAGCCTCAGTACCTATTCACAACACAACCAGGATGAGGACTCTTAAAATATTGAAAATCCAAGAAAAGCTTCCCATTTTACTGAGAGTAAAAGCCTCATTCCATACAATAACCTAAAAGACCTAATATGATGTGTGCTTCCCCGGCTTCCAACTTCCTGATCTTATTTCCTTCTATGCTCCTCCCCTACTCAGGCACCTACCTCCTCATCATCCTAGTACTCTCTAACCTTAGGGACCTTTATTCTATTTGATCTCTTGACAATTTTACAATCTGTTGCCCCTATCCTGGTCATTTTATTCTTCTACAGAATATATCTCTTTCTGACATACTAAGTAGTGTACTTGGTAGTTTATGGGTTTTGACCCTCTAGGCTAGAATATAAACTCGTCAACAGAGATTCTGTGTTGTTCACTGATGAAACCTGGAGGCCCAAAACAGTGCCTGATACATAGCAAATACTTAAATATCTGTTCGATGAAATGAACCAAGAAATGGCTATTGAATTATACTAACTGGGCGGTTTCTGTGGCTGCCAGAGAGGTGGCTGGGCCGAGGTGGACATCAATGCAAAACTGAGTAAGAAAAACAGTTTCTTCCTCCTAAGCCATGGCATATCAGTTATACAGAAATACCACTTTGGGAAACAGTCTTCAGGAAAGCCTCGATGAGCTCATACAGTCTCAACAGATCACTCCCAACTTGCCCTTCAAGTTCTACTTCAGTTTGATAAGGCTATAAATTCAGCATTGGCTCAGCGGGTCAGAAACAGAGTCAATTTCAGGGGCTCTCTAAATACGTACAGATTCTGCGATAATGTGTGGACTTTTGTATTGAATGATGTTGAATTCAGAGAGGTGACAGAACTTATAAAAGTGGATAAAGTGAAAATCGTAGCCTGTGATGGTAAAAATACTGGCTCCAGTACTACAGAATGAATAGAAAAATGGCCTTTTATGCCATCTTCTGTTACTGTTCATCACTTTTTGAAGAGAAGCATAGAAGAGACTTTATTTATTCTAGCACTGCAGAAATGACTACACTGTGCTATACTATCAGAATCCAGTAGCAAGAAGCTTGTAACTCTGTAGCCTCTTATATTACCTTTACTATAACGGCATGAAGAAACAGAACTTTTTTTAATGACAAATCAAACGTCGTTGCCTTCCTAATAACATTCTTTAATAAACTCATTTTAAAACTCAAAAAAAAAAAAAAAAATTATACTCAATGAAAAACTGTAACATATCTTCTTCAGCCACTAATCAGGGAAGAGTTCATCTCCATGTGAAAACAGTATGATTCATATAACAAAGATTTTATAAGAGTAGAACCATCTGGGCTTGATTCCTAGCTCAACACTTACTATATGATACTATTTGAGTTAACATAACCTCTCTAGGTCCCAGTTTCCTGTCAGAAAAAATGGGGATAATACCACCTCTACTTCACGAGGTTATTGTAAAGATTAAATGATTATGTATGTGAAAAAAACCCTCTGTAAATGTTTGTTATATATCATTAATAGTGTTTGAATTAAACTAAATATGATTTTAAAATGAAAAGTGTTCTTAGGCTTTTGGGGACTGGATAAAAATATTAAAAATATTTTGAGTAGGCCAAGGTAAAGATTAAAGACAAACAAAATTTACTTAGCACTTACTATTTGTCAGGTACTATGAAAGAAGTATACAAATACAAAAAGGCAAACAAAATATCTTTAAACCGTAAACACTGCCTTGAGCTTTTATAAAAAATTAGACTTACATTTAAAATTTTGAACATAAAACTATTCTAATATCTTCTCGAATCTACCAAAGTGAAATGGAACAATAATTCCTAATGAGATGAACTCTATAAAATACAATGTTTTATTCCTTGACTTACACATGGAAACAATCAAAGCTAAAATTTTGGCCTTACTATAGTTTTGGTGTGGTATATGTAGTTTTCCCTTCACCTTCTTTGTTTGTTTGTTTTTTATTTACTTATTTTAATCCTTACCAGAGGATACTTTTTCCATTGCTTTTCAGAGAGTGGAGAGGGGGAGAGAGAAACATCGATGGGAGAGACACACATTGATTCATTGCCTCTCCCACGAGTCCTGACCATGGCCAGGGATTAAACCTGTAACCAAGGGGTGTGCCCTTGGCCGAAATTGAACCGGGACCCTTCAGTCTGCAGTTCGACGCTCTACCACTGAGCCAAACAGTCTAGGGCTCCTTTGTTTATTTAAAATGTACCATTTCATATATTTTATAACCTACAATTTACTAAGAGCCCTTTTATTTTAAAGATTTTTTAAAATGATTTTTAGAGAGAGAGGAAGGGAGAGAGAAATATCAATGTGAAAGTGAAACATCAATCGGCTGCCTCATGCACACCGCCTACCAGGCATCAAGCCCACAAACTGGGCGTGTGCCCTGACCAGGAATCAAACCAGCAACCTTTTGGTGCACTGGACAACACCCGACCAACTAAGCCACACCAGTCAGGGCGAGCCCTTTTACTTTAAATAGGAAAGGCATACACCATAAAGTCATTAGTCGTCACCCAGAATATAAAGAAAATGAGATGTTAACAGAAAAGCTTTAACAGTGCATTGCACAGGACATTCTTCTGATCAAAGTGCTAGCTATAGAGAAATCCCTCAAAGACATCATTACCACCTTACGTATAGTTATAACTTTCTCTTCAATGCCCAAAATACTATTTGCCACAGAACTACAAAATCAAGACAAATTAAGAGGCGGTAACAAAAGTCTGATATCTAAGTGCTGATTTTATGCATGATAAAATCAGCACTTAGATAATACACATGCATGTATTATTCTAGTTGCTGATCTATATCAAGTTTACTGCTAGAAAAATAGTATAGCCTGGCCAGTGAGGATCAGTGGTAGTGCATCAGCGCAAAGAAGGGTCTTGGGTTTGATTCCCAGTCAAGGGCACGCTACCTTGGTTGCAGGTTTGTTCCCCTGCCCCAGTCTGGGCGCATGTGGGAAGCAATCATATGATCATCTCAATACACAGAAAAGGCACGTGACAAAACTCAACACCACTTCATGATAAAAACACTCAAGGAACTAGGAATAAAACCTCCTCAATCTGACTAATAAAGGTCATTTATAAAAAAAAATCCCCAGTAACATCCTACTTATTGGTAAAACACTGAATGTTTACCCCCTAGGATCAATAACAAGGGATGCCAGCTCTCGCCACTTTTATTCAACATTGTACTGGAGGTTCTAGCCAGGATAATCAGGCAAGAAAATGAAATAAAAGGCATACAGATTGGAGAGGAAGAAGACTAATCTCTATTTGAAGATGACATGATCTTGTGTATAGAAAATCCTAAAGAATCTACTTAAAAACTATTAAACTTAAGTTCAGCAAGGCTGCAGAATCGATCAATATACAAAAGCCACTGTATATATGGTAACAATACAGAATCTGAAAATGAAATTAAGAAAACAATTCCACCCTGGCAGGTGTGGCTCAGTAGCAGAACACTGGCTTGCACACTCAAGGTTCGGGGTACAATTCCAGATCAAGGGTTACAGGTTTGTTCCCCTGTGGGAAGCAACCAACCAATGTGTCTCTCTCACATCGATGTTTTTCTTCCTTCCCTCCTTCCCTCCCTCCCTCCTTCCTTCTTTTTCCTCTCTCCCTCTTCCCCCCTTCCAAATGCTCTAAAAATCAATGGAAAAAAATATTATCTGGTGAGAATTAACAACAACAACACAAACCAATTCCACCTACAATAGCATAATAATGAAAATACTTAGAAATAAACTCAACAAAAAAGAAACTGTAAAACTAAAAATGAAAGAAGACCTACATAAATGGAATGACATCCAATATTCATAGATTAGAAGACTTAACATGATTAAGATGGCAATAGTCTCCAAAATGATCTATAGATTAAAAACACTATCAAAATCCCAGGTTCCTTTTTTGCAGAAAATTCACAAACTAATCTTAAAATTCACATCAAAATGCAAAAAACCAGGAATAAACAAAATAATCTTGAAAAAGAAAAATAAAGGTGGACTCACCCATTCCAATTTCAAAACATACCACAAAGGTAAAATAATCAGGACATAGTATTGGCATAAACATAGACATACAGATTAATGGAACAGAACTGAGTCCAGAAATAAACCCAAATATCTATGACTAAGTGATTTTTACAAGGGTGCTAAGACAAATGTTTTCAACAAATGGTGCTGAAACAGCTAAATACTCACATGCAAAAGAATGAATCTGCATCCTAATCTCACAACCACAGACAAAAATTAACTCATAGTAGATCATACACCTAAATGTGAGAGCTAAACCTATAAGACTCTTAGAAGAAAGGCATAATTCTATGTGAATTTATATTAGACAATGGTTTCTTAGATATAACACAAAAATGCAGTACAGGGGAGGTTTTTGGTGTAATGGGACTACTCTGTATCCTGGTTATGGTGTTAGTTAAAAAGCTAATTTTATTGTATAACAATTTTTAAAGTAACATTTAAAACATTTTTTAAAAGACTACTTACCCTATGTATATATTATGTGTTGAATAGTGTCTCCCCCCAAATTCATGTGTACCTGGAACCTCTGAATGTGACCTTATTTGGCCTTATAGGGTCTTTGCAGGTGCAATCAAGTTAGGATGAGGTCATACCACATTTGAGTGGGCCCTAATTCAATGATTAGTATCCTTATAAGAAGAAACTTTGAACATAGAGACATGCACAGAGTAAAGATGATGTGATGACATGTAGGGAGAACACCATGGGAAGATGGAGGCAGAGACTGGAGAGATGTGTACAGAAGCCAAGGAATGCCCAGTATAAGAGGCAATCATCAGAAACTAACATAAAGTCATGAAACAGATTCTCCCTCTGACTGTTTCCAACTCCGCTGACGCCTTATTTTGGCCATTTGGACTCCTACTAGACTGTGAGAGAATAAAGTCGTTGTGTTGTTTGAAACTACCTAGGTTGTGGTCATTTGTTACAGCAGTCCTAGGGAACTAATAGACCCTACGGTCCTATTTATGACATTCTGGAAAAGGCCAAATTATTGGGAAGAAAACATATCAGTGCTTCCTAGGATATGGGACTGGGGAGACATCAATGCCTACAAAGGCCCGCAAGTAAAGACTGCAATTGTTTATCAAAATTCAAAGACCTGTAACCCTGAAAAGGATGAATTTTATTATGTGCAAGTTATAATCTCAATAAACTTGGTCAAAAGAAGAGTATTCCCAAAGTGAATGACCAAAAAAAAAAAAAGCTGTTAATCTAGTTTCTAAAACAAAAAGAAAAATGACTTCGTTTTCCTGTCCTGCGGGGGGTGGCTGCAGGACCCATGGCGGCACCTCCCGTCTGCACTCCCGCATCTCCCTGTTGGACCAGCCTTTCTTTCCCAGTGTCCTTTTCACCTTCTGACCTTTCCCTTCACCTCCTTTATCCTCCTCTTAACGCTCTTTTTTTTTTTTTTATCACCCCCCAAGGATATTTTTTCCACTGCTCTTCAGAGAGAGTGGAAGGAAGAGAGGAGGGGGGGGGGGGAATATTGCTATGAAAGAAACTCATTGACTGGTTGCCTCCCGCACTTGCTCCAACCAGGGCCGAGGATTGGACCTGCAGCCGAGGTAAGTGCACTTGGCCAGAATCAAACCCAGGGCCCCTTTCTGTCTGCAGGCCAAAGCTCTAACCGCCGAGCCAAACTGGCCAAGGCTTAACACTCAATTTTTTTAATTTTTTTAAAAATATATCTTTATTGATTTCAGAGAGAGGAAGGGAGAGGGAGAGAGAACGAGAGCAAGAGAGCGAGAGAGAGAGAGAGAGAGAGTCAATGATGAGAGTCATCACTCATCGGCTGCCTCCTGCACACCCCCAACTGGGGATCGAGCCCTGACGGGGAATTGAACTGCCATCTCCTGGATCCTAGGTAAATGCTCAACCGCTGAGCCACGCCTAGCCGGACAACACTCAATTTTTAAAGCCATTTCAACTTTGTCTCCATCTACAGCTTTAAAATTCGTAACGGAGACAGAGATGAATGCTTCTGCATGAATTTCCTATGAAAAATAACTGACTTTTAAAGTCACTTTTATAAAAGTTTCACAATCAAGTACAGTGGTGTGGTTTCCAAGGTATCTCAACCTAGTAAACCATTGTGACTTGAATCAATGAAGGTATCAGTTTGAATCTAAGATTTAATACAATGTTAAAATAATCTACTACCTATTAGCCTGTTGGTTTCAAAGAAACTTAAAATGAGATCAATTCTGAACAATTTCATATCATTTGAGTACTGTTTACTATCACACTATAAAAATGTAAAAGAATGTCTAATATAGAAAAAGGTGCTATAACAGTGCCAGAGATAAGAACTAATCTTAACATGTTCCTGAAAGGCAGTGAAAAGAGATAGATACATTTCAGTAACAGCTTGTCCCATAAGCAACAAACAGGCAAACACATTTCTGGCCTCATTTTAAAATATGTATCCTATTTATAAATATTAAATAGAGTATTATGAAATTTACTAGGTAATTTTCAGAAATAACATATCTAACACAATCAGTTATTTTTATAGGCCACATTGATTTTGACCTAGAAGACCTGTCAATTTAATATAGGCCTATATTTTCATAAAAACCACCAAACGGACATTTCAGGAAATACACAAAACAGCTAACAAAAATTGCTTATTGAAGCAGAAAGTACAAAGTTCAAAGAGCTCAATAAATAGCGGCATTCAAAGAACGTTTTAAAACCTAAGGAAGTGAAACCCTCAAACAGCCCCATTAAAATACAGAATCATAAATCGAAACTATAAATACTGGTTAGTCTCCCTTGAGTAGGGCCACTCAGCCATGTTCCCAAACCATTACTCAAGTGAAAGTTATGTATCAAAGGATCTCTTTTGAAAACTCGGTCTTCATTCAGCAGCCACTACTGTGAAGAATGGGCTCCAGCCTCAATCCATCTGGAAATGAACCGTGGAGCTGCTGATGGTTCTTGTGTATGCAATTAATAGCCACCAGTACCCAGTGAGTTGAAAACAAGATTCTTTTCCCTAGGGCCACAGTAACAAAGGTACCTAGACAGAACAATGTTTAGATCCCATTCTCCACTAATGACAGCAAAGCAGCTGACCTTGGTGTATGGGGCTGCTGAAGGTACTGTCATAGGGGTAAGAGAGCTTTGGGCTGGGGCAGAAGATACATAAATGCCCATTTCTATAACTTAACTTCTCAACAGAAGAAGAGGGAATAAACTCAAACCCACTCATGATGGGGAAAAGTTGCTTCCCTATTTACTGGACAGTTACCTTAAAAGGCAGGTAGGATGTGAATCACCCTCTCTTTCCCCACAACGACACCTTGGCTCTGAACATCACATGTCCTTGAAAGCTCCTTTCTAATTTTCCAACCAAATGTTATCAGTGTGGCGACTAAAGAATAAGTATAAAGAGATGATTATCTTGCCTGGCTGACCTGGCTCAGTGGTTGAGCATCAACCTATGGACCGGGAGGTTACGGTTCAATTCCCAGTCAGGGCACATGCTTGGGTTTCAGGCTTGATCCTCAGTGGGAGGCGTGCAGGAGGCAGCCGATCAATGACTCTCTCATCACTGATGTTTCTATCTTTCCCTCTCCCTTCCTCTCTCTGAAATCAATAAAACATTTTTTCTAGAGATGATTATCTTACTCAAAGAGAAAAACAGGAAGGTACGACTTTCAAGGTTCAATACTATAAAAACAAAGTTTAAGGAACTTGGCACCAGAACTGAACTTTTAGCATTCATTTGCTGGTTTAAACTCTGTACCCAGTATTCCAGAAGTCAATTTTTTCCCTGTTCTCCTAATGGCTTTCTGACAAATATTTTAATATTAACTACTATTATAAGTTGTTTCCTGGCTTTCACTATTTACAGCTAGAGTTTAAAGGATTTGACATGCCACAATAAATATAACTACTGCTGTGCTACTATAAATATTGCTCTTCTGCAAACAATGCTTGTGTAATAATATACAACCTAATTATATATAGAGTTGAATTTCCTGGCTCCCAAAAGACTGACTATCTCTCAATACTCATGAATTCTCAAAATATACAACGCTGATGGCCGTTGTCCCCAATCTTCCAGCAAACCTTTCTCGTATCATTTCTAAACAATTAAGAACTAACACTGTGGGATATTTACACCATGGAATACTATGCAGCTGAAAGAAAGAAGGCTCTCTCATCCTTTGGGACAGCATGGAGGAACCTGGAGAGGATTATGCTAAGTAAAATAAGCCAATCAGAGAACGACAAGTATCACATGATCTCACTCACAT
Organism: Miniopterus natalensis; assembly: GCF_054644295.1. Taxonomy (NCBI): domain Eukaryota; kingdom Metazoa; phylum Chordata; class Mammalia; order Chiroptera; family Miniopteridae; genus Miniopterus; species Miniopterus natalensis. The sequence continues at coordinate 12,849,269 of NC_142087.1, forward strand.
GTGGAATCCAATGAACGAAATAAACTGATGAACAAAATAGATCCAGAGACATAGAAGCATGGAACAGACTGAGGGATCTCAGAGAAAAGGCAGGGATGGGGGAGTGGGTGGGGAGAAATTAAACAAAGAACTTACATGCATAAATGCATAACCTGTGGACAAAGACAGCAGTATGGGGGGAGGGGACATATGTAATGCTTTTTTTTTTTAATATATCTTTATTGATTTCAGAGAGAGGAAAGGAGAGGCGGAGAGAGAGAGAGAGAGAAACATCAATGATGAGAGAGTCATTGATTGGCTGCCTCGTGCAGGCCCCTGACTGGGGATTGAGCCCGCAACCTGGGCATGTGCCCTGACCAGGAATCGAACCCCGATTGCCTGGATCCTAGGTCGACACTCAACGGCTAGGCCACGCCCAGCCGGGCTGTAATACTTTCAATAAAGATAAATTTTAAAAAAAGAACCAATGCCCTGGCCAGTGTGGCTCAGTTGCCTGAGCAGCGACCCATGCACCAACAGGTCATAGGTTCGATTCCCGGTCAGGGCACATGCCCAGGTTGCGGGCTCTACTGGGGTGTGCAGCAGGCAACCGATCCATGTTTCTCTCTCACATCTATGTTTCTCTCTTTCTCTCTTTAAAAATCAATAAAAATGTATTTTTTAAAGTTATCAATATGAATAAGTTACTAAGTAACATGTATGCACACTTTAAAAACAAATTCATGCATTTTTATTAAAAGGAGTAAAAAACTACTGTTATTCAGATTGTATTAAAAACCGGGGGGGGGGGAAATCGAAGAGAGAATCATTTACATCAAGAGCCCTAAATACTGGGGTTAGGAAAGGCGGGACAAGTTACCACTTACCATTAGGAAACTAATAGGATTATGAAAGCAGAGCCAATTCTATATCCCCCAAAATAAAACTGGGTCTGCAGACTTTCACCTTACTATTTATTCTATTCCAAGACTACCTCCTCTATTCTGACTGCATCTGAAAAGGAACTGAATAAAAATATTATTCCAAAGAAGGCAAAATACCACACACTTTTTTGTTCTCACAAGTAAACAAATTGATATCCAGGAAATTTAGATGGACTGCCCAATTAGGCAAAGAATTCTTACACAGGATACCAGAAGTACCATCCACACAAAAAAAATTAAGAAATTAAGCCTTGTCAAAATGAGAAACTTCTGCTCTTCAAAAGACACTATTAAGAAAATAAAAAGACAAGCAAAAGGTTGGGAAAATATATTTGCAAGATGCATATCCAATAAAGGATTTATATTCAGAATTCATACACACAAAAATATTCTTACAACTCGATAATAAGGCAAACGACCCAATCGAATGGGCTGTTCGAGGTCAGAAAAGAAGATAGGGCCAAAAATCTGAGATCTCTAGCCTTGCTCAATGCTAATTTCATGATTTAAAACCATGGTTCCTGCCCAGCCGGGTGTGGCTCAGTGGCTGAGCGTCGACCTAGGAGCCAGGTGATTGGGGTTTGATTCCCAGTCAGGGCACATGCCCGGGTTGCGGGCTCAATCAATGACTCTCTCATCATTGATGTTTCTAGCTCTCTCTCTCCCTCTCCCTTCCTCTCTCTGAAATCAATAAAGATATATTTAAAAATTAAAAAAAAAATAAAACCATGGTTCCTTAAAGGAGCCAAAAAAGATAAAAAGGAAACAAAAACACTTATGTCACTGCCATAACTGAATTTATTCAGTTTAGTCCTTTCTGAAATTATTTTTTTATATTCTTTTGAAACATAAGTTTTTGTGTTTTTTAAAATATGTCTTTATTCATTTCAGAGAGCGTGAGAGACAGAAACATCATTAATGAGAGAGTCATTGATCGAGTGCCTCCTGCACGCCCCCTACTAGGGATCAAGCCCACAACCCGGGCATGTCCCCTAACCAGAAATCGAACTTCGATTCCCTGGGTCCTAGGTTGATGCTCAACTGCTAAGCCACGCCGGCTGGGCCTTTTTGACAACCCTCTCTTGACAAAAACAGAAAACCCTAACAAATACCACAGTCTCAAAATTTCAAATCATCACAATAAAATCACGTTAAGAAGTGAATCACTGAAATGGCTGAAACAGGTATTTCCCCCTCAGAATGACAAAAGGCAAAACCCTTGTTTGAATACCTCGGGCTGACTTGTATTTTCTTAGGGAAACAGTAACAAGAGCAAATCTTCTAAGAGAAGATTCAAATTTCTTTTAGTAAGATCCTGGATTTTCCTTCTCTGAAGTAAAATTTAAATGACACAGGGACACTTCCTTGTCTAAACACTTAATCCTTTATAAATGTTTACCCCACTAAGTAAATAGTTAACAAGAAGAATAGAGAAATCCAAAACTCAAGAAAAATGTAATGAAGGTTTTGCCCCAACCAACCTTCACCGTTATCTTCTTATCGTTAAACATTTACTGAGCGACTACGTATTGGAGAGACAGGTTCTAGCAGCTTTGTCAACAAAAGGAAAGGAGGAGAAATAGCAGTAGACCCAGAGAAAGAAAAGATATGAGCAGCAGCCTGGAAAATTGTTAAGACACCAAAAACACACACAACAAAACTGTTAAAAAAATGGGTAAAAAGACTTAAATAGATACTTCCCCAAAGAGATATAAACGGTAAAAGAATATACAAAGATGCTCAATAAAAAAATGCAACGCAAAACCACAATAAAGAAATCACCTCACCCATCAGGATGACTATTATTAGCAAAACAAACAAACCGAAAACAGCAAATGTTGACATGGGTGTGGAAAATGGAAACTCTTGTGCACTGCTGGTGGAAATGTAAAATGGTATAGCTGTTGTGGAAAACAGTATGTATGGTGGTTTCTCAAAAAAATCATAGAATCACCACATGATCTACAATTCCACCTCTAGGAATATACCTAAAAGAATTAAAAGGACACAAACAGATATTTATGCACCCACATTCATAGCATCATTATTCCAAAAATAGCCAAAAGTGGATCTAACCCAAATGTTCACCAATAGATGAATGGATAAACAAAATGTGGTATGCATATAAAATGGAATATTATTCAGCCTTAAAAAGAAATGAAATTCTGACACATGCCGTAACAATGTTCTTGAAGACATTATGCTAAGTGAAAAAAGCCAGACACAAAGGAAAAATATTGTATAATTCAACATATTGTATGATTCCACTTACATGAGGTATCTAGAATAGCCAAATTCTATATAGAGACAAAAGGTAGCATAGTGGTTACCAGGGGCCGCGGGAGGGGGTGTGTGAGTTATTGTTTAATGGTAACAGTTTCAGTTTGGGATGATAAAAAAAATTTCGGCAGTGCACAGTGAAAAACAACAATGTGAATATACCTAATTTCACTGAACCAAACACTTAAAAATGGTTAAAATGGTAAATTTTATGTACTTATATTTTACCACAATAAGGAACCACCAAACAAAAATAATCAGGACAGATAAGTTCATCACTTTCTTTGTCCCTTAGAGATGAAAACATCAATTTATATGGTTAAAAAAACAACAAAAACTAACAGAACAGACTGAATACATACTCCATCTATCTCCATTCCCTCCTGAAAGCTTGGCAAAATGAAATAAAGGGGGAAAAAAGCATAAACCACCCAGCTGGCGTGGCACAGCGGTTGAACATCAACCTATGATCCAGGAGATCGAGGTTTGATTGCCAGTCAGGGCACATGCCCAGGTTATGGGCTGGATCCCCAGTGGAGGGCGTGCAGGAGGCAGCCAATCAATGACTTTCTCATCGTTGACGTTTCTATCTCTCTCTCTCCCTCTCCTTTCCTCTCTCTGAAATCAATAAAGACATATTTTTTTAAAAAAGAAAAAGTATAAACCCTCAAGGGCAAAGACAAAGGGGGAGAAGATGACCATAGATAAATAAGTGTCAGCAACATTCTGGACAATGGAAAGCAGTAGTAGTTACATTCTGCAGTTACATTATCTAGTTCCTCCAAAAAATTCCAACAAAAAGATAATCTAGGACTTTCCTTTGACTACTGACATTCCACATAAGTAAATGTAGCTAACCCCTCTCTTTTGTTCCTTTCCTTCCCACTTCCAAAGCAGATCTATAATTAAATGAACCATCTGAAAATCCCTTTTAATATTCAGGACAAATGAACTCCAAAAACTAGGTTAGGCAGTGCTGAGAGAAAAAAAAAATTTCCTTCTCCATGAAATGAGATTTAGCTCAATTTGACCCTGTTGTTACATCTCTATGATGGCGACAACTTTGTGTACTTTTCAGAGGTTCAGTTCAGTACTCTTATTTATCAATGAGGGAAATGTTGCTATATCTCAAATATTCTTAATACTCAGGCTATATCTAACACACTATTCTATTACTAAAAAGGCTAGTTACAACATTACATTTTTCATAGTAGGCAAAAATAAGGAATAACTTCCATGTGTATGTCAAGAAAATTTTCACGAGAAAGTATAAACAGAACAAAAGCTTGGTGAAAATAAAATCCTAAAAATCACTTTCGTAAGTGATACAGAATAAACACATTCCACCTTTCTACAACGTTTATCAGTTTCTTTAAACATTCTGAATCATAAATTAATTATTGTGTCAAGTTTCTGCAGCAAAATTCTACAATTTTTCCACGAGCAAACCATTTGTCAGTGTTTCCAAACCTTTGTAGATACAAAAATTCCACATATAAACTAACGTCTAATGAAACTTTTCAAAGGTTAACTGAAATCACCAAAAATACAAAACTAGAAATGTGATAAGCTGTTGAACTACTTTGATACTTCCTTTTTCTATTTTTTTAAACAAGGTTACTAATAACAGCTAGCATTTTATTTAGCATTTTTTTTAATGTGCAGTCTCATGACAACCATGGGAAATAGAAATTATGCCCATTTTTCACACATACAAAAAATTGAAGCTCAGGGTATCTATGTTTATAGTACAATGCTGGAGCTGGCAATCCAAGTCCTATGCTTTATTTATTTATTTATTTAAAATTTTAATTTTATTAATTAAATTAATAACCCAAGGATTCCATTGATTTTTATAGAGTGGGGGGGGGAGATCGAGACAAATATAGATGTGAGAAAGACCCATCAATTGGTTGCCTCCCACACACACACCATGACCAGGCAAGGGATGGAACCTGCAACCCAGGTACATACCCTTCACCATGAATCGAACCTGAGACCCTAGGATGCGAGGGCCAACACTCTAACCACACTAGCCAGGGCAATATTTTTATTGATTTTAGAGGGAAGAATAGAGAGAAACACTGATGGGCTGCCCCCCACATGCCTCCTGCTGGGAATCAAGCCCAAAACCTGGGCATGTGCCCTGACCAGGAATCGAACCAGTGACCTCTTGGTTCATGGGTCGACGCTCAACCACTGAGCCACACCGACTGGGCAAATCCTAAGCTTTAAACCATCACATTATACCATTTTTCAAAAGCATAATCTTTTCAAATACTAGTTTCATAAAACAAAAAGCAAACTCCTAAGTGGTTATATATTTGTAGATAAAGACCTGCTACTTACCTAATTCATCTGAACACTTATAAAATTGTTAGTCCGACAGAGACTGGCAGCATTAATATTTAGTTATACTACTAATTAACCTTCAACTATTTATATAGCACCTAAGAACTTCCTTTTCTTTCTATTCTACTTGTGCAAACTAGGAACTCATAAGACTGTGTATGTGATCCATCATTAGGAGTGTGCTGAGGCTGAGAATGAAGGAAGATCCACAACATGAAAAAAGAGGCGTAGCCTGTACACACAGTATTATCTTCCCATACCCCAGTTTTTACAAAGTGAATAGGAAAAAAGCTTTCAAAATTACCTACTGCGAGGTCCCACTGTCACAGGGTGACCCAAATATAAACTTTTGTCTCTTAGACGAGCATCTGTCCCTTCCTTTCTATTACCATTACCACCTCCTTAGCCTAGTCTTCCTGACTCCAGACCCCACCAACCCTAGTAAATACTGCAGACCTCAATATTATCAAATAAATCTTCATAAATTACCATCTGATATTGTCAGCCAACAGGACTTAAGGTTATCTCAAAATGAGAAGGCTGGCCCTGATGGGTGTGGCTCAGCAGCTGAGTGTCGACCTGGGATCCAGGCAATCGGGGTTTGATTCCCGGCACATGCCCGGGGTTGTGGGCTCGATCAATGACTCTCTCATCATTGATGTTTCTATCTCTCTCTCACCCTCTCCTGTCCTCTCTCTGAAATCAATAAAGATATATTTTAAAAATAAATAAGAAGGCTGGTCTCTTAATTATTCCAAGCTTTCTCCTATTACCAGGCCCACACAAAACCTCTCCAGACTAATCTAAACTCCACCTAATCTCTTCACTGTGCTTCCACCATCTCAAGTCCATTCCTGCCTCTGCCCCTTGGTCCATTCTGAATCCCAGTCTTAAATAGCTTCCCTTTTTCTCTCTGTCTTCATAATTATTCTGCATACCCCTCATTCAGCCCTAGACTGCTTTGAGGTATTGCTTAAATCTTTATGTGGGTAAGGACTTGCTTCCCAGAGGGCAGGGAAGATGGGTTACGCTGCAAAAAGTCAAGCCTCAGATCAGAGGTTGCAGAGTGGTAACCCACAAGACAAATTCAGCCCACAGTGGTGATTTGTTTGGCCCACAGTGTTTATATTATGAATTCATAAGTTGCCAACACTTAAAAATAAAGATTTCTCATAGAATCTGGATTTCCAGCTTCTCTTTAGAAAAAAGTTAAGATGTTCAGACCATACTTGGTCTACACTCCCCACTAGATCAATAGTGAACCAACACTGAATTATACATTTTTAAATGGTTAAAATAGTAAATTTTACCTCAATTTAAAAACAAAGAACTGAAGCAACGTGGTCAAAGTCATACTGCTAATACATGGTAGAGCCAAAATTCAAAACCAGACAATCTAACTCCAGTACACGGTTCACCCCTACAATATGATTCCTTCAGACCAGCATCCTTTCTTCTGTGACCAAGTAAACTGATTCTCTGAAACAAAGGATCAAAGGACTAAATTTTAGAGTCTACTCTTTCTTTGCAAAAATAACTAAGAAGCAAACCAAAGTTCACCTAAATTTCTGGATCTTTTTCCTTATCTCAAAAGAAAAAAATGTCCTGTAATTGACAGAGAAAAAGCTGCAGAACCCAATAAAATGTATCTTCTCAGAAAGCAAGTACGTTATTAGACATTTCTGGAATGAGGTAAGCTCCATGCAGATGAATTCTTAGCTTCAAACTTTAAACAATACAAAACTTCGCTTTTGTGGGGTAGGGAGTCTATCGGGGTAATCAGTTTGCAGACATGAAAAAAAATTGCAAGTTTCTTGAGGGCAGGGTCTCCTTTTTCATCATGATTCCCTGTAATGCCTAGCACAGAACAGCATTTAACATATATTTAATTATGTTTGAACCAAGAAATCCAAAGTTAGTATCTTAAGTTGCAATCCAATGCATTCCTTATTATATCACCTTGCTTTTTACAATGATTACTTGTGGCCAAGTTTGTTTCCCTGACAAGAACACAAAATCCTTGAGGCAAGGGTTTTAAATTAAGTACCCCTTAGGACCTAACACAACAGGAGCTCAATAAATGCTTGCTGAATACTACAAACTTAATATTTCTATACTTAGGTTTCCTATAAGTCTCTTCCTACTGTTTAAAGTAGAACTTAAAATGGCTTCTCAATTATAAAGCACTGGATATTATGAAATGCTATTATAAGGTATTTCTGAAACCAGTCCTATATTGTGGTATAAACAAAGCCATGAAAAATTAGTAAGCCGGTGAATGAAGTACTAAGTATAATCAAAGAGTGAGCTAGAAGGAATCTGAGAGATCATGTTCAATACTTTCAATACACAAGTGAGGAAGCAGAGACCCAGAGAGAGTTAAGTGAACTGCCCAAGTTCACAGAATTTAAGTAACAAGCAACCCAAGGCTAGAACCCAGTTCTTCTGAATGTTGGCCCAGTTTTCTTTCCACAAAGAACTACTTTGTGAATTCAGGATAAAGTAGATACTTTTAGAAATATTTTAAAGAAATTTGGTATGGACGATCTTTCCCAGAACATAAGTTTTTGTAAGGTATTACATCACCATTAAGTAAATGAAAGCTGCCTTGTTCCTTTACTGCAGATAACACCACTCTCCCCCCCTTTTTTCTCTATACATGTATTTTTCATTTTCATGTCTTTTCTTTCATTGTCAGATTCTAAGAATTCTTCCTCTTACCATCTCTTCTTTTTTAAAAAATATCTTTATTGATTTCAGAGAGAGGAGGGGAGAGGGAGAGAGATAGAAACATCAATGATGACAGAGTCATTGATTGGATGCCTCCTGCACACTCCTTACTGGGGATCGAGCCTGCAACCAGGGCATGTGCCCTGACCGGAATCTCCTGGATCATGGGTCGATGCTCAACCACTGAGCCACACCGGCCGGGCTCACCATCTCTTCTTTATCTACTTTTCCTATTACTCATTCCTTTTCCTAGTATCTCTCATAAAGCATCCCACCATCTCCTTCTTTTCTCTCCATAATTATAAAAAAGGACATATTAAGTACATATTTGATCCTGAAACACCATAATAAGCAAATCACAGCCTTGATTTCTAAGAATTTATAGAGCGCCCGGCCAGCCGTGACTCAGTGGTTGAGTGTCGACCTAGGATCCAGGTGATCGGGGTTCGATTCCCAGTCAGGGCACATGCCCGGGTTGCAGGCTCAATCCCCAGTTGGGGGCATGCAGGAGGCGGCCGATCGGTGACTCTCTCATCATTGATGTTTCAACTCTCTCCCCCCCTCTCCTTTCCTCTCTCTGAAATCAATAAAGATATACTTAAAAAAAGGGGAAAAAAAGAATTTACAGAGCAATTAGTTAACAAAGAAAATAAACACAAAGGGTCACACAGATGAGTAATACGGATGGAACATTTATGGAAGGAAAGTGGTAATGACAATGACAACGAATAGCAGCAAGGCAAAGGTCGGGCAAACATAAGGGGCCTCTCCCTGTTCAGCCGGCTCACCTACCGACTCACCTGCTCTGCTTACTCCCCCCCATTCTCTTACTGCTCTGTCTTTTCTATGTTCTACTTTTTTATAAATCCAGTAGCCTTCCTTTTCTCCCCCAATCTTTTAAAGTGAATCTGTCCTATTCTCATGTTTTCTTTTTCAATATTATTGCCAACTTCTTCCACCTTGTAGATCTAGATAATGTCTTAAGTTATAAACTCATTTTTTTCTAAAGATTTAATATGTATTATTTTATTTGATCCTGAGAACCCCAGGGAGGCAGGTGAGAAGCAAAACATCTTTTTTACAGATACGAACTGTGTCCCAGCAAGATTAAATAATCTGTAAAAAGTCAGTTTGTCAGTGGAAAAACCAAGTAAGAACCCAAACCTTTTCTCTCCAAGTCCTCCACTCTTTTTCCACTGCATAATGTTGCCTTCTTTTTAATTCCTACACTTTTTTACCATGCACATGCACATGCCTAGACAAGTATACAGAGATAAACTTTTAAAAGACAGCACACCACGGCCAGTGTGTCTCAGTGGTTGAGCGTGGGACCCATGAATCAAGAGGTCACTTCCAGGTCAGGGCGCATGCCTGAGTTGCAGCTTGATCCCCAGTAGGGAGCATGCAGGAGGCAGCCGATCAATGGTGTTTCTCTCTCATCCATGTTTCTCTCTCTCCTTCTCCCGTCCTCTCTTTCTAAAAAAACAAACAAAACAGCACAAATGGGAAAAGTGTGTGTATATCTAAGGAAGCTAAAGAAACAGAAAAGTCAGAGGATATTAAGAGCACAGTATGGCTCATGTGCTAACTCTCATAAAGAAGCTTTGGGTTTCCAGATCTAGGTGGAAACTGCCTATTTCTTCAACCAACTGATGTAGGCAGCACCAACAGTGCTCTCTCCATACCTCCCACAGCAGTTACATGACCAAGGCTCACCCTCTGCACCATTCCTATGCCACAACGTCTCTCACAGGCATGCCACCATACCTGAAGTTCTCACCGTTCAAGTCAGGAGTCACTTCTTTGGGTTAAGGCGTTGTCTCCAGAAGGCCACTGTTAAATGCATGTTACCTGAGAGGGAAAGAAGGGTCCATTAACACATTGCTTCTATGGTTAAATGTGTCAAATTAGCGATGACCTTGGTAATCTAACAGCACAACATCTTTTAAGTTTCACTGCATATGTAGTTTTTGATGGGGAAGGCAGGATAAGAAGGTAGCTGAAAATGACTCATACATAGTATGGGGTAATGCCCACCTAAGTAGGACGGCCACATGGCAAAATGAGAACAGCCATGTAAACACATACTCTACCGATTGGAGTCACCATAAGGACAGTCCTTGCAATTTGGAAGCTCCTAGGGATAGGAAAAGAAAACACTCCAAGGATCTGACAATAGCCAGTTCTGGAAAAAAGCAAAAGAGTTGAGCTGGCAGCTGTTTTCCAAGGAAAGTGCACTGCTAGACTGAAGAAAGGCAGGCAGGAATAGCTTCTGGTTAACTACGTACTTCTAGTTGTGGGACTAGTTTCCAACATTTTCAGCTGAGGGCCAACCTCCCAACCAGAGAATGCTGCAGTTCAATTCAGCAAACACCCCCCACCCTTGCTAACTTATATTGACTCAAAGCCAGTATCATTTACAGCCACAAAAATCAACATGCCTTTACTAAGCACTTATTATGAGCCCAGAATCTGGCTAGGTGCTATAAATACAGAAAAAAAAATAACCTTACACACTTTCTCCTTAACTCATACAAAGGAAACCAATACCCAAAACCCAAAACTGAAAGAGAGATGAGAAGAAAGGAAGTAACAACAAAAAAAACAGGTAATATTTCTTATCAGTGCCAGCACAAACTTCTTAGGCCAGAATGAAAACAACAAAACTTACTTCTAGGACAAAGTTCCTTGTTAAACTCTTGCTTAAATAGTCAAGAGGCACAGACTAGAAAAGCCTTTTTCCCTTTGGTGTAACACCCACAGCTCTTTAGCATTTAATAGTACACACCTACCTTGGTACATTCTGGAGAACTAAGAGATACAAACGTGGCTCTAGTTCTTGCTGATTCTTAACTAGGTTTAGGTAAATAATTTAACTTGCTTCGGACTTTCTTAAAAACAAACAAACAGAAAACAAGGAAGAACTAGTCTAAGGATAGCACACACTTAGCACATACACCTCCTGCTGGAGAAGTATGTCCATAGGCGGCATTGCCAAGCAACCACAACTCCCCTTCCCACAGAACCCATATAACCAAAATCCTTCTCAACACATTGCTTCTAGAAGCTACTTCAAAGTAGAACTGGCCCATAAGCCAAAATATATTTGCCACTGTGGACTAGATAATCTCTGCACTCTCTTCCAACTCTAAAATTCTAACACCAAGTTTCTGAGGGTGGAAGAAAAACACTTCCAACAGGCTTAGATCAATAATGCTGACAGTTAAAAATTTCAGTATAATCTCCCAAGTTCTCCTCCAAATTGAACCCGATCTGGTTCTTTCTAATTTTTGAAAGATGCTAATGAACAATCACTCTGATCCATTAACATATATAGCCTGGCAATATTATTCAGATTTGTCCATGGGTTCTTTTGACAGAAAAGGAGCCCTTTACCCAGACTGGCTCTAAAAAAATTCTCATCCAAAATTATGTCAACAATGGTGCACTAGTAAAGAATTAAACCCAATCCCAATCCCCACAGCCTCTCTCCAAGGTCAAGCCTTTTCACCTCTCACCCAGACCTCTGCAATAGCTGTTCTTCCACTTAACTGGAGCAATCTTCCTAAAACCACATGTATTCATATCACTTACCTGTTTAAAAATAGGTTTTTATTGCTAACAACATAAGTTTTTTAGCATAATACTTAGAACTTTCCATATAATTGCTTCCTTTTACCTTTCTGGCCTCACATCCCATAATGCTCTCGGTCCCCTTCCCACTCCCTATTCCCTGAACCCTTTTTCTTCCACAAGCCTCTGCATTTACACACAGCATGAAGGTGTCTCCTCTGCCTATGCTGTCACACTCCCACTCATCATCTAAGACCCAAATTAGGTGCATGGGCAGGTCCTCTCTCCTCCTCTGGCCATCCTCAGACAAAACTGGTCACTTCCTCTTCTAGCTCAAGGCTTTTTTTGTGAGCTGTCGTTGATGGGTCCACAGAATTGTTTGCCTCGGTGGTTCTCCAAACTATCGGAATTGCCTGAGGCATGTTTTAAAAGCAAATTCTTCAGGTCCAACCCAGAGGTAATAAATCAATCTCAGGAGGTGAGACCCTGGAATTAATTTCTGATTTTAAAAAGTTCCCCTAATTACTCTAACGGTCAAATTTGGGGACTACTTGTTTGTCCGTCTCTTCCAATAGGTGTGAAGATGGGTTTGTTGGTTTTTTTTTAAAAAAATAATGTAGAAATGAAATACACTAGAATACACCACAGAAGTATTCTGCACTTGCTTTTTATTTCACATCATACTCCTGTTGACTGGACTCATGCTGAAGATGAAGGAATTCCTTTTGGACTCAACACACCCAAAACCTACATTCATCGTTCAAAAAACAGCTGAATGTCCACCTTCGTCTCTAAATCTTAAACATGAAGAAACTGTGGCTTGAGTAAACCATGAGCGCATGGTGCAGGCTCTCAGCAGCCCTGCCCCAGAGCCTCACTGCAGCTGGGTAGCAGCCCGGAGCCGGTTCTGAGGGTGGAAATAAATACACTCTGCCGCACACACTCCCTAGGGCGACTGCACTCGGGACAGACGCCTGAGACCCCGCCTAAGCGCAACGAGAGGTGGCTGACTCCAGTGCCTCCGTAATTTTCGAAGGCAAATCCCACTCTTCCCCACCCCTCGCTCCCCTAAAACGTAAACTGAAGCTGTAGGATGACGGCAGTAACTGCCACAAGATTAAGATACAACATAACCAAGGAGACAAGCTGAGTTGTTACTGGGGAATCATGAATTTCGGGTAGCTTTTGCAAGTTCCCCTGATTCCATCTCTAATTTCAGACTCAACCTCGGGACACAGACCCTGTGTTTTTATCTAAACCTTGAGTTCCTCACGAAGTCTTGTCCTCATCATGTTTCGACCCTCACAGGTTCACGGCTCCTTTTTTCTTCCCTTTAGTCAAGAGAAGGGCACTCTCAGGAGGGAGGACAGTGACAGTTCCACGTCTGCAAAACTTGGCGCTGGCGGGGCCGCGGTAGAAGCGGGCACCAAGGAGGGCGCCCGGGCCGGGACCACCACGCCGAGGGACAATGGAGGGAGGAGAGTGAGACACACAAGGGGACGCAGCCGCTGCGCTAGGCCCCCTCGCGATTCGGGGCTCCAAAAAGTCTCCACAAGGCCAGCCGGGTGGCAGGTGGGCCCAGCCACCGCCCCTTAAAGGGCCACGTCGCCCGCGCCGGCGGCCGCCGCCGCCGCCGGGCCCCGCGCAAAGGCCGAGCCGCGAAAGGGTGGCCCCGGACAGCATCGAGGGGCGCGGTCCGGACCCTGACGGTTCTCGCCGTGGCCCAACCCTCCCATAACTTGGGGCCCGTGAGGCCAGAAGCGCCGGACGCCTCAGCCCTACAGCGGCCCTTCGGCGCGTCCGGCCGTCCCACCCCCCACCCGGCCTCAGCCACTAGCCGGAGCTCCCCGCGCCCCCACGGCACCGGCTCCGAGGGAAGAGGGAGCAGCCGCGCCTCTGGGCCCCGGCTTGCGCGCCGCACTCCTCCACCCCTCGTTCTCCTCGGACACTCTTATCCCCCCTCTCCCCAGAACGGCCCCCAGCCCGCCAGCGGGTGTTTACCGGGACTCGGGGCGGCGGCGACTCTCCAGTCCCTGGACTAAGATGGCAGCCGGTCCCGAGTCCCGTCCACAGCGACTAGAGCGAGTTGGCAGCCAGTGCGCAGGCGCCTCGGGCTCGGAGCGACTCGCACTACAACCCCCAGCAGCCCCCGCACCAGCCGGCAGCCCGCATCCCACAGCCCGCAGCCCGCAGCCCGCCCCGACCGGCCGCGACCGGCCTGCGCCGCACCGTCCGTTTTCTTGCCCCCAGGTGAGAGGAACTCGGGTTGTTCCCAGCACCTATAGGCTTTTTTAAACACACACACACACACACACACACACACACACACACACACACACACACACACACACACACACACACACACACACCACACCCCCCCACACCCCCCCAAAGACTGTCGCTCTGGTTCCCAAACTCTAGTGTGAATCAGAATCGCCTAGAAGGACTTAAATCTTAGACCGCTGGGCCCCACCCCCAGAGTTTCTCATTCAGCAGATTTAGTCTGGGATCTAATAATTTGCATTTCTGACAAGCGCTCCGGTGTGTAACGTGTGGCGGATCACACTTTGAAAGCCGCTGGATTATAGCTTAGTCCTTAAAGTATACCCCCGAGTTCATCTTCGTTGGTTGCGCGCCCGCCCTCTAACAGGCTGCCCTTGGGCGTGATGAAAACAGCTTCCACAGAAGCGGTGCCCACCCGGGGGTGCTGGGGGGTGCTAGGAGCTGCCAACACGCTTCTTCAGTTCTCTCAGCGCACCTGGAAGGAAGTGCCCCCATGCCTCTCACCTCAGGGCGGCGTAAGCCAGGCGGCCCGCTGCGGGTCCACCCGCCCTCTCGGCTTCCTGCGCGGGTTCTCCGCGGGAATGAGCGGGCTCTGCGCGTAGACCCGGGGGGCACAACTAAATGCTTAGTAATTAGTGGCCTTTGCTAGTACCGTTTAGCACTTTTTCTCCCAATGAAACAAATATTTTACCATCTGGCAAGTCACTCACACTTTTCAAAGTACTTTTTTTTTTTTAATCCTCACTGGAGGATGAGGATGTTTTTTCCATTGCTTTTCCAACGAGAGACAGGGGGGTAGAGAGATCAGTCAGTGTGAGAGAGACACATCTATTGGTTGCCTCCCAGGATCAGAGCGAGCCTAAGGTATGTGCCCTACCCGGGACTGGACCTGGGACCCTTTAGTCCGAGGACGGGCACTCTAACCACCGAGCCAAACCGGCTAGGGCACAGAGTACGTTTAATTCCTCCATGTCAGTGTTTCCTGAACATGCCTTTAGGAGAGCTTGTTAAAGATTCCTGGACTTCTTCCGCATTCAGATTCTCCAGGGCAGTGGTTCTCAAACTTTAGTGTCCATCACAATTACCTGGAGGATTTTGTTAAAACACAGATTGCTGGGCTCTGCCCCATAATTTCCAATTCAGTAGGTCCCCCTGGGGTGGGCCTGAAAATGTACATTTTTAAAAAATGTACATTTTCAGCCCAGCCTGTGTGGCTCAGCAGGGATCCACCTGGGATCAACCTGGGATCCAGGAGATGGAGGTTTGATTCCTGGACAGGGCACATGCCCAGGTTGTGGTCTTGATCCCCACTGATTTCAGAGAGAGGGAGGGAGAGGAAGAGACAGAGAGACAGAAACATCAATGATGAGAGTGGTCATTGATCCGCTGCCTCCTGCACGCCCCCTGCTGGGGACCCATAGTGCCCTGACCAGGAATCAAACCTCCATCTCCTGGATCCTAGGTTGATGCTCAACTGCTAGGCACACCAGCCTGGCTAAAAATGTAAATTTTTAACCAAGGACCACATATGGAGAACCACTGTTTTTCAACTTTTTCTTTTCAATTATAGTTTACATTTTATTATTTTGTATTACTTTCAGGTGTACGGCATACTATTTAGACAATCATATATCTTAGAAAGTGGTGGCCTGCCACTCCCCATATTTCAAGTATCCACCTGACACCATACATAATTATTACACTATTACTGACTATTCCACTTATTTATGCACTCATTGATTGATTCCTGTATGTGCCCTGACTGGGGACTGAAACGGCAACCTTGGCTTTTCAGGACAATGCTCTAACCAACTGAGCTACACAGCCAGGGCATAATTTGTGCTTCTTAATCCCTTCACCTTTTTCACCCAGGCCTCCAACCCCCATCCCCTCTGTCAACCATCAATCTGTTCTCTGTGTCTATGAGTCTGTTTCAGTTTGGTTTATTCATTTATTTTGTTCTTTAGATTTCACATATAAGTGAATAATATGTTTTTTATCTTTTCTTAATTATTTCACTTAGCATAATACCCTCTAGGTTCATTAATTCTGTCTCAAGTGGTAAG
The DNA here is from genome assembly GCF_054644295.1 of Miniopterus natalensis. Taxonomy (NCBI): domain Eukaryota; kingdom Metazoa; phylum Chordata; class Mammalia; order Chiroptera; family Miniopteridae; genus Miniopterus; species Miniopterus natalensis. The sequence goes on from NC_142087.1 coordinate 12,865,476, forward strand.
ATTTCATTCATTTTTATGACTGAGTAATATTCCATTGTATATAGACACCACAACTTTTTTATGCACTCATCTATTGATGGGCACTTGAGTTACTTTGATATCTTGAATTACTTTGATGATGGTAAATAACACTGCAGTAAACATAGGGGTGTATATATTCTTTCAGATTAGTGTTTTGGGTTTCTTCTGATGTGTACCCAGAAGTGGAATCAATGGGTCATAAGGCAGTTCAATTTTTTAATTTTTTGAGGACCCTCCATGCCGTTTTTCATAGTGGCTGCATCAATCTGCATTCCCACCAACAGTGACCGAGGGTTCCCTTTTCCCACATTCTCAACATTTGTTTGTAGATCTATTGATAATAGCCATTCTGACAGATGTTCAACTTTTTTTTTTTAATATGTCATTATTGATCTAAGGGAGAGGGAGAGAGACATAGAAACATCAATGATGAGAGTCATTGATGAGCTGCCTGCTGCATGCCCCCTACTGAGGTTTGAGCCCACAACCCAAGCATGTGCCCTGACCAGGAATGAAGCCACCATCTCCTGGGTCATAGGTCAATGCTCATCCACTGAGCCACACCAGCTGGGCTCAACTTTTTCTTAATCATTTAAGAAACATTTTTAGACACTTTTTTCCTCTAATCATTTTCCCCAATGAAATTTTAATATTACAAATATATTGTATATCTGTTTATGTAGCATTTGTATACCTGTGCTTTTATATAAACAATTTTTACAAATTTCCTCTCCACCTCCTACCAATTTTTGTCCCATTAAGAATGTATTCATGGAGGAAACAAGATGGTGGCATAGGTAACTGCTGCACCCGCCGCCTCCCACAACCACATCAAAATTACAACTAAAATACAGAACAACCAGCACTCAGAACCTCCTGAAATCTAGCTGAACAGAAGCCCCACAATCAGGGAACTAAAGAAGCACCGAGACGGGTAGGAGGGGCGGAGACGCAGGCAGATGGACTGGATCGCGTAGACGGCCCCACGCTCACACCTGGTGCTGCAGGTAAAACCCGAGAGGGACATCCCGGCGGCAGAGGTTTCCCAGAGGAGCGAGGGGTCCCAGCCCCACATCGGGCTCCAGGGCTGGGAAGAGACGTCCCCACAACTTCAGGCTGTGAAAACCAGCAGGGACTGTCACTGAGGGACGAGCCCACGGGAGCCCCAGGCTTTCCTCTTAAAGGGCCCACACACGGACTCAGACATCCTCTGTCTGAACCCCAGCGCTGGGCAGCAGCTTGAAAGGAACCTGGGATGCTTGGGAAGGAACTAACCTGCCTGAAATTGGGGCAAGAGGTGGAGGGGTGGCTTTCTCCCAGACAGAGGAGCTGGCAGAGGCCATTGCTCCCTTGACGAGACTTCCCTGACACAGCCAGCAGGCAGGCGCCATATTTGAATCGCCAGCACCTGACTCACACCTTTGGCCCCGCCCTATGACTCCTGGAGGCCCCGCCCCTCCCCACCTGCAGCTCATCCAGGCCATTTCCAGGGGCTTTTCTGTGCAAGTGGCCTCTCAAGCCTCATGCTTAGGCCTTTCCTAAAACCTCTCAGACAAGCAGCAGCGTGCCCCATATGGCTTGATAAGTGGCCCCAGGCATGGCACTAGTGGCAGCCTGCATTGGTTCATAGCTTGGCCTCTCCTAGACACCTCTAAGCCCAGGACAAGTAGCAGCCAACTATGGTTTGATGTGTAGCTCATGCTGGGTGGCCCTGGGCAAGGCACTGGCAGAGGCTGACTTTGTACCTCCCGGGAGGCCCCAGAGACAGTGCACCTGGTGGTCAGACTCGACCATGATGGATTACAACCCTACCACATCCATGAGTGACACATTCAGGGCACACTTGGTGAACACCAAAGCTTCACTGAAGTAAACCCTGCTCCATAGGGGTGTCTCCATCACAGCAGCTCTTTGGCTGTAGTTGCAGCTGGTCCTCACAGCCTATTGGCCTGGGGGTCAATTCCTCCCAGTGATGCCAACAGCAACCAAGGCTCAACTACAACAGGACAGTGCACACAGCCCACAGGGGAGCACCTAGAAGGCCCAGCTCAGGTGACTGGGAGGCTGAACCACTGGACCCCACAGGACACCTACTACACAAAGCCAACCTACAAATTCCAGAAGACATAGCAGCTCTACCTAATACATAGAAACAAACACCTGGAAGCAGCCAAAATGTGGAGGCAAAGGAACATGTCACAAAGGAAGAACAGAAGGAATCTCTAGAAGAGGAACTAAATGAAATAGATCCAAGCAAACTAACAGATACAGAGTTCAGAATTTTGTTTATAAGGAAGCTCGAGCATATTAGAGTATTACGAAAACAACTGAGAAAATCGATGACATAATAAAGCACAATTTGGAATGAAGACTACACGAACTGAAATGAATAATAATTTACAGGGAATTAACAGCAGAGACTGAGAATGCATAAATAAGTGCAACAACAAATTGATGTTACTCTCCCTTCCTCTCTCTTTCCAATTAATAAATTTTAAAAAATTTTTAAAGAATAACTATGAAAGACTATATGTCACCAAATGCAATAACCTAGAAGAAATGGACAAGTTCTTAGAAATACAGGGTGGGGTAAAAGTATGTGGAACAGTTTATTCTTGTATTATTATTTATTAATTATTGTATTATTTTCCATATGAACAACTGTAAACCTACTTTTGCCCCACCTTGTATATAACCTTCCTAGACTAAATCATGAAGAACTGGAAAATCTAAGTAGACCAATCAACAGTAAGAAAATTGAAACAACCATCAAAAACTTCCCAAAAAGTAGAAGTCTAGGACCAGATGGCTTCAGTAATGAACTTACCAAACAGTCAAAGAAGATTTAATACCTATCCTTCTCAAACTCAAAAAATTGAAAAAGAGGCAATACTTCCTAACATATTTTATAAGGCTAACATTACCCTGGTATCGAAGCCCAGCAAGGATAACACACACATGAAAGAAAACTACAGACCATTATCTATGATGAATATGGATGCAGAAATACTAAACAAAATACTAGCAAATCGAATACAATACATTAAAAAGATACAAAAAAAAAAAAGATAATACATCATGATTAAGTGGGGTTCTTTCCAGGGGCACAAGAATGGTTCAACATACACAAATCAATCAGTGTGATCCACCACATTAACAAAAATGATGAAAGGATGATAATCATATGATCATACCAGTAGATGCAGAAAAAGCTTTTGACAAAATAAAACATCCATTTATGATTAAAACACTCAATAAAATGGATATAAAAGCACCTCAACATAATAAAGGCCATATATGATAAACCCTCAGCTAATATCATAATGGTGAAAAACTGAAAGCTTTTCCTCTAAGATCAGAAACAAGACAAGAATGTCCACTCTCACCACTCTTATTCAACACAGTACTAAAAGTCCTAGTCAGAGCAATCAGGCAAGAGAAGAAAACAAGCCCAGCCAGTGTGGCTCAGTGATTGAGCATGGACCCATGAACCTGGAGGTCATGGTTAGATTCCCAGTCAGGGCACATGTCTGGGTTTCGGGCTCGATCCTCAACAGGGGGCGTGCAGGGGGCAGCCGATGGATGACTCTCTCTCATCATTGATGTTTCTATCTCTCCCTCCCTCTCCCCTCCTCTCTTCTGAAATCAATAATTTTTTTTAAAACCCACAAACATAAAAAAAGAGGAAAATAAATAAAAGGCATCCAAATTGGAAATGAAGAAAAATTGTTACATTTTGCAGATGACATGATTCTTTATATCAAAAAATAAGATGAATGGGTGGAGGGGTGGAGGGATGGGCAAATTAATATGTGACAAAGCAAATGAAGCAAACTGAACAACTGTAGAATCTAGATGGTGGGAAATGGATGTTCACTGTATAATTCTTTCAACTGTTCTACATGTTTGAAATTTTTCATAATAAAATGTTAGATGAGGAGGGGGAAATCCTGCAAAGCAAAATGCAGCCCAGCTTTGGGCTGGATTTGTAACCCCCTGATTCATTCACAGGCATCTCCATTTCCCACTTGTTCCTCTCTTTTGAGCTACAAACCAGCATGATTTTATTTCCAAAATCTCTCTCTCATTGCCCTTGTCCCAATATTCTTCCTAATTGTGTTTTAGTCTCCTCCCTACTATTTACTTGCTGTATGACCTGGACCTTCTTGGCCTCTGCTGACAACTGGAAATTGGAGTCACATGTGTTTTTCTAATCTAAAGGCAGCTGACTGGGCCATTTAATCTTTAAGATTTCCTCCTTCCCCAAACCATAAGCCCTTCAAGGGCAAAGAACTGGTCTTATCCATCCCTGTATTTCCTCTGGCATGTAGTAACATCTTAAGGGTACTCAGAAAACACCTGGATAAAAACTTCTTTGTAAATTGTAAGAGGAGACAGAGACACATTTATTGAGTGCTTACTGTATGCCCTAACCTAGATGTGCCTGCATTCATCCCCAATGAGGTAGGATGTATTGCAATGACCACTTTTCTAGAGGTGAAAACAGAGTTTCAAGAGGGTTAGGTGACTTGCCAAAATTCACAGAGAATGCAAAAAACAGACTTGGGACTTAAACCCAGGATTATGTCTTTCAACTACTTCACAATGGCCTCTTCTCAAATCTATGTAAAGAAGAGATCTTGTGCTTTTCACCACATCTCCTGTGAGGATGAAGACCATTCTCAGCAATCAGACTGTAGACATTCCAGAAAATGTGGACATCACTCTGAAGGGACTCACAGTTATTGTGAAGGGCCCCAGAGGCACCCCGCAGAGGGACTTCACTGGAAAGAAAAAGGCTCTGGGTTGATAGTGGTGGGGAAACAGAAAGGAGCTGGCTACCTCTTGCACCATCTGCAGTCATGTACAGGACATGGTCAAGGGTGTTACGCTGGGCTTCCGTTACAAGATGAGGTCTGTGTACGCTCACTTCCCCATCAGTGTTGTTATTCAGGAGAATGGTTCTCTTGTTGAAATCAGAAACTTCTTGACGGGAACCCATCCACAGGGTTTGGATGAGGTCAGGCATGGCTTGTTCAGTATCAAGCACAGAAAGATGAGTTAATTCTTGAAGGAAACGACCTTCAACTTGTATCAAATTCAGCTGCTTTGATTCAGCAAGTCACACAGTTAAAACAAGGATATCAGAAAATGTTGGGATAGTGTCTATGTTTCTGAAAAGGGAACAGTCCAGCAAGCTGATAAACAAGGTCTGAGTTGTTCAGCTACAGAAACAAGAGGCCGGATGATTCCTCAGACTTATTTGCAATATTTTAAAGATGCAATAAAAGTTGTGTATTGATGGCGGGGGTGGTGAGAGACTTTATGCTTCTCTATATCCTTCAGGTTTTTTATATTGAATATAAAAGTATTTTTTTAAAGTTATAAAAATATATAGCCAAAATTAAAGGGGAAGGGGAGTGTTAGTCTTGAGGACCATGGAGAAACTTCCAGCTTGCAGCTTTGTTTACATCCTGAAATCACTACTTACTGGACTTTAAAATACCATTGTGTTTTTAAATGTGCAGTCTTCACAGTAAAAGTATTTATCATGGGATACTAATGTCATGACCTAGGACAGTATTATTAGCCAACTGCAACAAGGAGCAGCCTATGGTGAGAGGCACACCTGAGGTTTCTAGGCAGCCCTTCCTTCTGGGTGAGCTCCCTGCTGTTATATACACTCTAATGATCTACTGGAAGATATTTTTATAAAAGCCGCCGATTTTTAAAAGTTATTGAACATGCAAATAGCAGTTCTGTGATGTATGTCTTCCATTCTTATTCCAGAATGTTCACTGTAAGATAAGTTAAATCGATCATCCTTGATTTCACCAGTAGAGAAAAACACTAAATGAGCTGGAATTCAAATAACTGCCTTGGATAGGGACTTGTGCCTTTTTGTCATCGCTCAGTGCCCCCCCACTCCCCCCCACTCCCCCCCCCCCACCAGCTCAGTCCACTCTTGCAGCCTTCACAGTGTGGCTCCTGCAGTTGGTGGCCTGGGCATGGACGCCCCACATGGTGGACGCTGCTGTTCTCCTACAGGGACCAAAGTCAGCACAGATTCCACACTCTAAAGCCCTCAAAACGTACCTCTTTAGCGGCCTTCAGGTTTGAAAAATTGGTTTTGACTGGAGGATTTTGATACACATTTCAAGTGGCCTTTTGTGCAATGAAGTTTAGAATTCAGGAATTCAGAGGATGTGCAGAGCCTGTCAAGGTTGGAACAAGGTCTCCCAGGCTGCCTTTCCAGGAGCTTTCTGACATAGGGAAGCCTAACATAAACCCTGAGCCTTTTTGGCTGTTTTCCTGTAGATATTATTTTTTAGAATAGATTTTCCCTCCTGTTGAAATTGACAACTTTCCTAACAAATTCTAAAATTCAAAAATAAAAATAAATAGCCCAACCAGGGTGGCTCAGTGGTTGAGCATTGACCTATGAACTAGGAGGTTATAGTTAGATTCTAGGTCAGGGCACATGCCCGGGTTGTGGGCTTAATCCCCAAGAGGGGGAGTGCAGGAGGCAGCTGATCAATGACTGTCCCTCTCATCATTAATGTTTCTATCTCTTTTTCCCTCTCCCTTCCTCTCTCTGAAATCAATAAAAACATATTAAAAATAAATATAATAAATAAATAGCCATATGGTGCTTTTCTGCACCTCCTGCAGTTTTTGGGAGAAATGTGAATCAGATGAGCAATTTCAGGACTGAGGGACTTCATTAGAAAATCAACAGCATGTCAGATCATTATTTTCAATTCCCCTCTTTCCTGGCTCTCAAACCTAAAGTTGCCTTCCCCTAGGAAAGACCGATGGGCCCATCTCTACAGATTGCAGATCAGAATCATTTCTTGCCTACAGTTTTCACTGGATATGTCTACCCTAAACATCTTTAAAAAAAAAAAAAAATTAAAGGCTATGCCGGCGAATTCCTCAGGCAAAGATGGAATCAAGTGACAAGCATCCAGGTCAACTTTTGCAATATGCAAGCTGTGAAGGTGTGTCAGACCAGAAATGCATCGACAATCTTAGAACTCATCCCTGAGTCAAGTAAACTTCTCTTGAGGTGGCAAAGGGTGTAATTTGAAATACAAAGAAATGTGTGACCTTGTTTCCAGTCTTTGAGGACCTTCAAAACTTAGAGGGAAAAGGGGCAGCTCACTCAAGGTCAAATGGTCCAGTCATCTGCACTCAAGCTATTTCCTCCTCTGCAAAACAAGGTAAACACCCTTTACCTCTTAGGCTTGTGGGGAAGATAGAATGACAGAGTGTTGACCGTATAGAACCGCAGTAAGTGTTCAGCTAAAGTTAGCTCTTCAGTTTCCAGGCTAGGCAACCGTGCCCCAGAGAGGTTTGACAACATGCCCAAGATCAGCTAGTGTCTGGTGGAAGCGAGACTGAAATTTGGTCAGTCTGAATCTAGAGCCCTCTATGTTAACCTTTAAGCCAGTATCTTCTCAGGGGTTGTGCATTAATGGATGTACACCATACAAGATGATTTTAGGTGGTGCCATAAATGGCCATTAAAAAATACCTTTTTGCCCTACCTAGTTTGGCTCAGTGGTTAGAACATTGACCCACAGACTGAAGGGTCCTGGGTTCGATTCTTTCAAGGGCACGTACCACGGTTGCAGGCTCAATCCCCAGCCCCAGTCGGGCCATGAGTGGGAGACAACCAATCGATGTGTCTCTTTCACATTGATGTTTCCCTCTCCCTCTCCCTCTCCCTCTCCCTCTCCCTCTCCCTCTCCCTCTCCCTCTCCCTCTCCCTCTCCCTGTCCCTCTCCCTTTCTCTTTCTCTCCCTCCTTCCTTCCCTCCCTTCCGCTCTCTCTGAAAAGCAATGGAAAAAATATCTTCCGGTGAGGGTTAAAATATATATATAGTGCAATGGCCTGGCTGGTGTGGTTCAGTAGTTGAGTATCAACCCATGAGTCAGGAGGTCACCAGTTGCATTCTTGGTCAGGGCACATGCCCGGGGTTGTGGGCTCCATCCCCAGTGGGGGTTGTACAGGAGGCAGCCAATCAATGTTGGTGTTTCTCTCTCACCGATGTTTCTCTCTCTCCCTCTCCCTTCTTCTCTCTCTAAAATCAATAGAAACATATATATATACACACACAATGAACAAACTAGCAGATGAACATGGTTATCACAACATTATTTGAAATAGGAAAAGACTGGAAATAAGGTCAATGTCCATCAGTAGGGGATGAGATAAACTATGATACTGGAAAATTATGCAGCCTTAAAAAAGAAGAGCAAGGCAGATCTCAGATCTAGTACATGTACTGGTATGAAACAGTCTATAATTTATTTTATTTAGAAATTAAAGTCTAGCCCGGCCGGGCGTGGCTCAGCAGTTGAGTGTTGACCTGGGATCCAGGCGATTGGGGTTCAATTCCCGGTCAGGGCACCTGCCAGGGGTTGTGGGTTGCAGCCGATCAATGACTCTCTCATCATTGATGTTTCTGTCTCTCTCCCTCTCATTTCCTCTCTCTGAAATCAATAAAGATATATTTTGAAAAAAAAAAAAGAAATTAAAGTCTAAACATTTGGTAAAATAAATAAATAGACTACATATCCATTTGCTTATATATGCATAGGACATCTCTGGAAAACACAAAGACAATGAATAAGCCTGGATGTTTCTTAAAGGAATTGGGTGACTGGGGGACAAGGGCAGGAAGAAAATATTTTCATTCTATAACTTTTCATACTTTTTAAATAATGCACGGGATGCCTATATTAGCTATTTGAAAAACAGAATTTTTAAAAAAATAACTGAAATTGTTAAGTTAAAAAAAGTGATTGACTTAAAGAAAAATATAAGTCATATCATAGAGTGTATGCAGACAAAGACAAACCACTAAGGTAGGATGTGGACAAGTGTGGCTGGGAGCCCACCCAAGCCCATCCATCAGGGTGGCTGGCCTGGGTCTGGCTACCTGGTGGCTCTGCACCCTGCTCTGCATAGGTCTCACCTCATTTGTTTCCAGTCTCTTAAAGATCATTGTCCTTCATTACCTGATGTCCAGTGTCTTAAAAACAGTTGTTTCACTCAGGGTGTAAGGCAGAGAAGCTTTTAAAATTTCACTGTCCAAGTCATACCCTAGAGAATTAAATTAAAACCTCTGGAGATGGGGTCCAGGTATCATTAACCAATGCACATCCAAATTTAAGGACACTATACTGTGATTGTACTACTTTGATGAAGGTACTATGGCATATTTTCAACTTACCGCTGAGACCATGATTAAAGAGATCAAATCTCTTTTAAGGTCCCCTGATTAAAAAGCAAAGTTGGTCTCAAGGCCAGAGCAGGGCAGAGCCTGCATGTGAGAGTTAAGTAGCTCCAGCTATGGGGAGAATGGGCAGAGCATGGAGCTGGGCAGCAGGCTGGGGGCATTTATACAATTGACCCTTGAACAATGTGGGGATTCAGGGCACCAATCCCCATGCAGTTGAAAATCCTAGTGTAACTTGAGAATCCCCCAAAACTTGACTACAGCCATAGGTATCTAGGGTATCTGAAGGGGACTGGTTGCAGGACCCCTGCAGATACCAAAATCTGCAGATGCTTAAGTCCCTTACATAAAATGGCACAGAACAATGTGGACATGCAGCCCTCCACATTCGCAGATCCCAAACTGAACTGAAAGCACTGTTTTTGGATGTAAAACTCTGGGTTAAGAAGGGCCAACTGTATATTTATTGAAAAAAATCCATGTACAAATGGACCTGTGCTGTTCAAAACTGTGTTGTTCAAGGGTCACCTGCAGTTTATTCTTTCCATTTAACAAAGCTTTCTTACTGTGTGGCTTCACTCTCTTCCCCAACAACCCTGAGGCAAAATTCACTATCTCTGTTTGGCAGATGAGGAAATGGTGCTCAAAGGGAAAATCAGTAGCACAGTTAAAATTTAAACTCAGAGACAGATTAAGGAGGAAAGCAATCCTTAGCAGGGTAGCTGCCAGGGGTAGGGGAGCATCCCTGGAAAGTGCTGAGTCAAAGCAAATTCCGTAGCCCTGGCCCCGTAGCTCAGTTGGTTGGAGCATCATCCGGATATGGCAAGGTTGTGGGTTCAATCCCTGGTCAGGGCACATACAAGAAGCAACCAATGAGTGCATCAATAAGTGGAACAACAAATTGGTGTTCCTCTCCCTCCCTCTCTCTCTCTCTCTAAAAAAGAAAAAAAAAAATCAATCAATTAATAAAAAAATAAACTGTAAAAACATTTAATAATAATGAAAGCAAAATTCTGTTGATAGGGCCTCCTAGCAATGTCCATCTTGGGCAGCGGCAAGATGACATGGATATCCTCTGACTGCGTGACAAGCGCTAAAGAATGATACAGAACAGGGCGGGATGGATGGGGTACTGGTATGTGACCCAGCCCAGCCAGATAAGGGGAAAAATCCCTAACCTTGCAGGGGGAATGGCCTATTCCAGGAATCAGCACACACCGTGGGGCACAGGGGAGGGGTCCATCAGCCAGTCTCTGAGGGGATTTATGGGAACTGATTTCTGTTCTGCGTGAGAGTGGGCACCTCAGAAGTCTCTCCTCCGCAGACTTCTGCCTTGGGAGAAAGTATGGAAGTGTACAGTCGGAGCTGAACTGCGGGGAATGAAGAAGATACCCCGAGTTGTTACCTCATCCTCCCTACAGGCCCTTACTCACACAGTACTTAACCTCTGCTCTCAGTTAATGAGGATCGTAAAAAAATATGGCAACAGTGGCTCCCATCAACAAGGATTTGCTATGAGTCAAACCTTTCCAGCCATCCTCCTATTGAGACAGGCAAGTGAGCCAGGACAAACGGAACAGGGAGACTGAGACAGATAGCTGAACAAACTGGCTGAACGATTTACAGCCTGGTACCGAAGGTCACCTTCCTAGAGATCACATCTAGGCCTCAGTTGTATTTCAGCTCCAGGTCCAGAAAAGCAGCAAAACCAGGTGGGTGATGCCAGGACCAGCTGCAATGGCCAATGACAGACCCCCTGCCCTGGCACTGACCAATCAGTGGAGAACATGACCCTGAAAGGGCACACCTGGAAAACTGATGAGTATTCTGCTGAAACCCTCCCCAAAGAACTTCCCTAATATTCCCACCTGCAAGAGAGAAATAAAAGCCTTAAGACAAAGGGCCCAGAGTGCTCTCTCCCTCTGGGGAGCAGCCCCTGCTATTACCTTTCCCCTCTGCTTCCCCCTCTCCTTCCCCCACAGGCAGCACCTCCTAAATTCTAAGGGTCCCCACAAGACTTGCAACCAGGGAGCAATGGGCAGTGGCAGCTCCTCTCAGGCTAATCCCCTGAGCCTGTCCCCAAGGCCTTTTCTCTGACTTCTCAGGGAGTTAAGGGAGCCCAGCCTAGGCTCTCCCGTTGCTTCTATGCTAAGCTCTTTCCTGTTTTACTGTCCCCAGCTTTAGTAAACGTACCCTCATAGTCACCTGGACTTGTGTTGTGGAACTTTTCCTACAAGAAGAACCCACACACTACTGGCTTGCCCTAGGCAGACCCCCTCAGGCCCAGGTCCCCTGTCCAGTAACACCAGTGAATTCTCGCTATGATTCTATGACGCAGGTACTATCATCATCTCCATTTTAAAGATGAGGAAAGGCAGGCAAAGAGTGACTATATTCATTATCTATTGCTGTATAACACATTAAGCAGCTTACAACTGCAACAAACATTTATTATCTCAGACATTTTCTGTGGGTCAGGAATTTAAGAGCAGATTCTGGGTGATTTTGGCCTAGGGCATCTCAGGAGGTCCCAGCCAAGATATCAGTCAGGGTTGCAGTCATCTTAAAGCTTGACTAAGGCTGCAGGATCTAATTCCAAGGTGGCCCATGCACATGACTGGGAAATGATTGGGCAGCTGACAAGGAGGTCAAGGAGCTCTTAGTTACTTGCCATGTGGATCTCTCCATTGGGCTGCTTGAATGTGTAGATGAAAAAGAGGCCACAGACTAAACCTGACAAGCTCAAGGGAGGTCTGCATGGCGGGTTTACAAACTCAGGGACCTAAAGTAACCGACATAGGATGGTTTGAAATTAAAATTTCTTTTTTTTGTTTTTTTTTAACCCTCACCTGAGGATATTTTTTTCATTGATTTTTCAGAGCGAGTGGAAGGGAGGGGTAGAGACAGAAAGAGAGAAACATCGATGTAAGAGAGACACGCCAATTGGTTGCCTCCTGCACGAGCCCTGACCAGGGCCAGGGATGGAGCCTGAAACCCAGGTACAGGCCCTTGGCTGGAATTGAACCTTGGACCCTTCAGTCCGAGGGCTGATGCTCTAACTGCTGAGCCAAACCTGAGCTAGGGCTGAAATTAAATTTCTTAACTAAAAGCAGGTCATGGCAGGTAGTCATGTCCTAGGCCAGTATCTTCCCTGACAAAGGTCAACCTTTACCTTAACTGAAACTGTCTATTCTTTTTGCATCTAGGATAACATACCTTTGGAATGTCAAAGTAATTTCCTTTTTCCAGACCTCTCAGGGCACAATCACTGCACCAGAGCAGAGATCACAAAACTCCTCATTGTTATTGGTATCGTGTTAATTGTTAACTGCTAATTATCCTACACCCACAAATGTAAAAGAAGTGTGCCTATTCCTTTTACTTTTTATCTAACCCCAGAGATTCCCTCCCCCACCCCAACACCCCTCCTTTGCTTTCTCCGGCCTCCCTAATCTATCACCAATAGATTTCGTGTAACCCCTTACATCTTTTCCTTTTATTCTAATGTACAAAATTAGGTGCAAAACTGCCATTCTCTGGAGCATTTTCTCAATATGTTGAGATTTTACTTCCTGGAAATTGTCAGTTTGGCTCAACTAAATTCATAAAAATTCTTACAGGTTTGGGTGTTTCTTATGTCGAAAAGTGCCTTGACTTCCCTGATCAACTAATCCAAGAGAGTAAACAGGAAGCTGAAATGTCCTTTCTGACCTAGCCTCAGAGGTCATATGGTCATTTCTGCAGTATCCTACTGGTTACACAGGTCAGCCCTAATCACTGTGGGAGGGGACTGACTACACACAAGGGTATGAATACCAGGCAGTAAGAATCATTGAGAGCCATCCTGGAGACTAGCTAACAAACTGCAAAGTAATTTATCCAAGCTCAGAAACATGAGAAGTATTAGAGGTGGGCTTGGAACCTAGGCAGTTACTATGTCATAGTAAATACTGGCTTGAAGGAGTAGAGGCAGGCAGGTATCCACAGGTCTCTTTCTTGGAGGTATTCATACTTAAGATATTGCACGTCTCATTCCAGTAATCAGGTGCATCAGACACTTTATCTGATGTGTCAGACAGACACATTGTCACACCAACATGACCTGGGCATGTTTATTTTGCCCTGGCCAGTGTGGGTCAGTTGGTTGAGCGTCATCTCATGCACCAAGAGGTCACAGGTTTGATTCCCGGTTAAGGCACATGCCAGGGTTGCAGACTCAGTCCCCAGTAGGGGGTGTGTGGGAGGCAGCTGATCAATGTTTCACTCTCTCATTGATGTTTCTCTCTCCGTCTTTGTCTAAAGTCAATAAAAACATTTTAAAAATTAAAAAAAAAAAAAGATTGCACAAATCATCCCTTGCTAGTAAACCTGATGAGTCCAAAGGAACCTGGATTCTGTCTCCTGCCTTGCCATTGATTTGTGTGACCGAGGGCAAGTTCCAGCCCCTTTGAGGTCTTTGTTTTCCTATCTGTACGATGGAGCAGTTTGATTACTTCACTGGGCCCTGAGGTCCTCTGACAGAGAGATTACCAGGAAAGCTGAGAGATTTCCTCTCCATTTTCCCTAAATCTCTCAGACCTTTGCCCAGTGGAGTGGACCCCTCAAGTGCAAGGGTCACTCTTTTGGACCCAGGCCAGGTTAGGCCAGGCTGCTCAGCTCTGCTTCACCCGAAGCTGGCTGGCACCATTGTTCCCCCATAAAGTCGGGCCCCTTTCCAGCTGCTGCTGCAGGGGAGAAGCTCAAAGAACTGTTGTGTGACTTCCCGCCTCCCCCAGGGCAGGCCTGGGTCACCCAACAGGCTGACTCAGCCACTGCAGGGGAACAAAGGAGATGAGATATGGTTTAGGGAAAGAATTTGACATTTACTCCCCAGCCCCCCACCCCGCCAAAATGGAAATCCTCTTATACTTATTTTATAGTTTAATGGGAAAACAAAAAATTGGAGAACATCATAATCTTTCAGCACCCTAGGAACCCATATTTTAATGATTCTACAATGCACATTTGTTTGAATTTTAATATCTTTGAAATTGGGACACATGTAACAGCTGATGACAAGTCATAAACTAATTGCAGAATTTTAAAAATTATGTAGGGTTACACAAAATAAAATAATTGTGCATATTACAATGGTGGATCCTAATTTTTTTTAGGAAAGAGAGGGGGGAAAAATTGATTTTCTTGTTCTACTTACTTATGCATTCATTGATTGATTTTTGTATGTGCCCTGACCGGGGTTCAAACCCACAACCTTGCCTTGGTGTACTGAGATGACGCTCTAACCAACTAAGCTACCTGGCCAGGGCCTAGTGGGTTCTGAATTTTATGAAATACGGTAATTAGATAATTAGGCGCTGTCCTTGGAACCTGTGCCCTACTGTGCCCCTTCCCCACCCCCTCCTGGCCCACTTTGTTCCACCATGCACAGGCTTATCCATCCCCTGCAGTTGATGTCTTAACTCTTTAAAACAGGATTGTTTCCAGTAAAGTCCTTCAAACTTTTTAAAGCTTTTCCCTTGCATAAGACCCTGGAGGAATTGTGAGTGGGAGGCTGACCAAGACAGAGAGGTTATTTAGACCAGTAAAAGGGCACAGAAAAAGAAAAGAAATTTAATTCCATGAGTAATAGCTAACAATTATTTTATATTGCATAACAGACAGGCACTATTCTAAGCATTTTACGTGTGTTAACTCATTTAATCCTTATAACCATTTATCAGGTAGCTACTAGTGTATCCCCATTTTAAAGATAAGGAAACTGAAGCACAGAGAGGTACTATAACTTGAGCAAGATCATACAACTAGGAAGTGGTAGAGCCTAGGGGTAAAAAGCAAAATGCTTTCTTTGTCCCAGCGGTAATGTTATCATTATAATTACCTAGTTACTAATATTAATAATAGGAAAAGAGCAAAGGGAAGACCAGACATTATAAACATGGTCATCTGGGCAGCTTCACCAGGAAGCTGCAACTTCACACTCCCCAGGAAACCACCAGTCCATTCCCTGCAGATCACTGGGGAAAGGGATCCAACAAAGGGGGAGATGGGAGTGTGTGCAATGAAGTCAGGGTGACATAGTGAAGGTATGTGCCTGTCAGTCTAACTTGAGAAAAGGATAATTGGCTATTGCGGTGAAGCCACTGCAAGTAAATGAAATCTTAAAGGGTTAATTGGTTAAGCTCCTGCTTATAATCCCCAAAGAGTTCCCTTGCTTTTGCTTCTTCTCCTGCTCTGCTCTTGTGCTCTCTCTTGCTACCTGTGAGTGTGGAAGGGAGAGAGAGAGACATCAATGTGAGAGAGATAGATCGATTGCTTGCCTCCTGCACAGGTCCTGACAGGGGCTGGGGATCAAGCCCGCAATTGAGGCATGTGCCCTTGAACCCGGGACCCTTCAGTCCGCAGGCTGATGCTCCAACCACTGAGCCAAACTGGCTAGGGCTAAACTTAATTCTTTTTAAAGCCACATTTATTTTTCCTTTCTCTTCTACGCACCTAAGTCTAACTCTTGCTGATAAATCATCATTTAGTTTAGACATGAGTAGGTGATGCAGTTCTGGTCACTGGGGAAGTTTATTGTCAAGTAGTGAAAATGGGAGGGGGAGAGCACGCTTATGAAAGTTTTCCTTTCATCTTCAAAAATGACAGAAGGATCCATCTGTGTGGCTCAGTGGTTGAAGGGTCTACCCATGAACCAGGAGGTCACGGTTCGATTCCTGGTCAGGGCATGTACATGCCCAGGTTCTGGACTCAGTCCCCAGTAGGGGGCATGCAGGAGGCAACCAATTGATGATTCTCATCATTGATATTTCTATCTCTCTCTCCCTTTCCCTTCCTCTCTCTGAAATAAATAAAAGCTTTTTTTTTTTTTTTAAATGACAGAAGGAAGAAAAGGTCCCTTTCTTCTGCCTCTTAACATTGTCATAGGATGTGATATTTGGGCCTGGGGTGCTTGATGAAGTCACAGGGCTGCCACTGAATTAATGTACCCTGGAGCCACTCTATCTACAGATTCTTGTTCCCTTTATTATTAAACCATTTTATTTAGGTTTTATGTTATCTGCAACCAAAATCCTAACTAGTATGAGCAAGATCATAAGGCCTAGGATGTGTCCATTGGAGTAGGTGGCTGATATGACATGGAGGTGAAGGCCACTGACAATTATGATGATGAGAAATCAGGAGGTCAAGGTGTAGGATGGGTTAACCTCATATAATGTGAAGTTGTCCATGGAGAAGACAGGACTTGAAAGGGAGAGGAAGAGTGTGGGGCAGGGGCCAAAGTCTTCAGCGAATGAAGGAGAGGTTGGTAGATGGCAAAGCAGGGGAAAGGGGAATGTAATGGAGTAGCATGAACCCCAAAAGAGTTGAGGTTTTGATGTGAAGAGGAAGAATGTATCAATGGGGATAGTTTGGGTTAGAAGCAACAAAGAAAAATAATTCTCACTAATTTAGCAGAAAATTTATTTATGGAAAGATAATGGAGGCCCTGGCCTGGTAGTTCAGTTGGTTAGAGTGTCATCCTGATATGCCAAGTTTGCAGGTTCGATCCCTGGTCAGGGCAAATAAGAGAATCAACTAATGAATGCATAAATAAGTGGAACAACAGATCAATCTCTCTCTCTGTCTCTTCCTCTCCCTCTCTTTGTTTCTCCCTCCCTTCTTCTCTCTCTCAAGTCAATTTTTTAAAAAAGATAATAGTTCACAGAATCTCCTGGATGTGCAGAGAACCTGACTTGGAGATGAGCTAGCCAAAGTCAGTGCCCCAAAGCATGGGCCATAATTAGCCCTATGAAGAGAACACTGATGTCACTAGCAGCCCAAACATAGCAGTCCCCACACAGAGTCTTTGTGGACCTGTGTCTGTTGGTGGAGCCTAGGTCACATGACTATACCCTAGCAGCAAGGGTGGCATTTCTAGTTTCTAGTGTGGAAGGAGGGCTCTGTCTCAGAGGCAGGGAATTTTCCCCAAACACAGCAAAGGAGTTCAGTTGCTGGAAGTCTAAAAGGGATGATCAATACTCACTACTAGCAACAATATGCAAGGAGTACTGGGGCATAAAGAAGGTTCTGAGATGCACATGGTTGTCAGGAAATTGGGGGCCTCTGCTTCCAAGAGCTCAGGAGAAGAGACAAACCACCATAAAAGCCTTTGTGAAGATTAGGATGCCTCCCTGGATGAATTTTACAAAGCACCCTTCTTTCGAGTGAAGTCAACCTGGAGTCAGGCGCCCCATTTACTCTTGTACAGAGGCCCTGAAGGAAAGAAACATTCTAGGAAGGTCAAGAAGTGTGCTTTGTATGGAAAAAGAAGCTCAGAGGCCGCAGACAAAATATCTAAGACAGGGACTAATGTGGGTGGGAACAGGGGTAGGGAAGCCTGGAACAGAAGGGTGATGGTATGGTTAAGTGTGGAAGTGCTCCAGGCAGGGCAAAGGTAGGGACAGGGTGGGAACTGAGTTTAGATCCTAAGGAGATGAGCATCTTAGTGGAAGAGAGTGACACTAATGTCATCACTCTCCCCCAACCCCCTCTGGTGGCAACATCTGCTGAAGATCCCTGAGCAATCCTGGCCTGGTCTCAGAGAGGTGGTAAAGGTGTCATGAGATTTGGAATGGGGCACCCAGCCCTAAGCTGGGCACAAATACCAAAAACATGATTGCACTTACCTCGCCATATCTGTACCTACAGCTCCCAAGGAAGCTTGCTGAGCAGGGATGAAACTAATTTCCTTTTTTACCCATAAGGGTGAGTACGGGATTAGGAGAAAACTGAGGCCTAACCTGACTTGTCCATTAATTTGCAGTGTGACTTTAGGCAAATCAGTCAATGTCCTTGGGGCTCAGTTTCATTATGTCTAAAATAGAGCACGGAGTTGATCTCTGAGGCCCTCCTCGATCTACTACCTATGATTCTCTTACCTCTTCTCTCTGGCTCACTTGGTATGTGGCATTACATTACAGGAGTACACCACATTTTATCATCCTGCTGACGGACCTTTGCTTTGCTTCTAATATTTTGCATTTACAATCAGTGATGCAATGAAAAGCAGCATTGTACGTGTCAGCTTGTGAGTTTCTCTCATGTATAGACTTGGGGGTGAATTAGTGGGTAAAGGGCATGCACAGCTTCAATTTTGGAGGTACCGCCAAATGGCTCCCCACCACGGTTATACCCATTTACCCCTCCCCTGCCAGCAAAGCAGAAGTCCCGGTGCTCCTCATCCTTGTCAACACTTGGTACTGACAGACTTGTCAATGTTTTGGTTGAAATATAACATACGTACAGTTCAGTAAATAAAATGCAATTGTCCTAAGTGTTCAGCTTCATCCATTTTACATTTGTTAAACCCGCATAACCTCTATCCAGTAGATTTCCAGACTACTCTAAGGCTCCTTCAGGCCCCATCCCAGTTGAGAGTCCCCAGCCTCCCAGTCACAGTAACTACTATTCTAATTTCTATAAACATAAATTAGCGACGCAATGTTCTTGA
The DNA here is from genome assembly GCF_054644295.1 of Miniopterus natalensis. Taxonomy (NCBI): domain Eukaryota; kingdom Metazoa; phylum Chordata; class Mammalia; order Chiroptera; family Miniopteridae; genus Miniopterus; species Miniopterus natalensis. The sequence goes on from NC_142087.1 coordinate 12,884,234, forward strand.
ACATTAGTTTTGCCTGTTCTTGAACTCTATACAAGTGGAATTATACAGCATGTGCTCTTTTTTTTGTTTGGCTTCTTTCACTACTCAACATAATATCTGAGATTCATCCATGTTAAGAGAGAGAGAGAAAGACAGATTTATTTTGAGGAACTGGCTCATGTGATTACACTGACTAAGAAGTCCCAAGCTATCTGCAAGCTGAAGACCCAGGAAGCTGGTGGTGTAATTTAATTCAAGGGCAGGAGAAGACCAATGCCCAGCTCAAACAAGCAGTCAGGGAGAGAAGGAATCCTCTGTACTTTGCCTTTTGTTCTATTGGGGCCCTCAGTGGATTGGATGATGCCCACTCACATTGGGGAGGGCAACCTACTTTAATGAGTCCACTCTTTAATGATAATCTCACCCAGAAACACTCACAGACACACCAGAAATAATGTTTAATCTGGGCACCCCATGGCCCAGTCAGGTTGACACATAAAATTAACCATCACAAAGGGTGAGGGTGGCGGGTAACCTTTGCCAACCAGAGCAGCCTCAGGAACAGGTTCCTGAGCTGGGCCTGCCCCTTCCTTTTTCACTCCTGTGGCTCTTAGTAGAGGCTCTGTACTCAAAAGCAGTTCAAGAAACTTGATAAAATGACTAATTTCATGGGCATATTATTCAAATAATAATTCGAAATTGAGCACCTAATTTATGTCCGGCACTAGCAAGAGATGATTTCATCTCTCCCTCTTGACAACCCTAGGAATCTATGCTATTGTCCTCTTTTCAAAGGTGGAAACTGAAACCCAGCCAGGCCATACATGGCTCTGCTTTTTGTTTTTATTTTTTTAATTGATTTATTTTTAAAATATATCTTTGTTGATTTCAGAGAGAGGAAGGGAGAGGGAGAGACAGATAGAAACATCAATGATGAGAGAGGGTCATTGATCGGCTGCCTCCTGCACGCCCCCACCCGGGGATCAAGCCCGCAACTCAGGCATGTGCTCCGACTGGAAATCGAACCGTGATCTCCTGGATCCTAGGTCAATGCTCAACCGCTGAGCCACGCCTGGCCAGGCTTTATTTTTTTTAAATATGTTTTTATTGATTTCAGAGAGAGGAAGGGAGAGGGAGAGAGACAGAAACATCAGTGATGACAGAAAGTCATTGATCAGCTATCAGCTGTCTCTTGCATACCCCCTACTGGGGATCGAGCCCACAATGGGGGCATGCGCCCTGACTGGGAATCCAGCTGTGACCTCCTGGATCATAGGTCGATGCTCAACCAGTGAGCCACGCTGGCCAGCCAGGGTAGCTTCTGAAAAAAAATGAAGTGTAGTGTGTTGAATGGTGCCCTCCCTTCACAAAGATATATCCATGTCCTATATTCAGAACCTGTGGTTGTAACCTTATTGGGAAAAAGGGTCTTTGTGGATACAATTAAAGATTTTGAGGTGAGTATATCCATGTGGGCCCTAAATTCTAAATACAACAACAAGTATCCTCAGAAGAAACAAAAAGAGGAAAGAGGCAGAGGGAGAAGAGGAGAAGGCCATGTGAAGATGGAGCCAGAGGTTAGAGTGACACAACCACAAACCACTAAACTCGGGGAGCCACCAGAAGCTGGAAGAGGCAAGAAAGGGTTCTCCCCTGGAGCCTTCAGAGGAGTGTGGCCCTGCTGACGCCTTGATTTTGGACTTCTGATCTCCTAACTGTGAGAGAATAAGTTTCTGGGTTTTACAACACCAGCCCACGGTAATTTCTTATGCCAACCCCAGGAAACCAACACATATGGGTAGTGGAGAAGGGAAAGGAAAGGAAGGGAAGTCATCCTTTCTGCAAAAGCTCATGGTCCTCCAATGCCTGGAGGCGTTATGACCCAATTTCTTCCCCTTTGCCCCCAGTTCATTTCGAGGGCTGCAGCCTCAGCTGCCTCGTCATTCATGGAATGCACCAGGCACATTCTCTCTTTAAAGTCTTCATGCTTGCTATTTGCTCTGCCTAACACATCTTCCCCCAGACACTTAAGTTCTCTGCCCCTCAGAGAGGCCTCCCTGACTTCCTCTCTAGAGTATCTTCCACCTCCCAAGTCACCCCCATCTCTTTTACTTTTCTTCATGGCACTTGCCACCACCTGACATTATATTTGTTCACAACAAATGTGTTTATGTATATAATGTTCCCAACTGGGACATCAGCTCTTCTAGAATGGGGGCTTTGTTCACCGCTGTATCCCTGGCTTCTAACATAGTGCCAGTCCCATAGTAGGTAGTCAATAAATATTTGATTGAATGAACAAATTATCTACTAATTGCAATGGGAATGAGGAGGAGGAGGGCTGAGATGCTGTCATCCAAGCTGAAGAGGCAACTGTGTGTGGGAAGCAGTTAGCCCTAATAGGAGCCCTGGCTCCCAGCCCAAGCATGATTACTAACCTCAGAAAAGCCTTTCTCCCGCCCCTCCACCTGGCTCTCCTCGTCTTTCCAGCTGGTTGTGGTCCCCAGGGGTTCATTTGATTCGAACATCCCTGGGAAGGTCTGAAAGGGTTCTTTGTTTCTACATTTTCTCATTTTTTCCAAGCTCCAAGCATGGACAGGCAACTCTGGAAAAATACACACACTCATGCACACATATACACATAATCTAACACACATGCTTGGCCATATCCCATACTCCTGTACACCCTCATGGCTCAGTCTACCCACACCCACTACTCGTGCACCTGTGGATGCACACTCACACTTGGCTGCAGTCATCCTCACTCCCCTGTCTCACACACATCCATAGTCCTGCATGTGCCCTCATGTACACAGGCAGGCCTCCGCCCAAGCTCCCACTAACACTGACACACACACACACACACATTCATTTCACATGTGCACATGGACCCACTTGCACACACATCTTTGAACAGACCTCCAGGCTTCCTCAAACACATACAAACAGGTCATGGCCTGGTGTGGTGAACCACACTGCTCAGAGCTTAGCCTGATCACCTGCCTCAACTACCAGTATGGTGGAAGCAATGCTATATGAATTCCAAGGCGAGATCATAAAAGGTGACACATACAATAGCCAAAACATGGAAACAGTCTAAGTGTCCATCAATGGATGAACGGATAAAGAAACTGTGATATAGCCCAGCCGGGCGTGGCTCAGCAGTTGAGCATCGACCTAGGATCCAGGAGATCGTGGTTCGATTCCCGGTCAGGGCACATGCCCAGGTTGTAGGCTCAATCTCCAGTCAGGGGTGTGCAGGAGGCAGCCGATCAATGGCGACTCTCTCATCATTGATGTTTCTCTCTCTCTCTATCTCCCTTCCTCTCTCTGAAATCAATAAAGATATATTTTTAAAAAAAGAAATTGTGATACACACACACACACACACACACAGTGGAATACTATTCAGTCATAAAAAGAAGGAAATTTTGCAATTTGAAATAACATGGATGGACCTTAAGGGCATTACCATAAGTGAAATAAGTCAGAGAAAGACAAATACTGTATGATCTCACTTGTACGTGGAATCTAAAAATGCCAAACTCATAGAAATATAGAGTAGAATGGTGATCACCAGGGGCTGGAGTGTGGGGGAAACGGGGAGATGTTGGTTGAAGGGTACAAACTTCTAACATGAGTAAGTTCTGGGGAGTCTAACGTACAGCAGGGCAACTAGACTTAACAATACTGTATTATTTACTTGAAAGTTGCTAAGAGAGTAGATCTTCAATATTCTCACTACCACCATCACCACCACAACAAAAAGTTACCATTGCCCGGCTGGGCGTGGCTCAGCAGTTGAGCGTCGACCTGGGATGCAGGTGATCAGGGTTCGATTCCTGGTCAGGGCAGATGCCCGGGTTGTGGGCTCGATCAATGACTCTCTCATCATTGATGTTTCTATCTCTCTCTCTCCCTCTCCTTTCCTCTCTCTGAAATCAATAAAGATATATATATTTTTAAAAATTACCATTAATTATGTGGGCTGAATGATGTATTAACTTACCTTATTGTGGTAATCATTTCACAATATATACATGTATCAAATCATAACATTATACACCTTAAACTTACACAATGTTACATGTCAACTATGTCTCTATAAAGCTAGAATAAAATTTTAAAGAGTATGTTTACATATATACTTTTAAACATGATACAACTTTTGCCTGGCTCTGTCTTGGGATTCGCCCTTGGAACCCAGCTACTGTGCCGTGGGGAAGCCCAGGCTACATGGAGAAGCCATGTTCAGGTTTCCTGCTGACAGCCCCGCTGAGGTCCTGGCTGGCAGTCAGCATCAACTGGCAGCCATGTGAATGGCGACGCCTCCGTCACGACACCAGCCCAGCGACTGCCCCAGCAACCACACAAGACACGGTGCGCAAGAACTGCCCAGCAGAGCCCAAGCAACCCCCCAAGCCAAAAAACAGATAATAAATTATTACTGTTGCTTTGTGCCACTAAGCGTGGGTGTTTTGCCACAAAGCAATGGGAAGCTGGGCGGCAGGGCGGAGGACCACCCGCCAGGCTGAGCTTTGTCTCCCTCCTGGACCCTCCTCTTCTACTCGGGATCCAGGGCCTCAGGGCACAGCCCTCATGGTCTGATTCTCACGCCACATGCCCCCTGGCACTTCAGTCTTCTTATCTAGGTGTGAGTCAAGGTTTAGTGGCTGCCCTGGAGAAGTTTGTGACCTCCTGAGCTTTCAGTCCTCCATAAGGGATTCAGAGACACGAATTACACATTTTACAAAGCTGTCTGCCGAAAACAAACTGGAAGCATGTGGTCCATAAGGACACACCATCTGGAGGTTCTTGGGCAGAACAGCATGTTACGTACACAAGGAGGCACCAGGGTTCTTAGATGAGTTTTGGAGAAAGTAAGGAGGGTGACACTACCTTGGTGCACCTCTCAGCATCCCCTTCAGTGCCAGAGGGAGACAGAGGGAGGGTGTACATGTGTGCAAAGCAGAAGTGACCACAGCCAAAGCAGCAGAGCCCTGAGGCCATGAGCCTATACCCTGGAACCCAGCACAGCTGGGTTCAGATCCTGACTGCAGCTTACCAGCTGGACCTTCCTCACCCTCAGTTTCCTTATCTACAAAATGCAGTTAATAATGTTTTTTATCCCATAATGTTGTTGAAGGGGTTAAATAGGATAATCCATAGAGGGTTACCCTGTCGTGAAACAGTTCCTGATATTGGCTATTTCCTCCCACCCCCAACTTTTTTACTCTGCCATGATTTTGCAAATATTGTTCTCACACCTGGGCCTGGGCAGGTCTCTTTTTGCTTTCTCTCCCTGGCTCTTTCTGAAGACTAGGGTGGGCACCTCTTCCTCTGAGAATCCCCTCAGCACCTCCTCCATTCTAGATGCTCTACCCAGACCTGCCCTGGCATCCATGACTGCGGTAATCGTTGGTGAGTCTTTCTCCCCCATGGCTAGGAATTTCCTTGAGGACAGGGGCCAGATGTGAGCCATCTGTGTTCCCCAGCAGCCTGTCCCCAGTGGGCAGCTGACAATGTTTGTGGAATGAAGGGAAGGGAAGGGAAGAGGAAGGGAGGGGTGTCATGATCAGCTCACAGATCACTGGTTGAATCTAGGGCCTCAGGGCCCTGGCAATTAAAGCACAGGTCTTGACTAACACCTACAGTGTGTATGTCAGCATATGTGGGACTGAGTGTAAGTATGTGTACGTGTATATTTGTGACGTTGGGGAAAGTGTATACTGTGTGTGTGAATGAATATGTGTCTGAGAGTTTCTGTGACTGTATTCATGCGTAAACACATGTTCATTAAGATGGAGCTGGGGAGCAGGTCTTTGTCCAGTTCCTTCCCGTGTCTTTGCATCCAGCATTCTCAAAGGGACGCCGGGTGGTGCTATAGGGGACAGCAAGATGGGAAAGCAGAGCACCGTGCTTACCGGCAGAAGTTCTAGAATCAGACACAGGTGGTGCTTCCTAACTTTGGTCCAGTCGCTACTATAAGCCTCATTTTTTTCATCTGTAACACGGATATAATTGCAACATCTACCTTACAGGGTGGAGCATAGGAAGTACTTAATAAATCAATGCCAACTCATATCTTTATACCGAGTGCCACTATCAACACGCAGAGCAGATGCTTCCATGGGCTAAAGATCCTCAAAACAAAGTCAAGAGACTACTGACTAGCTATGTCCATTGACCTTCTCTGAGCCTTAGTTTCTTCTGCGAGAGGGAGCAATAAGCTGCATTTGCCTGTCTCTCAGGGCCACTGGGAGGTTGATATGTCACATGACTGCGACTGGGGCAGGGTGAAGCCAAAGCTAGGAGCAGGGTGCCCTCTACTGGCAGTATGGGGTAAAGGTTGGCTCCTGCCTGACAGAGACTGACAGCAGAGGTGGGGGTGCTGTCAGGACTCCCAGCAAATGGATCCCTGCAGAGAGGCAGTGGGCTGGGGAGGGGACTCTTACAGCGTCGCAGTGTGGGCTGCACCCTCCTTCGCCGTCTGCTGAACTCCTCCTTCAGATCTCGGCTCAGGATGTGTTCCCTGACCCTCGATCAGTCTGGGCCCCGCACCTCTGCTACACATTCTCAGAGCATCCCCTGTTCATTTTGCATTACTCTGTGGGATTATTTAGGCAATGTCTATCTCTCCATGAGGGAAAGGATCTCCTGAGAAACGAAAAGGAGTGGCAGCACCCCAGACCGCTGAATCCCTAATGCCCCTGGACTAGGCTTTTGGCAAATGTTAGAATAAAAGAATGGTGGAAGCCCTGAACTCAGGTGGAAACTGACCTAAGAGGACATCCAGCCCCCTTGGAGAAGGCTCCAGCCTCATCCAGGGACATTTGAGACCCAGATTGGAGTGGCTCCTGACCGCTACCCCAAGGACAGACAGGTCTAGAAGCTGAAGCCAAGAGACACCACAACGTGGACTCCTGGGCAGACATCTGGGAGCATTAATTAATTCCACAAACACTGGGTGCCTTCTGTGTGCCAGGCACTGAACTGGACATTATGAATACAGCAGCAGACAAAACCAGACATATTCCTGACCCTCCCAGAAGTAGTGAGACGGTCAGACACAATCAGATAATTTTAACAAAATGATATGTAATCACACACACACCCATTTTACAGATGTAAAGACAGGCTCAGAGAGGGCACTCAGCTTGTGAGGAACATTCTCTAGTATTCTGTAAGTCTGGAGACTCCACCAAGGGGAGAAATGTTGGTGGTGAGCATGCCAGCTCCTGGAATTTTCATGGGCCTCCTTACCACCCACAACGGATCAGTTTGGGATGAGAAGGGCTTGGGTGCAGGGGGAGCCCTGTTCCAAGCTCTATAAAAAATTCCTCTACCTCTGTCTTCCACTGCCTAGGAGTGACATCAAGGCAGACTCAAGGGACAGTTTACAAATCCAAGGGGGACAGAAGGGAGGAACATGGAAGGAGTTGGGGAGCAGGGTGGACACCATGATAGTATTGGGGTAGTGGGGGTTCTCCTCAAAATTGCATTATTCTGTTACATCCCTGTCAGTGAGTGTCTTCAGCCCCTGGACCCCATTTCCCCATCTCAGGGCCTCCCAATTAATCCAGAGTCTGAGCCCCGGATGCTGGAGCCAGGCCAGCCCAGAGGGCCCCTCAGCCAATGGGCGGGCTCCTTCCCACTCCGCCCCCACCCCGCCTCCGCTCTGGGGACCCGAGTGTCTACAAAAGCAAACACTGATAGGGCAGGTTCAAAGGGCTGGTGTGAAGCCACCAGCCTGGCCGGTCCCTGCCTATTGTTCGCGGGCCCCCATGCGCAGCAGGCCCAGAGCCGCTGCTGGCGCTGGGCTGCCCATGACCTGCCCGCGGTGGACTGAAGCAGGGTTGGGGGAGGAGGCACCCGGAGGAAGGACTGTCAGCAGTTGCTTGTGTATCCAGCCAGATTTTTTTTTTTTTGGGGGGGGGGCACATATATAGGAAAAATACCTGTTTGTATTCTTTTTTCTTTTATACAACTAATAACATGCTAGACGTGCTCTTCTGCGTGTTGCTTTCTTTTTCCTCTGCTTTACATTTATCCTGATGGTGGATCTTCTCTATCAGTAGATAAACATCTCCTGTTTGTTTTTTTTAATCCTCACCTGAGGATTTTTCCGTTGTTTTTCAGAGAGGTGGGGGGGGGGGGGAGAGAGAGAAACATCTCCTTGAGAGAGACACAGCCACCTTCACCTCCCGCCCACACCCTGAGGTACGTTCCTGTGGCTGGAATCAGCCCAGGACCTTCAGTCCTCAGGCCCACACTCTAGCCACCCAGCCAAACCGGCTATGGCTACCATTTTTTACGTAACAAGGCTCCTACTAAAGCACATTTAGACTGTTTCTAATATTTTGCTCTTAACATCATTTCACTCACCTGTGCTAACACCACTGGGATAAATTGCTAGAAATAGAACTGCTGGTGAAAGGGTATTTGTTTGTAACCTTGTTAGCTATTACCAGAGTGTCACCCATGAAAGTTGGACCAACACACAATCCCAAAAGCAAAGTCTGAGGGTTCCTGCTTCCCCACAGCCTCTCTAACAGTTACCACACATTTTAATTTTTATCAGTCCGATAGTAAACTTAAAAAGACAAATGATCACCACCCCAACCCCACCAGCCAACCACATCAGGAGCCTGGACTCCACCCTACCTAGCACTACTAAGAACTCCCTTCCCCTTCCTGATGTGTTTTTTTTGTTTGTTTGTTTTCCATTATATAATGATAAAAAGGGTCACCATCACCCACCAAGAAGACACAGCAATCCTAAATGCATCTGCACGAAACAGCTGCAAAATATGTGAAGCAAAACTGACAGAACTGAAAGGAGAAATAGACAAATTCATGATTGTGGTTGGAAACTTCAATGCACCTCTCACAAGTGACAGAACAACTAGACAGAAAATCAGCAAATATAGACCTCGACATCATCAACCAAGTATTTAATTGACACATATAGAACATTCCACCTAACAACAGCAGAATATACAGTCATTTCAAGTGCTCAAAGAACATATGTATACCATGATTTGCCACTCCTGGTTCATAAACAAATCTTACCAAATTTAAAATAATTGAAATCATACAGAGTGTGTGCTCTGATCACTAGGAAATCAAACTTAGAAATTAGTAACAATGATAATGGGAAAATATCCAAACATGTGAAAACTAAACAACACACTTATAGATAGTCCTCAGGTCAAAGAGTAAGTTTCAAGGGAAATAAAGAAATGCACTGATAGCCCATGGACACAGAAAACAGTTGGTGAAGGCCAGGGGTGGGGATGAATGGGGGATATCTGTAATAGTGTCAATAAAAAATAGAAAAATTAAAAAAGAAATACATTGAACTGAGTGAAAATAAAAGTATAACATTAAAATTTTGCTAAAACAGTGCTGAAAGGGATATTTAGGGCACTAAATGCATATATTAGAAAAGATAAAAAGTCTCAAATCAACAGTCTAAGCTCCCACCTCAAGAACTTAGAAAAAGCAGAGCAAAATAAACCTAAAGCAAGCATAAGGAAGTAATAAAGATAAGAGCAGAAATCAATGAGTTGAAGCAGAGAAACCATAGAGGAATTTATTAAAGCCAAGAGCCAGTTTTTTGAAAATATTGATAAAATTGCCAAACCTATAGGAAGAATGAAAAGGAGAAAAAAAAAAGACAGCTCTAGCAGTTTTTCTCAGTGGTTAGAGCACTGGCCTGAGGACTGAAGTGTCCCGGGTTCGATTCCAGCCAAGGACACGTATCTCGGTTGCAGGCTTGATCCCCAGCCATGGTCAGGGCTCATGCAGGAAGCAACCAACTAATGTGTCTCTCTCACATCCATGTTTCTCTCTCTTTCAGTCTAAAGAAGAAAAACCTCAAGATATCAGCTGATATCAGGAGAAGCACACAAGAAAATTCAACATCTGTTCATGGTTTTTAAAAACCACTAGAAAAATAGAATTAGAGGGAAATTTTCTCAACAAAGAGCATCTACAAAAAAAATCTATAGCTAACATACTTAATGGTGAAAGACTGGCCCTGGCTGGTAGCTCAGTTGGTTAGAGCGTCATCCTGATACACTAAGGTTGCAGGTCGGATCCCAGGTCGGGGCACATACGAGAATCAACGGATGAATACATCAATAAGTGGAACAACAAATCTATGTTTCTCTCTCTCTCCCCCTTCCTCTCTCACTAAAAAGTAAATAATAATAATAATAATAAATAAACCAATAAAAAAAGTTTTAAAAAACTGGTGAAAGACTGAAGGCCCCCCCCAAGACTGAATGCTTTCTGTCCCAAGAACAAGGGAAGAATGTCTGCTCTCATCACTCTTTTTCAACGCAGTATTAAAAGTTCTAGTCAGTGTAATAAGTGGAACAATGAATTAATGTTTCTCTCCCTTCCCCTCTCTCTGAAATCAATAACTAAAACAAAAACATAAAATTTTTAAAAAAGAACAACATAGAAAGGGTGAGAAGACAAACCACAAACCTGGAGAAGATATTTGCAGCATACAGTTAGCAAAGGACTAGTATCCAGAATATGTGAAGAATTCCTATTAACTGAAAAGAAAAAGCAAGCCACCTACTTTTAATTTTAAAAAAATTTAAAAAATATTTTAGAGAGAGAGGGAGAGGGAAAAAGACAAAGACACACACACACACACACACACAAGCATCAATTTGTTGTCCCACTTAGTCATGCATTCATTGATTGACTCTTGCATGTGCCCCAATTGGGGTACAAACCTGCAACCTAGGTGTATCGGGATGACGTTCTAACCAACTAAGCTACCCAGCCAGGGCTCAAACCACCTATTTTTAAATGGCCCGACATGAATGGAACCTTTATAGAGAAAGAATCCTAGATGGATTATAACATATGAATAGGTGTTCAACATCATTAGTACTCAAATAACTGCAAATTAAAACCACAATGAGATATCATTTCATACTTGTCAGATTGAAAGAAAATAAAAACTTGATAATAAAAAGTGTTAGTAATGGCAGAAAACAATGTTTAATCACTGTTTGTGGGAACATGGTTGATGCAGCCATGCTGAGGAACAGTTTCATATTACCTAGTTAGGTTGGACATGAGCATATCTGGTCACACAACTTGACTCCTAGATATATACATACACCAAAATGTCAGAGCAGGATTCTTTGCAGTAGTAAAAACTGAAACAACCCAAAGTCTACCAATAATAGAATGAATAAATAAATGGATTATAAAGAAATGGAAATAAATGGACCACAGCTTTCAACATCTACACGAATGACTCTCAAAAGCAATGTTGAAAGAGAAAAGCAAGTTGCAGAATTTATAAAGTATGATTTCACTTACAAAAAGGCAAAAAGACAATCAAACTAAACAACGTACTATTTAGCATTGGTCATATAGGTAGAAAACCCATTAAGAAAAGCAAAGAAATTATTAACACAAAATTCACTGTAGCGATAACCCCAGGGTTGGGGAGAAGGGCATGTGATTGAGGAGGGAAACAGGTGGCTCCTGGGGTAAGAGCTTTATTCCATCAACACCTGAATCACCTGGGTACATGTGGGCACAACAGCCATAAGTGTAGGTGAGAGGGCCCAGGAAGACGGAGCCTTCCTCTTGGAAAAAGGAACATCAACACTTGAAGGCGCCAGTGAAGGAGGAAGTTGCTAAGGCCTGATGAGGATCCCTGTCAACAGTGGGAGGCGAGTCAGGAAAGTGGGAGCCAAGGGCACACTGGTGGGACTGGTGCAGGCTGAGGCACATCTGTTGAATTCAGACAGTACAGTATGGTACCATTTATATAAAAGGCTTTAAACACAAAGAATTCTACGAAGCGTTTAATGATTTATACATATGTAGTAAAGGTATAAAAATGCGTACAAACTTACCAAAACTCAGGACAGTGGTTAGGTTGGAGGAGGGTGGAAGGTCTGGGATTCTACCTGGCATATTGCAATTTACTTATAATCTGTGTGGTAGCTACATTCGGCACATTTTACAGATGAGAGAACTGAGGCCCAGGAAAGTGAACAGGTTGGAATTTCACTTCCACTCGGTTTTGACATCGATTCACTGGCTTAACGAAAGATAGAACATTCTCATTCGCTCTCAGGCCTCTCAGCGACCTCCCTTCCTGACCCACAAGGGACAAAACCTGTTCTCAGCAGAGATCGAAGTTTGCTCTGGTCCCGCCCTGGTGCGCTGGGCCCCACCCCCAAGGCTCGGCCCTAGAGGGACTCATAAATATGCAAATAAGAGGAAGATATTTAAAGGCGCCGCCGCCAGGAACGGATCCCTTCCCGTTGCTGTCGGCCCAGTTCCGTTTCCTAGTACGAAGCCCGGCCCCCTTCGCTTGTGTCCATTACTCCGTGCGGAGTAGCCGTCAGCATGTCGGACAAACTGCCCTACAAAGTCGGTGAGTTCCAGGACCTGCAGCAGGCCGCCTCAGGTCCTTGTCCGCTGGAGGCCTGTGCTGGTGGCGGCCCCGGGGCCCACGCGGGGCGCTGAGGACCCCCTTGAATCGTTGGCCCGGCGTGGTCCTGGCTGCGCGAGGCCGCCTGGGGGTTGGAGTTCTCGCGCCGGGGCGAGCGGGTAGTCAGAGGGAGCCTCGGACTACAAGTCCCGGCGTACCTCGCGAGGCCCGTGCTGTGGCGCGGACTGCTTAGCCACCAAGTGGCGGCACGTTTCGCAAAGAGCCCACCGGGGCCGACGGGGAGTGTGCACCTGGCCATGGCCTGGGACCCCTGGCATCTGCCAGGACCTGCACTAGGAGGTCCGGGTCCTGCTTCAGGAGCCTAGACCGGCCTTTTGGCCAGCTAGGGGGTCCCGGACAAGTGCCAGTCCCTCTCTGAGCCTCCCGTAGGGAAGGTGGGGGCACTGGAGCCCCAATAGGCGTGTGAGGCGAGGCCTGGAAAGCGAATCCAAGGCCGGCACTAGTCCATTCACAGGGGACTTTGGGCTTGTTACTCAACCTCTGGGGTCACCCTTCTGGCCAACAGGGACAGTCGTGCAGAGAATCTCGCAGAAAATTTGGAGTGGTTAAAAAAATTCTTCCTGCTGTCGTATGGATTGAAGCTGATATACTGATAGTTTAAGTTTACTGGGCGTTTACTAGGGGATGGGCACCATCTTATACCTTTATTCTAGATTAATTCATTTTATTCTCACGGCTTTTTAGGGTAGGGACCGTTACTTTCTCATTTTACGATGAGTGTATTGAGAGGTAGGAAATAAAGATAACTTGACCACAATCTTACAGCTGGAACGAGGTGGCGCAGGATATGAACCCAGGCCCTGTAGTCCTCTGAGCACACCTCACCACCGTATGTTAGAGAACATTTGGAACAACACTATGAACTTTCAGCAAAAAGCAGTTCAGGCTGGCTAGCAGTTTTTAAAGTAAATTCAAGGACACCATTAAACCTGGAGAAAGGCATCAACATTTATGGAGCACTTGCTGTGTAGCTGATTTGCATATGTTTACAGAATAATCTTCAGAGGTGGACTCATCCCATTATACAGAGAAAGAAGCTGAGGAAGTGATTTGCAGAGATTCTGTGAAATACAGTTGACCTTTGAACAACATGCGTCCACTTATATGTGGCTTTTTTCAATAAATACACTGTTGGCCCTTCATGTCTCCAGGTTTCACATCTGTGGTATTTTCCATCAGTGGTTGGTTGAACCTGCCCATGCAGAGGGTCAATTGTATGCATTGTTTTATGCCATTTAATTAATTTTTTAAAGTTAAAAAATGTATTGATTGATTTTAGGGAAAGAGAAACATTGATTTGTTGTTCTGCTTATTTTTATATTGATTGGGTGCTGCTTTTATGTGCCCTGACTGGGGATCTAACCCACAACGTTGGCATATTGGGAGGACACTCTAACCAACTGAGCTATCCTGTCAGGGCAGTTCTATGCCATTTTACATGAGGGACTGGAGCATCCATGGATTTTGGATGCTCATGGGTGGGTCCCTGGTATCCAATCCCCTGTGGATACCAAGGGATGACTGAAGGTTTGAAGGCATCAAAAGTTATACACAGCCTGCCGGCATGGCTCAACGGTTGAGCATCAACCTATGATCCAGGAGATCATGGTTGGATTCCCAGTCAGGGCACTTGCCGGGTTTAGGGCTCTGTCCCCAGTGGGGGGCGTGCAGGAGGCAGCCAATCAAAGACTCTCTCATCATTGATTTTTTTTCTCTCTCCCTCTCCCTTCCTCTTTCTGAAATCAGTAAAGATAATTTTTTTTAAAAAAAAGTTATACACAGATTTTTTTTAATATTTATTTTTCTGTTTTTATTGATTTTAGAGAGAGAAGAAGGGAGAGAGAGAGAAACATCAATCGCCTGCCTCCTGCATGCACCACGACGGGATGGAGCCTGCAACCCAGGCATGTGCCCTGACTGGGAATTGAACCAATGACCTTTTGGTGCATGGGACAATACCCAACCAACTGAGCCACACCAGCCACTGCCAGATTTTTAAAAAATTAATTAAATTATTATTATTTTTTTTTACTTTCATGCTAAATCTTTATTTGGAAATGTATGTCACTGAGCAGGTCAGTCATCCTAAAATTGCAAGTCTTTACATTATGCAGAAAAATGCAAGAACTCGTTGCACATATTTTTGAAGTTAGCTGGGTCATTGCCCCTAACCCCTGTGTTGTTCAAGAGTCAATTGTAGTAGCTTATCAGTAGTAGCTTTTGAAGTAATGGCCAGAGTAGGCTATTGTCCCTATTTTGTGGGCGATGAAACTGAAGCCCAGAAAGGTTAAGTCAAGGTCACGTTAGTGGCAGAGTTGGGATAGAGGCTTGTCATACTATGGAGAGATCGATGGGTCAGGATTAAAGGCATTGGGTTGTGTGGGAGGAGATAAGTCTGCATTTGGAAGCTGGGGAGCTTGGCTGGGTAGGGTTGGAGGGAGGAAGCCCCCATCGAGGAGGGCGTACTGTGCCAGACCTTGCCCATATGACAGCTTTAATCCTCAGGACTCACAAGGTTGGGGATGATTATTCTCACTTTACAGATGAAGAAAGTGAGGCTAGCCCTATCTGGTTTGGCTCAGTGGTTAGAGTGTTCGATTCCGGCCAAGGGCATGTATCTCGGTTGCAGGCTTGACCCCAGCCTTGGTCGGGGCGTGTGCGAGAGGCTACCAATCAGTGTCTCTCTCACATCAATGTTTCTCTCTCTCCCTTCCACTCTTTCTGAAAGGCAATGGAAAAAATATCCTCGGGTGAGGATTAGAAAAAAGAAAGTGAGGCTCAGAGAGGGTCTTGCTATTCTTCTTGGCTTGTCCTGGCTTAGGTGTTCCTACAACTTCTTCAAGGTCCCAGCTCCTGCAGGACCAAAAACCCCAGAGCTTGGAGCGCCAGACCCTCCTATGCCCCTGTAGGTGAGGGGTCCATGGAAAACTCTGGGGCTGGCACAGCTGCCATGAGGGCAGTGCAGTTATTTTCAGCTAGAGGGACTGGTGGTAATAGAGTGGGTAGAGCTTAGCAGATTAGGACAGAGCCCATTGTCCACTGCTGCTGGGCCCCTCTTGGGAGCCTTGAGAAGGCCTCTGGCTCTAGCTCTTCCTGGCCATCAGTCCCACCTCTGCCACTGACTGGCTGTGGAACCTGGGACAGACCCCTTTCTGGGCCCTTTTCTCATTGGTAAATGCTGGGAGTTGTACTGGGTTTAGATTTGTTTCTTTTTTGTCACCCCTGACTTGTGCCAGCCCCTTTCATGGACCTTCTCTCATTCAGTCCTAACAATAGACATGGTCAGTAAACATTTGCTGACCCCTTTTCTGTGCCAGGCCCTGTTGAGCACTGGACATACAAAGGTGACTCAAGGATGAGGTTGGAACACATACAGTTAATGTAGTATTGTCTCCATTTTATAAGTGAGGAATTCCACCCACTTCTCTCTCCACAGCCACCACCCCAGTTCTGGTCACCCTTCTCACAGGTCTTCCTGGGTCTCTTGCTCCACATATACATCCAGCAACCAAAGTTTGTCTTTTCAAAAGACAAACTGTGATTCTTCCTCTTAAAACTCTGTAGGCTTCCCACCTTACTGGGAATAAAATCCTGACTTATCTTACTTCCTCTACTAGAATCATCCTGGTGCATTCCATTCCTCCAGTAGGAGTATACCAAATTTTTTCCTGTTTCCAGGTTTTTATTGAGTACCTGCTGTTTGCCAGGTCTGTATCAGATGCTTGGGGAGGAGCCACCCAGGCTAAGAGAACCACTTGGGTTAAAGCCCTGAGGTGGGAATAAGTTTCACTTGTCTGAAGACAGTAAAACTAACAGTAAGCAGATCCATGTGGTTGGGAAGTTAGGGAGGGGGAGAAGAGGGTGAAGAGGTGGGAGGACCAGGGTGGGCAGTCATGTGGGTAGGGCCTTCAGGCTGTGTAAAGAGTTAGGATTTTATTCATGGGTAAGAGGAAGCTATTGGAGGTTTGGTTTTTTACTTCAGCAGAAGAGTGGAGGTGATATAACTTAAATTTTATAAAGCATCTTCCTCTCTTCTGTGGGGAGAATAGTTAGACCAGTGAGGAGGCTGCTTCAGTAATCCAAGGTAGGAAGTTGTTGTCGGATTGCTTATATATTGGGGATTTTGAGCCAACAATATGCTGATGGATTGGAAGGGGTTGAAAGGGGAAAAGAATCGAGAAAGTTTTTGTTTGGAGCGGCTGGTCAGATGGTGTTTCATTTCCTAAAATGGGAAAATTGGGGGAGTAACATGTTTGTGGGGAGGGTAAGGAGTCATGAGGGTTCAAACTTGACAATAGATCCAATTGTGCATCTAAGTGGAGATGTTGAGCGGGCAATTGGATTACATGAGTCTCATGGTCAGGGGAGAAGTTGGACTGGAGAAAAACACGTGGGAGTCATTGCTGTAGAGAAGGTATTTAAAGGAAACGGGAGATGATGGAGCCCTGAGGGCTTCCAAACATTAGTCATTTATAGGAAGAGGAGCCAGGAAGGTAGGAGAAAAACCACACAAGGACAGTTATAGAAGCCAAAGAAAGGGTTTCAGAAGGAGGGAGTAATTAATGGGATCAGTGCTGCAGGGAGAAACGTGAACATAGGTAATTGACTATTAGATGTGGGGATCAGGCTCGTCTTGGGAGACCTTGAGAAGAGTGGCATCCATGGAATAGTGAAGTCCTCAAGGATGTGAGAGGATATGCCTGGTCTGTAGTACAGATGAGGACTAGTGGATTCCATGGAGGAAAAGTGGCATCGTTCGGCATTCTCAGTGAATTGTGGTGAGGTTGGAACAGACATGCATACAGTTAATGTAGTATTGTTCCATTGTAGTATTGATGAAAGAAAGGTCAGTTGAAGAAGAAAGGTGTTAGAGGTTTGGAGAGTAAATTTACTAAGAAAATGTAAGAGGATTGCTGGCATGTTCCTTGAGATTTGCATCTTAATAAATGAGACCCTTTGGTGTGGCTGTGATTTTTTTTCCTGCTGGACTCAATGGTTTAGGTGGGGTAGAGGGGTGGATTTAACCAGGGTGGGAGTTTTGCCATGATTTATCAGAGGATGGAAGGGTAGAAGGGATAGCAAAATCTTAAACTGTGACAGGAAGAAATTGAGAACATGAAGGCAATGCTGTCAGGGGCAGTGAAAATTGGTAGGATTAATGGATTAGAGATTCTGACCTGACTGGCTGCAACCTTATTGGAGTTGGGGCTATAGAGGGAGAGGACTGGAAAGATGGAACATGGTTAGAGTCAGTTGCTTGAAGTCAATATTTCCAAGGGAGAGTATCACTGGTGATGGGATGCCAAGGTGGGCAGGGTGAGGTAGGGGTGGTGATAGGGGGAGGGAGTGTGTGTTGAGGCTCAGTAGTAGTAGTAGTCCCTCCCATGGGGGAGGAATATTTCATTTCTGAATTGTACAGCAGGAAGCAGACTGACTTAGTTTTATTATGTTACTATTAAATTCTCTACCCAGTTACCACCTCCTTGGGTAATTGACAGGATCTAAGCTTCCCTAAAGATAGTAATCACCAGCAGCCCAGGCCCCATCCTAGACCTACTGGATCTGATTTTCCAGGAGAGATTTATAAGCCTGACAGATGACTCTTAACGGGGAAGGGACTGAGTTTTGGAATGGGCTAGCGTAACGGGGTAGGGAGGGTGAGATTATCAGGAGAGTACTGAGATAGTGAGAGCTCATAATAGTATCCTTTTTTCCTGCCTGAGAATTTAGACAAATTTGAGACATCTGGGGTGGCAGATAGAAGCCAAAATATAACTTTCATTACTAATAACATTGAAGCCAGAGGATGTAGATTAGTGTCAAAGTCCAGTGATCCTGCTAACTGTACCCCAAAACTCAGTTAACACTCATTACAGGCAAGGTGCAGGCAAGGTGCGCCTGCGAGGGTCTGTGTGTGGAAGACCGTGCTCCCTGCTGGCAAGGTGGCTACTGATTGCTTGCAAAAGGGGGAGCTGAACCGGGCATGCCCAGAGCGTCACTTACACAGATGCATTCTCTCCTTGGGGAACCATCGGGAGTGGGGAAGAAACATTTTCATATCTTTAAGAAGATCAAAGAACTGTGCTGAATCCAAGGCGTTAGTATCGTTTATGAGTATTGAATTCAGCAAGAGTGATGACTTGGAAGGTGGACAGACAACCAGGAGCTAACATCTGTAGGGAGTGAGGAGGTTGGTAGGTGGCTGCAGAAAGGGTAGTGGGACGTATATGTACATATATATAGGCTGATAGCTATTTTCAAGGGGGCGCTTACCTGTGTTATTTACACGTGCTGTGTGATTCTTTGATTGAATGTGCCCTCGTACAAGACTGTAAGCTGAGGTAGGCAGGGACCATGCCTTTCTTTTTTGCCTGCCTCGGCTCCATCAATCCGTGTGGAGTGCGTGGCAGTCAGGCACCAGGTTGCTCAGCCTAGCGTTTTGAGCCCACAAGTGGACGAGTGACCAGTGCTTGCCGGTTTGTGGGTGAGCCGCTCATGGAACTCCCATCCGCCTGCCCCGCAGCTGACATCAGCCTGGCCTCCTGGGGACGCAAGGCCCTGGACTTGGCGGAGAACGAGATGCCGGGCCTGATGCGCATGCGGGAGATGTACTCAGCTTCCAAGCCGCTGAAGGGCGCCCGCATCGCCGGCTGCCTGCACATGACCGTTGAGACAGCCGTCCTCATCGAGACCCTCGTTGCCTTGGGTGCTGAGGTGAGGTCCGCAGCTGTTCTGGGCGAAGTGGGAAATCCAGTGGGGTGCCCCCTCAGGCCCAGCTGGGCTGCAGCTGGGCCACAGCGCCGTCACTTTTTGTGGTGAGTGCTGAACACATTTTTTTTTTTTTTTCTGACTGGGAAGATGGCATCAAACTGCCCGCAATTCACACGCTCCTGACTGAGGCCCCTCCGGTGGGAAAAATTCAACCCAGTGTTGCACTGAGTTAAGGACTGGCTGGCTCTCACTGGCCCTCCTCGGGTCAGGTGCCGGCCCTGGGCCAGTCATGGCTGCCAGAAGGATGGTGTGCTCTGATTGGTTCAGCCTGGTCCTGGGTTCGTGATTGACAGCTCTCCTAACCACTGTAGGAGGCTGGGCCCAAGTTAGTTTCTCCTAAAGAAGGCAGGGCCGACCAGCCAAAACCAACTAACAGACTACGCTGGGGCTCGGTCCTTGGACCTCTTCTTTCTTTTCCATATTCACACTCTGATTTTATGACTTTAAATACTATCTACATGGTGATGACTCCCAGATAAATGTACTAGCTTAGACTTCTCCCTGGGAGCTCGAGACTTGTATATTCAGCAGCTGGTGTGTCGTCTCCACTTAGATAACAGACACATCGACCTTGACATGTCCATGTGAACTCATGATTTCTTATGCGCCCCTCACCCATCCTTTTCTGCAGTCTTCCCACAAAAGCAAATGGAAGCTCAGCCTTCCAGGTTTTCTTAGTTCAAGAACCTGGGGTCATCCCTGACTCCTTTCTCTCTCATTCCAACAACTAATCCTACAGCAAATCTGGTCAGCGCAGCCTTCAAAATACACCTGTTATCACCTCTACTACTTCTGTGACATCTCTTCTGACCTTTTTTTTTTTTTTTTTTTTTAAATATATCTTTATGATTTCAGAGAGAGGAAGGGAGAGGGAGAGAGAGAGAGATAGAAACATCAATGATGAGAGAGTCATTGATCGGCTGCAGCCCACAACCCGCGCATGTGCGCTGACCGGGAATCGAACCCTGATCGCCTGTATCCTAGGTCGACGCTCAACCGCTGAGCCACGCCCGTCTGGGCTCCTCTGACCTCTTAACAACAGCTTCTTCCCTTGTCTCCTTGCTTCCTTGTGGACCCCCGTTCTCCTCCACACAGCACCAGAGTGATGGTTTAAAACAGAAGTTGGGTCTTGTCACTGTTCTGGCTCCCTTTCCCTCACCAGCACCCCCACTCTATAGCCACAGAGCCTGCTGGGCCTAAAACACAAGCCTCTCGCCTCTAGCTCCGGGGCTTTTCCTTATCCCTGGCAGTGACCCTTGTGTTTCTGTGACCACAGCCCTGTCTTGCTGGCTCTTCTAGGTGCAATGGTCCAGCTGCAACATCTTCTCCACCCAGGACCATGCAGCAGCTGCCATTGCCAAGGCCGGCATTCCAGGTGAGTGCTGCTTGCTGCTGGGGGTGTGGGGGTGCATGAAGGGGCTCTGCTGCTCCATGTTTGCTTCACTGACTCCTGCAGTGACAGGTTTCCCTGTAGCAGGGGAGGGGAGTCATGGGCACACAGTCCTAGCCTAATGACCTATAGGAAAGAGCTGTTTTGTTCCACTGTCATCTAAAGTTCTGTGGGAGGTGCTTGTTGTCCCAGCTTAAGTCATGTGATCAAGGACAGGATGGGAACCACTTGGTATAGAGGAGGGGAAGTTCCTTAAAGAAAGGATCGGGAGGAATACTGGTCAGAAAAAGAGCCCCAGAGGTTTATTGCCTAGGGTCTGATGGTCTAGGGAACTGGGGGAAGGAAGGACCAAAACTAGGAGGAAGAACTTTCATAAGCTGTTGGAGAAAATGGCATATGTCTGCCTGGGTCTGTGGAGGGGAGTGGTTGGCTCTGATGGTGATTACATAGGACATTCATGAGTTCTAACTAGCCTCAGGTGGAGGGGAAAGTGTCAGGAGGATCTCTCCAGAGTCTGACCAGGGCTGGATAGGCATGTCTCCCTTTCCTTAGCCGTGGTTGGGCTTCATGCCCCTTTTCTGGGAAATGCCTCATTTTCAAGACTGTTGTCTGCCCCAGATAGGCAAAGGGGCATACTGCCCTGCTTGGCTTGTGGCCTTTGCTCAGAGGAGATTCAGAGGAGCCCCACACTCATGTCCCAGTCATACCATATGATGGGAGGAGCCTGGACTGGTGGTAATATCTGGCACAGAGAAAGTACTCTGCTATTAGTAATTTTTTGGCCAGACTTTGCCTGAGACCATCCACCACAAAGACTGATGGGTCTTCAAGTCCTTTCAGTGCAGAATGATCCTTGGATCTTGTCTTGTGGGTCCACCTGAGTGTGGCTCCCTGCCCCTGCAGCACTTTGGGTGTGAGCCTGGTCACTATGGGTTGATACCCTAGTCCTTGGGGCTCAGACAAAAAGTGGTAGGAAAGTAAAGAATTATCTCCAGTTACCTATATCTGGCCTCCAACCCACTTAACCCATACTATTTGTCCCATTTACAGATGAGGAAACTGAGGTTCAGAGAGGTAAAGTGATTTTCCCAAAGTCACACAGCTGGCGAGTACAGAGCCAGGATTTGAACTCCGATCTCTCTAGCTCCAAGTTGTGTTTTTATTACCACTGAGTCCTCAGAGGGGCTGGAGATGGCTGGGCAAGGGAATTAGGAAGGAGATAGTATTGGCTCTGCCCGGGTTGTTAGTTCTCTGGAGCAGATACCAGTGGGGAAGGCAGACCCTGATGTGCCACTTGCTTTCCAGTGTATGCCTGGAAGGGTGAAACCGATGAAGAGTACCTATGGTGCATTGAGCAGACGCTATACTTCAAGAATGGGCCTCTCAACATGATTCTGGACGATGGTGGTGACCTCACCAACCTCATCCATACCAAGTACCCACAGCTCTTGTCAGGTGAGTAGGGTGGGTGGGTAGGCTGGGTGCTTGCTGGCAACCTAGATGGAGCCTGCTTGCCCATGTAAAAGCAGCAGGCTGGTAGGATTCCCAGCACCTCAAACAGCAGATTCTGTGGAAGATGGGAGGACAGCAGTTTCATGCAGGCATGCTGGGGCCTGGCCTCCTGACTTCTGCCAGGGTGGCTGGGGGAGATCTGGCTGAGATGCTCATCCAAGAACAAGCATAAGCCAGGGCTGGGAATGAGTCAGATTTGTTAAGCAGGGTCAGATTTGTTAGAGAGGAAAGTGGGGTGTGGGCGTCAGTTGGTGCAAAGGCCCTGAGGCAGGAAAGGACTTACTCTTCAAGAAACAGCATGGTAGCGTCCTTCACTGGGAGGAAGTATTTATTGAAGGCCAGATGTGTGAGTACTTACTAGGCTAAGATAAAAGAATTTGGCTTGATCCTAAGAGCAATGGAAATAATTAGAGGGTTTTGAAAAGATTTCTCTAAAAACATACATGTTCAAAATGCCTGCTGTGTGGAGGAAGTGTTGCAGCTGGGAGATCAGGCGAGTAATGATGGTAGCAGGGACTAGGGCAGTGGCAGTGGGAATGGAGAGTTCTCAAGTGTCCTGGCGACGATGCTGACTCCTCCCTCATGCTTGCCTGGATGATTGGTGGACTGTGGTATCAGTCACAGGGATGTGAACCCAGAAAGAGGAGTGGCTTTAGAGGACAAAGATGAGGAATTTGGGTGAGTAGATGGTATGGGCTCTTGGGGCTCCGTTCCAGAGTCTCCTCCCACACACACTCCAATCCCTTGGGTAGCCCCTTCCTGGCCTGAGGCTCACCCCTTCCCCTCTTTTCCAGGCATCCGAGGCATCTCTGAGGAGACCACGACAGGGGTCCACAACTTATACAAGATGATGGCCAACGGGATCTTGAAGGTTCCTGCCATTAACGTCAATGACTCTGTCACAAAGGTGAGCCTGTAGGGCAATGACAGTTCCAGCTGTTGGCTCCCAGTGCAGCTTGGGAGTAGGTCCCTGAGGAAGGACCCTGGGAAGTCTGCAGGCTAGGGACTTGAAGGCCTCATTTGAGGGGAGGAAGGAGATTGTAGACTGTGGGTAATTAATGTATTAAAGAGGGGACAAAAAGCACAGTGAGAGTGGCGCATCAGGAGCTTTAAAGTGAAGCAGATTCTTTGACTGGGCAATCTCTTCTAGTAATTGATTCTGAAGAAGGCTTCTGGACCGGCAGAGAAAGGCTAGCAAGAAGGGCTAATTAGGGTGAGAGGCATAGGGCATAAGCTTGTGGGGAAAAGTCATAGATGATCAGCCCAAGGCCCACCAGGCCAAGATGCTGAGAGTGGGTCTGGGTCCCCAGGGCCTTGCCTGCTCCCATTGTCCCTTTGCCCCCTCTCCTTTCAGAGCAAATTTGACAACCTCTATGGCTGCCGGGAGTCCCTCATAGATGGCATCAAGCGGGCCACAGACGTGATGATTGCGGGCAAGGTGGCGGTGGTAGCGGGATATGGCGACGTGGGCAAGGGTTGTGCCCAGGCCCTGAGGGGTTTTGGGGCCCGAGTCATCATCACCGAGATTGACCCCATCAATGCACTGCAGGCTGCCATGGAGGGTATGATAGGGTGAGGGTTGGCTGTCAGTCACTGGAGCCAGAGGAAAGGCAGGGCCACCCTGGGTGCCCCATGGCCACTGTTTCTGCACAGGCTATGAGGTGACCACCATGGACGAGGCCTGTCAGGAGGGCAACATCTTTGTCACCACCACAGGCTGTGTTGACATCATCCTTGGCAGGTAGGTGCCAGGTAGGGGGTCCTGGGGAGTGAGAGAAGGGGCTAGCTTGGGGCTGCTCTTTGCCCCTAATGGTTTCCCATGGGTTTGGACTCCCCATAGGCACTTTGAGCAGATGAAGGATGACGCCATCGTGTGTAACATTGGACATTTTGATGTGGAGATTGATGTCAAGTGGCTGAATGAGAATGCTGTGGAGAAAGTGAACATCAAGCCCCAGGTGAGCAGCCCAGTCCTTCCAGCAGGGTGGGCAGATGTAGGGCTGAGAAGGGTATGCTCACGGGGTGGCCATCAGGGGAAGGCAGATGAGGCAGCTCTGGCAACCTGGGCAGTGGGATAGGGAAGAAGACGGCCTGGATTCAGGGCACTTAAGTCAGCATCTCGGAGGGAGGCCAGGGCATTCTGTTTTTCAAAGGTCCCAAGATGTTCTGATGAGCAGCCAAGGTTTAGCATCACTACATTCAGCTTTTACTGAGCATGATGATTGAGAACATGGGATCTGTCCTCAGACTGTCCAGACTCAGATTGCAGCTACTTCTTAGTGTTTGGCTCTGGACAAGTTTAACCCTTTAAATTTTAGTTTCTTTATTTGTAAAATAGGGATAATAATGGTACTTAAACCATAGGGTTGTTGTTAGTCATATGTATATATATACACACATAATTATATATATAGTTACATGTGTGCTCTTAGCTCAGGGCACATGGCAATAATAACAACAATAACAACATTAGCTAGTACTTACTGAATACTTAGTATGTGCCAAGCTGTGTGTCAAGTGCTTTATATGTGTCAGCTCATTAAATTCTCACAGCAGACCTGTGAGGTCTGTAGCTCAGAGCTGCTTGATAAGTATTGCCTATTATTATTAATTGAGTGTGACAGGGCCTGTGCTAGAGGCTGTTCTAGGGCAGTCCAGGCCCTTCACAGCTGCTGTTGGAGATAGGGAGGCCTGCTGGACAAGAGGGTAGGAGGAGGCAGGGGTGGACATTGGGAGCATTGCCCCACTAGCCCTCACTGCTGCTCTGTCCACTTGCAGGTGGACCGCTACCGGCTAAAGAATGGGCACCGCATTATCCTGCTGGCCGAGGGCCGGCTGGTCAACCTGGGCTGCGCGATGGGTCACCCCAGCTTCGTGATGAGCAACTCCTTCACCAACCAGGTGCTGGCGCAGATTGAACTGTGGACCCATCCAGACAAGTACTCTGTTGGGGTCCACTTCCTGCCCAAGAAGGTGGGTATCCACCTCCGACCCAGGCCAAGGGTCATGTGTCTGGGCTCCCCACACAGGGCTTGCCAGAGTTTACTTGAGAGGTCCTCACAGGGTATTACACAGGGCAGAAATAATTTTCTTCATTTAGCAGTAGAAGAAACTCAGGCCCAAAGTAGGGAATGCCTCCCAGAGTGGTAGGGCTGGGTGATGAGAAGAGCATGGGCTTTGTAGGGCGACCTACCCAGGTTTAAATCTAAGTCTTAGCACTTAGCAGCTGTATAACTGGGGCAAGTTACTTAACTTCTCTGTGCTTCTATTTCCTCCTCTGTAAAATAAAGGTAATACTACCTCTTTTAAGGATTATGAGGATTCCCTTAGATCAGGGGTCACAAACCCACATGCCCAGGGGTACTGGGCAGGTAAATGAGTTGACTGGGCTGGGTAAGGACTAATAGATGAGCACATACCCCAGTGAAGGGGTCAGCTAACTGTCATTAACCTGAAACCAAGGCCCATTGGACCAGGGCTCCTGACATTTCAAGAGAAGCCAGATATTAAGATCTTTGTATGAAATATTTAATTTTTAAATATAGGCAACTTGTTACCTTTTGTTTTGTTTTTTTAAATGTATCTTTATTGATTTCCGAGAGAGGAAAGGGAGAGAGAGAGATAGAAACATCAGTGATGAGAGAGTCATTGATCGGCTGCCTCCTGCACGCCCCCAACTGGGGATTGGGCCCACAACCCCAGCATGTGCCCTGACAAGGAATTGAACCCCGATTGCCTGGATCCTAGGTCGACGCTCAACCACTGAGCCATGCCCGGCCAGGCTTGTTACCGTTTTTAAAAATAACCAGGTGGGTCAACTTGGACATGTTTGTAAGCCAAATGCAGCCTTCAGGCTATAGAATTGTGGCCTTGGAATGAGATGATACCACTAACACGCTGAGCATAGAACCTGACAATGCTATGGGAACGTGGTCAGGGTAACCATGACAGTGAGGTCTTTCTGACATCAAACCCAGTGCTCATTCTAACACCCCATGCAATGTGCACACCCCCAGCAATCAGAATTGCTATGTTTTAGTCCTGGCTTTTTTTGCCAGTGTCATGGGTGAACTTGGCTTTGCCATTTAGCCTGTCTTGGCCTCAGTTTCCCTATCAGCTAATTGGTAAGAGTAGCTCTTGCTTATCTAGCATTTGGCTACTGGAGAGGTTGTGGTGGAGTCTCCATACCACTCCCCCTACCCCTTGAAAGGCTGGTTCTTCCAAGTGAAGTAGGAAAAGGCCCAGGTGTCCTCTTGTGGCCTGGGGCATAGGGCATCGGCCCCCAGAGCCAGCTCCTTTCCCCCTAGTCTTCCTTGGGCACTTCCCTTGGACCAGATGCTTTACCCATAAGGGCCTCTGGGCTGTCCTGTTCTGTGTAGTCTGCAAGGTTCCCAGCCTTGTGGGGTTAAAAAAGTCTCATTTGACCTCAATCTGATTCCAGTTGGAGGAAATATGGCTGTGAATTCGGTGAGAAATTAAACAGACCTTTGAAATGAGGTTAGGGCTGGAAGTAAAGAGGCAAAGATCTCATATCCCACCCCAGCATATGGCCCCATTCTTACCTCCCTCATCACTGCCAAGGTATGGACTGGGGACGAGACATTCTCAGCTTCATGCCTGACACATACTGTGTGGGCAACGACAGAGAGAGCAGCCGCCATTTATTAAGGTGTCTACTTGCACCAAGAAGTGTAACACTGATCTTTGTAATAGCCATGAGAGATCCATCCTACAAATGAGGAAACTAAGGTTCAGAGATTGACTTGCTCCCACAGCTGTCAAGTATTGAGCCAGGAGTAGAACCCAACTCTACTGTCTGTCCACACTGTTAACCATTATGACACACTGCTTTCTGGGGTGAGTGCAGGGAGAAGGAAGAAGTGTGTTCAGGTCTAGGCCAGGCCAAGTGAAGGGAGTATTTAGTGTGTACTCTGGTGGTTGGAGACCTTCATTCTGCTTCCAGAACTAGCATGGACTTGGGGCTGGGCTCTGCTCATGCCTTTGCCTTCTCCCCAGTTTCTTCATCTGTTATATAGAAGAATAAACCCTACCCTCCTTAGGGGTATTTGTGAGGCTCTAATGAGACAATGGATTTGAAATCACTTGGAAATGTAAAAGTTCTTGGGGCTCAGCTGTGGAACAAAGCTGTTGTGTCATCATGGGATGGGACTTGGGGCATTAGGGGCAGAAAGAGGCCCTACGCAGAGCCAGAAGCTGAGAAAGTTGACCCTTCTCTAAGTACAACCACTTGCCCTTCTTCTGAGACCCCTTTTATGTATTTCAGCACTGGTAAGACTTAAAAATTGGTTTTATCTAACCCTAGCCTCTGTCCTTCTTAGTTTCTGTTCCATCTCTTCAAAGCTGCCTTGGAGGCCATAAGTTGAGATACTTGAGACAAGTTTTCGGGTGTGAGAGCCAGAAGGACCTGGGTTCAAGTCCTAGCTCTATCAATAACTAGCTGTGTGACCTTGGACAAGTCATTTCACCTTTCTGAGCCTTCATTTCTACATTTATGAACGGAGGATGGCAATTTTTTATTAGTCAGGATCCTTTTGGTGGCATGTGGTAGATAGAAACCCTGTTTAAACTGGTGTGTTAGTTATTTATTGCTATATAACAATTTAACCCCAAAACTTAATTGCTTAAAACAATAAATGTTTATTATTTCAGTTTTTGTGGGCCAGGAATTTTAGAGCACCTTAGTGGGGTGGTAATGACTTGAGGTCCTTTATGGTCCTTTCTGAAGTCTAGACTGGCTGGGAGAGCCACTTCACCTCACTGTTGGCAGGAGGACTCAGTTCCTTGTCACATTGGTCCTTCCATAGGGCCACTTAAGTGTCCTCATGAGATGACAGCTGGCCTTTCACCAGAGTGAGTAGTCCAGGGGAGCAAAGGAGCTAGCTGCAGTGTCTTTTAGAACCTAGTCTCTAAGTCACACACCATCACTTCTGCTATTTTCCTGTTCATTAGAAGTGAGTCACTTAAGGGGTAAGGAATTAGGCTGCACCTCTTGGAGAAAGGATTATTATGAATTTCTAGACAAAGAATTTAAGGACATATTTTAAAACAATCACAACCAATTTAATCTAAAAAGGAAGTCTATTGGCTATACAGGGTGGGGTGAAAGTAGGTTCAAAGATGTCCATATGAAAAATAATACAATAACTAATAATAATACAAGAATAAACTGTGTTTCACGTACTCACGACTGTAAACTACTTTTGCCCCACTCTGTGTAGTGGAGGAGTCTAAGATTCAGACAGTGGACCCAGGGATTCAGTGTTATTAGAGCTCTGTGTTTCTCTGTCTTGGCTCTTTTTTTTCCTTACATTCACTTCACTTGTCAATTGGACTTACCACTAGCAAGCTGAGACTGATACCCTCCTTGTTTAGGAATCCTGGTGGACTTGAAGAGACCCTTTCTCTACCTGTTATGGAAAATGCCCTTTCCATAGATAAATTCCAGAGAAGCATTTTGGTTAGCTACTTGGGTTGGTGGAAGGTGGGGAAGGAGATGTAACTGATGGTCCCACCAGGGTTACTTGGAGAGAAGGAGGTAGCGTGGTTCCCTTTGGAGGAAGGGGAGCTGGGAAGTCAACAACACACCCACTGAGGGTGACGGAGGATAGGATGAGGTAATGTGTGTGGCGCATGGCAGATACCCCAACTGAGTAGTTCTTGATGCAGGTAAGGGGTTCCAGAGCATGGTACTGAGTCTACATCTTCCTGTGTTTCTCCGCAGCTGGATGAAGCAGTAGCTGAAGCCCACCTGCGCAAGCTGAATGTGAAGCTGACCAAGCTGACTGAGAAGCAGGCCCAGTACCTGGGCATGCCCCGTGATGGCCCCTTCAAGCCCGATCACTACCGCTACTGAGAACCAGGCCTGCCCTTTTTGCCTTCTAGCTGCTGTCCTTGTCCAGGTCCCACATCTCCCCAAGAGTAAATGGCGCCAACTTTGAGAATGGTTTGTGAATGTCCCCCATTGACTCCCTGTGGCTGGTCACTCAATCTTTGGGCTCCACTACATCCCTCATACTGTTCCATGCGTGACAGGGCAATTTGAGAAGGTAATTGAGCCCTTCCTCAAGCCCTGGTCACAGTGGAGGTATATGGGAGATACCCACAGGGAACCATGAGCTCAGGGGTTTTAGAAGTAGTGGGCACAACGCCTGTGCACTTTATTATCTAAGCCCTCACCTGGCCTATGGATGTTGTACCCATGTTCTTGGTTTATAGGTTCACTGGTTCCTCAGCCCATGGCAAATGAGGAGGAGCTATATCAATGGGCAGGGAGGAACTGTTGGAGTTTGAATGCTCCTGAGAGCCTGGCTTAGTGCTGGGCATTCTCTTAAACCTCAGAACAATGAGGTTGGTACTTTCAGTCCCCTATTTTATAGGGGTTATAAAATATACTGTTATGGGACAGTGGAGAAAGAACAAGAGAAGTGACAGCCAGAGGTTGAGATGGGCCAGAGAATCTTAAAAGCAGGCATAGATCTGCCACCACTTTGTAATGGTTCCTATCACAACCCTGGATCAAAAAGAGATTAATTTGGTTTATAAAGTTTATATAATGCTTATAATGTTAGAGCAGGAAGGTAGGTAAATAAAAATTTTGGTGCCTAAAAGAATTTTGAGCCTTTATTATATAGATACTGTAATCCATTGCCAACAATGTATGCCTTAAGGGGTGATATTTGTGTGCTGATGAAGACACAGAGTTGGGGGGTGGGGTGGGGAAGGTAGAAGAGGGTATAGGAGGGATAAATGGTGGTGGGGAAAAAATAAAGGGAAAAAAAAAAAGACGGGGTTGTCTGCAGTTTGGGGTTTTAACCCTTGGGCTTGGAAGGATGGGTAAAGTGAAGAGAACTTTTATCTCTTTAAGCATGTTTCTTGTAAACAGCTTGTTTTTAACCCAATCTAAGACTATCATTTAATAGGTGAATTGAACCCTTTATATTTATTGTAACTTATGTTTGTATTTATTTTCTGTACCATAGTTTTTATGTCCCAATTCATATTTTCTTTTTCTCCCCATTTCCACTTTGGACTGATCCAGTATTCCTTGGGGAACTATTGTTTATTGAGCACCTACTGGGTGCTAGGGGCTTTGTAGTTGATTTTTTTTATTTTCACAACAAGCTTAGTACTAATATCTTAATTTTATAGATGAGAGTAGAGAGAGACTCAGGGAGGTTAAGTGTCTTTCCTAATTTCAAAGTTTTTAAGAGGCCTCATCATGAATGAAATCACAAAAAGTTGAGCTCCTCCCTCCTATTTGCCTAAATGGTCATTTACTGAACTCCTAATCTGGTCTAGGAAATTAAAGCAAAATAAGAACCCACCTGGGAATGATAACTGGAAACTATTCTAAGGGTCATCTACTGGATGGAAGGCCTGATGGGGATGGTTGAGGCCTGACCCCAGCCTGCTGGGATCTCAAGCTAGAGGGAGAAGGCAGGCACACAACCAGCTTTGCCATATCCTGGTACATCTCTTTATCTGCCCAGCTTAGAGAGTGCCTGGCAGCAGTAGGAGAAAGGCAGCAGGGAAGAGGTGGTACTTAAAATCAATTTTGAAAGAAATGAAGACTTAACAGAAGGAATTGAAAGCAAGGGCATTCCAGGCAGCAGAACAGTTTAAGCAGGAGGAGGTAGGGGGTAGGAAAGAGTTGTTTGGCTGTAGTATAGGGGGAGTTATGAGATAGAAGACTAGGAAGGTGGCCTGGGGGACAGGAAGGAGAGGCCTTAGACATCAAGATGAGACCTTTGACTTTAATCCTTGAGCTGCAGACTCCTGAAATGTCCCTTATTAATTGAACATTCCACACTTGTGGCTTGTTCATTTTTGTATTCTCAGCCTCTGGCTATGAGGTGATATTACTCCTATGCTAGTAATGAGGACAGGTCCGGAGAGGCCAAGTGCTGACCCTAGATTTTGCAGTAAGTTATATGCATATCTGATATGACTCCACTGTAAATAATTTACAAACTTTGGTAGTTAAATGATTATTAGTAACAAATGACATGGGACCCACTTCTTAACTGATCATGACACCAGTGGTCAAAACAGACCAAGATTCACTACTGTGCCCACTGCTATTTCTTGCACACTTAATTGTGTGCAGGCCTTATGCTAAGTAAGTGCTTATTTCTTCATGACTACCTTATAGGGACTTGAATTCTTGTTTTACAAATCAGGAAGCTGAGGCTCTGAGAGACACCATGAGAGTGAACTGGTTTTTGTACTAGGTAGGGCTCTCAGCCCAAAATCCAAGCCTTTTCCACACCCACAGGCCCTGGTTTAGGAGGAAGGGAGCCTGGTTTCAGACCCTCCAGCATGTGGAGCAGTAACTCTAGAACTGTAACCCAGTTCCCCTAAAGGCAAGACTGCCACCAGAGAGTGCTGCCTACAGTGCCACCTCAGCCATGTACCATGGTGGTCTTTGGAACAATGACTTTTCAGTAGAAAAGAGGGGGAGGCTACTGTTCATCTGAGTCAGAGAGATTAAATGCCTTATTTCACACCATAGCCATGCTGCTCCCTCCAGTGGGCCCCTGCCTGTGTGTAGGCATACTCCCTTCCCTCAAGTCTGTCTCTTCCCAGACACAGGAACTACCTTTCCAGATGTTCCCATCGTGAGATCCCATGTAGTCCCCCCAACCCCCCACGGTCCCCCAGGGATTCTGGCTTATTGTGTTATCCAGGCCTTTTCCCCTGTCCTCTTTGGAGATGTCCTGCCAGTCTGGTCTCAGCCTTACCTCTGATCTCAGGTCTGGTAATCCGTCACATGGGTGACACTGACTAGGCACCCACAATGAAAGATGATGTGTCTCCTAAGCCCCCGACCCTACTCCTGACGTCTGGGCTCTGCCATCAAAGCTTCTTGGGGAAAGAAGGAATTGGCCATGGGTCCTGTGGTATCTAGCCTGGCCATGGCTGGATTTTTTATTTTATTTTTCAGGAAAAGGAACCATTTGTAAAATTATTTTAGCCTCTACCGGGGCCAATGGTCATGGACCACTGGACCATAAGTTCTGTAAGGAGAGGATCCATACTGGACTTGTTCACAGTATTCACAGCACCTGGCACATAGTAGGTGCTCAGTACACATTTGCTGAATGAATGCATAGGTTGGTCTTCCATGTAGTTGTCTGGACCCAGCAGCTAAGTGGTTTTTTATCACTAATGGACTGGGTCTTTGGCTTTGCATCCCTGGCTCCATCTCTAGGGGCCAAGTGGTGCCTGGTTGGTGAGCAGTGTCTGGAAAACACAGGAGCAGTGGCTGCAATATGTTCCCAATATTCTCATTAATGATGACATTATCAGCAGCAGCTGTGGTACAAGGTACAAAAGGTTCTTGTCCTATGGGCTTGCAGCCTAAATGATAATAAAACAAGCAACTGGCAGGCACAAGAAGCATCACTATCTCAGTTATAACAACAGTAGGAGCTTCCTATTTTATAGACAAGTAAAAGGAAGCCCAGAGAAACACAGATTGCCCAGTGTGCAGAATTGTGTTGCCAGCCTAGCCCGAAACACCCATCTTTTTTCTTGCACTCTATCCAGGTAGTTCCCGCTCTATCCTGTCCAGGTTCTGAGGTTTGCCTCCTATTGCATACTGGCTGTGTCACTGCAGGTACAACCCCGTCTTCGGTTGGGACAAGGTCCTTGGAAAGGAGGGAATTTTAAGGAATTTGAAGGATGGAAGATTGTCAGTGGACAAGTGGGCCAGGGGAGGTGGCTTCAGCTGTGCTGGCCCTTGAGCCCCACTGTCCTCACCTCCAAGGACAGAGATACATGGTAGTTATCAGGGCTGAGGCAACTGCTCCACATTTTTCTGTCAGCCGCTAGAATCTTTCCTGTACACAGTCCTTTTAAAAGTCATCTTACGGCCCTAGCCGGTTTGGCACAGTGGTTAGAATGTCAGCCCAAAGACTGAAGGGTCTCGTGTCCAGTTCCAGCCAAGGGCACGGACCCGGGCCCCGGTCAGGGTGCGTGCAGGAGGCAACCAATTGATGTCTCTCTCATATCAATGTTTCTCTCTTCCTTCCATTCTCTCTGAAAAAGCAATGGAAAAAATATCCTTGGGTGAGGATTAATAAATTAATAAATAATAAATAAAATCTTATGGCCCTGGCCCATGTGACTCAGTTGCTTGGGCGTCATCCAGTGCACTGAAAGGTTGCTGGTTCGACTCCGGTCAGGGCAAATGCCCAATTGCAGGCTTGATTCCCAATAGGGAGTATGTGGGAGGCAGCCAATCGATGTTTTACTCTCACACTCACATAGATGATTCTCTTCCTCTCTCTAAAAATAAAAAAATGTATGTTAAAAAATAATAAATAAAATCATCTTATGCCAGTTTGCAACTTCCTGTTTCTTGCTTATAGTGATTCCTTGAGGAAGAGCTGCAGCTGCTGGAGTGCACTGACAGGTGGCATCAGCTTTTCTCCCTACTGGCAGTTCAAGTAGATGATGTCATTCACAGCCCTTGAACCTCAAGGTGCTGGGGGTTTCTATGTGGTCCCTTACCTTGGCTGGTCCTCCCTCACAGACCCTGCTCCCATCTCTATCCCTTCTCTCCCCAAAGCAGTATCCCAGGTGCTGCTCTTCCCAGGGTCCTTCAAAAGATATGCCATACTCAGTTTCTCACAGCCTCAGAGAATCTCTAAGAATGAAATTTCAGGCAATGGCTTGGGACATTTTAGGTGACACGTCCCAATAATCCAAGATAAAGGTTCCTTCCTACCTTAAAAATAAAAGTCAGTTATTTTACCTGATTGGGTAGTTCAGTTGGTTAGAGCATCATCCAGATAAGCCAAGGTTTCAGGTTCAATCCCCAGTCAGGGGACATATAATAAATGGAACAACAAATAGATGTTTCTTTCTCCTTTCTCTTTCCTCCTCTCTCTAAAATCAATATATATTTTTTTAAGTCAGTTATTTTACCAGCAAAAATGGGTTTATTCAAGAACAGCAAAGAGTTGCAAATCAGGGCAAGCAAGATACAACAAAAGCCATAGAGGAAGTCAACAAATGAGGAAAGGGACCTTATTTTATGGAGAAAGAAAGTTGGGAGAGGTTGTTTTGAACAAAAGTCCATTGGAGAAAAGAGATTTAAGGGAGATGATGGTTTCTCATTGGCAGAGTTGCTGGGGTAGTCAATTTCTTGTAGGAAATGTAATGTACATCTTTTTCTGTTGACCTATAACTGATTCCTGTTCATTCTTCTGTCGGGGTCTATAACTGACAATTTGCCATCCAGTGGTAGTACTGTGTTAGAGCTTCCCTTTCTGGCCTCTGGACTCCATTTTAGTGGTTTCCTTTTATTTTCAGATCACCAAGCCCAAGACCAATGCCTGGAAACTGGCTAACAGAGTTGGGGTATGAGTGAGGAAGGATTCCTGAACACCTGCTTTTTACTTGGGAGCCCCAACTCAGGGTTTAAAATGCCTGGGGACCAATGGTCAGTTTATTTAGCTTGGGAGAGGGAGAAACCCCTTTCAGGCCCCTGCATCTCTGGGAATCCCTGGAAAAAAAGGGAGGAGTGGGCATAAGTGGCACCTTTGTTTGGTAGCCTCCTAAGGCAGAGCCTTCTGGCTATAGGGACCCATGGCATCGCCCATTCACAACCAGCCACCCCAGGTTTATCTGCAGATCCTCCCAGAACAGAAAGCCCAGTAAGACTGTGTATGGAGTTGTAGTCTTTCTTGTTCTCAGGGGTGAAGTGGGAGAGCTCCTTTAGAAGGGTGAAAGACTGAATGGTATAGTTCCTTAATGTTTGCTTTCTGTCTGGTCTGCATTCCCTGGGTTTGTCATCTTCGGGTGTTCCCACGTTTAAAGGTAGGGGGCAGCATTGTCTCCAGCTGTTGGATCTGGATAAACGCTTAAGAGGAGTACAGCCGTAGGGCCGCGGTAATCGGGTTTCCCCCTGGCCCCAGAGATAGCCCGTTCGCAGCACGCCGGACTTCCCTTGTGAAGTGGACTCCGCGAAGGGAAAAGGATCTTCCAGGTCCTTTAAAGAAACAGCCACACTTTCAATCAGCCTGCGTATGCTATTTGGAGTTTAGCCCAGCCCAAACCACATCTTCTGAAGCCCCGCCTCCTAAAAGCTACACCCAACTCATTAGCCACGCCCCCACCCAGTCCTGAGAAGCCACACCTACTAGAGGTCACCTGCCCCTGCAGCGCCCGCGGGAGAAGGAGAGCGGCCACCTGAAGCCCCGCCCCGCGGGCGGCAGGGCGGCGGGGCGCTCGGGAGTAGGGGCTGAGCACGTGGCAGGAGCGGGCGCTGCGGAAGAAGCGGCGCAGGCTGCAGGCTTCCGGGTCACCGCAGGCAGGCGCCCGCTGTTGGCAGCTGTCGCGGGTGGCTCTGCAGGGAACCGGTGGCTAGGGCCGTAGCCGCGTCACCTTAATCGAAGCCTTTTTCTGCGGGGAAATGCTGGGGCTGCCCAAGTCGCCCAATCCCACCCCACCCATCCTCACCTTTGCCTGTGAACTCGCTGGGATATGGAAGCCCCTGACCCGACATACCCACCTGCTGCCCAAAGGGCACCCCAGGGCACCCCACCCGCCCCCTCCCCACCTGTTCCCTAATCAGTCCCTCTGCCTCCATCCTTGTCAAAACTGACCTGGCCCGGTCTGGCTCTCTTCCTTCCCTTGGGGACCACACTCAGCTCCACAGTTTTTAATTACCATCTGTCTTCTCCGTTCCCGTGCATCTGCAACCCCCCTCAGTTCTGCCTTCACAACAAACCCGAGTCCACCACTTCACTTCTGCTACCCTGGGCCAGGCCCCTGTGTTCTGTGCTGCTCTGGGCCCCTTACAGTCAACCCTTCAGTGCTCCAAAGAAACCTCTCCAAAGACCTATGATGGCATTCCACTCTGCTTTAAGGCCCCCCAATGGTTTTTCTTTGCATTTAGAATAAAACATAAACTTTACTTTGGCCCTGAGGCTCTCTGTGATCCCCTCCCCCCTCAAGTCTTTACCACACTGTCCCATTGGCCTTCCTTCTGTGCACCAAATGTAGAAAAAGCGTTCCTGTTGCAGGGCCTTTGAACTGGAACTGAATTTTCAAAGTTTATTTAATTTTAGCTCTAGCCAGTGTGGCTCAGCGGGTGGGCGTTGTCCTGTGCACTGAAACTTTGTCCTGTGCACTGAAACTTTGCCCCTTCTAGTACCCATTGGGGCACAGGCCGCGTGGCCAGCTCCATCAGATCATAACGCAGCCCATCTGACATCAATGTTTCTCTCTCTCCCTCTTCCTTCCTCTCTAAAAAAATCAATAAAAAGCTTTACAATTTTTTATTTAGCACTGCTCAACGTGGCTCTGTGGCTGAGCATTGACCTAGGACCCAGGAGATTGCAGTTCGATTCCTGGTCAGGGCACATGCCCAGGTTGTGGGCTCTGTCCCCAGTGGGGGGTGTACAAGAGGCAGCAGATCAATGACTCTCATCATTGATGTTTCTCTCTCTCTCTTTCCCTCTCTCTTCCTCTCTCTGAAATCAATAAAGATATATTTTATTTATTTATTTATTCTTGTCAGGGGCACATACCTCAGTTGAAAGCTCCATTCCCGGCCCTGTCGGGGCACGTGCAGGAGGTGGCCAGTCGATGCTTCTCTCTCACATCCATGTTTCTCTTTCTGTCTCTCCCCTGCCCTTCCACTCTCTGAAAACCAATGGAAAAAATATCCTTGAGTGAGGATTACAAAAAAAAAAAAAGGAATGGAAATCTCAGTCACTGGCCTTGGCTATGCTCACCTGGCTACCACTGGCCTGATGACTCAAAGGAAGCCACCCTCTAGGGCAAGAAATTCAAGGAGACTGCCAAAGGGGAAAGGCGGCAGAGGATGGAGAGAAAAGGCACCCCTGTCTACTACACAGAACCACCTGGAGAGGGAGGACCCTGCAAGAGCACAGAGGTGAGTGTGGGAGTACTCCAGGAGCTGCACCCCAAACTGGAAGGAGGCTGAGGAAATTAGAGAGGTCCTTGCTCGAGAATAACTCACAATATCATCCAAGACACTGTACTGTTTAGCCACCCCTTTGCTCCTGCCTGCCCAAGGCATTTCTTTCAGTTGTACCACAGCTCTAGCGCTGTTCTCCCTTTTATGCTAGTTATTTGTCTTACCTGCAGGACCAAAGGTTCTTTAAAGACAGGAACTCTGTTATTCATCTATACTGAGCATACAAAAAACTGATTCAGTTCAGAGAAGCATTTACTGAGGCCTTATTTTGTGCTGCACATAATACTAGGTATTGGATCAGGGAGTAGAGGGGAGCGGGTGGGCATGGAGATAAATACGTCTGTCACAGGCTCTTCCCTTCAGTCTAAAATAGGATTTATACCACTTTCTACCTCAAACTATCTTCCCTTAACCAGCCAGATTCCATAGCATGTCTTATGGACTACTAGGGTAAAGTGCAAATGCTCTGTCATGATTAAGTTTGTAGCAATTAGTATCACTGGATTAGTTTTCTTTTCCTTTTTTAAAAAATATATTTTTATTGATTTCAGAGAGAGGAAGGGAGAGAGAGATAGAAACATCAATGGTGAGAGAGTCATTGATGGTTTGCCTCCTGCACACCCCCTCCGGGCATTGAGCCAGCAACCTGGGCATGTGCCCTGATGGGGAATCAACTGGTAACCTCCCCGTTCATAGGTAGATACTCAGCTACTGAGCCACACCGGCCAGGCTGGATTAGTTTTCTGTTTTCCTACCCAAGGGTAGTATTCTGAGGAGGTGAAAAGAGGAAGAAGCAAAGAAATAAGGATCCAGAGAGCTTTGGGACATGGCGTTAGGAAGCAGAATCTGCTGAGGGTGAGTGGGACACCCAAAAGCAAGAAGGGGCTACTAAAAAGGGCCGGAGAAGCCTTTGTCATAAATTTGGCTCACTTCTCAAGACTGCCTCTTTGTGGTCAAAAGATTTATCTTGTGTGCCTTAAGTCCTTTAAAATTTATTGGGACTTATTTTATGACCCATTATATTGTCAATCATGGCAACTATTCTCTGTGTACCTAAAAAGAATGTGCATTTTTTGGTTCCTGTGAAATATGTACAGGAGACTATAAGACTAGGACAATGAATTCTGGAAAGTGAGACCCTTTATAGCCACGGTTTTAAAAACAGATTTAATAAAAAATTAATCTTTAAAGGCTGTCAGTGTTTAGTAGAAGCAGGATGCAGATGACAAAGAAATTATGAATTAGAACTACTTATGGGCCTTTCAATTTTGTACAAGCCTCAAGTAAAGAATTTCTACAGTGTTAAAGACAAGAGTGCACAGTTACTGAAGGTCAATTACTTGTTCCAACAAGTTGCACTTTTGGGTGATAGTCTCTCTGACTCACATTCTAGAGACTTGTCTTTCAGAATCTTTGCTGTCACTAAAAGGAAGATCTCTCGGTATAAGAATGCTGGTTTGGTGTGGTCTTGTTATGGAGGTGCATTTTGGCTATCTGCCTTTCAATTGTACTAAAAGTAAAACTATCTCAAGGTCCATGCAAAGAAGAATAAACTCGAAGCCATGCCACATAAACCCCATTCTTTATATCATTATAATTAAAACTCCAGCACAATGCAATTTCACATTCTTGTCACCTAGTTGAATAGTTTCTTATGTAATCACTGCTTAAAGCATTAGCCAAAGATCCAAAAGACATTTCTTTGTGTATGATCCTTGAACTTCAATCCAAGATAAAACACCCCCCCCCCATGAAAATTCTCTGTATTTTCTGTTCAGTTTTTTTTGTAAACCTAAAACTGCTCCAAAAAGTAAAGTCTATTAAACTTTTTAAAATCTTAAAAAAGAGAGAATGTATTCTGTTGTTGCTGGGTGGATTAGTCTATAGATACCAGTTAGGTGAAATACCAGTAAATAGTGTTGCTCAAGTCCGCCATATCCTTACTGACATTTTTTCTATTTGCTCTATTGATTATTAAAATGGAGTTGTTAAAATCTCTTACTATAATTGTGTATTTGGTTCTTTCTCCTTGCAAGTCTCTCAGTTTTTGTTTCATGAATCTCTGTTGTTAGGTATATAAATTTTAAAGATTGTTATATCCTCTTGATGAATTGACCTCTTTCTTATTATTCCTAGTAATATTCTTTGCGTTGTAATCTACTTTACTTGATATTAAAAGAGCCATTTCAACCTTATTTTGTTAGTACTAGTATATCCTTTCCCATTCTTTAACCTTTAACTTACTTGTGTTGTTTTGTATTGAAAGTCAGCTTCTTGGAGGAAGTTTGTAGTTGGGTCTTGCTTTTCTATCTAATCTGACAATTTCTGCCTTTTGATATTGATGTTTAGGACACTTACATCTAATGTGATTATTGATATAACCGAGTTTAAATTTACCATTTTGTTCATTTTCTTTTTCTTTTTTTAAATATGTCTTTATTGATTTCAGAGAGAGGAAGGGAGAGGAAGAGAGATAGAGACATCATGATTCAGCATATTGTGGAACTGCCCTGGGTGTACAGTTCAAGGGAAAGATTTATGGAGTAGGCTCTCAACTCTGAGGCACAGAGGCTCTACCCACTTCTCATAGCAAAGGGCTGCCTGGAATGTTCCTCCCATTTATGGGTTTGCCTGGGCTGTAAAGCAAAGGCATCTGCTCCAAACTCTTCTGCATGGACATGGGGACATTTGGACATAGATTTTCCCCCCAAATGCTGCCTTTTGCATGGAGCCACTGAAGTGGTAGGTTGTGGGGGTGGCAAGGAGGCAGTAGACAGTGAGAATTAGGAGTCCACCTTTTCTCAGGTGGCTATTCCAGTTGCAGGCATGCAGCATCTCCTTCCCAGCTTGTCCATAAACAATACCTACTCACGTATTAGTAAGGACAGGAACTCACTGGAACTAACACATGCCCTGGCATTTAAAGTCTCCAAGCAGATTCAATTCTAGCCTTGCCACACTAGGTGCACATAGTTTATCCTATTAGAAGGAGTCATTAGTATGAGTTTCTTTTTAATGCTTGTGGAGATTCTACCTCAGGAGCAACTTGGAAAAAATAAAAAACTCCTTCTTAGAGAACTTATATCTATTTAGATCCAGAGTAAACAAGCAGATAAAGGACTGCTTGCTCAATATTTCTAAGATGTGGGGTAATAGGAACCATTTTCATTTGGGGGGCATCTGGTCAGGAGGCCCTTAAAAGGAGTAGGTAGTCTCA
This sequence comes from Miniopterus natalensis, assembly GCF_054644295.1. Taxonomy (NCBI): domain Eukaryota; kingdom Metazoa; phylum Chordata; class Mammalia; order Chiroptera; family Miniopteridae; genus Miniopterus; species Miniopterus natalensis. The sequence goes on from NC_142087.1 coordinate 12,924,579, forward strand.
GTCTTCCAGGCTTTATTGTTTGAACTTCCACCAGTCTGAGCCAGAGAGTCCAAGTGGGACAGGAGTCCAAGGATAGAAGACCCCTTAGGCAGGAGGGCTGTAGTGTGAGTATAGAGCTGCTGGGATTGGGGTAGGCACATCCCCCATAACCTAAAAATCTTGTCCCCTGGTTAGCCTTCCTTCTTCTAATTTTTCAGGCCCTGTGATCTTTACTATAAAGCAAACCATATGATTTTGATTCTGACTCCTGGCTTACTGAGAGTGTTTCATGTCTCCAGTGGCAGGAAGCCCTCCAGCCTCTTTAAGCAGTTGCTCTGGCATCTAAGAGAGGAAGGCAGCTTTTTTGGATTTTCTCAGCAGCTGGACATGGTAGCCCAGTGGAGAGCAGCGCTCAGTGGAGGGTAACAAGAATGACTGTAAGGTGGGGAGACACTCCTGGGATTCACAGAGGTGGACTCCAGGCTCAGGCATCTGTGGGGTTTTGTCCAAAGAACTGGCTTTTCCCCCCCTCATTCTATTCCCGGATTTCTGTCTGTGTCTTCCCTGGGAGACCAGGACCTAGCCCTTCTGAAGAGATAGGGGAAGGAAGTATTGTCTGACATAAGGGACTACACAAAGCTTCTAATCCTAGAGACTGGTGTTCAGTCACCGAAATGACTGTAGTCAGGTAAACGTCAGTGAGCTTCAGTGGGATTTGCTGGAAGAAAATTCTGTGATTTGAGTGGTAGGAAAGGTGAAGGCGAGAGGAAGCCAGTCACTTCTCAGAAGGAATCAATGCTACTCCGTATAAAGGGGTAAGAGATGGTAACAGGCTAAGAAAAACCTTAATAATTTTGTTTATTTATATAATGCTCTATAATTTTCAGTCATTTGTTTTTGTACCCGGGCCTGTGCATTTGCTGACTTTTCCTCTTGAAATTTTTTTTTTTAGCAGATCCCCATATGGCCATCTCTTTCTCGTCCCCCAGGTTTCAAATGTCTCCTCCTCAGAAACGGCTTTCCTGGCAAACTCTTTCATGTGATTCCCACCTCACTGCCTATCACGTCACTTTGTTCTCTTCTGAGAATTTATCATTACTTGAAATTACTTTGTTTACTTGTTTTGGTCTAGCTACCCAACCATAATGTAACCTCCATGAAAATATCCCATCTGTCTTGTTCAGTGTTATACCCTCAATATCTAGAATAGTGCCTGCAGAGCAGCGGGTGTTCAATGAATAAATGCTGAATGAGGGAATATATGAGTGGAGTGTTAGGGTTGGGAAAGCTAGCCAAAGAAAGCTAGGTAAAATTGGAATGGGATGCATATGGCCAGAAAGAAAAGAAATAATCAGGAGAGGAAATTGAGACCAGTAACCAAAATCTTCTGAGAAGTGGGAATAAATAAAAATAAAAAAAACAACCACATTTTGTTTGATACCTCCCAACTTTCATTATATTCAATAAACTTTTGGTAAGTACTTACATGTGGTCTGCATTATGCTAACTGCTGCGGAGACACAGATGAACAAAGTCGTAGGTTGAAAAGGATGGGGAGAGGAAGTAAAGTCAGGAGTTGCTCTCTCCTGAGTTCTCAAGCCATTCACCGAATTCACCATCTGATAAGGAGACATAAAAAACAGCTATGTAAAAATGGGGCAAGGACCATGAGGAGTGTTGGTGAATTTCAATAAGGGGAACATGTCAGGGGAAACTACAGAGGAGGTAACATTTGATTTGGGCCTTGCAGATAAGTAAAGAGTTCATTAGGTGGAGAGGGAGAGTATTCCAGGCAAGGAAACAGCATGAGCCAAGGCATGGAGGCATGAAAGTACTTGCTATGCTTGGAAAACAGCCAGCAGAACAAATTATTCCCTGTGATGAGAGTAGCGTGTGCATGGGGAAATGACTACACATGAGGCTAGAAACATGGGTGGAATGAAGTGGTGAAGGGCTGGCCTTATTATGGGACATTCCACTGAATGTGCATTTAGCTACATAGGAACCACCTAGATTTTGGAGTGAAATTCTTGGATCAGCCCAGCTGGAATGGCTCAGTGGTTGAGTGTTGACCCACGAACCAGGAGATCACGGCTCGATTCCAGGTCAAGGCCCATGCTTGGGGTTGTGGGCTCAACCTCCAGTAGGTGGTGTGCAGGAGGCAGCCAATCAATGACTCTCATCATTGATGTTTCTATATCTCTCTCCTTCTCCCTTCCTCTCTCTGAAATCAATAAAAACATATTAAAAAAAAAATTCTTGGATCCTCATATGATGAACAGTGTTATGTTAGCAAATTCTCTCCATCTGTGACAAATGTCAATCAAAGGCCTCTTGGCTTGATGCCCAGAAATCTCAGTGTACCTCATAGGTGTGGCCTCAATACAGTCCAGCTGAGGGTTTGGGAGAAGTGCTAGGCCAGGGTGTAAGGCCCTTAACACTCACCCAAGGTCAGGATGAGATGCTTTCATCCTATCAATGGTCTCACACAGCGAGCCCCAGGCCATTCCCCACATACTCCAAACCACAAGACTTCCAGAAAGCTAAGACAGGGGAAGCAGCCCAGGGACTAGGGTGAGACAACGAAGGCATGCATCTTTGTTTTTTTTTAAGTTTTATTGATTCTTTTAGAGAGAGAGGAAAGGAGAGGGAGAGAGAAATAAACACCTATGTGAGATCGATACATTGATTGGCTGCCTCCTGACACCCCCAACTGGAGATTGCACCTGTACCACGGCGTGTGCCCTGACTGGGAATTCAACCAGCAAACTCTCGGTGCAAGGGACGACACCCAACCAACTGAGCCACACCGGCCAGGGAGGAAGGCATGCATCTTGAGTGCAAAATTCAAGGGGCTGCTGAAATAATGACATTTTAATAAAACATTAAAAACTAAAAATCTATTCAAGTGAAATCAATGATCAAGTGAACTCTCCTCTGTTATTCTATTATCCAGCTCACTATTCAAAGGTCATATGTGGTCTTGGGGTAAATCTCTCATGGGTTCTTCAAACTTCTCCCTGAGATCAGGAAATGGGAAGCCTAATTAAGCCAGCCCTAGGGAACTGAAATGTGGAAGTATCAGCACCACCCACCCCAGTTAATCTGGGATCTACACAGAAGATGGGGGAGCCTACATTTGTTGCTTACTTGAAGCACTCCCCTGAGGCTGGAATATCATCAATGTGGATCTCTACCCATAACTTGGCCTACTGCCTTTTCCTGGAGAGGCTTCACACCCTGGGAACAAAGTATGAAATAAGCCTTGCTTCAGTGTTTGATGGGTTAATCTGCTTGAGGAATTAACTGTCTTATTTTCTGTGGTGTCAGCCATTTCTGTGCTTCGTGAAAGAATGAACCATTCATATCTTCCTTCACACACCCCCTCCCAAAAGAGCAACCAGGGCCTTTTGTTCTGGAGATCAGACCTTCTTTCACTTCAGAAAAAAGAAAAAAAAAATCAAGAGGCTTTTGTTTTTGAAAGCAGCCCAAGGTCTTAGAGGTGATAAAGTTGTGCTGTCTGAGAGAAAAGGAGGCTTTTAGGATTAGAGGAGGGCAGAAAGAGAATTTCCTGAGCCTGGCTCTGAAGGGGGTGGTGCTAGAGTCTCCTTGTGCGGTCAGATCCTGCTCCTCCTAGTCCCCCACAGACCTCTGGGACAGTAGGACCTTGAATGCAGATGACTGTGCGCTCAGGGAGGTGCGCAAAGGCATAGCTATTTGAAAGCCCCAGCAGAGGTCTCCGTGGCCCCGCTAGGTCTAGAGAAGGAGACCTAGAATAGAACATTGTCACTGGCAAAGAGCACCAAGGGTGGCAGGCACTGACAGGAAGACATCTCCCAAATACCTGTAAGCTCCTGAAAAAGGACCAAGGTTGGACCAAGGCGGATGGGAGCCAAGGATATTTAGAAAACTGAGGAAATGTGACATTTAGATGATATGTCCTTAATGATACAAAGTTATTCCTGTCGACAGTGTTTAACACCATCCTTCATACTTTCAAGTATGTAAGCTTCTTGGCTCAAAGAAACCTCCAGCTTGATTTGTTTAACCCTGTTTCTCAGAAGTGAGAGGCTGGAAGTGTTCCCGGATTTATGTATGTAGGCGTGCATGCTGCTCTGTGAGCGTGCTTCACACCTGAGCACCATCTAGTCCCTCTCCCTCCCTTGCCAAGTCAATGGGAGTCTGAGTCAAAGGTAAATTTGGCCAAGGGATATGCCCCGTAAGTGGGAGGAAAGGGAGCTGGGCAGAGTGGCACACAAGACAGGGATTGCTCATTAGTGGGGATCCTCAAACCTTGCTGTGAAACCCATCTGCCAGTCTGCCCTGCCGCTAGGTTGCCACACCAGAGCTCTGCTCCACACTTTGGGGAGAAGATTGAGATGTCTTCTTTCAGTTGGAGCTCTTTGGAGAAGACCCAGCAGCAGGAAAGAAGGAGAGAACCTAGGACCTATAATCACCAAATTGGGGACTGGAATGTTTAAGGAATGTCTTTTTGCAATGTTACTATGTAGTTTTGGCATAAACTTAAAATATATTCAGAAACATCAATTCACTAGCTAAAATGCTCAGGGATTTAGGGCAAGAGAATGCTAAGTAACTGAGGTTTAGCTAAAATGATTTTTCAGTTTTTACCATTGAAGACATATTTTAAAAGCTAAGACTACTTTTCTGACATTTGGTGATTCAGTTATTGGGGGCTTAGTTCATGCCATGCACTATACTATGAAAAGGATGTAAGACGCTGTCTCTGCCTGCCACGAGTTAATAGGTCAGTTAACAGCATTTTCGCCCAGCCGGCGTGGCTCGGCGGTTGAGCATCCACCCATGAACAAGGAGGTCACAGTTTGATTCCTGGTCAGGGCACATGCCCGGGTTGCAGGCTCATTCCCCAGTAGGGAGCATACAGGGGGCAGCCGATCAACGACTCTCTCATTATTGATGTTTCTATCTCTCTCTCCCTCTCCCTTCCTCTCTCTGAAATCAAGAAGAACATATTAAAAAAATTTTTTAAAGTAGCAGTATTTTTAAAAATATATTTTTATTGATTTTGAGAGAGAGAGGAAGGGAGAGGGAGAGAGAGAGAAACATCGATGTGAGAGCAAAACATCACTCGGCTGCCCCCTGCACATCTCTGCATGTGGACTGGCAAACTTTTGGTGCACAGGATGACATCCAACCAACTAAACCACACCAGACAGGGCCTGAGGATGCTTTTATTAATTCTTAGAGAGGAAGCGGGGAGAGAGAGGGCAGGGGGAGAGGGAGAGAGAGGAAGGAGAGAAACATTGATCAGTCGCTTCCTGCACATTGCTTCTCGTACACACCCTGACCAGGATTGAACCTGAACCTAGGTATGTGCCCTGATGAGGAATCAAATCCGAAACTTTTGGTTTACAGGACAACACTCCAACCAGCTGAGCCACCCAGCCAGGGCTAAATCTTTCTTCTTTTTTATTTAATCCTCACCCGAGGGTATTTTTTCATTGCTTTGCAGAGAGAGTGGAAGAGAGAGAGAAACATCGATGTGAGAGAGACACAGATTGGTTGCCTCCCGCACACGCCCAGACCAGGCTGGGGATCGAGCCTGCAACTGAGGTACGTGCCCTTGGCCGGAATTGAACCCAGGACCCTTCAGACCGAGGACTGATGCTCTAACCACCGAGCCAAACCGGCCAGGGCAAAATCTTTCCTCTTCTTAAATGTAAGTACTTAGAGATATAAACTCCCTAAAGACTGCCATAGCTGCATTCCATAAACTTTGATATGTAGTTTTATCATTCCCTTCAAAATATTTTCTGATTTCTTTTTATTTCCTCCTTGTCCCATGGATTAGTAAAAGACATGTTTGCTTAATTTTAAAATATCTGGAGATTTTCCCAGATACTTTTTCACTTGACCTTAGCAAAAGGCCGAGAAGCAATCCCCAGATTCTTTTTCATATTGATTCTAATGTGATTATGTTGTGGCTATATAATAGGTAAAAATAGCATACTTTGTATTGTTTCAAACTTTAAAATTGTATTGATACTTATTTTATGGTGTGGCATATGGTCTGTATTAATATTACAGATGTACCTGAAAAGTGTATATTTTTCAGTTTTGGGTGAAGACTTCAATAAATGGCAATTAGCTCCAGTTGGTTTACACTGTTAGTCATGTTTTCCTTACTGATTTTGTGACTACTTGTTCTGTCAATTACCAAGAGAAGGGTGTTGAGAACTCCAGCTGTAATTGCATGTTTGTTTACATTCTCCTTCCATCTGCCAGTTTTACTTCATATATTTGGAAACTTTGCTATTTTATGAATACACATTTAGAACCACAGCCATTTTTTATACATTAACAAGTGTCCTCTTTATCTCTGGCAATGATCCTTTATCCTGAAGTGTATTTTATCAGATATTAATATAGTCACTTTGGCTTTCTTAGGGTTACTGTTACATGAACCCTCCTCTTTAACTTCCTGGTTTTCTTACTGCTTCTTGCATGGGGCTGCTATTTCTGCTTGTACCTTTATTCCATTACTCCTCTGGAAGGGCCTCTCGAAGGTCTCCATCGTAGCCCTATGATTCCTGCAAGGCCAAGCTCCAATCCTACTTACTTCCCAAGGCCTTCTCCTCCTTCCTTCTCCCTTTCCCTGTGTTATTACAGCTTCCTGCTTTGAAATCTCTTTTGTCACTTTAAATATGCTGCCTATTTTTTCATTTTTATGTTTCATATTTAGATTCCTTTTCTCACCATAGAACAAGAGTTCTCAAACTGTGATCCAAGGATCCCTTGGGGTCCCTACCTTTTAGTGAGTATATGAGGTCGAAACTGTTTTCAAAACAATACTAAGATATTATTTGCCTTTTTCACTCTGATTTTTTCATAGGTGGAATTTTCTAGATGCTGCATGACATATGATATCACAACAGGTTAAATGCAGCAGACATGGGAATCTAGTTGTCTTTTATCAAGCCAGACATTAGAGATCACAGAAATGTAAAACAATGCCAATCTTTTCATTAATTTTCTGTTTTTTGTTTTTTTTTTTACATCGTGGTTCCGTTTTGCAATTATGAATAAAACTGCTATATTTCTGTTTAATGGCATAGACAAACTTAGTCTCCTTTTTTTTAATCCTCACCTGAGGATATTTTTTCAATTTCCATTGCAGAGAGTGGCGGGGGAGAGAGAGAGAAACATCAATGTGAGAGACACATTGATTGGTTGCCTCCTGCACACATCCCGACAGGGGCTGGGGATCCAGCCTGAAACCGAGATACGTGCCCTTGGCCAGAATGAAACCCGGGATCCTTCAGTCTGTGGGCCAATGCTCTACCAAGCCAAACCGGCCAGGGCAATTTGGTCTTTTTGTAAAACTGTACGACCCTTACTTATATTACTGGGAGAGAAAACTTCTGGTCATTAAGTATATTTACAAATTCTGCCTTCTAAATAGATCCTAAAATTCACATTCCAAGTTTTGCAAGACGGCCATGATATGCAAAATGTAAAGTCATCATGTTGAAGTTTCTCTTTTACCTATGCTATCAAAATGCCTCCTTAAAGCCATCTTGATAGCCTTGCTGGTGTGAATGCATCCCATAAGTAAACTGGTGCAGTCTATTCCTCTGCTGCAGGGTTTCTCAAGCTGGGGGAATTTTAAAGGAGATTATGTGTAGTTTAAGAAAGATATTCAGTATACTGAAAGAGACATAGGTTTTAAAAACCGGAAAAATGTGGTCATCCTCACAGATTTTGACCATTTTTCACAATTTTTTGTTTTTGAAAGTATAGTTTTCATAAAACTATGGTATTTATGTTGTTGTAGGCATATTATTGTTATTTTTAAATAAGTAAATATTTAAAGTTTCTCATTCTCAACTTCTAATATGATAAATATTACTAGATAAAACTCACATAAACAAAAGCTCTTTGGGATCCTCAAATTTTGTGGAGTATAAGGAGGTCCTGATGTCAGACCGGTGTGGTGGCTCAGTGGTTGAGCGTTGACCCAGGCACCAGGAGTCGCTGGTTCAATTCCTGGTCAGGGCACATGCCCGGGTAGCGGGCTCAATCCCCCTGCAGGGATTGTGCAGGAGGCAGCCCATCAATGTTGATGTTTCTCTCTCACTGATGTTTGTCTCTCTTTCTCCCTTCCTCTCTTTCTAAAATCAATAAAAACATTTAAAAAAAAAGAGGTCCTGAGACTAAAAGTCTGAGAATTTAAAGAGGGCAGGAAGCAGGTCTTATACCTCTGTGAATCTCCATTGCCATGCATGTTGTAATATTTCAATAAATATTATTTGATTATGAAAATGTGGAAATTTGGAGCATAGATGTAAGTCAAAGTAATTTTTTTAAGGGGACATTTTGTCATCATCTTAAATGTTACATTTTTACTTCCTAGGTACAAACTATACCTAGCTATACTTTACTTGTTTCTTCTGCTGCATGTTCGTGGATGAAATAAAAAAATGAGTAAAGGACACTATTAAATCTGAGGGAGCTCCTGGGCTGTCAACATAGGGGAGAAGATATGATTCAGAAAAGTTTGAACCCTACAAAAAATTTACTGGGAATGTTAATTTGCAGAAACCCCCATTATAGAATGAGAAAGCTTTAGTTATGAGGGAAAAACAGTGTCATAAAAAATGCCCAAGATTAAGGAGAAACAGCTGCATTAAAGAGCACCAACAATTTGATTTTAATTGCATAGAAGATAATTGGCCCCAATTGGCCTGTGAAAGATTCATAAACAAAAGAACACCAGGGGGGAAAAACCCAAATAATGGTGCAAGAACTGTTAAAGCAAGACAATGAGATTCATTTCAGCCTAAATTATCCCTTAAGTCACACTGTCTGCAAACTAGGAAAACATTTCAATTAAAGTTTTCTAAACCTATCTTGGAGCTTTATTTAAGAAGCTGTAAATATATGAGATTTTTTTTTTTACTTTTTAAAAAATGTTTTGACTTTTTGAAGAGAGAGGGGGGAAGAGGGGCAGAGAAAGAAACATCGATCAGCTGCCTCCTGCATGCTCCTTACTGAGGATCAAGCCTGAAACCTGGGCATGTGCCCTGACCAGGAATCTAACAACCTCTTGGTGCATAGGATGACACTCAACTGAGTCACACCGGCCGGGCTGTGAGATTTGTAATTCTCATCCTTAACAGGAGATTTTATATTTCCCTATTCTTTGACCTAAGAGTCTCATCATTTTGGTGTGAAAGCTTCTGAAAACATCCAAAAATATTTGACCAGTTTTAGATTACGGACTTTAATTAAACTGATTGAATCAAAGCCTTTCTCTAAAACCCAATTTTCATCAAGTCTTTACTATCTATCTCAGAGACCAGTAAACTTTCTGTAAAGGCTTTGTGGGCCATAAGATCTCTGTGGCAACTCTGTCTTTGTCAGAAAGCAGCCACAGAAATATAGGGTTTCCCAAAAAATGTATGCACACACTTTGAATAATTATAAAGACAGTGTTTATTAAAATACATTTCATTTTAAAAATTGAGCTATCAGCTGTTAAAGTGTGTATACATTTTTTGGGGCCGGAATGAGCAGACATGCATCCCTCACCAGAAATAGCCTCTTCCCTTCATCCTGCCTTTCCAAGTCCTACCCATCGTTTGGGAACTGGCTATACTTTCTTCATGAAGCTTTTACGGGTAACTCCAATAAACATGCCTCTCTCCCTTTTCTCAACCCTTCATGATTATCCATAGCCCTTACTATAGCAAAATATTCTGAAATTTTTTTCAGATCACTTAGCCAATGACAACACTATAATACATCAACTTATGTAGGTCCCTATCTTCTCTAGGCAAATCTTGCCTGGAGGGCAGGAGCTTACAGAGATAGATTTACTGAAAAGCTAATTTAACTTTCAATTTAGGGAACTTACTAGCTTAGGTCACTGTACTTAATTCTGTAATTTAACTTTCAATTTAGGGAACTTACTAGCTTAGGTCACTGTACTTAATTTTGTATTTATAATTGTAGATTCTTTTACTTACAGAGGGCCTTCAAATTTATGTGTTTCAGGAGCCACAAAACCTAGATCTGCCTCTGGGCCCACTACAAGGTTGGTACAGCAGAGATTCCTTTCATTTTGGGTAGGGGAGCACCTGTGACACCCCAAACTAAATGTGATGCCTCAAATAAAATGGCCTAAATAGTTAGAGTTTTATTCTTCTCAAATATCTGGGGATATTATTTTCTAGTATTCCTCCAGAACTTCACTATAAAGAAAACTCATAATGTCATTTTATACCATAGGTATAGATGGACACTAAAGACTTTCTCTCTCTCTCTCTCTCTCAAGGTAATAGATGTAAATAAAAGTCGTGATTAAAAGAAAAAGTCACATGGAAATATAAGGCTCCTAAAAACTATAGCAGGTGTATATTTTCACACACACAGAGTCTTTTTTTTATGAACCTTTTGTTTGTTTGTTTGGTTTTGTTGTTAAATATATCTTTATTGATTCCAGAGAGAGGAAAGGGAGAGAGAGAGAGAAACATCAATGATGAGAGATTCATTGATTGAGCCCACAACCTGGGCATGTGCCCTGACCGGGAATCGAACCCTGATCACCTGGATCCCAGGTGGACGCTCAACAGCTGAGCCACGCCCGGCCGGGCACACAGAGTCTTAATAACAACAAAAAAAGCAGTGTTCTCCCCAAAGCCTGAGACACCCTCCAGAATCTTTTCCTTGCTTCTTTTTTTTTTCATATTTACCAATATTTTCCTAAATAAAATATTTATACTATTTCTTGATTTGTAAATTTTTTAACATTTTAAAAATTGATTTTGAGAGAGAGAGGAAGGGAGCAGGAATGAGAAAAACATCAATGTGAGAGCAAAACATCGATTGCACACCATTGACTGGGGACTGAGCCCACAACCTGGGTATGTCAGGACCCAGAATCGAACAGGCAACCCTTTAGTACACGGGATGATGCCCAACCGAGCCACATAAGCCAGGGTATTGATTTGTAAATTTTGAACAGTACTTAAAAAAGATCAAGATTCAACACCTTATACTTTTCCTCCCTTCAGCCTCCCAATATTGTTATATCACAATATTTTAAATTAATCAATGTTGCATGTTAACCTTATTGTGGGTTTTTAAGTATGGCTTACTTCTGAATATATAGTTGTATTACATTTTCCTTCTTATACAACCTTTAGTTCTTCTTGAAATTAATAATTGACTCAGTTTTTGCCAAATTTTCTTTATCAGTATCACTAATTCTTCTAGATTCTCCAATAGAAATGTAAAATGCCTGTATCATTTACAACACTGCCAAATATGTCAGATAATCTATCAGTTTCACTGGAAATACTCCCCTGGAGCACTCCTTTCTTCAGTCTGCCATATAGCTGTCATCTTGGTTTTTCCTTTTGCCTCTTTTCCTAAAACCTGTCTTTGTCTTTCTTGCTCCAGTAGAGCATATTTTCCAAGTGTCCCAGGAAAAGTTAGGGAGGGGAGTAGTAAATTTTTGATCCTAGCATGCTTGAAAATATCTTCAGTTGTCCCTTGTACTTGATAACATGATTTCACATAGAATTCTAGGTTGAAAATACTCTCAGAATTTTGAAAGTTCTATTTCATCATCTTCTAGCCACCAGTGTTAATGATGAATTGTTACTCTTATTACCTACCCTTTCATAATAATCCATTTTCCTTTCCCTGCTCCTCTTCACCTCCTATCACCAAACTTTTTTACTTTCTCTTTATCCCTTGTGTTTAGAAAGTTCATGACGATGTGCCACAGTGTTCTTGCTTTGGGGTTTTCCCCTTCCTTATGCTGGGCACTCAGCAGGCTCTGTCAATCTGGAAGCTCATGTCCTTCAGTTATCAGAGATCTCGTAGTTTCTTTGATAATTTCCTTCCCTTCATTTCTTCTCTATTTCTGGAACTCCTAATAGCTTAACGTTAGACCTTGTGAATTCACCTTCTATCTTTTCTCTTACTTTTCATTTCTGTCCTTTTGTTCTATTTTCTAAGAGATTTCCTTAATTCTTCTATATGTTAATACTTCTATCAATTACTTATTTTTGCTACTATATTTTTAATTTTTCAGTGCTTTCTGATTGTTCCTCTCTTGGAGCATCTTGTTTTGCTTTATGGATGCATTATTTTATACTGTCTCTCAGAGGATGCTTATTGTTTTTTAAAAGACATTCTTCTCTCTATATTGTCTGTTTCCTCTCACTTTTTTCTTTTCCATTTCAATTTGATGCTGTCTTTCTTGGTGAAGGTTTCTCTCAACTACTTGGTGATCCTTTGCTGTCCCTTCTTATTTAAGAGTGAGTCAAGCCCGCCTGGCGTGGCTCAGCAGTTGAGCATCTGACCTATGATCCAGGACATCACGATCCGATTCCCAGTCAGGGCACTAATATCAGTACCTATGGATCTTTCTTCTGGAGTTATTCAATTTTAAGTTTGTCCCAAAATTAATTCTCTGCTATTCTGCCTGAAGAATATAAGCCTTGCTGTTAGAATTCTTGGAGTAAAACAGAGCAAGATGATCAGGTGAGTTCATCATTAGTACATAGACATTCATCTGGTCTCTGTTTTCAGTGTGGTATCCAGCCTCCCCAGCTATAATCGTTAGCTGTGCCTAGTATATCAGTCTGAGTCTTATCTAGTTAAATTTTTCCCCCCACAGAATAAACCCCCAGGATTCTGCCAAGGAGATGGAGAGCTAGTTGCCTCATTAAGCAGGATGAGGAAGGGAACAGGTAGTTTCTTATACAGACTTTCAGTCAACTCCCTTCTTTTCAGCCCCCCTTGTATTTCCTCTGCTTCTGTAGTGCCTGCTCCTTCCAATTCCTGACATTCTAGTGTTCTGCACTATGAAACTGCTTGCCTCTTGTTAGTATACCCCTCTCAAGCATTTGGAATTCAGTTTTCTCAGCTCAACTTTCCATCTTCCAAAAATGTGCTGATATCCCTCATTTGCTATTGTCTTTCTTATTCTCCTTGTCCTCACGAGCTGGTAACTTTAAAAATATTAACTCACTGTAATTTCAGTGACTTGAGAATGAGAATAGAAATAAACATGTGTTTAATGTGTCCATGTAAAACAAGAGTTGCAAGACTGTCAAGATGCTCATTCTTTTGCTCCTGTAAAGTGTGTCAGAACTAGAAAATTCAGAGGTAAAATTCCACTCATGAGGCTTATGTGGAAATAGCCTGGTCGGAGAATTGTAGTATCTGTTTTCAAGTCCTGTTACTATCATTTCTTGGTTGGCTGATGTCAGGTTAAGTTACATTTTCTGACTGCTTCTTCATGTGTTAACATGGTGATAATCATCCCTACACAGCCTATCTTACTTGTAATGACCAAATAAGATAATTGATATAAATGCACAAATATACGTCAATATATATCATTTATCATTAACCAACAGACAAAGTCAAATATATTTTGAGAGGCAGTGTAACAGAGTAGAAAGAGTATGAGCTTCAGAGTTACAAAGACCTGGACTCAAATTCCATCTCTGTCATTCACTGTGTGATCTTGGGTCACTTAACCTCTCTGAGCTTCATTTTCCTATTTATAAAATGAGTATAATATTATTAACCTGACAAGGCTGTTGTGAGGATTAAATGAGATAATACATGAAACACATCTGGTGTAGGATCCTGATACTTGGTATGTATGTTAATTCTTCAGATGTTAATTCTTCCTTATTCCAATTTGGGACCAGCTTTCTTACGCTCACATGAAAACCCTGAGCTTGTATTTCCTCAATTAATGCTAAACCGCATCAGTAATTAGCATCTTAGGTCATCAACAGTCCTCATAAAGGCTGTTTTATTTGCTGCTTTCCTGGGACCAAATTATGAGGCAAGCAGCTCAAATTGAAAGAATTCAGCATACATATCCTTTGAAGTGGTAACAGGTTATTGCTGAGGCATCGTTAGGAGTATTTTGTTGTGAAATAAGACGCGAAACTTACAATGAATATTAAAAGATATCAGGGACACTGGAATACTGGAAAAATAATACTCGAAAAATTATCTTAAGAGTAATTGGTTGTTGTTTTTTCCTTTCTATTTGATCCTCACACAAACCCAGAAGCTGGGCAGGCTTTATTATCCCGTTTAAAGATGAACAAATCAAGGCCTGAGTAGAAAAGTGACTTCCTCAAGATTTACTAGTCATCAGGGAACAACCAAGAACTCCGATCTCTCCATTCAATGGTTTTTTTAAACAATATTGTGGTTAAATACACATAACATAAAAGTATTCATCTATGACTGAACATGGGCTGCTTCCACCTCTTGCCTACTGTGAATAATGCTGCTATGAACATGGGTGTACAACTATCTCTTCAAGACCCTGTTCTTTTGGATATATCCTCAGAATTGGAATTGCTAATTCACATGATAATTCTATTTTTACCTTCTGGGGAACCACCATACTATTTTGAGGAACAGCCATACATAGAGGCTGCATAATTTTATATTCCCACCAACAGTGCACAAAGATTCTAGTTTCTCCACATTCTTGCTAACATTTGTCATTTTCTGCTCTGTTGTTGTTCTAATAGACACCCTAATGGATGCAAGGTGGTATCTCTCTCATTGTGGTTTTCCTAAGAGTTTTGAAGTCTTCTGTAGAGATTCCAAAACACTAAGTAAACCTGGGTAACATCAGCAATAATTTAAAACATTAAAATGCTACTAGATTTAAGACATTGTAGGAGGCAACAGTACACATAGGACCTGCCCTCAAGGATTTTATATCTAGTTGGAAAGAAAGGATACATGCATATAAATAACAATGCAAGATAGCATAGCAAAATGATATAAATATTAGATGAAGACAGAGAAGGGTAAAATTATAGTAGGCTGGGCTGATTAGAAAAGGCTTTTAAGAGCAATTTTAAAAGGGAGGGTTTAATTTATCCAAAAGAAGAGACAAAGAAATTAACTTTTTATTTCTAGTATTAATTCATGCATTCTTTCAACAAACATTTATTGGGCTCCTAATCAGTTCTAGACACTGTGCTGGGTTTGGGGGTTATTATGACTCTCAAGAGCAAGGCAATGTGTACATGGTGTGCTGAATCACTTCTTTCTTTTTATTGTGGTAAAACACGACATGAAATTAACCATCTTAACCAATTTAAGTGTACAGTTCAGTAGTGCCAGTAGTGCTAAGTATATCCATATTATTGTGCAACCGTTCTCCAAAACTTTATCTTCTTGCAAAACTAAAACTCTATACCCATTAAACACTAACTGCCCATTCCCTTCTCCTCCCAGCCTTGGCAACCACCATTCTACTTTCTGTTTCTGAGTTTGATACTGTAGATACCTCATATAAGTGAAATCATACAAAATTCACCTTTTTGTGACTGTCTTATTTCACTTAGTATAACGTCCTCAAAATTGAATCACTTCTAAGGGTCTGCTAATCTATCAACAAGAATGTTATCACCTCCTTTTGCAGTGAATCATAAAGGGAGTATGTAAAGCACATTTTTTCCCAGACTATATTCACACCCAATTATTTCAAATGGAATATAGTTAGGAAGTTTGCCATTTTCCCTTGGGAAGGAGGCTACATTCAAGCTAAGGCTGTTGCAAGCCAGTACTCAGCCCTCATCTATTACCCCATATGGGTTCTTGCATTCACAAACATGTGCTAGGCACTGGGAAAGCAACGAAAGATGAGTAAGGCACAGATCCTGCCCTCCAGGATCTCAAAGGTAGCTATAATATATGATATTATTATATATTATTGAGTAATGAGAGAAGACAAGTTGAAAGGAATAGCTTTTCCCCCACCGCCCACTAAGTAAATCATAGACTTCTTTTAAAAAGTAACATCTAAGCTGGATCTTAAAGAATGGGAGGAGTTCATCAGATGGGGAGAGAAGAGACAGGCATTTCAGCCAAGGACCAGCATGTTCAGGTGATATTAAGTGATTTAGTATAGCTGGAACTTACAACACAAGTATTAAGAAAGGTACAGAGTAGAGTGCTGAGGAGAGCTGGAGAGGCAGACTGTGGATAGTTTTATTCTAAAGGTAAAAGATATTTAACTGATCTTTAGGCAGGGAAGCAGCATGATTAGACTTTTTAAAGGAAGCTCCAGGCTAGATGGAGGATGAACTGGATGTTAAGAACCAAGACTGTAACATTAATCAGAGAAGGATGTCAGCTAGTTAACCAAATGGGGTCTCACAGACCCTTGTGGTGAGCACTGGAGTTCAGGATCTCAGATCTGGCCTGCAAGACAAGAAATCTGATTTTCCTAATGCATCTAGCATGGAAATATACTTGAGAACTGATTCACAATAACCTAATTTGTAAGAGAATGTGATATTAAGTATAATCCTAATTTACTAATATGCATTCATTCATCAAACACCTATAAAGAATCTACTTTGTGCTAAGCATTATTCTAGATTCTAGGGACACAGCTGTGATGAATAATTTCCTGCCCTCAGAGTTATATTCTAGAGTTTAATATATTTTCTCAGTGTCTAAAATATTTGTGTTTGCTGTCCAGAGTACTTCTTCCCAGAACAAAGGAACGAAGGAATCTAAATTAGTAATCAAAATGTTGTTTGGTGAATGATGAAAGAGAGATGGATGATGTTAAGGTCCATTTCATTCAGGAACCAGGTGAAGCCTAAGAAATTATCTATGCTTTAGGACAAGTGTATCTGCCAATGACTAGTTAACAATGTTCTTTGGGTTTACGATTTCTTGATCCTGAACATTGCTGGATGAAAAAACATGGCCAAATCCTGGCAGATTCCTGTCTTTCTGGGTTCCAGGTAAACCATTTCAATTCTAGTACATTCTTTCAGACATACTGGATTACAATTAATTTTAATTATGTTAGCTTCAGTCATTTTTACTATATATGATTAAATAAAGGTTCCAACTTCAACTATATTACTGTAAGCAATCATGCTAAAATTTTGGACAAAACCAGGCACTCTGCTAGATGCTGGGAATATAGAGTGAACAAGACAGATTTTGTACCTATCCTCAAGGAATTTATATACATTCTAGTAGTGAACTGGGATCACCACTAAACAAATGACCAAAAAATTGTGGTTATGAAGAGGCAAGAGGAGAATGCTGCAGTATCTGAGAGAGATGAAAATCACCTGGAGCCTGGCGGGGCATGGCTCAGTGGTTGAGCCTCCACCCAGGATCCAGGCGATCGGGGTTCGATTCCCGGTCAGGGTGCATGCCGGGGTGGCGGGCTCGATCCCCAGTCGGGGGTGTGCAGGAGGCGGCCGATCCATGACTCTCTCATCATGGATGTTTCTTCATGGATGTTTCTATCTCTCTATCCCTCTGCTCTCCTCTCTATGAAATCAATAAAGATATATTTAAAAAAGAAAAAAAAAGAAAATCACCTGGACTAGGCTAGTGGCATTGGAGATAGAAAGAAATGGTTGGATTTGAGATTTATTTTCAACATAGAATTAACAACATTCGATAATTAATTGAATGAAGGTGAGGAAAAGGAAGGAATCTAGTTAACTCCTGGGTTTCTTACTTAAGCAACTGGGCAGGTAGTACCCTTAATTGAGATGAGGAAGACTTGCACTAGAAAATACCCAGAGTTCTGTTTTAAACACAGTAACTTTGAGATCTCAACAAACAAATGTAGAGAAGTAGCACTTGAATATGTGAGGCTGAAACTCAGAGGAGAGGTTTGGGTTGAAAATATGGATTTGGAAATCACTGACATAATGACAGTACTTGGAGATAGTATTTTCATTAGAGTATATATAGCCTGGTCAACTTGCTTAGAAATGGTGATTCCTAAATCTCCTCAGTGACACATTTTCTCAGAAATCTTTTCTATATCTGACTAAATAATTAAGAATCCATTCCTGCTAGTTTAGTTCTCAAAGAATGACTATTCGAGACTCCTTTGGGGGCTCCTCACTGTACCTCTCTGTCTACTACATGAACCCAAAGATAAATTCAATTTCAGAGTTACTAGCTGCTTTTCATTAATATCTCAGTGACTTGTTTCCCCCCCCCCCCCATAAAGTTCGTGGATGCTCACGGATGAAAAGGGTTGAATAGGTCTGGATTTCTATGTGGATTATAATTATGTTCTCTGTAAGTTAAATATCACCTACAAGGATGTATGGGCTTGCTTACCAAGTAGAAAGAGTACTGGGCTAAGACTCATGCGATCTGGGTTCTAGTTCAAGTACTGTCACTATTTAATTTTAAGTCACAGCCTCTATAGGCCTGCTATTTTATGGGTCAAGTGAAGAGACAGTGGTATATTTTAAAGCCTATGAAAACATAAAATTTAGTATACAATTGAAGATTATAATCATTAGCTTACTACTGGGCACCTGGAGATCTGGGGTGGTGCTAATCATCAAGAATGGTCCAGAGTAAAGATTCTAGTAGTCTGTTTCTGGATTTCTCACTATTTTCGTGGGCTCTATAACTTGGCTTCTGTATCTATAAAAGAGGAAAATCACAATGATTTCCCTCACCATTATAGGAAGAAATTAATAAATGCCTATGTTTTGCAGAGATTCCTAGATGTGACTGATTAGAAAAATACAAATAATGATTTGTATTGATGCTCTTATTAGCTAAGTCTAAGTAGGATCTATCTCTTGGAAAACCTGGAAAAGCTTAGCTACCATAGCTTTGTGACTTTTGCCAACTAACTCCCCAGGAAATTTTGGCTTTACCTGGAAAACAAACTACTACCTTTGGGGAAATCTCTGAAGAAAATCTGTTGCAAGTGCCAGTTTAGGGAGGTCATGCCTTGTACCATGCTGTAAAGGAAAAGAAATTTTTTCACAAAAGTGATCAAGACAATTTGCTAAGCATACCAGCATTTCCCAAACAGGGAATGGAGATACAAGAGGCCCCATTAAGACTCTGTGTATCTTTGTTAGTGTGAACTGAGCAACTTAAGGGTGATTTCCTGTGAGCTCCTCTCTACCTCTATCATTTTTCTCCCTTTGTTTCCCCCTCATTTTACTTGTCTTGTCTCAGTCTTCATTTTCCTAGTTGGACAGGCATTTCAAAAACTTAGGCCACACTGCTTCCTCTCTCCTCCTCAAGGCCTTCCCACTTAAAGTGATTTGGGAATTGTCAGGCCTTAAATATGTTATGCCTCTCCCAGGAAGAAAAAATGGTATATATCAGTGGATTTCGATCAGCGGTGATTTGGTAATGTCTGGAGACATTTTTGGTTGTCACAGCTAAGGGGAGAGTGCCACTGGCATCTAGTACAGCAATTTTCAACCAGTGTGCTACAAGAATTTTTAAAACATGTAGTACCTGTCTATTTAGTCAGGGGCACTGACCTCTTTTCTTTCACACTGTCAAATAAATAAAAATGACACTGTCAAATAAATAAAAATGACACATCCAGTGTGAATGAATCAAAGTTATACCCTTTTTTTTTGTCAGATGGGAAAAAAATATATTTTTTGGTGTGCCGCAGAATTTTAGTAATTAGTTTATGTGGGATGAAAAAGGTTGAAAATCGCTTATCTCGTGTACAGAGGCCAGGGAGGCTGCTAAAAATCCTACAATGCACAGAACAGCTCCCCAAAACAAGGAATTATCTGGCCCAAAATGTCAACAGTGCTTCTGTTGAGAAACTCTGGTACATACAGATATCAATAAAGATTACTGAGGAGGCAGTACAGCCTCCTTATGGATGCAGATCCTTAGGTAAAGTGGCAGACACTGGCATCAAATGGTCTGGCCTTCACTGCCCAGGTTCCCTGCTTTTGCTGGCTGTATGATTTTGGACGAATTATTCAATGCCATGAAAGCAGTTTCCTCATCTGGAAAAGGGGCTAATAAAAGTATCATTCTGACTAAGCTGTAAGGAACCTAATTTTACCTGCCCATGCTTAAATTAGAGACCAGTACCCAATGGAGAGTACTAAGTATTCGTGGATTGACTCCCACAGTTGTTTTGAGGCCTTAAGCAAAGAACACAAATTAGGTAATAGGAAGCCCAGTGAGGAGAAAAGCAGCCCCTAATAGTGGGGGCTAGGCTGACACTATCCGCTAGGATAGCTGCCCTGTTGAACATAACTTCACAGGACATCACCACCAGCCAACGCCACTTTGTGACCATGATAGATTACGACAAAAACAAAACCACTCTTAATCATGTCTGAATACAAGCAAGAAAGAACTGTCCCAAACACCAAAGGACCAAATATCCCCCCACCCTGCCTTACGTAAGGTAGCTTTCGCTCTCTCCCTTTATAGATTAAGAATAAATACCCCATCACAAAACTACTTCCCTCCTAATAGCATCCAATCCAGAGAGAAGGCCTGCGTCCTTGAATCCTCCCCCAAATTACTTAACACAAGCCCAAATTCCGTAAATTCTTTCCAGCACCCTCTCTACGAGCTACCCACTGTTCCTCATGCAGCCTCCCCTCCTAGCAATGAAACAAGCCCACCTTTGTTCAACTACGGGGGTGTTCTCGGAGGTATTTGGGTGGAGGGCACTGACCAAGTGAGAGCTACCTAGAGGGTAGCTGCTATTATTATGCCTCGAGGGGAATTCAGGAAGCGCCCACAGCGTCGAGCGGACTTCCTAAAGCAGCGTTTCGGGCTTCCCGACCGCCTGCCTCTTGCCAGGCTCTTTTTCCTCAGGCTCCGTCTTTTCACTTTGGTCTGCAGAGAGGAGGCTTTTGGAGTCCGGCCTCCCGAGGTGAAATCCTGTCTTCCTTTCGATTTCCCAAGAAGTAACCTCTCCCCTCCCCAGCTCCGGCTCCAAGTTAGAATTCCCGAAACACTACAGCACCCCACAGAGGCGCGGCGCGGGTAGAGCAGGAAAATGAAAGCCCCAGCTGGCTCCTACTACGGAGCGCCGGTATTACCCACCGCCCTAACCCGGGAGAAACGGTCCCGAACTCGCTCGATAAACACGGCAGGGCAGGGCAGGGCAGCGCGGCCGCTCCACCGGCGTAAGGCTGAGGTAAAAGTCCGCGCTCGCAAAACCGAATCTTCCCGGCCGGCTTCCTCAGACGTCACGCACGCGCACGGGCGTCTGGGCGGCCGCTGTGGCGCGGCCCGCCTCCTCCAGGCGGACTACAGGTCCCGGCTTGCCCCGAGAGGCGGCGTCGCCGGGGAACTCGCGCCAGAAGGAGCACGTTGGGTCAGCTCCGCCGCGCGCTTGCGCACTGACGGGCTCTGCGCAGGCGCATTTCCAACGCTTGGGAGTGGAGGGCGGGGTGTTGTTCCCTTTCGCTGATGCAAGAGCCTAGTGCGGTGGTGGGAGAGGTGTCGGTGAGATCTGTGCTGCCGGTGAGGCCTGGGGTTGACCCGTCGACTTCTCGTCCGTGCCGAGCCTTCTGGAGCCGCAGCCATGTCCGGGGACGAGGTGAGGGCCTAAGCCTGGCGTTAGGGCTGGGGACTGAGGCTGGGAGCCGAACCCATCCTCGTGTGGGAGACCGGGTGTGCGGCCTAGCGGCCGGCCGCCATGTGGGACAGCCGGGCCTAGGCAGCCCGGAGCGGTGGAGCTGGCGAGGACTCCGGAGTCGCGGGCTGGGTCGCGTCCCGCTCTCCTCAGGGCGGCGGTGCTGAAGCCGGCGTTTCCGGAATGGAGAGCACATTGAGTCGTCCACCCCGGATGGGGCTTGGGTGCCGGTTAATGTCCCGACTGAACGAGATTGGGGCTGGCGACCCCTGCATTCCTTTCGGTTTGACACTGCAGCTCCAACTCTCCTCGCTGGGATCCTAGGTGCCGAGAGGAGCCTCCTTGAGCTGCGGTGTAGCCCTGGTTAAAAACTTTGGCAGGCTGGCCTGTCCTGGCCGGCATCCGCCGTTCTCATTTCGAGCATTATTTCTTAAAAAGATCAGGGGGTGGGGAGGATAGGACGAGAGGTCAAGGCGCTTCAGCCTCAAAAAGTGTCGAACCTCGGAAAGTTTTAGGGTGGAGTCCGAGTTTTCCTTCAGAGTTCACTGCGACGGGAGCGGGAAGTCAGGGCTGCGAAGCTGGCTGGGTCTTTTTCTACCCTCGTGCTTGTGCCTCAGCAAATTTCTTCAAGTCCCTTTTGGCCAGATTTATGCCAGTTCATGTTAAATCAAACGGCTTAAAATGAAATTGGATTTTAAGTGTCAGTAGGTATCTACTAACACTGGGGGGAGAGCTACCGCTTCCCGGCGAGCTCTCCCCACCAAAAAAAGGCTCTTGAATTTATAATTCACTTATGTAAATATTCGAGTGCATGGCCTATACGGACTTGGAGAGAAGGAAGAAGAAAAATGTGAGGCTTTTCGGAGTGTTGGCTTCTGAGGTAGTCCCTGAACGGTCCTTAGCATTTCCTCGTGTAATGGAAAGGCCTGATCACAGGGCAAGGAGGTGGTTAAGAAGGCAAGTATGTGTGTTCACAGAAAGTAGAGTATTTTCCAGTTTGGTTAGAGTTAATTTCTTGAAATGTAGTTAGTGGCTAGTTCATGGAGGAATTTGAAGACCAAATTAAGGAATTTGGGTTTATTCTGGAAGGGACTCAAGTCTCTCATTTGATTTCCACAACAATCTGCTAAGATAGGTATGAAAAAACTATCTTAAGGCCCATTTTATGGATGAAAAAACTGAGGCTTAGAGTGTTGTATCATGCCTGTGATCAGATAGTAAGTGGTTGAGCCAGTAGAATTCCAGATCAATGTAATATTTCCTCCATCTAGGTGAGTAGGAAGCTCTTGCTCTCTTAGGAGAAACTGAGGGTCTAAAGGACGTAGGTGGTCTTGCTTGGAGGTCATGGTAGACATTGCTCTGAGCTACTGTATTTCAAAAGTTGCAAGAGGCAGTGTTTCACGTTTGTTTTTTCTATACATTTTCTAAGCTCTTCATAACCTTTAAAGACTACACTTATGTAGTACAAAGTACTGTGGAATGCTATTTTTTGTGTGGTTTCTATGGTAAAGTGCTCACAAGTGGTATAGGGGATGTAAGAGAGATCAACCAGTTTCTACAGGAGGTAGAAAGCCATCAACAGAAATTTGTGGGGCTGGAGGATTCAGTTTTAGCAGTGGGATCAGGAAGGAAGTGGAATATGGCAGAACCAGCATTCCAGTAGAGAACTTTTGGAAGCCAATAAAGTATTAAGTAGCTTGGCACTTTTTAGGTCTACCAGTTGAACTTCATTTTATAGACAGGAAACTAGGGCTCAGGAAGGTTAACTTGCCCAGGATCTCACAGCACGTTAGTGACACTAAAAACCAGCCTTTGACTTCTACTCTGGAGGAATGTGAAGGTTCTGGTTTCTCCAATATTGTTGACTAGGTAAGTATTCTTAGGCCAGTCCTTAATTTCTGACTATACAGACAAATGAAAACCTATCCATGGAAGTAATGAAAGTAAACTGTACACTTTATTTTTTTTTAGAGAGAGCGAAACATTGATTTGTTGTCCCACTTATTTATGCATTCATTGGTTGATTCTTGTATGCGCCCTGACCTGGGAACAAATCCACACCTTGGCATATCAGGATGATGCTCTAACTGAGAGCTTCCTGACCAGGGCTGTACGTACTTTTTAAAACCTGGTAATTAAGCCAAAACTCACCAAAACATAATCTCTTTTAACCTAGTGGAACCAAGACCTTTATTTATGTTTGTATTTGTTTTTTAAAACATATCTTTATTGATTTCAGAGAGAGGAAGGCAGGGAGAGAGAGAGTCATTGATCAGCTGCCCCCTGCACAACCCCTACTGGGGATTGAGCCTGAAACCCAAGCATGTGCCCTGACCTGGATCTAACCTGTCTCTCCTGGATCATAGGTTGATGCTCAACCACTGAGCCATACCGGCAGGGCAGGAACCAAGACCTTTAAAAAGCTGTATTCTAGAAATATGGGTGCTACCCAGTAAGGAAAAATCCTCTAATCTGTAAAGTGCTGGCAGTAGTTAAGATGATTGCTTATTACTAGACCCCGTTCATTAGGTGTCAAAACATTGGGTTTTCACACAACACGGTAATTTGGTTTACGAAAGAAGCTTGAAGCTAAAGAAATTTCTGATTAAAAAGTAGAATGTGTGTTGTACTAAGTGTACAAAATACAGAAGAATACAAAGAGAAATAAAAATCTCCTAGAACCCTATCACCCAGAGATGGCAACACTTGGCATTTGTTCTGTCCTTGCTTCTCTAGGCACTGTTTGCTTCTCAAATTCAAACACGGGTCATAAACAAGACATTTGGAACATGATAATTTGTTGTCATATATGAAAGTCTTAAAAAGAGCATTTTTTTAGTCAAGACTGACAGGGCATTGTGGTTTGGGATAGGACTGCTTTAGGATCCCTGGTTTCCTTGTTTTTAACTCTATGAGCGGTGGTGTGAATAAAATGAGGTGACGAGTGTATGTCTTAAGTATCCAGAGACATAATTAAAAGAGATGTAAATTATTTCAGTGTGTAATTCCTGCATGTTTTATATTTTTACAAGGCTATCACCAAACTGTTAACCTGTAGGCCTAAATACAAATGTTTTTCAGAGGATAAGACAGTTGTGAGGCTGTCCTCTTCTGATTTCAGGATCCCTCCCATGTGGCCTGTCTTGCTGAGTAATAGTTAAAAGATAATTAATATTCCAGGGCAGTTGCTACTTGAAAAAAATGCAATAAATGAATTGTAAGCCCTGCCAGATAACCAGACTTACAGCACCTGGAGTGTTGTCTGTCCTTTTGCCAAATCTCCATATCTGAGGAGTATGGATGAACTATAGCTACCTCCTTGGAACAGATAGCAACACTCCATGTAGGATGACCTGTGGCTTAATAGGTCAGCAGTGGGGAATTCCTTCTTCCTGGTTCTTCCATTCTCTTCTTTAAGTTTGCCAAATTAAGTTCTTCAGACTGACTGCATTTCAGAATTAGTCATTTATACAGTTAGGTTCTTATTAAGATCTGAGAGGATAACTTTGAAATGAGGCTGTATCAATTTCCAGAATGTATTGCAGATCCCTACCTTATTACAGACCATAGTTTGGTTTTAGTGTAGCTCAGTTCCTTTAATGTACTTGGGACATAAAGAAATTTAAGTTAATTAGAATCAATTTGGGGAGTTTTTTTGAGTTTCGTTATGTCTTGGAAGTTAGATCACCCTGAGTTGATGAAATTTTAGTTGTAGGGATCAAGAGATACCCTGCTTTGTGAACTGTAAAGCATTATATAAATTATGGTAATTGCTAACTTTGAGTACTTTTGTGCCAGTCACTATGCCAAGTGTTTTATATTTATTTATTCATTTAATCCTAGTAACCTTTTGAGGTTTGATTTTGGTTCTTTTGCTGATCTCCATTTTACAGATGAGGCATGGAGAGGGCAAGAACTTACCTGGAGTAATACAAGTAAGAGCCAGAGGCAGGATTTGAATTTAGTCAGTTGTGTGCCCAGACACTTCACTGTACTGTCACAGAAGTTCATTGGGGAAAATGCTGAATTTAAGCATGGTAGAATTTAGACAAAAATTGGTAAGGGGCTTAGAGAAAAAAATACTTGGTATTTGAATCCAATTCTGTTTGATTTCAGTGACCTGACTCTTTCCACTGTATTGGCATCTGCCCTATATGTTGTTTAAATTGTTATGTCTAAAATAACTATATTTCTCCCCAAGTAATCAGTACAAACAGATAGTCTACAACAAGTTATAAGTTAGTTTTTCACTTATTCTCCAGTGGACATCAGATAAAAATAACCTACTAAAACTCTTAATGTTCCAGAAAACAAAAAACAGAGTAAAAGGTTGTATAGAAGTCTCTCTTACTCAGATACAGATTTGCTATATGAAGAGTTGCTGGTGGATTTCCTTAAAGATTTGTCTGAACTTCAAGATAAAATTAAAAAAAAATTATTTTACTAGGTCAAGTCTCCTAGTGTAGCGACTCCAGCTTGCCATCCTTAAATAAACATGTATAACCTGTCTAGGTATTAGTTTCTCATCCACAAAGTGAGAGGTGTAGCATAGGTCATTGTTAAGACCCCTTCCCTAAATTCCATGATTAAATCATCATAAAGTTCCCACATTTGCTCATGAAACTAAAAGTCAAGTTGCTGTATCTTGTGATAATTTACAAATTGAAAGGTAGGTGCACGTGTTTAAGGAACCCCCCCTTCCTCATGTTAGTATAAGGAAGGCGGATGGACTTTTTTAATCCTATTTTTGGTATTTTAGTGCATCAGATACTCTTTTAAGAGTACCATTTGAGGATACAGCATATTTGGAACATGAGCATCATTGAAAACAATCACTTGGTCCCTTTTTTATTGTCTTTTAAACAGATGATTTTTGATCCTACTATGAGCAAGAAGAAAAAGAAGAAGAAGAAGCCTTTTATGTTAGATGAGGAAGGGGATGCCCAGACAGAAGAAACTCAGCCCTCAGAAACGAAAGAAGTGGAGCCAGAGCCAACCGAGGACAAAGATGTAGAAGCTGATGAAGAGGACAGTAGGAAAAAAGGTGAGTGGTAGATGTGAAAGCCAATCTTCTGCTGGAACACCTGGTTCTCTTCCATTGGGTTTTGGATTTTGTGCATACATTGACCCCTCAGCCTGATAAGGCTATTCCAGTGAAAGTTGAGGCCATCAACAGTCTCTGTGCACTGGACCTTGCCAAATTTCTGATAGACTTGTTCCAAGGAAATTCCCATTGAATCCACAAGTGGCAGAGGTGACAAAACCTTGTCATTCCAGGGCTGATTTTTCCAGTCTAACCTGTCAGGTCTCTTTGTATTTTAATGGTGGTTGTAGTTGAATGAAGGCAGAAAGAAATAGGACCAAGGTAGGCAGTTTTGTGTCTTAGCAAGTCTGAAAATATATAGAAAAAATTAAAATTATTTTTTAAATGTTTCAGTTTAGACACCAGCATTAGTTTTGATGTAGATACCATTTAACTATTAGAAATAAATGATTCAGTAAACGTAATGTCTGTTGAATATAAGACACTGCTGGCGATAGAACTGACATTCATTGAACATCTCTCATGTGCTAAGCATCTTGTATATATTTAAAACAAACTTAGAAAGTAAGTCATTCTTGTAATAAGACAAAATTAATTCATAACTAGCTTCTTGAAAAAAACTTTATAGCAGAGGGATCCTAATATATTCTTAGTGTACAACAAGGCAGAACAAATGGAAAATTTATTGAACAGAACCCATTACGACTCAGTAATGGTAGAAAAAATTTATCGCATATTGTAGCCTCATTTAATGAATGTGAAATACTTTATAAGGCCTTTTGTTGATTGATTTAATAACATGTAGAGCTAGGCACTAGGATTTAGGTGAACAAGGCATATCCCCTTAGGATCTAGTAGGCAGCTAGGTAAGTATCTCCTTTGGGGTGGCAAGGTACTATTGAAGCACCTGGGGGGCACCCAGTTGCGGAAAAGGCGGGATAGATAGGCTTAGAAAAGGCTTCTTGGTGGAAGTAACTAACCAGGATCCTTTGAGATGAAGGTAAGAGCTATGTGGGAGGGTCCATGGCAAGGGTTGGAGGTGAGAGACTGCAGGCACTGCACTGAAGTGGAAGTACTTCATTTGGGTTGGAACCAGGGATTAATGTAGGGGAGATGAGATGGTAAGCAGAAGTGGAGAGGTGAAGCTGGAGAGCCTTAAAAATTGTGTTAAGCGCAGCCGGGTGTGGCTCAGTGGTTGAGCATCAACCTAGGATCCAGGAGATTGTGGTTCAGTTCCCAGTCAGGGTATAAGGGAATGCAGGCTGGTGCAGCCACTATGGAAAGCAGTATGGAGTTTCCTTGAAGGATTAAAAATTGACCTGCCATTTGACCCAGTGATCCCACTTCTAGGAATATATTCTAAGGAACCTAAAACACCAATCACAAAGAACTTATGCACCCCTATGTTCATAGCAACGCAATTTACAATAGCTAAGATCTGGAAACAGCCCAAGTGCCCATCAGTAGATGAGTGGATAAAAAGGCTGTGGCACATTTACACCATGGAATACTATGCAGCTGTAAAGAGGAAGGATCTCTTATCCTTTGGCACAGCATGGAGGGAACTAGAAAGTATTATGCTAAGTGAAATAAGCCAGTCAGAGAAAGACAAGTACCACATGATCTCACTTATATGTGGAATATAATAAACAATAAATTGATGAACAAAGTGGATCTAGAGACATAGAAGCATGGAACAGACTAAGGGATCTCAGAGGGAAGGCAGGGAGCGGTGTGTGGGTGGGGAGAGGGATCTCAGAGGGAAGGCGGGGAGCAGTGTATGGGAGGGGAGAGATTAATCAAAGAACTTGGAGGTGGGATGGATGTGGGGTGGAGGGAATCAATGGGGATAAAAAGGGGACATCTGTAATATTCTCAGCAATAAAGCTAAAGAAGAAAAAAAATTAAAATTAAAAAACAATTGTGTTAAAACCCTGATGAGGCATGATACGAGATTCATAAATATTCTCAACATGGTTCCCTAGGGAGATTTTTCCTATAAAGCTTTGAGTTGACCTGCCATTGTGTGTCTCAGAACCATAACCTTTGCAGTTGTGGAGGAACCCGTCCATGGTGCTAGTTAATACCTGATCTCTCTAGTCTGTTGATTTAATTAATGAATAGCTGAACTGTTGGTTTAGCTCATAGTTGGATGCTTTGTCTTCTGTTGGTTAATTGATAATCTCAATTATGTCTTTTTAGATGCCTCTGATGATCTAGATGACTTGAACTTCTTTAATCAAAAGAAAAAGAAGAAAAAAACAAAAAAGATATTTGATATTGATGAGGCGGAAGAAGCTGTAAAGGTAGTATTGCTTTCTTGTTGAAGGTAAAATTTGACCTCTTGAAAGATTGCTCAATGGCTGATGTTTCTCCCTCTTTGTCTCATCTCTTACCAGCTTTGCTTTTGTTAAGTACTTAATTAGCACTGTTAAGGTCATTATGTCTAAGGGATTATGATTTAAAGGAATGTAAATTTAGGTTTTATATATTTTATTGTGCTCCTGTAAAAAGATGACAAGCTGCCCCTTGTCCTTAACTATATTGAGATTGGCTGAGTGAGAGATAGTTTAGTAAGTGAAGCAGATATTCTCATGGTTTCCTCTGTTAAACTTTGATGGCATGTTGAAGATATACAAATTTATGTGTACCTCTGAGCAGCAAAGAATTTGTGTGTACCTCTGTGGTTGGTGGCTGATGATATTATGGCCTATAGGAGAACCAGAGCACTCGGGCTGTTTTTATGGAGTTCTCTGATCTTGTACGTTGTCTTAATAACTCAGAATTCTTTTGAATGAGTAGATAGATGGGTGGGTAGGTAGATGAATAGGTTGGATGGAGGGATGAGCTTGAAAGCCTGTTCTTCCCTTGCTTAGAGCTACCATTTTAAAGACCCTGTCCAGGAACCTTAAGCAGAGCTCACCCATCTGTTTGTAAAACCAAGGATAATAGCAATTTTATATATACACAGAGAAAGAGCAAGAGTTGAGGAAATGTATATTGTATAGTAATTCACTGAATTTTGGAAACAGGGTCACAATTTTGGTGACTTGGGTAATTCAGCAAATGTATATTGGTGAGTGCATTGAGTTGTTAGGTATTGTGTACTAATTGCTAAGGTACTGAAAGAAATAAGATATTTTTCCTGTCTTCAGGATAATTTTGAACAAGACAATTTTGCCTGGATTTACCTTACTTTCTCCCTGTTTGGGGATTCTCTTCTCTTCTCTTCCTACTATTGTAGGGAAATTGAGAAAGAAATGCTCAAATTATACTGAACAAGTGATACTTAAATATCCTGAGTAACAAAGTGACACATCAGAGATGTGCCACAGAAAATCTTGGTTAACAAGGTTTTTTTGGCTGACACTCTAACCACTGAGCAAAATCAGCTTTTGTCCTGAAGAGTCACTTATATAAATTCTGTCCACTCTTACTAAGTGATTGAATACTTTTTTCTCTGCTATCGAAGTCATAACAGAAGAGGTTACAAATATCCTTATCAGGTAGGACATTAACTTGAAGCTGAAGTGTTATTTAAGTATCTTGGGTTTATCTCCTGTCTGAATTTTCAGACCACAGGGCTTTTGAAAAAGCTTGAAAAATACTGCTATTCTCTGCCTTTCACCAGGAGCGACTTAACCTCAGTTTGGAAGTAGATCTTAGTGAGATAAAATAAATAGTGTAGAACTAGAAAGCTGGCTGGTGTGTGCTAATTTATATTTGGCATAGCTGAGTTTCTCATTTATTGACTGTCATCTTAGAGACTAGGTTAATAACTGGTTTCTTGTTTATGTGTTATCTAGCTAATACACATGGGCTGATTGGTTTTAATGGCCAAATGTGGCACTAAGACTACACGGCTGGATATGGGATATCAGAGCTGAACTTCATTTACTCCCAGTTATTTAAACTTTTCTGCTGATAAGATTTCCGAAATTACTATAGCCATTGTCAGTATGTAGGCACACAAAATTAGATATTGGTAGGTAATGTTGACAGCACATTTCAGGGTAGGGAGCTGGATAAGTTGGTGAAAGGAGGAAGAGATTAGAAGATGAGACTGAGACTGGCCCTTTCTGCTGTTGGGGGTTTATGATTCATTTCTGGGCTGTGTGATATGCCCTGTTTACATCTATGACTATAGCAACTAATCTTGGGATCAACCTTTACCTTGTCTCCATCCATTCATCATATCCTAATTCTTCATGGGTTCTGCCTTTCTTCTCTTTCATGATGTCATCTATCAAAGTGATGATCAAATACCTTTTCACAGTCTGGTTGCAAGGCTTGACTTTGGTATAATAAAAAATATTTAGTCTTTGTCTCTGGTTCCTGACACACAGCTAATAAAACCCTTGCAATATCTGGAATGATAAAAGTGTCCTTTGAGATGACTGGTGGCTGGGAGCTCCTGAATAGCTTCAGGATAGGGGCTGGTAGTCAGAAAGATTAAGCCATGATTAGATTATTGGAATTCATAGACCCTCACCCCTTAACCTCCACCCTTTCCCTGGGGAAAGGGGTTGGAGATTGAGTTCAGTCACCAGTAGTCAGTGATTTAATCAGTCATGCCTGCATGATGAAGCCTCCATAAAAAACTCCTAAATGTTGGGGTTTGGAGAACTTCAGGGCTGGTGAACAAATCATGGTGTTGGGAGAGTGGTGTACCTGGAGGGGGCATGAAAGTTCAGCACCAGCCCTTCGTCCCTGTTCATCTCTTCCATTCTGTTGTTCCTGCATTGAATCCTTTATAACAAACTGGTAATAGTTAAGTACTTTCCTGATTTCTGGGTCATTCTAGCAAATTATTGAACTTTGGGGGGAAGGGGTTGTGGAAACCTCTGAATCTGTAGCCAAGTCAGATATATGTGTGGGTAACCTAGGGATCCAATACTGGCTTCTGAAGTGAGGACAGTCTTATGAGACTGAGCCCTTAGACCTGTAGAGTCTGTCACTAACTACAGGTAGTTTCAGAATTGAAATGAATTATAGGTCACCCAGTTACTGTCGGAGAGTTGAAGAATTGGTGTGGAAAAACACCGTGTATTCGGTGTCAGGAGGAAAAAACCCTCCCACTGATTACATCAGAATACTTAGGAACTTCTTGAAAATACTCCTGACCCTTGTTCCTGCTAAAGATTGTCAGTCAAAAGATTTAAGAATCTTTTAAAAGTTTACCAGGTGGTTCTTACAGAGGCCTGGTTTGGAAACAGACAATAACTTTAAGATCCCAAAGCTGGTGAAGGAAAAGATCCCACAGAACTATCTTAAATTTCCAGTGTAAATGGCATGGACTTGCTGAGCCATTTGGCTCACCTGTGAGACATTTCTTATATGTAACTTAAATTTTGAATATTAAGTTTTTCCCCCTCTAAAAGGATGTCATTTTTTTTCAAGTCCTAGTATCAAAATATTAAAACTCATATCTTAATTTTCTTAGGATCTTAAGATTGAAAGTGATGTTCAAGAACCAGCTGAACCAGAGGATGACCTTGACATTATGCTTGGCAATAAAAAGAAGAAAAAGAAAAACGTCAAGTTCCCAGATGAGGATGAAATTCTAGAGAAAGACGAAGGTAATATTGGGGGCCTGATTCTCAGGCCTTTGGCCTAATCTCTTTGATAGGTGGGCTCCTTTTTTTTTTCTTGGCCCTATTTCCTCCTGATATGGAAGCTAAAAAGAAACAGTATTTAACTTGATGACAGTTAAAGATTTCATGGGGATAGAATTCGACAATTGTGATTTTTATTAATCATGCAGATTCAGGTGATTGGGGAAATTACTGTAACTGAATTTATAATGCTAAAAAATTTTTGTTATGTTAAAAGGGCTATTTTATTAGTTTCTAAGTGCCATAGGGTCTTTAAAAAACTTCACTATAGTCAGCAGATGGGTTTTTATGGATGTGAATGTTTCTTAAGTGCTTAAACAATTGGATGTCTTTTCTTTTAATTATCCCAGTGCATTATTTTATCTTGTTTGTTAAATCAAAGAAACAGGTGTGTCTGTGTTATCACAAGTGCCGAACTAGAGAGGTCTCTATTAAGGGTTGTTTATGAAAGTGCTCGTCCTTAAGGAATCAGGTGGTTGTGAAACTTGCTGCCTTTATGCTTGAGGCTGTTGTGAATGCAGCTCTAGGAGGGAAGGCACATGCTTCTGAAGCTTTCACCTCTCTAGCTCGGCCTCTGCCCTTATTCTTCCTTTTTGTTATCTGTAGCTTTAGAAGATGAAGACAGCAAAAAGGATGATGGTATCTCATTCAGTAACCAGACAGGCCCTGCATGGGCAGGCTCCGAAAGAGACTACACATACGAGGAGGTAAGACAAGGTCTATTGCGGAAGGGGGCTAAGCTATTCACTAGAACTCAAAGAAAAGCAAAAGCAAAATATATGTTCCTTGAATTGGAAGGGCCATTGAACTTCAGATTGATAGTGAAGCCAACTCAGAAAGGTTACACAGCAAGTGCACAGCATTGCCTGATGCCCTCATATAGGGCAGTCAGTATGGCAGTTATCATGGTACTCACTGTTCCCATCTGAGTCTGTGAACTTCGAAGGACATGGAGATGGAGCCCCTGGAGTGAGAGGAGGGAGCCATGGGGAGAGGAAGAGGCTGATTTGGAGCCAGGATAGCCTGGAGTTATGTGGGCTTTCTTGAACCGTACTTTATGATTGTATCATATACTTTCCCATAAAATCAGCAGAATTAGTAGGCGTTTGTTCATTCATTAACTTTCAACAAGGAATTGCTGAGCATTCATAATAGACCAGATCCTAGTTGAGAATTGAGTCCTGCTCTCAAGGAGCTCCCAGAACACATAGTGATGTGTGTGTATATTTAGTAAAAAGTAAAGTGTGCTCTGCTTAAAGGTAAAGCAAAGATTCAAGTATACCCCTGCTAATAAGAATGTACATGAATACCACTTCATCTCTGTAGCTACTGAATCGAGTGTTCAACATCATGAGGGAAAAGAATCCAGATATGGTTGCTGGAGAGAAAAGGAAATTTGTCATGAAACCTCCACAAGTCGTCCGAGTAGGAACCAAGAAAACTTCTTTTGTCAACTTTACAGATATCTGTAAACTGTAAGTTGGTTAATGGAGAATCTCCATTCCAAATTCCAGATTTTCAGTGGCATTTATGTTAAAGGTTCTTATTGAGGATTTAATTGCAGGTAGAAAGAGAATGCACAGCTGTCAAAGTTGGTTTGAGGGAGGTCAGAGTTCAAGTCTATCAGTTCTTTCTACTTACAGGTGTCAGGGCTTGTATTATCAGACATCCAGCGGTGAGAGAAGCCAGCTCATGCTAATGCCTGAGAGTGGATTCTAACCAGATGGAATGAAGAGTGAGAAAGCTAAATGTAGTCCTCAGACAGGAGCCTGGGCACCCCAGGGTGGTAGAAAAGCTTTTGAGGCTGGAATGGGCCTGCCAAGCACGTGAGCTCTGGGAAAGCAGCTAAATTTGGTGTGCCTCTTCCTTGGATGGTCATTGTCAAGACATAGCTTTCTTAATTACCATCACATTCCATGCTTCTTTCACCCCAAGGTCACTCACTGTCTGGGCCTAGCTCTTCTTAGCACCTCACCTACAACTGTTTTTTGGCAGGTTCCCTAGGACAACAGACCTTATCTACTGTTTGTTCTTAAGTTTCGTAAGTGACATCTGCTTGTTGCAAATAAAAGGGTAAACTGGTAAACAAAAAAGAAAATAATCACTAAAAATGCCATCACCCAGAGATAACCACTTGTTTTCATTGCTTATAGGCATTACTTAAAAGATTTTAGACTTTTTTCATGACAATGCTCATAGAAAAATTAGAAAATAGAGACATGCTGAAGAAAATGAAAAGCCATTTGTAAGTCTACCATTAAGAGATAATCATAATTTAACATTTTTATGTTTAGCTAGTTTTATGCATATATTTTAAAATAAATGGTATACTGTTTTTTAACCTATTTTTCTCTTAATATATCATGAAACTTTTATTTACGTTCATGGTCTTCATAAATGTTTTTAGTAGCTACACAACATTCTAACAGTTTTTTAGTTAGACATGGTTGCTCCCAGGTTTTCATTTCAAAGGCAAAGCTTCAGGCAACATCCTTGCCAGTGATTCAAAATAGAGCCTTAGGGCAAAAAGTCCCAAGATGGAATTGCTTAGTCAAAAGGAATGGATATTTTTGTGGCAAACATTGGTAAATTGTTTTCCAACAAGCTTTTACCAATTTATACTCCCACTAGCAATGCAGGAGCTTACCTATTTATATTTTCACCAACCCTCACTCATTACATTTTGCGGGGGGAAAAATAACTGTCTTTAAAATTGTAATACTAGTACCTGGTTACTAGAACAAGTTCAAACA
This sequence comes from Miniopterus natalensis, assembly GCF_054644295.1. Classification (NCBI taxonomy): domain Eukaryota; kingdom Metazoa; phylum Chordata; class Mammalia; order Chiroptera; family Miniopteridae; genus Miniopterus; species Miniopterus natalensis. The sequence goes on from NC_142087.1 coordinate 12,959,391, forward strand.
GTGCCAAGTGAGTACAGTTAAAAAGTGAAAGTATTGAATGGCATTGCTCTGTATTTGCTTTTTTTCATTTTATATGGATACTTTTTTTTTTTTTGGTATATGGAGACCTCTTATGTTCTAAAAGCAGGATAGAATGGATGTGACCTAATTTATTTAACCATTCCCCAGTTGGTGAATATTTAAGCTGTTTTCAGTTTTTCTACTATTACGCTACCATGAAATGCTTCTCCATATATTGTTCCATTTTTTAAAATTGAAATTTTCCAACAAGAAAAATATGGGGATTAGCATAAAAAAAAATTCAGGAATCCTGTTGCCTAGTTTTGGTGTATTTGACCTTTTGACACATTTGCTTCAGATCGTTTTACTTCTTTAAAAGAGGGTTTTACAGTTACAATTCAAGCCACCTTGTATCTCTTTCATCTTCCTTTCCAGAAAAAGATGTTATCTTATAAAGTTGTTTACCTTTCTTGTCCATGTTTTTAGACATTTACTCATATGTACACTATTTATAAATAATGTAATGTCTGGGCTTTAAAATGTATCTTTTTATTTCAGAGTTTGATGAAATGTGCACTAAAGTTCACCTAATAGCAGAGTAGTCACAAATTAAAACCGTGAACAGGTTGGTTTTTTAGAAGTTTGGTTATATTTCCATGGAGGATGGTTTATATATTCCACTTTCTTTTTAGATTACATCGTCAGCCCAAACATCTCCTTGCATTTTTATTGGCTGAATTGGGTACAAGGTAAGGAACTATATTCACATTTATACATAGTTACATACAGTATTACTGAACATTTCATAAGGACTTTTCTTAATTTGAAAAGGATATAACACACTTAGGAAAAAAATCATTCACCACCCTGGCCTGGTGGCTCAGTTGGTTGGAGCATTGTCCTGTGCACCTAAAGGTTGTGGGCTCAGTCCCCAGTTGGGGCGGGTATAGGAGGCAACTGATCAATGTTTCTCTCTTTAAAATCAGTTAAAAAACAGCAAGAAAAACATACCTTGGGTGAGGATTTTTAAAAAAAAGAAAGAAAAACATTCACTTGATTATCAGAGCAAAGTCAGTTCATTTCTATGGGAGAGCTTGGGGGCTTGGGAATAGGGAACTGAGTTAACAGTGACTCATCTGACCAGGCCTGCTGGCATACCAAAATGAGGATCATGACAATGCTGTGCTTAGTTTCCTGTCATGAATTGCATTCTTAGATCTTTATGGAGCAAATACGAGATTTTAGAGGAAGTCATTTTGTTAGGTCAGAATTTATTTTCTAAATTGTTAATAGGCTATTGATGAAATACAGCTTACATATTGATGAGTGGCACAGGAGAAACATTGAAACAGGGATCCATAATGAGTTACTTCCCTGTCTTAAGGGCTCACCTTTCGAAGGCACCCCCATTCAGAAGGGCTAGGATCCCATGGAGTTGACCATTAAGTGCTAGGAAGCCAACTTTCTCGTTAAAAATAGGTAGATTCAGGGCATAATAATGATGAGTAACACATATTGAGAGCCTTGGGTGCCATTTCAGTCCTTAAAACAGTTGCATTAACTGTTAGTAGAAACTAATATTATCCCATCTTAAAGATTTGGAAACAGGTTCAGTGAAGTTGTAGTTGGTCACATAATTAGTTAATGACATAGTCAACATACAAACTCAGGTCTACCTGTTTCAGGAACTTGAGCTCTTAAAAAGACTTAATCCTGTGCGTTGCTGGCCGTACAGAGATAACTAAGGTGTTCTGCTCTCTTCCTCCTCTTGAAACTCAGTTTGTTGGAATTGGTCACACTTGCTGTGGGGTTAAGGAGTAATTTACTTGACTAATGGTAGATTTGTAGGCTCTGTTACAAAAGAATTGTGTTTTAAATGTAAATTATATAATCATTGCTTATTTTTAACTTGAAAGAGTTACTCTAATGAAAGAGTAAAAGCAGTGTTTTTCCTACTCAGAATAATTTAGATTTTGAAGATGTAGGGTAAATTATAACAAGTTGTGAACCGGTGAACTTAAATTAAGGTCATTGGGCTTAATATAGGGTTGTTGAAAAAATTCAATTTCTTTTGACAGTAAATTAAAAAAATTTCCTACAGCAAGCATTGAAATATCAGTATAATCTGGAGATTAAGGGTTCCAGTCCATGGAGGATAATAATAAACCTTTATAGTTAAAGGAGAATCACAGGAGAGATTCTTTTAAAAGAAATTTAAAAAAAATTTTATAGAGAAAGAGAGAGAAACGTTGGTGAGAGCGAGACATCTTATCTCCTGCCTTCTGCGCGCCCTTCCCATTGGGGATCGAGCCTGCAATCTGGGCATGTGCCCTTGACCGGGAATTGAACTAGCGACCTCTTGGTGCATAGGATGATGCTCAACCAACTGAGCCACACTGGCCAGGGCGCAAAAGTCATTTTTATAGAGATGTGGAACAAATAGAAATTTAATGCTACCTGGCTGAATTTTGTTGTTTCACTTTGTGATTTGTAATTTTTAACAAAATATGTCTAGCTTAGAGCTTTGCTCTCTCAAAGTGCTTGTCATCAGCTTCTTTTCAAAAAGTTTCCCTTTAAGCACCATTGACAATATGTAGCCTGTGACTTCAACTGTACTTGGCAGGGGTTGGGAGGGGAGATTAACAGTTTTATAGAGATACATTTCACACATTTAAATGTACAATTTGCCCGGCCAGTGTGGCTCAGCAGTTGAGCATTGACCTATGATCTAGGACGTAGTTCAGTTTCCGGTCAGGGCACATACCCGGGTTGTGGGCTCAATCCCATGGGGGGCGTGCAGGAGGTAGCTGATCAATGACTTGCATCACTGATGTTTCTCCCTTCCTCTCTCTGAAATCAATAAAGACTTTTTTTTTAAAAAAAATACAATTCATTGTTCACATGATTAATTGAATACCACCACAATCTATTTTAGGACATTTTCATCAACTCTGTATGACAATATATGTATTTGGTGCTTAGAATTTTTAAAGATAGGTCCTACTTTTGCATATGGTATGCATTCAGTAAAAGTGTTTTTCCTTGTTGAATGAATGAGCCATCACACACAGTTAAGGAATCAATTTGTTTTAGACTTAAAATCAACTATAAATCTGATTTGTTGCTGGAGACTTAATTGGTTGAAATTGGATTGTTAGGAAATATGGGTAGGTCATCAGGTACCAACTACTTAATTAAAAATAATTTTTGAGGAACCAGGTACAATAGCACCACTTATAGAACTTATGCCATTGGATATATTTTAAATTCATTGACTGTAAAGGTCCTGGAATTTGGTTCCTTACAGGATAAAGCAATAATGATATTTTTGTTTTCTTTCATAGTGGTTCTATAGATGGTAATAACCAACTTGTAATCAAAGGAAGATTCCAACAGAAACAGATAGAAAATGTTTTGAGAAGATATATCAGTAAGTGTATAATTTAATCTTAGTACATCACTCTGAAATGTTCTCATCAGGCTGTATTATTTTGGGGAGAGTCACTGGTGGTTAATGGCGCTGGAAAGGCTGGCCTAAAAGGGTGAAGGAAGATGATAGGGATGGGAAGGTGGAGCAGAAAGGTGGGCTCTTGGTGGCCGTTTGGGGGTGCAAGGAGAAGGGTTCCGATTTCCTAAGAAGGTCCAGCCAGTCAAGGCTGCTGGTTGCTTATAGGCTGAAGGCCAAGCCAGAGATATCCGCATTCAGGCCTGGTCTGCATTTATCTTCCTCATCACTTAAAATTGACAGGTCTCTTCCCACCTACCTAGGAAAGCTAGTAAGGTCTTTCTGAGTGGCTCTCCTGTAGAAGAACCAGGAGTAGGAATCTGGCAAGCCTTCCTGCTTCCTTGCACATTTGGAGTCTTTTTTTCAACCCATGGTTTAGTACCTGAAGCATCACAGCAGACAGTGTGTGTTTTCTTACCCTAGTGTAGCTATAAACTTACTAATAAGTTTAGCTAAGCTTCCTTGGTCTGGGTGCCAGCCTGCGCTTGTGGAGTTCAGTGTAGAAGTGTTTCAGAGGGAGGAAACCTCTGCCATCTCTGTGGCCACCAGTTAATTCTGTATGTTGCTTTTCCTGCAGAGGAATATGTCACCTGTCACACATGCCGGTCACCTGACACAATCCTGCAAAAGGACACCCGACTCTATTTCTTACAGTGTGAAACTTGTCATTCTCGATGCTCTGTTGCCAGTATCAAAACCGGCTTCCAGGCTGTCACGGGCAAGCGAGCACAGCTCCGTGCCAAAGCTAACTAATTTGCTAATCACCACTGATTTTGCAAAGTGTGTTGTGGAAATTGGCTGGACGGGTTTACCATCAGAGTGGATGTACCATTGTATTAAAAACAAGATAGAAAAGCTGCCAAGCTCTTTGGTGTATGGCTGGTTGACCTGAAATCCTTGCAAGATGCCGATGCTCAAGCTGTTGACATACTCATTGCCTACTTTAACAACTGTCAGAGAAACATGAGGGGGTAAGGCGGTGCTTTTTTAAAATCGTTCATAGACTTCTGTAAAATGCAAGATAAATTAAAGTTATTATAACAGTGATTCTTTCAATTTGGTTTGTCCTTCAGTTTTCTTTTGTATAAAAATTGTGCTTAATGAATTCAGCAAAAACAGTTTGTGCCTGGGCTCTGGCGAGGTTTCTGCATTCTTGTCCTAAGAAACTGGACATAGGCAGCAGCCTCAGCTGGACAGCCATTTTCCTCTCAGCTTCTCCTGAGATACGTAAAGTAGACACAGCTTCCCATGAGAGGGTGGTTGGAGCATGAGATCTGGGAGGACAGCCCATTTTCAGTGTCCAGGGAACGATTACACAGATATGAATTCATGTGAGGACTGTTGCTACTACCTCACTGCCAAGTCCTCTAGCTGTCACCATGAGGGGGAATACAAGGTGCTAGGTACCCTTCCTCCTTTGAATTTTCTTTCTTATTGGCCACTAAGAGAGTCTTAGAAACGGCCTTGAAGTGTGTCTCATAATTGGCTCACTAAGAAAAACCCTAGTTGTGCATCTGTTGGTGAGTAAGAGATGTGGCATGTGCAGTACAGAGAACTCTTCTGAGTCTAAACCTTGATACAAGAGGAAGTTTTTCTTTTTCTTCTCCAACTTGTGTTCCGGGTTTGAAAAGACCCACCACAAATGCTTTTCTATTTTCTGTATTAAAGTATCTTTTGAAAGAGGTGATGCTGCCTATGTGTGGTGCTTCTGGTGCCTCTAGTTCTGCCTTCTGAGGATTTGGCTGGAAGGGTATTTCTCCATTGAGCATGGGGGGAAGGTCATCTTGTGTGTCTGCTGTGATCTGCTTTGCACGCACTTGCCAAGGATAAGGGCATAATGCTGCTCCGACTTTCTTGATGCAAGACTAATCCTAAGCGGCTCAGAAGCAGCCAGTCACTTAGCCCTGAATGTCTTGACCATGTTGTTTTTAATCACTGTGACTCTTAAAGTACAAGCCAAGTGTTGTAAAACACTTTGGCCTTAAAGTGGTGGAGGGAGCAGAGCATCCCTTCACACTGGCGGAGCTGCCACCACTGCCCTGAACTCAACTGCTGTTTATAATGCCATCTCCCTTTTGTGTCTGCGCCTGCGCCTGCGCGGTTCCGTGTCGGACGTTACTGAGTGAATAAAGCCAGGATCAGTTCCTCTTGTGTAATGAGTGCGCCCTTACTTATGTGTGTATGTGTTTTCATTCAATGGGACCCCTTAGGGGAAGACACGGGACTATAGTTTGGTGACAGGTTGGCAGTTATGTTGGCAATTTCAACCCATCGTTAACTTCATTCTCAAAACAGATTCTCTGGACTGATCCTGACCCTTTAAGATAGCCCAGTTGAAGTATTAATTAAATTGGATTGACTCTAATGAACTCATTCAAAATGGTGGGTTGCCCATTCATGGTAACGTTAGCCTCTCTTCTGCCTGCCATCTCACACCACCCACAGCTCAGCTGGAGGGGAACTTTCTGTAGAGTAACAAAGCAAAGGCATTTGCGGGTTCCTGGTCATGTCTTGGTTGTGAGAAAAACGAGGCTACTATTTCCAAACTGTCAGGAAACTGCTGAATATTCCTAATTGTAAGGGGAAGAGAAAGGGGTTCCATGGTAAAGTTTGAGACTAGATGAACAAGTTCCACGACTGCCTAAGTTTTAGTATGCTGGTGTCCACTTTCATGAGCACATAAACATGTGATTATCTCGTCTTGAGAAAATGCTTTGATTCCATATCCAACCCCACCTACAGAAAAGCTTAAGCTTGTCCCAAGATGTCTTCCTGGCTCACTCCCACACTTTAGAGGTCCCTGCCCACTGCATGTAAAACAACATCATCCTGCCCACTATAACATTAGCACTGAGAATACAATACTGAGAATAAGCGGTGCCTAGCAAGTTGTAGGTGTTCTAATATTTGAAAGCATAGAATATGCAGACTTTTGTAGCCCCCTCTGCCCCAAACATCTGCAGGATTAGTATTGTGCATTAAAAATGCTGGGCTGGACAGCCTGGAGGAAGTGCTACTGTGGTGTGTGAGGTCCCGGTTGTAAGCTGGCCTTTGCCATCCAGATCTTTTGCCCTGGCAATACAAAGGTTTCACATTTTAGATTTTGTGATGTGTTTTTAGAAGTTGGGCCTTGGTGTTCTTTTTTTAATTAAGAGGATGAACAACAGTCTGGAGTAAGTCTCCCTCTGCCATTGATTATATCCTGTATTCTCATACACGGTTGTCTGTCTCAGAGTAATCCTGATAAACCCTGCCATCCTTGCCAATAGAGACATCAAATTCTCCCAAGGATTGCAACAGAGGCATAGTGCTTGGAGCTTTGTCACATTGATGGTGGTGCTCGAGAGAAGAAAGGACCAAACACCTGCTGGGTCTCCTGTAGCTGCCATGGCCCCTGTCCTTTCAAACCTTCCCTGAGACTGAGATTTTCCTGAACCCTTTTAATCATTGCCCCTTGTTTTAAGCTTGGCTTTTGTCTTATTAACACATCTGAAGCCATTGGAGGACCAGCTGTTCTAAGGGATAAGTATTAATAGATATTCTTCATATTAAACACCATTTTAATGGACATCATTTAAAATTATGAGCTGCAGATTTTTATGCACTTTTAAATGAGCCAGAAACCAAATCAAAGCCAAAATATTATATAGGAAATTGGCCAAACCTAATAATATCATATTGGGCAACAGCTTCAGTATCAACCATTTTGGCCTCAGAATTATGACTGCTTCATTTTTCAGTCCCAGATATACCAATGTACTATGACAGATGACTCATGTGACCCGAACTTGGGCTATTCTTAAATAATCATTTACATAAGTGGTTAGCACCATCAAAGTCCCTACTTTGTGCTAGGACCTGTTCTAGGTGCTTATACATATATTTAAACAGCACAGCAACCCTGAGGTAAGTATACTATTATATCCATTTTACAGATAAGAAAAGGAAATTCAGAGGATAAGCAAGTTGCCCAAGGCGGTCACAGAGATAAGTGGGGAACCAGGATGCAGTCCCTGGCATCTGGGTTCCAGAGCCTCTGCTCTGCCTCTGCAATGTTGCCGCTCAGGGCCATCTGTTCAAGAGTATTACCTGAATGCCTGCAGCAAAAGGCAGTCCCCTGCCCTCAGGAACTAGTGAAAAGGAGAAATCAATTGTAAATATAATCTGGGCCCAACTGGCATGGCTCAGAGGTTGAGCATCAACCTATGATCCAGGAGATCATGGTTCGATTCCTGGTCAGGGCACATGCCCGGATTGCATGCAGGAGGCAGCCGATCAATGATTCTCATCATTGATGTTTCTATCCATCTCCCTTCCGCTCTCTGAAAGCAATAAAAATATATTTGAAAATAAATAAATACATAAATAAATACATAAATATATATAAATAAAAGCTGGTAAAAGGTGTGATAGAAATGGCACATAGGAGATGCCACTGTTAACTCAGGCCAGGAAGGTGTCTGCAAAGGGGACTTTGGGACTGATAATGAGGGTTAGCTAGTGGGAGAAGACAAAGCATTCTGGGTAGAGGCAACAGCATGAGTAAAGGTTCAGAAGCCAGTCTGGGGGAGGGGAGAGGAGGGGAGGTGTGCTAGAGAGAAAAGGAAGGAGTTAGATCCTGGAGACTTTATATGCCATGCTAAGGGGTCTGGAATTTACCCACTGGGCAGTGAATAACTGACAGTGGTAAAGAGGGAAGACTGATAGGAGGTAAGAGGAAGGGAGAGTAGTTAGGTTACTGCCGAAGTCCAAGTAAGAGATAAAAGGGCCTAACCTAAGGCAGTGGGATGAAAACGGGTTAGAGCCAAGACATACCATGGAAAAATTACCATGACTTACAATTAGAGAGGAGTGGAAGATGCCGACATGAGCAACAGGGTGGGCAGCGATGGACACCCAAGGGAAGCGATGAGGTGAAGCACCTGTATACACATCCTGGTACTCCTGGGAAGGACTAGGCTAGAGGTAGAAATGGTGGAGGCATGAGTCTGGAGTGTGAAGCCACGGGTCTGGTCAGCCTGGTAGGCGTACAGAAAAATTAGAGAAGGTAGAGAGGTGCTGGCTTAAGAGGAACAGTCAGCAAAAGATACCATGCCGAGGAAGAGGAGAGCCAGGAAGACTTGTCACGAGAATCGGAAGAGGAATTTCTAAGTTGTTTATGACAAAGGCATGTGGAGAGGACTTCCCAGGTTTGCATCCTGCCTCCACCTTTTCAAAGTGATCTTCGACAAATTATACAATCCAAAGTCTCTATTTCCCAATTTGTAGCAGGGATAAGTATCCAACTCTGGGATTGCTGTGAGGGCTAAATAAGATGATGAAGTCTGTGTTCAAGGTCTTAGCAGAGCACCCAGGAAATGCAAACATATATACATATATATTATTGCCCTCTTTCTATAGAGTCTAAAGCTGTACAGGTGGAGTATAAGTAAGAACACATAATTTGCCTGGCCAGTGTGGCTCAGTGGTTGAGAGTTGACCCATGCACCAGGAGGTCATTGGTTCAATTCCCAGTCAAGGCACATGCCTGGGTTTCAGGCTCAATCCCCAGGGGTGTGTGCAGGAGGCAGCCGATGTTGATATTTCTCATTGATCTCTCCGTCTCCTTTACTCTAAAATCAATAAGAACAAAAAAACCCCACGATTTGCTCCATAATTCTTTAGTTGACCAAGTCACACATTGCTTTTGAAAACCCTTACGAGCAAGAATGAATGGGACAGTCTCTGGCCTTAGGGAGCACTCTGTGTGCTCAGGGAGTTAGACATTGGGCTGTGCAAGGGATAAAGGAGATGCTGAAAGTGGGGTTTGAAGGGTAAGAGGGGACCTTACTGTTAGAAGGGACTGTAGGGTGGGGAAGAGATGGGGTCCACGTCAGAAAGTGAGAATGGGTAACCCTGTCAGGTTCTGCCAAACCTATGCACTTGCCCATCAAGACCCAGCTACTGTACCTTTGTGGAAGGACACCCTGACTATCTGGGTTCCCATAGAAAGTGCACTGAGGCAGAGGTGCAGGAGAGGTATGTGTGGACCAGGAGCCCACTCACCAGTCAGAGGAAAGGGGTGTCTGCTCATACAGGCAGGACGGCCAGCTGGGCTTGTCCCATGGTCCTAGTGGCCAGGCCCACACACTGCTCCAGACTGAGTAACTCAGGCATCAGAACAGCACAAAAAGCCTCGCTATCACCTTCCTTTGCCCCATTTGTATAATATTCTATTGACTTTCTCTTTGTAGGCTGCCTGAAATACATTTGGGAACAAGGAGAGTATAAAAAGAAGCAGGAAATTGTGGTGTGTTATTTTTTAAGAGAAAAAGTACCTGAATTTGGATTAGGTAAAGATAAGTACTCTCATTTATTAAGTACTGTTATACAAAGATTTGTTCTTCTGTGTTTGAAATGAAGATAAGACTCAGGTTAAGTGACTTGCCTAAGATCATACAACAAATAGTCTAAATAGGAACTCAGTTAAACAGTCTATACTGTTAATCCAGTCCTCCTAAAGCAGAGCAAGCTACGTAACCTCTTTGAGTCTATGTTCCATTGATATGTAACAAACCCACCAAAACTTAGTGGCTTACAACAACAATCATTTGGTGATTACCCCTCATGGCGCCAGGCTCTGGCTAGGGTCTGCGAAGCAGTTCTTACTCAGTTTTCAGTGAGACAGTGGCTGGGCTGGAGTCATCTCAAAGGCTTCTTCGCTAACGTCTGACAGTTCATACTGGCTGTCAGCTGGAACATGTACACATGGCTCTCCATGTGACCTAGGCTTCTTATAGCATGGTGGCTGGGTCCCGAGACACGAAAGGTGCATACTGCTGGGAGACCGGAATGGCATGACCCTCACCGTATTCCATAGATCAGTCATGGTCCAGATGAAAGGGAGAAGATACAGACACTACTTGCCAATGGGGCCGTGTTTAGAACCCCACTTGTAAAATGGGCATAACCACACAATGAAGACATGTCGTTTCTGTCAGCCCAAGCCTCCTCTTTTCCAGCAAAAGAACTCATATTTCCCTTTTGGGGATTCCTTCTTCTCCCCCTCCACCCTCACATGCCCTGCACTTTTCAATTTGTGAAGCTAAACTTCCTCCTTCCTAAGGAGGTTTGAGTTCAGTTTCTATAACTTGTAACCAAAAGTTCACACATCAACCTAAAGGGTTGTTGTGAAGATTAAATAAGTATAAAATGTGCCTTTTACACAGCAGATATACAAGAAATGGTTTACTGTTACTATGGAATAATTTTATTATGAAGAATGTGGCCACCGGCAGAGGGATTATGATTTACCCAAAGTTAATCAGTGGTCCAACTGCAATTCAAACCCAGGACACCTGGCTCAGAGCTTCAGCCCTGCTCTACCTTCTGTATTTCTGTGGTCTCTAAGACCTGGCCAGGGTTGGCTAATATCTGACACATACCCACATTTCAACTCCTTGCCAATTAAAAAACCACCAAACTACCATGTTACTATTTCCTAATAATCTAAAAATTGCTGTAAGTCCTCAAAAAGCACTCCAGCAGCTACTAATAAATGTTTTGAAGCAGCAAGTGAAAAGACACCTGAGACAAAGGAGAATTTGGGCTTAGCCATGTGACTTGACAACAGGACATAAGCAGGAGCTTGAGGAGCACTTGTGTATTGGGGCTTACCCTGTCTTGCCTGCTAAATGCTGCGAACATGTGGCCCAGTTGCCCCTGTTGCCCAGCCAACCACTTGACAAGTGAGTGAGGTTACCTGGGACCAACCAGCCCCCAGGCAATCTGCCAGCTCACTTCACCCACATAAGGACCCAGGTAAGCAGAAGAACCACCCAGTTGAGCACAATCCAAACTGCCAAGCCACAGAATCAGAAGCTAATTAATGTTTAGGAAAGGCACTACATTTCAGGGTAGTTGTTATACAACAGTTAATAACTGATATAAGGCCCATATTTTCCCTGATCTAGGCCAACCCCTCATACACATGAGGAAACTGAGACCTGGCAAGGAAAAAGACTTGCCTAACGTCACAATCCAGTAAACCAACTTCTGTGATACTCCAGGATGGCTGCTAGAATCACAAATGAGGTTTCGGATCTTAAAAACATCTAGAGATATTGGTCCTTTGGGCACAATCTGGTATCACATTTCTTCACCATCTGTTTTTGGTTTTCAAAGGTTAGACAGAATATTGAAAACTGTTGAGCAATGGAATGGGAGATAACTTCCTTAGCCCCAGACATGGTGAGGGCAGGGATATACATGCAGGGTTTTATGGTTATGAACCTCCCGCTCAAGGGTACAACTGTAACTATTCCCTGGAAAGCCAGGACAGGGATCCCATTCTCTGTCCAGGATATGTTCTGGTATCAGGGCGATTAGGCAGGGCCTCTGGGTAGAGAAGATGCTTTCTGCACTGAAATGGGTCTTCCCTGCTCTTCTCATGGCGCCCTGTGCCTGACATACTACAGAAGCCCATAGCCCCTGCTGTTCTACCTGACCCCCAAGCTCTGAAAAGTGCCTCAGTCAAGTACTACCAAGTAGAGCCTTGCAGAATCTGGGAATGTTATTACAGTGCAATGGGCACAGAGCACTAGGCTCTAGGAACAAAGGAATATGGTGCCAGCCCTCTGAGGTTCACCAGGCTCCAAAACCCCTTCTTTAGACTTTGTCTAATGCAGCTCCAATTCAGGGTAGTAGTTCCCCATCTTGCACAGGTGGGGACACAAACATCTGCCCAGGTGTGCAAACAGGTCCGCTAGAGCTGGGCTCTGGCCTTCTGTACAGCAAAGAAAGATTTGAGTTCAAGGATGGTAGGGGTATGTTCACTGAGGGCTATTCAGGGGAGAAAGGACACTCCCTGTGGACCTAGTACCTTCCTCAGGACACCTTCATCTCTCCAGACTGAAGTCTTTTGTTTTGACCAAGCTGGGCAAGGGCCCAGCCTCATTCCAAGCGGCTATTTTTCACCCCAAGTCTAGATTTCTGAGAATTCTCAGTGGTAAGGACTAGAATAGCAGCTTAATGATAAGTGGATAATTCCCAGGTAGAGAAAGTAGAAGCAAGAGTATGTGCCAGGCTTGGAGCAAAGTATGTTTGTGGGTGCCTGTGCACCCACAGCCCTATGCCAGTGAGACCAGCCTAAGTGGCCACACTTGAATCACCCAGTTCACTGGACCAGGGGAGGTACCCATGGCTTTTTGTCCTGGTCAGTAATCTATGACTGACTCAAAATGTAACTGCTGTGGCCACTGATTCCCTACTGGGAACCTGAATGCGGAGAAACTGTACAATTTGTGGGGAGTATGGGGAAAGGGGGCAGGAGGCGAAGTTGGGACAGAGGTGGAGTTTGAAGGTACCTGGCCAGTTAAAGAACAGAGATAAGTGCAGACAGGCCACGCGTAACCCTGACGCCAAACTCCTGCTGGGTGAGGTAAATGGAGGGGCTCTATTTCTTGCTGCCAGTGAGTGTGAAGGACTTGTTTTGTGTGGCTGCAATGTAAGGTTTGTGTGTGTGGTGACAAAAGAACAGGAGAGACCAGGATCACGTATCCCTATTCAGAAGCTGGCATTTTATCCTGACGACGAGAAGTCAGAAAGGGAAGGGATATGATTCACAAATAAGGCTGTGGTGGCCTCTGAGAAACGGGGCAGAGAGAAGCTGGAGGCTGGGAGGCTGGCGAGAGGGCAAAGTGCCCGTGAAGAAAACAGTCTCCTAAACCAGGGCAGAGAGGGGGGACAGCGGGTTCTCGGACTGCTTTAGAGCAGGGAAAGGCCGGACTAGTGAGAAGCTGCAGCCTGGACCTACTATTGACCAAGTGGGTAGCAAACATTCAGCACCCTCACGGGCACTGGCATATCTGGCCTCCCCAACAGCCCTGCTGGCCATTTTATCTGTTTTTGCTGTGGAAATTAAGGCCCAGGTGGATCAGTATTACACACCCTAGACAATGGTCCCTGACAGGTAAGAGTGAAGGAGGGAGCAGAAAGGGGTACAGTAGATCTGCTTTCTGATTGGGCAGGGGGGCCAGGGTACCTTTATGAGAAAACACAAACTATCCCATCTCAGAGCAAGTTGGGATCCAATCTCTTTATTGTTAGGGTCCCCTCTCTGTGCCCCCCCAACTCCTCTCCAAACCTATAGAAAAACCCCAAGCCTGGGAGTATCCTGGGCAGAGTGTGGGAAAAACTCTGTGCTCTGCCCTCTGGCCTAGGCAGTGCCAACAGGGAGGGTATGTGGGAAGGGGAAGCTGATAACTCCACCTGCAGAGGATGTGGCACTGGCCAGGATGCATGGGGGATGAGGTGCCTGCTGCCAGCTCTTCTCTGGGATGGGCTGGGGTGGCATCCAGGGGTGGGTGTCCAGTTTGAGGCCTGGTACAGTGCACGCCCTTCTCTTGCCAGTGGCCATCGCTCCTGTCAGACTGAGAAAGAGAGAAATGAGAGGCTAAGGCTGAGAAGAAAAGTCCTGTGCTTTTTTTTTTTTTTGAGAATTTTTCTGAGTTTATTTGAGCCAAACTGTCAACAATTGCTGGGAAGCAAAACCTCAGCAGACTGAGATAATGCTCCCGCCCTGTGCTCTTAAAACAGGGGCTAGGAAGAAGCAAAGGCCAAATGATATTGCTACTTGCAGGCGGAGGTATGCCTGTGCTCTGGCTCTGGCCTCCTAACCTTCTGGTCATGGAACTCCGGCCAAGTCTCTCCCCCGTCCTGAGCCTCCACTTCCTCACCTGAGACTCAGCACTTCACCTTCAAACTGGCTTAACAAGGTAAAACTTTCTCTGGTAAAACAAACCATGAAGTTCCAAGAGAAAAAACCACATGTAAGGAATTTCCTACACTTTAACGGTCTGGGAAGCCCTTGCTGGTGAAGCATCTCGGCATGAACGTACCATGAATACACGCCTCTGCTGTTTAGGTGTTCCTCCACCCAAGCCATCTAACTAGAACGTGGCCCCCAAAGGAATGGGGCAGAGTTGGCAGAGCTAGGTAGTAGACACTGGCTGGAGTGGGCTTTGAGGCCACACAGCAGTGGGTTCAAATCTAGACCCCACCAATTACCACCCTTGGGATCTTATGAGATATGTGGTTTATCTCCCTGTGCTCCCGCTTCAGTGCCTCAGTTTCCACATCTGTTATATTATTAGTACAATCACAACCTGTGGGGTACCTCCTGGCACGCAGTACGTTTCCACCTGAGAGGATCAGGTCCCAGTCCCTAAGCCTGGCACAACCTCACCTTCTGATGATGAGCAGCTCCCTCTCCCTACGATGCAGAGCTGGGACTGCAGCCACAGGAGGCCCCTGGGCATTTCCCACACACTGAGGACTGCCGGAGCTCTGTGCCTCTGCTCAGGGTGTTCCTCCCTCAATCCTGAACAGGCTCAGCTACATATCACCTCTTCCACCACAGCCCTCTTTCACCGCCCCTGGCTCCTAGACATTCCTGCTCATACTGGATGGTAATGGTTTGTCTTCCTCTAGAAGAGAGGATTCTCAGAGCTCTTCCAGGGCGCAGGCGGGTACCATGGCTCAGTGTGCCGAGGGAACCCCTGCTGGACTAGCCTGGCTAGCCCATCCATGGCTCCTGCTCCCATAGCCTACCAAGCCCCCACCACAAAGAGGCATGGTGAGATGGCTAGGGATAGAGGGGCCTTCACTGCTGGGCACAGCACTACCCTGCCAAATCCGCTTCACAGCATGTCCTCCACTTCACTTCATCCCTTGCCCACCAGGACCACCATACCTGCTTACTGCAAGGCCCCATCCTCTGCATCTGTGTCCTGGCTGTGCTCCTGATAGGGAGGAGGCAACAAAGAGACCACACATCACTCACTGCAAGCTCTGAGTCCTGCCCTGAGGCCCAGAACATACCTGGAGGCCAAACTCAGAAAGGGGGAGGGACAGCCAAGGGAAATGGATATGGGACCAGTCTAAACACAGCTGATTTGGGATGCCAACAGGGTGGACTGAGGGCCCCTCAGGAGAAAGAAGGGACCACCAGTCAAGGAAGTTCTATGTGTGGCAGGGGGCATGTTTCTGCATAAAAAGACCTCAGATTGGACCGGGCTAAAAGCCTAGTAGACTGGTGAGCTAACTCCCCATCTTTGGGATATCTAAGCCTTTAACAGCCTTTAAGAAACCTATGCTCAAGAGAGTAAGCTGAAATAACAGGCAAGGTTGAAAGAAATGAGCTGGACACGAGGAGGACCTCTTACGTGTTGTGATCACGAGCCCAGTCTGTCCTCACACCAGAACCCAGCAGTGATGAAAAGGAGAAAGTTCTAGACCTAGTGAAGAAGTCTGGGGTCCAATCCTGGCTCGGCCCTTATTAGCTATAAGGCCCTGAGCAAGCCACTTGACTCCTCTGAGCCTCAGTTTCCTCACAGGGTAAAATGTGGGAATACTTTGCACAATGCAGGGCTGTTGTTCAGGTTAAATGAAATTAGAAAGTGTGGACTACAGGGCCTGATGCTCAGTGAGTGTTTCTTAGGTAAACAAGTAGTAAGCACACAGCAGATACCTTACAGACTCAGAATCGGGTCTACCTTCCCATTTAGTATCAGCTCCTTGCCAAATGGCTTTCCACCCTCACAGACAGGGAACTCCTTTGATCCCTCATGAGACTGCCTATTTCATGCTCAGGCAACAATCACCAGGTGGAGTGAGACCTACTTCCCTGAGGCTTCCCCAGGAAATCCCAGTGTTGCTCCCTGGAACTCTGCAGACCATATGTGCTTCCCGAGCTCCTGACTCTTCCCCTCTCCAACCCATGTGGAAAACCGAGTCTAGAATGGGCCCTGGGCTCAAGAGAGGTCTGCCCCAGGCCTTGGTGGGACGTGGTACTTCTGACTGACGGCTGAAATAGGCAACTACTCCCTGCTCATTCCCCACCTTCCTCACAGGACTAGAACCCCTGGGAAAAAGGAACCAGCTCAGAAGTTCCCCCTTCCCCTGCTGCAACCAGGAGTGAAAAGCCCGGCCCCAGCCCCTCCAACCACGCCCTCACCAGCTCTTCCTCGCTGTGTGTCAGCAGCCCCTCCTCATCACCGTCATCTCGAGGCTGTGCTTCTCCCTGGGGTGTGCCTGCCTCAGAAGTTGTGTCCTCTTGGGGGGCTGGTGGCCGGCTGCTGCCACCAGTATTGCCACTGCCACTGCCACTGTCGCCTTTCTTCTTGCCATCTTGAGGGAAAAGGGGTGAAGAGGGGAATAAAACAGCCTGGGACAGCTTCCCAGACAACACCTCAGCAGAAGCTAAGCCTCGAGAAGTGGGTCCAGGTGGGATTAGAGGCCAAAGCCCCTCTCTGCCCCACGCACTGTCCTCCCACCCCCACCCCCCTTGCCCTGGGCCCCTGGTCACCTGAACCAGGGCAAGGAGTCTTGGAAGCTGACCTGGGTTGGCCCTCTGCTCCTCGGCAATCTGTTCCAAGCGGCCCAGCAGGGCATCGATGTTGGACTTGATCTGTGTCAGCTCTGTCTTGATGGCCTGCAGCTCACTGCTCTTTACTGGGAGTGGAGGGAGTACAGGGCTGTCACCTGGGGCCTGGGAGCTCGATACTAACACAAGACCCTAGCTCTATTCTGTCAGTTGGGAAGACAGGCCTGAGGCAGGAATTGTTCTTGTCCACAGCTCTTTTTCTGGCCAGGGAAAAGGCTGTAGCTGCCTGTGGCTTCCCTTGAGACTTTCTGAAGGCCATTCCTAAAGTGACCAGACTGCCCTTCTGAACCTGGATCTTTCCCCACACCCGACTTCTCAATTCTGAAAGGGACTGGGGCTGGATAAAAATGCACTCTGTGTGCATCTGAACAAGTATGTGTTTCTGCTTGTGATATAGAATGGTGTCTACCTTTTGAGGTGTACAAAGGTGGGTGTTTTACAATCTGGTTTCCGGGATGCCTGATGACAGCGTTTGCACACCAGAGTAAATGTGGAATAGTGGGCCTGTGCAGACCTGTCCTTACTAGAGGAAAGATGACACCATCTCCTCACTGGGTTCCATGTCACAGCACTGGACTCTGTGCCCAACCCAAGCCCCCCTCCCCCCAAATGTCAGTCTTTTCCTCTTAGAAATACATGAAAATACTCACTTGGTTGTGTTAGAGCTGCAGAACTGTGGGAGATTTGTTCCTTTATCTATTTTCCAATGTAAAAAAATGTAATTCTATTATTTTGCTAATGACAAAAAAAGTTATTTAGGAAGAAAATAAGTCACTTACACTTGATCTTGACTGAGCTGGTGGTGATGGCTGTGGAGCGAGCAAAGAGCTTGACAGGTATAGTTTTGACGCGGCGGACCAAGGGGACTGTAACCCGGGGTCGCTTCACAGGGACAGCCCTAGGCACAGGCACCGGTGACAGGCGGCCCCGATAGTCGAAAAGCCTGTGAGGGCAAACGGTCCAGAGGCTGCAGCATGGCCTCTGGCCACAAGGGGTCACTGTGTAGACTAACATGTATCTGGCTGATGAAGGGCTGGCCTGAATTACATACCTCTGCTTGCTCCCAACAAGCCCTGGGGGTGAAGAGAAAGGCTTTTGAAACCCTAAGAGCTGCTGGGATCCTCATTACATCCACCTTTCCTACCAGCCGGCTGGTTAAGGGCAGGTGAGGTGGCACGTGGTAATAGTTACAGCCCCATTCAACATAGGAGTAAACTGAGACCAGCCCCAGAAAGGAGCCTTCCCTAGATTACCCAGGCCTGCTCTATTTCTGACCTAGCTTCTGCTCAATCAACTGCCACCTCAACTCCTGGTCAGAGTTTGCAAATCTTGCCAAAGCAGCACAAACCTTCAGCTGGAAACAGAAAGCTATGGGTCTCGAGGGCCAATCCCTAAGCCTGCCTGAGCCTCAGTTTTCCCATCGCCTAATGAGGATGGCTATTCTGTGGCCCCCTCTCCCTGAGACTGCTGTGAGGGTGGAACACGAGAGAATGTGGTTAAATCCCATGTTAGAAGGCGTGACTGGTGAATGCCCAGGGTTCCAAGAGAAGCATGAGGCCCTTTCCTCATTCTGGACCCCCTCCGTCACTCCATCCTTACTCCACCTCAGAGATAGAGGGCAGGAGGCCCAGCAGAGCATCAAGGTTGGGCAATTCCATCAGACCCCCAGGCACCCCACCCATGTGTTCCCCCCCACTCCCCACCCCCCACCGCCATCACTCAGCCCTCTCCAGGAGGGTTTCTTTTCCTGTTGATCATGCAGCTCAGAAGGCTGAGTAGGGGTCTCTCCCACCACATCTGCTGCTACCACCTTTCTGTAGGGAACAGCAGCCTCAGGGGTACACTGTGGGATTGCTTTCCTGATAACAACCAGGAAACATGCCATCAACGGGCAATTCAATGCCCCATGCCTTGGCACTCCTTTGTTCAGGGAGCCCCTGTCCTGGGCTGGCAATGGCTGGAGATGGAAAGTCTCTGGGAATGGATCCAGTCCCAGACACTGCACTTCTGTCCCGAAGGGGAGGGGGCGGCTCTGGCCTTGGTCAGAATCACTGAACCACAGAATCCCAGAGCTGGAGGAGCCCTGAGGGATCATTTGGTGCAAGCCTATTTCACAGACTGGAGGGAATTTACCCAAAGCCACACAATCCATTCAGTGGCAGAGCTGAGATTAGCACCCAGGTATTTTGACTCCCAGGTTAGGGCACTTTCAACTATACCATTCACAGGAGAGAAAACCGAGGCTCAGAGAGGTTCTATTCTTCTTGCACAGCCTGGGACAGGCCAAGAGGGAAGGAAAGAGGAAGAGAGAGAGCAGGGAGGTTTGGGCCAGCTCCCATCATGTTTTCCACTCAAGAGTGTGGATGGAGCCATGCAGTGGAGGCCTCAAGTTTGGGGTCTGGGTAGGCTTGGGAATCGAGGGTGGGTCACAGCGTACCAGGGTCTGATTCAGACCTCTAAAGGGCCTCTGGCTCTTCCTATAAAAATAAGGCCCAGCGGCCCAGACTGAGTTCTGAGGTCCCTTCCAGCTGTTCTACCTCGAGAAGTAGAACAGCAGAAGCACAAGGGCTCACATTCCCTACACTGGACCCCTACCATTTTGTATTCCAATTTGCTATGTTTATGTGTCCCTTGGCTATCCAGTCCCATTTAGTCCCACCCCAGATTTAGGAGGAGGAAGGCCAGTCAGAGGGTGGGAGACAGCGTGGGGTGGGGGCGCTCTAGCCTGGGCTCCTGCAGAACTTGACTCTAGTCCCAGCTCTGCCAACAACTTGCGGAGCAGCCTTGGGCAAATGCCTGTCCACACCTCTGGGCTTAGGTTCCACTTTGATGACTGAATGGGCTGCACCAGCAATCTCTCAGAGCCCTTCCAGCTTGGCTGTTTCATGCCTGGGCACGCCCCTCCCCTGCTCACCTGTCGTAGAAGTCGTCCCGGTAGTAATCATAGTCAAAACTGTAGCCACTGGGGAAACAAAGGGGAGAGGGCCAGGGCTTAGGGACAGCTGTTCAGCCCACTCTCCACAGGCCCTCATCTCCAAACGCCTCCCCAAATTCTAGGCTTAGCACACCATCACCACCAGTGTTTACTCCCTCTGTGGAAAGAGGGACCAATCCTACCCAGACATAGACAAGACAGAGTGCCCCACCTGTAAATGGCAGATGCTGCTCTCTTTAACCCCTTGGGTCTGTTTGGCTTGGGCTCGCCAGCCATGTTGATGTCTGTGTGAAGGGAAAAGGCAGAGTCAAACGCTGGCAGGACAGCAGGTGCCAGTACACAGATCATCCTCATGGCAAGAGTGCAGCAATTTATGTGTACATATGACGTACCCATGGACTTTACTCACACAGCTAACGAATGTCCTTACACAATTGACTCATACCCATACAACACGTGGATATGCCTTTTTACAACATATTCATATATACTCAGACACATGCATGCAAGCTCACAAACATCACTCACACATACTCCATTTACATCACACATATATGCATTCTCAAGAACACTCATGTGAACACAAATGTGAACACTCATAGGTAACACACCCTCACACATTCACATGTGCAGGTAATAAGGTCACACACACACACACACACACACACACGGATAACATATATACTCTTAAGTACACTCAGGCTTGCTTCCATATACATAACTGCCAATATACAAGTGAGCTAATGCACACTCACATAAATGTTCTAACAAATGTATTTATGCCTAGCTCAGTGCTTAGCACATGATGGGATCTCAACAAACATTTGGTAAATGAATATATGCATATCTGCTTACGCACTCAATATATTCTGACACATACTACATACATACACACTAAGGTGTATGTCCACATATTCAGTTACATCCACATACCACATACTCAGGAATACATATATAAGTATCCCTTTTCAAACATACACATATACCCAGAACACTGTATACACTCCATGGTAGACCACTAGCATGGCCACATCACATGTATATAACACCAAGGCCAAGGGCAACTGCTTGATTCACCTCGTGCTCTCCCAGCACCTCCTCCTGGCTCTCAGAAAGGGTTCTAACCTAAGCCACCTGTAGCCTAATGTAATAGACTGTGCTAGTCCATTCTGGAACCATAAGCCTTATCATTAAGGGCTATTGTGAAAGCAGGGTCAGGACAGAAGTGTTTTCCAGAAGCTTCTAAAATTATCCTCTACAGGCATTGATTTGTAACTACTTAATTCATAACTTAAATATAACTAAGTTGTAACATCTCTAATGGGGATAGTGGGTAGTGGTGGAGGAAACATAAAAGGGGCTAAGAGGGGAGCCAGAGAGTGAAGGCCAGCACCTGCGCAGAATACCAGGAGCTTACCCAGGGTCTGCCCTGCCAGCACCCGCCCATTCTCTCCCAGCACAGCTGCTCGGGCATGGCGCTCGTTGGCATACTGGACAAAGGCATAGCCCTTGTGCACAGAACAGCCGGCCACACGGCCATACTTGGAGAAGATGGTTTCCACATCTGACTTCTTCACCACAGCTGTGTTGAGGTTTCCAATGAAGACCCGAGAGTTGATGGACTTGGGGTCATTCTTGTTGGTTACGTTGCTTGTCTGGATCTTCAAGGACATGGTGGCCACCTGAAGAGAGAGCCACTGTGAGGCTGGGTCCACGGGTTGGGCTGAAGGGCTGCCCACAGCCCACATCTTAGCTAACTGGATTTTTTGTGCCTTCCTACACCCCCACCCCACAACATCCAGCTCCCCATTTTTGCTCATCTTACCGGCTGCTGAGCTCATACCAGGTGCTTTCCATATGTTCCCTCCTGTGGTATTGACAAGCAGAACCAGGATATTTTACAAAGGAGAGAACACGTTCACCTTCAGAGGTCACAATGCTAGTGAATGGCAAGGCTGGGGTTTGAACCCTGGTCTGCTTCATTCCAATTCTTTAAAACCCGCTCCACCTTTAATGCTCATCTCGAAGATCACCCCCCCCCCACAAGATCTAAATTTGAAGGCCTTCCACAGCTTCTGTTCATTCAATGTAGAACCATTGCCAAAAAGTCAGTGGTAATTGCAAGTAATATGTGCTCTAGAACAATACCATATTATGCAAATTGCTTCATCTGATCCAGACGTGGACCTAGCTATGGCTGTCTTTACTGGTATCTGCCATTTTGAAAGTAAGTCTTGCTCAGCACTCAGTGTGGCCTCCGTCTTCTGCTCACTGGTGCAGCTCCCTTTGGAGCATGCCTATCCCAAGACCCCATGATATTATCATTACTATCATTCATATTTTACCAGAAACAGACTTCAATAACTTCATTAACTTGCCAGGTCAGTTAGTCCCTAAGGCCCATCTCTTTCCACTACATCACTGTCCTTCCCAGAGCTAAAGCCCATTTTAATACTACAGTAAGTCAGCATATTTATCTGAGAACTGTTTTTAAATAAAATAATTTTTTAGACTTAACTATTTTTATACAAATTTTATTCTTTGCTAGAGATGACATTGTACTTATTTTTTGCTCTCTACACTCTGGAAATGTCTTTTACCCCAAAGGGCTGTATAAACCTCTCCTACCCCCTTCTTTAGACAGCTGACATCTGGGCACCGGCTCGAGTGAAAGGGAAAAGGAGGCTCGATGTCAGAGGAAAGGCCTAATGTTAGGCCTTGGCGTTTATACTGCTTGGCCTGGTCTTCTGCTCACTGGCATGGATTGGTGCAACTCCCCTTTAGAGCATGCCTGTCTCAATACCCCACCCTAGAAAGTGCTAAAAAGAAAATAGGTGCTAAAGATCCCCAAACCACATGTATAAAACTCTCACCAGCAAAAGCTAACCTACCTATTTACCTAATATATTTGGTAAACTCCTACTTATTTACCTAATATATTTGGGCAGAGGAGGCTTCTTTTAATAAAATAAAGAAGAGCTAAGTATAAGCTGTAAAATGTGTATCTTTTGTCCCATTAGGGTAAGAGACCCTCTTTCTAGAATTCTACCAGCCTGGAAGCTGGCATGTTCTGACCAAGAGATGGCACTGTTTGCAAGGGAACCCTAGGCTGGACCTGAGCACTCCAAAGAACTTGCTCCTTGAGTGGGCTTGCAGTAGCTCCAAGGATATAGTGGGGTCAAGTGTGTCATCCTAGATAAGAAAGTCTGAGAGGGCACTGCTATTGATGAAGGAGCTGGTGCCAGCTTTGGAAATGGCCTGGGAGGAACAGATTATTTTTTGTTACATAGTTTCCCTTTGCATCCAATCATCAACACTTACTAAGCAGTGAGGGACACAAGAGAGACCCATGAAAACACCCAATATACTGTCCATATGCAGCAGGAAATGCTCGTATTTGTGGTTTCCCTTGGACTCCCCATTCCTCACAATTCTGACATCCCTCTCCTAGCTGGATGACAAGCCACTCAAAGGTTAATTCCTTTGCCCATCTGTGAGTATACAAGAAGTTTTGAGGGCTCCTCCATGGTAATTAGATAACTCTCCTGGTTGGTTCAGCTCAAAACCATGAAGTTTTGGCCCAGGGAGATGCTACCTGCTTTGGCTAGAGGGGGCCAACCAGGCCTGGGGTATGGACAGAGATAGAAAAAAGGAGGGGGGATTATGGTTCAGAGATCTGTTGATGACTGCTGGCTCTGCCACTGATCTGGAATCTGGAAGGGAGATGACAGGTGCTGGGTTCCCTAAGAACCTTCTAACACCACTGAGCACCTGTGCTTGTTTTAATAGCGGGATCAGCACTTGCTGCTTGGCTGGTGAGCAAAGTCCTTTTGCTTTAGCCCTGGCCCTGCCGGGTCTTTTCTCTCATCACCTGGGGTTTGAACAATGCACATAAAAGGACTTTGCAAACCATGAAGCTCTTTACAAGATCTAATAATTACTCTGACTAGGTTCAACCTCTCTGTTCTACTAACACTACCATTGTGGGCCGATTCTAGATGAGGGTCAAGGTCAGACTAAAGCACATTCTGAATGATACCAAGGAGAGAGAGCCTTAGAAGCCATGTCACATGAAGGCCAGTTTTCTGATCTGTAGAGAAGAGACTTAGGAAGTGTATGTATGTGGTTGCTCTGGGTGAGGAGTCTGCAGAGCCAAGGAGAAATGTCCACCTGAAGCATGCTCCAGGCACCCAACCCCTACACTCCCCTGTCTAAACAGCCTCCAATCCATTCTCAAGGCCTGCACACTCCTTGGAGGCAGGCTGCGCTGCTCCTGTATTTCCTAATTCCAAGGGGTTAGGTATCTGGGGGTACGGAAAAGCTCCAGCATCTACATACATGTCCTAGAAGCTCCTCATAGGGTGGGATGGAGTCGGGGGTGGGAAATGGCAAGGAAGCATGCCCAGACTAACTCTCCCAGAACTGCTAGGTTCAGGTACAAAATCCCAGAGGGTCAAGACATGGTCTTCCAGGATGTTATGAACAAAACAGTTTGGTAGCTTCACTTATAACTTTCAAATATTTAGACATATGGTATGTGAATCTCCATCTGTACTCTTGCTCTGCCTTGCAAAAGTTAGAGACAGGCCTGACAAAGTCTGGGGCACAGTAAGTACTCAATAAATGTTAGAGATAGAGGTGAGAATAACGTCCCAGGAGGTGAGGTGAGAGGGGCTAGCTGGTGGCCCTGTCATAAGTAGGGGGTGGGGGACCACTGGGGTCTGAGGTCCCAGGCACTTTCTCTGGTCTCTGACCCAAACACCGCCCTCCACAGATCAACCATCCCCAACTCGATTTTCCCCATGTAACTCTTTTTTTGGCTCTTCCAGGCCTCCCTCTAGCTTAGAGTTGGAGCCCTGGAAAATATTAGCATCCTACTCAACAGAAGCTGCTTGACTTGATAAGCTACCCGCCCCCCCCCCCCCACACACACACTTGCACAGGATTTAAGCCTCACAGATTAGCTGTGTAATTGAGAGCAAGGTGTCTGCAGCCCCCAGAGGCCCCATGCTTAGCAATGAGCTAAGGAGAGATGGGTAGAGGGATTGGATTGTTCTTGGTGGTGGTGGTGGTAAGGAGGGGAGGTAAGACAGGAGAGGGGAAGAAAAAACCAGACTTGTTCCCAGAGACCTTTGAAATGTCAGATTAACAGGGACCTTAGTGAGCATAAAGCTTATATGTCCCCACTCTGAGGAACAGAGAGAAATGGACTTGGTCAATATGCCACAGCCATGAGTAGTAGCACCAAGAAGTCCATGGGTTCTCTGACTCTAAGCCTAGGGTCCTTATATTCAAATTTTCCTTTGGGGCTAGTGTAAGACAAGCCCCCAGGACAATGAAGGGCTGGGAGGGGGTGGGGAGAGGTCTGGATATGCTATGTTTGAGAAAACCAGGGACTGGCTCCCAAGTGTCTACACCTTCACTTGCAGGAAAAACAATTGCTGCAGAAAAGCTGGGTCCTTAAGCTAATTAAAACCCACCAGGGACACAGGCTTTGAAATGCAATTTACAGCTCAAAGGGATGGGCTTGCTTCTCCAGGCTAATAGGAATAGAAATTTGGCAAAAACAGATCATTTTCCCAGTTGAAACATTTCAGATGGAAGCTATGTTTTGAAACACAAGTGCCAAGCTTAAAAACATGGGGTGAAGTGACAGGGCTTTGTCAAGGTAGAAAAGCCCTAAAAGGTACCTCCACCCCTGAACTCTAGGTAAATGAGACCCCCAGAGGGCCATTCCAGTAAGAATAGCCTAATTACTGAGTGCCAACAATGAGTCAAAAACTTTACATACCTCACCTTATTTAATCCGCACAATAGTCCTATGAGGAGGAATTTTAGATAGGGACACGGATGTTCAGAGAGGCAAAGTAGTTGATTAATAGAGCAAAACCAGAACTGGAACCCAGTTTGTTTAACTCCAAAAAACTATGCATAGAGATGCTTTGGGTACTTATTCCCATGGTGAGAATGTGTTACCCTGAGCCGGTCACACCCTCTTTGGTCCTCAACCCACTTTCTACTATAATGCCTCACACACCTGCACAGGATTTTAGTGAACAAAGCCAGTTTGTAGGCTTGATTCTGACATTGCTGATCCCATTTTGTGGATAAAAAAGCTGAGGATCAGCAAAGATAAGTGACTTACTTAAGGTCACCCAGCTAGTGAAGAAAGTAGCTACGGGACTTGCACCCAGGCTTTTTGTTCAACACTACATGCCACTTTCTCAGAGTGCCTACTCCACCAGCTCTGTCAGCCCTCCGCAGCACTGGATTTCTTCTTCTTGAAATGCTCATTTCAAAACAGGAGCTGCTGCTCTTGACCTTAATGGCTCACCACCACAACCACCACCACCTGTTGGACACCTCTGGTCTTATTTTCCAGCATGGGGATGCGAGTCACACCAGTCTGTGGCCAGACCTGTGTCCTTAAACAACCCTGGGGACATTGGGGCAGTTTTAAGGAAAACAGCTATCAGAGATGAGGAGGCTATTTCTGAAGAAAGCCAAGCAATTAAACTGATCAGTGTCCAGGGCCTCCTTGGTCCAGAGGCTCCTGTTACCAGGAGGCCAGGGATGACAGAACATCTATTAATCTCATTAAACTCACCCGGCCCCAGCTCATTATCATTGCCAAAATGATCATTACTGGCCAGACAGGACTAATTTTCCAAGGAGTGCTCTTTAGTTCCTGACCATTCCCATTCCCATGAGAAACCCCAGCTTGAACATTCTAAACACTAAGGGATCCTGGGATGGGTGAGAGTGTAAGGGGTCCAGGCTGTAGGTCCAAGAAGCTTGGACCTGGCTCTACTGTTATGTGACCTGCAGTAAGTCATGTAATTTCTCTGAGCCTTATCATCCTTATTCTGAAAACAAAAATAATCTTTTTCCTGATTACCTTTCCGATCTGATATAAATATCAAATAGGCTAATCAATGTGAAAGTGTTATGTTGCATCTGTAACATACTATAAAAAAAAGGGGGGGATTTTGACTGTTTCTATTATTACTCAGCTCCTTTCCCCTTCATTCATTCAACAAACATTTCTTGCGTATTCTCCTCTGTGCTGGCTCTGCAATGATGCTGAAAACAGTGCTGATGGGCCTTGTCCTCCAGTTGCTTTTCAGGAAGGCCCTCTCCCCAGGAACCTGTTTCTGGACCACTTCTTAATAACAAAGGAAAAATGCACAGGAAATGGCAGAAACAGCACAGGCTCTGGAGTCAGACAGAACCGAGTTCCAATCCCAGCCCTACTACTTATGAGATGTAACGTTGGACAGGTCCCTTAACCTCACTGAGTGCCTCAGATGCCTCAACTACAAAATGGAAATTATGTCAACCTCCCAGGATTAGGGTAAGGATTAAAGATAGTGTGTAAAGTGCCCAGTATAATGGCTGGGACCAGTAGGTATCTATGTAAGAAACTCAAATGCTCTGTGCCCTTTGAAAACAGAGATCCTCCACACTCCTAATTTTCTTTACCCATGTCATCTCGTAATGCTCCACACTTCACCTGAGAATAAGGGAGTCAGGGGTAGGAGGACTGTGCATGCTCTCCCCCTTGTCCTAGTATTTGGAGCCAAACCTAGAAACTTCATAAAGGTGCCCCCCTCCCCATGCCTGTCAAATCTGGCATGTATGAGACTGGGAGAGGAAAGAACACTGGCTGGGAGGAGTTCTAGGCCTTGCTGAGTCACAGACTCAACCCTTGGCTATTCCATGAGTTCTTCAGTCCTATACCATATAACACTGGTATCAGCATCCCGTAGGCCCAGAACGGAGACCCCAAAGCAGAAACAGAAGGCAGAGCTGGGGCCTCAGTCATCTCTCCCCACAGTGTGATCTGGGTATATATACCCTACTTTCCCTGTACCTTGCACCCTAACTCTACCCCTGACTGTGGCCTGTAGGCTGAGACTTCCCATCTATGACAAGCAGCCCTTATAAAGATATGGGGAGAGAGGTAACAAGGAGTGAGTATGTGCAACTTTGGGCCTACAATCCCCAATATTGAGTTAGAGTTAGGGACTCACGAATGATTATTAACTCATTCAATCATAATTACAGATACCCAAACACTCATTGGGCCAACTATGGGCCAGGTGTTAATTAACAAATGAATTGTTCATTCATTTATCCAGCTATTGGTCAGGTCTGGTACCTGATCTCAAGGAGCTCCCAGCCCAGCAGGGGGGCACTCACCACAGCCACAAAGCGCATGCGACCTGTGCTGGAGTCCACTACCCAGAAGCAACCCAACGCAAAACAGCCATGGATATCAGAGAAGAGGTAGGAGCATTATAGAAGGCTTTACAAAAAGAGAACATTTTTAAGTTGAATTCCCATTGGGTGACATGGAGAAAGGCGATCCCTGGCAGGAGGAACTGCAGGAACAATATATAAAACATGCCCCTTTCTCCTCTTTGCTCCTTCTATGCTGCTCTTCCTCTTGATTAATTGAAATAGGAGCATTTCTTTAGTGCTGTCTCCCCTTCCCTTGAGAGCTGCATACTAATTCTTGTCTTGAGGAAGAACAAAAAGGGAACACACAACTTAACGTACAGCAACTTTATGCCAGGCACTGTGTTGGAAGCTTTACAAGCATAATCTCACAGAATTCTGATCACAACCTAATGAGAAATAGGTAGTACCATCTTCATTCTACAGATGCAGAAACTGAGGCTCAGAGAGAGCTTAAATAATTTGCCCTGTCACATTAAGTGGCATGATTAGGATAAAACCCCAAGCTTGCCTAGTTCTAAAGCCTGTGCTTTTCCCACTTCACAAAATTGCTCCCACTAACTGCTCCCCCTCCAACAGGAAGACTGGTCCTGGCTCTGCTGCTGATTTGCAACAAGACCTTGGATTCTGGAACATGTGACCACAAAGGGTCCTTCCAGGGTTAAATGTGTGATCGTGATTATCATTAACAACACTTACTTATGTGCCAGGAGCTACACTAAGTCTTCTCTAAGTCTTCTGCTATGAGGTAGGTGAAGGTATGTATAATGCCCCTTTCACATATGAGGAAACTGAGGGTTGGAGCTTAGTCCTACACAAGTCATGAAATGCCAGAGCTGGGGCCAGTCCCTATGAGACCAGAGCTGGTGCCCTTAACCTTGGCCCAGAGTGGCTTTATGCTAAGCATGCCCTGTACCTTCCAGGAGGTGAGCTTCTAACACTTCCTAATCCTTTGGGTATCTCATGGGGCCTTGCTAAGAGCATACTCTCAACTCCAAGAGTCAATAAGTATTTGCTGTAAGCCTGGGGGATGCCCCCCATGCCTTAAGGGCAGGCTCCTCACTGTGATAATGTAGCAAGATTAGTCACTGCTTGCTGTTGGTTGATTATAGCTATTCTTTTCTGTAAATGAAGTTTAAAAGTCATCAAAGGGTTTGTCAGCTGTGACTTATGAGCCTCTTTCCCGCAGGGAAGTCAGGCAGTGACAAATGCCCCTCTCGTTCTGCCATCCATTATGAATCGGAAGGTGCCATGTTCCAATTACGGAGACCCCGATGGAGCTCATGGAAAACCCTGCTCCAGGCTGCAGCCATTACTCAGGCCCGGCATGGCTGCCAGCAGAGCTGCCCTAGGCTCGGGCCCCATTGGGTAAAACGAGTAAAAGCATGTTTCTGACTTCGTAAGCCAGCCCCTCCCACCCCTTACTGGTATTATCCCTGTGAGGTTAGCCTAGACACACTTCACAAATGAGACAAACCACGGGCATCATGGGCACCGTCTCAAAGTACCCAGGATCAAGACTGCCAGACAGACAGACACGAGGAAGTAAGATCATGCTGTCAGGCGGAGGCGGCGGAAACGCAATGCGCAGGAGGGAGGGAAGAGGGTGAAGTACTTGGGGCGCTCAGAGGAGGTGGAGACTGAGTGCCGCAGAGGCTGCCGGTGTGACCAGGACACCCGCGCTCATGGCCCATCACATGGCAGGCCCTGCTCAGCTAAATGCTGGGAACCAAAGGGGAGGAACACACTCGTACCACCGAGGGTACGTGAGACCATCACGGGATAAAGAAGGGGCTTGCCCAAGGTCACAAAGTAAGTTAGGGTCAGTGGTGGAATGAGAAAGCAGGCCCCGGGACTGCTGGTAAGTAGAGAGGCTGGAATGACGGGGAACCCTGCTGGCGCCACGCTCTACGCAGGACATGACACCATGTAGTTAAGAGCCAGCTCCCGTGCAGATCGCACCCACACACTCACTGTGGGTTTAACTTCCAGCAAGTCCCTTAACCTAGCCAAGCCCCAGGAAAACGGGGAAGACAACAAAACTTATTTCAGAGCTGCGGCGAGGATTAAATAAGGTAACACATGTACAATGAACGCACGGTTGGCAGGCAAATAAGGAGTGTCCCAAAATTTTATTTCTCATCAAGTAATTCCCAAAACAGTAATTTGAGGTATTATTAATCTCATTTCACAGACAAGAAGACTGACGCTCTCTTTCACTTTGTCACACGAAATAAGCCATTACTTCTCAAAACTACTTAACCTTTGTGATGAAGAAACAGTTTTTTGTTTTGCTTTTTAAACCTCCAATCCATTATAGACAAAGATAATTATAAAATATAATACAAATGTCAAATTATTGTGAAAGTTTCTAAGCACTTAATTCCAACTTATATACTTATCAAACCAGCAGCAGTTTGTGAGCTGGCATCACTCAATGGGCTACACTTTGAGTAGCACAGCTCTAGGCCACTCACCCATCCCATCAACCTCCATAAAAACCAAGGCAAAGATAGAATAGAGTTTATTATATTTCTTTCAAGACCTTTAGCCTTTCTTTTAGACTTTAGTGTTGGACTGATTTATTAAAACTTTCCTAATCTTCTTCCTTTTCACTTCCTTCAATAGAAAGAGGGTAAACAGGACAAAGATGAGTTCAAGAAGCTGTCACCAAACACTTCAGAGAAGATGATTTATCTTGGTAACCTGCTCTAGGCCATGCCACATCCTTCAAGGGAAGATGATCTAGGCTTAACAGGGATTGAACAACCTTCCTGAGGCCTGGGGGTCTCAGAGGAAGAGATATTCCTGAAGAGTCTGGTACTCCTAGACCCTCTCTCCTCACATTAGATGTGAGGAAACCAGCCGGGAAGGGGAGGCATATTAGAACTTTTCTTTTTGGTATTTCTAATTTTCAGTTTTGAATCACTGCTGTTTACAAAGCAGTCTCCTCACTCCTAGGGAATGTCTTGAGAACAAGATGGACATCAGATTCACTCCTGATGGCCACTGTACACCCAAGAGTGTCACTGGCTGGGGCAGATGAGTAACTCTTAACCAATGTGCCGAGACATAGTAGTATACCTTGAATCTTCCAGGTGCCTGGCCAAATGTTAGTATACAAAATTTCCCTTTGTTCTAACTGAGCTTATGTGGTGCTATCTTTCAGCACAACCCAGAGAGGAGAGGGTCATGACATGGTAGAGAGAAAGATAAAACCTGCTGCTGTGAATAGGGACCTACCATCAAGCAGGAGCTAAAGACTA
Organism: Miniopterus natalensis; assembly: GCF_054644295.1. Lineage (NCBI taxonomy): Eukaryota > Metazoa > Chordata > Mammalia > Chiroptera > Miniopteridae > Miniopterus > Miniopterus natalensis. The sequence goes on from NC_142087.1 coordinate 12,990,761, forward strand.
AATGTTTACTCCCATGTAAGAGGCCATGTAACATGGTCAAGGGAGTAACCTCCTCTGAAGCTGAAATGCCTTCATTCTGCCTCTGAACTAGCTGTGTGACATGACCTTTGGGATGTATGCTTCAGTTGTCTCAAATGTAAAATAAGTATAGCAGTACATACCTCTAGGTTTCCCAAAGATAAAATAATTCGTGTGTTTAGAGCAGTGTGTGGCATATTAAAAAGTATGCACCCCGGCCGGTGTGGTTCAGTGGCTGAGTGTAGACCCATGCACCAAGAGGTCCCCGGTTTGATTCCCAGTCAGGGCACATGCCCAGTTTCGGGCTCAATCCTCAGTGGGGAGGGGAGGGGTGTGCAGGAGACAGCCAATCCATGTTGATGTTTCTCTCTCATGGATACTTCCCTATCCCTCTCCTTCTAAAAAAAAATTAAAACATATACTTTTTTTAAAAGTATGCAAATACTAGCTATTATTATTATTGTTGGAACCTGCAAGAATTTTCCTTGTGAGTATGAGAGGGAAGGTGGTGAGTTCTACTATAACACTAACCTAGAGGTGAACTGTGGTTGAGGGAAGAATACTATCACTGTGGATTTAATAAAGTCCTTTCAAGTGTGTCACCAAACTTCTAGAATTTGGAAATGTGTCTTGAACCTAAAATGAATCACAGGAGTAAGTACTCATTAAGTGTTGGGGGCAGGAAGAGAGCCCCTAAGTAAAGGACTCTGTACCTTGAGGACACAGAAGGTATGTTGGACTCCGCTTCTGTGCAGCAGGGCCCTAGGAACTGATACTGTAAGAAACCTCTGTTTGCTTACTGTTCCATGTCTGATGGAACCTCCACACTCGGTGGCTACTCTGTTCTGAGTAAGGCTGCAGAAGGCTGTGCCATGGTAGTGCATGTGTCCCCATTTTCCATCCTATATTAGAGGAAGCAATGGACTCTCTGAGGAACAGAGGGAGGCCTAACCCATCCCTTGACAGGCCTCGCCATAAGTAAAAATAGTAATAGGGTATTATTAGCTTTGGATTCCTGCTTATCTGTGGAACCCTGAGTCCTAAATTCCCCCTCTACTAGCTGTGTGAAATTAGGCACTTCACTTCTCTGAGGTTCCAGGCTTCCCTTTTGTAAAATGGGGATAAAAACCCCTGTCCTGCCCACTTGCAGTACAGGTTGTTGTGAGGGTCAAGGAGATAACACAGGAAAGTGTACTGCTGCCTGGGCTATGCTACATAAATGTGGACAGGAATATTCCCCGGGATGGGCAGCTGCGGAAGGTCTTCCTAGACAGGGGCACCCAGGCAGGAAACCAGTTGGCTGGAAGCAGGAGATGGAGGGTGTACAGCTTGGCACTTCAGCCAAGCACTGTGCCCCTCAGGTGTAAGAGCAGTTGATTAAAATCCTTTCATGTGAAACCAGTATTTTTCTCATTACAACAATCCTCCTTGAAAACACCAAATGCCACCCCTCACATCCCCACAAAGGCTTGATCCTGCACACACTCTAACAGCTGATAACTCACTTGACTTTCACTCCTTTTCAGGTTTAACTGATTTGAAAGAATGGGTGAAGCCAGACTAAGCTTTGAACAAAGAAAATTTATCCACTAGACTTTTTTTTTATGGGGATACATAAAATATAAAGTTTAAGGTGCAAAACTGGCAACAGCCGACAAATTGAGGGGAGCTATTGAATGAGAATGGGCACAAATACTGAACAAAATTACTCTTGAAGTTTGCAATTCCATCACTTCGCGTTATCAGCAGTGCCTGGATCAGAATGGTCACCAGTTTGAAAATAGGCATTGACAAAAAAATTATTCACTTCTGCAGATTCTTTTAAATTTTGAAAATAAACTTTTTTGTATGTTAATAAACACTGACTTTATAATCATTCCAAGTGTGTATACATTTTTTGGGACACCTTGTATGTATATGTATATGATGTATATGTATATGTATATGTATATGTATAGTATATGTATATGTATAGTATATGTGTATGTATTTAATTTCCCACGTTCTAACAGGAGAAGGAAGAAGCTGACCTCTCCAGAATTCTAACCTAAACCTAACTTAGGCCTCGGCTCTAAGTATTATCCCACAATGTCACGTTTGGCCCAAAGGGGACTAAGATTGTTGACACCAGAGTTATAGCCACATTGCCTTCATCCCTCTGGTAACATTAACTCCACAAGCATTATTAAGTATGAGGCTTTTGAGTGACTGAGCAAGTGTGTCCCTGTCACCTCCTGTGTAAGACCTGTCAGTGGCTTCCCACCACCAGGAATCAAGTCCAATTCCTTTAATGTGGCTTACAAACCCCTTCATGAGTTAAGGCTACCAAATCCACACACAATAATCCTCAGAGATTATAAACCACGCTCATTTTACACATCAGTAAACCCTAGTGCAGAGAGGCCAAATCAGTTGCCCAAGGTCACACAGTGAGCAAGTCAGAATGAACTCGGTTCTTCCTGAACAACTGGGTATCAGACTCCAAAGTATAGGTTCAAGTTTGATCCCACCTTTTCTTGGACTAGTCTATGTGTGTCATGCATGGGGATGGGGCACTGTATGGCTCAGGTGAACCCTTCCTTTCAGTGAGCTGCTTAACACTGGTTATAAGTTTGGGTGGTCATTTAGGCTTTTTCCAATTTCTTACATTACAAATAATAGCACCTGAGGGAAAGTTTATTCTATGTATTAGTTTATTACCTTAGGACAGATTCCCAGAAGTGAAATTACTGTGTCAAAATGTATAAACATTTTTATGGCTCTTGAGGTACACTGCGTAATTGCTTTTCAAAAGTGCTGTACTAATTTACACTGCCATCACCAATGAATGCCACTTTCATGGTAACCTCACCAGAATCATGTATTATCATATTGTGTGGGGATAGGGATCCTAATTAGCAGAGAGAAAGCAAATCTTCATCGTGCTTTTACGTACACCAACTGTACAAATTACATAAATGAAAAAAGTACAATCCTACCTCAGAGAAATTCAGAGTCCAGTGGTAGAGACCTCAGGAAAACCAAAATCTATGTTTCATATATATATATATATATATATATATATATATATATATATATTTAAATATATCTTTATTGACTTCAGAGAGAGGAAAGGAGAGGGAGAGAGAGAGATAGAAACATCAATGATGAGAGAGTCATTGATCAGCTGCCTCCTGCACACCCCCAACTGGGGATCGGGCCTGCAACCCGGGCATGTGCCCAGACCGGGAATCAAACCCCGATCACCTGGATCCTAGGTCGATGCTCAACTGCTGACCCACGCCCGCCCGGGCTCTATGTTTCATCTTGATAGGGACTTTGACAGGAAGACTTGGGAACCTAGAGACATGTCACTTACCAAAGGGACAGGAGAGAAGGGAAAGGAGGGAATCAAAGAAGAGGGGTCATCAAGTTCTGATCTTGTCCAGAAGGATGAGTTGAAATAGCCCACACACAAATGAGATACCATTTAGAAAAGAGGAAAGAAAACAACATGAGCAAAGTTGTGAAAGCTGGACAGAGTTTCTATATTTAGGGAACAATATGTATTGTGGTTTGGGCTGGAGTATAGAATGAATGATATAGGAGATGACAGCAGAGGGCCTGGCAGAGGACAGATCAGAAAGGGCCTTGTGGGCACTAAAGAACTTGAACTTATAGGAGTTATGACCCACTCCTATGTCACATGCAGGACAGTGATCAGTGAGGAGGTACTCATGAGTTCCTATAGCTCTTGAGAGTCTGAACCACTCAAGTCAATGCCTGATTAAAGCATCATGTCTGTGTTGACTCCTTTTTGTCTGTCTTAGAAGAACTTTTGGGGATTTTTCACATGACCTAACACATTGTTAGGCGCATGGCAGGAGCTCCAATAATGCTCATGGATTGATTAATTGAAGGTACCTCATGCAACAATACACTGATGAAGCCCTTGCTGCCTTGGCATAGTCCCTGCCAATCTCAGCAGATGCTCAGCCAATGCTTCTCTTGGCAGATTGTCCTGCCTCAGAAAGGCTACCTCTCCCTTCTTGCTTATTCTGCCAAATTAAAAAAAAAAAAAAAAGTACCTGGATACAACAAGCTATAAAATAAGTGGTAGCTAAGGAGCACATTGGGTGGCCAGGGAGGAGGCCTGAGGGATATAAATCCTTCCCCATAGTATGTTCCTCAAGCCAAGAACTCACTAGCCTACCAGCAGTTTAGGAGCCCCACTACCTCCCTCCCATAAAAATAAAATTGAGCATGCTGAAGGTCTCCTTTGAGTAGCTGCTGACCTTCTCTAAGATATTACTACTTTCTACATTAATAACAGCTGCTTTAATGATGACAAGGATATCAATAGGATTATTATTCAACAATTAATATAACAGCAAGTCATTCTTGCTTTTCTAGTTGTGGTACAAGCTGTGGGCACTGCGGTCTGTTGTGCTGCCTAAGATCCATTGGAGGAGACCACATTAAAAAGATCTGTTTATGTGTCATCTCCCCTCCTAGACTGACTGTGAATTCCTGGGTGGCAAGGACGACAATCTATTTCATCTTGGCATTCCCCTCGCCTTTCAAAATAGGTCCTGGCCCAAGATAGGAGCTCAGGGAGTATCTGATGAACTGAACACCATGTACCGCTCATTGACCCCGTCCCCTGCCCTATCCATTCTTTTTAAAAAACAAAGAAGCAGGCTACACAGGCAACAAAGCCAGGAGAGACCTGGGAGAGAAAGGAAGGAGGCATCTTTCCAAGGGCCCAATCCACCCAAGCCTTTAGGAAAAGCTGTTTTGTAATATAATATATGATCATTATGATTTATTAATTGCTTATTATATGGTAGATTTATTATTCAGTATATTACTTCTCATTTTTACAACAACCCTTTGAGCTTAGAATTATATCCAGGTCACATAGTCCTTTCTGAGGCCCTTTTAGACTGTCTCTGAAGTCAGACTGCCTAGGTTCAAATTCCAGCTCTGCCATTATCAGCTGTATGATCTGGGCTAAATGACTTAACCTGTATGTGCCTTAGGTTTCTCATTTGTAAAATGGGAATAATATCATAGTACCTTTCCCACAAGATTGTTGTGAGAATTCAATGAGATAACGTACCAGCTTTTCTTTTTCTTTCTTTTTTTAAAAATCCTCACCCAAGGATATTTTTTCCATTGCTTTTCAGAGAGGGGGGGAGGGAGGGAGGGAGGGAGGGAGGGAGGGAGACAGACAGACATTGATGTGAGAGAGACGCATTGATTGGTTGCCTCTCACATGTACCCCAACTGGGGCCAGGGATGGAGCTCTTGGTAACCGAGGTACATGCCCTTGGCCACAATCGAACCCCGGACCCTTCAGTCTGAGGGCTGACGCTCTAACCACTGAGCCAAAATAGCTAGGGCTCAGGAATTTTCTAAATAAAAGTATTATTACTCTTGGCCCCATTCAATAGATGGCTCCAAATACCACACTCTTACCTTTGAGTAAGGTTAAGACAGACTGCTGCATCAATAAAGCAGAGCTGGGACCAATTTCTGACTTAGTGATGGAGGCTGGGGGCAAGTTTTCTGAGCACAAATCCATTCATGTGGTGCCCTGGTAGAAACTTTTCAGGAAAGTGTTCTGCTTCCCATCCCTCGGGCAGACCCAGTCACTGCCTCCTATGGACCCCAGAACCCTCTGCAGACCTCTGGCACAGCGCTTATTTGCTACACGCTTGTGTTCACACATCTGTCTCTCCCCATTAGACTGACTCCTTAAAGGCAGAGACTCTTTTATTAATCTCTCTAATTGCAGCCACCAACACCGACCGCCCTGGCAACCAAGAGATGCTCAGTGAATTTCAGCTAACGGGGAAGAATCCTAGGTGAGCACTATTTCAGTAAATGGTTTCTCAATGTGCCAGAACATGGCAACTCCTTAAAAGTGAACTGTATAGTTAGTGTTTATGAGATGAGGCCAAGTTCCTCACTCATCAACAGGACTGAAGGACAGGCAAGTGATGAGAAAAAAAGCAAATAAGGGACAGAGTCAGAAGCTGGGGAACACTGGTGTCTTTGTTCAGTAGACTACAGGGAGCAGAGGCTCAAGGAGGTTGAATCTGCAGCCCAGAAACTGCCAAATCTGGGCTTCCTGTGGTGGGGAAGATGTACAAGGCCCTTACCAAGAAGAGAGCAACGAAGGCTAGAAACCACCATCCATGTCCGTAATCAAACAGCAAGGGAGACCTAGCCCTCCCTCTCAGACATATCTGGTGACCCTGAGATGAGCCCAATTACCAAGCCCCGCCATGCTAGCTTAATGGAAAGAACATTGGATAAAGAGCCCGGCCGGGCGTGGCTCAGCGGTTGAGCATCGACCTGGGATCTAGGTGATCAGGGTTTGTATTCCCGGTCAGGGCACATGCCCCGGTTGCGGGCTGCAGCAGATCAATGACTCTGTTATCATTGATGTTTCTGTCTGTCTGTCTCTTCCTCTCCTTTCCTCTCTCTGAAATCAATAAAGATATATTTAAAACACACACACACACACACAAAAACACTGGATAAAGAGTTCGAAGACCTGAAGTTCATTCCTAATAATGTACTAATTATTCAATTGAGGATCTACTGCCAGGCTTACACTAGGTACCCGAAATACAAGAATGAATTTGCGCCCAGCCGGGCGTGGCTCAGCGGTTGAGCGTCGACCTAAGATCCAGGTGATCGGGGTTCGATTCCCGGTCAGGGCACATGCCTAGGTTGTGGGCTGGGCAGCTGGTCAATGACTCATCATTGATGTTTCTCTCTCTCTCTCACTCCCTCTCCTTTCCTCTCTCTGAAATCAATAAAATTTTTTTTTTTTTTTTTTTAAAGAATGAATTTGCTATCAGACCTTGGACAAGTCACCACACCTTCTCTGAGACTTAGTGTCCTCATATGGCACATGAAAGATAAAGTCTATGTTACAGGATTGTTTTGAGTATCATATGTGTTTTGAAAAGTCTACTGTAGGGGGCCCAGCGAGGCTCCCAAGCAGTTTGTCATACTGGCTGAAAGAAGACCTTGGGCCCAGTCTTCTTGTGGATCTACTTCAACAAAGAACATAATAAAGATGTTTTAGAGTATAAAAGAAGAAATGGGTTGGAATAAACTTTTTAAAAAAATGTTTTTTATTGATTTCAGAGAGAAGAAGGGAGAGGGAGAGATAGAAACATCAATGATGAAAGAGAATCATTGGTCAGCTGCCTCCTGCACACCCCCTACTGGGGATTGAGCCTGAAACCTGGCATGTGCCCTGACTGGGAACCAAACCATCAACCACTGAGCCACACCGGCCGGACAAGAATAAACTTTTAAAATACTAATACAGTATGCTCCATATAGCGATTAAAGCAGTTCCAATCTGTTCAGTTGTAAATGTGAGAAAAAGTTATATGTGAATGTTTCAGCATTTGTTTGTATCATTAAATGAATACATGAAAATACTTCTGTATTCTTAAAAAAAAAAGTCTACTGTACAACTTTGCAAATGTAAAGGTAATATTTTTACTAGATCTGAACTAGAAGGCTTAATAAAATGCAAAGACAGCCCTCACCAAATGCCAAGGACAACTCCCTCTGCCAGGGTGTAGACAGAAATCCAGCAGTACATTCCTACCCACTGAATTCAATGATGAAGATGGTGAGGAGCAGAAGTCTGACACATTCTCTTCAGGCCCCTCTCAAGATCGTTCCCATAGTTACTGCTGTCAGAGTGCTCATCACTGGGAACTGCACTTTGGGCCTCTTAGATGAGCCTGTGGATGCAACTGAAACTTCTTAAAGCAAGAACAGACTTTAAACTGTGTGGGATAGAGGAACCTTTCCAGGCACTGAATTACTCAACCCTCGGTCCTTCAATTGTTTGGAATCATTTGTTAGTAATTAAGCCTGTTTTTTCCTCATTTTCCTGTTTTCTGGGATAAACACATCAAAACAGAAAGCTTGACTCTCTAACAATGCTCTCTGATTAGTGGTTTGCAGAATGCTCTGTAATTTTATGATTTGCTGGCTGGAAATGGAAAAATGGTGGAATGCAAATAGTGCTGTGGCCCAAGAGGGAGTCAGGCACCCTGAACTTTAGACTTGGTTCTACCGTGGACTGCCTCTAGAAACTTGGTCACAGACCTTAGTTGCCTCATCTAGAAATGGAGAAACTGGACCAGATCAGTGTTGCATGAACTGTTCTGCAGAAGACCAGTGCTCCTCAAGATGTTAATAAGAGTTCCTCAGAAAAGAGGCCCCAAGGTCAAATGCAGACAGGAAAGTTGACATACTCCATTTTCCCACCCACCCCAAGACACATGCACACTAAAGGCCCTAAGAAGTGGGCAATAAGGAAATGTACCTTGTATTACTCGATCTGACTTTTCCAAGATTAGTAATATCCCTTCTGAGAAAGACACATTGGAATAGATCTCTAGGGTCCCTATTAGCTCAAACCCACTGTGATTTGTATCAGAAGTACTTAGCTAGTGCCTGGGGCACCCCTGCCTCCCCCTAATCCAGTTATCTTAACCCATTGAGGCACTTAAATGATACTCTGGTTAATAAGAATTTATTACATGTAGTTCATTTTACTGGAGTGAGAGTAGTAATTTTCAAAAAACTCAGAATACAAAACATTTTAAACGCTAAGGGGAAACGTACAGTTATTGAGCTTCTAATACTTGCTCTAAACTGTGCCAGCATTTTCCATATATTATATCATTTAATCCTAGACACTCATAAGAATGCTGTTATCCTCCTACTACAGAGAAGGAAACTGAGGCATGGAGAGGCTAAATAACTTGCTCAAGGTTATGCAGCCAAAAAGTGGGGAGAGCCAGATTTTAAACCAAGGACTATTTATCTCCTATAAATCTTGATTCTGTGATTGGGGCCCTGCCACTGTGATTAACCTTCCCTGGTCTCAGCTGTCAAGTGGGAATAGTAATCCTCACACTGCTTCCCTCACAGAGTTGCCCTAAGGTTCAAAGGCAATAACAGGTATGAAAAAGCTCTGTAGTGTATAAAGATATGAATATGAAGGGCATTTGAAACCTTGTGAATAGTTTATAAGATACTTGAGGTCTTGCAGGCTTCCCATCATGGAAGTCAGTTGTCATCCCAGTCATCCCCCTCAAATAGAGCTTTGTAAAATTTTCCAGTTAGGATTTTGGATAAACAGGAAAGATGCTGTATCAGTATCAGTACTGATTACTCCTTAGGCTGCTTGTCAGTCACACTAAACAACCAATCTCCTTAAGGAGTCAGGAGTAAAAGCAGCAGAGTGGGCAGAAGCCTGGTAGAAGGTCTATAGGTAGAGAAGCCAGACTGGCTGTGGGGTGAGGCTCCTTAATCTCATCTTGGAACATGCCTTGGGACAGTAGGTCCTAGAAGTCTTTGTATGAAATCTATCCAGGAGACCAAAAAGTATGAGAGAGAGAGAGAGAAAGAGTGTGTGTGTGTGTGTGTGTGTTGTGGGGAGCATAGGGAGGTGGTGGGAGATGGGAGCAGGGTTGGCAGCTTCAAATTGTTCTGGAATAGTCCTAGCCAGTTTGGTTCAGTGGCTAGAGCATCGGCCTGTGGACTGAAGGGTCTCGGCTTCGATTCCAGTCAAGGGCATATACCTCAGCTGCAGATTCAATCCCCAGCCCTGGTCGGGGCATGGGCAGGAGGCAACCAATCAATGTGTCTCTCTCACATTGATGTTCCTCTGTCCCTCTCTCTCTCTGTCTCTCCCTCCCCAGCCTCCCTTCCACTCTCTCTGAGAAGCAATGGACAAAATATCCTTGGGTGAAGATTAAAAAATAAAAAATTGTTCTGGAATAAAAAATACCTTGGCAGGGAGCTAGGCAGCAATAGATGAGTCTAGGGCTCTCAACTCATCCTCTAGCCCTGCCTGAGATCACACCCTCATGATCCACATTGCTGTGGCCATCTGCTCCCTTCAGCTTCTGGCAGACTGAGGACAAAAACAACAGCAAAACATTCTTGGAACTGGGCCCTGGATGGGGACAGAGAAGTAAATAACAAAAGTCCTTGCTCTTAAAGAAGGAGAGCCTCTCTTGTACAGCAAAGTCTCTACCTCACAGGGTATATTCAAGAATTGTGTAAAGTGAGCTGAATCAAAGAAGCCTGCATTCTATGACTTAGTACCTGTTTGGTTCCAGGAGCCCTGGATTCTGCCATGAATAACTCAGTGACTCTGGGCAAATTACTTACCTTCTGTGGATCTCAGTTTACCCATCTGTAAAGCAGGCTCTGCCTACCCCACAAGTTGCTACGTGTAGCCAATGAGATAGTGGTTAAGAGAGCACTCTGTAAATGGCATGAGACGGAATACAAGGAGCTGAAGGAGCAATGGGGCGCATGGTCTTAAAAAGTTCAGAGCCCAGTCTGGGGAAGACTTAAAATTTGTCACCAAGAAAGAAAGCTTGTCATGTCTTCTTTTCAAAGTTTGTTCGAACCACTGTACTGCAAAAGACAGCACAGGGTTTGGATTTACAATCCTATAAAACCATGAATAAATCTCAACCTCTCTGACTCTTAGTTTCCTCATCCATAAATTGGGAAATTGCCTGTCTTAATATTATAGTTAAGAGTCAATTAATTGATGATGGAAAAGTGTTTCGTAACCCACAAAATACCAATCATTACAAAGCTGTCTTCCCATCAGCTCATGAGCTACATAGGACAGTAGTTATCATTATCTGACGGGTGGGATCACCAAAGCCCAGAAAATATACTGACAGTAACATACAGCTCAACTCTGACTTCCTCTAGCAGAGGTAATTATTCCTTTGATTTATTATAGAAGTTGTTTCTTAGTGTGTTTGCCTCATTAAACTGACAGGTCTGAGGGAGGGGACTACATACACCTTACACATTTTTGTACCCCAATGCCCAGCATAGCACGCCTAAAGGATGTTAAATAAATGTTACCCGAATGATGACTAGCATACTGGTAGCAGAAACACATCTAGAACCCAGAACTCCTAATCCCAGGTCTAGGGTTCTCATATCCAGAAAAAGTGGACCAAACCACATAGACTGGACTTGTTTTAACTTCTCATCTCTTCCACAATTCCTCTACTCCAACAACATTCAACTTTCCATTCCTGTAGAGCCTGGTTCTTTGTAGGCACTGGTCCCTCAGCCTTGAACACTGTTCACTAGCTTCTTTGCCAAGCTAATAATTCCTATTCACCCCTCAGGTCTTTCTAATCTCCCCTAGTACTGTGGCTCCCTTCATATCTGGCACAGAATCCTGGCACACAGAATGTGTCAAAAGTATCTGCTAAGGGCTGAATGAAATACTGGGTCTAGAAATCCAAGGGTGATACAGGGGAAAATATTCCTGGCCTGCAAGTCAGGAGGTTTGCCTGATTTTAATGCTAGCTCCACCACTATTGTGCCGGGTGATCTTGGGCAAGCCCCATTTGTTTGGACCATCCAAAAATGAGCTATCATCTATGAATGATCTCAAAAGCTACTTTCAGCACTCACAGTATGTGAGATGCGGCCTCATTCTAAGTCGTACGGGTGAGGAACTTTTGAAGCCAGCTGTGTGCTCCACAGTATGAGAGACCCAACATCCCCATCCCACGAACAGCACTAGGCACACTGGACTCTGCTCTCAGCAGTCTCCCAGCCTGTTGGTTTACTTAATTCCTCCTGATGGAGTGCCAAGAATAAATCCTAGGTGAGCAGCAGAGCATTTTAATGAGCCCAAAGCCTAATGAATCTTTTCCTTCCTGTGTCAATTAGAATTTCAAAGCTAGGATCCCCAAGGACCAATTTATTGGGAACAGAGAGAAGCCTTTGTTCTTTAGCTGCTGCCTGAGCTACCTGCCCTGGACCTGTATGTCTACTATGTAACAATTATGCTTACTCAGATATTTCACCTGGTCAGATAAAGATGTATGGGAGGCTCCTTCTTGCCCAGCATTTCTGGGGCCTGAACTTGAGGAAGAAAAGGAGGGGTCCATGGTATTTGGAGGGGGTGGGCAGAGAATCAGAGAAGCTAAGACTTTAATGCCACCTCCTAAGTATACTGGTCTCTAAAGAGATAATATGCCCTTCACCCAACTAAGTATCAGGTGTGACACCTATTTACCTAAGGTATTTTGAAGTCTCAGAACAACCCCAAAAGTAGGTATCAACAGCACTATTTTATAGACAGGGAAACTGAGGCTCTGAGAGGTAAAATAAGAATTAGCCTAAGGAACACAATTAGTAATTGGCAAGCAGGGATTTGAATTCATGTCTGTGTAATTCCAGAGACTGGGCTCTTACTATCAAACCTTTTCCAGGGGCTGATACAGGGCCAGAAGCTGATTCCCTGAATACCAGAGATAGCCTACGGGTAGCCACTTGGACACTTGGCATCAATACACTTTTTGCACAGGCACAAGCAAGAGTGGCTGTGCATTGTTGGTCCTCTATTCAGCGAAGTTTTCAATCCCCCTTATTCCCTAGAACATAATCTAAGCAGACACAACCCCATGCCCCTACCACAGAAATCTTTTGATTTACTTGATTTGTGATGAGTTGACAATTCTGGATCTAATGACTCTCGGGCACCTAGTTCTTTGCCTCCTGTCCAGTCCTCTCCAAGTAACACAAGGTCAGCCCTGTGCCTGCTGCTCTGTCAACAGAAGAACATTTTCCAAGGCAAGTAGGTAAGCAAGTCAGGTTTCCAAAAGGTTCTGGAATGAAATTTAATGGCACTAGTGGGAAAAACACTTAAGAGTGAGGTCAAGAGGTTTGTTGAAGTTAACATAGTTAGAAAATGGCAACAACTGGAGCACAGGTATATACTGAATCCTAACCTGGAATCTATCTACATAACTTTTTATTTTGAGATGATTATAGATTCACATGCAGTAGTAAGTACTTTTTTAAAAGCACTTGGCACAGTGCCTAGCACACAGAAACCCACTCAATAAGTGTAGGCTATGAGGTAATTAGGAAAAAGAGAGAGGGTAGTCAGGATGGATCTTTAAGGAAGAGTAAGTTTCTCTTTATAAAATGCTTCAGGTGTACACATATAATACCTTAAATAACCTTTCCAATGACCCCATCAAGCAGGTAGTAACATTCCATTTTACAGATGAGAAAATTGCTCTCAGGTCAAGTTACTTGTCCAAGATTACTTTGTCTCAGTATGTGCCAAAAGGGGGATTCAAATACAGATACAGTCAAACCATTTCTCCAAAGTCTCCCATCTAGAATAATTCGGTTCTTGACCAAGTTGTTCACGGAAAAAAATTTCTCGGTTGTCAAACCAAACTTCAGTTTTCAACCAGACAACCCTCTCATGCTGATACCTCAGCATGACAAAAAGCATCTCTCAGGCAACAAACAAAAGAGAGAATGCTTTTGTTGCTGGAGAAATCAAGGATTAGCACAATTTTAAAACATAAAGAGGCCATCAAGAGTGCAGATGTTGCTAAGGGTGTGAAAGAAGCAATGATCATAGGCAATTGAAGAGGCAGAAAAACTGTTGATTTGGATAAACGAAAAGCGGTTAGACAGTGACAGCATTTAGGAGACAGTGATATATGAACAAGCAAAGATGCTACATGCTGGAAGTGATTCCTTTAAGGCTAGTAAGGGGTGGTTCTATAAATTTAAGAAAAGAAACATTTATTTATAGATTAAATAGTGCATTAAAAATGTACTGTATATAAGAAAGGTTAAAACAGGGAATCATTTTGGGGTGTGGAACAGATTAATTCAATTTACATTATTTCTAATGGGAAAAAATGATTCGGTTTTTGTACAAATCACTTCTTGAACAGCCCTCCAGAATGAATTAAGTTCAAGAACCAAGGTTGCACTGTATATCCTTCCTGCATTGTTTCTTCAGATATAAGACTGGAGCTGAGGTCAAAGACAAGCCTGGATATCACCTGGAGGTTAAGAGCTGGCTGCCAGTTCAAGTATGAGGGTAGCATGAAGAAGGGTGAGCAACTTCTGGACCTGCTCTCTTTCCAAAGGGTAGTTCAAAGGCCCTGGCCAGAATAAAACAGTAAATCCGCATGACAAAGACCAAATAAAAAGCTAAAGGGCAGGTGGAAGAGGGCGACTGAATGCTAGCTCAGTCATATGGATCAAAGCTTGACTCCCTTTTGCTAGATACTAAAGAGAGAAGTACCATGAAGAAAATGAAGGCAAAGAAAATCAAGTTCTGCCGCTAATTAGATAAGTGGCCTTGGGCAAGTCACTTGTCCTCTCTGGGTTTTTAATGTTGGGGGTTGAACCAAAAAACATCCAAAAACCTCTGTGACTTTGACCTTCCAGAAATCACTCTATTACCTGGTCATGTGTGCAAATTTGAGTGTGGGAAATGCTAATGTTGTGATTAAGCAAAGAAGCCTGAAATAAAATAGAGCAATGGTGCGACAGAAGTGCTGGTCAGGGGGAAGAGAAAAGAGCTGAAAGAGGAAGAGAAGAAAGGAATTAAATGGGGTTCAAGTTAATTTTGGGTAAAAGCCAGGAGACATCAGGGAAGCGAAGGAAGGGAGGCTGATGCAGGACGGTACCAGCCCTGGCTATCCGTCAGCCTCATTTTCTCACTGGCCTAATGGACCTCAGGGCCCTGTATGTTCTGGCCTCAGCTGCCCCCTCTCCAACCTCATCTCCTGCTTCTTTCCCCTTCAGGGTTCTGCTCCAGCCACACAGCCTGCCTTCTAGTTTTGGGGTGCTTTTCTCCCTACAAACACACTCTTGCCTTGAGGCTTTTTCACTGGCTCTTCTCTCAGCTGGAAATCACCTTCCTCCTCAGAAAAGCCAGTCCCTGGCCACTTTTCAACCCTTTACCCCTGCTTCGCTTTTTCCCTAACACCTACGAAATGATATAATAACTGGTTTACTCATTTTCTGTCTCCCCCACTAAAACAATTTCCATAAAGGCAGTCTGTTTTGTTCACTACTGTGACGCAGCTCCAAGAGCAGCAGCCGGCGTTTGTTGAATAGATAGATGTATGAGCTACTGGTCCCTAAGGTCACTTCCAATTCTGGCATGCTATAATTTTGGGACTTGTGGAACTGGTAGGTATCTTGGAAGTTCAAGCCCAGGTGAGCACAGGTCTAACCTGTTCTTTTAGCTCCAATTTCTGATACTTGTTTTGCTTCAATGGATCTTCAAAAATGATCTCCAAATGTAACACACACACACAGCTACACACATGCACAAAGAGACAAACACATATCACTTAATTCAAGCACCGTTATCACGTTATGTGCGAAACATGATACACGCTATTTCCTTAAGCCTGGAATATCAGGCCCAACAGTTTAGCCCTAACTTACTGTGATAACTTTAATCCTAACCACACTCTATTCCTGAAATCCTATATTCTGGCTACACTGAACTGTTCACCCTTCTCTAAGATCCACGTGCAAGCTTCTTTGCCTTTGTCCTCACTGGGTCTCGTTGCTTGGAAGCTACAGATTACCTTTCACAATTGCCAAATAAATACCTCATCTTTGAAGCCCAACTCAAATATCACCTCTTCTGCGAAGCCTTCCTTGATCTCTCAGGTAGTTAGTATCCCCCTCTCCTCCATGTTCCCAAAGCACTCCACATGCTTCCATTATATTGATCACCACTGTAGGCTACTTGCTTTTACCTGCCTGTCTTCCTTAATCGACGTGGCTCCAAAGGCCTTGACCATGTGCTTGCCTTTCCCTTATTCCTACGGACCTATCCCCAGTGCCTGGCACAAATGTTTATCAAACTGGAATGTTTGTCAACGAAGAATGCTTCCTAACCTTCGCTGGCAGATTTGATCAGGTAGTTAGTTCTTCCTTTATACTGTCCAAAACAATTGGTTTTCCTAATATCTGTACCCACTAGCATGAACTCCTATGGGGGCAGGAGAGGCTGGAAAGATTGAAGAGAAATAGTCTTTGGAGAGCCTTGAATGTCATGCTAAGGAGATTGGATTTATTCTAGAAGTTTTATGAGCAGGGAAGTGATAGGATAAGATTCACATCTTAAAACCTGTGGAGAAAGGAAGTTGTATTTCAGGAACAAAGACTGGAAGTGGGGAGATGAATTAGTTGACAATTAAAATAGTCCAAATGCCCAGCAGTTGAGCATCAACCTAGGATCCAGGAGACTGCGGTTTGATTCCTGGTCAGGGCACATGTCCGGGTTGCGGGCTTGATCCCCAGCAGGGGGCGTGCATGAGGCAGCCGATCAATGACTCTCTCATCATTGGTGTTTCTATCTCTCTCTCCCTCTCTCTTCTTCTCCCTGAAATCAATAAAGACATACTTTTTAAAAAAATAGTCCAAGTGAGAGATGAATGAGGTCTGGCCTTGGGCGGTAGCAGTGGGGGGTGAAAGATGGGCAAAACGTGCAGGGATAAAACCATATAATGAAAAGGCTGTTACCTACTTTGCCTGAGTAGAACTCTGCTCAAAAAAACTCATCTTTTTCCACATGTAACTCTGTAACCTCTTTGCATCCAAGATGACCCTGAGGATAACGAGAGGCAGGACAAAAGCCTCCTTGACCAGGGAAGAAACAAATCTAGGATTAGCAAAAGCCAAGCTTCAGGCCAGTGAGCAGAGCTGCAGGAGAGCTCGAGATCTTGCTGATGGGGACGACCTGCAGAAGCTTTAGCAGGGAAGTCGGGTCTACACAACTGAGCAGAAAGGTCCTTTCCTGGGTTGGGCCCGCCCTAGCTCGCTTTAAAATAAGAGGCTCTGATGACTTTCAGTAGTGGTATGTTAAAGAAACTTATCCAAAACTTGGAAGGAAGGCAAAAAATTATTGTGTGACCTTTTAAAGTCATATTAGAACATTTTAAAATATGTTATCTGAGAGTTATCTGATACAACTGGAGTTTTTTGGAAGTTTTTTGACTTATTATTCACAAATGGTTAAAGGCCAAGTGTTTAAAAACTCTGCAAAGTTAGAGGTTAATGTGCAGAAAAACTGAGACAGTGCACTTTTTTTAAGCAGAGAGGATAACGCCAAAGGTTACATTTTCATTAGGACATTAATCAATGTTGGATCTAATTTAGCAATCTAATTTCAGCAATCCTTTTTCCACTAACACCATAAATCTAGTCTCAGCTATTCTCTTTTTGCTGGTTCCCACACTAATGAGTTAAACAAAACTTAAAATATGCTCACCATATGTATGGGAATTACGCACATCCATAGGCCTACTTCACAGGAACCAGATGCCAGGAGGTAAGAGAAGTCTGACATTACAGGCACAGGATGTTAGTGAAGTGGTACAGGTGGTCACTTAAGAACAGGGAACCAGGCTGAGTCGGGAGTCGTACCACTAATTCAATGTGCAACCTTAGGCATATTTTTTACTGCCTCTTGCTGGGTCTCAATTTCACAATTATGAACTGGGAAAGTTTGTCTAGGTCAGTTGGTCAGGGTCCTGGGAACCCTGAAGGTTTAAGGCAGATGCCTCAGGGGCTATCTCTGGTGAGGGTAAGGGTGAGGCTGAACTGGAGGGCTCTGCCCCCCACCCCCACCCCTACCCCTGCAACTCCAAACCGAGCAGCTCTGTTCAATTTTTTTGCTGCTGTTGTTAATCCTCACACAAGGATTCTTTCTCCATTGCTTTTCAGAAAGAGTGGAAGGGAGTCGGGGGGGAGGGGGAGAGAAAGAAGCATAGATGTGAGAGAAACACGTGGACTGCTTGCCTCCCGCACGTGCCCTGACCAGGGGGACCAACCTGCAACCAAGGTACGTGCCCTTAACCGGTAATCGAACCTGAGATCCTTCACTGCACAGGCTGACACTCTAATTACTGAGTGACACTGGCCAGGGCTGTTCTATTATTTTTTCATTTTACTTTTTATTATTATTTTTAATCCTCACCCGAGGATGTTTTCATTGATTTAGAGAGAGAGAAAACGGAAGAGAGGGCGAGGGAGGAGAGGGGGGAGAGGGGGGAAGGGGAGAAGTTGTACTTCGGAGTTGGACATACAAGTAGGGGCTAATTTCCCTCATTCAACTTTGAAAACGACAAGTACATTTTTCACTACGGACTCGGCCTCTCTTAGTGCTTGGATCTCTCGACCATACACCTGAGTCCCGGAGAAGTTGGTTTGAGGCGGAAAAGAGGAGAAACTTCTAAGAAAGTGCACTGAAGGCATGAAAGATATTCCCATTATATTAAAGCCACTGAATGCCCCTTCCGAGGCACTCCTGAACACACTACCCTCCTGGAAGACTTTGACCGAGGCCAGACTGCAAAGTGCATGGGGTCTACTGGTTCAGAAGGACCTGAATTTAAACCTCAACTCCTTCTATACTAGATATATGACCTTAGGCAAAATAATTTACTTCACTAAGCCTCAGCTTTTCACTCTGGAGTTATTAATAAACTTAATGAGTTAAAAAAATTAAGGGAGATAATCAATTTAAATACAATACCTGGCACATGGTAGACAGGCATTCAATAAAAGTTACTTCCATCAAGAGGAAAAGGGCAAATAGCAAGACTACTGAATGTGACTCACATGACAGGTAGGGAGGACTTGGGGACAAACCCCAGCCAGCAGCAGATCAGAGCTGCGACTGGCTCAGAATGGGAATGGGCTCATTTGGAGAGTCTGTTGTGCTATTCTAAGAGCATCTGGATCCTGTTCCAGCCACAGCAAATCAAACAAGAGTGCTTATGGAGTGCTTGTTTCTAAAACAAGTACGGGCTGTGTTATTGACACACGCCACAGGGGAATTGAGAAGGCTGTTGGCAAAGATGTTAAGAAAGCTGACATGCTTTCAGTTCCAATCTTTGCTAGTACATTCGGATGGGTACAACTGACCTTGGCTCCAGAGAAGAAAACCCTGGACTCAGACACAGAAAAACCTAGGTTCTGGTCTGAACTTGACCCTGAACAGATGACTTCACCTCCCCGGCCTGTTTTTCCCCCTCCTCCACATAACTCTCTATGTGCCTACTCTATTATTACTATCCTAATTTTCAGATGATACTACAGCTCAGAGAGATTAAGTTAGTACTGGCAGGAATTTGGATTCAAGGTCTGCTGTCAAGGCCTGTCGTCTTTCTACTCTGCAGCATTATCCCTCAGTGTTAAATTAAGGGGATTGAACCAGGTGGACCAAGGCACTTCTTGACCTGAAAATTTGTGACTTAGTGACTTGAAATTTTTATTTCAAGAGCATTTGAAATACTCTAGGGCTAAATAAAGCCTGGCTGGTTAAGAAGCCTTCTCACCACCAGCAAAAGCTGGGTTACAAACACAACTTGACAGCCAGAAGAGAGTGGACAATGAAATTTTAGAAAGTCCTGAAGAGGCCCTTGGAGAATGTATCGCCTGACTAATTCATTTTATAGATGGAGATAGAGAGGCTGCAGAAAGAGAAACAGCTTGACTGGGAACACCCAGAAAGTAGATAATAGAGCACAAACTAGATTCTATGCCTCCTGGTCTCTCTCTACTTGTTATCTACTCAGTCTCCAACCTTCTAGGCTATTCTGATCTTCTCTCTGATATTTCTTTTTCAAATGCTGGGTGACAGGCAAGTCATTGCCCCTGCAGCAGATTCCCAGACACTTCCAACACCTTCTCTTTGTAGATAACGGCTCTTTCTTTGTAACCGTCCCTGGTGCAGCTTCAGCAGGTCTGAGGCTAAGGCTTCTCCTTTGGCCCACTCTTGACTTTTCCTCCCCCTTTTAACTCTGATGATTTGAACCACAGTCCAATGTGCCTTTGAAGGCACAGAACTGGAAGGGATTTCAGCAATTACAGATCAACTTTCTATCTCATTCCCCCTTTTTAGAGCTGAGGAAACTGTGACCCAGAGATATTAAATGCTTTCCCAAAGTTGGGTTAGTAGAACAGGGTTAAGAGCCTGGATTGTAATACTCACCTTCTACTACAATCTGACAATGAACACATGGTATCAGAATTACTTCAGTTACAGTGGTTGAACAACAATCCAGGCCAGGCATTTTTTCCATCATCTCCTATTAGCATCATAATAACTGCACAGGCATTGTTGTTTCCATTTTGTAGATGAGAAAACTACAGCTCAGAGAGGTTAGTCACACAGGAAATAAATGTCAGAGCAAGGACTCAAACCTTTGGTTTTAAAGCCTCCTCTTTCCCCAGCATCATATGGTCTAAGGTTTTTAAGATTATCTACAATGGTCGGAAAGACACAGTTAAGTAGTCTTCCAGAATATGTTATACTATAGGTAACTTTTATCTCTTGACCTATGCACTTATTACCATAACTCTTAACTGATGGTGAGAATTGGGGAAATGGTGAGGGGGGTGAAAGTAGGGGAGGAGGGTGGAGACTCCAAAAGAAGCAACATTAACACTGCTTTTAACACGGTATTCTGTAGGATAGCTTTGTTTTTCTGCATTTGCCCTATCATAAAATCATAAGTCCCCTTTATTCATGCCCTGCTCTTCTCAGGGTTCTAGCATCACAGCTGCTGATAGACCTTGGTTTCCTGACCTATTATTTCCCAGTTTCCCAACTTGGATTTTTGATCTCTTGGCCTTAACTTCAGGCCCAAGACCCTGCTTCTCTGCCATGGCCGACATCCTTAGAACTGCCCTCTGACTGATCTGACCTGTAGGATCTATCAGTCCCTCTTCTGTCTGGCCTGATGTTCCAGTAGGACAGAAAGATACTCTTTAGTTTTAATGAAAACTGGGAAAGGAAGGAGGGAGATGCAGGGCCCAAGGGGGCTCGCAGCCCTCTGCACACTATTCCTTCCTCCCTAAGTGAGCTTGGCTTTAATGCTCTTCCGTGACAGCAACCCTCAAGAAAGCCAGCTGAGAAACCAAAGTAATAAAATGTGGGCAAAATTCCCGGGGGGGGGAGAACCAGGACAGCTGCTTCTTTTTTTAAAAAAATGTATCTTTATTGATTTCAGAGAAAGGAAAGGAGAGGGAGAGACAGAGATAGAAACATCAATGATGAGAGAGTCATTGATATCGAGCCCGCAACCCGGCCACGTGCCCTGACCGGGAATCGAACCCTGATTGTCTGGATCCTAGGTCGATGCTCAACCGCTGAGCCACGCCCGGCCGGGCATCAACTGCTTCTTATATGAGCTACTCTGTCAGCCTCCCTCAGATTTCTGACAGAATTCTCTTGGGGCCATCGTATGATTACACTAGCAGACAATAAACGTCCTGCCTTACTAAGCTGCAAGGTCCACTTTGAGCACACGTTCAGTCCCACATCCTGAAGGACAGATGATGAGGCACTGCTACTACTCCTAGACCTTCTCAGACTCTGTCCTGGTCCCTATCAAGATAGTTACTAGCATTAACAGTCCCTTCTATTTATATATAACACTTATTTGAAATATGCCTTATACAGTAGGCAGGGTAGAAACTGTTCCTTGTTTATAAATAAGGAAACTAAAAGTTACAAATGGGTTCCCAGTTAGCTTAGGCACTGCTCAGAGCTCCTGTCACCTCAGTATTACCTATGGGATCTGAATTTAAGCCTTATTTCTTTTTTTCTCAAATATTCCCAAGTGGCCTTTATTTCACAAAAGTATTTCCAAACACCACTTTTACTATATGATACTACCTTAAATGAAAAAAATTGGCAAATTCACAAATTATGTTCTTTGAAAAGTAATTTCTTATACTTTGAGGCTCTACACATAGATAGCATTAGTTCTCAAGGCTAAGTCAGTGAATTCTTAACTCTCTTACATTAACCTGAACTTGGACTTTCACATTAGGTCAGGTATACATATACCAAAGGAGGTTCTGAGTCATGTCACCTGCCCTGGCAGAGGCTTAGATTTTATATGCTCTTGTGTAGTTTTCCCCAGCCCATTACCAAGTCAACTGGCTAGTCTCTGAAAACCACAGCCTACAATTTTAGTATATGTGCCGCCACTGTGAACACAAACACCACTAAGCCTTATTTCTTTGATGGAATCAAATCTCTGCTTTGAATCTCAGTCATTAACAGACGACTGAGATATTCTGCAAGGCCTTCAACCATCTTAAAGCCTCTGAAGTCTGTGACGTGGGCAGCTGTCCCCTCCAGCTTTGTATCAGGCAAAATCTCCTCTGAAGCCTGGCGAGACTCTGGCTTTCCACATGTCACGTGACTTGCTGCTGCACTGCCTCCATCTCCTATACAGAGCTCAGGCCTGCCCAGTGCTGACAGGCAGGCAGGATCCAGGCTGCCCAGTACTATGGGTCTAAGCTCTAGCCCGCTCCTTGTTGGCAAGGCATACATTACAGACTACTTGTCTCTCCCACTGTTGCTGAGTTTGTTCCTCTCTGAGGCTCTAGATACTTCTCCAAAGACTACTACATCAGGAGCAAACCACCAGCCCACAGGTCAGTCAAGCATGAAGAAGAGTTCATTTGGGCTGCACAGTGCCTTAAAAAAATAAATTAAGCCTTAAGAAACTAGAAAAAAGAAGAACAAACTAAACTCAAAGAAAGTTGAAAGTAGGAAATAATAAAGATTAAAGTAAGAAATCAATAGCCCTGGCTAGTCTGGCTCAGTTGGTTGGGTGTTGTCACGTGCACCAAAATGTTGCTGGTTCAATTCTTGGTCAGGGCATATGCTGGGGCTGTGGGCTCAGTCACTAGTAGGGGGAGTGAAGGAGGCAGCCAGCAGATGTTTCTCTCACATTGATGTTTTGCTCTCTCCCTCTCCCTTCCTCTCTCAAAAAAAGAGAAAGAAATGGAATAGAAAAAATGAAACCAAAAGTTGGTTCTTGGAAGAGATCAACAAAATTATCAAACCTTTAGCAAAACTGACCAAGAAAAAAAGAGAGAGGGTACAAGTTGCCAAAACCAGGAATGAAAAGGCAAATCACTTCTGACTTTACAGAAGTTAAAAGGATTATAAAGAAATACTGGGGACAACTTTAAGACAAGAAATTAGACAACTTAGACAAAACAAACATATTACAAGAAAGACACAAATGATCAAAAGTGACTCAAAGTGAAATAGAAAATCTAAGTACACCTAAAACAAGTAAAAAAATTATTGAATTAGTAATTAAGAGAAAGCTACTGACCAATATCCCTTATGAATATAGATAAAAATCTGCAGCAAAATATTAGCAAACCAAGGCCAACACCATATAAAAATACAAAGGATTATACACTATGACCAAGTGGGATTTATTCTAGGAATATGAAGTTTCTTTAATATCAAAAAATCAATTAATGTATGCCATATTAGTAGAATAAATGACAAACACCACACAACAAAATCCAACATTCACCCATAATAAAACCTCTCAATAAGCTAAGAATAGAAAGGAACTTACCCTGATAAAAGTCATCTACAAAAAAAGCTAACACCATATTTAATGGGGGAAAACTGAGTATTTCTCCCTAAAATTGGGAATAAGGCCAGAGTGTCTGCTTTTACCAATTATATCCAACACTGTACTGGAGGACCTAGCTGGTACAATCAGGCAGAGGGATTTTTTTTTTTTAATGGAATCAGATTATGTCATTCTACTCAAAACTCTCCAGTAACTTCCTATTTCACTCAGAATAAAACCCTATATGATCTGGGTCCCTCTACCTTTGTGACTTCTCCATATTCCACTCATACATACACCCTTGCTTACTTTTATCTCTGGCCACATTGACCCCCTTTTGTCCCTCAAACACAATAAACATACTCCTGTTTCAGGGCCTCTGAACTTGCTGACTCTATGCCTGGAATGTTATTCCCCAAGATATACAGTATATGTTAGCTTACTACTTCAGTTACTGCATATTCCTGCACAAATTTTATTTTCTCACAGAAACCTTCTTCCATCACACAGACCCTCCCTATTCCCTTGCCCAACTTTATTTTTCTTCCAAGTATTCAGTTATCGGTTTCCCTTCACTAGAATGTAAACTACAAGAAAGAAAATAATTTTCTTCACTGCCACATACCAAACACTTAAAACTGTGCCTGGCACATGGTGGACACTCAATAAATACTCACTGAATGAATGTCTTTAAAAAGAAAATGTCATATAGAATGAATAAAGGGAGTGGGGGAAAGAACCACTAACCCAAGAGGCTAAGAAGGGCCAGAGGAATGAGCCAGCATAGGACAGTAGAAAAACATGGT
The DNA here is from genome assembly GCF_054644295.1 of Miniopterus natalensis. NCBI lineage: Eukaryota > Metazoa > Chordata > Mammalia > Chiroptera > Miniopteridae > Miniopterus > Miniopterus natalensis. Next base: position 13,014,858 of record NC_142087.1, read on the forward strand.
TCTCTGGAGCCAGATTCTTCTGGGTTCTAAGCTTCTCTCTTCCAACCACTGCCTACTGTGTCCCTCTCTGAATCTCAGTAACTTAGAAAATGAGAACATCACCACCTAACTCCTAAGCTGTTATGAAGATGAAGTCAATTTATGTATAGCATTCAGTAGCGCATAATATAGATATTATAATTAACATTTTCTGATACCTCTGGCCTTCAAGAGGAACCTAAAACTACTTTAAAAATTACCTATACCACCTTACTAAAGCACAGACATGTCTGTCTGTAGGGCTGTTGCCTGTAAATTAAATGGCTTCCAGACTCATTTTAACTTCTTTCTTATCATTCCTCTTTCACCCCCTCCCTTACTGTTAGTTTTCAGCTCTCACCACTAGCTGCTATTAATAGAGCAGCTCCTCCCTGCTTTTTTATATGCTACCTTTAATTTTATGGGGATATAGAAACCAAACTGCTAAACCTGTTACAATAACATGTAACAGTAAGAATAAATTAGTGCTGTGCAAGGGCTTTAGGATGAAAATGACTTGCTCCCTTTTTTTTTTTAGTTGGGCTCTACAAAATTGAAGATGTTAGATAAATATGCTACTATATATGGATATAAGTATTTTAAGAGGAAGGGAGAGGGAGACAGAAAGACAGAAAAATCAATGATGAAAGTCATTAATCGGCTGCCTCCTGCACACCTCCCACCGGGGATCGAGCCCGCAACCCAGGCATGTGCCCTGACCAGGAATCGAACCACAATCTCCTGGACCACAGGTCGATGCTCAACCGCTGAGCCATGCCGGCTGGGATATATACACACACACACACATTAATGTGGGATCATTCGTATTTTAAAACAGTTAATGGTGGAACTTCACAGAGCAGTTGTTACAAGAACAAGATCCAAACTTGGGCCCTGGCCACTGCAGCTCGGTTGCACCAAAAGGTTGCTGGCTCACTTCCAGGTGCAGGGCATGCAGGAGGCAGCCAAGCAATGTTACGCTCGCATTGGTGTTCCTCTCTTCTCCCTTCCTCTCTCTCTAAAAACCAATAAACTATTCTTAAAAACAAACAAAAAAAGACCCAAACTTGGCACCCAGGACATGGAAAAGCCAGAAGCTATAAAACTTTAGATTAACCAGACAAAAAGAGGTGGCAAGCAAGAGACTGGAGATTCAGAATAGGAAGGAAGGTTGGCCAACCAAGAGCACCAGGTAGGAAACAAACCCCTCTGTGCACCTTCAACCTTCAGGTAGACAGAAGGAAGAACAGAATGTCTTTGTTACAGTGTGAAGAGTGGCCTATATCACAGGCCAAGGGTGAGAAAGACGACCTGATAAGATGAGGCTACATGCTTAAGTGCCTTTCTCACTAGCAGTTGGGGGAGGGGGGCAGCGAACCTAGGGTCAAAATAGGATAGCCTTCGTCTTCTGAGATGACAGTAGGGAACAAGGCAACATATTAGTAGAACTAGTCATTGAGTGCAAACACACGCTGGGGATGAGCTCTTGAAAACTGCTTTAATATCTGTGTCAGCAGTGGCCTTGGAGCCAGGCTGTGAGTGCATTTAAACCTGCACTCTGCAGCCAACATGCTGCAAATCATGGCTGCTGCTGCTGCCTGGCTTTGTCTCTGTGCCCTGGAATCCCTTCCCTTGTGAAAGGATTGAGCTTTGTGAAGGGCCTACAGGACAGGAGAAGAGCATGAGAAAAGATTTACAGCACAGGTTTCCAAAGGAAAACCCTCCCTTTTACCTTTGGGGAATGGAATGGCAAATAGGTCAGGGATACTTATGTTTTCTTCTCACTTTCTCTCATTTTGGTCATGCTGCTTTATAATTCACAAAGCTTCCCAACTTGCATTTCTCACTTGATTCTCTACAACATCCTGCATAGTTGGTGTACACACAATAGGCAGGTGGGGGTCTGGGGAGGCACTCCACTTTTACAAGTAAGAGAATGGAGACTGTCCAAGGGCAGATGTTGAGAGAGAAGATAAAAACCCATGATTCTCAACTCCAACCCAGCTCTCCAGATTCCTGTCTGTGCTGGTCCAAGTGTTTATAGGACCCAATGTGTTACAGGCATTTTCTTCTGTATTTAGCCTGGGCCTCTCCCTGCTTGAAGGGTTCTTCCTATCTTTTAGCCTCTTGGCCCCTCACTAGAAATGCCATTGCTCAGAAGGCACCCCTAACTGCTGCCTGCCCTGCTAGGCCCCTCAAATAACAGGACCTTCTTTCTGAATCCCTAAGGAGGTCTGTCTCCTTGAATTTTATAAGAAAAATCAGGATTCCAGGGAGATTAGCAATCCAAGGAAAGCCTGCCAAGTCAGGGAGAACCATGGTATTAAGACTGACCTAGGCTCTAACATCAGCTTTGCCCAGGTAGGTACCCTAGGCAAATTGTTTTAGCTTCCTGAGCCTCAATGTCCTCATCTATAAAATGGGGTTTTGTCTAGAATAAATAAGATACATAACACAATTGGTTCTTAATATGATTTCCTGCCCTGGCCAGTGTAACTCCGTTGTGTTTCTCTCTCTCTCCCTCCTCTGTCTCTAAAAATCAATTTAAAAATCTCAAAAAAATAAAAAGAGGCTGATTGCCCTTCCCATCTGCTGTCTCCCCTCTAAGCTCCCCCTTCACACAGCTCCACTCTATCCATCCTTACCACTGTACATGATCACATTTTGCAGGACTGATAAAACTACAGGATTTTCTAAAGACCTATGGGCTTGGTAGGGCACAGGCAAGACTGAAATCAGGAAAGTATCTAAGGGCTATGAAGCCATGTTAAGAGAGCTTGTGGGAGCTGCTAGGTCAGAAGACCCCCAGCACAAAGCAGCTGGCAGAAGCCAGAAAGGATTGAGCCTGCTTTGCCTTGTTCATGGAAAATGACCCCAGACCATCTTGTGATAACTCTAGTAAAGCAAGTTCCGTTTTCTTCCCAATACAGCTGCTGCCTATGCCGATCTCTTAGACATGGAATAGGACAGTAATCACCTGTACGTTGTCTGTAGTAAGGGTAAAAATAAGCCCCAAACTAGTTACTCTGTATCTTGGCCCAAGCTTGCCCAGTTTGCCTCACTCATGGAGGCTGAGCTTAGTCAGAGATTTCCTCTTTAGGGTTACAGGGTCAGCACCACCAGCTGCTTCTGGGAACAGGATTCACCTATAACAGGGAATTCAGTTAGGGTCCTGCTCAGAATTTAGGTAGGTACAAGGCATTCAAAGTCCCTGCCCTCGCCCTGGCCAGTGTGGCTCAATTACAAGGAGCATCATCCAGTACACTGAAGGGTCATGGGTTCAATTCCAAGTCAGGGCATATACCTAAGTTTGATCCACAGTCCTAGTCAGAGCACACGTGGGAGGCAACCAATGGATGTTTCTCTCTCTTCCCCTCTCTCTGAAAATCAACAAAAATGTCCTTGCGTGAGGATAAAAAATAAATAAAGTCCCTGCCCTCACATATCTTGCATCCTAGCAAAAGACAGGTTAATAATTAAATATATAATTTCAGGTCATAGTAAGTGCTATTTTAAAAACGCAGAATAAAGGAAGAATGAGAATGAGGTCTATTTTATTTGCTTTAATTTATCTTTATTGTTGAATGTATTACAGATGTCCCCTTTTCCCCCACTGACTCCCCCCCCCACACACACATCCCCTCCTCCAGACCTTCATCAAACTATTGTCTGTGTCCATGGGTTATGTGTATAAGTTCTCTGATTAATCTTTTCCCACTCCCTCACCCCCCTTCCCTTTGAGATTTGTAAGTCTGTTCCATGCTTCCATGTCTCTGGATCTATTTTGTCATCAGTTTATTTTGTTCATTAGATTCCACATGTAAGTGAGATCATGTGATACTTATCTTTCTCTGACTGGCTTATTTCACTTAGCACAGTATTCTCCAGGTCCCTCCAGGCTGTCAATGAAGTCTATTTTAGATAAAATGGTCAGGAAAGGCCTCTTCAAGGGGTGACCATTGGACAGAGACCTGAATAAAGTGTGGGGTAAGATGTGCAAAGATCTAAGGGAAGAGTGTTTCTTAGAGAGGTGGAATAACACACGCAAAGGCCCTAAGGCAACAGGCAAAAATAAGTTTATTATGCTTAAGGAGAAAGTAAGTCAATACAGCTAGAATGTAGTGATGGGAAGAATAAGACACTAGATATACAGGGAGAAATTACTCATTCTCCTTATGTTACACATGAAAAAACTGAGGCTCAGAGGTTAGGTGACTTGCCCAACATCAAAGTATGTCAGTGGCAGAACAGGGAATGAAACTCTAGTCTTTGGGACAACTCTAATTCTATCTCAATCCTGGGTCAGGTTCCACCAGGTTTAGATAACCTGGAACTGGGCTGGGACAAACTTTTAAGTATTCTGAGATTAGTTTCAGATTTCTCTGATCATCCCCTCCTCTGCTGGGTGAGGATGGCTGAAGAACAGAGAAACCCTGTATGTTACCTAGAATGTGGAGCAGACATGACTTTGGGGTAAGGAGAATAGGAGCACACGCCAGGCATTGTTGAAAATCCTTTGTTCGTATTAACTTAATCTTTTTTTTTTTAAACATATCTTTATTGATTTCAGAGAGAGGAAAGGAGGGGGAGAGAGAGAGAGAGAGAAACATCAATGATGAGAGAGTCATTGATCGGCTGCCTAGCCTGCAACCTGGGCATGTGCCCTGACCGGGAATCGAACCCTGATCTCCTAGATTCTAGGCCGATGCTCAATTGCTGAGCCACGCCCGGCCGGGCTAACTCATTTAATCTTTACAACAATTTTATAAGGTTGATGTGTTGTTATACTTCCCATTTTACTAATGGGAGAACTGAGGTTACAGAGAAATTAAATGTGCCCAAGTGGTAGAGTTGGGACATGAACCCAGAAAATCCAAACTCCAGGGCTTGCCCTTCTAACCACACACTATGCTAAATCTCAAAAACAAAAGAAATAAGTCAGGGCCCATGTTCTCTAGTCCTAGATGACACAGTTCAAAGCCCCCATTTACACCCAAACCTCTCCATTTACTTGCAGTCCAGGCTTTTTACTGAATACTCGCTGAATGACTCCTGAATCCTTTAGCCGGGTGGTTCCAGAGGCTTTTCTAATTCTGTAGCTACTGTAATCACAAAGCTATGATGATCACAACTGTCATTTCATAGCCACTAACATTTAACACACACTTTGAAATTAGACCAGGTACCAGGCTAAGCACGTTACATGTACTAGCTTATTTCAGGAAGGGAAAAATAATTGTTGTAAAACATAGGTAGAAGGATCTGTGGGGACTCCATGCCTCAAACAAAGCAGAAAACACATGGAACTGAAGAATCTCCATAGGCCTGGGTCAAAGAACAAAGGCAGAAACATTAGGGAGTGGGAGGTAAAGGGTATAGACTAAGGGCATCTCCAATTCAGCATGTCAATAAACTGGACTCATCTCCTGTTTCCCAGCCTCCATGGTTCAGTAAATGATACAGCTATTCTCCCAAGTATTTAGACTCCAAATGTTCATGCTCTCCAACCCCTCCTTCCCCCATTCCCACAACTGCGAAGTCCTTTTTTGCTCTAAGAGCTCTACACACACACTGTTCTTCATTATTCCCTACTGCGTCAACTTCCTCTTGGTTCAAGATCTCATTATCTCTTGCCTGCATGGCTAGAATAATTCTTAAAATTTATTGACATTATAAAGACAGACTGCTACAGTAGCCTCTTTCCAGGTCTTTCTTTCACTAGTCTCCCCTCACCTTTCCTGTTCCAATCCATTGGGCACACACTGCCAAACTAATGTTCCTAATGCCACTCCCCTGCTCAAAAAAAAAAAAGTCATGGCTCTCAGCCTCACTCCATAGGTATACCATGATCTGGTCATCATCTGCCTTACATCTACCATGGCCTTTCCAAGCTCTCATACTTTTTGTCCATGCTATTGTCTCACCTGGAATGCTCATCTTCAGGCATTTTGTGTGTGTGTACTTTGTACATGTATTATGTACTTTGTACATATTCAAATCCTTAATCTTCAAAGCCTAAAAAAAACAATGAAGTTATCCTAAACCCTTTCTCACTGCTCTTTCTGTCATGTTCTTGAAACATTTCTGGCTGTGACTACATCTGGTTCTGGCCTTACCATTAGCTAAGGCATCAGAACTACAGTTCCCTTGTTCCTTCCTGCTTGTAAAGATTTGTACTGTTCCAAAGAATGGAGATCTAGTCATTTAGGATTTCTATTCTCATTCCTGTTACTCCTATCTTATACTGGAGCTATGTCCTAACAAGAAACCTGGATTCTAATCTGAGCCTCAGATTCCTCTGCTACAAAATGGGAATATAATTCCCATCCAGCCTATAACAGAGGGATTTTGTGAGAATCAGTGTAGTAAAAGGAGAGAAAGGGGGAGAGTTAAGGTGGAAGACTCCCAGCCAGATCTTTAACAGCTCTTTCTGTCAGCTGCAAAACACTAGAGTATATATAGAAGGCTTCTATGCAATCAATCAAAACATATTTCCTGGGCCTAGCTGGTCATGGTCACAACTCTGGGTTAGGGGTTCTAGAGAATGCTGGGGTGAATGAGAACAGTCTTTATTCTTGGGCTTCTTGCAGCTCAGGATGAGACTGTGTCAACTTCCTGCAAAGAACTACTAACAGTTAGGCAGATCTAACAGTTCAGAGTGCCATGATTTGTAAAAGTGGAGAAATGTCGGACAGGGTGTGACCTCGGAAGCTTCACAGAACAAATAAGGACTTAAGTCAGGTCTTGATGCAGTAGACAGAAAAGCTCGGGCTACTATGCACTAGGCACTGAACTAGGTATTATGCTGTTAACCCTCATATCATCTTGAGAAGCAGGCGATGGGCATGCCCATTTTATAGCAAAGGAAACTGACAAGGCTAAGTGTGCCATTCAAGGTCAAACAACTAGTAAGTAGCAGAGCTAGGATTTGAACCTAGGTCTGCTTTACTTTACTTGAAAGCCTATGTACTTCTTACTTACTTCATGCTCTGCCGTACTTCATTACATAGCAACATGAAAGGAGGAAGAGATAAACTCCAAAGTTCTTTCTACCTCAAAATCCAATTATTTGAATGGGGGGAAGAGGGAAAGGAGGTTTACTGCTGCTAGGTCTTCCCCATAAGACTATTATCTTATGGCAGGTTTAGGGTCTTATTAACTGGAATAGTCCAAATATCTGGCAGAGAGCCTGGCAGGTATGAGATACTAAGTATGTGGGGAACATGTGAGTGAATAAATATTTAAATGAATGAATGAATGAAAGGTGGTGCCCCACCACCTTTGTTCTGAGGTCTAAAAGGTCCAAAATCTCAAGCTCCATGTTCTGACTCTCAGGCCCAGTGCCTATAATATCAGAATCTACTAATCTGTTAGCTAGTCCCTGTTCTCATTCTTGTTTTCAGGAGTTAGGTTAACAGAGAAAAGAGAGGGCGCCCAGCTGGAGTGGCTCAGTTGGTTGAGTGCCGTCCTATGCACCGCCCTGTGCACTGAAAGGTTGCCAGTTCACTTCCCTCAGGGCACATACTTAGGTTGCAGGTTCCATCCCTGGTTGGGGCACGTACAGAAGGCAACCAATCGATGTTTCTCTCTCACATCGATGTTTATTTCCCTCCCTCTCTGTCCCCCTTCCTCTAAGCATGTCCTCGGGTAAGGATTAAAAAAGAGAGAGGGAGAGCAAAGCAGTGAAGGTAGAGGAGACAAAAGGAAGACGGTGCCTGGGCAGCACTGAAATGTCTGAGGCCCAGACTTTGGGAAAGATTTCTTTTTCCTTCTAGTTCCAGATCCAAGGTTTTTTTTGTTTTTGTTTTTTTAAATGAAGCAGTAGGAATTCTTCTTTATAAATTTTAAAGGAAGGGAATTTACTTGTCTAAACCCCAGATTAAATCTGGAGGCAGAAATAAAGCTCCTCAGGGTTCTAATCCTGTCCTCACCCCTGTCCTCCCAGAGCCCACCCCTCACCAGGTTTAGGCTGAAGCCCGCAGAGGTCAGAAGACATGCAGGTTCTTCCGCTATTCCTCTGCTCCTTCTACAAGGGTTACTCCAGGCTAATAAGCCCTGGGAGTCTAACCGTCCTATGGATACGGGGATACAGACATCCTCTGGACTCTTCCCCACAGCTCCCTGTCATAAAAGCTTTATTGAACTCTAAAAGAAAGTGCTTCTCTCTTGCTGCTGAAGTCCTCAAACGTGTATGAATGAACCAGGAGGAAGATGGAGATGGAGGGGGCAAGGCCTCTTCTCAGCACTCTCTAGATCCTAGGTCCTAATACAGATCAACCCTCTTTAGGTCTGATCTGCATATTGTTCACACATACCTCTCCTTCTTACTAAATTAGTAGAGCACACTGGGCTAAGAGTCAGAAAACCTAAAGGCTAGTTCCAGCTTTAGCTCTAATTCCCTGTGTAACCCTGACCAAGTCATTTCACTTTCTAGAACCTTAGTTTCCGTGTCTGTAAAAGGAGGGCGATAGTACCTACTGTTTTGAAGAATCTGCTGATGGATCAAACAAGATTGTTAACAAGAGTTTAACTGTTTAAATCTATTTGATGTGAACAGTAAAAGAAGAAATGGGATGGTCTCTTTTTCAAAAGGGGGATGCTATACCACCTTTCAGTTGAAGGGATCTGCTCTGAGTATAAGAGTTAAGAAAAGCTGTGGCAGACACAATGTCACTGTTTGTACCTCCATCAAGACAGTCAGGCACTAACTGTGGCTAAAAAAGCTCAAGAACCACATGTACACAAATCCCAGCAGGTCCAAGTAGAGAGAAAATTGTTCAGGGAAAGTAACAGAAAAGTAGTAATGACCAATTTTTTTTTTTTTTTTTAAATATATCTTTATTAACTTCAGAGAGTTGAAGGGAGAGGGGCAGAGAGAGATAGAAACATCAATGATGAGAGTGTCATCACTGATTGGCTGCTTCCTGCACACCCCTGACTGGGGATCGAGCCCGCAACCCGAGCATGTGCCCTGACTGGGAACAGAACCGTGATCTCCTGGATCCCATGTTGATGCTCAACCCCTGAGCCACGCCCGGCCGGGCAGTAATGACCAATTTAATGGTGAAGAGCTCAGGCACTAGAACCAGACACCTGGGTTTGAATCCCAGCTCTGTCTCTACTAGCTTTGTGACCTTAAGCAAGGTGCTTACCTTCTGTGCCTCAGTTGCCTTTATTTGTTTAAAATGGTTCCTACTTCACAAATGTTATAAGAAGAAATAAATGAGAGAGCACAGGAAAGTATTCAGCTTAGGGCCTGGCAAAAGTGACTCAATGACAGGAACTGTTATTCCATTTAAGTATTAGGAAAGTATGAATAAGAAGCGATAAGGAGGCCTAAGAAAAGGAAAGAAATGTATATTTGCCTTACTTATTATGTATCATACCCTGTGCCCAAAGCCTTAGTTATTCTCATTTATTCCTAATACCTCTAAGGTCAATAGAATTATCCCCATCTTTCAGGAGAAAACTGAGTCTCAGAAGAAAAATAACTTATCTAAAACCACTCAGCTAAGAAATAGAACTTACTGGAACCCAGGTCGGATTCTGAAGACCGTCTTTTCTCCTATACACAATGCACTTCCTTATGCTCAAAAATAAAGAGTCCTCGCATATCAAAGCAGGCACCAATAATAAAAGTTTTAGGAAATGGACCAAATTCTTCCATTTTGCACTTGATGAAGCAACTGTTGGTTTTTGCATGCCTGGGAAAAAGATGGGGAGGAGTGGAATGCAAGTGCACCATCAAGTTACAGAGTTGCAGGACTTGACTTACCAGGCCCTCCCCAAAGGGCTCTCAGCCCATTGCTGCAGTAAGAGAAAAGCTGGGCTTTTACTGAACTGGGTACCATGCCCCTAAAGACAAAATGTTCTAAGACTATATAACAAACAGGCAAGAAGTCATGAGAGGTGCCTGGGCTGAGCCTGATCAAAATACCTTATCCTGGGAGGGAACATGATGCTAAGAACACCTTCGCAGGATCAGCATGAACTGTGTCCCTGGGTGTGTATATCGTCTTTTTCTGGGAAGCACTTTACTACGTCCCAGATGCAAGTTAGTCTGGAAAAAAGTACTCCTTCCCTTGGGCCAGGCTATTATTCTGGAGCATTCCATCAAAGAAAATAATAGGGCATGCTCTACAGGAATATATGGAAACCAGGAATCTACAACTGGTGACGAGAAGAAACAAACCAGGAAGTGAATTAAGAGAAAAATTTGGGAAGAACTGGGACCTGGACATTAAAGGCTTTTGGTAGGGTGGGGAACCAAGCAAAAGGCCTGGGACAAGAGAAAGCGAGTGCTTCAGGGGGCTGAGAGATTCTGACAGAGGACGTCATCTTCTACATTTGTAAAGCATATTTTTAAAAATAGCATGTCCCTATAGAACCTTTGCTGTTTAGAGTAGAGCAATCTCCAGGGCCTGCAGGATGACTGACTGAAAGGGGTGTTGCTGAAATGGTATCTTCCTCGGGAAAGGGGAAGGAAAATGGAAGCTGCATTCTATCGGCCTCTCAGGTGGCAACCAAGGCAGGAGTGAGCAGCCAAAGGAGATAATCAAAGCAAAACAGCTCCAAGGCTCACCTGCAGGTGGCCTCAGACCCACTTCTACTACAATCAGCACTTGAGGGTGCACAATGGCTCACATCCATCAAAGAGTACAATAATGGCCATAGAGCCTGGCCAGTGTGGCTCAGTGGTTGAGGTGTGGCTCAGCGGTTGAGTGTCGACTCACGAACCAAGAGGTTGCCAGTTTGATTCCTGGTACGGGCACAGACCCAGGTTGTAGGCTAGACCCCCAGGAAGCAGCCAATTGATGTTTCTATCTCTCCTCCTCCCTTCTTCTCTAAAATCAATAAAAACATTAAAAAAATAAAAATAAAAAGAATGACTATAGAGCAAACAGCCCTTGTCCCAGGAGCCACACTTGCCAACCTATTTGTTAGTTCTGTTCCAGCTGCCCCTAACCTCAAAACTCCGCCTCAACCTTCAGAAGGCCTGCTTTCCCTAGCTTTGACCAAATCCCATGGTCTTGCAGTTCTACCACACTCCTCCCACTCACAAGGATACTGGACCTAGGCTCTTGCGACTGACTCTACTGTGTGGTTGACTGTACCCTGGCATAATAAACCAACTGGTTGTGTTGCCATGGGAGGTTAAAAAGATAATCTCACAACATAATAAAAATGCAGCCAGTCAAAAATAGCTCAGTAAAACCCTCCTCTATACTCCCCAACAAAGACAGGTCTCAGGATGCCAGCACATCACAAAAGGAGGCCCTGGAGGGCAGCTGGTTTAATGACAAGAGACATTAGGATTCTGAGCCAAATCCATGTCCATGTATGAGAACATTATGCATGCCATAAATAGATGAAACTCAATCCAGGCAGTCTCTAGGCTGCCTGGAGGAATGTCCAGAGAATATAACAGATGTGCAAGACAATCATTCTTGCCTCTGCATTTCTCCTTCCTCAGCTGAAACCATCTCGTTTCCCCTCCTCCTTCCCTAGAAGAACCAACCCACAAGAATCATCAAGGGAGGCACGAGTAATTACTGTTTTCTTTTCTCCATGCTAATGAGACAGTTGGATAGTTCCCCTTCCCCCTCCTGAGCTGGAAACAAGGATCTAGGCCTTTATAATCTGTAACCAACACACCAAAGCTTGGGCCAGATAGTGCTTTGCAAACTGAACTGTATAGAAGATAGCTTTCTGTCCCTGGTGAGACCAGAGCTGGAAGAGGCCAACCATTTTTCAGAAGGGGTGGTAAGACCAAAGTGCGGAGAGGATCTGTCCAGAGTCATAAAAGAAAGTAAGTGGTGGGCCAGAATTAGTCCACTTACTCGGTCAGGGCACTTCCCACATCATCCAGATTTCTGACAGTACAGAAACACTTTGGAGGTATCCTCAATATGGAGACTGGAACTCCAAGTTTTAAGTTCACATATTGTTTTTTGAATAGGTACTTAAAAAAGCAATGACAATGCAGCTCTGGCCAGGTGGTTCAGGTGGTTAGAGTGCCATCCCGTGCACCAAAAGCTGGTGGACTTGATTCCCAGTGAGGGCACATGCCTGGGTTGCGGATTCAATTCCCAGTCGGGGCACATGCGAAAGATGACTGATCGATGTTTCCCTCTCTCTCTAAAATAAAAAAAATATGTGTGTGTGTATTCTCCCGTAAGGATTTTAAAAAGAAAAAAAGCAATGAAAGTGCTCTGCAGACGTGGACTCAATCCAAGAACTTCAGTCCAGTTCCAGTTAGAAGGCCAGGATCTGAGAGATGATGACAATTTTACCCCAAAATTAAAATCACAAGTAGATGGTCAGGCAAAAAAAGAATCTGTGAATTCTAGCAGGGATTCAGTTCAATTACAGGTTCAGTTCCCAGTTGGGTTGCAGGTTTGATCCCTGACCTCGGTGTCCAGGTGCATGCGGGAGGTGGCCAATCGATGTGTCTCTCTCACGTTGATGTTTCTCCTCCCCCTATTCCCCTCCACTCTCTCTAAAATCAATGGAGAAAATATCCTTGGACGAGAATTGGGAAAAAAAAGACTGAATTTCAGATCTGGTGGAAAAAGGAGCTCCTGAGTATAGAACATTAGGACCTCATTCTGGTAGCCCAACCCCTGTATTTCACAGATGAAGAAACTGAATCTAACACTATCAGGGGCTTCGCAGAAGAGGACCCAAGGTGAAAGAGCAGGACTGAAGGATGCTATGGCCCAAAGCTAGCCATGGCCTGCCTGCCTAGCCAGAGTCAGAGAAAAGGAAAGACAGGGTCTCTGGGGAAAGGAGGGAATATTTGCAAAGGCTGTGCTAGGAAGAAAATGGTTCAGCCCAGGGCTGGTGTGGCTCAGCGGTTGAGCATTGACCTAGGATCCAGGAGACTGCGGTTCGATCCCTGGTCAGGGCACATGCCCTGGTTGTAGGCTTGATCCCCAGTAGGGAACATGCAGGAGGCAGCCGATCAGTGACTCTCATCACTGATGTTTCTATCTCCCTCTCCCTTCTTCTCTCTGAAATTGATAGACATATAAAAAAGAAAAAAGAAAATGGTTCAAAATTTTAAGCTGGAATGATTTGTAGAATCCAACAAGACTTATTTTTTTTAACCTGGACTGGCTCTTGTCAGTCTCTAAAATCCCTTCCCTTCCCTCTCACTGTCTATCCTAACTCTATAATTTCAGGTAGGATTCAGCAACTCAAATCCAGTCCTCAAACTAATTCTGACTCTAGGCAGGAAATATTTAAAAGTCTTAGCCCTAACTCCCATCCCCTACCCAGAGGCCCTGGATATATCAACCATTCCTCCCTGTTCTCCTGTACCACAGAGCTGAATCTGTGGTTCCTCGTGATATTCCAGGATATTGCCAATGCTGACCACCAGGCTTTACTTCTAGAGGGCAAAAAATTATGGGCTCTTCTATAAATGGGCCCAGGTCCATGTGAAAGCCTCTGCCTTTGTCACCTGCCTAATACCTCAGGCTTCCTAGGACTAAAGTCTAGCTCTGAATTCCAAGGCCAGACCTCCCCACCAGTGACCATACTCCAGAGACTGCCTGCCAATCTAGACTTGCACTTAAGTTGGCCAACTCTCCCTACTCTTGTAGGGGAAGGCAGCATGGTATAGTAGAAATATCACACAGACAGACAGGGGTTTGAGCCCTGGCTCTGGGTATCCTTAGAATTGTTACTTCACTGCTCTCAAGTATCCTCTTAGAGCTTTGACCACTCTGTTTACTTGTCTATCTCCTCTGCCACTCTCCCCTACTTGGGAATAGGAAATATTTTGTTATTTCCCTGTATCCTCCATGAGTCAGTCTCTGAGTTCCCACATCCGTAAAATAGAGATATCATCTATATCATAGGTTATGAGATAAAATGAGGGGGGAAAGTATGTAACTTGCCTGGATCAGTGCCTGGTCCTTCTTCCTCTACTGTATCACGGATGTCCAGAGCCAAAAGTTTGCCTGTACTGAAATAGACTGCCCATTGTAGAGACATGGTGCTTTGCTCAACACCTCTAGGGTCAGCTGACCCTGACCCCCAGGGTCTGTTTTATTCTAATAATTAGACTTAGTGCCAGTTCCTAGAACCCTACCAGTAAAAACTGCTAGAGATATTACTATGAAGGTAGTGAATTTCAAGTAAATGAGGTGTGGGTTTATACTAATATTCTAGATTGAAAGGAAAGGGGTAAAGAAAAAAGGAAAAAAAGGTTGTGCTCTGAAGTTGGGTCTTAGAGAAGAAATCTCAAATTCCAAATAGTGGCTAAAGTCATTTGTACTGGAACCTACAGAAGGACCAGAACCTTGAAACAAGTTGGCTGAGATTACATAGTAAGCTGAAGGGAGAAATGAGTTTGGAACCCACCACTGTGGTCTCCTTATCCAGTGTCTTTTTTTTCTATTCTACAGGGTGGATGCACGATGTTCTAGGAAAAAAGGAGTAAGGTATAGGGAATACAGTGTAGTTGGCAGAAAGAAGCACATAAGAGATGTCAAGGGGTACTTACACAGTTTTTGGCTAGGATAGGTGATCCAGCCTTTAGTTCTGCAGGGGCCTAATATACTCTGGAGGTTGAAGGCTAGAAATAAATTCAATTAGGCCAGAATAAGTACCAGCAATTAGGGAAGGGGAAGGGTAGAGGGTGTCCTCAAAGTATCAAGGAACCCCTCTCCACACCAACTTCTCTGGGTGATGAAAACTATCTGCACGTCCAGCCCCAACTTCTCAACTATTTTACAAGTTTTCTAGGATCTCTTTTCCATTAGAGGACCAACAGATTTTTAAACTGGGGGCGAAGTACAGAGAAGTGGTAGACTAAGAGCTTGGTGCCAAGAGGAAGAATCTGATGATTCTTATTGTTGTTCTATTCACGACATTCACCGGGACTTCGAGGAATTTAAGTGATTTATCCAAGGTCACACAGCTAATAAGAGCAAATCAGGACTTGCCTGCATCCTGTGTCCTTTTGTGACTGTGGTGACTTTTAGCATACTTGACCTTCACGGAGTTTTGAGAGAGAGGTAGATGGGGTAGGTGTTCTATGATAAATCATGCTCTTCTTCTGAAAAGTCTCATTTGAACCTTCAATCCATTTCAAGCCTAGTCCTGACATTTATCATCTCCTGCATAACTAATAATTTGCTTCTAACTCAGAGGTCAGCAAACTTTTCTGTAAAGGGCCAAATAGTAAGTATTTTAGGCTTTGTGGGCTTCTATCAGTCTCTGTAGAGTCAACTCTACCACTGTTATATGAAAGCAGTCATGGATGAACAAATGAATGTGGCTGTATTTTAGTAAACTTAACGGAGAGAGGCAGTGAGCTGGACTGAGCCGATAGCCCACAATTTGCTGACACCTGTTCTAATCTATGTTTCCAATCACCCTGTCTCCCAATCTATCATGTACACTCATATCATAGCCTTGCACCCTCAATGGTAACCTTCTGCCTACAGGGTAACGTTTAAACTCTACCCTCATCCTCTATCATATCCTTCCCTGCACATTGTACTCTAATCACAGTGAGCTGTCACATAACAACTTCCTACCTTTCCCCATGCTGTTCCCTAACACCTGCAACGTCCTTCTTCCTTCCTCTGCAAATACTGCCTATTCAGTGACAAACTGAAATGCCAACACCTGTGAGAAGTCTTTGCTTGTTCTGCCTTACATAATTAGTCATACATATATGGCTGTCAGTCGCTCAACACTGCCTCCCCATTTCCCCACAATTCTAAGCTTCTCAGAGACAGGGATTGTATCTTACTCAATTCTGTATCTCTTACAGTACCTAACACAGCAGCCAGTGTCCACCGACAAATCAGGCTTCTATTCTAGGCTGACCAGAGGTCACTAGAACATAGGGATATTTGATTCTAACAGAACCATGAGATGACTCACAGCATCAACAAGGACTTCAGTCTGCTTTAAGGGCTGCCCCTCTTCCTCCTCATGTTCCTTGGGTCTGGTCAGGTAACTAGTTAAGGGCCAAGATCAAGCATTTCACTAGATGACTCTAGCCTGTGCTGAGATGTGTGAAGAGAAGATCTTATTTTCAGAGCTCCTTGTCCCAGACCTCAAACTGTATCCTTAATATCAGCCATAAACTGAACCCAGATCCAGATTTAGCCCTAGAACAGCAGACAGCCTTCTAATAAGAGCAGATCCTTGGTTCCCAAAGGCAGGGGATTTCACCCAAGGAAAGGCACAGGTATTCAATGCAGTCTGACCTCAATTGGAGAACACAAAGGTATGTGGTAGGAATCATCACCTCTAAATGCAAAGGGACCTCTATTGAGATTAGGTGTCCTGAACAACCCTGTAGTGCACAAGTATGGCTATCCTAGCTTAGGGAAGCTGTGAGGTCAAAGACTAAAATCTGATGGTGAAAAACAAAACAAACACACATAAGAATTTTTCTCCTAAGCCCAGAACAGAACAACATTCCATCTGGGTAGGTGAGCTTGTCACAGGCATGGGGTACTTAGCATATCTGCCATTCCAGGATTATGGCTGTCAAGTTTTAATTAGAGTAATTAGAGTTAAAAATGTAATTTCATTTCAGGGGTATTTTGAACAGATTCCATTAATTTCTTTTTTAAAAGACCATAGAAAGGAGGGGTAGGCTGAGTGAAACAGAGGATTTTGCCATTAGAGAAGGAAAGTCATGTGCCCGAGCTAGATGAGCTTTCAAACCACTGCCAAGAACCCCCCATTCAGCACCTTTGCAGGCTTGGCTCAGAGGACAGAGACCTGCTGCTCATCAGCTTTCCTCACTTAGTTTCCTCCCAGGAATCTGCTAATAAATTCACCTCCTTTTCTCCACCTGCTTCTCCTCTGTTAACTGCCACTCAATGGTTACTATTACAGCCCTAAGTCGGGCAAGAGGCCAGGGCTCAGGGCTGCCAATCTGATTTGCTCCATGCTAGAGGCTGCTCTAATGTCCACCCCGTTATCAAGAGTTCCTGGACACATCTTTATGCTAGTTCCCTGGTCTGGAGTACCCTCCTTGCCTTGCCTTGCCTGCCTCAACTCCTACTCTTCCTTCAAAGCACAGATCAAAGTTATTTCCTCCAGGAAAACTCACCTTCATGCCTCTGTAATCCCAGAATCCCTTGCACATGCCTCTATTAATGCATACACACAATACTGTGATTTATTTCCGTTTGGCTCTGATACTAGATGGTGAGGTCTTTCAGGGTAGATACTGGGTCTTCACCTGGGAATCCTTACCACTAGCATGCTCTGACACATAGGAGATACTCAACAAACATTTGTTGAATGAACCAACTATACGGGACAATTTTATCTGACTACACTGATAGCTGAGCATATTAAGCACTCAGGTTCTACAGTGCCTAGAAATATCCAGTCATGAGTCTCTTCCCCCCTCCTCCCACAGGGCCAGGGCCAGTTCAGATTCCTGACTCTGCACTGCACGCAGGAGGAAGCCTTCCCATTGATCCCAAATGATGATTGATCTCTCCCATTAGAGCCTGCTCATTCCTTAGGGACCTTGGAAAGGAGATGAAAAAGCAAAAGCAAGCAAAGGGTATACCCCCGATCCTCCTCACCACTGATTTTAAAGAATTTCCTTCAATCTTTGAAGGGCTCCAGCCTAGAAGGATAAGGATGGTCCTGGTTGAAAACAGGTCACCAGCTTGGAATCAGTGTTGCAAATAATCAGAAATGCTGTAGTGTAGTACAACAGAGAACATGCTATGTGACATAGGGCAGCCAAGTCACTTCACTTCAGTTTCCTTTTCCAATGTCTCCCAGTAAGTAGACTGTTAGAAGAAATAAACACACAAAGCAGCTTAACCCAATATTTAACACTTAGTAGGTATTCACTAAGTGGTATTTCCATCTGAGGAGAGGGGGTCTGTTCTGTGTACCTAGCATCATATTGCATAGGAGTTTATAAAGGTGAGGAAAACACATCAAAGGGAGACAGATACAAGTTAACCATTTCCCCATTTGCGCAGAGCAGCCCCGCCTGCCGGTCCCATTGGAGGATGGCTACACCAGCAGAACTGTTGTGTTGACAAGTGTAACCAGATCCATTTCATGGTAATCAGATTCTTCCTAGCTAGGAGCACTCCTCAGGCCTCCTTCCAGGCTCCCCAGGCCTGGAAGCAGTCCCATATCCACCTACTTCTAATTAGGAGCTGTGTCAGTGCTTCTGACAGAAGGTCAGGGCCTAGGCTGCCTCTGTTGGCCTCTAGCCGAAGACTGAAATGCCCTGCTCAGGGCAGACGCAAAGAAGGAACACTTTTTTGACAGAAAAGAAGCCCAGACTGGTCTTACCATAAAGCAATCTGAAATTTTAGAGTTGAAAGGGTCCTTTATGAGAATGAGCTATGTTATAATACAGCTGAAATCTAGAAAAGAAAACTTGTCCAAGGTGATACAGGAAAATAATGCAGATCTTACTTCTAGTTCTTTTCTCTCGATTAAGAGTTTGCAACCTGGCTACACAACTAAAGACTCAGGGCACTTGTTAAAAAGTTTTCTAGCCCTGGCCGGTGTAGCTAAGTGGTTAGAGTGTTGGCCTGTGCACCGAAGGGTCTCGGATTCAATTCCCAGTGAAGGGTACCTTGCGCATGTACCCATGTGGGTTCACTCCCTGCCCCCAGATGGGGCAGGGCAAGTGCAGGAGGCAACCAGTTCATGTGTCTCTCACATCGATGTCTCTCTCTCTCCCTCCCTCCCTTCTACTCTCTCTGAAAAGCAATAATAAAAAAAAAAAATCCTCAGCTGAGGATTAACAACAACAAAAAACAGTTTTCTAGGTCCCACCCCAGAGAGTGATTTGGAACATATGCAATGGCTCTGGCTCTTCTGCTAAGTATATGATCATCTTCTAATAGAAGGGAACCTTAAAGTACAGGATCAAGTTTGGACCTAGGCTCAAATCCATCCTGGGTCAGAAGAGTGCCATTTAAAAGCAACCCACTACTATCTGATCCAACCCTCCCCTCCCCCAACCATAACAGGGTTATTCTATTGGCCTTAATCAAAGCATCTGTCATAAATGGTTCAGACTTCCTAATGGTTTGCTAGCTTAGCTGTCAGCAAAGACATTTCCTTTCAAAACTGGTCTGAAACTAAAATGTCTCTTATGAAGATTAGAAATACTTAAGGAGGGGGTGTAAGGAATAGCAGGAGATGGTGTGATAGTGTGTGGGACCTGAGGTGCGTTTGGGTAGGGAACGGCTTGTGTGGATATGTAAGGGAGTAGAAAGTGTGGTTTCTGTAAGACAGTCTTACAGATACTCTTGTGGCACACACAATTCTGGGTATCTGGGTAGAAACAATGGGACTGGGGTATGATTTGAAGGTATAAGGGAAGATAGTATGGATGTGTATGGAAGAGAAGAAATGTGTGCACCTTTGTGACTCAATTGTGTGTATATGTATTGCAAAGTATACCAACCTATAGGAAAAGGAGGGAATGTGTGGCCTAAACACCTATATGCATAAGAAAACAAACCATGAGCACTTCTGACTCATCCAGCCCTGGCTTTGCCTGAAGGCTCACACCACTTAAGGGCAGGCCTATCTGCAGAAACTTCTCATTAACTTTGACATTTTGACAACTACTAAAAAAATAATAATAGTAATGACACTTCCAGCATTGTGGGGGGAAAATCAGACAGATGAGAAACAACTATTGCACGATTACTTCTCAGTTTCACAGTGAGGTGTTACCTGGAGTTAAATATTGTATAGCTGATTCACATCTCAAGCCAGCCAAACGCCTGGATTTCCTGCATGACCTGGGGAAGAGGGCAAGAAAGAAGACAGCTAGACAGAGATACACCAAAAAAGTTTTTTCTTTAAAAAGGACTGGAGAAATGGGAAGATGAAAGAAAGGAAAGGGTTGAGAAGAAACCAAAATAAAAGGCAAGTGGATCTCAAGAGAAGAAAAGCAAAGCAGAGGAAAAAGAAAAAAAGTAAAAAAGACAGAAGAAAAAGAGAATTTCCTTTAGGCTAGCCTAGAAATTTAGCACACATTCTAGCAGGAATCTGGCTGAGGGGATGGATGAATTAGTAGGTGGGGACTGACCTCTGTACTTCCTCATTGCTTTTACTCCAACCATTTCCACCACTGGGAATGTTAGTCCCACCATCTTAGCCGAACTGAACTTCAAGGGCATATTTAAATACTACCAGCTTATAGAAGCTTCCAAGACTTCTACCAGTTAGAAGGTATCTCTCAAGAATTCCCGTAAATTTCCAAAAAACTTTGTCATATTTCACCTATAGCATTTAACATTCAACTTCATACCGTGGGTACTGACACACATATATTTCTGTCATTCATTCTGCAAGTACTTTTTGTGCAAGGCCTATTACAGAGACAAAAGGAAAACAGGGATAAGCAGCACACTGTCCCCTAGTGATATGGTTTCTATACCACAGATTTTCAACCTTTTCATCTTATGGCACATAAACTAATTACTAAAATTCTGCGGCACACCAAAAAATATGTATTTTTTGCCGATCTGACCCAAAAAAATGGGTGTAATTTTGATTCATTCAGACTGAATGGCTACTGTTGTGTTGGTTGTTGTCAGTTTTTAATTTGACAATCTAAGGGAGAAGAGGTCAGTGCCCCTGACTAAACACTCAGGTATTGCATGTTTTAAAAATTCTTGCAGCACACTGGTTGAAAATCACTGCTCTATACCATGAATGAGAGCAGTTTTGGGTGTGATAGAGCCCTGAAGTACAACTATAAAAGTAGAAGCAATATACAAAGATCAAAATCAATTCTGCTTATGGAGCAATGAGGGAAAGCTTTATTGAGGAGGTGGTAACTGTATGAAAGAGTAGGAGTTTGTCACATAAAGAGGAAAAGGAGCTGACAGAACTTTCTACTCAGAGGGAATGGTCAAAACAAAGTCATTCTACTGAGCAGGAGCACAGGGAAACAGTGGGTGTTGAGCACCATGCTGCTGAGAGAAGGCAGCAAAATGAGGGGGCACCAGATGATGTGAACCCTGTAGCCAAGTCCAGAGCTGAGGTTTTATCCTTCCAACCTGGAGGGTGGAGAAGAAGAGACAGCAAATTAAAGACATCAAATCTTCCTTATTTAGTTGCCCTACTTTAGAGCAAGTCTCCTCAAAAACCCTGGAAAACATGTCCAATTCCAGGCTGTGCTACTGCACCGGCATTATAAGAATTTCAGTGAGGAGAAGGGCAACAGCGAAAGAAAAACAAAAGATAAAGGGTGGGGAGGGGTGTGATATACAAAGGAGGGTAGCAGGGCTCTAGGAGGAAGGAGCTGGAGGGGAGGAAACAGAAGAGGGAGAAAAGCAAGGAAGGCACAAGGTGGGACAGATCTAGCTTGGTATTGAAGCTCCTTTTGCTGAGCTGTCCTCTACATCTTTCTAGGTAGAAAAAATAAGGTCAATCTGATGCTAATGGCAGAAATAGACCCTTTGTGCCAAGATGAGGCTGAGCAGGCTACTAACTGTCACCTCTACCTTTCCTTAGCTCAGGGTGATAGGACTGTATCACAAAGCGAAGTTCACCTAGCTCTACCAACCATCCTAAAGTATGCCAGGGAAGTCCCTTGCCCCATACCCTAAGAGCAAGAGTACCAAAGGTATGGAGTATAAAGCGAGGCCTGCTTGGGACCTATGCCTGCTGCTTAGGGTTCTAGAGGAAAGCTCTGCTTCCTTCTCTGGACCTTTGTTCATCTGCAAAACGGGGAATAAATGAGATGCTCTCTAAGGGCTGAGATTGCCTGTGAGCTCAGTAGTTGCTTCCCACAGATGGTGATGTCTAATGTGGGAATTTTCCTAACCTATCAAGTCTTTTTTTTTTTTAAAATATATCTTTATTGATTTCAGAGAGAGGAAAGAAGAAGGAGAGACAGAGAGAAAGATAGAAACATCAATGATGAGAGAGTCACTGATCGGCTGCCTCCTGCATGCCCCCGAATGGGGATCAAGCCCGCAACCCGGGCATGTATCCTGACTGGGAATCGAACCCCTACACCTAGGTCAACGCTCAACCACTGAGCCAAGCCCGGCCAGGCAACCTATCAAGTCTTAACTTCACTCTTTCCATTCCAAGCTATATGGCCAGTTTGAAGCTAAAGAGGAGCCATACCCAGAATGGCAGCCATCCCTGACACCACAGTCCATTGGCCTGGTCCAAAGTCTAGTTCCTGCCCAGATCTGTTATTTCATAGGTCACAACAGATGCTCATGCCCAAAAATGTGTTTTGTCTGACGCACACAGGTTTATTTAAAAACCTCTTAAGTTAATTGCCAACATTGAAAATCAGATCTCATTTTTTCTAAAAATTAGATTTCTAGCTTCTCTTTAAAATATCAGTGATCTGGCAACACTAGACCTTCTGTAGTAAAGGTCAAAGGACCTACTATAATCCTGTAATTTATTTGATGCTTTCTCATTTTATCTAAAAAAATCCATGCTAACATTATCCATTCCATAACATTATACGAGTAAATTTTTAAATTACTAGTTATAATATTTTAAACCAATCCAAGTCCAAAAAATCTGAATACACTGACAACTTTAGGAGGATATGTTTTATCTTGTAACTTCATGTATCATCTGATATGCAGCCATGTACCTCAATTTTAGAAACTCTAACATTTTATCCATTCACTCAAAAAATACTTAGGTCCTATGGTGGGCACTGGGATAACATTAACAAGACAAACATGATTCCTGTCTTTGTGGAGCTTATGGTCCAGTGGGATATAATGGAAAGAAGCCATATAGAATAGGAGGCACGAAGAAACACTATAAACTGAGGATCTTGAGCATATTCCGCAACACAGTGACCCCTTAGGCAAGGTATTTAACCTCTCTGAACCTGTTTCCTTGTCTGCAAAAGGAAAAGGTTTAATTAGGCAGTTGCTCCTAAAAAGTCCTTCCCAGCTCAAAATTCTACTAGCATCACAAGGACTTAGCCCAATACTGTTTTTTGAGTTCCTAACACTTATTAGCTTCCTCCCTTTATCTGGGAAATCATGATCAGTTGTCATGGAAATTACCATGGTGCTCCACATACTGGATGACAATATTACAGTAATTACAAAAAGCCAAAGGGAACAGGCAGCAAAAAAGAGTCAATCAGAAAGTCACCTACTTTCAACACGCAGGAGCTGCTGCTCATTTGAGCTAGGCGGGGTTAAAAAAAGACCAGGCACAGACTCCTAAGTAAAACAGTTTTGATCTGTATCGTATGTCATGGTTTCTTTCATGAGGCACCAGACCCACTTTTCCCCAGCTTGTGGGTGTTAGAGGATGCAAAAAAAAAAAAAAAAAAGGTTCACTGAGCCTTGACTAGTTTGCTGTCCTTGTGAAGTTCTAAAACAAGCCAAGACAGAAAGACAGACTTCCTAGCCAACAGGGGCACCAAAAGTTCACAGTAAAATGAAGATAATTTGTCTAGTCCCAGGAGACTAAGAGCACTGTAACTGGGTAAAGTTCCTTCGATGTTAGCATTTACATTTACATCTTCTATTTAGAGGCCCCCTCACCCTGCCCTGACCAAGCAGGTAGAAAAACGTAGTAACAAGTGACGAAGTGTTTTAAAGAAAAAAGTGCTAGTCTGATGATAAACGGCAACCGGCACTGGGCTAGGGTACCAAAGAGGCAACAGGAAATGGTGTGAACTTTGGCAAACTTGAGATCAAATATGCTCTGCCTAAAAGAACCAGCCAATGAGGAAGTAGCATGTGGAATAAAGGAGAGAAATGAAAGACATGATTCTCCAAGAATTTTGCCAAATTGGGCTGGTGCTCCAAAGGCTCCCCAAAGATCAGAGCCATGTGCCCCAGAGTCCAAAAAAAAAAAAAAAAGCCAAGCTACAAGCCTCTTTAAAATGGACAGGCCAGTGCTGCTACTTCCTCAAAAATCCTCCACTCTCTTCAAGAGAAATCAGTCTCCCTTCATAGCCCACATGCCAAGGCCTTTGATCTCATCATACACAGCATCTCCACGGAATGGCAGCACCAATCTCCCCAGGCTGGGGTCCAACTCAAAAACACTGCATGCCAAACAAAATAGGTATGCAGGCCAGGCACAACCCAAGGGGCTGTCAGTTTGCAACCTCTGACCTAGAGGGTAAGACCTTTTGAAAAGATCTGGAACTGAGAGGATTTAGAAGTCCCCTAAGGACTCTTAACTTTTGTCAGAGGAACTGCTTTTCCAAGGAGCCATCCAGGGTCCTATACCACTTGGATCCTGAGCTTTAGAAACCATGATTCCACAGTCTTCTTTGGCTTGATCCATTGTCAAAATATTTTTTTAAAGAAATATGTAAAAAAGGTATTAGGCATCTATTATATGCAAAGCACTCTAGGGGTACAAATGCCTGAACGTTACTTCTCTTGACTTTTGACTTTACTACCTATAGTAGCTATATGTCAGCCTAGACCCCAGTGCTGCCTGTTTGTCACCCAAATTACTATAGATCCAAAACACTGCTCTGCTTGACTTTACTCCTATATACCACATTCATTTTAATGGCTTGGCTAGCCAGTGAGATAAAGGTCCAGCAGCCTGGTTTCCCTCTAAAGGGATACCATTAAAACTCTTCTCCCTGGATTACACAACTAAAAGTTCCTTTTCTTTACAAAAGAGCATAATTTGCCCCATTACAGTCAGATGTCTTTGGGAGTAAACAGTACAATACTAAACTTATGTTCTCCCCTGAATCAAGATGGCATTCGCCATGCTTCACTTCATCATTATTCTATCATTTCCAGATTCCCTCAGCGTTTCCATAAAAGCAGTAACACCTTTGCCAAACAGAAGGCTTACTGCCCTTGAAATAGTAACTGAATTCAAGGAGAAAAGGTTTATTGCTGGAAAAACTTTGTTTTTTATTTACCAGGTCCTCAAGCTAGATTTATGAGCAGGGAGAACACAACAAAAACGGTTTTTAGGAAGAGGTGCCTGGCTGCAGTGAGTAGGGTTGAGGTGAGAATATGATTTTTTAATACAAAGATTTATATAATATATAAAAGTTTTATATATAAATTTATAGATGTAATATATTTCTATGTAATATTTATATATAATGTAGAAACATATTAGAATTTTATATACAAATCTTAGTAATATTTATACATAAAGATTTCTATACAGAGACACAAAGAGGGCTTAAAACATAGTAACCTTCAGTATGTATCACCTCTGTTGGTATGAACACAAGATACTAACTATGGTATCTTGACACAGTAGGTACCCAATTCACAATAGTTATTATTAATATGAACGACAGAGTTAAGTCCAGAACCTAGGTCAGAATTTTAATTAAGTGCTCGACTAGTGTCCTCAACAGAAGGCCTAGATACCCTCTGGTGAATGGCAGCTCTAACACCTACCCCACCCCCACCCCGTCTCTCCTGACAAATACCCCAGAACCTGACATAGGATCAGGAGCCAACTAATGTTTAACATGAAAGTGCCACTCTCTGGGAGCAGGCATGGCCACCTTATTTCCCCTAACCAGGTAATTTAAGGTACATTTTCTAATATTTGCTGACAGAACAAAGAAGTAAGGCTCTGAGACATGATCAATATTCATGCCAGCCTTCAAAGTGATTTGGTAAAACTACAGAAAATAAACACCCTGCTAGAGTCCACCCGGCAGGATAAAAGCTGACAAAGAAATGGCAATTTTTCCCTGAGCAAATATACAAGTAATAGATGGGCTCTGAAAAACTAAGCTCTTTAGGTCTTGGTATTCCCCTCCCTCCCCTTC
This sequence comes from Miniopterus natalensis, assembly GCF_054644295.1. Classification (NCBI taxonomy): domain Eukaryota; kingdom Metazoa; phylum Chordata; class Mammalia; order Chiroptera; family Miniopteridae; genus Miniopterus; species Miniopterus natalensis. The sequence goes on from NC_142087.1 coordinate 13,040,638, forward strand.
CATTTTAAGAGAAGACAAACTCCCTTTCGACACACTGCAAGTATGACTGTTTGCTGGATTAATTTCTTCCCTGAAATGACATAATTATAGGCAAACTTATTCTCAAATTCTATCCAGTTTAAATACAAATTGGCTTGGGAACAGTATGACCTTTTCCACCTGCTCCAAGAAGCTATGCATCAGCTACCCCTAAAGTATGGGTCACATTCTCCCCCTCTGCTCATTAGCAGGAATAAGTCATCTAGCCACTCATCTGTGTTTCTGCTCAAGTTGTTCCCATTGCATAGAATGTCCTCTCTCCACCTCTGCTATTTAAATCTCATGTGAATATACTTTCTGGGGGAAAAGGGGAGGTAGGAGAGAAGAGCAACAACTAAGAAAAGATCCTTGGGTGTTGCTTTGGGTAGTCTGGAAGATATAGTCCAGACACAGAAATATTGGTGTTTCATAATTTATAAGCACAAGACCAGGCAGAATATTAGAAATTCGATGACCTGGATAATATACAGTCAGTATGCTTATCCTACAATTCCCAGCTCAAATACTCCTCCATAAATGTTCCATGGGCACCACAACCCAACAAATTAAGCAATCCCTCCCTCTTCTGAACTTCCCAATCACTTTACCCCTTTATGGTACTGCTACCTGAGAATTCATATTATGGTATTTAAAATCACTTTTATAACTACACCAACCAAAATGGCTTAAAGTGAAAAAAGATGAACAATGCTAAGCGTTGACGGGAATATGGAGCAACAGGAATTCTCTTATGTACAGCTGATGAGAGTGTGATCTGGTACGCCTTTGCAAACTGACAGTAACAACTAAAGCTGAACATACACCTACCCTATGACTTGAGTATGAAGTCAGAGAACACTCACTTACTGTTCCTCCTAAACAGTTTGCCTACAGTCTTTTGCTCCAACATTGCCCTGTCTAAACGCTTTCATCATTCTTTCTTCTAGTCCCAGAGACAGGTTCAGACCACTCTTCACAATCACTCCAACCCAGAGGGCTCCCCTTCTATTGAAAACTCTGCCTTTTACCTATTACCTTTGACAAATGACTCATGGATTCGTCACATATAAATTATGTCATCTGATTTTATAATATAGTTTTAGTAACCTTATAAACTTGCTTCTCACAATAACATTGTGAAGAAGGCAAGATATAGTGTATTAACCCCATTTTATAGATGGGCAAATCCAGTTTACCTAGCAAAATTAGTTCCAAGGAACAAGAATAGACCTTAGGCTTCAGAACCAAGCTCTCTACACCAAATGCCTTAGTATTAGCCATACCTTCATAGTTATCTAATCTCCTCAAAGAAGTCCATAGGTTCCCTGAAGGCAAGAGTATGCTTTAGACATTTATAGCCCTCACAGCACAAAGGAAGGCACTCAGTGGGCTCCATACAGTTTGGCCAATTAATTTCAATATTGTCTCCAACCTCTGAGTACAAACAGGCATATTTCCTTTTTTCTAGACCCCACAGGCAATGCTAAATTGTTGGAAGAAAGCATGAACACAACACAGCATCCCAAATGAACATTTCTTTTTGAGGGTAGAGGCGAGAGAAGAGGAAGACCCTTTCAAGATCAGGGTAAGCTCAACATTCCCTCAATTTCCTAGGGCTCGTGTTGCAAAGTATTCAAAGAAGGCTGGCAGAGACAATGGCAATGGGCTTCAAGAATCACAATTTAATCGCAATTAATGTCACAAATTGATCGAATGCCAGAAACCAAACCTCATATAATTCCACTTGCAAGCAAAATAGAGAGCTATTTTATTTCAAAACTGAGTATAATAAAACTTAAAATGATTCAAAATAAAATTTAGTTTTCTTCATTCCTAAATAAGAAGCTAGACAACATCAAATCTTTTTATAATTCAGCCAGAGAACTGATGTGAGAAGAGTGAAAGCACTAAGCAAATGTTTGAACATCCAAACCTAAAGGGGACCTGAATGTTGTCCCCTAACCTAACATTCTTGATTTTACACACTGGGTGTTGGACACAGCAATACAGGATAAATATCTAGGTAACAGGCCGAAGGGAGAGAGGGAGGGAAAGCCAAAAGTAAATCTAAATGCTGAAGTCAGATATTCAAACAGGTCTTCTTGCCTAGTAATATATCGATCAATTCTGCTATTTCCAGTCTGCACTCTCAACCCAAATATCTGGGCCAGGGCAGCCGGGTAAAGCAGCAGCTAGGTTGTCTTGTATTCATCTGTCTCCCTCTTACAACTGAAAAGAATTTGTGGGCAGCAATCATGTCTTGCTTAGTTTTTATGTTCTAAGGAGAACACATAGTAGGTGCTACAAATTCCTGGAATGAATGGTTGAGCTTAGGAATGGAAAGCAGTTGGACTTTCAAAGCATAATCATAATAGCTAAGCAACCTACTTAGCATGGTAACTCTACCTAAAACCCTAATTTTAGTAAGAACTGATTTTAACTGATGTGAAATCAATTTAGGGTGAGTCTTTAAGGTCTGAAGAACAGATATTCTTCTGTTCAACTGATTAAGGCACAGCTATCATTATTGTATTGACAGTACCGTTCCTCAGTGCCAGCTTACAGCTATGTGCAAGAACAAAGTCCCAAAGCTTTAAAATGGTCTATGAAAGCAGGGAACGTTTGATTTCTCAGTGCAGCATGATCGTACCTTCCAGAAAGGAAATCCAGACCTAGAGAAACAATGAGCTATCAACAGACACCATGCAAACAGTACCTTTAACTAGGCTTAGTAAAATTCTTATTAATAAAACAAATAAACAGAAGACAGCTAAATGCCAGATAAATGCCTCTGGAATGAAGGAAACCTAGCCAGTAACATTAAGTTTCTAAACCAGCCTTTTAAAAGAGAATACTTAGTTAGAATAAAGCAATGATTCTTACCTTAACAAACAGAACTAGTATTCAGTCTCTACAGATGGCATGTCAAGGGCCAGGTAACCTCAGTTAGAGGTATCTACCTCATAAAGCTAAAATTCTAAGGAAATGCAAATTTCTGGTCTAGTGTTTTTCCAGTCCTAGTACTGTTTGGAAATCCTTATAGTGTTTTTTACTTTCCCTTTATTATATGATTTTAAACAGTTTGCTACATATGTAAATGTAATTTTTTTACAGTCTTAGATTCCAAGTTCATCCCATGGGAAAACAGCTCCAAGTTTATAATGGAACTCAGCAGACAATTTGATAAAGTCATCTCGCAAGCAATTTTTCAGCAATCTGTCCATTGTAAAAAGCAATACCCTTCTGCTGGTATACTGAAAGGTATCTGTGATCCCAGAATTTAACCCTCTGGCATTCTCAATGCTCTAGCAAAGCCCTTTCTCCTTCCAGTGATGAATTCCTAAAAAAAAAAATTCAGACTGTTAAGAGGTAAAAATATCATTCAAGATTATCTAGTCCAACCCCCTTGTTTTACAGACAGGAAGACTGAAATCCCAGAGAGTATTAGGCAATTACAATTAATGTGAGTTTGGCAAGCATCTAAAGCCCACTGAATGCTATTTCCCCCAGTGGAACTGCACTGGGCGTATTGGGAGAATGGCCAGATTTGCACCTTAGTGAAGCACTCCAAATACATGTGTCTGAGCCTCAGGAAATCTGAGTATTCAACCACAAACTCTCCACCCTTATCCCAGCATAGAGAACAGGGGGCAGAGGACAGCTTAAATGGCTCTTTGGGGATGTAGACTAGAACTTAGGGATAACATCCCATCCTTCCTTTCCACCTCCCAGGAGGTACAGCACATTTATTCACAAGAAGGCCATTATGAAGTTACAGAAAGACACTAAAACTCAGAAGAAAAAGGAAGGGCTGTAGAAACAGTCAGAAAAGATAACTAACAATGACACTTGGCAGATGCCTGACTATTACTCACTTAAGTGAGGAGGTAAAAGTGACTAGAGAGAAACCTCCAATCCTTTTCTGCCCCTAGCCCCCACCTTTTGGGCTGTTACAGAATTTCAGGACCTCCCAGATTATTTTATGAGGAAACAGGGCAAAGAAGAATAGGGGCTTTGCCAAGCCCACACACTGAGTTAATAGCAGGGACCAGATCAAATGACCCTCGGGCTCATGACTAGGCTCACAATTTATCTCACTGCTCCCTTCTCTCTAGTCCTGAGCTATATACCCCATTACAGATCTGAAACTTTCCTTACAGTACCTAGGGGGCAGTTGTAGTACAGCGGGCTAACATTACTGCTGTCATCTTCTCCCCTCCAGTTGGTCATTTTATACATAAATCTAAAATTGAATAAAACTAGGTTTTAGACACTCATGTGAAAACCCTCCTATCTTCACCCCTACTCCCCTATCATAGCCTAAGAAAAAAGGAAAAAAGGGAGGGAAAAAGAGAAGAGAAAGGGAGGGGGGGTAGATAGAGGGGGAAAAATTACCTCCTCAAGAGATATTTTGTCTAAATCATCATCTAGAATCATAAAATGTTATTGCTAGAAGGGACCCTTGGAGTCTTCTTAGTCATTATTTTCTATCATTATTCAGATGAATAAGCCTGAATCTTTGCCACCTGACAAAAAGACTGAATCACAGAGCAGTATCTCCTGACTCCTGTCCCTAATAAAATCCCTCCTGGTCCCTCCCCATCCTGTCCCATCATGCCCTGCCCTCCCCACTCTCTCCTACCACCACTGTAATCTAAGCTACTGAAACCTGCTGCCCTTGTGAATGTGAGCTCCTCAAGCCATGTTTTACTCATCTTTGTCTTCCCAGTGCTTAGCAGAGAGTAAACAGAGTTGACTTAGAGAGGAACACACTAGTACATGGAGAACAGTGCCAAAGGAAACTGGAGAAAACATAAGGTTTCCTTGGCTTAACATAAGCAGTCTTCAGAGCTGTGCAGGGCCTGGATGTCTAGGATCTAATATTTCCATTCTTTCAAAACTAGTGTTTACATCATCCAGTTTATCAAGGGATAGTTTATCCAGGAGTAGATTTGCTATGCCATACTCTCCCTCACTCGTGCTCTCCCTGGCCTCCCCATGAAGAACTAGGGTAGCAGTAAAAAGAACCTGCATGAGAAACCTCCCCCTTACATGCTCCTTCTCCTATGTCCTCACCTCAATAAATAGCATTCCCATGTATATTACTGCACCAAGTAGAAATCTAGAAGCCATCCTTGATTTCTTCCTTACTCTCCACACCAACAATCTTTGATTCTCATCACTCAATTCCATTTTCTTCCTACAACCCCCAACACACACACACACACACACACACACACACACACACACACACACACACACTCTCTTCATTTGAAACACCATCACCTCTTGCTTGCTATTACTGCAACTGGTCTCTAACTTGCTATTACTCCTAACTGGTCTCTTTGCCTACGGTGCTTTAGCCCGCAAATTCACTCCCAAATAGGTAACCAGAGTTATCTTTCTAAAATGCACTAAGGACCATGGCCCCCTCACCTTGAAATACAGTCCAAACTCCTCAACCCAGGCTACAAGACCCTTTCATAACTTGGCCTCTGTTCTCCCTATCTTGCCAGTTTCATCTCTTGCCACAATCACCATTTCACGCCTTATGCTTCACCCAGGAATCTTGAGAAACTTATTTGTAGGTCTATTTCTTTACCTACAAAATGGGAATAATAATAGTAGATACTGTACCTCTCAAGGTAATGAGAAGAAATGAGTTAACACATGTTAAATGCTTAGAATAGTACCTGGTACATATATAAAGGGGCAAAAAGTCTCACCTATTACCACTACCATCTCTAGACTTGCTATTCCTTCTGTCTAGAACAGTCTTATGTCTCCTCCTTGACTCCCCATCTCTTTTCCTGAGGTCTAGGCTTAGCCAACTTCTCTGAGAAAGCCTTCCCTGACCCTCCAAGGCTGAGTTAGCTACCATTCCTCTGTGCTTTCATGGTGCTTGTCCCTGTTAAAATACTTTTCATACTGCCTGTTTCCTTGCCTGTATTCCCCACCAGGCTGTATATACCCAAATCCCCAAGCTTAAGTACCATGTGTGGCATGCTTAATAATTGTTCAGTAAATAGAAAACTTTCCAATAACGAGATGCGCCCAATAAAAAAGAATCTCAACAGATAGCCAATCCAAATGTTGGCCAGGTGGCTGGCTGGCGAACATGACTTTAAAGTTCCTGAATTCCAAAATGCTATCCAATAAACAATTCAGCTCACTCTGACCTCATTATCCCACTTAGGGGCTTGGACTTTAATAGGGAGGAAATGTTGGGCCATTAGATTTTTTAAGGAAAGCGCAATATGCTTAGATCTGTTTGATGCCCTTTTACCCACCTCTAAAACACCTCACACAACCCCCCGCCCCCGCTGGTATCAGGACAAAATTCCAACTACCCTCCACAAACATAAACACCACATCCCACCACAAACACATAGACACAGAAACAAGGAATTTCAGGAGGCTAAATATGGCATTTAACTCCATCTTAACCATGCAATGAAGATCCATAAACACCCTCTAGAAACCACCAAAAGCTAATTCCTCTTGTGTGCCTTTATGGAAAGAGAGCACAAAGAGGGAACATTTCATAAAGGTAATCCATTTAATTGTCCTGAGTAGTTCTGATCCCAACTGCTGTCATAACACTGCTATTCCTGGTCACTGCAGCCCTATCCATATGCCCAAACCTTGGATAGCCAGAAAGGCAGGTGCAAACAAAGCAAGGGCAGAGCCCTCTTGTTCTATTTCAAGGGTAGGAGGTCTCTTTGGAAGATAAAGAAGGGGCGAGTAGAAATCTCAAAAACGCTTCAGTGATAATGAACTTCAATGCACAGAGTGGGAGGAAAAGCAGGAGGAAGCTCAACCAGGGTTGCAACCAGGCCCAGGCTCCTGCTCTGGGGCTGCGCGCCATACCTACTCACATTCGGACTAATGATCATTGTGCATTTACAGAGCACCCTGAGGTTAAGGGAAGCACTAAGAGGACCAGCTTTGCCAGTCAAAAGGGACAAAGATTCTACTTATACGAGGTACCTAGAGCAGTCAAATTCCTAAACAGAAAACAGAATGGTGGCTGCCAGGAGCTGGGGGGAGAGGGGAATAGGGAGTTAGTGTTTGATGAGTACAGTTTCAATTGGGGAAGACAAAAAAATTCTAGATGGATGGTGGTGCTGGTTGCACCACAATGTAAACGTACTTAATGCCACAGAACTGTACATTTAAGTGGTTAAAATGGTAAATTTTATCTTATGTATATTTTCAGAAAATAAAGTACACCAGCTTTAAAGTTATTGTTTGCACTTACCAAGTACATGATCCTGAGAAAGTCATGTAACCTCTCTAAGTCTGTTTCTTCTTCTGTAAAACAGGGATAATAACACCTAACTCACACAGTTCCTCTAAGAACTAAATGAGATACTCACAGAATGTCCTTAGTCCAGTGACTGGGACATGGTAATAACTTAATAAATATTAGCTACTATTCCTACTAACTCACAACTACTACAATGCACTTTCCCAGCCATTTTTCATAGTCCCTACGCAGCCATGTGAAAGTTCATGGATAAGGAAATTGAGGCTCAAAGAGCCACAATGAGAGGCTCAGATGATTTTACATCAAATCCTCTGCCTAGGAGAGGTGTCTGTCCTGTCCTCACCACTTATTAATTCAGTGATCTAAGTAAGGCAGTGTGCCCTTACCTTGCTCTGTTCTCAATTCTCAATGATAGCTGTAAAAATTCTTAACTCCCTCATAGGACTGGATTAGAAATGAAATCAGACAATAGTTACAGAAGAGTGCTATAAAGTACTAGACAATAAAAGTAGTGGCTTACGGGAACTACCCTATCAGTGCACAAAACCTGGTCTCCTTCTAATGCTTACCCTGGGTGTGGAGCAGCTGGGACTAAACTTTGCGATTTCAATGTACTCAGGATTCCTGGTCTTAAGGCCTGCCTAAGTAATGTAGTGCCCTTTCAAAAGGTAGCAAGGTATGGTAGAAATAAAAATATTACTGGACTGAAAAGCAGAAGATTGGGAATTTTAGTTCTAATTCTGTCACTAAGGCAGTCTGTGAATTTAGATTTACTTTCCCTTTCCGAAGTTCAGTTAAAAGGGAGGGGGAACAGGTTAAAAAGTTGTACCAGATGATCTATAAGACCCCTTCCAGCTCCTACACACCACAACTCCTAAATCCAGAATATTGGAAAGGGTGAGCACAGCAAACCTCCAGGCTCCAAAGAACTAATGCAAACATCAAGAGACTCCTCAAGACCTGGCCTAGGAACTGCCCCACCTGATTTTTAGACACTCCCAACACCAGGATCAAACACATTGAAAAACTGGAACACTTGCCAAAGTTAATTTTAGTTCACTTTTACCCCTCTGGGGCTTATCTGAAAATAGAAGAAACAAAACCCTATTTGAAGGCAGGGAGCTGAAGTAGTTGACTTTAGCCACTTCCTGGCCCCCCAGGAGCTATACATCTACACGCCACAGAGAACATGCAAGGTTTGGGGGGATGAACATGCCATAAATAAAGGATGGACCTCACTGTTCATAATGACTTAAGCTTTCCTTGAGCCAAAAACCCATGGAACTTCAGTGTGCTTCAAATCTGAAGTCTTCCGCATCCATCAACTTCTAATGGGCACTACTAGGGAAAAATTTCATAGCCACTTCCATTTCCCTTGGACTTTCAGTAGCCCCAAAATGGGGTTCCATCCATAGCATAGTGGACACTGGCCCAGGATCCAGGGAGAACGGAGTTATGTGTTTAAGGGCGTGACCCAAAGGTTAAGTCAAATCCCCTCTGCACAAAGAGATTGCAGAGGCTCACACTAATAAACAACAGGTACTAGCACCACGGCTTTACACTTACGTGGCTATTAACTGTTTTGAAGCAAATTATTTAACCTCTCTACGCCTTGATTTCTGCGTGTGTATTGGGGATAACCCCAGAAGGCCGCCATGAGCATTAAATAAGACTTGTGAAGTTCCTGAGTCAAGTCCATTAAATATTACCTGTTGGTATTAAACATTTCTCTCACATACTAGTTTCCCTCCCGGAGCCTACAAACACCCTTCGAGGCGACTTTCTATCTTTCCTCCATTTCTCGGAGGGGCAAACTGAGGCTCGCCTGCGAAGGGGGCGGCGTTAGGTGCGGATCACAGACCCGGCTTTAGGACCGGTGGTTGATCCTCTCGAGGAACAAGGTGTGCAACGAGCCCAGGACCCGCATAAGTGGGGGCCGAGAAGGCGCCCAGGCTTGTGGGGACGGAGGCAGGACCAGTTGTGCGTGCCTGCGGGAGCCCGCAGACCCAGCCCGGGAGCGAACGCCTAAAGAAGCCCGGGGCCGGGCCGGGCCCGCCGGGGGCCTCCCCCGCGCGGCCTCCAATTCCCCCTCCTCCCCTTGCGGGGCGGGGCGCGAGCACAAAAGACTCCAACTTCCTAGCGGGCGCCGGCCCACCTCGCCAACTCCCGACCCAGGCCGGGCCCGCGGGAAGGAAGCGGCCGGGGAACGCCAGGGCGGCCCGGAGCGGGCGTGGATGGGCCGGGCCGGCGACCCAGGGCGGCGGGCCCGGGTTGGGGTAGGTTCTGGGGCAGGGACAAGGAGTTACTCTGGCTCACGGGACTCCCAGAACGGCAGAAAAAATAGTTTCTAAATATAGGCAGCGGCCCGCGCGAAGAAGTGGGCGACCGAAAAGGAACAAGGAACACCCGCCCCGGACACCCCTGAGGAGACGCCCTCAGCTCCCACTCACCCGTGCCGAGGTCTGGAGGCAGCCGCGAGGCGCGGAAGAAGGCGGTGCCGCCGCACTCGGGGGCGGTGGGGAGGAAGAAGGCGGGCCCGGCCGCGGCGTGAGGAGCTGAGCACTCGCGCGGGAGGCGCCCCCGCCGCTTCCCTCAGACCTGCCCGCCCAGCGCCCGCACCACTCGCGCGCCCAGCCGCACTGACAGCGGCGCGGGCCCCGCAGCCGCGAGTCCTTCCCCCGGCCGGTACCACCTAGGCGCGCGGGGGTGGGGGAGCCAGGAGCGGCCTCCCTCGACTCGGCCCCGCCAGCCGCTCCAGCCCTGGCCCCCGGCTCTCCCTCCCCTCCTCCTCTGTCTCGGGGGAAGGACAAGGTGACACCAACTCCCGGAGCCCGCAGCCCCGCCCTGACACAGCCCGGCTTCCCCGGCGCTCGAGCTCTCGCCACCGCCCCAACTCAGCTTTGGAAAGGTCCTCCCAGGCTGGGAGAGGAGGAAGGAGGGGCCGGGGCGGGCCCAACAGGGAGGAGGGGCTGAGGGCGGGAGGAGAGGCTCGCTAGCCAGTGTGGAGCCGGAGGTGGGCGGGGACCGAGAGGGTGACGGTGCCAGGAGGGAGCGCACGAGGCAAGTATGGATGACGGTGGAGGCCTCGCAGAGCTGGGGGCCAGGTCAGTGTGTGAAAGAAGGGGCTGTGGGTGGAGATAAAAGGAGGCCGTGCCCAGAGGGAGAGGCAAAGGTGGAGGGAAGCTCGGGTGAGGCTGGGCTAAAAGGAAGCCCAGAAAGGAGGAAAGGTTGAAGCGAGACCCGAGGCGAGCCCGAAAGGGAGCCAGGGGCCCCAAAGTGGCCGCTCAGGGGAGGCGCCGTAAGGAGGCGTAACTCAGAGGAGGATCGCGGGGGCGGCGCTGGGTGGGCGGGGCCTGGAGGGGGGGCCCAAACTAATCCGCGGCGGGCGGTGCCCTGGGGAGGCGGGAGAGACCCGGTACCGAGGAGCGCGAAGTTGTTTGACTTTCGAGGAACCAGGTGCTTAGCCTTCGAAAGGTTCGCTCCTCGCTGCCTAGGCTGGGATTGGGCGGAGAGGCCGCCGAGAGGGTGCGTATGGGAGGAGGTGCCGCCCCCACCCCCAAATATAGGTTAAATCAAGTACCTTTAGCCTTCTGGGGTGCAGGAAATGTTTTATAACTTGATCTGGGTGGTGGTCCTCCGTCCTGGATATTTCTCCTGTCGGAAACCCTCACCTCCACTTCCAGCCTCCACGACACAGAGGCGTCTTTCAAGAGCACACGAGGACTGTTGCCCTTCAGTCCTCAGCTATAGACTTCCCTGAAGGCTGGGAATTTTCCAAGTTCTCCATGCGTCGTCCAACGTGTGATATCGTGAATGGATTTTCACCTGGCTTCCACCAGAACCTGCCAAAGAGTCCCGATTCCCGAGAGCCTGGCAAAGCTTGAATTGAACCTTGGCTCTGCCACAACAGCAGTTATAGCTCCACTTGTGTTTTTTGTTGACCTCCGTGTCTCGCTTCGAAAGGAAAATAAACCGTATTAAAGAGATGGTGACACTAAGACCAACGCCAGCGTCGTTCCTCCCCCACCTCTTCTAACTTCTGGTTCCTTATGCCTCAGGTCTCTGCCTAAATATCACCTCCTGGAAGAGGTTTTCCCTGCACACCGCCTCCCTTGCCTTGAAGGCTGGCTTGATTTCCTAGGCTCCCTAGCAGGTGACAGAGTTCTGGTCAATCATATGCAAGTGGAAGTTGGTTAGTTACTTAACCAAAAAAGTTTTTAAAGAGACAGGCTCTACTGGCATTCGTCAGCCTTTTGCACTTACCCTTGTGTTCTGCCTGGAACAGAGATGTGATGCACAGAGGCACAGCAGCCATCTTGAAATCTTGAGAACACACACTGTATTGACTTGATCAGAATGGTGCAACAGAAAGAAAGCCTGATTCTTCCAGGCTTCTTATGTGAGATAAAGTTCCATATATTTGTGCCGCTGTTACTTTTGATTTTTGCTTCTTGCTGTCAAGCATATTTCTGATTCATACAGCATAATATCTGGTTCACTGTAGTACTCAATAAATATTAGCTATTGTTATTCTGTCTATATTAATTGTCACAATCATAACTACCCTATGCTGTGGGTATTAGTACCCTCAATTTAGAAGTGGGGAAAGTCAGACTTCCTCCCAGAGTAGGTTGTAAAGTTCCAATGAGATGAGTAGCCATAATAAGAGCCAACATTTATTGGCATCTGCTATGTTCCTGGCACAGTTCCAAGTGCTTCACATATATTAATTCATTTACTCCTTCCAGAAACCCTGGAAGAAAATACTGTTATTACTCCCACTTAACAGAATGAGGGAACTGAACATCAGAGAAGTGACTTGCCCAGCGTCATACAGTTAACAAGCAGCAAATCCATGATTCAAACTCAGCAGTCTTAGAACAGTGCCTGGCATCTGGGGATGTGTGTGTGTGTGTGTGTGGGGGGGGGTGTTTAATTAGAACAAAGTGCAGCTCACAACTGTTAAGTGACTTGTCTGAAGCCACACAGCCAGGAAGAGGTGATGAATTTGAATGCAGGATTTGGACCCAGGTCTGGCTGACTCCAGACCCACATCATTAAGGGAATCCCTGTGGGTAAAGAGGTATGTGGCCTGCAAGTTGAAGAGTCACATACGTTTTTACCATGAGGAGGGGCTATGCAGAGAGAAAAGCCTAGAGACATCCTCAAGGCTGCTGCACCATCCAGATGAAGAATCTGAGGCTCAGAGAGGGAACACAACTCACCCAAGTTCGTCCAACTAGAAAAGGGCATTGCTGAGCCTAGGATCCAGCTCCATTCCATGATTGTGGGGACATAAGGAGTTGGAGGAGCACTGTTCATCCCTGATCATAATGAGCCTTGGAGACAACAACAAGTCAAGTGGCAGTGAGGGACAACCCAGCCATTATACCAATTAAGAGGGCATTAAATTAAGGAGATGCTTGCAGCCCTTCAGTTAGCAGCCAGTGTTCTGACAGCCACACCATTCTCTATGAGTCCAACAGGGCTTGCGTGGGGCACAGAGAGCAGCCCCTCACACCCTGGCTCTCTACTAAAGCACTTAATTGTCCAAGAGAAAATAACCACTCCTGCCCAGCTTTGAGTGAAGCTACCATAAACTAATTGAAATTAAATGGTTTGGAACTGGGAAGGGAAAGGGCCACTAGTAGGAAAATACGGAGCATACATTCATGCAACAAATATTTATTCAGCATCTTTCTGTGCCCAGCATAGTGCTGTGAACTACAAATATAGCAATGATCAAAACTGGTAAAGGCCCTGTCTTCGTGGAGATTATATTTGTGATAGGATTGAAATCTACCCTCCACAGCTCATAGGCACAAAAAAAGTATAGGTTTATTTTTTATAACTGACATTTTTTTATTGTGCCCCCCCATCTATTATTGAGAGAAATATAAACCTAATGATTAACAGTAACTTAGTCTCTTCCAGCTTAAAATGGTCTCACTTAGAGAAGTACAGGCATACCTCATTTTATTGCACTTCACAGAAGTGTTTTCATCAACAATGAGGCAGGATCCTCTACCAGTGAAATAACTACAGCTCACTAAAGGCTTAGATGATGGCTAGCATTTTTAGCAATAAAGGTGTTGTTTTTTTAATATGTTTTTATTGCCCTGCTCAGTGGTTAGTGCAGCAGAGAGAAGAGCCTGATGACATTTGGATATCAAAATCCAGTCAGCTCCACCCTGTGCTTCCATGGTTTGGTTATGTGAACCAATAAATCCCCTTCTCTTGCTAACTAGTGAGAATTGGGTTTCTGTCACTTCCAACAAAGAATCATTGATTGATACCGATATCTCCAGCAATGGAAAAGTTGAGGAGCCTTCAAGTGGCCTCCCAGGCAATAGATATTCACAGGTAGAAGCTGGGACAAGAAAAGAGGGGCCACATAGGGATGACTGCCAATAGCTGGTTTTGAGCATATAAGAAATACCTTCTGGGAACTCCTAGGAATGCACATATCCCCTGCTTACTACTACTACTACTACTACTACTACTACTACTACTATTACTACTACTACTACTTACTTCTCTCCCATCAATTGGTTGCCTCCCATACATGCCCCAGGCAGACCACTGATCTCCCTAATGTCTCAGCCAACAAATATAAAGGGACTAACTCCTTCTAGGAGGGGTGAGAGTGGATGGTGGAGCTTAGAACTGCATGTCCAATACAGTAGCCACAAGCCACAGTAATTAAATTAAAATTCAGATCTTTGCCTGGCCAACATGGCTCAGTAGTTGAGCATCGACCTATGATCCAGGAGATCGAGATTCAGTTCCTGGTCAGGGCACATGCCCACGTTGTGGGCTCAATCCCCAGTGGGGGGTGTGCAGGAGGCAGCCAGTCAATGACTCTCATCATCGATGTTTCTGTCTCCCTCTCCCTATCTCTCTCTGAAATCAATAGGGACATTTTTAAAAAAATAAAAATACAGATTCTTAGTCAAGCTAGCCACATTTCAAATGATCAATATCCATCTGTGGCTAGTTGGCTACTGAATTGGACAGCACAGAATTATAAAACATTTCTACCATCACAGGAAATTCTACTAGACATTGATCATCTGGAGAATTACGTTTTACTAAATGCTTCCTATAAAATATAGCAGTCTGTTGAAGCATCTCAGAGGACATATTCTGCAGTTACTAGCTGTGTAACTTTGAGCAAGTTACTTAACTTCTCTGTGCCTCATTTTCTGCAATTGTAAATTGGGAGTCATAATAGTATCTACCTCATGAGGTTGCTCTGAGGATTCAATGAGATAATCCGTGTAAAACACTTGGAATACTACTCGCCCATAGTAAATCCTCAGTTCCTGGTTAGTTTTTTGTAATTATTGTTTTTTATTTTTATTTAAACCTCACAACACGTCTATTAGATGGATACTATTATGATCCCCATTTACAGATGGGAAAACTGAGGCTCAGAGACCTGAAGCAACTTGTCCGAAGTCATACGGTGAGAAAATGACAGAGCAGGCTTTGAACTCCAAAGCCTACAGTTTTCTAGACTTCTTCCTTTTAGGGTTGGGGATGGATCTGCCCCTAGGCCAAACTGGAACTTGGTCTAGTTCCACAGTCCTCTTTGCCAAGATGAGTTCCTGCCAACCCTACTAGAGTCTCCAAGCACTTGACTGATGCCCCATCCCCATCAGCAGGGCCTCCACCGTCAGCTGGCACCCATCAGAAAGCCTTCTCCTTCCTGCTGCCCTAGACGAGGTGCTGAACCCTGGAGCAGAGTGCAAATAGAACATGAATTCTGCTGACAGGGTAATAATAAGGCTCCTAAATCAGCACTTGGGCTTTTTGCTTTATATATATTACTCAAATTACATGTCAGGGATTAATATACATTATAAACCAGATGTGTCGGTTACATATTTCTCTCTGGAACATCTCTTGGGTGCCTCCTGAAACTGCTACTCTGATTAATCACACATTCTTCCCACCATGGTGGGGCCAGACTGACAGCAGGAGGGATCAGGAAGGATGGGTGACCTAGAGGAGCTGTAAAGAACCAAAGGCTGATTTTCTCACTTTGGAACCAGGCCCAGCTGCACTGGGTTTCACAACCACCTCTGTATCTTTCTGCTGTGCAAGTTGTGGCTTTCAGCCTGTTATCCCCAATGCTTAGCCACCTAGTGTCCCCAATGCTTAGCCAGGGTAAGCATTGGGGACACCATGGCACATAGTACCTATTCAGAGATGGGTAGAGGCTACTCATTGCCTACCACAGGTCTATTCTTGTTTCCAGTGAGCAAAACTCTGATATTGTTTAGGGCTGCAATGTACCAAGCTGAAAATAGCTTCCCAATTTCCTTGTGGCTAGGTATGGGTGTGTGAACCAGCTCTGGCCAATAAGATGGAAGACGTATTTGGGGGATTCTAGGACTATCACTTCTCAATTCCTTTTCTCCCTTCCTGGAACATAGTCATGATGATCACAGCTGCAGCCATCTTGCAACCATGAGATAACAAGCATGAAAACAAAAGCTGACGTGCTAGATTGGAGGTGTAAAAAGATGGAAGAATTCTGGAATCGTGGCTATACCTGAGCTTTGGTACCAGACACATTGTTATATAAGAAAAATAAGCCCTTACCTTAAGTTTGCAGTTATTGGGGCTTATTGCATTCCTGATACATTTGCTTTCTGAGCCCCTGCTATCCACAGAGAAGCCACTCTTGGTGAACCTCCTCAGTCCTTGCCTTCTATGAATTGTGCCTATCATGACATTCTTGCCCACATCTGCTTCTCAGAGAGTCTTCACTACATTCCCTGCTGGGTGGGCAGTGTACCACAGCCATAGCTGATTGATTCAGTGGATAAACCAAACCCAGCCGGGTTCTCCCTGAGAATTTCAACTGAACCCAGAGATTCACATTCAGAACACATAAACTGGCAACTGCAGCCCATCATGGCCCTGGGAGGTATTTGTCCGGTGTGTATTTTTTTAGATTTTTGATATTAGAAAAACATGAGATTTCTATAAAAATCTGGATTTCTGGCTTCTCTTGAAGTAGTAGAAGTCTGGCATCACCAGGCTCGGCAATAAAGGAAGGCTGTGAGATGTGGCTATTCTCTCGAGAGAGGCACACGCTCTTCCATATTCCATAGTCTCCATCCTGTCCCAGTGCATTCTTACACATGGCTCTACTCCCACTTATTCCTGTTACCTGCCTGGCTCCTGTACACACTTGAGTTTAAAGACATCTGCTCTAGCCCAGCTGGGCGTGGCTCAGCGGTTGAGCATCGACTAGGATCCAGGAGATCACGGTTTGATTCCCGGTCAGGGCACATGCCCGGTTGCGGACTTGATCCCCAGTGGGGGGTGTGCAGGAGGCAGTCGATCAATGACTCTCTCATCATTGATGTTTCTATCTCTCTCTCCCCCACTCCCTTCCTCTCTCTGAAATAAAAAACACACACATCTGCTCTAATTAGTCTCCATTAGGCCCTCGAATCATGATAATGAAAATAATGTTGCTGATGAAGATAACGATAGCAACAATTATTGATGGTTACTGTGAGCCAAGAAGCATGGTAATGGTTTTACATGCATTATCTTATTTAGTCCTCAAAGCAAGAAGACCCTGCTATGATCAGTGTATAGATGAGGAAAGAGATGCAGTAACCTGACCAAAGCCTCACAGTTTGCAAGCTGTACGGTAGTGGGCGCTCTCCAACCAACAGGCTATACTGATTTCCCATGAATTAAAACAAAGTTATAGCTGAAGAAGGACATGGCCGATGCACAGAGAGAGTGGGAGGCAAGAAGTGGTTGCCTTGGCCCCTGGCTGTTTTCTGATTCCTTGTGAGGTCTAGATGCACTCCACACTTGGACTCCAAGGAAACAACTACCAGTTGGGATTCATAAATGCAAGCAGCAGAAACTAACTCTGGTAGATTTAAACAGAAGAGGAATCAGTGGAAAAGATACTGGGGAGCTTTTGAATTGTTGGGAAGTCTGGAGAACCAGACTTGGCTGCCAAACTGGCAGAAGCATGGAGCTAGTCTGGTGAGAACCTTGCTGTCCCCACCACAAAGTACCAGACCCTTTAGCTTGCCTCTCTGACCCTGCTAATGATTCACACCTGGACACTAGGGACTGCCACTGGCCTTGTTGCTTGGGCTGCACCAGATACAGGATATTGCTTCTATGGCTGCCACCACCAGATTTGACCTCTCCTCGGTCCCTATGTCTTCATGTCACTGGCTTCTCATTCAAAGTCCAGTGTAATTCTCTGACTGAGCCCAGGTCATGCCCAAACCCTAGCTGCAAGGGAGGCTGGGAAAGCAAGTAGCTAGCACTTCTACGTTCTACATTGGGAACTGAGCTCTACTTCCCAGGAAGATTCACGTGGTGGAAATTTCTCCAGACATAAGTATGGGTTTCTGTGTCTGGGCAGCCAAAATGGACAGATATCCATGAAAACTTTTAAGCTAGCTAACTCAAGTGATATATTATTCAGGGGTGCATTAGGAAAGGGATGACACACTCAAATGGAGGAATGAAGGAGCATTTAATAAAGGAAGAATTTATAAAGGTGCAAGAAGAATTAAGGGAAACCAGTAAGGAATGGGAAGCACTCCATAGTTTGCAACAGTTGGAGAGGTATTATTACTCCAGGCCTGAAGGGGCAAGGAAAGGGAATGCATATGGGAATGTGGAAAGAGGGTCCTCTAGAATGATTCCAGTTCATGGCCCCAGTGTAGAGAGAGCTGGGGAGAAGAAATACTCTCATTTCTCTAGTCACCTGCTGATGTCTCCCACTGGGCAAATCCAGCTAGAAGCTAGAGAATAAAGGATCCTGTTGACATATTTCATAGCTGTGAGCCTCTATGACACAGCATCCCCAGGTGGAGAAGGGTGAAGAGTAGGTCTGTAGAGCTCTAGAATAGCCTACATCCCATGGTGTGATCTCAGTTCTATCAATCACTCTGAACTGGTCTCTCCACTTTAAATTGAGGGGCCATGATAATTTGTGGTTCTCTCAGGCCTTTCTGCTGACTTGTAATTTCCTCCTTTTTTCTATGTGGCCATAGGGATTCTCTTTTGCTACAGGTAGAAACAGTTCTCCATCCAGCTCCCCAATTCTGATTTGGTGACTCCTCTGGAAGTTTGCCATACCAACAACTTGTCTTTTTGAGTCATAAAACGTTTGCCAGATCTCAAGAGCTGCACCGATGGGCTGTTTCTTTACCTCACAATGTGATCCTCCAGCTAAACACCCATCCTGGCTTCCCACACTCCCCTTTGAGTAGGCGTTTCTCCATGACCCAGATCTCTCCTACTGCAAAGGACATCATGTCTCTACCTTAATTTCCTTTTGTGACTCCATTGCCAGCATGGTTTGAAATTGTTCTTGCCTAGATTTCTGAGGGAAAAAGCAAAGTTTCTTCTCATTCTTTAATGTTTTGATTGGATGACCTAAATAACTGAGCAATGAAACTATGAAGACTGAGCTCAAAGGAGTGACATTTAGCATTGCGATCCAGTATAAAATCTATGCATAGTTTAGGCAACACAGTTAATAAGTGATCACAAATAATTAATGCATACATATATAGCAAGCGACAAACAAACCAAAAAAATAGATCACAGTTCTCAGGGAGATGTGGCAGTGTTATGGACTCTAGTATTCTATTCTATACAGATAGCCCACCACCACCACCCTTGAGGAATGAAGGACTCACTCCGCCAGTTGCTAGGAATACTGTTGGCAAATGCCCCTAGATGCAAGGCTTTTTGGGGGATTTCCTTCACTGCTGCTTTTTTGAGGCAGCTTGCCATACAATGATTGATCAACTTGGAAGCATAAAGGCCTAGTCCTCTTACCCCAACTCCGGACAACTTTGAAAACAAATTTCAGTTTCCCATGGGGTCAGTAGAAGCCTTTGTTTGGACACCACAATTTAGACTTCTCCCTCTTTTCCCTTCTGTTCCTTCCTTTCTCTTCCACAGGTGTTGATCCCAGGAGTACTCCCTTAATAACTTCCTGCCTGCTAACCTTCAGAATCCACTTTCCAAAGAATCCAAGCCTGCTGTCCTCCACTTACCCCTCTTATATCCACACCCATTGAAACGTGACGCTGCAGCTTCCCCAATCAAGAGAAGGAGACGACTTTTTCTCTACTCCTTGAATCTAGGCTGGCCTTGTGATTTTCTTTGGTTAACACAATGAGGCAGAAGTGATACTGTACCAGTTCTGAGCCTGAACCTTGAGAAGTGTAGCATGCTTCTGCTCTTACTCTTGGAGCCCTGCCACCACCATGAGAACAAGTCCAAGCTAGCCTGCCTGGAGCATAAAGACATATGGTCAAGACATCGCTGTTCCCCAACCAGCAGCCTACCAACCCCCAGAAGCAGAGCACCTGGCTGACCACAATGCATGCATGAACTTAGCCAGGACCAAACATACCACTTAGCTGAGCTCAGCCCAAATTGCTGAGCCAGAGAACTGTGAGCTAATAAAGACTATTGTTTTAAGCCAGTTAAGTTTTGGGTGGGTTTGTTATATAGCAATTCCTAAATGATTCAAGAGGAAACTGTATTTGAGAAACCACCTTGACAAGAATAAAAGAAAGTAAAACTGTGGAGCCGTGGCAAGTTTGGCTCAGTGGGTAGAGCGTCAGCCTGTGGACTGAAGGGTCCAGGGTTCGATTCCCAGTGAAGGGCATGTACCTCGGCTGCAGGTTCTATCCCTGGCCCTGGACAGGGCATGTGTGGGAGGCAACCAATCGATGTGTTTCTCTCATGTCAATGTTTCCCTCTCCTCCTCCTGTCTTCCTCCCACTCTCTCTAAAATTCAATGGAAAAAAATATCCTTGCGTGAGGATTAAAGAAGTAAAAAAATAAAATACAATATAAAATAAAATAAAATAAATAAAATAAAATAGTGAAGACTCCTAAAAAAAGAAAAAGAGCCCTAGCCGGTTTGGCTCAGTGCTTAGAGCATCAACCTGTGGACTGAAGGGTCCTGGGTTTGATTACGGTCAAGGGCATGTACCTTGGTTGCAGGCTCAATCCCCAGCCCCAGCCTGGGCACATGCAGGAGGCAACCAGTCGATGTGTCTCTCTCACATCTATGTATTTTTTTCCCTCTTTCTCCCTTCCACTCTCTGAAAACCAATGGAAAAAATATCCTCAGGTGAGGATTTAAAAAAATAAAATAAAACAATAACAACAACAAAGTAATACTGTGGAGGCAAGAGCATCAGGCCCCAAACACCACAAGGGATGACTGATTAGGCAGTTTTCCATGAAAAAATAGGAGGAATTTATATCTGCCCCTGTGAAGGAGGTAGAAAGATGAGGGGGTGGCCGCGTAAAATGTAGATAAGAAGGAGAAAGTTGATAAGTGACTGGGCACAAGATGGTTGAGGCCCCAGCTGAAACACCCCAGAAGGTGTGAGTCTGTATGAGTGGAGGAGATGTGGCAGAAGGACATTTAAGCAAAGATGAGCCTAATAGTTATTTTGAACTTCTCTGCATTTCTCTGATGTATCCACCTCTCTGTTTATCGGCACCCATTCAGTCTTCTAAAATCTTACAAAATGGGAACCCTTCTGCTTTGCTAGTGGAAGTGTAAACTGGCACATCCACTTTGGACAGCAATTTGTTAGTATTTATTTAGTGAAGTACAACATGTGCATGCCCTTTGACCCTACAATTCCATTTCTGGGTTTTTACAGAAACTCTTGCACATGTGCACCAAGAAATACATATGAGAGTGTTTGCTCTTTGCAGCATTGTCTGTAATATGGGAAGTTTGGAAAAACTTTAATTGTCTCAAGTAGAGCTATTTAGGTAGATGAATTTATAAATATTCATATAATGAAATACTATATAACAGTTAATATAAATGACCTAGATGTGTATGTGTATATATACACATACATATACATTTATATATACATAATCAAAGGTAGATTTCAAAAACACATTGCATAAAAAAGCAAGTTGTGGAAAATAAAGTATGATACCATTTTTGTGCATTTTAAAATACCACATAAAACAGTGTTATAAGCATTTGTGGGTACATTATATACAGTAAAAGTATAAACACATGATTTGAAAGGACAAATACCAAATTCCTGATGGTGGTTTCCTTTGGGAAGGGAGGTGTACATACAAGATCTGACTTTTAACCCTATTAGATTAAACCCTGGCTGGTGTGGCTCAGTGTTTATAGGGCATCAGCCTGTGTATCGAGGGGTCACGGGTTTGAGTCCTTTCAAAGGCATGTACTTGGGCTGCAGGTTTGATCCTGGCCCTAATCAGGGCTCATGCGGAAGGTAACCAATTGATGTGTCTCTCACATTGATATTTCTCTTTCTCTCTCTCTCTCTCTCTCTCTCCTTCCCTCCCTCCCTCCATCCCTCCCTCCTTCCACCCCACCCCACTTCCACTCTCTCTAAAAAAGCAATGGAAAAAATATCCTCAAGTAAGGATTAACAATAACAACAAAAAAATTGGAGCAAATACTATAAAATGATAAGATTAAATTCTGAGAGAGGGCATGGGTGTTTGTTAGACTATGCTCTGTTATTTTCTGTATTTAAAATTTTTTACCGAGAAAAAAAAAATCTAATTATACCCATGAATGCTTTTTGTGATAAGTGGTTATTTGTTTGTGTGTGTGCCTGAGTTTCACATCTGGGTCACAGAGATTCATGCCAGAACCAGGCCCCCAGAGGCAAATGTTACTGAGCATGTGAGCCCCCTGGGGTCCCTAGACTCTTGGAGAGAGCTCTGTGGACCTATAGACCATGGACCTGGAATCCAAGTCAGTCTTACTGAGATCACCCACAGTGAGAGACTTGAGGGTACATCTGGATTACATGTATAATTGTTACAGACACTGATACCAATGGCAAGTTGGTCTCATAAATTAAATGAGCGGTGAAAAAACTTCTCACTTTGCTAATTTTCCAGCGTCTATGATCAGGCTAGATAGGAATAGTTTCCCCTAATCTATGTATAATCTCACACACTTCTAAAGGAAAATTTCTGGAAATGACTGAATTGTGGGCATTGGTTGATGAAACAGACAGATCTAAAAACGAAAACCAGGGGCGCAGTGGGCGAGTTAAGAATGAAGAGAAGACTCACAATAAGAGAGCTCCTGGGAGTTCCCTGACCTCCCTGGTGCTATGCTCCAGACCCATGCCTAATTCATTCTCATCTACTGTACCTCTGGCTAAATGTTCTTTCTAAAAACTCTAAATGGAACTATGCCTCACCTTGATTCCTGTTTTGGACACCATTGTTTTATAGACAGAGTTGGCCATTAGCCAGCATACTAGCTGTGTGATCTGAAGTTGTTGAACTCCCCTGAACCTCAAGATTTCTCACTCATAAAATATGGATTATAATCATTGCCTCCCCTACAGAACTGTTTTAAGAGATTAAATAATGTATGTGACGGTGGACTTGCAACTTATAAGGCTCTATTTGAAACAGTTGTAAATGGTTCCTCAACTCTAGAGAGCAACTTCTATAGATTCTCTTTTATTCTTTTTTTAAATATGTTTTTATTGATTTGAGAGAGAGAGGAAGGGGGAGGGGAGAATGTGAGAGAAACATTGATTGGCTGCCTCCTGCACACCTCCTTATTTTAAATTATATGTTTTAATTTTGTCTATCTCCCCACTTTGAAAAATGATGACACTAGAACTCTTTACCTCTTCTCTTTTACTCCCAGTTTTTATTTTTATTATGTTTACATTTTTTTACAATTTATTTTTACATTTTTTACAAAGTTATTTTTTAAACAATATTTATAGTTGTTTTTTAAGGGTAGTTTATTTATTTTTAGAGTGAGAGGAAGGGAGAAGAGAGAAACATTGTTGTGAGAGTGGAACATCAATCAGCTGCCTCCTGCATGCCCCCTACCAGGGATGTCCCCTGACTGGGAATCACCAGCAACCTTTCAGTGCACGGGACGACACCCAACCAACTGAGCCACACAGGCCAGAGCTACAAGGTTATTTTATAACTTACAAGTTTTTAATCAATTTTACTGTGTTCTAAGTCTCATGGATTTCTTTCAATGCATGTATTTTTTTATTAAGCTATAATTCACATACCATAAGATTTACCGTTTAAAGTGTACAGCCCGCCTGGGCGTGGCTCAGCAGTTGAGCGATGACCTAGGATCCAGGCGATCGGGGTTTGATTCCCGGTCAGGACACATGCCCGGGTTGCGGGATCGATCCCCAGTCGGGAGCATTCAGGAGGCAGCAGATCAATGACTCTCTCATCATTGATGTTTCTATCTCTCTCTCTCCTTCTCCTTTCCTCTCTCTGAAATCAATAAAGATATGTTTAAAAAATAAATAAATAAATAAATAAATAAATAAATAAATAAATTGTATAATTTCATGGGTTTTAGTATATTTATGAAATTGTGCAACCATCACGACAAATTCCCATTTTCATCAGGCCAAAAAGAAACCCTGTACCCATCTGCAGTCACTTCCCATTAATAATGTTTATATTGATAAGATGTTGAAATGATACTTTTGATATGTGGGGTTAAATAAAATATATTATGAAATTAACATCACCTGTTACTTTGTATTTTTATGTGACTATTAGAAAATTTTAAATTACATATGTGGTTTGCATTTGTGGCTCATGATATTTCTATTTATTCTATATATTTCTAGAAATATATGCTCTCTTTCTAGTGCTGACCTAGACTTTAGAAACCAAAATGTCTGATATCTTCCCTGGTGGTGGCAGTGGTTAGGGGTGTCATTGCATGCCCTTCCCAAGAACAAGATGATTTGCTGGTAACTGTTTTGTTGAGATAGAAAACACACAAATTAAGTCTTCACCAGGTCACTATGCTAGTGAAATCATCAGTGGGGCACCTTAGTATATGTCTACAAGTTCAAGTTATCATGACCTGGTGTGTCCCTTGCCTCCCCTGGTCTCACCTTCATCATTTATTTTGGAACAAAGCCCCCAAGCTCTGGTACCTACCAGCTGGGTCTGCAGCATCACTCGGAGGCAGCTTGCATCTGAGTAATAATTTATTCTCAGAATTGGCTCTTCTAACCTTTGCAAAGGATTTGCCAAATGCATCTCAAGATGAAGACAGGCTCCCCGACCCCTTTTTTTCTTTCCCTTCTATCATTTTAGAATTTGTAAGATGATGTAAATTTCCCTTCATCTTCTCCAAGATGAAAGTGTAAATGAGTAATGCCCACCAAAAAATATAAACCTTGAGGAGCCCAAACCATTTATATGAGAAAAACTTCAAATATCCATTCCAGGTCACATGCAGGCCACCCAGAGGGAGGCATCCATTGTGAAATTCAATTACCAGCCCTCATTCAGCTGTTCCCTGGAAGACCAATTAATTTCTCCCCTTTTCTGCATGTGGAGCCTCTTTATAAAGCCGCAATTGAGGGTTTTCCAGAGGCAGAGCCTGTTTTCCCTTTTAGGTAAATAAAATGAACAGGAAAGGGACCCTTATCCTTTTTGCTATGGGAGAGGCACCCAGGGATGACAAGCAGCCCACACCTTGTAGACAGAACCCCCCTTTTAAGTCTCTACCAGGCAGCACCTTGGGTTTGCCAGGGGAGTAGAAATCTTGGCATGATTCCTTCTTCCACATTTGGTGAGGATCTCCTCTGGGCCAGATGCCGGGGGAACCACGGAGAACAAACCCCCTGCAAGCCTATATACGGTCCAGTGGTGACGAGACAGGACTAACAACATAATTAGCATCATGGGCTGCTGTGAGGGAAAGGGACAGCTGTGTGACAGGAATTAGACATCTCATCTAATTGTCACTTTTTGGATTCACATTTTATTTATTTTTTTCTTTACTTCATTGTAGTTTATTTTTTATTATATTTTGCTACAGAACCCTTTTGGTGAAGCAAATATCATGAGGGAGAAGCACAATATGGAAAAGAATTGGTGGAGCTGCTCTGGTTGAAAGGAGGGTGGGCGAGACAAAGCCTCACAGAGTGAATCTTCCCCTTACTACCTAGTGCAGCCCCTGAATTTCCACCAGGCACAGTTTAAAAACAACTGGGCTGAGAAATTATCTCCAGAATGCCCCTCTTGACTATTCCATGAGAGCCTGCCTTCCCAAGGGTGGAGCCAGTAGGGAACTACCTCTACAAGCTCAGCCTCCCGGTGGACACATCAGTAGTACCTATCTCAATCAGTGTTCAGAGAATTAAATGTAGAGTGCTTAGCACAGTGTGTGGAACATAGTAGGTGCACAATAAATGGCCATTCTCACTATGCTGATTTAGTCTTGTACTCTGAGACACAGCATCAATTTTTCCCTGATCGAGCCCGCACACTGACAAATGGGCTGTGCCCTGCTCCATGTGTCTGGATTCCTGGCCTAGTCAACTGCCCTGTCCCCAAGCCTGTTGAGTCTGATTCTGGGCTGGAGGACTTCTGATCCCCTTTCACAGGGAGGGGAGTCTTTCCAGGTTCCAGCTTCGATTTGAATGGGTCTTAGTTCTGGATTACTCTTTCACAGGACCCCAAGGCCACATCTCCTGACCTGTCTGGATATGAAAACCTCTGTCCCTAGTCTCTGAAGTGCACAGATGTACCCCAGGAGCTGCTGCAACAGTAGCACATAGTGTACTGTTCTTGCTTTAAGATCACTCTGATTTTCAGGCACTTGGGGGATTTCCCTTTTCTCCTTTTAAGCTCAGCTATGTATTTAAAAGATATGTTTTAAGACTTTTATCCAGCATTTCTCTACACATGTAGTTGAAACGAGGGTCTACATAAACTTGGTAGGCCACAGTGCCAAACTCGGAGTTCTCTCTTTCTCATAATTGTGTAAGGATTTCAGGTTCCCTTTGCTCTACTAAGAGCCTGATTCTTTTCTTCTAAGGAAAAGCCGTCAACACTTATTCAGATGTAGATTTCACGTGGGGGTTCTGTCCTCACTTCAACATTGTAAATTGAAAATTACTTATTGTCAAAATTACAGTTGAAAATTCTGCATAAATTGCCTTTTAATCATCAGAACCTGGATCTTTGGGAATTAACTTCTTCGGTTTCTCTTCCCATTCAGCTGTGACTCTCTTTCCCTGGTCCAGGTCCATGGAGAAAGGAAATGAGGAGGGTAAACCTAAAATAATACGTAGTATCTAAAAATGGAAACTATGTAATTTCTACTGTATCTATTAGAGTCTTTACATAGCACTTTTTAAAAAATATATATCTTTATTGATTTCAGAGAGAGGAAGGGAGAGGGGGAGAGAGAAAGAGAAACATCAATGATGAGAGAGAGTCATTGGTCGGCTGCCTCCTGCACGCCCCCGACTGGGGATTGAGCCTGCAACCCAGGCATGTGCCCTGACCTGGATTCAAACCCCGAACACCTGGATCCCAGGTCGATGCTCAACCGCTGAGCCAGGCCCAGCCGGGCTCACTAGCACTTTCTAACAGGTACTGTTTTAAGCCCTTAACAAGCATTAATTTGCATAGAAGGACAAGTGGAAGATTTGAACTCATCCTGGGCGAAGCTCAAGGGGCTGGCAGGCCCAACTAAAATACTGGATTGTACCTTATCTCACTCTTCATAGTTACTGTATATGGCTGGCACTATCCCCAAGAACAGATGTGAAAACCCAGGGTCAAGGAGGTGACATGCCCTACCCAAGGTCACAGGAATGGGAGAGATTCACATCAGGAAACAAGGACATCCAACAGCAATGGACAAGCATCCAAGGGAATGCACAAAACCAGTCTTCAATAGCTACACCGTGTGGCAGTGAGAAGCGATGGCTATAGCTGACTGACCAGACCGTAGTTCTCTGTAACGTGGCATTGGAACTTTATTGATGTCCTAAACCCAAATTATCCCCTAGGCTCAGGGGCCCCACTCAGATGACACTGCCAGCCCTAGCCACTCCTAGCCCCAGAGGAGCTCTTAGAAAATTTTGAGGTAGATGTTTCTGGCAACCAGGACTCAACACAGGACTGGTTTTGGGCTTAGGGCACCAGACTTGAATAGCACCACTAGCCCCATCTGGTCCAGACACCAGAAGGGGACTTCCTTTGAGGAAGGCACTCTGTGGGGCCTTTGAGGCATGAGCCTGGGAACCCCACTTGCCTGGGTCTCCGGGAAGTACTAAGTGGGAGCCAGCTATGTGTGGAAGCCAGATTCACAGTTCAACCTGACACATTTACTGAGTACCTGCTAAGTGCCAGGCACTGGGTGGGGACAAATTAGAAATGCGTGAGGCCACAGTGCATTCATTGCATATCACGGTGCTGCCAGAGCAAATACCTACTGGTTGCATGGCATTGCTCCACTCCCTTCCAATAGATTCCAAATTGCCTGAAATAGAGAACAGCCCCATTCATCTAGGGACCTGTTTATACCTCACTGCATCCACTATTTCATTCCATTCCATAAATATTAAATAACAGAAAACATCGAGGTTTATTCCATGTATTCCAGGCATTTGTTTATACCTCATTAGTTTCTGGACAGAGCTCTTGGGTGAAGGGTGGGGAGAGTGGAGACAGTGAGAAACCCAAAGAGGTGCATCATGAGGGACCCAACCCAGGACTAGAGTTCTCAGTGAAAACAATTTCTTTCTAGCCTCCTTCCATGTGGGTTCCTTTCATGCCTCACGCCTTAGTAAAGACTCCACTGGTTATAAGGAGAAAACTATTTAAAATATGAGACTCCCAAGGTCTCCCCTGAGGAGGCAGAGATCATCGTTAGCCAAATAACTATTGGCACTTTTGTTCAGCTGAAAAGAGACAGCAAAGTGAGGACACGGGGTTTTTCTTGAAGAGCATGTCTCACATTCCCTAATAAAAGACAATGAGAAAATAGGAACCAAAATTTGACACTGGCTTTGTGAGCCACCTTTCAAAAAATGCATTGCAAAGTTTAATAAACATTTACTTCTCACAGAGTCATTGTCTGAAAGGACAGCATGTCAGTGACGCAAGGCACAGTTGAAGGGTCACCCCAGGATGGCTGGTCCAGGGGGAATGGGTTGGGAATGAGAAAATGAATAAGCTTAAGGTAGTGTCCTTGAGTCTGGCAGAGCATAAAGTCACCTCTCAAAAAAAAAAATAGCCCAGACCCCACCCCAGACCAATTACATGGGAATCTCTGAGGGTGGGTCTGGGCGCCTGTATGCTTTGAAAGCTCCCTGGTGACTCCACACCTGTCTTCATCTTGCTCCTGGGTACAGAAGAGAGAATATGACTTTAGGAATACAACAGACTTGGGTTCAAATCCTTCCACTTGTATGCTGTGTGAACCTGAGCTGCTTATTTGACTTCTCTGAGCCTCTCATGCCTCATCTGTATGTAGGGGGAGTCATACCCACCCCACAGGATTGCTGTGACGATTTAGTGACGCAATATCAGCCATGTGCCCACACAGGGCATGCTGGACAGTGGGGGTTCAGTACATCTTCATCCCCTCCCACCACTTAGAATCACACAGAAGAAGGAGCACCACTAGCAAAACCTCAGCTCCTGAGAGGGCTTGGAGCGTACAAGTTTGAGTTGATTATTTTGGGAGAGTAACAATGCCCATGAATCAGATCCTTAATTCATTTTTTTTTTTTTTTTAAATCCTCACCGGACAATATGTTTTCACTGATTTCAGAAAGAGAGGAAGGGAGGGGGAGAGAGAAACATCGATGTGAGAGAGAAACATCGATTGGCCTCCTCCTGAACGTGCCTGGCCAGGGATTGAACCTGCAACTCAGGCATGTGCCCTGACTGGGAATTGAACTTGCAACCCTTTGGTACACAGGACGATGCTCCAGCCAACTGAGCCACACCAGCCTGGGCCATTATTTTCTATTTTTAATTAGTATTTAATTATATCAATTCTAATCAAGTCATTGCTTTTTAAAAAATAGAACATTATAAATAAAGCATAAGTCTTCTTTGCCCACCTTTCTAGTTAGCATCACCTTTCCCAATACTGAATTTGGTAGGTGCCTTCCAGACCTTTTAAAAATACACTTGTATATTTTATAGAGACCCATAGAAAATGTGTAAGTGTTTTATGTAGTTTGAGTGAATAAATGGGTGTTTTTTTTACAGTGTATACAATATGAAACTTTTTTATGCAACAACATATTCACAAAACTTATCCATGTTATTACATATAGCTGAGTTCATTCCTTTTAGCTCCTCTATAGTATTCCACTGTAAGGCTAAGTTACATACTTTCCTATTGGTAGACATTTAAATTCTTTCCAACTTCTTAACATCACAAAGCTGCCAAGAACATGCTTGTACCTGCCTCCACACACTCCTGTGTATTTTTCACTTCAGAATTATACTTCATTGCCCTGCAGGGGAATGAGCACTAGACTGGGAATCAATGAACTTTGGGCTGGCTGCCTAGCACCTCTGAATCCTAGGCTCTCCATCCTAGGCACAGTCTCTGCCCCCTTCTGCCATGATTCTGTCACTTTAATCACTTCACCTGCCTTGTGACTGAGCTCCTGTCTCTGGTTCCTCCCAATCCACCCTAGAGCCTAGCCCTAGTGAGGGCAGAGCCTGCAGGGTGAGGTGTGGGTGACCCAGGGGTGGTGGGACAGGCAGTGGCATTGAGAAGGGCCATAAGGGACAGCACAGAATCATGATGACCTGGAAATGAGCATCCTACAGAACTCTCCACTGATCACTCAGAAACTCCTACCCATAATGTCTACCTGGGCATAACTGCTCCCCTCCACCTTTCATGGTACTATGTCCTACTACTGCTTCACACTGTACTTTGCACACTGAATTTTAGCAGGTTACTTTCCTGCCTGTCTCTCCTTTGGCCTGTGAACTGAAAGTATGTCTCCGAGTCCTCAGTGGCCAAACAGGACTTGGTTCAAGTAGTAGGTACAAATCAGTGTTTGTTGAATAAGTGATGCACTTGGGCTTGAAGTTTGATGGGTAACAGAGCAGCTCTGGCAGACAGCGAGCATTCGGAGGCCCGATGCATGTATCAATCAGCAGTCCTGAAGTTGGCAGAGTATAGTCTGCAACATCCAAAACGGCAGAGGGAAGCCAGACTCCAGTCCTAGAAGGGTTGGTGCCTCCATTATCTATCACTATCTCACAAGCCACTCTAAATCTTAGGGGCTTAAAACAAGAATTATTTCTTACAATTCCAAAGGATGGTAGCTGGGCAGCTTTCCATGGGATGTTTGCTGGGGTCACGTAAGCATTCAGCAGCGGGCTCACCTGGGGTTGGAACATTCAAGATGGCAGCCAGGGCGACGAACAGCTGGGGGCTGGTTGGGCCTCACTCTCCAGCAGGTTAGTTGGACTTCTTTCTCAGTGGCTCAGTCTCCAAACGAGCAGAAACTCCCAGGTTCCTTAAGGGCGAGGCCTAGAATTGGCACAGCAGCAGGTCAAAGCCAAGTCACAAGGCCAGGCCAAATCCCAGGGAGGAGAAATGGCACCACCTCTTGACAGGAAGAGCAGCTTGCATGTCAGGGTTGGGAGACATTGCTAGTGACCATCTCTGGAGGCAATTTTCCACAGGAAAAGAAAAAGTCTGGGCTCTTTTTTCCCGGGTGCCAGCCTGTAAAGTTACCTCTATCTAGCTCTTAGATGGGGGACTGATGGGACAAGACAGGTGGTTGGTGGTGCCTGTTGGAGAGTTCCAGCACTTGTCGAAAGAAGTCCGTAGTAGTCAAGAACTGCCAAGGCTTTCAACAAGACGGGGTAGAAGGGGGAACACAGAGGCAAGGAAATGGTAGGAAGGTCAATGTGAGCTCAGGTTCAGGACTGAGCCTCTGGCTGGGGGAGGGGCAGGAAGCCCCCCTCCCCCCACATACACACAAATGTGTCACAGAGGTGAGCCGGTGACAGTCATGTCAGGATGATCATCCATAATCTGCTTTCAGGGGAAAAGGGAGAAGCATCTGGAGACCTTGCCCCCCATTCTGATCTGCCTAGGAGGCCATAGATCTCCTCACTCCCCACCCTCCAGGGATGGCTCTGGTCCTCTCACTCCCTGGAATTACTTCTGAGCCCGATTTTCCCGTTTAGGACAAGACAATTCCTTGAGTTTCAATAGCCCCCAGTCATAGAATAAGGATATCCGTCTAGTCCTTCCTGCTAATAAATATTTGAGCAACGGTTTGTTAATTTTTCTTACTCTCTGCAAGAGATTGTTATTTTACATTACACTCAACTTCTATTAGTTTAGGATTTACTTCCTCAGTGATACCACCAGCATTGAGCTTGAATAAAACATTTTAACCTAGACAAGCTTATTAAATTCTTGAAGGTGAGTGGACAGAAGAGAGGGAGAACCAGCCCTAGTTCTGCAGTTTTGAGAGTAGCAATTTAGATCCATCAGGGGAGTGTCAAGCCTGGTGGGAACAGGCAGTGTTGGGTGATGAAGAATGGAAACCACTGGAAGAATATTCCTGTTCAGTTCTATTGGGCCTCAGGCCACCAGAACCAGCCCTTTCCCAAAGCCAGTCCCACCTCTAAGCTGCCTTCTGACCCCCCCCAAAGTGTTCACAGCCTGGGTCCCCAAGCAGGTCACCTTGGCCCAGTCAGGACTCCGTTTCCTAATGTGTTCTCCATTATCCTCCTTTCTGACCATTGACTCATGTCTTACAGTCTAATTTTAGTCCTTGGACCTGACAGCCCTGCCGAGAGTAGTGAAGTTTTCTCATCTGTAAACTGGAGATGTTATGACTATTACCCTGGTCGCCATCATTATCATTTAAATATGCTATCCCTGACCCAAGGGATGGACGCTGCTTTTGAGATTTTTCCCATCACCTGGGACATACCTCGTCTGGGCGGTGGCACCCTATGAGAACCCCTCTAGCCTCCAGAAGCCAACTGCCCCCTCCTTCCCTCTGACCCCAGACCCTGCCCATTGGTTCTATTCCACCCCCTCTCCCTTGCAGGGGATAGGTACATACCCACCCCCAAATGCTGTTTGAATGCTAAAAAGTCTAAGGACTTTATATGGAAAGTGTTAAACAATTGTGTGTTTGGATTTTAGAAATGTAGTAGTGATCATACTCTCATTTTCCCAAAAGACTTCAGACTCCTAGACCTTATTATTATTATTTTAAATATATCTTTATTGAGTTTAGAGAGAGAAAGGGAGAGGGAGAGAGAAAGTTGAAACATCAATGATGAGAGTCTCGTCATTGATCGGCTGCGAGCCCGCAACCCAGGCATGTGCCCTGACTGGGAATTGAACCTTGATCTCCTGGATCCTAGGTTGACGCTCAACAGCTGAGCCATGCCTGGCTGGGCCCTAGGCTTTATTTTTTAGGGTCTGATCTTAATCCTTCAGCTTAACATTCAGCTCTGCTGATGTTGGCAAAATAACATGCCCAGGGTCACGGGCAGAAGGGAAAAAGTTTGGAAAATTCTCATGGATAAGACCAGATTCCTTCATTCAAGGAACCCCACAGCAACCTTCCTAGCATCAGGTGCAAAAACTACAGAAAAAGCCTGTAAGATGCAAGAGTTCAAGTTGACACTGGGCCCCCCCCAGGACACACTTCCCCTTCAGCTATAGCCAGTTCCTTGTGCGTCTCTATGTCCTTTTTTCAGGGCCTTGGTGGGACTCATCCCAATCAACCAGAAAGGTTGTGATCATGTTTCCTCTCTAAAGAAAAGGGCGCAGGGCCAAGAGGACTGACCTGCCACTTTCAATGGGAGCTCGATGCTACCAGAGAACTCTGGAGACGGTGTAGAACGTGGGCCAGAGTTACCCACCCAAGGGACTGGGGAGCTGGGGTGTTTATCCCCAACTGCAGTCAGTCATTGGTGGAGGGCTGCTCCCTGGGCGTTAACCCTCTGGCACTTTGGCTTTCCCTACATGTAGGTTAAGTTCCCTCAGCAGAAAGCA
This sequence comes from Miniopterus natalensis, assembly GCF_054644295.1. Lineage (NCBI taxonomy): Eukaryota > Metazoa > Chordata > Mammalia > Chiroptera > Miniopteridae > Miniopterus > Miniopterus natalensis. Next base: position 13,073,805 of record NC_142087.1, read on the forward strand.
GGCAGATAAAATCCCTCAGGCAGAAGGTGGCAGGTCCCAGGCAAAAAATGGCAGGTCCTAGGTGTTCAGCACAGGAGGCCTCACGGTTATGGGTGCTGCACCAGCCATGGCTGCTCCCTCGCCCCAGCCCAAGTGCTATGTGAGTTTTCATCACTAGTGCTTGCCCTTTGTTATGGACTCAATTATGTTCTCCCCAAATTCACTCTTTTAAGTCCTAACCCCCAGTACCCTAGAAAGTGACTATTTGGAGAAAGGGTCTATGAAGAGGTGATGGAGTTAAAATGAGGCTGTTAGGGTGGGCTCTAATTAAATCTTATGGTGTCCTTATAAAAAGAGGAAATTTGGATGCCAAAGACCCCAGGGATGCTCACACACAGAGAAAAAGACATATGAGGACACGGAGAGAAGAAGGCAGCCATCTGCAAGCCAAGGAGAGAGGGCCTCAGGAGAAACCAACCCTGCCAGCACCTTCATCTTGAATTTCTAGCCTCCAGAACTGTGAGAAATAAATTACTGTTGCTTAAGCCACCCATTCTGTGATGCTTTGCTATGGCAGCTCGAGCAAACTAATTCACCCTTCCCTGGTTGTGTTTCCCCATTCCCAGAGTTGCCTCTGGTTGCCTCAGTTCATCCTTTCAAGCCAGACCACAGGTCAGAAGTGACTGAACCATCTTTGAGTCAGGCATCCATCTCAGTCAAATCAGCTACTCGGGGGGAGCAGGGCCACATGACTAGGATTGTGAGTGAGGACAGATCTCTGCAGAGGGAGCATCACTGGGAAAGGAACCTCAAATTAGTCTGTGCCTTGGTCTTCTTGGATGATCCTCAGTGAGGTGCCCAGTCATCCCTCTGCTTGGTTTAATCTGGGGCATCTCCAAACCACTGTGTCTTTGTCCTGGATTTAGATCAACCAGGGAAATAAGTCAGCAAGATGCTGAACATCTAGACACTGCTTCATACAACCCACACCTCAGGACACATGATGGTTAGTTTCCTAACTTGGAGATTGTGACCATGAAAGCCCCAAACCTTGTCCACTAGGGCTGAATCAGAAGCTGAGCACAGCTCGCCTTGTCTGAGAACCAGAAGGAAATGAGGCTGACAGTTAATTAGATTAATTAGGAAACCATGCCTTAAAATGTAATGTTGTTTTCATGAGCTTTTAAAGCCTATCAAAATGTTTGCTCAGCTTTATGGCTGGTAATTAACAACCTTGTAAAAATATGCAAGGAAACAAGGAGTTGTCAGGGAGCTATTGAATGTGACAGCTGCCAGATACACAGAGCCTGGTTCTGGCCTTCACATGAACTGGGCTCAAATCCCAGCTCTGCTTTAACTTGCTGTGGCCTCAGACAAGTTCCTCGCCCTCTCTGGTCTCATACCCTTATCTTTCTAATGAGAAGGAGATGGATGACCCCTAAGCCTGGAATCAGCCATATTTCTCTGCCTCTCCCTTTCTTGTGCCTCAAAGCTCAGTCCTCCTGCAGGCTCCATGGCTCTGTGGGCTATGTAATCATCAAGACCTAAGTGCCACCCTAGCCGGTTTTGCTCAGTGGTTGAGTGTTGACCTATGAACCAGGAGGTCACGGTTCAGTTCCTCGTCAGGGCACGTGCCTGGGTTGCTGGCTCTATCCCCAGCAGAGGGAGTGCAGGAGGCAGCTGATCAAAGACTCATCACTGATGTTTCTATCTCTCTCTCTCTCTCCCTTCCTCTCCCTGAAGTAAAAAAAAAAAATATATATATATATATATATGATATATATATATGAGTGGATGGGGGCAAGGAAGAGTTTGACAAAAAAAGTGAGCCTGAGAAGTTGCAGCCGCAAGACTAGGAGAGGAGCCAGCAGAGGTGGGTCCACCAAAACCCAGAAAAGAGATGACTCCAGAAGGCAAGATCTCTCACTGAGGGCCTACAAGGCTGAACATCCCATCTTCAATTTCCCTTTCATGCTGTTAAAATTTTTAAACATTTTTAAATGATGAGCAATTTTTCAGGGCAGCAGTTGGCAACCAAGCTGGATAAAGAGAAAAAATATTAGCATCTTTTGACTGGTCATTTTTCCCCCCTTTTCAGCATAAGCAAGCCAGAATCAGTATCCATTATTAATAGATACATGTTTTATTAAAAGTATAAAGACCAAAGATTTGTAACTTTAATAACCTAGATTCTTATTTTAAATTCTTCAACATTATTATTTATTGATTGGCTCAGGATGTTTCTTTTGCAATCACCAATCTGACAATTCCTGGAGGGGAGACAGAAGTGGTGGAATTAGGGGATCTGGTATTGACCCTGACTTACCTGAGATGTGCAACAAAACTCCCAAGAAATGAGCACCCCCTCTGTGCCAGGCCCTGGGCCAGACATGGTGCGTAGGAGGCAGGATGACAAAGGCACAACCCTTCCCTAACTGGGGATGCAGAAAAAGAAACACTATATGGACAATGCAATAATTTGGGGGGTGGGGGGTGAGAAATAGAGTTGATTGGTTAAAAGCTTTTCTCTGGAATGAGGAAGGTTTAAGTCTCAGTGCCACAACTTCCTAGCTGAGTGCTCTTGGACATTATAACTGAGGCCCTCTCTGAACCTCAGTTTCCTCATCTGTAAAATGGGGATGATATAGGGTTATCATGAAGATTAAATGGACTACTGATGCATATGCCTTGCTTGGCACAGTGCTCAACACATAGTAAGCCCTCATTAAATGGTAGCTAAGGTGGTGATGGTAGTGATGTAAAGACCGTCAGGGGGACACACTCTGGGCATTAATTCTTCCTAGAGGAGAGGGGGTTAAGAGAAGCTTTCATCGAGGGCACATTTTGAGCTGTTTCTTGAAGGATTATTAGAATTTCAAAAGGCTGGCAAGCTTCAGGGAAGGACACTCCAGGCAGAGAAAACAGCCAAGGAAAAGCTGGTTGGTGAGCAATGTGAGCTGTTTGGGGAAACTGAAGAGCTTGGTAGGGCTGGAGAACAGGTAGCTGGAGGGGACTGTTGGGAGGTGGCTCTGAAGGAGGGTTCAGACTGTGCAGAGGGCCTTAGAGGCCAGGCAAAGGGGTGTAGTTTCACCCTAAAGGCTATGGGGAGCCTTGAAGGGTTTTGTTTTAATTGTGGGAAAAAATCTGCAATATAAAATTTACCATCTTAACCATTTTAAGTGTACAGTTCAGTAGTGTTAACTATATTAACACTGCTGTGCAAAATATCTCTAAAATGTTTTCATCTTGCAAAATTGAAACTCTACACCCATTGAAAAACTACTCCCCATTTTTCTCTCTCCCCTGCCCAGGGCAACCACTATTCTACTGTTTCTGAGTTTGACTACTCTAGATACCTCATAAAAGTGGAATTGTTACCAGCATTGGGATTCCTGGGTTCCCCAAGATAGTAATTGAGAGGGAAGTCCAGAGAAATTTCCAGACAAATTTCATTAGGCTTATGCTTCAGCACAAGGGAGGCAGCACAGAAGGAAGGTCCTCTGACCTGGCACAGGGCTGGCTCTGCTTGCCTGCTTCTATGAACTGAGGACAAAGAGGGCGGGCTTTTTGAAAAAGGCGGGCTTGCAGAATTTCCCATTTCAGGGTCAAGTGACTTCCTTTTCCGGCTGTGTTCCCTGGTGCTGTGGGGGCAAGATGGTGACTGCTCACCCTGGCCAAGAAGCTCAGTTACTTAGAGCATCGTCCTGGTACGCCATGGTTGCAGGTTCCATCCTGGGTCAGGGCACATACAAGAATCAACCAATGAATGCATAAACAAGTGGAACAACAAATCGATGCTTCTCTCTCTCTAAAATCAATAAATTAAATAAATAAATAAAATGATGGCAGTCCGCTCATACAGCCACCCTAGGAAGGTCCGGTAGCAGTCAAATCTTGATCAACTGAGTATGAAGGTCAGTAGTTCAAGCAGACAGTTAGAAGGGAGATAAAATCAGCTACCTCTGCATTTAAAAAATATATATATCTTTATTGATTTCAGAGAGAGGAAAGGAGAGGGATAGAGAGAGAAAGAAACATCAATGATGAGTCATGATGGATCAGCTGCCTCTTGCAAGCCCCCAATTGGGGATCGAGCCCACAAACTGGGCATGTACCCTGACCAGGGATCGAACCACAATCTCCTGGATCCTAGGTCAATGCTCAACCACTGAGCCACGCCGGCCCTGGGCTGAACCATTTTCTTCCCAGCACAGCCTTTGCAAATATTTCCTCCTTTCTCCAGAGACTCTGTCTTCCTTTTTCTCTGACCCTGGCTAGGCAGGCAGGTCATGGCTAGCTCTGGGCCACCGCATCCTTCAGTCCTGCTCTTTCACCTGGGGTCCTCTTCTGCAAAGCCCCTGATAGTGTTAGACTCACTTTCTTCAAGTGAAATACAGGGACTGGGCCACCAGAATGAGGTCCTAATGTTCTATACTTCACTTGGAACCTGACTGCACTTGAGTCCTCTGAAGAGCTAAATTATTCTTTTTTTTTTTAACTGGGGGCAAAAGGTGCATACTATCATGACAGTATTAGATCCACAAATATCTTGGCGTTTGGTTATTTTTTTAAAAGAACGGCATAGTGTCAAAGTAGATACCAATAACCAGTAATCACTAATCACTTTTTAAAATCTTAATCTAAAAAAGAGTTCAAGCTCGGCTGGTGTGGCTCAGTGGATTGAGCATTGTCCCATGGACCAAGAGGTCCCTGATTCGATTCCCAGTCAGGGCTCATGCCTGGGTTTCAGGCTTGGTCCCCAGTAGGGAGCGTGCAGGAGGCAGACCATTGATGTTTCTCTCTCTCCCTCTCCCTTCCCTTCTTCTCCCCCTCTCCCTTCCTCTCTATCTAAAAATCAATTAAAAAACATATTATTGCCCAGCCAGGCGTGGCTCAGAGGTTGAGCATCAGCCTAGGATCCAGGAGAACGCCGTTTGATTCCTAGTCAGGGCACATGGCCAGGCTGCGGGCTCCATGCCCAGTCGGGGGCGTACAGGAGGCAGCAGATCAATGACAACTCTCTCATCATTGATGTTTCTCTCTCTCTCTCCCTCTCCTTTCCTCTCTCTGAAAATCAATAAAGATATATTTTTTAAAAATAAAATAAATATACTATTATAAAAAAGAATTCAAGAACACTGCTATAGGCACCAAGAATGAATCTCATTAAACACAGCAGATGAGCAAAAGAAGCCAGACACAGAAAACTAGGTACCAGGTAATTGCATTTATATGAAATTCAAGACCAGACAAAACTCATCTATGGCGCTAGAAATCAGGATAATTGTTATCTTTGTGGGGTACTGACTGGGAGGGAACCTCCTGGGGGGCTTGAAATATCCTGTCGCTTGACCTAAGTGGGGATTACGTGGATGTACACAAAGTAAAGATTTGTTGGGTTGTATGTACACTTATAATGTATGCACTTTACTGTGTACAACTCATGCTTTAATAAAAATGTTTCAAAAGGTTAGATTGTTTCTTTCTGCTTATACAGGTCTTTCACTAAAATTTAGATGATGACTCAGCACTGACTGAGGGCCTACAGTGTACACAGCCACTCATGCTAGGCAAGTGGCAGAAGCAAAGAAGGGTTAGGGCTTGGCTGTATACCCACAAGGAGCTGGCATGTGGCTCTGGACTTAGAACAAGACTCACAGCTGGAGGGGGCTACCCAGTGTCAATTGTGCTTGATGCCATTGAGTCCCCTGCTCCCACATGCACCCCAAAGAGCCTGCTCCATCAGGCCACTGGACAAATCAGAAGACAGCCAGATTCGAGAGGCCAGGATGGGCAGGGTCACTTTAGGATGGCAACCGGTGAGGCACAAGTCAGCAGATGCCCTGGCCACAGGGGCCTGTCTGGATAAAATGTAAAATGGGCTGGGCCCACATGGCAAGGGTGAAGCCAGAGCCAGCAGGAACAAACATTAGGAAGGATATCAGGTCAGGTTGGACAGTAGCTCAGAGATCATAGGATTCTCACCTCTTACTTGAGACCACGTGCAAGGAGGTGAGGGCTCACCTTGGGGGCAGGAGGCTGGATGAAAGATGTTCAACCAGACCAAATGGAGACCAGAGACTTCTAGTTCCTCCCCAAGGTTATACAGCAAGTCAGGGACTGATCCAGGTCAAGACCCTACACATTCTGTACCCAATGAATTTCTCCCCATCACCCTAGAATAACCCAAGATCATTTCTATTTCTCCCTCTAGACGCTCCACATTATATATACCCTGTGTTTCAGCTTAAAAAAAAAAAAGACTTCTTGATTCTTATGACAACTTAACATCATCTTGAAAGTAGAGGTAAAATCATCCTACACCACCCACTTTTAATACAGATCTTTGCTGTATCAGGAGACTAAACAAACCAAAAGAGCAATAATTAGTTCTAAATTCAGGCAAGGTTTATGGAACGTGAACCATTTGGATAATCAGCTGGGGTGGTGCCATGAAGTGGTAATTAATTTGTTTTTTTCCCTTAAAATGTCTTACTTAATTAAGGGAGGTGCTGATTTATAAACACCCATCCCCTAGGGATGGTTTGTAAGGCAAGAGGAAATTCTGACTGTCTCCTTGCCACATTTCTCTTCGAATTATTTCATTACATACAGATACACTTTTGCAACACTGATTGTGACAGATCCTGGAGTTATTAGCTCATAAATACTGGGGGGGGGGGGGGGAAGCTGGGGATGCACACTTAATGGGAAATGTTCTCATAATCAAAAGCATATTTCAAGCTGTGACAATGCTGGCCAAGAGTGAGAGAGGAAGCCGCCTTTTCTTCAAAGCATAACAGGGTGCTGAAACCAACCCAGCACCTGCAGCTCTGTCTCCTTTAGAGTCAGCTGGGCGTTGGACTCTCAGCGTGCAGAGAGTGGAAGTCAGGAGGATTTGGATATAGTCTTGGCTCCACCACAACTTACTTTGAGTTGATAGTAGCTTAAGTTTGTTCTTTCATTTATTCAATAAATATTTATTGAGCACTGACTATGTGCTACGCACCGTGGAACACATTTGGAATACAGTGGTGAAGGTGAATGGCCTAGTCAGCCTGAGTAATCCTCTGAAAAAATCTCCCATGTGCGCTGTCCAAAGAAAGAACCCCAAATCTGGAAATGGGCATGCAGAAATAGGAAAAGGATCTGAGGGGATCTGAGTGTGACTCCACTCCATGAACTGTGCAGCATCCACCAGATATTTGTTACCAAGGCTAGAAAGGGTCAAACTTGAGAGGATAGCCCTGAGATATAGTAGCCAAACAATCTGGGTTTTAATCCTGGATCAGACTAGCTGTATTACCTTAGGCAAGTTACTTTACCTCTCTGATCCTCAGTTTTCTCATCTGTAAATTGGGATGACAATAAATCTCCATCTCAGGGTTATTATAAAAAAGCCTGAAAAGAATCTGACTTGGGCTTTCATTCCGTTTTTCTTTTCTTTTTTAATTTTTTTTGTTTTTTGGTGTTTTTTTTAATATGCTTTTATTATTTCAGAGAGGAAGGGAGAGAGAGAGAGAGAAACATTAATGATGAGAGTCATTGATTGGCTGCCTCCTGCATGCCCCCTACTGGGGATCAAATCCACTACTGGGCATGTGCCCTGACTGGGAATCGAACTGTGACTTCTTGGTTCATGGATGGACACTCAACCACTGAGCAACACTGGCTGGGTTATTTTTCAAAACTTATTTGTTCCTGTGCTGGTCCCCACACTTTCAGAGAGACAAGAAATAACTGGAACTCATTCCATTGGTGATTAAGTTGGTGGAAGTATCCCACACCATTTTATGTGTAATTGGTTTACTATTTGGAAATTTTAAGAAGAGATTCACCTAGATCCTCCACTCAAAATATATACAAAACTAAACTCCAGGTGGAATACAGTTAATCAGCAATCAAATGTTTAAAATTGAGAAGAAAATAAAAATGCACACTCACCAAGTGGGGAAAGACTCCCTAAATTCAAAAACAGTGGGGGGAAATCACAAACAAAAATACCGATAGATTTGAAGTGTGAAAGTTAAACCACCTCTACAGAAACAACTCACAAATAAAACATATAGGCAAACAAGAAGTTGGGATAATAGTTGGCAGAAACATCCTTAATATATAGAGAGTTCTTACGAATCAACAAGTAAAACACCAAGACCCCAGTAGATAAATGGACAAAGAGCACTGACAGTTTACACAAGAATACAAATGGCCAATAAATATCAGATTAAAATGTTCAGCATTACTAAAACTTAAGAAATTTGAAGAGAATAAAAAGTGCAGTATTCATTTTTACCCATCAAGCTAGCAAATATTTAAAATAAGTAACATATAATGGATACTCTCATAAGTGTTAGCATAAGGAAAATTGGTTTTAAAAAATGGATTGCTCTTAGTCTTTTCTCAGCAGATTTTTCTGCCTCTGCCTCTGTCTCTGTCTTCCTTGAGGCACCTCAGTCCTACATGCTGCCTTGGGATTGCTACTGCTGTTATGTAAATGACAGGATATGTGATCATTACAGTAAGGGCTCTTTGTAAAAAACTGAAAACAAATAATAAAGCTTTATAAAATAATGTATGCATTTTTATAGTCTATCCGTTTGATATATTGAGGGCAATATGTTTTTGCATTTATCATTTCATCAAAAATGTTAGTGTCAAAAAATGGGGGCTATCATCACTAAAGTGTTTACAACACTGGGACCCCTGGTTTCACTTCTAGGATGTGATTCTAAGGAAATAATATGAAATACAATAAAAGGACTTTATATACAAAGTCCGTTTTAATCACAGATTGTGATGTGGTAGTAAAAAAATTAAAAACAACCCAAATGTCTAACAAGGGAATGATCAGTAAATTGTTCAAACAATGGTGTATCACACAATCAGTAAAAGTAAAAATCATGTTTGCAATAAGATTTTAATGGTAGGGGAAAATATTCCTGTAATAATGTTAAGTGGGGAAAAAAGCAGGGCACCAAATTATATATTCACTATGCACTCAATTATGGAAAAAAAAAGAATAGGAAAAGCAGAAGTAAAAGTTAATAGTGGTTCTTTCTAGGAGGTGGGATTATGAGTAATTTTTTATCTTCTTTCTACTTTGCTATAAATATACCAAATTTTCAGCCCTGGCAGATAGCTCAGTTGGTTAGAACACTGTCCCAATAAACCAAGGTTGTGGGTTTGATCCCCCGTCAGGGGACATATAAGAGTCAACCAATGAATGCATAAATAAATGGAACAATAAATTGATGTTTCTTTCTGTCTCCCTTCCTCTCTCTCTAAAATCAATCAATCAATAAAAAATTTTAATTTGCCAAATTTTCCACAGTACACATGGGTTATTTTTCTACATTTTTAAAAAAGGTGTATTTTTACAAAAGGAGTGATAGAGATACCTTGTCCTATAAGGAAAAATTTATCCTTGTGGGGGTGGAAATGTGGGAGGAGCAGATCACTTCTAGATGATGGTGGGGGGGCAGTCCCAGGACCGAGAGTAAGAAGCCTCAGAGAGGCAGTTGTCAGCTGAATATAAGAAACAACTTCACAGTGAACAGAGCTGTCCTCTGATGGATCAGGCTGTTTCAAGAGGGAGGGAGTTCCCCGTAGCTAGGACTATTCAAGCAGAGACCAGACAATTACTTGTCAGTGGTGTCATAGAAGAGATTCAAGTGTCTGAAGGAGGATTAGAATAGCTGGGGAACATTTCAGCCTGAAGTGAGAGTGACAGTAGTAGAATCTCAGTCTGTGGAGCAAGGTGGGAGAGAGAAGTTTTTACTCAGAGAAGGAAACTTGGTTGGAGGATTGGGGTCCTTCCAGCCTGGGTGCAGGAATATCCTGGAATGCCCAGGGTGCTTTAGGCTTTCCATCCTGGAGTCTCAGCTGGCTGGAGATATAATGGGGAGGGGCTCTCAGTGTGCTCTTAAACTTATGCTACCTTCACCATCTTCAAGAGTGGAGCCTCTGCTAGTACCCTGGGGAAATAATCCTCCAGGTCAGTGCCTGCCAGGCCTCCCCTTTGGCCAAGCATCTATCTGCCCTGGCCGGGTGCTCAGTTGGTTAGAGCATCGTCCCGCTACACCAAGGTTACAGTTCAATTCCTGGTGAGAGGTACATACAAGAATCAATCAATAAATGTGTAACTAAGTGGAACAACAAATCCATGTCTCTCTCTCCCTCCCTTTCCTTACTCTCTTCCTCTCTAAAATCAATCAATAAAATTTTAATAAAATAAAATTCTGCATCTATCATGTGCCAAGCACTTTACCTCCACTCTCTCCTTTCAGTGCCACAAAAAGTCCCAGACACCAGATGAGGACACTGGGGTTTAGAGAGGTGGCAAGACTTGCCTGAGTTGACCAGCTGGAAAAGTAGCAGAGCAAAAACTCCAACACAGGTCTCCCTGCCTACCTGGAATGACAAGACACCACCCACTTTACCTCCAGTCAGAGATGGCTCAAAGCCAGGCAGACAGACAGACAGTGACTGCACTGACAGATCTGCTCTCAGCCCAGGCTGTGAGCTGCTCCTGGCACACGTGGGGCAGTACACAGGTTGGCCTGCTTCACATGCCCTTGCTCATTTTGTCCTTATAAAACTCTATGAGCTGGTGCTATTATTTACCCATTTTACAGACAAGGAAACAAAGAAAAGGGGGAAGAAATGACTTGTCCCATTTACAAAAACTGTGCATCTTAGGATCAATCAAGTAGGGCATGTCCCCATTTTGCATATAAAAACACCAAGGCAACAAGAGTTAATGTTTTGCCCAAAGTTACATAGCTAATAAGGAGCAGAACCAGGATTCAAACCTGGGTCCATCTAATCCCAAAGCCTGGCTCTGAACTCAGCAGAATAATTTGCTGAGTGTTGCTGGACAGGTTGAGCACTGGACTGTGACTGGTGCCCCTGGGAGTTGTGCAGTGCCCGTCCTGGGCAGCTGTAATTAGGTGTCCTATACTTACTTGTTCACTGAGCCCAGAAGAGATGGTGGGGTTAGAATGGTGAAGAACATTTCAGGAGGGCTGGGGATATACCACAAACCAAGGCACTAGGTTGGGAACGAGCATGAAGCATTGGGCTGGAAATCAGAGGATGTGGCAAAGGATGTACACTGGGGAACCCAGGGAGATATGAGTCTATAGGTGAAGTGGTCTTGAGTAACAGGCCACCTGGGAAATGTTCTCAACCTCTCCCCAGGTCCTCCAGGGTTCAGATTCTGGCATTTCCAGTTACCTGATGTCAGATGACAAAGCAGTCTCCTTAAGCCTCACCTTGCTTAAAAAAATCTAAGATCGCCTGGCCGGGCGTGGCTCAGCGGTTGAGTGTCAACCCAGGATTCAGGTGATCGGGGTTCTATTCCCAGTCAGGGCACATGCCTAGGTTGCAGGCTCAATCCCCGGTCGGGGGCATGCAGGAGGCAGCCGATTAATGACTCTCTCATCATTGATGTTTCTATCTCTCTCTCCCTCTCCTTTCCTCTCTATGAAATCAATAAAGATATATTTTTTAAAAAAAGTCTAAGACCATGTCCACTGCTGCTCCCATTTCTGGGGGATCTTCCTGCAGTCGCACAGATCAGACATCCAGCTCACTCACTGCTTATCTGGGTTTGTAGCTGAGCTATTGATATTCCTGCCATGATCCATCCTGGTGTCTTTTTCTTTCTTCTTTTTTTCCCAATGACATTGGGTGAGTTCTATCAAATGTAAGAAATGAACCGTTGTCAAAACACATGACCTTAGAATGTTTGACACCTAGAGAGGTTTTAGGATGGTCCCTGGAAATGACATTCTGCCTCACACATTAGGTATATCCTGAATGTCCACAGGGTTTGGGAAGAAAGCTGATGGAATTTATTTCTGATCTTTTCTTCCACTCTCCATCATTCCCAAATCTCCAGAGTGGTATTACTCTGCCCTTCCTCAGCTCCCCACTGGGCAGAGGGTCTTTTCATCTGAAGCCCAGGCCTCAGGAACAGGGAGGGTATAGCTACATCTTCAGGTTCCACAAAAGCGGAGAAGGCTCCAGCAAAAAGACAATTTAGGCAGCACTTCTCATCACACCCTCTCTGAGACCTCACATTCCCCCCAGCCATAGCTATTGAGTATATTATCTAGAACAAGCAACAGAAACCCAGTCCACACTGGCTGTGACAGTTAATTTGATGTGTCAACTTGACTGGGTGAAGAGATACCCAGATAGCTGGTAAAACACTATTTCTGGGTGTGTCTGTAAGCTGTTTCCAGGTTTGATTAGCATTTGAATTGGTGAACTGAGTAAAGTAGATGGCCCTCCCCATTGTGGTGGGCATCATCCAATCTGAGGACCCAAACAGAACACAAAGTGGGAGGAAGGGGGCATTCGCCCTCTGCTTGAGTTCATACAATGGACATGCACCTTGTTAAATGACCCTCTTGGGACCTAGAGGTCTGAATCAAGGATCAAGTGCAGCTTTTTAATAGAAGTCTTGAAAACGTAGCCTGGGCCCTGCGAGGAGGTCCAGAGGGGCCATGCCTCTCTCCTTCCCCTGCAGCCTTCCCTCTTCTCAGCATCACCCCGTGACAAGACACAGCCCACCTCATTCTCCCAAAACACCTTGAACACAGACAGTCATATGTACCAGCTTTTACTAAGGGGTTTTGTGATAATGGAGAAGTTAGAATCCAAATTAGGAAGCAACTTAAAATGGAGTACCAGATGAGGACATTCCATATCTTCTGTTCTAAAAGATCTTTGAAATTAGAACTCCCTGGACCCAAGATGCCAGCTGGTTACAGACTTAGGCTCCTGGGCTTACGGACTCTCCAGCTCCAACCCAGCCACCTCTGTCAATGGCAATGTTCTTTCCTGCTAAGCCTGGGAAGAACCCTCAAAATCCTTCTCAACACAGCACTCCAGATTGCCACTACCACTGGATCAGGTTTATCACATGAGATAAAACCATTAATCTAAACTTTAGACCCTAAATCAATAGGTCACAGAGGGATCGTCAAGCTCCAAATTACTTTGAATCCACCAAAATAATTGAAACTTTAAACAGGACCTTATAAATAGATGATCAAATGAGCTGTGACAAAGATTCCAGGATTTCACCAAATCCCTGGGAGTTTCTTCTCAGCTCACAAAAATAGCTGCTACCCATCAGATGTCATCTGTCAATTAGTTAACTTAATACACTAGATGGCTGCTATTCCTGATGATGACAGTTGGGCCCCACAGAGCAGTCTGAGTATAGCTCTGTTTTCCCCTGTTCCTAAGACTAGCATTAGAGAATTTGAATGGCTATTTGATGTGCCAAGATAGTTAAACAAAACCATCATGTCCATTTGCTCATACACCTGTCCTTGGCCAGGCCCTGGCAGAATGGGAAGAAGCTGCCTTCATTCTTCTGAAGGGGCAGTACACTCCTCTGAATGTCTCTTATTATTATTGATCTCCCTGGGTTTCTTTATGGCCAGAAATAAGGAATCCAATTTGATTAGGGGCTGATTTGTCCTCCAAGGCAAGACATGTCAATACAACAGATGAGAATCGTGCAGGCACCAATTTGGTTAGAGTTGATCGAGCACATTCAGAATGGTAGCAAGACCCACCCTCACGCACCCTTCAGGCATCCCTTCCAGTTGTCAGCTGCCTCCATCCTTTCTCTGCTGGCCCCCAAATCAGATAGGGGTCATAAAGTAACAAACAGAAGGCATTCCCAAGGCTTGAACATTCTACATCTCCATATCTGAGCTCCCATACCCCCACCTCTCTCAGAATTGGGAAGAGGTGGAGTCAGAGTAACTTGGGTTCAAATCTTTGCTCTACTACATACTGCAGGGCCTTGGGTAAGTCATTGCTCTGAGCCTCAGTTCCCTCATCTGTAAAATGAGAGTATTAAATCGACACCCCTTTAGGTTGCAATGGCAGCAACCCCGCCTCATCTTTTGCTTCTCAGACCCTCACCATATCATTCAGCTTTATCAAGCCTCTTGCAGGTCCCTTCAAAGTGCGACATCTCTTGCCCAATGGCCTTCTAGTCAAAGTTATTCTCATGGCTGAACTCTCCTGTCCTTTATTCTTCACCTTTCAGGTCTCAGCTTAGGAGTCACCTCCTTCAGGAAGCTTTCCTTCCCCCTCCCTCCCCATCCAGGCTGTGTCAAGGGTCCTAGTTCTGGACCTCACAGCCCCCTGTGCTCCCATCACAACACTTATGTCTCTGCCTTATGATTGGCTGTGTTCCTGGGAGTCCTAAGTGCTAGCTCTGCCTGAAGTAGTCCAGTGTTTCCAGCTTCCCACAGGACAATAGTATTTGTGACTTAATGATGCATTGCTAAAGCTACCATTTGTGAAAAAAGGTGGGGGGTGGAGAGACAAATAAGACTATGTATTTGGCTTTTCTTACATTTACAGAAACTCTGGAAGGAGATACAAGAAACAAAGAAACGTGGTGGGTGATAAGAACTGGGTAGCTGAGAAAGATGCAGAAGTGAGATTTTTTCACTTTTTAATTTGTGTATTTTTAATTTCATTTTTGAAACCTGAAATCTGTAATTGTATAAATCTTGGGTGCTTTTTCCAGCAATACCAAGCAATTTTCCAAATCTCAGGGGACACTGACTGAGTGTCCTACAGTTTAGCTCTCCTCTGACACTATCTATTTGGAGATAGCATCAGATCCCACAGGTTAAGGGCTCAGCCCTACAGCACTGCCCCCACTTCAGACATTGATCTCAAGTCCAGGTTGTTGCCTGCATTTCTGAACAACCAACTATAAATCAGAGGTTCCTACGACTCTCTCCTCAGGCTTGATTAATTTGCCAGAGCAGCTCAAGGAAACACTTGCTTACTTATATTTACTAGTTTATTATGAAGGATACAGATGAGCAGCCAGATTAGGAAGTACATAGAGCAAGGTCCAATAGGTCCTGAGTGCAGGAGCTTCTGTCCCCAAGGAACTGAGTGTGCCAACCTCCTGGCATGTGGGTGTGTTCACCAGCCCAGAAGCTCAAGGTGTTGTTCAAGAGTTTTCATAGAGCTTAATTTCCAGCCTTAACACCCTCCCCAGAAGTAGGTGGGCAAAGCTAAAAGTTCCCACCCTCTAATCACTTGGTCTTTCTGATGGTCAGCCCCATCCTGCCAGGCTTTCCAAAAAGTCACCTTATTAACATAATGAACTCAGGTGTGGTGAAAGGGACTCAATATGAATAACAGAAGACATTTTTATAGCTCTTATCACTTAGGAAATTCCAAGAGTTTTAGGTATGAAATAAAGACCAAATACATATTTCTTACTATAAATCACAATATCACATTCTAAAAAATTGAATAGCAAGAGTAACAAGAGTAGAGAGGATGAGAAACTAGCTGAGGTCTACAGGGCTGTTTGTTGTTTATTATGCAGGCAGGAGGGAGCCATGGAAGGATCTAAAATCGGGAGGAGGTGTGTGTGACATGACCAAACTTGTCAGTGTCCAGTACAGAGGGTGGTTTCCATGGGGCTGGGAGAGCAGCATTGAGAAGGCAGGTGAATTCAATCAAAAAAAGTGCATGGCCACTGATCCAGGGCAAGTGGAACAGAGTTGGAAGAGTAGAGGGACAATCAGAGAGGGGTGGATTGGAGGGTAACAGGGGAAAGGCAGAGCTAAAGAGGCCTTCACTGTGGGGCAGGAGGGTGTCAGCCACCTCAGAAGAGATGTGGATGTCAAACCCTGAGCCCCACCCAGCCATGCTGGCGCCTGATAAACCCCCACTCCCTCTCCAGTGGCTAGTCATTATTCTTCCCATGTGCAGCCCCCTAATTGCTGAGAGATGAAGTGACTGGGTCTGCCCTCTTCCATAGCTGACAAATGCCTGTCTGAGCAAGAGCCAGGGTACTTGGGGAACAGGACAGATGGAGTCCTGTTCAGCTTCTCTGCTCCTAGATCCCCAGGCCCTGCTGCTCCTGTGGACTTTGGAAACAAAAAAACTCCTGTGCTTAATGAGGCAGCCCAGTCATCCATCACACAAGGCCAATACTCTGTGACAAGGGAAAACCCAGCAGGCAAGAGTTAGGACAGGATCCCTGAGTCAGAACAGGGTGAGAGTGGTGAGGGCTCAGCAGAAAGAACATGGACTCAGTGCAGCCAAATCTGAACTATAAGTCACCATACCTCTCTGAGCTGCAATTTCTTCACCTAAATGAATAACATTCTGTGTAGCAGATGTTACGAGTTAACAGCTTCATACCTACTTGTTCTACTACCTTACTAAGAGAACAGCAATTGTTTCCTGGTGGGAAAGAAAGGGGCCACCAAAAAACTCTTCCAGTTTCCCTTGCAACTAGGGGCCACCATGTGACCCGGTTCTGGACTATGAGAAAGGACAGAAGCCCTGCGGGGATTTCAAAGATAGGATACCTGGAAGTGCAACAAGAAGGTAAATGCCATGCCCTGAGGGTGATGGAGTAGAAAAATCAAAGGTGTCTGAGTCCCTGGCAGCATCATGGGGACACCACACCAGCCTGGGGCTGCCATATCTGGACTTCCAGTTGGAAAAAGTTGGGGTTTTGCCCGGCCGGGCGTGGCTCAGCGGTTGAGCGTCGACCTGGGATCCAGGCGATCGGGGTTCGATTCCGGGTCCGGGCACATGCCCAGGTTGCGGGCTCGATCGATGACTCTCTCATCATTGATGTTTCTGTCTCTCTCTCTCTCCCTCTCCTTTCCTCTCTCTGAAATCAAAAAGATATATTAAAAAAAAAAAAAGAGTTGGGGTTTTAATGACTCTGTGAAGATGAAAGATAAGGCTCTAGACCCTGTGAGAGGCTGGGAGCTAGAACTAGGTTCCCTAAATAAAGCAGGTGTTGGAAATGAGCTGTTTTCTTCCCTGAATGGAGACTGGCAAAAAACTGCCAGTAACCCCAAACTGTAACCTTGAAGTGAGTTTCCTGCCCTGGGCCTTAGAAGAATAAATATCATCCAAAATAAATTGAAATTAAAATAAACTCAGTAGATGGCTTTGACAGTAAGTCTGGACCTAGAAGATCTGTCTGAGGCCATTGCCCAGAATATAACACACAGAGATAAAGAGATGTGAAATATAAAAGAGGAGTTAAGATGAAGGATGAAATGAAGCAATTCATCATACATCTAAAAGGAATTCCATCAAGAGACAATAAAGAAACATGGAAAAGACAATATATGAAAATACAATATATAAGAACTTCCAGATTTGAAGAAAGGTATGAGTCCTCACAGAGTTCAAAGTGGGATAAATAAACAGATCCACACTTTATTGCAGTAAACAACATTAAGAATGAAAGAAAATCTTATATATATATATATATATATATATATATATATATATATATATATATATCTTTATTGATTTCAGAGAGAGGAAAGGAGAGGGAGAGAGAGAGGGATAGAAACATCAATGATGAGAGAGTCATGGATCGAGCCTACAACCTGGGCATGTGCCCTGACCGGGAATCGAACCCCGATCGCCTGGATCCCAGGTCCACGCTCAACCACTGAGCCATGCCCGGCCGGGCAAGAAAATCTTTAAAGATGCCAGAGGGGGGGAAAAAGAAGATCCCCTTCAAAGAATCAACAATTAGACAATTAAACAAGCAGAGTTCTAGTTAGCAACAATAGGAGCCAGAAAAGAGTGGAATGATATTTCCAAATACAGTGAAAAATTCTTGTTAGCCTAGAGTTCTATACTAACTAAACTATCATTAGAGAGTAAGACTCAAGTAAAGATGCTTCCAGATATGCAAGATTAAAAAAGGTTACTACTCATTGGTTCTTGCTGAAAATATTATTAAAGGGCACACTTAAACAAGAAGGAAAACTATGCCCTGGCTGGGTAGCTCAGTTGGTTAGAGCATCATCCTAATATGCCAAGGTTGTGGGTTCAATCCCTGGCCAGAGCACATACAAGAATCAACCAATGAATGCATAAATAAGTGAAACAACAGATTCATGTTTTTTTTTCTCTCTCTCTCAAATCAATAAATAAAATTTTTAAAAAAAGGAAAGTGAACTCACAAGGAATAAATGGAATGCAAGGTGCAGTGGTCAATAAAGTTTTGGTAAAGCATGATGGCAAGTCTAAATAAGTTTTTATTGTAAAAAATAATACTAAAGCCCAGCCAGCATTGCTCAGTGGTTGAGCATCAACCTATGATCTCTGAGATCTCAGTTTGATTCCAGGTCAGGGAACATGCCAGGGTTTCGGGCTTGATGCCCAGCAGGGGGCGTGCAGGAGGCAGCCAATCAATGACTCTTATCATTGATGTTTCTATCTCTCTCCCTTCCTCTCTCTGAAATCAATAAAAATATTTTTTTAAAAATCAAGTTTTATAAATAAGATGAAACTAAAATACTAAACAATAATAAGAAAGGATCTGGGACAAGGGCATTCAGAAGGAAAGCAATGCATTCTAAGATGTTCTTTAATTAACTATAGATTTTGTTAGAAACCTATGAAGTTAAACAAAAATGAAATTCAAGTGTGGCCTCTAAAATAATATGTGGTCCTGTCCTCGTTATATACAGAGGCAGGGGGAAAGGGCTCTGGCTCTCTTAGCATCATTTCTTTGGTGCCGACAGTTTCCAGTCCATCAGTTCTATCCTCAAGCACTGGGGCATGGGTAAAAAGGTGGCCACAAATTCTTTATCATTCCTCTCATTACCTGATGGAGTCTGTTTTTCCATCCCTTGAATCTGGGCTGGTCTGATGATCTGTTTTGTCCAAAAGAATGTAGAAGTGAAGCTGTGTAACTTTCAAGGTTGGGCCTTAAGATATATCTACAGCTATTAGAACATTCCTTCTTGAAATCCAGCTGCCATGCTGTGAGGAAGTTTGAGCAGCAATGTAGAAAGGCTCAGTTGAGAAGAACCAAGGCCCTCAACCAACAGCCCTAACTAAGCTCCCAGCTAGCAGCCAACACAGATTGCCAGTCATATTAGTGAGGCTTTTAAAAACCCTTTAGCTGTCTCATTGCCCCAGTCACGTGAAGCAGAAGAATTAATAATTGTTGTTTTAAGCCACTCAGGTGGGATTTCAGGTTTGTTATGTTGTAATACCTGAAACAGAGTAAAAATATTTATAACTTCCAAGCAAATAGATGAAATTAGCTAAATAAAGAAAACTTAATCAGGAGACTTGATTTTGAGTGGTGAACACACAATACAACATACAGATGACGTATTATAGAATTGTACACCTGAAACCTATATAATTTTATTAACCAATGTTACCTCAAAAAATTCAATAAAAATTAAAAAGAAAAAAATCCTAAAGGAAGCTCTGAAGAAGAAAAATGAAAAAACAGAGAACAACCCAGCCAGTGTGGCTCAGTGGTTTAAGGATGACATATGATCCAGGAAATTGAGGTTCAATTCCCAGTCAGGGAACATGCCTGGGTTGCAGGCTCGATCCCCAGTGGGGGATGTGCAGGAGGCAGTTGATCAATGATTCTCTCTCACCATTGATGTTTTCTCTCTCTTTCTCCCTTCTCTATGAAATCAATAAAGACATATTTTTTTAAAAAACAAATAGAAACTTTTTTTTTAAATATATCGTTTTTGATTTCAGAGAGAGGAAAAGAGAGGGAGAGAGAGAGATAGAAACATCAATGATGAGAGAGTCATTGATTGGCTGCAGCCCGCAACCCGGGCATGTGCCCTGACCGGGAATCGAACCCCGATCACCTGGATCCTAGGTTGATGCTCAAACCGCTGAGCCACGCCCAGCCGGGCGCAAATAGAAACTTCTTACAGCCCCACATTACCTCTCACAAAAGGCCTTTCTGGAAAAGTAATGAAGATTTGGGGTTTATTATGATTGGGACCAGACATCATCCCTCCCGGTTTTCAGAGAGGCACAGCCTGGCTGTAGGGATGGCATTTGAAGAATGAGAGTGTTTGTGTCCTTTCTCTGCTACTTTCTGGGCTTCCAGCTGCTGGCCACAGCCTGACAGCGGAGCTGCCGAAACCCTCTAGCCCAACTAAAAAATAAAATAAAATAAACTTTTTATTACACTTTCCTAATGGTGGAAAATAGTTTCGGGCATAAAAAAGCATTCAGCTGGCTACTTCCCAGGCGTCAAAAATTAACAGCCACTACATTTTATTTTGAGGAATTAATGGAAAATTTTACAGAGCAGCATAAAACGTAGGGGACAACATGAAGGACACGATTCCTCATTGAAGAACTCACTCCCTTGCTTGCAGCCAAGACACTGGTTTGGCCACCTGCTCTGACCTGCAGCTGTAGGCTCATAGGAGAACAAGCGAATTACAGAAGACCTGGAGGGGGAAACTGGGTACAGCCTTGGTGGGAAGGTAATCTAAAGCCTCACTGCACACAAATTCAAATCCTGTTCGCGTCCTGCCTTCCAGCCACTTCCTCTGTGCCACTCAACCCTCCCTTCCCCCTGAGTAATTGCTGATGGTGAGAACATAAGACTCAGGGGCAGTAGGCCTGGGTTCTAATCCCCCCTATACAGCCATGGGCTTGCTGGTGGTTCCTCTTGGGGGTCTCCGTCTCTCTGTGAAATGGACACAAGAACTCTGGGATCCCTCTAGATCCTGATATAAACCAAACTTGGTCTTTGTTTTCAGCTATAGGTATAGGTACGAACCTGGGCTTTAGAGTCAGGTATGGCTGGATTCAAATCCTAGCTCAGCCACTTATCAGCTTTGTGGTCCTAGGCAAGTCACCCTCTGAGATTCAGTTTCCATCCTCCCCCCTTTTTAAAAAAATAAGTTTTTATTGATTTTAGAGAGAGAGGAAGGCAGAGGGAGAGAGAGCAAGAAATATCAATATGAGAATCATCGATCAGTTGCCTCCTGTATGCACCCCAACCAGGAATCGAACCCACAACCTGGGTATGTACCTTCATGAGGAACTGAACCGGCAGACTTTTGGTGCATGGGATGATGCTCAACCAACTGAGCCACCCAGCCAGGGCTCAGTTTCCATTTTTATAAAATGGGAACAAGAGTACATCCCCCTCAGGTTGATTGTGGATCTAGATGTCAGCTTGTCCCATCTCCTCTGCCTCTGGGGACTTCCCAGGTAAACTCCCAATGACATAAGCCCAAGACCCTTTTCTCATTTCCACAAAAGAGTTCATTCTAGCCTGGCCGGGCATGGCTCGGCGGTTGAGCGTCGGCCTAGGATCCAGGAGATCGTGGTTCTATTCCAGGTCAGGGCACTTGCCTGGGTTCCGGGCTCGATCCCCAGTTGGGGGTGTGCAGGAGGCAGCCAATCAGTGACTCTCATCATTGATGCTTCTCTCTCTCTCTCTCTGAAATCAATAAAGATATATTTTTTAAAAAAATAAAAATAAGAGTTCACTCTATAAACCATACCAGTGAGCAGTGAACACTTTATGGAAATCTCTGCAGGGGTGGGTGGGGAGGGTTTATATCACTCACTTTACAACCAACAACTGCAAATCTCCTTTGGAGTAAACACTAGTTATTCTCTGGGGAATGGGGTAGAAGAAGCATAGAGAGGGTTTTTGAAAAATAATTTATTTGGAAAAATGCAGCACATAATTGATTACTATATCATATCTGTTATTGTCCTTTATTTGAAATATTTCTGAATCCAAATTTTAAATGTTTAAATATATTTATTTTTAAAATAAATATTTCTATTTCAATAATACAAACAATTTATCAGAGGAACAGTAAGCCTGGAGTAAATCACACTCTTCCTGGAGTTTCTGTCCAGTTCACAACCTCAATGTCCCCTCCTTGCTGGCAAAAAAGACAGACATAAACACAGATGATTAAAATCCTATTTTAATGATGCTAGAATGAAGGACTCAGATGGGATTGGATTCCAGAAGAAACCCCAACACAGCCAGAGAGACTAAGAAGGGTCCCTGAGAGAGGTAAGCTTTGAGTGAGGCCTAGAAGAGAAGGAGGTATTCAGGCAGCAGAGAAGGGACAACACAATAGGCAGAGAGCTCAGCATCTGCAAAGGCTGGGGCTGCACTTTCCAAGAGGCCTAGCCCAGCCTCTAGAAGTCTCCTCCCAGTGGCTTCTTGGACATAAACCTGGGCTGGGAGCATTTCCAATTGTTCAGAGTACTGCCCAGAGGACAGCTCTCAATGAGGATAAAGATTTATTTAGTTGGTTGTAAAGTGAGAGTCAGGCTGGGGTTGGGCATAAAGCAGAGAGAAGGCATAATAAAGGCACAGGCAGAAGATGACCATCGTCTAGCCCCAGGGACCCTGAGCCAGTAGCTCTTATCAACTCAGTCTTTCCCCAACAAAGGTGCCTCCCACAAACACATAGTGAGTGCCTGCTGTTCATGAGCCCAGTGCCAGGTGCTGAGATACAACCACGAACAAGACTGCAAAGGCCTTGCAGTCAGCCAGAGACAGACACATCACTGAGGTGGCAGGAAGTGAGAATAGGGAGAGTCCAGAAGGCCTCTGGTCCAGTTTGGCTGATGTGTGTAGGGGTGGGGGGGATGAAAGAGGGCAGGCAGAGACAGCTTCCCGGAGAAGAGGGCCAGGAAGAGGAAAGGTGTGTGTGAAGATGCTCCTCGGGCATGCCCTGAGCCCCTGGGTGGGAACAGGTGTGCAGTCCTTGGGGGTCCTGACATGGAACAACCCCTGTGGCTCTGCCCCTTCCACCCCTCAGCTCCTTCCCCTGGCAGCCCACCCCAGTCCTCCTGCTGCCCCTTGAGTTCTTGCCCCAGCAGACAGCTCTAGCCAGCCTCCTCCTCCTCTGGGGTCCACCTAACCACAGCCTCCTTCATGCAGCCCCTCCCTGCCTACCCAGATCTTGTCCAATGCAGAAAGGCTGGGAAACTGCCTAATCAGACCCCCAATGTGGCACAAGATGTCTGCCTGCCCTTCTAGTGGGCCCCATCTCTGCCAGTGCTCCCTTTGGAAATCCCCTCTCGTCTTCCACAGGGAGGGGACAATAACCCCTACCTTACCTCCAGGGCCAACAACTTATAATCCAATAGTTCTCTCTCTGTGTCTCTCACTGCTTTTCTGCTTATGGAGACAGGACAACGGGTTAAGGGCAGGGTGGAGGGGAGCAGCTGGGATAATAGAACTTGCTGGACTGTCTTTAATAAGCCCTGAAGGATGAATCTGGCCCCAATTTTTACTGTGCTCTTTAGAATGTGGGTATTTGATGCCTTTGCCTATAGCTTTGGCCTCAGTTGTCACTGCTGGGACAACAGGAAACTATTCCATGCCTCATACTGATATGTGTACAAAAATGTTTACTGCCCTATATCTGCAGTTGTGAAAAACTGGAAACACCCCTAGTGCCTAACAGTAGGAAAGGGTTATAAACCCTGCAAGAATAGGAACATCTGCCTTATTCATTATTATATCCCTCATGCCTAATGCAGTTCCTGGCATACAGTAGGTGCTCAGGAAACATTTGTGGAAGAAACGAAGAGGGGAAAAAAAAGGAAGGAAAGAAGAAAGGAGGGGAAAAAAGAATAAACTTTGAAAGGATATTCCAGAATCCCAGAAAGCAAACCCTCTCCCCTTCAGCCAAGCTGAAGAAGATGAACTTTAGGGGGGCTGTTATTGTCCATTTCTAAAACCTCCATCAGATGACTCCAAAATTCAATTCCCTCTTGAATGCTGCTTCTTTTTTCATTTTCATCATCCCCATCTTTTTAACACTCGTTGAATTTCCTGTTTGGAGCAGTTGATTGAATTGTGGCTCCAGGGACTTGCAAGAGTCACTTTAGACACTTAGAGTTCCAATCATGCAGCCACCATGCCAATCCCCTCTTTAGCTCCAGAGAAACAATCTCTTATGAGAGCCGATTATATTTTTACAGCCCAAAATGCTACACTCTAAAACATGGACTATAAAAATCAGAATTCTCCATGACTAATGTATGTCCAATGCAAATATAAAATGCCTAGCAAATGGGAGAAGGCTGACTGGAAAAATCCACATGCAGGTGAAGTTCCATAGCTGATGTCATATGGGGAAAGCCTGGAAAAGGCTGGGAGCTCACCTATCCAGGGGCCAAGCCATCCAATCTTTCAGGTTCCTGTAGGCTCCCACAGTCCTCCTGCGCAGGGAGTGGCAGCCAAGGGAGGCAGATGGAGGCAGGGACTCATGTTGATTAAGTACCCCCTGTGTGCCAGGCACTGACCTTGTGGAATCCTGAGGACAAGTGTGTGAGGTGAAACTTATTCTCACCCATTTGCAGAGGGGGCTTCCTGTGGGGTCTTAAAGGATGAAGAGGAGTTAGCTGGGGAAAGAGGAGAGCCCTGGAAATGAATTACATGAAGAGGGAACAGCCTGTGCAAAGGCAAGAGGTAATAAGTAGAATAAAAGCAGTTTGGTACTGCTGAAGCTTGAAATGCCATCAGGGAGAGGGGAAGGACAAAGCTGGGGGAGTAGACAGGGGTCAAGTCACACAGAGCTTTGTGGACCTTGCTAGGTAGGAAAGGGGCTAGAGGCAAAACTCAGAAGCTGGAAAATGCCAAAGTGAGCTGTCAGTCACCTGGGCAAGAGATGATGGAGCCTGGAGAGATGTATCATGGTGACAAAGTCAGCAGGACTGGGTGACTGAGTGGGTGCCCATGGAGGATGAGGTGAGTAGACCCAAGGATGACATCCAGATTCCATTCTCCAGCACTGATGGTGGGGCTGCCTCTGCCTCGGGGACCTATGGGAAGCACTGGCCAGGGCAAAGATACTATATTGCACTGTGGGCAAGCTGGGCACATGGTGCTCACAAGATGAGAGGGTTTGGCTCAGGAGCAGCTCTGAGCTCAACTTAGAGGTACAGCTATTGGTTGTCAGCTTGGTAATAATCTCTAAAACCAGAGAGCAGTGGGGTTCACCTAGGAGAGTATGGGTGGAAGCCTGCAAATGAACAGCCATGGGCTTCATCTGTCTCACACAAGTTTAGTTAGGCCTGCATAGCGTTTTAAAAATCTTTGAGCCAAATTTTAAGAATCAAGCACACTCACTTAAAAATGTAAATCTCTGGCTTCTCTTGGAAAATCAAAAGATCTGGCAACATTATCCTGAGAGCAATCATTGCTGAGAAGTAGCTAAGAAGTGATTTCTCCCTCAGACAGGGCATGTGCTAGCCCAATCACCACAGTCCCCAACCCTCCCTATTGTCTTGCAGAACCTGGAAGCTAAGTAGTTCTGTTGTGGGTTATCATTGCACTTGCAGTGATTTTCATGTCCCACACCTCTATCAAATAAAGGGTAGTCTCAGAGTCATAACTGAGTATCTCAAGCATAACAGGAGAGCCTATATCATTGCAGATGCCAAGACAATTCCTTTGCCTTTAATATGCAAAACGAGGCCACACCCTCTTCTCTCATTCACAAGGGCTTGCTGGCAATGGTTAGAGAACTCTAGAAAAAGAAAAGAGGAACACATAGGAGAGAGGGATCAGATGGGGAAGTAGCCAGGGAAGAGACTTTTAAGGAGAGTGTGATCAGCAACATCTAATGCTGATAGGAAGTTGAGTCACATAGGCATGAAGGGTTTGTGACATACAAGTGCACACAAAGCTATACCTGCATCCACACCCAAAGAAGAGTACACATGCACACAGATGTATGTGTGCAGGTCCACCTACACTCATGTGTACATGCCTCTGCACACACTGAGACGCGTGTGCATGCACAGAGAAGAATGTAATAAAGGAGTGTGCGCATGAGACCGTGCATGTGAATACACATGTGCAGGCAGGAGGACACATGCACTCAGGCACAAAGGTGTCTGCACAGACATAGGCACATGTGTGTTCACAGAGCCACCCGGATCTGTGCACACTCCTAGAAATACATGCTCACACCTAATGAAGCCCTGCCAGTTCCAAACCAGCAACTCGTAACTAAATAAATATGATAAACAACTCCCTCCAGATGGCTCCACACGCACACCCACTCCTCCTGCTCGGAGGGATGGCACATTCTATGCCAATAAATCCTCCGGTTTGAAAACATTTGCCTTCTTAATTGGCCTGTTTACGGGTAAAATATGTTTCCGCGTAGTGCTCTGCCAGAAAGGGATTCCAAGACGCCCACCCACCCAGGGTTCATCTCAGAGACAGGACCAGGGTGCCGGGGAGGTCCAGCTTGACCCACTCACAGGGATAAGACCCAAAGGGGGAGAGCATCTCGCTACTGCCAGGGCAGCTCACGCAGTCCCTTTTCCTTCCCTGCCCGTTTCTTTCTTTGGATGCACCCTCTGCATACCGCACAGTCTAAGGTCCTCAGAGCAATCCTCTGCTTCTCACTTCCATTTCCCTGGCGGCGTGCCTGCGAGGTGTGATAGCACGACGCCTATAGTGGGCTGAAGGGTGGTCCCCACAAAAGACACCTCCACATCCAAATCCCCGGGACCTGTGACTATGACCTTATTTGTAAAAAGGGACTTTGAAAATAAAGTTAAATTAAGGATCTTAAGATGATATCATCCTGGATTCCCCAGGTGGGCCCTAAATCTAACGATAAGTGTCCTATAAGAGATAGAAGATGATACGAAGGCGGGGCAGGGAGGAGGCTAGAAGCCAAGGCTTGCTGGCGAAGCAGGCAAGGAAGGGTTCTCCCTCAGAGGCCCTGCCCGCATCTCGATTTAGGGCTTCTGCTCTGTGCCGCGCGAGAATAAACTTCTGTTGTCTGAGGTCACTTCACCTGCGGTCAGCTGCTGCAGCAGCCTCGGAAGCCAGTACACTCCCTCTTTCTCGTGGGGGGACGGCACAGAGCTGGGACTTCAGCTCCCCCTGCTCTTCTCTCTGACGCCTCACAGGTTCCTAAGGAGAGCCACCGCAGAGATGGGTCCACTGAGGCCCAGGAAGGGCAGGGGGTCAACCAGCGGCAAGGACGGGGTCCCAACCCAGGACGCTGACTGTCCTCGCGCCACACCCGCGGCCGTTTCCCCATCAGGAGGAGAGTGGGCAGGACGCGCAGCTCGGGCAAGCCCTGAGGTGACGGTGCCCCTCAGGAACCAATCCTGGGATCCACTAGGGACGGAGAGAAAGGAGGCCCCTCGGGGGCTCCGTTTTCCTCCAGTGCGGGCCCAGGGTGGGTGAATCCTGAGGCTCCCTCACAGCGGCTCCCCACGCGGCGCTCGGGACCAGCCACCTCTCCTGCCACGTGCCCCGCCCCACAGAGGAAGGCGGGCACCCGCACCTCTCCTCCCCGCGGAGGTGGGCGGAGGCCAGCGCTGACCCGAGAAGGAGCGTACCTGCCAAAATGGACTCCATGTAGTTAGCCGGCCCGAATTAATAACCAGAGGCCGCCCGCCGCCGCAGGCAGAGGCCTCTCCCGCAGGCCGCGTCTCGTGGGGCTGCCGGCGGCTCAACCAGCTTTATAGGGCAGTTTGAATGTCTTTCGCCCAATGGTCTGAGATCTGCCCATCCAATCAGAACTGCATAGCTTTCCTGACCAATCAGAGCAGCTCCATAATGGCCAATCAGAATGTGTGATTCTGACCCATCAGACTGTTGATCGACCAATCAGACTGCAAATTTGTATTCCTCACATTCACAAAAATGGACCAATCTAGGACCAGGGTGGGAACTTTCTTCACAAAAAGCTGTCTCCCCCTTATCGCAGAGGAACGAACTTTCAGTTTCAACCGCTGCGTTTCCCTGATTTGTAAACTGTTTAACTGAATAAAGCTTCTCCTTCTACTCACCTCAGATTGGGGACTCCTGTTGGCATTAGATTGGTGGCATCAAACTTTTGTTGACACCAGAGAGAGGAAGCCACACACCAGGCCACACAGCTGGTTAGTTCCAGAGTGGGGATTCGAACTCAGATCTTTTGGCTTCAAAGGCCATGCTGCCTCCCAGGTAAGAGCTGTGATGTTTCCCAGGGCCAGGCAATGCAGCCAGGCCACCAGAAGCAGAGTGAGACCCTGGTTTCTCTTTCTCACCCTTAAAGAGCCAGTTTATGACTCAGCGGCCCCAACGTGCCCAGGTTGGAGTAGGTGTACAGTTTGAGTCACCCACTGTGTGACCTTGGCCAAGTCACTCTCCCTCTCTGAACTTCCATTTTCTCATCTGTAAAATGGGAAACATACTAATAGCCACCCCTAAGGGTTATTGTGAAAAATGATGGAAATAAAACCCAGAAAGCCCTTAGCAACACACTGAGCACCCAGTAAGTCTTTAATAAATATTGGCTGGTATTAAAGTGAACTTAGAGGCCAGTGAGAGGACCGTGGCCATGGTAGGTCACTTTATAACCAAAGTGAGGCCAGGACAACAGCAGAGTGGGCTGAGCCAGGCTGTGGCCCTGCCCCTGTGCTCATTACCATTTCTCCCCAAAAGACACCAAATCCTCTCCTGGTGACTCAGCCCAGGCACTGTTCTGAGAGCTGAGAGGTGGCCAGGAGTGATCTACATGGACAGGGACAGGGAAGCAGACTCACCCCACCTCAGCCAGCCCACCTTTCCTGGAGGTATGCAATAGATACTCAGAATAGGCAGCTTCAGTGCCTCTTCTTCCCTCTTCATAGGAACATCATCTGGATTTATAACCAATGTGACAGCTACGAGTTCAGAGCCTGGCTAACATGAACAGAAACCAGATCATCAACATTAGCCAAGAGGGGTTGGCTAAGGTTAAATGTAGGAAGAAAAGGAAAGTGGCAATATTGTTGTCACTAAACCAGGTCCATTGAACCCTCACTGTTCTGCAGAGACACTGACCACATGGGGTCCGGGGTCAGGGCTCTGGTCCCCCACCTCCACTGCAGGCCAAGCAGCTACGCAATGGTCTTCCCTGTAAGATCTCATTTGATTAAATTATTCTGTTACCAAAAACAGTTTGAAAACCCCTGTCCTGGTCCAACTATCCTTTTCATCAATTAATTCATTTATTCAACTAGCAAGTATGAAGCACCTACTAAGTGCAGACACACAGCAGTACTGAGCACAGGAATACAATGGTTGCTGCCAGGAATGCATGGGAAGCAATGACAATATATAACTGGAGAGCCACGGGTGGGAGAAGCAGGCCAGGCAGAAGAACCTTGTCCTCACTCTTAAAGACAAGAGGCAGCAGGGGAGTGACAACATCTTGCCTAGATATTAAAAGCTGCCTCTGGTAGCTGAGTGGAGAATGATTTGTAGGGGGTCAGGGAGATAGAAGGGAGGCCAGTGAGGAGGCCTTGACAAATGAATGATGCTGGTGGCCTGGACCAGAGCCATGGCAAGCGTCATAGGTGTGAGACCTGTGCAACTTCATAGGGCCCTCACTCAGAAGGGCCCCATACTTGGTTTAATAATCTGTTGTCACTGTCTTAGAATTCTTAATACTTTTTGAACAATGAACCCCATATTTCATTCTGCACTGACTCTGGCAAATTCCATAAAGGGTCCTGACCAAAGCAGAGAAATAATCTTTCTTAAACACTCAAAGTCATAAACAGACCTTTTCCCACTGGTGTGCTAGAACCAGCTTCTACCAGCTCCAAGAGCCAATTGTTCAATTTTGAGGAATTTTGTTGTCATGTTGGTAGCTTGAAATTGGTCATGGTGAAAGTATTTACACTATGGAAATCAGCAAACATTACACTGATCAGGATATTTTTTTAAAAGACATTTCTTCACCAGGGGTTCCCCAGAGTGCTTCCAAGGGCCACCTTGGCAGTGTGCTAAAAATGATAGTTTTGGGGCATTCTTCCCCAGGCCTATTGGGTGACCCTGCAGGGTGTAGAGTGGGGCTCTGGGTGATTCCGAAGCCCCTTGAGGCTGCAGGGCCAGATCAAGAAGGCTGAGGCCCTACTCAGTGGGTCCACAAGCTCCACTGGAAATACGGGCAGAGGAAACCGGTTTTGTGGAGTTAGAAAAGGAAATCCGTCTGAGGTGTGGGGGTGGCAGGTCACTAAGAGAGCAAAGGGGCAGCAGTTTGGGGTACCGAAGTTCCTGGCCTGGAACCCAGCCCTCCCCTCCCACGTGGAGGCCAAGCCCAAGGGGGAGGTGTTACCTACAGTGCTGCCCCCCTTTGCTGGCAGGGACCTTCAACAGAGAGACCTTCTAGAGGACCAGTGAGCTGCGCACAGCCTCACGGCTCCTAGCAGAGTGGGCACGCGGTAAATAAGGACTATTATTATTACGAATGTTGTTACAATGGCCCCACCTCCTGGCTGGGTTGCCGGCTGTCTCTTCCAGCCTCTCCTCTCACCCTCCGCCCGCTCCCCAGGCTCTGACAGCAGCTGGGGCCACCACACATCCATTCCCCACCACTGTCACATCGGGGTCCCCTGCAGCCTCGCATCAGAGAACCCCAGCAAGGGGGCAGGTGGAGATGGCGGGGAGGCGGGTGTCGATTCACCCTCTCCACACCCCCCTCCTCCCGCCCACCCTTCCGGGAGCGCAGACCACCCAGGAAGAGCCCCTCCTCTCCGCGCCGTTGCAGCGAAGCGCAGGGTCTCACTGCCTGGGAGATGGCGCCACCTGCAGACCCCCCTGCGCGCTGCGGCGTCAGCCCCTCAAACCCGGGAGGAAGGGGCAGATAGGACCCCGACTCTAGGGGCCTGGGCGGGGCTCCCGCACGGAACCGCAGTCAGCATCACACTGCCCCCCGCTGCCTTGGGGCGCGGAAGGAGCCGTCCCAAAACGTGTTCGGTAGAACCCACACCCTGACCAAGGAGTTTGGAAAATGCCCCTTGAAGATTGTCCCAGTCATATTTGCCCCTAAAGTCTGACTTGAGTTAACCCTTCAGTTCCCTAACATGAACACTGAGACCACGGTTAAGTTATTTTTTTCTAGGCCTAAGTTGCCTCATCTGCAGAATGGGGGAGAGGGTATTTCACTAGAAGAGCCTATCTCAAAGCCCAGGGGGGATCCTCAGACTTTAATGAGAAAGAGAATCACCTGGTAGCATGTTTAAAATGCAATTTCCAGGGCCCCACCTCCCAATAAATTCTGATCCATACATTAACCTGCGGGTTGAAGCGGTTTCTGAGAGATTCTGATGCAGATGTTCTGCCAACCCCAGCATGAGAAACACAGAAGGAACTGGACTCAAAGAGTCTGGAAAAGCAGGCAGGGGATGCCAGACCATGCCTCAAATGTGGAAGCTGTGACTCTACCCAGAGGGCAATAAGAACCACAGGAGCTTTTATTTTATTTGTTTTTATTGATTGATTTTAGAGAGAGATGAAGGGGTGTGAAGAGAGAGACACTGATTTCTGTTCCACTGATTTATGCATTCATTGGTTGATTCATGCATATGCCTGACAGGGGATTGAACTTACAACCTTTGTGTATTGGGACAACACTCTAACCAACTGAGCTACTGGGCTAGGGCATGGAGCTTTTAGATGGGGAGTGACAGCTCTTTAGAAAGATCACTCTGGCACTGGCTACTACGAAGAAAGGGTTGGTGGGGGTTGGATGAGGTGACTGGCAGAGATCAGGGAGGTAACTGCTTAAGTCACCCAGATGAGTCAGTGGTGTCCTGGACCAGGTGGTGACAGTGGAGGAGGGGACATATTTCAGAGGTAAATTCTTTAAATCCTTTGGAATATGAGAATACATTAGAATTTGATTATGTTTATTGCTTATCCCAGCCTTTTAAAACCTCAAGGGATTATGTATTATGTACATAATATAATGGTACAGTGGTATATACTTATTGAGTACAGGCCAAATCACTTTTACAGTCCTGCGTTCAGACTACATTGAGGCCCTCACACTGTGAGGAAGCTCAATCCATATGGAGAGGCCGCATTCTCCTGCTGACAGCCCAGGGGAGGTCCTAGCTTACTACCAGCATCAATAGTCCCACGCACCAGAGGACTGAAGAGGTCTCCTGGTTATTCCAGCTGAAGTCATCACTAGCCTTCAGGTCTTTGTGGGTGAGACCCCAGTTATCACCGAACAGAGATAAGTTGTCCCCACTGGGCCTTTTTACTCTTAGCAAAAAGATTTCCAAAAGAGTTGGCCTCCCTCTTTGGACCCTAGTATTAGGTCACATTCACATTCAGTTGGCACCTTTTAAGGGAAAAAAGGAAGAGTCTCTGCCCCTCCCAAACCACCATGGCAGGGAAGGTCTTCCAGGGCTGAATCTTTTTTTTTTGTTTTTTATTTTTACAGAGAGAGAGAGGGAGAGAGAAACATGGATGAGAAACATCAATCAGCTGCTTCCTGCATGCCCCCCACTGGGGATTGAGCCCCACAACTGGGGCATGTGCCCTGACCTGGAATCCAATTTTTAATGCATGGGATGATGGTCAACCAATCAAGTCACACTGGCCAGGGCAAAGGCTGGATTTTTGTGGATCAGCTGCTCATAGCTCTGTGACCTTGGGCAAGTCACTTTATCCTTCTGAGCCTGTTTTTTCAGCTGTAAAATTGGGCAATGAGTGGTCCTGCCCTGAAAACAGTTCTTGTATGGATTAAATAAAATGAAGCAGACTAAGTGCCGTTTTAATAAATGCTCCCTTACCGTTTGCCATTCTTTTGGGACTATTCTTGTTGAAAACCAAAAGATCCAGACAAGTAATGTCACTGTGAGCAGAACATTTCTGCTTCAGTTTGTGTCACGTTGTGGGAATTTGGGCCCAGTTTAGCCACAGCCTCATAGAAATCTAGCTTGGGACTGGCACAGAGTCTGGGCTGCAGGACCCAAAGGTCTGTGCTTCTATCCCAGCTCCACCTGTCTCCTCTGAGTAAGGCCAGGATGCAGCTCAGCAGGAAGGAAGGAAGCTATTTCTGCAGGGTGGGTACCCAGTGTAGATAAAGACCTAGCCAGGAAAACAGGGAAGTTTTCATGTCTTAGCTCTGCCAGTACTTGCTATAGGATTTGAAGCACCTTGGTACTTCAGTTTCCCCATCTATAATTCATTTCATAAATACTTACCAAAAGTCGACCGACTCTATCATTGTCCAGCTCAAGCCCACAAGGATGCCCAGGCCTTTGCACATGCTGTTAAAAACTATCCTCCCAACCCTGGCCTGTATGGCTCAGGGGTTGGAGCATCGTCCCGCACACCGAAGCGTCAGTGGTTGGATTCCCAGTCAAGGGCACTTACCTGGGTTGCAGGTTCGGTCCCCAGCCCTGGTCAGGGCGCGTGCAGGAGGCAACCAATCGATGTCTCTCACACTGATGTTTCTCCCTCTTCCCTCTCCCTTCCATTCTCTAAAAATCAATAGAAAAAATATCCTCAGGTGAGGATTAACAATAAAAAAACTACACTGTCTTTCCCCTTCCTGAGTCCTTAGTGCCTCTCAATCTTGGATGAGACAGTGCTTCCTCCCACAAGCCCTTCTGGGTCAGTCACCCTCTTCTCAATGGATTTTACTACCTTGATTACCTGGTGTGTGGCAGCAATGGTGATGAAGGGGAGGATGACCATGGCCTAATTTTCCCACCAAACCATGAGCTTTGTGAGAGCTGGCACAAAGGTGTCCAAAATACGGTTGTTGAGTAAATCGCCTTCATGAGACAAGAAATTCATTCGCTTGTTCTGTCACTTACTAGCAGTGGAACCCAAAGCTTCTCTAAGCTCTGGTTTTCCCATCTAACAAGTGGGGCCCATATCTGTTTCCGCCCTCTATCTCAGAACTTTCTAAACCCTGCTGGGTGCTCTACAGGCGTGACCTTATAGCTATACGAGGCAGCACAGGGGAATAAATAGTGTCCCCCCAAACTCATGTTCACTTGCAATCTCAAAATGTGACTGTATTTGGAAGTAGGGTCTTTGCACATGTAATTAAGTAGAGGATCAAGATGAGAGCATATTAATTTAGGGTGGGCCCTAACAATGACAAGTGTCCATGTAAGAGACAGAAAAGGGGGTCTGGCAGTTCCCGTCATCCACACCTGGTTGAGAAGCCCCTGAGGCAGCTGATGAAAAGAGCTTGATGTCCATTCTACCTCCCACACCAATGATGCCCAGGGACTTCCACCAGCTGAGAAGGTGGAAGCTGGCAGCAAGCATTGCCAGTAGATTGTTCTTGAGGTAGAAAGAAAACTTCTGACAATAGCCAACCTCATAAAATTTCAAGCCACTGGTCAAGTCGTAATTCTATGCATGGCACCCCTGGAAAGAGAAGCAATGAAGGGTAAACACAGCTTCACAGACAGGTCCCACCCCCTTGTTTCACAGATGGGAAAATGAGATTCAAGGCAGGGGCAAACTTGTCCCAGGGCACCCAGTGAGCAATGGTAGTGTTTACTTGTGAACTCAGGTGGGCTTCCTCTCAGTTCTGCCAATCTGTGTGCAGAATTAAGGATGACTGCACAGACCCACTTTTATGAGGGAGAGGGTCCAGAGCATTCATAAGATTCTCACGGGGATATGAGACTAAAGAAGAGAGTGGAAGAGTCCAGGCCAAAGTCACATGGCAAGTCACAGTAGACCTGAGACTACCAGCTGTGTCCTAGATTCTCAGTCATTGCCCTACACTTGCTCCTCATTGGAAAGGCCATTTTCTTCAATGCACCTGATTGAAGGGCTAGACAGTAGGAACACCATGGTTTCCAACAGGTGGAGAATCTGTTGTCCTGCTGGCACTGCCCACAGACACTGATGAGAAGAACTAGGGAAGACCCTGGAGCTACAAAGAATCAACTCACTCTTAAACTGTTCCCAAAAGGACCCCAAGCAAGGTGAAGGCGACAGGTACATGGCTTTCAGGGCCTAAACACATTTCTGGTAAGTCATGCTCTGCTCTTTGGTTCAAATTGTTGATTTACGTCATGCTCAAGTTTCCCATGTTTCCACAGGCTCCACTGGACCACACTGACCTGGAAAGGGTCAACTCCCAAAGCAAATGAGAGACTGATTGAACACAACAGCAAAGTATGAAAATTAATTGAGATATTTAATAGACAGTGCAAACCATAATTTTATCTGAATATAAATGTATGCACATGTTTCCAATGAGTTATCTATCAGTTATCACAAACAGCAACAAGGACCTTAGAGCTATGTTAGAAAAACATATAGCTGGAATTTAACTCTAACAATCTCGCTTGTTCTCAAGAGAATATCATCCATTTCAAATCAGTGTCACAAACTCCAAAAGACCAGGGGAGTGAAAGTGAGGAGTGGGCTAGAATAGGAAACACAGGGGTCAGTACACAGGTGATGGACAGAAATACAGCTCTCAAGGAAACCAAAATCAGATGCATTATTACAGCTAAGGACAAGGAAAAGCCTATGGCTTTTAAAAAACGACTTTTCTGCCAGTACCATACAAGTCTTACAAAGAGATGTGTGACAAGTCAACTGACTTAAAAGGACAGAGGCTACATTTTCAGATCATTTCAACTGCAAACGGTCGACCCTTTCCATTGAGGTTCAGCAGTGGAGTTAGCGTAGTCCAGAAGCTCAATGTTGGATTTGCAAATACAGTTTATTTTACAGAAATTCAACATTATAAACAGCAGGCACCTCCCACCCCACCCACCCGCCCCTACCACCCGCCCATCCCGCTGGGTGCAGACCATGCTATGCAGAGTGAGCAGTGATGCAGCCCTACTGCTCTGGAGGGAGATTTGAGAGCGATGGAACCTGCCTGCACCACGTCTTGCTTGCCCTGCACACGCACACGCCTGGCCATTTGCAGGCCACCAGAGTCTGTCTGGGCCCAGCT
Source organism: Miniopterus natalensis (assembly GCF_054644295.1). Lineage (NCBI taxonomy): Eukaryota > Metazoa > Chordata > Mammalia > Chiroptera > Miniopteridae > Miniopterus > Miniopterus natalensis. The sequence goes on from NC_142087.1 coordinate 13,109,351, forward strand.
CGAAACGGACCAGTTAATTAAAGGTCCCAGCCCACTTCTCCAATTCCTTCATGTCCTCGTCTTCCTCTTCCTTCTTCTTGGCTGTGTGATAAGAAAAAGGTAATTTACAAGGGCCGGTTGCAGTCCTCTCAACACATTCTGGCTGGGTGCCAGGGCCGTCCTACATGGCATCTGCAAAAGCGGCCCTGCCCTTGCAGCCACCTCAGCTCCAGGCTATCAGCAGACTGCTTCTCTGTGCCTAAAAGCTGCAACATAAAACTCCAGATAACCAGGCACACTTTCCCCAGAACCTCCCCTCCACCAGCACCGGGCCAGACAAAACAAGGATTCTACACTGAGACTCAGGATTCGGGCGAGGCCTCAGTCCCAGGGCATCCAAGGTGGGGGAGAGAAGGAAAAATACCAGAAGAAATCAAATCCTCGCTACCCTCCTTCCCCCGCAAGGGACTTGACCCGCCTCTCCATAGCCGCAAGCAACTTGCTGGACATTCGGACTTCCTTTGCCCCTATCCCGGCCACCTGAGCAGCTGACTCAACTGGAGGGGCCCTCTCTCCTTGAAACTGGGAGGGTGAGGTGAGTACCCGCTCCTCTGGTGCTCTCTATCAGATCAAACTGCTTCCCCTTTTCCAGTTTTGTGTGGAATGCTTCCACCCAAGCGTAAAATAATGGGGGAAGGGAGGAGGAGGAGCAGGCAGAAGGAAATGAAGGTTTTATAGAACCAGGTCTTTTAAAAAGCCAAGCTGTTTCCTTCCCACGGTGACTGCCTCCGCGCCCCAGGCTTTTACAGGTGTGCACAGCACAGGATTCTAGACAGGGAACAAGAGCTATCCTAGAATTAAACTCTCACACCTTCTCCCAGCGCCTTGGTTGATGACAGAGGGAAAATCATTCCGGAGTACGGATTCTCAACTAGGGGTGACCCCCTACCCCCCACATCCCCAAAGGGACATCTGGCAATGTCTGGAGATATTTTTGGCTGTCACAACTTAGGAAGGGGGTACTGCTGGCATCTAGTGGATAGAGAGGCCAGGGGTACTGTTCAATATTCACAGTGCGCAAGACAGGCCTCCTACCCAGGCCCAGCCCAAAGGACGATCTATGTTAACAGTGCCGCGGTTAAGAAACCCTGATCTAGAGAGAACCTAGGAAAAGGCAGGTGACACTGTCTCTGGGGCCATCACAACAGATTCCACCTGGTTCTCAACCCTGGGCAACTCCAGACCCAAAGTGAGGCCAACTGACCATGAGAGCACCCACCACGTGGCATCATGGGTGTGTCAGGACTCTGGATAAGAAATACTCACTGGGTTTTGATGGTAGAGCTATAGAGGGAACATTCGGTAGAGGGACTGTTTCAGGTCCACTGATTTCCAGCAAATTCTTGTCTAGTTCCTCCTGTTCTAGCTCTTCTAATTCTGCCATGAGCTCATCCTGGTAAAAAGAAACACAAGAATGAGAGAGATACCCCTGGGAATCCCAGCCCCCACCTCTTGCCTGATGGCTGACAAGACACATACCCCTTCTGAGAAGATCAGAGGGGAGGTGAACTCCAGGTCCACACACTGTGACACAAATATCCCAAACTCGCTTCTACTTGTAAATATAGCATACAATCGAACAATACTGATGCCTGTGTCCTGTACTGGGCTATGCGCATCTTGAGAAAACAGATTATATCTTCTCATCCTACTTCTTTATCTCAGACTGGACAGACCAAGTGAATGTGCAGGAATATTTGCTGAATTGAAATTAACTTGACTAGTCCATCAAACTCCAGTCGGAAAACATGAAAATCCATTCTGGCAGCCAAGGGTAGGAACCACAGGCTGCTTTATCAGCTACACCGTGGGAATCAGACAGCACAAAGAATCAGGTTCAGTGGAGAGGGCCTGACCTCAGTGGACTCAAATCTAAGGCAGAATGGAGTGCCTTCAACAGGGTCTGTTACTGTATTTTAAAAACCTGAGAGACTCAAAGCCCTACTTGCTACAGTAGAAATTGGTAGGTGGCCAAGTTCCAGATGGATTCTCTCAAGAGTCAGATGTGCAGGGTAACTACTTGTTGAAACCAATTATTGACCTAAAGCCTGCTCTGGGGTTCCAGCAAAGGTTCCTTTACTTCACCCTAACCTTCTACTGCAAACAGTAAAAGCATCCCTCAAATTAGAGAGTTAGGGAGGGTTAATACCATGCCCTGTTTGTACCAATCTCTGGAGGGATGAGAACTGGTGATTTCCATGCCCAGCTGGCATAGCTCAGCAGTTGAGCATCGACCAATGATCCAGGAGATGTTGGTTTGATTCCCGGTCAGGGCACATGCCCAGGTTGTGGGCTCGATTCCCAGTAGAGGGTGTGCAGGAGGCAGCCGATCAATGACTCTCTCATCATTGAAGTTTCTGTCTCTCTCTCTCCCTCCCTCTCCCTTCCTCTCTCTGAAAACAATAAAGGCATATTAAAAAAAAAAAGAACTGGTGATTTCCAAACCACATACTGCCTGCCAGAGTCTTCAACAGGATATCAAAGGGTAGCTGGTATCATTTGTGAAGCTTGTATGACCTGCATGAAAACACTCACTTCATCAAACTCTTCTCCAAACCCTACAGGTTTTGAAATAGCTGTTGAAATCTCTTCTGCAAGTTCTTGCTGGTCAGCAATGTCCTGCATTAACTCGTCAACTTTATCAATGTCCCTGTAAATGAAATGGACAGATGTCATAACAACGATCAGTTTATGCAGAGAGTCTGTGAGGCAGGAGCAGAAACCCTGCTCCACACAATCTGCTTCCCAGATCCACCCCCTACAATTACTCCCTGTGAGGAATTACGTTTTTGTCTTTATTATCTTCCTCTTACCCTTTGAAATACAGAACCACAGAATCAGAGGATGGAAGTATCCTTAGATACCAACCTAATCCAACACTCTAAGGAAATAAGGCTTAGCAAACTTAGGGATGACAGTCATGGTCTCTCATGTAAGCTAGTAAACATGTCACATGAAACCACAGGACTTTAAACTCCTGGGCCAATAGCTCTTCCTCAAGCTCAAGGGAAACTCTGTACAGGGGGAATGAGCTCTTTGTGTTACAGTGGAAACAAATCATAAAATGTAGCTGTGCCACTGACAGGTCCTTCCCATCTACTCAAATCCACTTGTGGTTCCTCTATCAGACCCCAAAGAAAAGGTAAACATGCAGAATTATTTTCTATACCCTGTCAATCTCAATCATAAACATAATTAACATAATATGTACACATATACTTCAAAGTGTGCACAGTATTTATTGAGATGTGCTCTGTACTAGGCTTTCTGGAGTACACAGAAACAAAGCAGACATGGACCACACACTTAGGAAGCTCAGTCCAATGAACATGCACCTTCAGACAACACCTCACTTATTTGAAGGCTACTTTTTCCGCAATCCCACATTTCTAGAGCAAAGAGCAAACTTTTCCTATAAAGGGCCAAATAGTAAATTAGAATTTGTGGGTCATTTGATCTCTGTGGCAAATACTCAACCCTACTATGTGGCACAAAAAACAGCTATAAACAATATGTAAATTAATGGGTACAACTGTGTTTCAATAAAGCTTTATTTACAAAAATAGGTGACAGGCCCATAAGCTGCATTTTGCCAATCCCTATTCCACAGCATGGTTGGGTACTTAAAAAGGAGCAAGAAGGGGCTCTAAGCACCCCCATATATATGATGCCAAGTCCAAACACTAAAACAAATACAGAATTTTGTTCATGGGAGAGGTCCTCATTTGAAATCTATTGTTATCCTGGCCTTTAATTACAATTGTAACAAGTGTGATTACCTAGTTTCTTAGGCCACCATATAAGAGGAGTAGCCACATAAAGGAGGGGCTGCTAAAGTCAAGAACACTATCAATATGACAGCCAAAAGCCCAAGGGCAAGGGGGAGGCAGAAACTTCCACCAGAAGCATTCATAAGAATATAGAGATCCAAAGCCCTCAGATGTACCACTTTTCAGGGCCCCAGATAGCATCAGGAAAAAGTCACAGGTATTGGTTCTAATCCCAGTTCTATTTAAGCTCATATAACCCAGGGCAAGTCCCTGGGAACATGGCTTCCCCACCTTGATAATCAGAGGCCTGGGTGAGAGGACCTCCTAAGGACCTTTCCAGCTTGAAACTCTGCTCATCACAGTAACTCTGAATCTCACTCCATGAGATGTGCTTCCAAAGGCAGCAAGATACATAATTTGTTTTAGAAGGAGTTCCAAAAAGAATGTAAATTAAAACAAACTCAGATGCTTGGGTGGGTAAAGGGATTTCCCAAGGCCATGGCGTGAGCTCCAAGCATTCCAGGGCAAGCACTGCCCTGCCACATGGGTGCCCCCCCTCCACCAGCGGGTGGCCACATACATGTTGTCGTGGGCAGCTTTCATAGCCTTGGCGGCATAGCCCATGTTCTTGAGCACCTCAGTGTTGGTGTTGGCATTCTCTAGGGCCTCTCGCTGGAATTCGATGGTTGATAGCGTGCCATCAATCTGTGCCAGTTGCTTTTCATACCTCTTCTTGCGCTTCAGTGCCTGGAGGGCCGCTGCATGGGGAGAAAACAGGGTTTCAGAGAGGTAATGTCCTGGGGTTCACTTGAGTCTTTCCTCTAATTTAAAAAAATATATGTTTTATTGATTTTAGAGAGAAGAGGAAGAGAGAGAAACATCAATAAGAAGGAAACATCAATCAGCAGCTGCCTCCTGCATTCCCCCTTCAGGGGACTGAGCCAGCTACCAGGGCATGTACCCTGACTGGGAATCAAACCAGCAACCTCTTGGTACAGGAACCACACTCAACCAACTGAGCCACACTGGTCAGGACTCTTCTCTAATTTTAATGGATGTACCTCAGTTGTTGCTTCACTATAACACAAAGAACACATTCAGTTTTCTGAGAAAACTATAGAAAATTCACAAGCAAATAAGCACATAAGCAAAAGCTCACATTCTCTGGTAGACACACATACACACACAAAAATCAAAGCATAAAGAGGAATTCAGAGAAAGAATGTGCTTTGAGGTCAAACTATGTTAGGTTCAAAACCCAGCTCATAGACTTTGGTGAGCAGCTTAGCTTCCCCAATAGGTTCACTGTGAGAAGTAAATGAGAGAATATATGTAAACACCTACCATAACATTAAACAGTAGACACCCAAAAAACAGCAGCTCTAATTATGATAAAGCAATTTTAAGGTAACACTTTATGTAAACTAAATTATAAAAATAATAAATGATGACTATACCCAGTAATGGATCACTTGGGGTAAAAACGCTATTTCACTGTACATAGCTGACAACTGTAAATTGTTATAATGCTTTTGAAAAGTAACATGGCAACATACAGCACCAGGCATAATGACGTTTCTGCTCTCTGACCCAGTAATTTCCTTCTGTAAATGTATTCAACAAAAGTAGAAAGTCCCATGACTGAAGATGGTTACTATAGCATTCTCTATCATAGAAAACACAACAGAATAAAGACAGAACTCCCTGCCAGGGACAAATCTAGAGTGTGACCATTTGGTCATGTCAATGTCATCACCTATCTTGGTTCTGGCATGTTAAGGCTATAGAGGTCATTTTGTTTTAAGGCCCAATGTTTTACATAAATATGTGCTGGCTCTTAGTGTCTTGCCTTGTACTTCTCCAAATTCCTGATGGCTAATTTAAAAAAGTACTAGATTTTCATCACAAGGAAAAAATTAATAACTATGTGAGGTGATGGGTGTTAACTAAACTTATTGTAGAAATCATGTTGTAGTACTATATATGTATATCAAATCAATATGTTATACAGCTAAGACATACAATATTATGTCAATTATATCTCAATAAAACAGGTGGAGATGGGGAAAAATAACCCAAGTACTGAGTTAACAAGGCGTTCATCTAAACCAAATGTTCAAAAAAAGGGCATACAAAGAGTTCCCTTTTCTGCCAAAGAACCTCAGTGTCATTCATAAACACAATGGCTTTACTGAAATCTAACCCAGATCAATAGAAGTTTAAAAGGCTGCTTTTAGATGGAAAAAAATAGTCTTTGGCATCTCCATATTTAATTATGCCTCTGCTGGTTTCAAGAGAGTAATTACAGCAGCAATTATAGAATCTAATAACCAGCTTTATTGGCTCTGAAAGCTGAAGCAAAAACAACTCCAACCATGTTGAAATAAACATTGGTCTCGAGACAGTTGCTTCATTTGCTTCATTAGACACTCTGAACAGCTACTTGAAGGAAAAATACAGAAGACATACCTTAAAAAGCAGAGAGAGCAGTGGAAAAGACATTCACCCAGGACCAGAAACTCCTTCTGTGAGACATGTTAGTGACTGTACATAAACCATTTTCAGAGAACACATCAGTTTAATACAACTAGGCAGGACGTTCCTTTCTTCTAGGCAAAGACAGACTTGGCTTCTCTTTGAAGAGTTTCTGAGGAGTGCAAGTTTGCTTGTCTGACCTGGGGCATTCAGTATAGGGCCATTAGCCCAGGGCATCTCAAAAGATGCTAAGAAGTCATAACCGTACACTCATTACTTGTATACAGAGAGACTGGGCATGGGCGGGAAGGTCCAGTAATACCATATCCTCTTACTAACTGAATGACGGTGTCTACAGTTCTTTCAAAGACCCAAGGTTTTACATCTGAATTCATCTAGCAAAAAGCACAAGGGCTGTGGGGGAAGGAAAAGAGTGCTGCTTCTTTATCACTCTCAGCATGAACTACATAGCAAACAGGAATACACTCTAGAAGACACTTACACACAAGTGCAACATTGAGAATTCTGAAGAACCCTCCACAGCCTGGTCATGGCAGGGCTTCTGGCAGGCAGGGAGTGAGTGAAGCTGAGGGGATAATCATTTAGATCCTCCTTGCTCATCGCATTCATAAAGAAACCTTAGATGTTCAGGGTACCCTTGGCTCAGGGTACTCAGATGGGGCCAGTTAGCTATAGGGCCTGCTCCTTAGCCATACCAGAAAATCTCATAATTCATGGGTTTGGAGTCGAGTCTTCAGAAGGGTCTTGCCTCAATAGTAGGGAATAGCTAGCCTTACACTAGACAAACACTGCACTGGGCCCACCCAACGAATCTTAAAAATAAAGACAAACTGTTATTGAGGAAATTATTCCCAAACAAAGCTTAGAATACATATAGAAATACATAAATATCCAGTACCCAACAAGGTATAATTTACATCAACAGCCAATCAAAAGTTACCATGCAAAGAGGCGGGTGAATACTATCCAGAATGCAAAGAAAAATCCATCAATCACAAGTCACCCAGAACTAATACAGATGGAAAGTTAGCAAAGACTAATGTTTACATTTACAAACTCAAAGACACAGCAATAGAAACTACCAAAATAAAACACAAAAAAAAGAATTTTTAAAATAAACAGAGGGTCCAATGAACTGTGCAATAACTCCAAGAAGCCCACATAAGTATAATTGGAGTCCTCAAAGGAAAGAGGTAGATGAAAAAATATTTCAAAAAATAATGGCTGCCCGGCCATAGTGGCTCAGTGGGTTGAGTGTCATCCTGTGCACCACGGGGTTGCAGTTCAATTCCCAGTCTCGGTAGTGCCTGGGTTAGAGGTTAGATCCCCGGTTGGGGTATGTGCAGAGGGCAGCCATTGGATGTTTCTCTCTCACATCAATGTTTCTGTTTCTCCCCTTCCCTCCCTCCCTACCTCTCGTTAAGCATGTCCTCGGGTGAGAATTAAAATAATAACAATAATGATAATAATAATAGTAATACTAATACAAATAATGGCTATTTTTCCAATTTGAGAAAAAGTATAAACCCACAGAACCAAGAAGCTCAATGAACCTTGAGCATAAGAAACATGAAGAAAACTACACCAAAACACATCATAATAAAACTGCTCAAAACCAGTAATAAAATCTTAAGGCCCTGGCTGGGTAGCTCAGTTGGTTAGAGCATCATCCTGATACACCAAGGTTGCAGGTTCAAGCCCCATTCAGGGCACATACAAGAATCAACCAATGAATGCATCAATAAGAGGAATAACAAATGTGTCTCTCCTCCCCCAACCCGGGTCTAAAGTCAATAAATAAAAATTTGGGGAACAAATACCTTAAAAGTAACCAAAGGAAAAAAATACACATTACACACAGAACAACACAGAATAACAGATTTCTCACAGGAAACAATGCTAGTGAGACAGTGGAACACTATTTTTTTAAGTACTGAAAGAAAAAAAGTCAACCTAGAATTCTAAACCTAGTGAAATCTTCTAAAAATAAAAGCAAAATAAAGACAACATAAAGATCTTTTCAACAAGGAAAAGCTGAAAGAATTCATCACCAGCAGACCCACACTACAAAATGTTTTAAAGGAAGCCCTTGAGACAGAAGGAAAATGATACCATATGAAAATATAGCTCTACACGGGTATGAAGAGCACCAGGAAGGAGAAATACTTGGGTAAACATATAAAATTTTAAAATTATTTAAATCTTTTTTTTTTAACAAAAATAATAATATAGTGTGGGGTTTAGAACATATGTAAAAGTAAAATGTATGACAATAATAGCACATAAGCCAGGAGAGGAGAAATGGGAGTGTACTGTCATAAGGCTCACGTACTATACATGAGGTGGTAATAGTATCACTTGAAAGTAGACTGCAATAAGTTAAAGATGGAGGTTACTGCCTGCATTCCCCTCACTGTGACACTACCAGGCACAGTTCTGCCTACCAGGACTCTCCATTCTCAGGAATCTGTACATCTGCAGTAGTAAGAAGAAAAAGATTACCACATTTAAGAAAGCAGTGATATTCAAAAACATGGCTGTGGCCCTGGCCGGTGTTGCTCAGTGGTTAGAGTGTTGGCCTGTGGACTGAAGGGTCATGGGTTTGATTCCTGGTCAAGGGCACATACCTGGGTTGCAGGTTCGATCATCCCCTGCCCTAGTCGGGGTGCATGCGGAGGCAACCAATCAATGTGTCTGTGTCACATCGATGTTTCTCTCTGCCTGCCCCACTTCCACTCTCTCTGAAAATCAATGAAAAAAGTATCAGATGAGTATTAATAAAAAAAAAAAAAACACAAGTGGCTGTGGTCTTCACAGAGGAGGAGCTGGGGCTGGCTGGACTCTGCCCAGAGGAAGCTGTGCAGAGACGTTATGCTGGAGAACTTCAGGAACCTGGTCTCAGTGGGGCATCAATCATGCAAACAAGACATGGTCCACTTAGTAAGGGGACATATCCCAGGCAGAAGGAACAGAGAGGCATGAGAGAATGGGAGAGGGAGCAAAGAAAGATAAAAACTCCAGAAAGAAACTCAAGAATAGTTTTATATGTCTTAATAAGGAACTGTTGGATTTTATCCCTGGATTAGAGGGAAGCCACTGAAAGATGGACAGGAACATAATCAGATTTGCATTTCGGAAATATCCTTATGGCTGGTATGAAGAGAAAGGAATGGCAACCACTGTACTAATCCACAGGTTTGGATTTCAAGGGCTTGAACTAAGGCCACAGCAGAGGGTCTAAGCAGGAGAGGATGAACTTGAGATACACCAGGAGGGAAGACTCCACAGGCCTGGAAACCTGTTTGAATGTGCAGGGTAAGGAAATGGAGAGGGAGTCAGAAACAAAGTCCAGGCTCCTGGTAGGAGAACCTGGGTGGCTGAGATGCCATTTCTCTGAGACTAGTGACTTAGAGGAGAGAAGTTGGGTCAGGAAGAGAGAAACCATTCTCACCAGATCTTTCTGTGGTGCTATGGGCTTCAAAATTTAAATTAGTACCTGAAATTTGAACTAACATTCTTTAAATCCATATGATTAAGATAGAAGAGTCTGAATGGGTCAAATCTAAGTAATTCCTTATTAAACTGTAAAGAGCACAGGATTCAAAGGTAACCTAATTGCTACCATGGATGCATGTATGTGTCAGGAGAATATATAGGTATGTATTTGTAATTTACAGAGACTATCTCTGGGTCTTATAATTGGTTACTCTGGGAGACACAATGAGTGGCTAGGGCAGGGATGGAACTTTGCAAATTATGTACTGTTAACAATAAATACATCTAATCAAATCAAACAAAAAAGTAACTTAAATAAAACAGCCAATACCTAGATATGAAAAGGCAGTTATACTTAAAAAAGCAAACATTTACTAAGAATAACTTAATTATGCCTGGCACTGAAGCCATGGACTGGTCTTACCAGGAGTAAAGGCACTGACTGCATTCCTCTCCCCAGGCTCCCAACTCGCCAGGTCCCAGGCTGGAAGCTCTTAGCTGGGCTTACCTGGGGTGACCAGGTCCTTGGCTGGAAAGGGAAGCACAGCGTGCCCTTGGTTCCCATTCCCAGGCTGGGATGAAATGTTTCTTTTCTAATTAGCTTTTCTTTCTCTACTTCCAAATGAATCCACACCAAGAGCCCCCTTCTGCCTGAGCAAACATGAGAGCACCCTGGCAACTGCAATGACAACAGAGGTCTGGTAGCTGGGGTCATTTGTAGGGAAGTGGGGAGAGGGAAAATGGCAGCAGAAAACACTTTCCAATGTTGTTCCAAAGCAAAAGGAAAACCAAACCAGCCTTTTCTCCTTTTAGAATCAGACAGACATGACGAGGGTGGTAGAGACAAATCACCCTCCTTGCCCAAATAACAGCAAGGGATGGAGGGCAAGAGGAGCCACAGGAAACTGGTGCTCTTCGGAGGAAAAAATCATTCCTTGGTCCCCCCAAAATGGGAGCACACAACCTATACTAGTGCACATCTTTATTTTCATACTGCTTGTAATTTAATTAGAATGTGAGCTCTTGAACAGAGGGACTGCGTCTCCCTATCTCAGTATCCTTGGTACATAGTAGGTGCTCAGGAGAATGGTGGCTGGACAAACACACTCTTGGAGAGTAAATCTGACCTTGTTTGTACAGAGGAGAAAACTAAGGCCCAAGGAGGTACAGGCAGAGAGAAAGGTATTCAGTAAACCCCTGCAGAATGAAAGCTTGGTAGATGGGTGGGCCTAGGACCAGAATGCGGGTCTCTAGTCATTCCTCACAAGCCCTGCTGGGACTGGGGAAGAATGGAAGAGCAGGAGCAGTAAGCTCTATTAGTAAGGAGGAGAAAAGTGTAGGCAGCAACTGTTTTCTTAAGGAGCAACCCTCTCAGACCCCAAACCTCCAGAAACAGACCCTGCCTCCCTGGCCATAGGGTGGAGTAGGTTTGTGATCTAAGCTGGGCCAAAGAACTGCTTCCTCCTGGATTATGGTGATTGATCTAGTCATAAACACATGACCCAAGCAGCCAATCAGATTCCTTCTCTAGTATTTTTCTAACAATGCTAGAAGAGAAATGGGGGTAAAGGGAAATACAGACTTCCTCCATGCCAGGATCCACAGCTATAAGTCAGAGCAGCCTGCAGTCACGGCCCAGACTCACGGAGAAGTCAATAAGAGTGAGTTAACATGCAGAAAGACCAGCTCCACCCTGCCCTTCCTCACAGTCATGTGAGTCAGTAAACCCCCCTTCTGCAGAGTAAGCCGGTATGAGCTGGCATTCTGTCTCCTGCAGAACCACTGGCCATGCAAGGAATGAGGCAGAACAAAAAAGAGAAGGGGAGACAAGCTGGAGCAGGGATCCTCAACTGGGGGATCTGTGGACCCCTACCACAACATGCAAAATTTCAACATGTAGTTTTCTGAGGACACGGCACTTAATAGATTTGCAAAAGAGAATGATCCTACAAAGACTTAAAAATGAGGGAGCTAGAGAAAAAGGAGATATTCCAAAAGCCAGGGCCTCCTAATGAGGATCTCTCATGAGGCCTTGATTGGTCCACCAAGTTTTGTAGGTCTACTTCCTCAGTAATTCCATCTCCCAATCCTCCTGCCTCAACTTCCTTTATACCTTTCCCACTGCAACAGCCTTTGCACAAATAACAGAATTGATGTTTTCTTCTAGCTACTCTGCCCTTGGCAACTTCTGTGCTGGGTTTTTATCCTAAGTTCTGAGTAGAGTAACCATACATCCTGGTTTTCCTGGGATAGTCCCAGTTGGTATCTGCTATACCAAAATTATTAATGGCACACCCTTTCATTCTCGTAAATGTCCTGATTTGGATGATATAAAGTCACCCTACCACCCAGGAATCATGAGAACCTCCCTCTTCCCTTTTCTTTCTAGCCACAAATTCTGTCCTACAGTGAGGAGATTCATAGAGTGAAGGTTCTGGGGATCTCAGGGAAAAAAGATTTCTAGAGGACATGGTCACATTTTGGCTCTATGAGCAGCACCATGGTGGTCAGCAAGAACAAGTGCCTTACAAAAGGGGGCAGAGGGAGCCAAGAAGAAAGCGGTTGACCCATTTTCTAAGAAAGATTGGTGTGATATGAAAGCATCAACTATGTTCAATACCAGAAATACTGGAAAAACACTAGTCATGAGAACTCAACGAAGCAAAATTCCATCTGATGGTTTCAAGGGTCATGTTTTTGTTTTTTTGTTAATCCTCACCTGAGGATATTTTTTCCATTGATTTTTAGAGAGAGTGGAAGGGAGAAGGGAGGAGAGAGAAACATTGACGTGCTTCCCACACTAGCACTCACCCCGACTGGGGCGAGGCATCGAATCTGCAACCCGGGTACGTGCCCTTGACTGGGAATCAAATCCAAGACTCTCCGGTGCACAGGCTGATACTCTAACCACACCAGCCAGGGGTCAAGGGTCATGTTTCTGAAGTGAGCCTAGCTGATCTGCAGAATGATGCTTTATTTCGAAAATTCAAGCTAACTACTAAAGATGTTCAGGGCAAAAACTGCCTAATTTCTATGGCATGGATCTTACCTGTGGCAAAATGTGTCCCATGGTTTAAAAAAAAAAAAAAAAAAGGGCAGACCATGATTGAAGCTCAAGTTGATGTCAAGACTACCAATGTTATTTGCTTTGTCTATTCTGTGCTGGTTTTACTAAAAAACACAATCCCATTCGGAAAACCACTTATACTCCTCGGCATTCAACAAGTCTGCCAAATCTAGAAGATGATGGAAATCATGACCCAAGAGTTGCAGATAAATGACTTGGGAAAAGTGGTTAATAAATTTATTCCAGATAGCATTGGAAAAGGCATAGAAAAGGCTTGTCAATCTATTTATCCACTCCATGATGTCTTTGCTAGAAAAAGCAAAATGTGGAAGCAGCTGAAGTTTGAACTGGGAAAATTCATGGAATTCCATGGTGAAGGCAGCAGTTCTGGAAAAGCTATTGGATATGAGATTGGTGCTAAAATTGAACACACTGGTGGATATAAGCTCCCCAGTCCAAGAATCTGTGTAGAATTCAGACTTTTAATAGTGACAAATAAAACCTATTTGTGATGTTTAAAAAAAAAGTACCCTGCCAATCTACCTAGGTAAGAGGGACAAGGCAGGAGTTTGGCTGAAGTCCTGGTGTCTCTGTCTCTGTCTCTCTCTCTCACACACACACACACTTTCCCATCTTTGGGAGAATCTGCCTATTTCTACACTTACCCTCCCTGGCTGAGGAGCCAGGTAGTTAACAATTCCCACCTCCTCTCCCATAGCCTTTGCCACCCCTCCCAATTATGGGGACCCAAATCAAGGCTGGAACCTGGAAGGCAGCTTCAGCCTCTCCCTTATTAGGGGCTGGAAAAGCCTCTCTTCCCACAGATCACCAGCCTAAGCTGCAGCTCCCAGATCTTCAGCATACCAAGGGAAGGCCGGTCCAACAGCTGGCAATGAAGACTCAAGGGCAAGAGGACTATGTCCAAGGTAGGGCCTTGCGTGGAACCAGTGAGGTATGTGTTCTTGGGGGCAAGGGGCTGTGCTAGGTCCTTGTTCACAAGGTTGTGGGCTAGGTATGTGAGCTGGGGAAGGAAGGGGGAAGAGAGAATGTATGTGGATTCAGGTGGAGTTGTCTCTTCCGGTCCCTTCTCTACTTGTCACCAGTGGTTCTTCTAAACATAGACCTTAGGCCCTGGTCAGGTGTCTCAGTTGGATGGAGCATCATCCTGTACACCAAAAGGTTGTGGGTTCAATTTCCAGTCGGGGTGTGTACAGGAGGCAACCAATCAGTGTTTCTCTCTCTCATGGATGTTGTTCTCTCTTTCTCTCTCTCTAAAAATCAATAAAAACATATCTTCAGCCCAGCCAGTGTGGCTCAGTGGTTCATTGTGTCGACCTATAAACCAGGAAGTCATGGCTTGATCTCCAGCAGGGGGCGTGCAGAAGGCAGCCAATCAATGACTCTCATCATTGATGTTTCTATCTCTCTCTCCCTCTCTCTGAAATCAATATAAACATAAAAAAAAAAAAAAAGAGTTTCTGAGCTTAAAAAAAAAAGTCCTCAGGTGAGGATTAAATAAATAAATAAATGGAGTGGAAAAATAAGGAACTGAACACTTTGCGGGGGGGGTAATAAACACAAGCCTTAACGTTCCTCTCCCCTGCCTAGAAAATCCTGCACTGGTTTTCATTCGCTAAGCTTCCTCAGGCTTCCAGTTCTCCTGGAATGCCCTTCTCTCTCCTCACCTGTGTAGCTCTCACTGGTCTTGCAGGGCTGTCCAGGCAGCAGCTTCTCAATCACCCTACTCCCCCAGGTTAGGCTAAAACCCTCTCCTGCATGCTCCTGCACCACATGCTGTACTGTTACTGACAATGCAGTGAGCTTCCTGGGGACACTTCCTGGCATCGATAAGGTGTGCAAGCCCACATTTGAATGAATGAGGAAGCAAAGCCTACAGTCTGGTCAATCACTCTGCCTCAGCCAGTGGTTTTCAAGGATCCTTGGGCTTAAGAAAAATGTTTTAGAGGTTCTTCAAATAACCAAGCATTTTCTACCAAGGCACAACCAGCCATCATTGCTTCTCCACATAGGAGTTTATTTAATGGAGTTTAATGGCCACCTCTGGCCATTAAAACTATCTCCATGGACTAAAACCCCCAACAGCAGCCTGAGATCCTCATAACTTTGGGAGAAAGCTCTAATGGGATTTTTATCCTTGCCAGTCCTCACTCTGTTTATGAAATCATAAGACCCCACTGGTCTACTTCCCAGGGTCATGAGAGAAGAAATAAGGAATCTGTTCCTGGCTCCATCCTCCTGGGAATATGACAAAAAAAGTGATGACAGTTCTCTAGTTCTGTTCTTTGAAAAGCTTTTGAGAAGATATGCTAATAATGGCTGGGAAGATTCCTTCCTTACACACACACCCCCCATACCTTTTATTATTTTGTGATTTAGACAAAATCTCATTGCAGTTAATTTCCTGGGACTAGCCAAATTGTACTGCTGGGATGAAATTCATTTCTATATACTGCTTGAAACAACTGGGTCACAGTCAGATAATCCTGAGGCACCATAAGGTGGGAGTCAGGCAGACTTGAGTCCATATCCTGGCTGTATCATTTACAATCTGAGCAATCTTGGGTGACCCTTGAGCTTTAATTTCCTCATTTATAAAATGGTAATAAGACAGTAAAATAATCCTAGCCAGAACCACAAAGTCTATCACCTAAGAAGGGTTCAGGAAAACATTAACTAAGTCAGAATCTTTTTTGGAGGGGGGGGACGACGACTTGGGAAAGTCACTTAACCTCTCTGGGCCTCACTGTCCATGTGTGTGAAATAAAGATAATAATACCTGTATCTCACTGGACCATTGTGAGGAGCAAAGCAGCATGTGCAAGGCACTTATGTAGCACAATACCTGATAGTAGATACTCAATAAATCTTCATTCTTTTCCCCTTCAATATGGCAAGAGAACTGAGGCTTAAAAGCTAAGTAACTTCCCCAAGACTGCAGCTAGTAATTGATGAAGCCTAAATATAAATCCAGTTTGTCTGACTCTAGAGTTATTATTATTATTATTATCCCTATTTTACAAATGAGAACATAGACTCAGAGAAATCAAATAACTAATCTTAATGGCAGACATCAAATTTAAGCACCCTTCTGCTCAACAATTAATCTTGGTAGAAAAAAATCCGAAGTGTAAAAACGGATTGGGCACAACAACATGAATGTACTTAAGTATACATCCACAAAACTACACTTTAAAATGGTTGAAATAGTAAATTTTATGTTATATATACTTTAATACAGAGACAAAACAACCAGACCAACTCGTGAGTTTGCTATCTGGTCTCCCCCCTGAGCAATGCAGCTTATAACCATGTCTGTGGGAATAATAAAACCGGAGGACTAACTCCAATCTGCGCAGAATAACCAGAAACTAAAATACTGGGGGGGGGGGGGTATTCCTTTGAAGGTGCAGGGTTATAATCTGATTGCTGATTGTTTGGAAAAGAAAGAAGCAATGTAAGCAAGCAGGCTCCCTACCAAGGTCTCAGGACCCCCATGCAGTCAGTTAACAAACAAAAGGTGAGGACAAATGCTGAAAAATTCTCCAGCCAATTAAAATCCCTTATCCTGGCTTCGGTAGCTCCCTTACTGTAGGGCTCTGAGGGCCCTCCACACAGATAATTGACAGACAGCCTCAGAGTCTTCTCTGTCTCCTCACTCTCACCTCCCTGGCTCCTTCAGCACTTTGGTTTTTCTGGCTCTAAATGCTGAGGGGAAACCATCCAATGCTCCTGCCATTTCACTCACCCTCTGCTTTCTGCTTCACCACCACCCTCTCCCAGCCAAGCTTCCTTCCAACTCCCACTGAGCACTCCTCCAAACCATCTCTGTAACCCACCAGACATGAGACCCAGTTCTGGTTCCAGCTCTCTGGTCAAATCTGTAAAATGGAGGCGAGGAATGGACCCAGATGAAACAAGGCTCATGTTTCCAAGACAATGTGACTCATCAGAACCTGAATAAGGTCAGCTAGGCTGAGCCACCCATCCTTCTTTCTCTCTTATTTACTGTCTACACATGTACAAGATATAGCTCTGTAATGTTCGGATGTCCTAGTGTGTCTTCATGCTGACTGTCCCAGGAGCTGGTCTTTACGACTTTAGAGACTATTTCTTTAAAGAAAGGCATCACTGCATCTACTTTGGACATGGCCTTTTCTTTCCTACCAACCACAGAGCCACACACCTTTATTAGCAACTAAAACAAAACCAAACAAAAATTTCTTTCTCATACATGAAAAAGATCAGGAAAGTCCTTCTTGGGTCTGTTTTCACTTAAGATACAGAAAATTATGTTTTTACACTACTGGATCAAAGGGGGCAGAAAATTTCAGGCCAAAAGTAACACAGTAGACTGACTTGTGGTCTTATGTGTCTTATGAGTCTTAAACCCAAGACAGGAAGAAGTCAGCTCCTAAGAGCTTGGGGGCCAAAGAGGTGGAAGAAAGTGCCTCTTGTGTTTGCTTTCCTCCATATTGCCTGTGTTCTCTCCTGCTTCCCAAAAGAGAAGGCAAGACTGAGCAAATACTACAGATGTGGGTTGTGAGCTGGGTTTGTACCTCTCCAAGTGTCCATGGTCTGAGAATGCAAAGAACTGGCTAAGAGGTTGAAAATCCATATTCTGGCCCCTTTCTTGTATTTATAGACAGTAAAAGGACTGGGGAAAATTCTGTGTTTTCATAAATATAAACACCCTCCCTCCTCCAAGCTGCCTCTCACAGCCTTTCTCCCTTGGACGCTAGTCATAATCCCTTGTGGGTTGTGAGACTGAGACAGAGGCCAACAATTACCAGTTTCTGTACTCCCAGTAATACCTAGCACAGAGCCCTGCACTGCTAAGTGTTTGGGAAACATGTAGAATGAGTAACAGAAGGATAATATAATAGCCTCTGAGATTCTTAAAGGGGCCACAGTAAACAAAATTGCTCTCTCTCAAGTCCTAAGCAACTCTAAAAATCATCAAGACTGCAAGAGTGCTAAAAAGATCTATATCTTAATCTGGGTGGTAGTTACACAGGTATATACATTTGTAAAAATTCACCAAGCTGTAGCTATGGCCTGTGTGGCTTGGTTGGGCATCATCCGGTGCACTGAAAGGTTGCTGGCTTGATTCCTGGTATGGGCTTAATCCCTGGTAGGGATGTGCAGGAGGCAGCCAATTGATATTCCACTCTCACATCGATGTTTCTCTCCTTCTCCCTCTTCCTCTCTAAAAGTCAATTTAAAAAATATTTTTTAAAAAAAATTCACTGAGCTGTACACTTAAGACTTGTCTGCCTTACTATAAATAACTTATACCTCAATAAGAAATAAAAGCAGCAGCACAAAAAATTGTTATTTATATACCAGCTCTTTCCTAGGTCTCTTTATAGACATCCTAATCCTCCCTATAAATCCTCCCTAATTTCTCCTATAAAAGGGGAAAAAGTGGGAATTATTCTGAACCCTTGTATGGGAGGCCCTGGAGCACAAGAAAAGACAGTCTGGTTACACAGAGCCTCAGGATTGTAGCAACAACAAGACCCTGGAGTTTATGATCTTCCACCCAGGCTGTGTCAGTCCGCCAAACCACCAACAGCCAGTTATAACTCAAAAGAAAACCACCCCCTAAAATAGAAACTATTTGCTCCATCCCTCCTGTCAGCTAGCTTTTTGCAAGGCAACTTTAACTTTATTTTCAAAACTATTCTGGCAGGACTAGGAACATGCCATCACAGTGTCGACTGAGAAGCAGAACTCACTGGAATGAGGAGGGAGAAACCATGGGTCTAGTCCCAGGTCCACCTTCTTCATGAGCTATGTCATTTTTTTTAAAAACTTTTTTTAGTCCAGTCGGGTGTGGCTCAGCAGTTGAGCATCAACCTAGGATCCAGGAGATCAAGGTTCAATTCCTGGTCAGGGCACATGCCCGGGTTGTGGGCTCAATTCCCAGTCAGGGGCATGCAGGAGGGAGCCAATCAACGACGACTCTCTCATCACTGATGTTTCAACTCTCTCCCTCTACCTTCCTCTCTCTGAAATCAATAAAGATATATTTTTTTTTTTTAAATTTAATCCTCACCCGAGGATATGTTTTGTTGATTTTAGAGAGGAAGGGGGAGAGAGAAACATCAATGTGAGAGAGAAACATAGATCAGTTGCCTCCTGTACACGCTCTGACAGGGGAATCAAACCCATGACCTAGGTATGTGCCCTGACTGGGAATTGAACCCACAACCTTTTGGTACATGGGGCAATGCTCCAACCAACCAAGCGACCTAGCCAAGGCTGGGACTTGAGGTTTTAAAGACCTTAATTTAGAGCCAGGTGGGCAAATGTCTTCCATATTCCTAAAATGCTTAGCTGCTAATGGTGGTACCAGGATTTACACTAAGCACAAGAGGCCTTCTCGGAGAAGCCTGCTGCTCTCCCCAAGATTTCCAACATCATCTTCAATCACCATTCTAAAGAGAGGATTTAATTTAAATGACTCAAGTCAGACCAGCCCTTAGCAGTTTCCCTCACATAGACAAATCACCTTTGTCCTGTGGCCCAAAGGTAGGTTGGTGAGAAAGTCAAGTCCTGCCACATGGAAGCACTCCCAGTATGCTTAATTGGTCACTACTGAGTTTCTGTCCAGCAGAGCTTGAGCATGCTCAGCCCCAGCAGAAATCTGTGACTCTGATTTGCCAAAAGTCTGGCAGTCAAGTCAGAGGCAGGCTACTGATCGAAACAAGGCTCAGATGCCAGGGCAGATCCCCTCCAGCATCTGTGTTGCTTGCCTGGACAAAGGCTTAGGGGAGCAGCTAAAAACCGCTATTCAGCTCTGGTCTCTAAACCAGGGAATCAAAATGGAAAATGTCCAGCACCATCTACAAAATAGTCTGTGGCTGCTCTCAGCTTTTACAAAGAACAGGAATGTACCCAAACTGTTAACAGACAAAATGAATGCCAAGCTGCTCCATCTTTTTATGCAGCAAAACTGCTTGGAATACCACCACTACTCTTCACCCATACTGCATAATCCCCTCACCTCTCTCTGGAGGGTTACTATACAGTGGACACTTGTTGACTCAGAGAATGTTAGAGCAGAACCAATCTTAGCATTCATTTAATCCATCGTTCTCATTTTACTGTCAAGAAAACAAGGGCCCAGAGTTGGGAATATACCTGCCCAAAGATACCAGTTGACAGAGTCAGAACTAGAACTCTGCCTGACCATCCTGGGTGATGGAAGGAGCACCCAGAGAATAGGAAAGCTATCAGGAAACTGGGAGGTCAGGAAAGGGGGGTAGGGTTCATTTTCAGATTTTTCTGATTAAGATAGCAGATAGTCTAGGCTGAACTTTATGTATGGCCTCAGAAACTCAGGTCCTTGTCATCAGCCAAGGGAAGCAACTAGCTCTCTCTCTTGGATCAAAGATAAACATGAAGCGAAGATTACATAACCTCAAAGATCACAATTAATTGAGTGAGCCGGCCAGGCACTGGGAGTGAAACACACAATATGAGGCAGCCAAGGACCTGATTAATAAATGAGGTTGGGTCAAGCTAATTTAAATAGGGAAGATGTGCCTGCTTACCTTCAGCATAGACCGAGATACTCTCTAGTAGAGAAAAGCTGCTGTCCCTTCCCAGCTGCCCAGGATGTGCTGGGCTTCGGGCTTCAGATAAAGCAGAAAGGGAATCTGGAAGAAGTAACTAGAGAAAGGGTGGTGTCCCCATGGGTCCTCCCTTATAAGGGAATAGCCCCTCTACCCACCTAATTCTCTCAAGCAGTAATGGGTAGAAAGCCTACAAATGGGAAACTTCACCAGGGTGCTGCAGGAAGATGGCTGCTGGTTCCCAGCAAACTGCTCTCTAGAGACAGAAAGTGTCCATTCAGTATGTGCCTCACTAAATTCAACCTAATATAGATTCCTCAGCTTGGAATCCTGGGCCTCCTCAGAGAAGCCACAGCCTACCTTTTCAACTCTCACTACATTTGAGCCACCACTACTCCTCACCCATATTCCATAATCCCCCCCACCTCTCTCACACACACAGCATATGCTAATCTTGGCTCCTATAATCCCCCTGCCTGGAATGGCCCACCCTTCCTCTGTCCCAAATCCTGCTCATCTGTGTCCCATCATCTATGTGCCATATAGTCCCTTCACATGGAGTCTTTCACAGTGGACACTCAAAATGTTGGCTGAATTGGGTGGAACTTAATCTAACAACCTTTTTCCTTTCCCACCATCATCTGACAGAAACAAACAGCCCTATTCTGGAATGCCAACCAGAGTCTCAACTCTGAACCTGGGAGCAGCTGGCTCTTTCAGGGACAACTTGTGTGGCCTGGCCTCTCTGCCTCTTACCTCTGAAATAACAGTAATAGTACTTGTCAGAGATGCTGAGTGCTTTGAGATGAGAGACTCTAGGAACACTGATTCTCAAGTTCAAGGCCATTATTTTAAACTCCCCTTAGACCCATGCACCATTTACCAACTAATGCTAGGAACGTAAAGCTTGTTTCCAGCCAAATGCTTCTTCTTTTATCACAAACACCCTAGTGTACAGCTGTTGAGAGAGCTACACTGAGGACTATGGGTAACCTGTTGGCTTTTTATTTCCACAGTGTATGGAGATTTCGAGTGTGGAGGTAGTTTATGGTTTCAAGAAAAGCTGAGTTTCAGGCTTGCTATTCTCTAAAATCTCATGGTATAATGCATCAATTCATCACCAACTTACAAGCTGTGAGCCCATTGGGTTCAGAGTTGTCATCCACTGCTCTGTGTATATGGGGACCCAGCACACTGCCTGCGCACCACACAAAATAAAGAAAACAACTACCATGTGGCCTCTTATTACCATTCATGTCAGACACAGTCCTAGGATAGAGACACAAATAGTGGGCATTCAATAAATATTAGTTGAAAGGAATTATTTATCTTCTCAATTAATGGGTACTAAAAATACAACTATTACCACATGGCCATCCCTGATATTTTTTGGAATTAGAAAAGGGTCCTTCAACCTGAAAAGACTGAGTACCTCTAGGTTGATTAAAGAGTCCTGGTTGGGAGGGATTCTGGTCTGGGTCTGAGTCCTAGACAGACTCTCAGAAAGTAGAGCCAGAAGGCCCTGAGCTGTCTCTAGATCTTGGTCTGCTCAGCAGAACAATAAAAAGGTAGGATTAAAAGTACTCTCCTGGGTCATCCCAGCTCTGCTCTTTAAGACCCTTCACCCTTAGGCTAGCCTCTGAAGCTCTAGAGCTGCACCTGTGGGTCTTCACCAGCCCTAGAACAGCGGTTCTCAACCCTAGGAGCTCTTGTCCCCCAGGGGACAATAAGCAGTTTTTGGAGACATTTTTGGTTGTCAAAACTGGAGAGGAGGAGGCCCAGCCAGCGTTTGCTCAGTTGTTGAGCGCCAACCTATGATTCAGGAAATCGCGGTTTGATTCCTGGTCAGGGCACATGCCCAGGTTGTGGGCTCCATCCCCACTGGGGGGTGTGCAGGAGGCAGCCTATCAACAACTCTCTCATCATTGATGTTTCTATCTCTCTCCCTTCCTCTCTCTGAAGTCAACAAAGATATATTAAAAACAAAAACTGGAGAGGAGGTGCTATGGACATCTAGTGAGTCTAGGCCAAGGATGCTGCTAAACATCCTGCAATACAAGGAACAGCCCCCCACAACAAAGAATTATCCAGTCTAAAATGTCAATAATGCCAAGGTGGAGAAACACTGCTTTAGAGGCCATTGAGAAAACTAGCTTATTGTGGTAAAGAAATGGAAACCAGCCTGGGAAATACATAGTGCTAATGTTGTAGCAGACTGTAAATGATACAGTGAAAAAGGTTTTCAAGCCATTCTGGACACATATGAACAGTCTCCACTTGGTCTTCTCTCTGGCACTAGTCCCACCGTGTATAAGATGAGCCATTCACTCTAAGGGCCCCCAATCTTGTCCACTTTGACCTGACCCACAACCATTATTGACACATAGCCTTGCTGAAGCTGGCAAGGGAATATGAGATTGCACATTAATAAGAGGTAGGCAGTACAGTACAGGAAAGCACTAGAATTGGAGCCTAATGAAGGGTTCTAGCTTTGAAAGTCCCTAAGAAAACCACTTAATTGCTTTGAGCCTTAGTTTCCTCCCCTGCAAAATGGGATTAAAAATCACACCCTGTCCTATCTACCTTATAAAGCGTCCCAAGTTTCAAAATAAGGTCATGTATGTGAAAGTGCTTTAGAAGCCATAAAACCCTGTACAAATGTGAAGTATTTTCCCTGAAGAATAACAGGTGTTCACATTGTGGAGGGAATGTTATAAAAATTAATTTCCAATGACAGGATTTTGTCCATTGATAAGTTATAAGCACTAAAGGCTACAGAGTCCTGGCCTTATGAGAACATCAAAGATACCAGAACCCATTGTGATGCAGCCCACCTCAGGGTGCCCAAGGCTTCTGGGTCAGCACTGTGACTCATGTAATCTGAACCTCAGCTTTCTCATCTCTAATGGGTGGGGGTGAGGTGTAATACCACTTAATGCATGCAACTGTAGAAATAAATCAAAAGTGATCAAGTTTGTAAAGTGCCTGGCATTTCCCGAAGATGGGGGAATGTTTTCATTTTCTGAAGATTTTTCTCCCCTCAAAAAATTTACTTTGAAATATAACTTTTTTAGAATGAAGAAATAACAAGAAAATGTGTTTCTACGCTACCATCTGTCCTTTATACCTCCAAAATTACCTCTAAAATCTAAGCATGAGAAGAGCTGTCTACAGCCACCAGCCCTACAGCCCTGTCTGCTAAGAGCAAAAGCTGAATGCCAGGCTGATACTAGTTCTTTCCTTGGACATGGTCACAGAAGACTATCAGAGCCCATTACAACTCAACAACCAAATCTACTCCAGACTTGCTAAGAACCTGCAACCATTTACTGCCCAGATTCTAAAGCGAGAAAATGCTCTGGAGAGGGGAAAGCAAATGACCCACCTGAAGGAGAATTAAGAAATTAGAAATCATTTGAGATTTAAATGTCACCCTTGTCAGTCAACATTTCCAAGTCTAATGAATTCTGGGAACACTGAGTTGATCAAAATCTTCACCCTAATGGGGATTCTTTCAGGTGGCCTCCTCTAAGTAACAACCCCTCTCTTCAAACCTCTCCAGAGAACAGCAGCCAGGCTACACACATGTACAAGTCTTATTTTTGCTTTTACAACTATCAGGTATTATAGAGATTACAAACAAGAAACTTACAATTCTTGCATATGCAGATAGTAAAGAATCCACTTCTCCTGTTTATTAGTCCCTACTTCTTTTGAAGGAAGTAGAGAAGCAAATTTGTAATAATTATCAGAATAAGCTGTCCTCTAAACTTAGTATTCTAAAGCTAATTGTTTTATGACTAACCCCAGCCAAATATTTATCCATTCTTATGTCCCCCCCGAAAGGGCTTCCTATTCAAATAAAATGCTTTTTAAAAGTAATGTACATGCCCAGGCTGCAGATTCGGTCCTTGGACATGGTGCATATGGGAGGCAATTAATTGAAGTTTCTCTCCCACGATGATGTTTCTCTCTCTCTCTACCCCCTTGCTCTCTAAAAAAAAAAAATCAATGAAAACGTACTTTAAATAAATAAACAAAAAAATAAAAGCACAGCATGTATTGCCATGTTCCTGGTTTTTCTTTCTCAAAATCTTTCCTATTAACTCAGTCTCAAGCACTCATACATTTTGAGCTCCCTTCTGTTTGAATATTCTAGAACTCTCCAAAATGACTATTTACTAAAACACAGATTCAAGCAATACACACATACACACACTCCACTGTATATCCTATACTCTGAACTCTTAATATGCTTCTAGAACAGATCACACGGTATCCTGATTACATCTGTTTACCGGTCTGTCACTCTAGATTGTGAGCATCTCAGAGGCAATGACCTGTCTTCATCTGCATTTACCAAGTAAACTAGCACAGTATATGGCACACAGCTCAAGTTAACATATACTTATCAATCAACTTATGAATGAAGCAAGTTTCTAGCTACCTACTTTAAAAATGGACCATCTGGCCCTAGCCAGTTTGGCTCAGTGGTTAGAACATCGGCCTGTGGACTGAAGGGTCCCAGGTTCAATTCTGGCCAAGGGCACGTACCTAGGTTGCATGCTCGATCCCTGGCCCGTCGGGGTGCATGTGGGAGGCAACCAATTGATGCGTCTCTCCCACGTCGATGTTTCTCTCTCTCTCCCTTCTACTCTCTCTGAAATGAAATGCAAATGTCTATACAGCACTAATACCCCCCAAAATTAGGGATCTCAACATCAGAGGCCCTAAACAGTGCACAATATCTAAATCTGTTTCAAAATCCTAGCTTCCTTTTCTCAAATACACTACTTTTTACGAAACACAACTAGATGAAAGCAAATGTTCTTCTGCAACTTTCAGTTGTAACTCTAGATTTGAGGTGATGTCATATACCAACATGAGTGTTTACACCCAACCCGTACCCCACACCACCCCACAGCTGCCTACTCCTTTAAGGACTAATTGGAAGGATCACATTGTCACCCCCAACCCTAAACTGCTCCCTTCTTCAAATCTTTACCAAGCTCCATTTAGGGTGTTCCTGTGGGTGGTACTTACAGCCAATTTTGGACGCGAATTACTCCTGCCCTGGGTTTATCCCCCACCAAGAGTACAGGCCTCCTGAGAGCAGGACTGTAAGGCAGGGCCTCACACTTGGGACTGATCTGGGTCTCCTAGCTCTGAGCAAACTCAACTGTCCTTGGTGTTCAACGGGAGGAAATTTCCTCAGCAGTCTGTGCCAAGCCCCCAGGCCAAGCACCCTTGATGCCCATTTTTTGTTTTTTTTGGTTTATTTTGTTTGTTTTGGGGGGAGGTGTTTCTCTGGTTCTTTTTAAGGCTGAAAAGAAGATAATGTTCTTTGCTGGATTTTAACCCAACTAGGAATCCCTGCTCAAAAATTCACTATCATCCCCAAATCCAAAAACAATGTCATCTTATAGAATCAAACAGGGCAAGTTTGATGACGGAATGTCCTTACTGCCCGCTCTCCCACCTGAGAAGCTACTTGTGTTAACTTTTTCCTCTGAGAGAGCCAGAGAACCACAGATCTGTTCACTGTAAGATCCACTGGGTAGGCTGTCTTTTTCACTGCCTGGAAATTCACATAGCATCTCAGATGGCTCCTAACACAGAACAGGCACTCAAGAGAACACCTGGCCCTCCTGATGTAGAAAACTGGTGGATCAGAACAGTAGCAATGTCATATAAACAGTAGCAATGTCATAGGAAACAACCACAAAGCTGCTGAACAAGGAAATCAGAACTCATTAAAAAAAAAAAACAAAAAACATTTCTGCCCAACAGGCATGGCTCAGCTGTTAAGCATCAACCTAGGATCCAGGAGACCGAGGTTCGATTCCTGGGCAGGGCGCATGCCCGGGTTTCGGGCTCGATCTCCAGCGGGGGGTGTGCAGGAGGCAGTCGATCAATGACTCTCTCATCGATGTTTCAACTCTCTCTCTCCCTCTCCCTTCCTCTCTCTGAAATCAATAAAAAAAATATTTTTAAAAAATCATTTCTGATAGAAAAATATGTAATTTTTAAAAAAGCATTGCCTAGCCCCCCCCCCCCCCCCCCGCTGACACGTCAGGGATGTTAATTCCTCTTCCCCTATGGTTCTTACGGCACTCTACACAAGGCTCACTGGGTGGAAATTCTTTCCTTAGTAACTGGTACACCCCACCAGGCAATGGTACTCCCTGAGGATGGGAATTTTCTCTAACTTATTATTGGGGTTGCCAGTGCATGATAACCAGTGGGTCCTCATGACAGAACGCTTGACTGAATGTCAGTTATCCCAATGACTGTCATCTTTCATGAAAAAGGTTGTTACCCAATCAGCAGGACATGTGCTTCAAGTTATTTTTCAAGAGGGAGAAGATGAACTTCTACTAAAACCATCCTTGTTCTGAGGTCACATCAGATTTGGAGGTAACTGAAGGTATTTGGAAATAGGGTGAGCTGGACTAGAGTTCAATCTTTGAGTAACAAAAAGAGTGAGCAAACTGATCAGGGAAACATCATCTTGAGTGCCCAGGAATAAATACTGGTCTGGACATGTGAAAAATGCCCAACATTCTCATTTAATCCCCACAATAATGACAGAGAGGTGTCTCTCAAACTTTAATGTGTATACAAACAACCGGGGATCTCATAAAAATGTAGCTTCTGCTTCAGGTCTGGGGGGGGCCTGACAGTCTGCATTTCTAACAATTTCCCAAATGTTCCCACAGACCACAAAGTTGTATAGTATCCTGGTTTTGCAGCCAAAGAAGCTGATACCCAGAAATATGAGATTTGCCCCAGCTCATAAAACTAGTAAGTGGCAGAGGTGACATGTAAACTCAGGTCTTCTGATCCCAAGCCCAACACCTTTTCTACCATACCATACCACTAACCTTTTGAGCTAAACAGCCACAACCACAGAGAAGTATGGTTTTCATGAATTCCTCAAATAAGCCTTCCAGCCAGCTTTGCCCTGCAAGGAAGAGGGAGGAGACAGAGCTAGAAATATCAGCTATGGGAGAACCAACCCAGCCAGATGTTCTTGTTAAGAACTTAAATCCCTCGGCTAAGACTCCTGAAGAAGAACCAAACAATCTTCAGGGGCTGCCAGATGCTCGTTCCTTTACCAACGAAAGGCCACAGTGAAGTATAACTGCTTTTCAAAAAAACCAAAAAAACTGATTAAGTGATATGGGAATTACAGCACACAGAACCAAATTAAATCCTAAACAAATGGCTAGTCTTGCATGTTCTGAGCTGTGCTGATCAGACCTTGGCTGGAATATTCAGAGTATTCGCTATGCCCACTACACACCTTAAGAACAACACTTATGAGAAGGAGAACGTCCAGGGGAGGGTAACAAGGAAAGAACAGAAACACCAGGCAACAGAACAGTCAATGTAAGAGAGAAGATCTGTCCTAGGGAAGTGCAGTCTTGAGAGATAAGCACCATCTTCCTTGATCTGTCCTGTCAAAGGAGTATTAGACGTGCTCTGAGGTCCCCAAAAGCAGAACGAGCAATCTCTTTTCCCAAAAGAAGAAACACAGTTCACTATGTCAGAGCTCAGAATTGCCCCCATGCTTCTAACTCCAGATCCCACCTTCTCTCCAACACCCCAAGCTGCTTCTATGGAGCTACCACCCCAATCTGTACAGGAGGTAGCACTACAGGAAGACAGATCTCAGTTCCAAATAAGGTGATTTTATACTCAAAGCTGTCCAAAGACAGACTATGCTGTAGTGTGGGCGGATAGAGCTAATATAAATCCTGTCAGTGGAGAGGTTCAATCAGAGATTAATTACTTGGCAGGAATACTGCAAAGGGAATTTGGGTACTGGATGGGTATCTTGGTGAGATGAACCTGCCAACCCTCAGAGATGAATTAATCTCTTCTTGCTCAGTGTTTTCCTCTAACACTTCATCTCTACACTTACCACAATTTTTGCCTTTTAGCAGTTACTTGTACAGGTGTGTGTTCCTCATTGAACTGTGAGCCCTTATAGGGAGAAGGTAGTGTCTCAGCGATCTTTACATCCCTTATTGTGCCTAAGACTATACCTGGGAAACCAAGGAAACATTTATGTCCCTCCTATGTGACAGGTACTTCACATATATCAGTATGTGATATATGTGACTTATTCCATATCCTCACAAGAACCCTAAGAATTGCTGTTATTCCTTTTATAGATGGGAAAACTGAGACTCAGAGTGAGTAAGTAAATGCCAAGGTACTGCTTGTGAGTGGTTAAGCTGGCATTCAAATTAAGAAATCTTTGCCTACACCATACAATATGCTGCCTCTGTCCTTTCAGAAGAAACTCAATAAACATCTGCTGACTTGAGACAAATACCTTAAAACAGGGTAGTACTATATCCCACTACATCTGTAGTTGTTTCCCTGTTATGATGCTTAAATTTTCCGTCTAAATATAGCCGTCCTCAAAATGATCAATATAAAGTTGTTTTTTAATATCCTCTCTCTCACTTTTTAAAACAGTGGCACAGCATAAAACAATCCTGGGCAAGAGGACTATGTTTTCATAAATCTTTCCTACCCAAAGTAACTCCTCAAGGCCCCAAGAGCTCCGCCCCTCCTCCCAGCTGGCCCTGGCTCCATTTAAGGGCTCTGGATGACTGTAAACAAAGCAGCTGGTAGCTTTCTGCCTCAGAAATGTACACTCACACACATCCTCACAGGCTTCATTCTTCATACTCAAACCTGACTCAGGACAACTCAAAAGTTCCCTGAACAAAAGAGTCCAGTTCAAAGGTCCTCACATTTAGCTAAACTTCCAAACAAAATCTATCTTGAATTTCAAATCACATTATAAATCCACTGGCAGGCACTTAAAAATATTTGATCTCACTGCCAAATGGGGCAAAAAAAGATTTTGTCATTTTAATCAAAGGCGCCAGCATGTTTGGACAGACAACACATAAGGCCTCTCTGATATTCCATCTGTCTTAAGTAGTAAACCAAACCCAATCTAGCCAACCATTTCTTCAAACAAGAAACTTAAGTGTCACCAAGGGAAATTCCCACTGCTCAATTCCCCAGGTGGGTTTCAGGTTTTCCATCCCTGAGCTTCTGGGAGAGGAGATCCTGTTGGCATATGTACCATTAAGATGCTGTGATTTTCAACCTGATACCTTGATTCCAGAGAACCAAAAAGCTACGTTCACTATAAATTCAACTTATTAAGATATCTTCCCACATATTAATGTTTTACAGCAACTTTATTAAACATGAGCGAGCCACCTGGCTCCAGCAATGAGCAGGGCTTAATGAAGACAAATTTCCCGTGAGCTCCTGGCCTCTCTGCATCGATCAGACATTTTCAGCTGAACCTAAATTAACCTGTAAATGAACTGATTTGCATCCATAAATCCAAAGAAATGTACCAGTATAGGGTGTTTGAGATACCCAGTCTCCATTTCCCAATCTCACACAATTCTCTTGTTAAATTAAATTATGATCCTTTTTACAAACTGTTTTCATCTTTATTAAAACAGGACGAAAGGAAAATCGGAACCACCTAGGGTAGATATTTCATAGCTAGTTACAATGCCTTAAGAAGAAACAAATCTCTGATATCTGATCATCCCTCTTAGGAAGGAAATCTATAGGACACTGTTTAGAAAAATACCAAAAAAAGACCTAAGTTTGAGTGATTTTGTCATTTCACTTAGACTGTAATCCTGCTTTCCATCTAGTTCTTAGTGAAAGAACATTTCCATTTTCATAATCAAACCAAAGAAGTCTGATCAACAATAACTTTATTACAAAAGTATACTTACTCAATATCCATAAAGTACCACACTCTTTCATAAATTATCTTAGCTAATCCTCGCCATAAAGTCATGTGAAATGAATATAATTTCCACTTTATGTAACAGGAAAGTGAGCCCTGGCCGGTTTGGCTCAGAGATTAGAACGTTGGCCCAGAGACTAAAGGGTCCTCAGTTCGATTCCAGCCAAGGGCACATACCTGGGTTGCAGGCTCGATCCCCAGCCCTGGTAGGGGCACGTGCGGGAGGGGAGGTAACCAATAGATGTATCTCTCTAACATCTTTCTTTTCTTTCTTCTCCTTCCTTCCTTCCTTCCTTCCTTCCTTCCTTCCTTCCTTCCTTCCTTCCTTCCTTCCTTCCTTCCTTCCTTCTTCTTTCTTTTCTTTCTTTCTTCTCTCTCTCTCTCTCTCCGCCCCTCCCTTCCATTCTCTCTGAAAAGCATAAATAAATAACAAAAGGAAAGTGATGATATAAGTCTCCTGGGTGGCAGGGAACAAACATGTCTCCCGTCTCTACATTCCTAGTACTGAGCTCCCAGCACTGAGTATGTGGCCTAGGACACAGTTTAAGAGCCTACCACATGCTTCGTGCTTAAGAACAAATGCTTGACTGTCTGGCTGGTGTAGTTCAATGGTTGAGTGTCAACCCATGAACCAAGAAGCCACCAGTTCCATTCTCAGTTAGGGCTCAATCCCCAGTGGGGAGACATGCAGGAGGCAGCCAATCGATGTTTCTCTCTCATCGATGTTTCTATCTCTCTATCCCTCTCTCTTCCTCTGTCTCTAAAGATGAATAAAAACAAACTTTTTTTTTTTTTTAAAGTAAATGCATGACTAAGGGAAAGGAAAAGAAATTTGGAAAAAATTTGCAATCCAAATTTTGCTCTAATCCTCTAACTGAAACCACTGCCTGGAACACACTTGCACATTGTAAATAATCTACTTGAGCTTCAGAGGTTTGTTTCAAAGGACAATTTATCATCTTTCCAACGTGTATGCCATAAAGATAGCATCCACATTTGGCTATACTCTCCACAGGGCAAGGCCTGGTCCTACTGCACCTTTTTTTCTCCCACTCAGCACCACACCTTGCACAGGTGGGTGTTTAATGAGCTGAGCAATGACAAAGGTCATAATGACACCTTTAGCCAACATGGGAGTACACGGAACACAAGATGCCCACAACCACCAGAAAAACTAGTCTCTGAGTCACTACGCTGTCTCTCCAGCCTCATTTTCCTCTCTCTACAATGGGAATAACAAGAGAACACACAAGATTGTTTTCATTCATTTAATACTACTAAGTATTAACCACATGCCAGGCACTGTGCCAGGTGCAGGACACACAGCCATGAATATGACTATCACATCGTTCCTCACGGAACTCAGTCTCAGTGGGTGCTGAGACTCATGTCAAAACGGACTTTTACAAACTTCAAAGAACTAGACCATTATGAAGTGTTGCTCCTCCTCTGTGTTTCCCATCTTGGTTAATGGTATCACCCTCCAACCACTGTCCAAGCTGTAAACTTGGGAACTGTCCTCAACTGCCTCTCCTTCATCCTGCCCCCAGTTCTAATCTACCACCAGGCCTCTTCCGATTCTCCTTCAGAAAAGTCTCTGACGTGTATTTCTTCTCATTTAAGTTTTCCATGCTTCTACACTAGGCACTTTGTTCCCTCCTGAATAATTACAAGTCTTATAATAATGATAACGGCAAGCATTTATTGATCACTTGCCATATGGCAGGCATTGTACTAAGCGCTTTGCATGTATAGCATAATTTAATCCAATAAGGTAGATACTAGTACTTTATTTATAGAGGAGGAACCTGAGGTGCAGAGTAACCTGCCCAAGGCACATACAGCTAGTAACAAAGCTACTGCTCAAATCCATATCTATGAGACTGTACCCTTATGCATAACTGGATCCCTACCTCCAGTCACTTTCCGGTTGGTCTACACTCCCTACTTTATGCTGTTGCTGGAGTGTTCTTTCAAAAATCCAAGCTGATCTGTCTCTTCAAGACAGCCAATGGCTCCTCACCATCTCCAGGTCAAGGTCTGAAGGCTACAGGCACTCCCGTATTATCTACTTGTCCTGCTACTCTCACAGCTCCCCAAATTCTTTGCTGACCCAGCTCACATCTCCCTCCCCTGTGAAGCCTCCTTTGCCCTCCCCCTCCAGACAGGAACCTTCTCCTCTTTAGCATTGGCCCCAAGTACACACTCATGTTTCAGCACTGATATGTTTCCTTCCCCTCTCTCTGCCCCGCCCACCCCTCCGCCCACACACAAAAACAAAACAAAACAAAACTACACACTTCCAATCCTGAGTCCCTGGAGGACAGGCACAGTGTATTTTCATCTCTGGTTCTCTAGGTCCCAGCACGGTATCAAGTCAATAAGTGACTAAATGAGTGGTATGTAGTGGTGTTAATACCCCACAGCACTATCCCAATAAGCAGGTAAGACCTTTCCCCCAGAGGATACCAAAAAGAAGGGCAAACTCAAGAAGACAGACTGGTTTCAGCAAAGTTATAACTGAGATTGGTGCTCCATAGTCTGCTGGAAGCCTCTCTCCAAGCTTCTTGAAAGCCAATTCAATCACCTCTAAAACTGCAGAAAACTAACTCCAGACCAAAAGATCACAGGAGAACTGCAACCCTGCAATGAGCAAAGCATTCCCAAATGCAGACTGGTAAAAACAATGACTCTAATTACCGTGAACAACAGAGAATCCTGATTGAGTCATCCAAGAAAAAACCTAGAGACAGCAAAATCTGACCCTACTCTCCAACTTCAGAGCTACAACTGGAGTGTAGGCCACAGATGACTGCAACCGCTTTCTCACTCATCTCCCTGCTCCCACTCTCATCCCCTCCACAGGTCTATTTCCCAAGTAGCAGCCAGATGGTGTTTTTAAAACTATTATCAAGACTGGCCAGGCATGGCTCAGCAGTTGAGCATCAACCTAGGACCCAGGAGACCGCAGCTCTATTCCCGGTCAGGACACATGCCCGGTTGCGGGCTCAATTCCCAGTCGGGGGTCTGCAGGAGGCAGCCGATCAATGACTCTCATCACTGATGTTTCTATCTCTCTCCCTCTCCCTTCCTCTCTCTGAAATCAATAAAGATATATTTTTAAAAAAACAAAAAAACTATTATCAACAATTAGGACAGGCTCCTCCTGCAGAACACCCTCCAACAACACCTTTCCATCCACTTGAAATAAAATCCAAACTCTTTATGAGGAAATTCAAGATCCACTCCCCATACCCTTATTTCACACCACTCTCCCCTTCAATTACTACATTCTAGAAACAGAGGACTGTCTCTTAAAACAAGCCAACCTCTGGGCCTTTTCCTATGCTGCTCTCCCTGCCTGAAAGGCCCCTCCCCTAGATTTTTATAGAGCTGGTTCCTTCTCAAGGAACAAACTTACCTTTCCAAAGAGGACTTCCCTGACCACTCTATCTAAAGTGGCACCCCTTCCCACCCCACCACTCCCCGTCAGATATTTTTCCCCCCTAGCACATCACAACTAGACAATAGTTTCTTCGTTTATTTTCCTGTCTCTGTCTTCGCCCTTATTTGAGTGGAAGCTGGGTACTCTTCACCCTATGAATACTGTATATGCAGTTAAGGACATGGAAAGAATTTCCAAAGGATTTGTTGACTACTGACAGAGCAGCATCCTCAAGATAGGCTATTTTGTTCTTCTGTTAAAAGGAAGAAAACATCTATTTAGCCCCTACTATGCGCTGGGCACTGTAAATTCATGATCTTCCTTTCAGAGAGCTAAATTAACTAGCTCAAGGTCACAGGGCTAAGGACTACCAGACTTGGAGTTAAATAACTTATCTGTAGAGATCCTCAACCCCTCTCACCTTTACCCCCTTAGGGGGAGGGTCTCACCCTATGCGTGGTTCACTCTCATATTGCCGTGACAAGAAAAATCACGTCTAAATTGCTTCACAGTTATTAAATCATTTTCACATTCGCCTCACTTAAGAATACAAAGCATACCCAGAAAACCACACAACAAGAAGTAAAGTGCCTGGAGGTTCAATATCTCTGCCCTTAAACACAGCAGTGGGGACAGGACGAGTCCTGGCCAATGGCGGAATGGAATCCCTATTTCTGGTAGAGAGGGATGGGAAAGCGGTGAGTCACACGCCGGGTGAAGACTTGACTTTTGAGAAACTCTGATAAGACCTGGCTCTAAAGCACCATGAAGTGAATCACTGAGCTGGAAGGCACTTTAGGCCTCATGGAGGCCAAACCCTGGCTGATGGATGGGGCAAATGAGACAAGACGAAAAGTAACTTGTTCAAGTACACTCAGCAAGTGAAGAGGGCCGGAAGCAGCGCTCTCCTCTCCCCCAGTTCCCTTTTATCTCCGTCAAGGAGGCTTCTCAAGGAAAACTCTGAGTCAGACAGCGGAAGAAGGCCAGGGTCAGCTCATGGACTCCGCAGAGGGACTGGGGTGGGACCAGCAAACAAGTGTTAGGGAGGCGGCAGTAGTACCTGGGAAGGGTGGGTGAGGGCAGTCCAGAGGGAGGAGGAAGAGGCGGAAGAGAAAGAAAAGGAGTGAGGGCAGAAGAAAGTGTTGTGGAAACAGGGCCTGAAGGGGCCTGGTAAAGCGGGGAAGCCTGAGAGGAGAGGGCTCGGAAGGAGTGTGATGGTGAAGTCCAAGGCCCGGGGAGACACTGACAGGACTCAGACCGGGAGAGCCCCATACGAGGAAAGGCTCCGGAGAGGTCTGACGGGGATGTCTAGGATCCTAGCAGATTCCGGGGCGCGTCGGACGAAGGTGGAGTCCGGGCCCGGGGAGCTGAGAGGAGCCTAAGGGGGCCGGGCCGACTCACCGCGTTTGTTTTTGGTGCCGTGTTTCTTGGCCGCTGTCAGCTCCTGCTCGATCTTCTTCTCCAGGAATTCTTGCTTTTTACTTAGCATCTCCTCGGTGTCCCGCAGCCGCTGGATGGCCTCCTGGGGGGTCGGGCCGCCCTTGCCAGCCTTACCCCCTCCCGCCCCAAACAGCTTCCCGAACACCGACATGGTTGCTGCTGGCCGCGCCGGCCTGCGCCGTCCCCTCCGGCTCGGCTCGGCTCGGCTCGGCTCCGGCGCCCGCTCCCGGCCCAGTAGCTCCCTGCAACCGCAGGCCTTTCCACCGCCTCCGCCCCGCAGCTGGGCCCGGCTGTGCCACCTCCCATAGGCCCCCACGCCCGGCCCGGCTGGCGTCAGGGCAACGCGCCACCTACTACAACTCCCGGTGGGCAACGCGCTGACTGTGCGGCAAATCTGATGGAGAAAGGCGCGCGGGATGCCGGGAGGCTATAGTCTTCCGGTTTGGGGCTCCCGGCGGTGCGTAGTTTTGGTCTTTCTAGGGTCAAAGGGCGAGGTGGCATGCTGGGAAATGTAGTGTCTTTCGGAACCCTCTCTGTAGGGGAAGGACAGAAAGAGAAATAATAGTATTTTTTTAAAAAGAATAATTAACATTATGCACATTCTGTGATCCAGGCATTATGAAAAGTGCTTATATACATTATCACATTTAATTGTCACAAGCTTATGACAGATAATACTATTCCTATTTCGTAGGTGAGTAATCAAGACTGAGAAATTGCGTGATTAACCAATTTAACTTACTGGCCTTCTCTTTGCATTTGCTGTGCCCTCTCCCTGGAATGCCTTTCTACTTTTTATTCACCTAATAGGTTCTTCGAAACCTAGTAGAGGATAACAGCCTTGGGACTGGAGTTAGATTGCAGAGGTTCAAAACTCACTTTGAATACTTTATTGGGCAGGTTGCTTCCTCTATTCTGTGTACCTCTTTTGCGGAAACTGTAAACCAGCCACGATAACGGGACCACATTCAAGCTAGGGAATGTAAAGTGCTTACATAGCATAGCTCTAGCATAGTAGGTGCTCAAAAATATGTATTCATTCCTGCATATTTTGGGTCATCATTGTGCACAAAAATTAAACCAGGAAGAGACCCAGAACTTTCAAAAGTAGAAGTATTGAAGATCTACCCCCCTACACCCCGCATTACGCAGGCCCAGCTGGATGTGGGGCCACATATCATTGTTTTCCCTTCTCAGTTGCTGTCAAGAATCACTTCACCATCCATTAGCAGGGAGGCTTCGAGTAATAGCCAATATTTCCCCAAGCCCACCATTCTAATTTGCTGCTTCCAATTGCCAATGAAGAAAAACATGACTTCTCAAAGGCATTTTTTATTCCTTCCTGAACCTCTTAAGTATGTGAAGTTTCTTGGGAACAGAGTTTCAACTAAATGATAGCTTAACTGAACTTTTTCTCTATTATTTCACATATGAGTCTTGTCTCCTCCCCAGACTTATGATCTATATGTGAATAAAAACATCTCTCAGATGTTGTTGTTCCTGTTGTAATCTACCATAATCCCAGCCTGCATATATAGGTAACCATTCTCAGAGAATGGGAGAATTTATTTCACCCAACATTCCAGGATGGAAGAAATTTTTCAAATTGAGAGTCATGCTGGAATTGTCAAGAATTCACAGCAGCATAAATTGTAAAATATAAGTCACACTTGTGTTTGTTTTGTAATTAAGACATTGCAATGTTTTTATCAAACTAAAAACTAGGAGGCTTCAATCAAGCCACCTTATGGGTACAATGACCCCTCCACATCTAAGCAATTTGCTCTCTCCCCTCTTTTTTTTTTTTTTTTTAATCCTCACCCAAGGATATGCTTAGAGAGAGAGGAAAGTGGGGAGGGGTGGAGAAAAACATCAACATGAGAGAGAAGAATCAATCGGTTGCCTCCCCTACTCCCCCAACTGATGATCAAACCCAAAACCTAGGTATGTGCCCTGAAGGGGAATCAAATCCGCAACCTTTTGGTATATGGAACGACGCTCCAACTGAGCCACCCAGACAGGGCCCCCTCCCCTCTTATCTAAATCATGCTGCAACCAGGCATACAGGTAGCAAAACATTTGCTGGGCTTGTGCCATGACCCAAAGAATATATGAATAGGCAGACCCTGTAGGCCTTATCACCATCAGTCTTATATTGCTGGAGGGTAAACTGAAGATAATAGTGGAGCCCCTTGTCATAACTTTGGGAACCCAGAAAAACATCTTGGCGATATGATAGCAGAACACTCAGATTTAATCCTAATTTCCAACCCCAATCAGTTGGTATGGGCCACTTGGATTGCTGGGTTGAGAAGAATTTTGAGGCTGTATCAGGACTCCTTGTAATAATATGCTGAGATAGATTTGTGATGTCTGCCTAGAGCCTGAGATCGGAAGGGGTGAAATTTGGGCAGGGTAGCTGCCATCTTGGCTGAGGATCCAGCTGCCTTAGTAGTGATTTACAGGATGAACTGGCTCCGTACTGGAGAGCCCTAGGTTTCCCTGGCTTTCATTTTCCTGGTCTCTTGGGCAAATGCACAGCTTTTCAAACTGTGACTGACTGGTATTAGCTCATTAAAAACTATGTGAAAAGAATGAACATTGCATGCAATGACTTGGATGACTCCCAGATATTATGCTAAGTGAAAGAAATCAAGACACAAAAGCTGTACAATTCCAGTTATACAAAATTCAAAACCAAGCAAGACAAATCTATGGTGGGTGATAGGAGTTGGATTAGTGGTCACCTGCAAGGGTGGTATAGCCCAGGTAGAATGACCCTTGTGAGGTCCTGGACAGGTTCTATATCATGATCCAGTGGTGTTCACATAGGTATATACAAATTTATCTGTTTTTATACTTGAGATCACTGCCCTTTATATACCTTATGTACTTTACTAAATACATGTTATATCACAATTTTAAAATTTTCTCTGTTAAGAGTGGCAAAAGAAACATGCAGGTTTTTTTGTTTGCAAAGTATCTTTGCATACAAAAATCCCATCTTATCTCCATCCCCCAAAACCCCATGAAATAAGCATTACTATGCCATCTCCATTGTACAGTTGAGGACCACAGAAGTAGGAATTGTGGAAGGTCACATGGCTAAAGACATCCAGCCATATGTTTGTAAACTTCTTTAAAAACATGTCAAGCCCGGCTAGCGTGGCTCAGCGGTTGAGCATCGACCTATGATCCAGGAGATCATGGTTCGATTCCCAATCAGGGTATATGCCAGAGTTGTAGGCTTGATCCCTAGTAGGGGGCATGCAGGAGGCAGCCGATCAATACCTCTCTCATCATTGATGTTTCTATCTCTCTCTCTCCCCTTTCCTCTCTCTGAAATCAATAAAGATATATTAAAAAAAAAATCAAAAACATGTCAAGAGGACCCTGGCCAGTGTGGCTCAGTTGGTTGGGCATCATCCCTCCCGTGCACCGAAAGGTCGTAGGTTCCATTCCCTGTCAGGGCACGTAATCTGATTGATGTTTCTCTCTCTCTCTCTCCCTTCCTCTCATTCTAAAATCAGTTTTTAAAAAAACATTTTAAAAAATCTTGCCCGCCCAGGTGTGGCTCAGCGGTTGAGCGTCAACCTAGGACCCAGGCGATTGGGGTTCTATTCCCAGTCAGGGCACATGCCCGGGTTGTGGACTAGGAGGCTGATAAATGACTCTCTCATCATTGATGTTTCTGTCTCTCTCTCTTCCTCTCCTTTCCTCTCTCTGAAATCAATAAAGATATATTAAAAAAAAAAAAAAATGACCCTCTCATCATTGATGTTTCTCTCTCTCTCCCTCCCTCTCCCTTCCTCTCTCTGAAATCAATAAAGACATATTTTAAAAAATAATAAAAAAATTAAAAAGTCTTTATTGAGCACTTCATGGTAAGCAAGACACTGAGCTTACCTCATTTAGCCTGCATGTTTTGCCTACATTAAGTGGGCATTATTATTGTCCCCGTTTTATACAGCAGGTACTAGAGAAACAGAGAAGTTAAACAGCTTGCCCAAGGTCACACTTGTAAGGGCAAACAGCTTGTAAAAGCAGAGCTGGGGTTCTTACTGTAAAGACAAACTGCTTAGCTGTGTGCAATATTGCCTACATCCAAATGAACAAATGAATGTGAGACAGTATAGTAAGAAGCTAGGAAAATTCCTTGGCAAATAGAATGGGGAAACTGAGACAGGTAGCTGAACAAACTGGTCAAGCAACTTACAGCCAGATACAGGTCACCTCCCTCGAGTTAACATCTAGGCCTCAGATGTATTTCAGCTCCGGGCCCAGAAAAGCAGCAAAACCAGGTGGGTGACATCTGGACCAGCTGCAATGGCCAATGACTGAGCCCCTGCTCTGGTGCTGACTAATTAGTAGAGACCATGACCCTGAAAGGGCACACATGGAAAGCTAATAAATATTTTGCTGAAATCCTCTCCTGAGATCTCCCCTAAAATTCCCACCTGCAAGAGAGAGATAAAATCCTTAAAACAAAGGGCCTCAGAGTGCAACTGTCTCTCTGAGGAGCACCCTGGCACCATCCCCTCCCTTCTCTTCTTTCCCCACAGGCATGCATCTCCTAAGCTGTGAGGACCCCAAAAGACTTGCAACCAGGGGAGCAATGGCAGTGGCGGCTTACCCTGGGCTAACCACCTGAACCTGTCTCCAAGGCCCCCTTTTCTCTGAGTTCCTTGTGAGCTAAAGCAGCACAGCCTAGGCTCTCCTGTTGCTTCTTCCATGTTAAGCCCTTCCTTGTTTCACTGTCCCAGCTTTAATAAATGTACCCTCAAAGTCACCTGGACTTATATTGTGAAATCTTTCCTACACGAAGCCAAGAACCCACACACTACTGGCTCACCCTAGGCAGACCTGCTCAGAGCCAGGTCCCCTGTCCAGTAACAAATAGAGATACATACACACAAACCCATAAATAAATGAAGTGTGATGGGCCTGGGAGCAGGTATGACCTCCCTGAGGAATAGGGGTAGGAAGGACCTGGCAGAACCTGAGAGGGGCGAGTGGGGAGTGGGAGATTTTGCACTGGAGGGGCCCCTGCACTTGAGCTAATGGGGGGTTACAGGGCCTACTCCATACCCATTTATCTGAGCATGCGCAGGCCATACAACAGGCAGTGTGCCCTAGAGGGCCAATGTTTCCTTCTCAGTGAGGCTTTTTATAACTTGCGAGGCTTTCTAATTCTATAACTTACCCCACCCCACATTCCCAAGACCTTTATTTTCCTCTATTTTCTCCTTTTCTACAATATTCATCCCTTTCTAACATATTATATAATTTGCTTATTTACTTTGTTGGTTATCTTCTGCTTCTTCCACAGGGGATCTCTACAGATCACTGTTTGGTTTATGAAGTACCATGAATGCCAGAACTATACTTAGTTTTCAGTAGGTGCTCAATGAATATTTGTCAAATGAATAAATGAATGGACTGAGGTAGAAGTGACCTGGGGGCAGCAGAGCTGGGTCTGAACTCATTCTTACCATGATGAGACCTTGGACAAGACCCTTTCCTTTTCTGGGTCTTATTCTAATTCTACACAGGGCTAAAGACCCTGAAGTTGGGTCTCTGCCTCCTGCCTCAGGGTTTTATGCCTGACCATACATCAGCAACCCTTGGAGAGTAGGGGGGTCACCCCCAACCCTGAGGTGGTATCTGCTAACCTCCCTGACCAACACCCTTCAGGTCCTTGAGAATCCATGAGGGTCACTTGCTGGCAGCATTGGGGTTTGGGAGCATCTGTAGTTGCCACCTCCACTCCTTCCCAGGGGAGTCAAAACTGGTCCAACCAGTTCTCCTGGGCCACACAGGATACCTGCTCTGTCAACTGAGACTTTCAAGCCACCTCCAGTCATTTGTCCCATATGGTTTCAGCTCCCTCTTAAAATGGAAGTGTCCTTTATAGCAGACATTAACTTCCAGAGCTTTGGTTCAGCGGTTTCTCAGCCTACATTCCAGATCTTACTGGGGAAAACTCACCCTTGGCCCCTGTGGGACAGGAGGAGGGGGATGGTAGAGAGGGCCTTGTTCTCTCAAAGTGCTGTTGTTTATTAATTCAACAAATATTGATCTAGCAATTCCTGGGCAGTTCTAGCACTATATAATTATCAGTGAACAAAACAGACAAAAGACCTTGTCTTTATGGACCTTTTGTTTTTAATGAGGGAAACAGACAGTAAAGACATGTCTAATGTCAAGGATGCTAAATAAAAATAAAGCAGTGTAAGAAACTAGAGTGTGATGGGGGTGGGATGGGAGCTATTTTAGACAGATTGGCCAGGGAAGGCCTCTCAGAGGGAATGACTTTTGGACAAAGGTGAATGGAATGAGAGACAGCCATGTGAAAATCTAGGGGGCGGGAAACATTCTACACAGAAGGAACAGCAAGTGCAAAGGCCCTAAGGCAGGAACTAGCTTATATGATAGAGGAGCAGCAAGAGGGCAGGTGTGACTGGAGTGAGAGAAGAAAAGATGGTAGGAGACTAAGTTCGCATCATATAGTACCTTGACATCTACAGGGAAAACTGAATACTGTAATTCATCTGGGAGAGATCAAAAGCCACTAGACGGTTTTAAATAGGAAAGTGGCATAATCTGATTCAGGCTCTAGAAAGATCCCTCAGGCTGCTGTCAAGAGAATGGATTAAGGCCCTGCCGGGCATGGTTTAGCTGTTGAGCATCAACCTAGGATCCAGGAGATCGAGGTTCAATTCCCTTCAGGGCACATGCCCGGGTTGCAGGCTCGATCCCCAGTCAGGGGCATGCAGGAGGCAGCCGATCAATGACAACTCTCTCATCATTGATGTTTCAGCTCTCTCCCTCTCCCTTCCTCTCTCTGAAATCAATAAAAATATATTAAAAAAAAAAAGGAGAGAAAGAGAATGGATTATGGTGGGGGAAAGCAGGGAGACCAAAGAGAGGGCTGATACAGTCACCTATGCAAAAGAGGCTGGTAGCCTGGACATTATAGTGGTAGCCAAGGAGGTGAACAGGGATTGGAACTTTGAAGAAGTGGTTCCAAATAAAACGCCAGCTCATCAGAGCAGGTGAGAGCTTTAGAGACCCTAAAACAAGGCAGGAACTTTGGAGTCCTATGTTTGAAGCCCAGCTTTACATATTCTGGCTGTGACTCCTTGGGAAGGTTGCTACACCTCTCTGAGCCTTGGTTTCTCCATCTATAAACTGAGAATGATGAGAGCTTTTTTCCAAGAGATGTTTTGAGGACTCAATGACAGGTAAGTAAGGCACAGAGCACAGGGCTTGGTGCTCAGTCAAGTTAGCCACAACTCAACTCCTCACATTTAGTGATAGAGAAACAGAGGCGAGTTAGGTTAGAGGCAGATAGAGGACTGGAAGGGGTAGGGAGAAAAGGAAGCAGGACTTATAGGGTTCCTAAAGTCATATACCCACAGAGTTCAGACAGTAAGATGGATGAGTAAATTGGTGCAGAATGAGAAGTCATGTGATCTTCTCTAGCCAGCTTGTTTTCTACTTTTTTTGTTGTTGTTAATCCTCACCTCAGAGTATTTTTTCCATTGCTTTTCAGAGAAAATGGGAAGGAGGGAAAGATGGGGAAGGAGGGAAGGAGGGAAGGAGAGAGAGAGAAACATTGATGTGAGAGAGACTCATCGCTGGTTGCCTCCTGCACTTGCCCCTATGGGGGGCAGGGTGCGAACCCGCAATTGAGGTACATGCCCTTGACCAGGAATCGAACCCAAGACTCTGTGGTGCGCAGGCCGATGCTCTACCCATTGAGCCAAACCAGCCAAGGCTGTTTTCCCACTTTTGAGAGACATGGGAAATTAGAAATATTTCTCTCTTCTTAGATAAATCAACATAAGTACAGTAAGTAGCAATTGACACTCAGCTGCAATGTCAGGGAGACACAGTGAAGAATAGCAACTATGGCTATATGGAATGCATGTGCCTACTGAAAGGGCCTGGCTAGCAGCTTCACCTGACTGCTACCTCACTGTGAGATACCCCAATTTTAATTTTAGAAGACAGAAATCCATATTTTTAGGTGAAATCTCCCAATTTTAATTAAATTTTCTAAGTGCTTCTAGATATGGGAACATAGTAAAATTTTATATGTTCATCTTGCTATTATTTCACTCTTTCTGATCCTTATACCATTTCTTTTTCTTGCCTTATTGCTTTGGCTAGGTCTCCAACATAATGTTGGTGTCATGAGAGAAGGCATCCTTGTCTTGTTCCTAACACAGAGGAAATGCATCTCACCTTTCACCATTGCAATAGGTTTTAAATTTCATTATTTTTAAATGTTGGTTCATTTTTTCAAACACTGTGAAAGCTAAACGAAGTTTCTCTGTAGGCTGGAATCAACCTATGGGCTGCCAATTTGTGATCTTTACTTTACCTGAATTCTCTCTCTGAACTGTGAAAACACTTCATTGGGTAGGTACTATTTATTCTCCCCATTTGACATATGAAGACAGGGAAGTTCAGAGAGGTGAAGTGACTTGCCACAGTCACACAGCTGGGAAGGGGCAGAGCCAGGATTCAAACCCAGCTCTTCCTGATGCCAAAATATGTGGGACCCTGGATGCCCAGGACAATCATTTTACATTATACTCTGTCCAGTACCTTGGAGCTCTGTAAGGAACACTGGTGTCCTGAGTGATCCTTGACTAAGGGCTTCCCTTCTTGGGCCTCAGTATCCCTACCTGCTATGGGAACCCCAATATTGCCCCAGCTTTCTCCCCTGTGGTCCAACTCTGCATCTATTAAATATTAGACCTGATCTTGATATGTTCTGTGACTTGGCTCTGCCACTTACTGCTGTATGACTTAGAGTTGCTCAACCTCAATGTGCCTGTTGCCTCATCTCAACTATAAAATGGGATTAAACATAGCACCTACCTCAAAGTGCTTACGACATGCTAAGTGCAGCATAGTGCCTAGTAAACATTAATTCTCATGATTCCGGTAAATATGCACACGTGTGTACACTGACAGGAAGAAGCAGAAATATAACTAAAATAGTTGTAGTAGGATGAAAATGTGGCTTTTAACATTTCCTTTAATGTTACAAT
Source organism: Miniopterus natalensis (assembly GCF_054644295.1). Lineage (NCBI taxonomy): Eukaryota > Metazoa > Chordata > Mammalia > Chiroptera > Miniopteridae > Miniopterus > Miniopterus natalensis. The sequence goes on from NC_142087.1 coordinate 13,153,574, forward strand.
TTTGAAAATGTTTAATGCCTGCCATGACTTGTCCATTATATAGAGAGTAAAGTCCAAAGTCCTTAACTCCACATCCAAGGATCTTCGATTCATTATCAACCCATATTTCAATAGAACAAAGTGGCTAACAGCACAAGGAGACAGGCCTCCTCAGCCTGAATATCAGCTCTGTGACTCACTAGCTCTGAGCTTGGGCAAGGAACTTTCCTCTCTGTGCCTCTGTTCCCTCATCTATAAAATAAGGAAAGTAATAATTCTCACCAAAGGGAGCTGAGTGATGTGAAACACGAGGCTTAGTACAGTGTCCATAATATGTCCATGTGGAAGCTTGAACATATTAGCGAGTATCATGATCTACTCACAGCCTCTAAATCTCTGGTCAGCCTGCTGGGTCACATTGCCTCACTTATAGAAGAAACCTTGCTTTCCCCCAACTATTCATTAAGACACTCTGTATTGCCCTGGCCGGTGTTGCTCATTGGTTAGAGAACTGGCCCACACGCCAAAGGGTCATGGGTTTGATTCCCAGTCAAGGGCATGTACCTGAGTTGCAGGTTCATTCCTTGGTCCCTGTCAGGGTGAGTGTGGGAGGAAATCATCGATGTCCTACCCTCCCCCCATGCCTTCCAATCTCTCTAAAAATCAATGGAAAAAATATCCTCAGGTGAGTATTGGCAAAACAAACAAAAAATACAGTCTGTATCAAGGCCCAGCTCACATCCTCCGAAGAGGCTTCCTGTCTCCACCAGTCCCTCTTGGCTTTTATGAAGCCTCGGTACACTTTCAGCTCTCACCCCCTCAGCAGTATACTACTGACTCATTTGTCCCTCCCATTGCATCCTACCTTTCCTGTGGATGTGAGGAAGTTGGGCTTCTTGCTCTGAGCCCCAGCCCTGGGCCCCAGCACAGTTCTGCCACATCCTCCTCTGTCCCCTCCTGAGCCTGTTTCTTCTCCTGTAACTGAGGCAATGTGGCCCAGTAGGGTGGTTGTGAAAATAAATTAGGAAACTCAGCCAAGGCCTCTTTTCTCTCTCCCAGCCTCCCAATGAGCCTGGTTTGCTTACCCCTGAACTAGCTGCAGATGGGGAAGGGGAAGCTGGATGCAGGGGCATTTATGGCCATCCAGAAGCTGCTCAAGATGGACCTCTGGCTCTAGTTAGAGTTTCTGATTCCAAAGGGTTTGGGGGCAAGCCCCAGGATCCTGCATTTTCAAAAGCGAGTAGAAACTCCTTCTTCTTGGTGTTTCCAAGGGCTATGTTCTAAAACAGCCATTTTGGGAGCACAAAACCTCTCCATGGCTAATTGGGCAGCAAAGCCCTATGTGAGGGGCCATGGACCCCTCAGTCCCCACACACTTTGGAGGGGAAAATGCTGCCATGTAGGGACAAAGAAGAAAACTGCCAAAGCTAGGGCCTGAGCCATGTGGACACACATTTTGATAAAAACATTTATTGGGCACTTTCCATAGTGGGCCAGATACTATGTGAACCCTTTGTATATTTTATCATACCAGATCCCCATGACAGCCCTATGAGGTAGTGTTGTCATAAGCCTCATTGTACAGATAAGGAACACAGGGCTCAGAGAGGTGAAGTGACTTACCCAAGGTCACACGGCAAGTGAGTGGCAGCGCTTGGATTTAAAGCCAGATCTGATTGATAGCTGCACTCTAACCACAGCACTCGAGTGCCTCCTAAATGCCTACATCACAGAGTCCTCTGAAGATGCTGTGAGGAATCATACGTAAAAAGGTATAGCAGATAAGGGCTCTGATCATGTCAGGCTGCCCAAAGAGCAACCTGACTGTAGGCCACCCCCAAGGCAGCCCAGAGGGGGTGGGCAGGACCATCCTGTCTTCTCTATTAGGCATCCGAACCACAAGCCTGGACCAGCCAGACCCTGGGCCACTTAGGTTCAGCCATTTCTCTTGCCATCACCCCTGCCTGGAAGCCATAAGCAGCCCTGCCCCAGGTCCCAGAATGCTACAGGGCTTTCCAGAAGGATAGGGGACACAGCCGGGCAGTCACAGGCCAGGGTTTATAATTGACATTTCAAAAGGTTTTCTGCTGTCAGCTCACTTCCATTGGGAAGGATCTCCAGTTTGCCTCCAGAGGCTGTGGGCCCAAAGGTGGCCATCAGGCTGGGCCATGGGTCCATCACTCTGAGGCCTGGATATAGACAGGCACAGCAAGCATGGCACACGGGCCATCAGCCCCTGCCTGCAGTTCTGCCAGCGCCAGGTTGGGGCCCAGACCCTCGGCATGCCCAGGTACTACTAGCTCAGGTTCACTGCCCACTGTGCCACCCACTACGATGGACAGCACAGCATCCGGCTCTGAGAATGGTGGCTTGCCTGGGGCAGTCTCAGGCACTGGCCCAGTCCCTGTGTCCTTCAACTCCTCCAGGCCCAGTGGGTCAGGCAGGGGGGTCACCACCTTGTGCCCACCACTGCTGCCACTGCGGGGGGCTGCCCTCCTCCGGGGTGGCCGCCGGGCTTGCAGGTCCTTATCCTTTTGGGGGCCAAGGCGGCAACGGTGATCCTTGAGGTACTTGTGGCGAGAAAAGCCCTTGGCACAGCCAGCACAGCGGAACTTGTAGTTGCCCGTGTGGGCACGCTGGTGCTCAGCGAGATGGGCCCGGCGGCTGAAGGACTTGCTGCACAGGGCGCACTTGTGGAGCTTCATGCCTGGTGGGGAGGGGAAGTCAGTGAGAGGCACCCAGACCCTTACCCTGCAATGGTGCCCCTGTGCTTGGAGTAAATCCCAGTCTCTCAGCTTGCCTACAAGCATCTGTGTGATCTGGGCCCTGCTGCCTCCAGTCTCATCTCCCACATTCTCCCAGCCACACGCTCTCCTCAAATGCATCAAGCTGGTTCCTGCTTCTGGGCCTTTGCACTTGCTGTTTCCCTCTGCCTGGAACAGTATATTCAGCCCCTAAACCTTGGCTAAATTTCCCAGCTCCATCATCTCCCTCCTCTCTGGTCTGCCTGCCTCACGCCAGCCCCCTAAGACCATTCCCTACAGGGCAGCTAGTGACATCTTCATAAAACACATAAAGGATCATGATATTCCCTGCTCTAAACCCTTTAATAATTCCCCAAGTTTCCCACAATGCCCCATGCAGTCTGACCACCGCTTCACCTCTCAGCACCACCCCTTCCCTCTCCACGCCTTGTTCTCTGAGCTTCAGGCTTCCCTCCTGCCTTTCCTTGTCTCAAATACGCCCAGTCCCTTCCTGGCCTCCAGGCTTTGCATTTGCAGCTCCCTCACCCTAAAAGCCATTTCCTGGCTCTTTTCATGTCACCTCCTCTCTTCATTCTCTGCCCCATCACCCTGTTTATCTCCGTCTTTGTACTCAGCATACTTTGCTGCTATATACTTATTTGTCTGCTGCTCATTTTTTATCTCAGCTACTAAATCTAAGCTTCCTCAGGAGGGCAGGGTGAGGTTCTGCCTGTCTGATTCCCCCATGGAACCCCCAGTGTCTCACACATGGTAGGTTCTCAATAGTCACTCATTGAATAAGTCACTGGTGCCTCCATGTACACATGAAGTCACTCCAGCCCACACTCAGCCTGAGCCCTAGCCCCTCAGCCTCCCTGGCTTAGAGAGGACAGTGACTTGCCTGAGGCAAGTGGCAGTGCCAAAACTCAAACCCAGACCTTCTGTCTCCAAGTCCCTGATCTACTTTCACAGTTTGCAAATTTTCTTTAGCCCCTAAATTCTTTCTATAAACCAATGGCTCTTAACCAGAGGTGATTTTACACCCCCCCTCCCCCCCCGGAGACTCTTGGCTTGTCCCCTGGAGACACATCTGGTTGCAATAAATATGGAGGGGATGCCACAGACATCTAGCAGGTAGAGGCCAGGGATGCTACTAACCACCCTGCAGTACACAGTGCAGCCCCCTATGACAACAAATTATCTGGCCCAAAAAATCAATAGTGCCAAGGTTGAGAAACCCTGTTCTAGACTAAAGAGTATGTGAAAAGCCAGCCAACCTGCTCTGGGGAAGCTCTGTGAAGCCCCAGGAAACTGAGAAGTGGTGTGGAGACCCCTGATCCACAGCCCAGCTGCCCTGCTCTGCCGAGGGGACCAAAGAACCTCCCTGGCCTTATCTTGGGCTCAGTCAGAATCTGATCTCACTCCACACCTGATCCACACTTCTATCACACTGGGAACCTCTCTGACTTACAGTTATCTCCTCTCAGATTGGCTCCTCCCTCAGCCCGGGGGGACTGTGTCTAACTCACCCCTGGGCACCCTGAGGACCCTAACACAGGCCAGGCTCATGGCTCATATGAGCCAAAGTCTGTTGGCTGGAATGTACCAGACAGGAATAACAAGCCTCATGGGAGGTGTCTGGGGAGCCTGCCCCAGGGGTCTTAAGCTGAATCATACCCTCCTGGCAGGTCCAAAAGCCACTTACCAGAGTGGGAGAGGATATGAGCCTTCAGCTTATCTGGCCGGTTGAACTCCTTACTGCAGCCTGTGTGTGTCCTAAAACCCAAAGCCACTGGTCAGAGGGTGCTCACCAAGTTCAGGACCCTCTTGCTGGTCCCTCTGTTAGCCCTCAGCATGAGGACACTCTTCTCCATCCTAATGGCTGGGCAAAGAAGCAGGGTGGGGAGTGAAACAGGCAGGTGGGGCCCAGGACGGGATAAAAGGAAGGAGGGCCTTCAGTCCTCAGACCTGACATCTTTCTGTCCCACCACTGGGTAAACCTGTGCCCCCTCCATGCCAGTCTCTACTCACGAGAAGGGGCATTTGTATTTCTTGAATGGCTCATGGATCAACATGTGTCTCTTCAATTTGTCCTTTCGGTTGAATGCGGAATCACACACTGAGCATTTGTAGGGCTTCTCACCTGCAGGGAGACGCAGACACGGGATGGGGACACCAGGAGATGGAGTCTGAACATGGGGAATGGGGGGGGGGGTCCCCCACTAGAGGGCAGCAGCTCCTCAAGGGAGGTGGCCTGGGAGAAAATAGCCAGTCCCATTCCTCATGACTTTGTTTTGCCCAGAAGAGGGAGCCATTTTAGATAGGGTGGTCAGGAAAGGCCTCTCTGATAGGTGAGGCCTGGGCCATGTGGAAATCTCGGAGTGAGGGTCCCAGAAAGGAGGAGAGGAGGGGCACTTAGGTTGTTTGAAGAACAACAGGGATGACAGCGTGGCTGGAGCTGAGTAGGGGGATAGACAGTGAGGCAGGAGATGAGGTCAGCAAGGCTTCCTGGCCCAGCAGGGAGGGCCTAGAAGGCCAAGGAAGGACTTCGGCTTTTACCCTGAGCCAGGTGAGAAGCCACCAGAGGGGCTGAGCAGAGAAGCGACAGGATCTGACTGAAGAGTTTCTCTGGTTGTATGGAGGGGATGAGGGAGGAGAAAGGAAGGAGGTTGGTAGAAGGAATGGGAAGACATCAAGTACAGGCACAGAATTGGAGCACAGAATTGGCAGCCCTTGCCAATGGACTGGCTGTGGGGTATAAGAAGGGAAGAGTCCAGAATGAGACTAAGTGACAGGGTGGTCATGGCATTTACTGAAATGAGGTACACTGTAGGGGAGGAAGGGAATTACATCTTATCCAATTGGATCCTTGCAACAACAAACCATGAGGAGAGTACTACCATTATTCCATTTTACAGATGAGAAAACTGAAGTTCATGGTCTATACCTAGTGGCTGAGGGAGCTAAGATTCTAGCCCAGCAGTGTGATCCGGAGTCCACCTTAGTAGTCCCAGATAGTCCAGCTGTAGAACCAAAGGGGGGCGGGGGAGGCAGGGAGGAGACAGCTCTCACCTGATAGCTCACAACCTGCCCTTAGGAAAAGGCTATTACTGGGTTGTTTTAATTTCCTGCCATTATTTCCTCTCTATCCTCCCTCTGGAATGAATAAATTACTTTTGAAAAATGCCACCCCCGCACCCAGTGATTAAGAAAATTCTGGTCCTTAAAATGGAATGTTCTGTAGTTATTAAAAAGATTAAGTTCCACCTACGTTTCTTGATCTGGAAAGATCTCCTGGACATATTGCTAAGAGGAAAAGAAAGCTACAAAATAGTTTAATATAGTCCCATTTTTGTTAGAAAAAAATACAATCCCCACACTCCAAAAAAGTCCAAGCCATATGTGTTTGCATAATATACAGAATATGCACGAAGAACAGTGGGGGAGGGTACACACCAAACTGTCTGTAGCAATTAGGATTTGAAGGGGGACTTTAACATTTGATTTTATGTATTTCTACACTGCTTCCATGTTTTTTACAATAAGCAAGTATTACTTTTGAATAATAATTTTTTAAATCCTCACGTGAGGATGTTTTCATTGATTTTAGAGAGAAAGGAAAGGAGGGAGAGAGAAACATCTATGTGAGAGAGACATCAATCGGTTGCCTCCCATGTGCACCCCCACCAGGGATGGAACCCACAACCTGGGTATGTCCCTGACAGGGAATCGAACCCATGATTTTTCAGTGTATGGGATGACATTCCGACCAACTGAGCCACCTATCAAAATTACTAATGCATAGCCCGGCCAGTGTGGCTCAGTGGTTGAGCATGGACCTAGGAACCAAGAGGTCATGGTTTGATTCCTGATCAGGGCACATGCCTGGGTTGTGGGTTCGATCCCCAGTAGGGGGCATGCAGGAGGCAGACCATCCATGTATCTCTCTCGTCAATGTTTCTCTCGCGCGCTTCCTTTCTCTTTAAAAATCAATAAAAACATTAAAAAACAATTACTAATGCATATACCTACCCTGTTTCTTCTTTTATTATGAAATATAACGAACATAAAATTTACCATTTTAGCTTTCTTTAAGTGTACAGTTCAGTGGCATCCACACTGTTGTGCAATCATCGCCATCATCCATCTCCTGAACATTTTCAGGAGCTTACCAAGGGACCCACGCAGCATAGCGTGTACAAATTAACAGCCTACAAATAATTTTAAGTGTCCATCCACAGGAAACTGGTTAAATAAAAGATGGTAAATGCAGAGAAATACTACAAAGCTGAGAAAAAGGTGCTATTAAGGAACATCTTCACGGTATATTGATAAGTGAAGAAAAAAGGTGCCTAATAGAATTATAGCATGTGCTCATTTGTGTAAAGGTAAGCAAGTGTCTTATAGAGATGTAAAATTAAACTAGAATGATGCAGGCTATGCCACTAACAGCTATTGTCTTTGCGGAGCATGTTGCCTTTGGTAGGAGTATTTTTTAAACTGTAAACTGGGAGTCACAAGCTGTTGGTGTTCTGTTTTCAACTAAAACTGAACAGAATAGAACAGAAAATATTGCTTTGTGAAACTTTTGTTTCAATATATTTTATGTATATAGATGTGTTTCATGAGTTGCAACACAAAATGTATTTTTTAGCATAGGTTAGAGAAGAAAAAACCTGAGAAGCATTTGGGTTGTCCCTTTGAGGCGAGAGGGGCTTCATTTTCACTCCGTATGCTTTTGTATTGTCAGAGTTTCTTCTAAGGTTTTCTCAAGTTTTTGGTCCTCTTCGAAAAAAAGAACCAGACTTTTTTAATTAATAAAAATTTTAAAGATAAAAAAAGCCAATGTGTCTCTACTGGGGAACCAAGGAGAGGGGGTTTTGTCCAGGTCTGGGTGCTGATTTTGTGGTGAAAAAAAGCACCCTACCCCCAGGGGCCCACAATGGTCTGAGGGGCTGACTCTCAAGGGGCGAAGCCAAAGGACCCCACCAGCTTCCTGGGGCTGCTCTCTGCTCTACTGTTGGTGGGTAGGCGGGTGGGGGCCAAGGAGGAGATGGGGGGAAGGGGGCCGGAGGGCGAAGGGGGAGAGGGTAAAGGGAGATGGCAGGAAAGCCAGGCAGGGATGGGAAGGAAAACGGAGAGGGGCTAGGGCTGGGGGAGTGAAGTAGGCGGGAGTGGGTGGGAGCCGGGGACCCACCTGAGTGGATGTGAGCATGCAGTTTGAGGTAGTGCTCCCGCCGGAAGAACTTCTTGCACACCTGGCACTTGAACCTGCCCCCGCTGCCATGTGTGGGCAGGTGACGCCGCAGGTAGCGTTCGCAAGGAAACACCTGGCAGAAGAAAGGAGTCAGTTTCAGGTCTGACTCACCAGCCCTTGCCACCTCCTGAGCTCAAAGGACCTCACATTTCCAGGCTTTCCTTATGGAAACAACTGCTTTTCTGCTCACAGTGTCAGGCACAGCCCTTAGAGCATCATGGCTCCCACTACTCACCCATAAGCCCAATCAAAACATGCCTGCTCTGAGCTTCTGCCCAGGCTGTTTTTTTCCTACCCAGGGATCCTTTCTCTCTTAGCCTAACAAACTCCTTCGCATCCTTCAAGACCCAACTCAGGTGTCACTGCTTCTGTGAAGCCCTCTCTGACTCCACATTGCCACACCAGGCAAAGCAAATTCCACCTTTGAATATACACCTACATTTTTTAAGTCTGCATTTAACCCACTGAATTACATCCCTTTGCTTCCATGGGATCTCCAAGACGACAGAAAGGGGCTTTCATTCCCCAGCACAAGGCCTGAGTCAAATGACTGACAAGTAAAAGAATAAATGGAAAAAAAATGAACAAATAACTAAAGAAATGAATGGAAAGGTAATAAAAAGCCAGAAAACACAGAAGCCAAAATCTCCTTCCTCCCAGATATAGGATAGGCATTCACCCATTTTTTTCATTCTCTTGATATAGAAAAGTGGCCAAGGGCACAGACCCAACTGCCCCACTACTTATTAGCCCTATCATTTCCTAGTTGGGTGTGACCTTTCTATGCCTTGGTTTCCCCATCTATAAAATGGAAGAGTAATAATATGCCTACCTCCTAGGGTTAATCAATTCAGATAAAATGCTCAGAACAGCACCTGGCACATGGTTCTTGCTCAGTTCATCTTTTATTTGAACCACAAATTCCAAAGCTCAAAATTAGACTATATAATTAGAAACATCTACAATGGGGCTGAAGTGAAACCAGGGCTGTCCTGGAAAATCTGCAATGTAAGGTTGTAAGAAAATGAGCAGAACCAAGAAATAAGTTAAACACACCAGGGGATACAATCAGCAAAATCCAGATTTCAGGAAACGCCACAGTACCAATGGCCCAGTTTCTTCAACAAATAAATTAAAAGAGAAACAAAAGGACCAATGGTGTGGGAAACCTATATGTTAAAAGAAACTTTTATCATATCAATCAACTGCAATATATAGACTTGATTCAAACAAACAAACTTTACAAACATTATGATGTTATTGAGACAACTGGAAAATGGAACACAGCCTGGATATTTGATACTAAGGGATAGGCTTCAGTGAGGCTTTCCCGATTTGCTAAAAAGAACCAATGACAACAAGGATAATAACACATCAGGAAACTGGTGGCTGCCTGGGCCTGGGTCTAGGACAGGCCTCATCCCATGTCAGTCTGGCACGGCCTGGCCTGGCCCAGCCAAGCAACAGCCCCAGATGGCCATCTGTGGTGTCTGCTGGGTAAGAGAGGCCAGGCAGAGCTCTCCCTCTTCAGAGATACAATGTCATCTGTGGAAACAACCCCAAGCTTTGCCTGCATGAGGTTAGGAGGGGAGCAGGGGAGAAGGAAACAGTGAGGTTTTCACTCTACTGCCTGTCGCCCCCGATTGCCCGATTGTTGCAGGGGTACCCACCTTTTGGCAGTGCGGGCAGGGGAAGTTGTGAGTGGCGGTCTGTAGGTGGTGCTCCAGGGCCTCAGGGGTAGAGTATTTGTTGACACATTTGGCACATCTAAATGGGAAGGAGCATGAGAAGTGAGGGAGTAGTGTGTGGGGGCTGGACTCACCCAGCAGGCCCAGAAACCAGCCCCTCCCCTCCCCCAGGGCCAACATTAGGAGGTAACAATTCATTTTCAGATTGGTCTACTCTTCTCACTGGCCACTGCCTCCATCCTAATCCAAGCTGCCATTCTCTCCCTGGGACATGTGCAGTAGCCTCCTCACTGGCCTCCCTGCCCTACCCCACCCTCTCTAAGGTCCATTACCCACAGGGGAGCCAGCAGTGCCTTTAAAAATCAAAATCAGACCGTGTCACACCCTTGCTTAAAAGTCCTCACCTTGGTCTCAAGGCCCTACTGACCTAATCCACTTCTACCTCTCAGACTTCATCTTTCTCCACCGCCCAGCTCACTCATTCTGCTCCAGCCACCCTGGCCTCCTTAATGTACCTCAAACACATCAAGCCTGACCCCACTTGAGGGCCTTTGTACTTGCTATTTCTATGATCTGGAACACTTCCCCAAGTCTTCCCCTGGGTAGCACCTTCTCATCCTTCATGTCTCAAATGTCACCACCTCAGGGAGGCCCTCCCTGACCATCCTATCTCAGTTGCCCCCCTCTGTCAGCCTCCCACCTCTTCCTATTATGTCACCCAGGTTTATTTTCCCCCCAGCACTTATTATTTGGAATTATTTTACCTGTTTGTTTACTCAGTTATTATCTGTCTCCTCCACCAGCAAATGCGCTCTGGAAACAGGGACCATATCTGTCCTTTTCACAAACTGCTCTGAACAACAGTTATAGGAAAGTCAGACAGACAAGGATCCAGGCCTGGTTCTTCCCCATCTCTGACCCTCAGTTTCCTCATCCATAAAATGGGCTGAGAATCTCAAATGGACCTGCCTGTCGTTCATTCTTAAGATTGTCATGAGAGTTAAAGGACACAACTGTGCTAAACAGTTCATAAGCCGCAAAGCACTACAGACACAGTCTTTATCGTAAACAGTCTTTATATCACTGTGGCTAACACGCTTTCCAAATAGCAGTTTCAGGCCACAAACCTACAGAAAACCCCATTGTCTCCCTACCGTGAAAACACTTGCCAGCAAATAAACCCGTTTATGATGCAGTACCAGTGAGGAATGCTACGGGTAAGCAGGCGATTCATGCCCAAAACGAAAGCATGGGTCCTGCCATCTGTATCCCAGGGCCACCATGAGAAGCCAGCAGGCAGGCTGCACCCGTGGAGGGCCCAGGGGACCCCCTCAGACCACACACTAAAAGCAAGCTAAATGCTTCCGAAGGAAGAAAGAGGAGGTGGGGAGGGAGGGGAGCTACCAGGAGGGCAGGGACCTCACAAGCGGGAGGGAGGGCGAGGACAAAGATCGCACAGGTTTCAGCAGTGAGGATGCAGGCTTGTGCGCGAAGCAGTTCAGCAACAGCCACTAAAACCAAAACTCCCTGCCAGAAATGCCGCCCTAACCGTTATCCAAGGCAGCGTCCCCCGCAAAGAAATAAACCAAGTTCGCGTACCTCGGGACATAATGCACTGAGCAGGACACAGTCACCTGGTGACATTCCTGCTGAAGTGCCAATCCTGGATCTAGACAAATCCAAACCCAGCACATTCTTCAAAATAACTGGCCCATACTCTTTGAAAATATCAAGGTCATGAAAGCCAAAGACAGACTGAAGAAGACCTGTTTCAGCTTCAAGGAGAGTAAAGAGACATGACAACTGCCCTGGCCAGGTAGCTCTCAGTTGGTTAGAGCGTCATCCCAATGTGCCAAGGTTGTGGGTTTGATCCCTGGTCAGGGCACATACAAGAATCAAGCAATGAGTGCAGAGATGAGTGGAACAGCCTGTCCTGCGTGGCTCAGTGGTTGAGCATCGACCTATGAACCAGGAGATCTCAGTTCGATACCCAGTTGGGGCACATGCCTGGGTTGCAGGCTCAATCCCCCATAGGGGGAGTGAAGGAGGCAGCCAATCAATGACTCATCATTGATGTTTCTCTCTCTCCCTCTCCCTTCCTCTCTCTGAAATCAATAAAAACGTATTTTAGAAAAAAAATAAGTGGAACAACAAATCGATGTTTCTCTCTCTCTCCTCCTTCCTTTCTCTAAAATCAATCAATAGAAAATTATTTTTAAAAAGAGAGAGAAAGACATAACTGAATGAAATATGTGATCCTGAATTGGATCCTGAGCCAGAAAAAAAATTTTTTTTCTTTGTCTATGAAGGATGTTATTGGAACAATTGGAAATTTTTTACTATGGTCTATAGATCAGGTAACAGAAGCGTATTGATTTGACTTCCTGATTTTGATAACTACACCATGCCTATGTAAGAGGTTATCTGTGTTTTTAGAAAATACACATGAAAGAGAAAGGGTAAAGGAGCATCATGTTGGCCAACTGTTCTCAAATGGCTCAGAATAGGATAAAGCAAATGTCAAACATTAAAATCTGGGAAGTCTGGGTGAAGACCATCTGTGGGAATTCTTTGTAATAATCTTGTAACTTCTCTGGAAGTCTGAAATTATGTCAAAATAAGTTGAAAAATAACACTTCCTGAAAGCAATTGTGTGTAGGATGGGGAAGTGGGTCAGGGTAGACAGGGAATTCCTTTTCACTCTACGCTTTTTTGTAGTTTTTAAATACTGCATTATATGCATATAACAATTTTTTTTGTAGTAGGTAATTAATCTTTTAAAAACCCACTCTTTGACCTGCAAAATTGCTATCAGGGCCCTGGCCGGTGTGGCTCAATTGGTTGGGCATAATCTGTGCACCAAAAGGATGTCAGTTCGATTCTGGGTCAGGGCACATGCCCAGGTTGCCAGCTCGATCCCTGGTACCCCTATGGCATGCAGGGGGCAGCCAATAGATGTTCCACTCTCACATCAATGTTTCTCTCTCTCTCTCTCTCTCCCTCTCCCTTCCTCTCTCTCTAGAAGTCAATACAATATATTTTTTAAAAACACTATCAGGAATTTATTCACAAATGCAAGATGTATCTTCAAAGTTGTTCCCTGTAGCGTTGTCTGTAAATGACAAACTAGAAATAACCCAACTACCCCACAATAAGGAACGGGTTCAATAAATTACAGTATATCCACATACAATGGAATACTAAGCAGCTGTTTAAAAGGATGAGCCAGGTCTGTTTGTGCTAAAATGCACAGATATTCATATAGTTTTATGTGTAAAAGTTTTAAGTGGTAACATCAAATGTGCTGTAATCATCAAGACTGATTTTTTTTTTTTAATCCTTACCTGAGGATATGTTTAGAGAGAGGAACAGAGAGAGAGAGAAACATCAGTGTGAGAGAGAAACATTAATCGGTTGCCTCCCATATCGGTTGATCCCGACTAAGGATCAAACCCGCAACCTAGGTATATGCCCTGACAGGGAATTGAACCTGAAACATTTTTGGTGCACGAGATGATGCTCCGATGAACTGAGGCACCCAGCCAGGCCAGAGTGACCCTATTAAGTTTTAGTGTGTTTGTGAGAAGTTGTGCAGTGGGAAGATGGTGTAATAAATTTTTACCAAATTCGGTAACTGTGTTTGGAACAATCTGACTCAAATATAGCCTGTGATGTTTATATCTATATCCATTACCTATAACAGATATATACCAAAGGGCATGTACCAAGAGATTAACTGGGGTTATCTTGGGTGATGGGGTTTTGTTTCTTGTTTCTTTGTGGGTTTCTTAAAAATCCTTTTCTCTGCATTAGACATGAATTTTGTAATTATAAAAACAATCAATAAATCTTATTTTTAAAAGGAAAAAGTAGATATATAGCATATGTACAGTGGCAAGCATGAATTTTACTGAGCCCTGGCCGGTATTAAGCAGTAGTTAGAGCGTTGGCCCACACACCAAAGGGTCACAGGTTCAATTCCCAGTCAAGGGCACATACCTGGGTTTCAGGTTCACTCCCTGGGGTGTGTGCTGGAGGCAACCAATCAGTGTGTCTCTCTCACATCAATGTTTCTCTCTCTCTCCCTTTCTCTCTCTCCCTCCCTTTCACTCTCTCTCTGAAAAGCAATAGGGAAAATATCCTCAGGTGAGGGTTAACAAAAAAAAAAGAAAGAAAGAAAGAAAAATATTTCTCTCTCTCATGTGTCTATGGTATTTTGTTATAGCAGCCTGAGCTGACTAACACAACCTATCTCCATAGGGATCAATGTCCCTAAGTCAGAGCTTGGCATATACTGGGTGCTCCCTTCCTTTTACTTGGCATCTCAGTCCAGAGGGCCACAAAGCCAAAGGAACTTACAGATAATCCACACACTTGAAGGGAGCAAAAAGCAAATGTCCTCTAAGTACAAATCTCCATCCCCTTGGCTGATAAAAGCCTCACTTGGCTTTCCTGTCTTTCTGGCCCCATTTCCCAGTCTCCCCCAGGGCCAGTTGCCCTACATCCCATTTCATGAGTCCCAGTCCCCCTGCCAACTTCTCAAATCTCTTGTAATTTCTATAAGACCCTCATGCCCTGGCCCCACTTCCTCCCCTAGCCCTCATCTAAATACCACTTTCCACTTCTACTCATACAACAATGATCCTAAACCACTTGTTATTTTATTTTATGTCTCTATACATGTTGGTCTTCCTGCTAGGAATGCACTCCACCCTATCCACTGACAACCTGGCAAACTCATACTCATCCTTCAAAACCCAGTTCAGATACCATTGCTCCTGGGACACTTTCCTTGCCCTACCTCCCACTGTGGTACTTCTGTATCACATATATTATAGACATGCATATATAATAGCACTTTATTACAGTATTTGGTAAAAATATTTATACATTTGTCTCCCTAAGCAATGCATGCATTCTAAACTCAAGGTCCATATTTACTCATCTCTGAACCTCAGAAGTTCACCCAGAAATTACAGCAGGGTCCCCTTAACAAAAGTTATCAGCCAGGTCCCTGCAGGTACAGTTTTGTACAAAGAAGCAAAAGCCATTTAACATGAAAATATTCACTAATGACTAGAAGGATACCTCAAGCAAACCTTTGTTTTCCACTAAGCTCTATCTGCATGCACTATTTGCTGGGCTTTGTGAGGTGGCAACACAGGACAGATGTACAGCAAAACGACTGCAGGGCAAAAATGCAGTATTTCACAAAGTTAGTAAAGTGAGGCTGGACATCTGCAAATAACACCATCAACAAAGGAGAGTCTGGAGGAGGGGCCGGGAAACAGCCGAGGAAGAGAAACTCAAAAGGCTGATCACAGGAATGACAGCTTCAAAGAGAATGATCTGATGATCTAAGGATTAAAAGCATGTGGCAAAACTGAGGGAGTCTTCCATCATTTCTGCCGAAAGAATCCTCTATGACTGTCATAGAAAACTAAGGTGACATAAAGGACAGTCAGAAAAAAATACCCCAGATCAAATCTACGCTTGATGCATTCCTTGTTCGTACTAAGAATTACCATATAGCTTCAACTTTAACCTATATCTTATACATTACAAAAAAGGCATCTTATTTTTATGATTTTTGCTTTCAAATGTGCTTATTAATTCTTTTCTTCATTCTAAGAATCTGTGTACTATTCCAACTGTAACTTAAATTTTCTAGATTATCAGACAAAATAATATTTTCATGATATTTTTAGTATAGAAAAAATATTTTTTCTACTATAACAAGGAAAGACTGATTTCCCATTTTTAGGATTTTTTTTTTTTAGGATGTCTGTCAAATTAAAGAATGCTATAAGAAGGGCCAGTATCTTTTGTCCCACCAGTGCTAAGGTCCAGAACCCATTCTGCCAGGCTGGACCCCAGCCTGGAGAATCAGTTTCCGCTCTGAGGTATCTGTTGGTCCTGAGCATGAGAACCACCGAGGCCACAAACCCCTGGGCTCCCTGTGGGAGAGGAAGTGGGAGGACACATACTTGTAGACTGTGCTGTCCTTCTTGGGGCTGTGCTGCGGCAGGAGGTTGTGGGAATACTGGTGCACGCCCAGGTCGTACAGTGAGGGAAAGTCCTTGCTACAGAGGTGGCAGCGGTAGCTCAACTCCTCCTGGTGGCTCTTGATGTGCTCCAAAAATGTGTCGAGCTTTGGGAACGTCTGGGCGCAGCTTTTGACCACACACTTGTACACCTTGATGGCAGATGCGGGGAAGGTAAGGGGAGGCAGGAGAGCTGCCTCCACTGCCGCCCCCTGCCCTGTGGCATCTTCCTGGAACACTGCTGGTGAATGACGCTACCTCTATTCCCCGGCTCCCCTGCTGCTGGAGCCCTGGTTTTATTTTGATTGGAGGGTCCTCTCCTCTCAGCCAGTCAAAATGATCCCACTACCCTTTCCTCAGGCTCTGTGTGGCCTGAGTATATTTAGAAAAATTACCCCAAATCTGAAAATACAGTAAGAAGATGACATTGTGTCCTTCCAATGTCATACTAGAGTAGTGGCTCCCCAACCTGAGCGTGCACGACAGTAACAGATTGGGGGTGCTGGGCAGCACCCCCGGAGTATCTGATTCAGCGGGTGTGGTGGCCTGAACATGTGCATCCTAACAAGACCCAGGTGATGCTGGTCCACCAGTACTGCTGTCTAACAAGCCTCCCCAGGGTCATATGCTCTCTGGAGGAATGCGCATTTCTTTGGCTATTTACCACTGATTAGAATCCAGACTCTAAAGTTAAATATTAACTTGTGCAAAACTGATCTAATATAAATTATTTGTGTCAGGTAGAGAGGATAACCCCAAAGGTCATGGGTTTTGTTGCCCTGTAGGACATTAATCAGATTTGTATCTAACTTAGCAATCTTATTTCAGTGTTCCTTTTGCCCCTGACAGTTGTATATAGGTATAAATATCAGTGCCTCATGCCTTCTTTTGAACTGACTTTGTTATTCTTCCAGTTCCCTCATCAATGAGTTGTGTAAAATTCTGACTCATGCTCACAATGTTATTTATATGAGAATTATGTTTTAACATTTTGAAAATTATACTTTGACAAGTGGTACACATTCCTGGTTGTCCACAAGATTCCACATGCTCCTTCTTCCTAACAAAGTGAAGCATGATTTGCTCAGGGTGGCCACATGCCCAGTTAAAGCTGGGGTGGCTCAGGTGGTTGGAGAGTCACCCTGTACACCAAAAGGTGGCAGGTTCAATTCCTGGTCAGGGCACATATCCAGGTTGCAAGTTCAATACCCGGTCGGTGTATGTGTGGGAGGCAACCAATCAGTGTTTCTCTCTCACATCAGTGTTTTTCTCCCCCCTCCACTCTCTCTGAATAAACAATGGAAAAAATATCCTCGGGTGAGGATTAAAAAAAAAAAAAAAGCCAATCTCAAAAGGCCACACACTGCATGACTCTATTTATATAACATTCTCAAAATGGCAAACTCACAGAGATAGAGAGCTGATCAGTGGTTTCCAGAGGCTAAATAAGTTACGGAGAAGGGTGAGTGTATCTAGCAAGGGGCAGCACAAGTGAGATCTCAGTGGTGACAAATAGCTCTGTACTGTGATTGCAGTGGTGGCTACATAAATCTACACAGGTGGTAAAATGACACAGAACTACAGAGACACTTTATATCAATGTCAGTTTTCTAGTTTGTTTAGTTGGTTTTTTCTTAATATGTTTTATTGATTTCAGAGAGAGGAAGGGAGAGGGAGAGACAGGAACATCAATGATGAGAGTCATTGATCAGCTGCCTCCTGCACGCCCCCTATTGGGGATCCAGCCCGCAACCCGGGCATGTGCCCTGACCAGGAATCAAACGGTGACCTCCTGGTTCATAGGTCGACACTCAACCACTGAGTCGCAACAGCCAGGCAGCTTCCTAGGTTTGATACTGTGCTGTAGCTATGTGAGATGAACTACTGAGGGAAACTGACCGAAAGGTATGAGGGACCTCTCTGCACTGTCTTTGCAACTTAGTGTGAATGTGCATTTCTTTAAAAATAAAAAATTGGGGGAAAAACTATCTCAAAAAAATCACAATTCAAAATTATGTGTATATAGATCCTAATTATAATTTTTTAAATTACAGAAACCCCACAAAATATATTGGATTATGTGCTGCATTCTTGGGAGGATGTATTGCAAGAGGGTAAATGTTGTGGGGTTTGGGGTCAAATGAACCTCACTTTGAACCCTGACTCAAGTCACTTACTGGCTGTGTGACTCTGGATGGGTCATTTCACCCCTCTGGGCCTCTGGATATACTGAAAATGCCTATTTCTAAGGTTGTTATGAGGAGTAAATAAAATAGTGAAGCTAAAGCATTTAGCAGGGTGCCCAACGTATAATAAATAGTAAACATTAACCTTTTTTCTTTTTTCTTTTTTCTTTTAATCCTCACTGGAGGACACCTTTCCCATTGCTTTTCAGAGAGAGTGGAAGGGAGGGAGAGAGAGAAACATTGATGTGAGAGGGACTGCAACTGAGGTACGTGTCCTTGGCCAGAATTGAACCTGGGACCATTCAGTACACGGGCTGACGCTCTAACCACTGAGCAAAACCAGGTAGGTCTAGACTTTTCTGAATTTTCTACTTCTACACTGGGCATGATACTTTTATAAGAAGAAATAAAGGTTATTGTAAAAAATAAACACTGGAATAGAATTACCATATAACTCAGCAATTTCGCTTCTAGGTTTATACCCAAGTGAACTGAAACATATGTTCTTATAAAAACTTGTACATGAATGTCCATACAGTATTATTCACAAAAGCCAAAAAATAATCCAAATGTCCATCACCTGATGAAAGGATAAACAAAATGTGCCATATCCATATAATGGAATATTATTCTACCATAATGTTAAATAAATATTATGGTAGAAATAAAGTACTGGTACATCCTACAACATGGATAAACCTTAAAAACATTATCTCAAAAGGCCACATACTATATGATTCAATTTATATTAAATGTCCAGTATAGGCAAATCCATAGAGACAGTAACTAGATGAGTGGTTACCAGGGACTGGGGGCAGGGGGTGATTGCTAATGGGTACAGGGTTTCTTTTCAGGGTGATAAAAATGTTCTGGAATTAGATAGTAGTGATGGCTATACAACCTTATGAATATATTAAAACCACTGAACTGTACACTCTTAAAAGGGTGAATTTTATGGTATATGAATTACATCTCAATTAAAAAAAAAAAGGCTGTAGTCCTAAGTCCCCATAGGTAGGTTTTTAGACATTAGATTTTCTCAGGGCATTAAGAATTTTTCCTGTCTCTGAGTCCTTCATTATCTGACCTTTAGCACCCTAAGGCCCAGTAAGCTGGCCCCACCCAGGCAGAATAGAGGGGGAAGCTTGGCCTATCATGAATGGCTAGACAGTAGCTCAGACCAAATGAGGCCCACTTCTGTCCCCTTTCTAGGCCACATTCAAGACCCCAGTACCAGCTAAGGCTCATGACTAGGATGGAAGTGCACCCCCGCTATCCACTAGCCACCTACCTGCTCATTCTTATGCTGGGTCATGTGGGACTTGAGCTGGAAGTAAGTGCTGAACTTGCTGGGGCAGAACTGGCACAGGTAGGAGTTATCGATGAGGACCACCTGCTTGGCCTCCAGCTTGTCCCCTTCATCCTCACCTGCTGTGGGCAAGGCCTGCGGCTGTGGGGCACTCGGCAGGGTCTGGCCCAATCCTGAGGAGAAAGCCAGGGAGAAAAGTCACTAAGAAGGGTAGAGGAAGTCAGGACAGAGAGCCACACCATTTAGGAAGGATTCTCGGATGTTTACTGTGTGCTCCACTGCGTACACCCTACCACCCACCACCCATCACCCAACACCCACCACCCACCACGTGCTTGGTGCTGGACACTGTACTCAAGGACCTGCACTCACATTCAGCTGGTGTGCACTGATACTGCCCTTCCAGGTGCTAAAATACTGAAATACTTACATTCCGATGGATGAATAGCTATTGCCTCAAGTCTCCCCTCCCTGGCCTTCCACTGGACACTCTAGGCCTTTCCGTAGTTAAGAATCTTGAACATGGCTCCTAGCTGTACTCATTATGCCTCCCCAGCTCCTTGTCCTAATTACACTCATTTGTTTAGTTGCCCTTCCCTCACATTCCCTGGGGACAGGAGCCTGGCACATAGTAGGCCTCCATAAATGTTTGCTAAATGGTTGAACCCTTGGTGCTAGGCACTGCAAGAGTTTCAAAAGAAAGAGAAAAAATGGTTTCTTCTCCAAGGTACTCACAAGGACTCAGTATGCACACATAGAATGGCTAAATACACAGTAGGGCTAGTTCCAACAGGGAGATCATATAAAAGTGGCCATATGTTTTTGACAGCAAAACACCCCCTTCATTAGCTGGCACGTAGCAGGTGTTGCTCACCCATGGGGCTGCACAGGAAAGCCCCAGCCTTACACTATCCAATACAGTGGCCAAGAGCCACATGTGGCAACTGAGGACTCAAAATGCAGCCGGTCCAAATCCAGATGTACTATAAATGTAAATGAATTTTGGAAACTTACACTAAAAAGAATATAAAATATCTCATTAATAATTTTTTTATATAACATGCTAAAATGATACTATTAATATACTAAGTTAAATAAAATATATGATTAACATTAATTTCAGCTTTTTTTTTACTGTTTTTATATAGCTATTAGAAAATTTTAAATGGCATATGTTGCTCATATTATGTACTAATATTAGGGGAAAGGTCATTAGCTCAGGGACAAGTGATAGCTTTGATGACAATTTTACAAACTATAAAGAGCTTTGGAAATCATCTGCCCACAGAGGCCAAAGAGATTTCAATTTCTGATCAACTAAGAGTGACTGCCTAGAGTAATATATTGAAAATAAATTCTGAGGTGGTATCCAACCTCAGCAAAAATGACAGGTGATTGACTAGTGATGTCTGTTATGGGTACAGCATTAGAGTAACACCATACATATTGTATATTTGTCATCCTACCTTTCATCTTACGCCCCATTTTATAAATGAAGCAAATTGAAGCCCAAAGAAGTCAAAGAGGTTGCCCAAGGTCATACAGCAACAAAACCCATGAAGCTGCAGAGAAGGAGTATAGGAAGAGTGGCGTTCCTCCCTTCAACCCACCTGAGCTTTCCTCGTCCTCCTGCCTGCTGGGGTTCAGGGCCATGACCTGTACAGTCACTGAGTTGCGAGAGACCGTGCCACCACTGCGCCCTGGAGGCCACACCTTGTGAGTCTGCATGTGTTTCTTGACATTAGACTTCTGGGCAAAGGCACGGCCACATGCAATGCACTGGAAGGGTTTCTCACCAGTGTGGCTGCAGGAAACAAGGCTTGTCAGCACCCTTGTGTAGAAATGGAGATGTGGCCTCAGCCCAGGAGCTCATGGCCACCTGGAAGGCCCAGACAGAACATCTAGATGTTGCTGGCCACCAGATACAACTGGCTACCATTCTGACACCATGAGGACAGGCCCACTTGCTGAGGTAAGCAGACCAGAGAGAGAAAAACCCTGAACTCTTGGTGACATTACTGAGCTGCTGAATCAACCAGAGCTAACTGTCTCCATGGCCATCCCATACTGTGAGATGAAACATTTCCTAACTATTCAAGCTCATTTAAATAAGGATTTGTTATTTGAAGGAGAAAATATCCTAGCTGTCACAGCATAGCACTTGTATCATTACTTACTATTTTCCTTCAAATCAATTCTGTGTTTTAAAACTTAAAATATTTTAAAATGAAGCTTCCTTTTGTTATTGTATACAGAAAACCACCTGTCATAAATATGACATAACCAAAAATGTAAGAATTTATAAAACAATATTAAGATCTAGAGCTGTACTGTCCAATAAGGTAGACACAAACCACACAGACTATTGTAATTTAAATTCATTAAAATAAAAAATTCAATTTCTCAATCATACCAGCCACATTTCAAGTGCTCAATAGCTATATATGGTTAGTGGTACCCCATTAGACAGTGCCCTTTGGGGCATTTCCATCTTTGCAGAAAGTTCTATTACACAGCACCAGTATAGACCAGTGGTTATCAACTGTGATTGATTTTGCCCTTCAGGGAACCTTTGGCAATATCTGGAGACATTTTTGGTTGTCACAGCTGAGGAATAAGGAGTGCTATTGGCACTCCTTTAATGGTTAAAGGTCAGGAATGCTACTAACCCTTCTACCAGGCACTGGTAAGACCCCCACAGAAAAGAATGTTGTGATCTGTGATCTAAAATGTCAACAGTGCCAAGGCGGAGACACCCTGTTCTAAAGAAAAGACTGCCTGCCATGGTTGGAATCTGATGTGTGCTCTCCCTCTTTCTCTCCCTCCCCCTCCCCCTCTCATAAAACATGAGCTAGCAATGTGAGAGGCATTAGGACAGACTAGCACCAAATTGAGGCTTTCTCCTTTGACTCTCCAAGGACTCAAAGAAATTGAAGAGAGTAATTTTCTCACTATGTCTTTCAAAACTTTTCAAAACCATGTCCTTGAAACACCTAAAATTATCTCATGTCCCAATTACCCCACTCTGAGAAACACTGAACAAGTCCACCCCTCAGAAGAAAAACCTGAGTACCAGAGTGGTTCCCTGCATGCTCTTGGGACAAGAAGTTGGTCCTGAGTGAGCAGACAGAGCCATATTTGCAGAGCATGGCAGCCCTTGAGGCAGAGGTGAGGACTGAGGCACCCTCATGCCTGCAAAGCCCCTATCAGTTCAAGTGCATTTCTCCTCCTACCTCACCCTATTTGGACCTTCCCCATCAAAGTGGGCAGGACCCACAGCTTTCACAGACCCTCCACTGCTTCTGGAAGAGAAGAGGGAAAACCGTCCTGATCTGGACTGAAGCTCTGAGAATCACAACAGGACAGATGAGGCCTTGGTCACCACCCAGGCTAGGGGGCTGGGAAGGGCGCCTTACTTCCACTGCAGATGGCTCCCCAGCCAGGGCTGCCCGGAAGCCACCTGCCCCATCATGCCTGGGTACCTTCGGATGTGCTGCTGCAGGTCGAAGTTTTTGGTGAATGACTTGTCACAGTATGAACACTTGAGTTTCTGAGCCTTTGGTTTCCCTGCAGCTGAAAGACAAAGTGGGAGGAATGGGATGGTGAAGCTATGGGTACAACTATGGGTGCCAGGGCAGCCTCCAACCGTTCTACTCCCTGGACCTGGGGCCAGAAATCCCAGACCCTGGGAAGTATACACTCCTGGACAGGCAGAAGAGGCACAGGTGAGCCTCTCCCAGTGCTGCGGGGAGGAAAGCCCGGGACATGCTCTGGATGGGAAAGCAGGACAAACCCCTCAAAGGTTCCCCTCTGGCTTAGGATAAAATCTAGCCTCTCTGCTGTGGCCTACAGGGTTCTGAATTCTCTGCTTCCTGCCAACCTCACTATTCTCTCCACCTCGCTCTAGCAGACTCCTTGCTAACCTTGGAAGACCTCCAACATGGCCCCACCTCAGGACCTCTGAACCTGCTGTTCCCCTTGACCTGGCATGCTTGTCCCTCGGATAGCCACAGGGCTGCTCCCTTCCCATCCCTAAGTGGATGGGTGGCACCGTTTCACCCTCTCTCCAGTATTCTCAATCACAACACCCCATTAACCTCCTTCCCAGAGTAACCCATAAATATTTCTCTGTCCATCCTTCCCATTAAACGGTGGGATAGGGAAATCCCGGACCAAGAGGCTAGATCCCCGGTGCCTGACACCAAACTCAACACACGTTTGTGAAAGAAAGGCAGCGTAAAAGTAGTTGACTGGAAGGCCCTGAAACATTCTCAATTTCTCTGCCCTTCTCACCCCCAGCACTTTCTGATACTGGCCCCATCCCCATACCTAGCATCTCCAAAGCAGTGGCAGACACTGCTTCTTGCCTGCCTGATATCCATTCTCCCCTTCTTTCCTCACATGTGCTCCACTTAAGAGAAACATCCATGTTCTTGGATAAAAGAGACATTTCCCAGCTTCCTTTGCTGCTAGATATGCTCACGTGACTAAGTTTTGACCAATGAGATGTAAGCAAAAGCATCATGCAGAACTGCTAGAAGCTGGGCGATGCCCCCTTTACCCTTCTTACTGCCTAAATATGAAAATGCTGACTGGAG
Organism: Miniopterus natalensis; assembly: GCF_054644295.1. Lineage (NCBI taxonomy): Eukaryota > Metazoa > Chordata > Mammalia > Chiroptera > Miniopteridae > Miniopterus > Miniopterus natalensis. Next base: position 13,177,379 of record NC_142087.1, read on the forward strand.
CTCCAGTAGCCACCTTACGCAATGAGGAACCCTGAAAACAGAAGCCAGACACTAGGGATGGCAGAGCAGAAAGATAGAAGAAATGTGGATTCCTGGTGACCATACAGGCACACGATCTCCTGATTGCCTACCTCTGGCCTTGTTTTGCACAGGAGAAAACCAAAATTCTATAATTTTCAAGTCACTCTTATTTTGGATTTGTCATTACATGCAACCAAACGTAACCCTAATCATCATAAAAGGGAAGACTAGATCTAAGCAGCCTGTGGCTGGACCAATGCTGAGGAAAGATGCTCAGGCTGTGGGCCCACCTTCTGGGAGTCCACTGGCACCTTTGGCCCGTCGGGTCTTCAGCACTGGTGGGGAGTCAAAGGTGGCCACCGTGCCCCCAGTGGCGCTGGTCATGGGGGCAGTGGGGTTGGGTCCTTTTGGTTTGAATCCCTGTTTGCCGGGGCTGTACACTGGGGGGGTGGGGTATACTGGAGCCTCCACACACTGGTTTGGCACCTAGAAGGACAGCAGAGTCAGGGAGTGAGCTCTGGGAAAGGAGGGGAAAAACCGCCCCAGCCAGAGAGACCCTCATAGTGGCCCTGGCTGATCTCAGCCACTCCCCACCTACAAAGCCATCCTAATTCCTCCACCTAGCTCAGTCACCTCAGTCACTCCCAAGACCCCAGAAGGCTGGAAGCAGCTTTGGAGCCAGGTTGTCTGGGTTCAAATCCTGACTCTGCCATTGATTTTTTTAAAAACAAGGGAAGTGTGCATTTTAGAGAGGAAACTGAATTCAGAGGGCCCTATTTCAGACACCTTCTATAGGCCAGGTATTCTGCTAAGTGCTAAGGATGCAAAATCAAAGACTCAGGCTCCAACCTCAAAGACCACCCTCGTCTACATGGAAAATAAAGAGTAGCAGCTCCCCATGTGCTGGCCCCTCTGCCTACCAGGCCACGGTCATCCTCTCAGCATCTCACTTACTTAACTTTTCTTTTCTTTTTTTTTCCTGACTCAGGTTTATTTGTACAAATAGCACAAGAGGACACCAGCTCCATGCAGACAGCAGCTCAGGGGTCGCACCAGTCCTTCTGTCCTCACACCCGCAGACAGAGGACTCTACTGTGGAGCCTTCGTGGGGGCCTGGGCACTTTGGTAGCTGGAGCCTGAGCTGAAGCTGGGGCTGCACCTGCACCCGCAGCCTGGGGCTGGGTTGGAGCCTTGGCCTTGGCCTTGGCCTTGGCCTTGGCCGGCACAGCTGAGACCCTTGGTGATGTGGGCACGAGCACATTTCCCAAGCTTGGGGTGAGCGATGTAGGCAAGTCGACTGAGCTTGTGGCTGCCGCCCTTTGGAATTGTGGGCTTGACCTCCTTGGGCTTTACAAGGGCCTTGACAGCCTTGGCATGTGCACTCATGGCCTTGGCGTTTTGGCCTGCATCTTCTTCAGGCCCTTCTTGTGCTTCTTGTCAAAGCACACATGTTCCTTAGGAACTTGGGGTCTACCCGCTTAAGAGATTCGTATCTTTGTGATCAGGGTTTCTTGATGCCATTTCTGTACCATTTTGGGGACTGGTTGTGCGTGGTGTGGTTCTTGGACTTGGCCATGTCTGTGCCCAAGTCCATGGCTCCTGAAGAGACTGGAACCAGAAGAGCTTAACTTTTCTTTTTTAATTCAAAAAGTCCTTAGAGAAGCTTGCTTTAGTCTCCCAGACTAGGGCAAATCCTCTTGCAGGCTCTCATAACATCACATAGCTGGTGGTGGAACTTCCCCACTGGTCTGGTTCTCCTTACATTTAGATGCTACCTGATATAGAATGTCTATATGGCCAATTCCATATAGACATGACTCTGGGATAATGCCCTGAAATGCAGGCAGGCTCTTTCTGTTATAACCATGCCCCTAGCACTGGTATCTTGAAGATTCTGAACTCTTACCACCTTGAGAGTAGACTGCTTGTAGCCCAGAGCTCTTCAGCAGGGCATTAGTACAGTACGTACGGTGCGTTGATTACATAATGACCTCAGTCCTTTACCTCTCCCTGTTCTCATGCCCTTTGCAATGTGACTTTGGAGCTTTTCCCATTAAGAGATGGCATCTATTTCCTTATTTCTTAAATCTAACCTGGCCTTGGACCTACTCTGACCAGCAGAAGTGACACTGTGTCACAAGCCTAAACCTCAAGAAGCCTTGAGCATTTCTGCTTGCATTACTATATCTCCACCACTGCCATGAGAACATTCCTGGGTGAAAGATACATGGGGCAGAGCTGGATTATCCCACTCACCCCACCCCAGGCCATGCTAGAGCAGCCAACAGCCAGTCAATCTCCAGACACGGGGTGAACCCAGCCAAGATCAGCAGAGTTGCCACACAGATCACTATAGATGTGAGAACAAGAAACAGTTTTTGCTACATACCACTGAAGTTTTATGGATATTTTTCACAGAGCCACAGCTAACTAATATACCTAGCTAGTTAAAAAAATGCAAGAGACACACAGATATTTTTTGGAATCCTCTCCCCAAAACCAGGCATTCTCTGACTGTCTGAGCACTCCCAAGGGCAGCTTGTATTATGTATGCTACACCCTCTATTTCACATCTTCACATGGCTTGCATTTGACACAGCTGTGATGGCCTGATTAAAGTTCCTCTTTCCCCTGCTGTGGTCCCCTGGTCATGGTATCTCCAGCACAGTGTCTGACTCACAGCTGGTGCTCAGGAAAGGTCCAGGTTACCCATGATGACCATGACCAGTTTCTCCCCCTCCACCCTAACCCCCAGCCTCTGCTCACCTCCAGGGGTGGGTAGGGCTGCATTCCCAGTGCCTGGATCTCCACTGTTCCACTTCCAGCCAGGGGGGCCGTGGCACTGTACACCTCCACCACGCCATTCCCGCCAGGGTTGGGACGCCCAGGGGGACCCAGACTCTGAGGTGGGGGTGGTGGGGGTTGGGGGGGTGGAGGTGGGGGCAGTGGTGGAGGGGGTGGAGGAGGTGGCGGAGGCTGGGTGAGGTAGCTGGGCGCCGAATGCATGTTCAAGCTGCTCTGAAATCAGAAGAGAAAAAGTAAAGCATCACAGTCTCTTGACACCAGCTGTCTTGTTCATCAGTGAGGAAGGACAGTTGCCTTAGCCATGTGGAAAGAACAGCCACTCACAAGGCAGCTCAGAGGACGATGCTGAGTGGGGCCATGGACACAAAGTTTGGGAGAATTCAGAGGAGCCATCAGCCAGGCGCTGCTATTCCTTTCCTTTATGAAAGTCAGCAAAAATGGCCGTTCATGCAGGAACGAGTCCATATAGCAGGCCTAATGTCGCTGTCTTTAGAAAGGCTTGCTTGCAGAACTGGCTCTTGATTGGCATCTGAGAACTAGCCTTGTAGAAGATTCCCTATGTTGATAAGGCTCTTTCGCCCACCTGGGGCACTGACTGTACTGTATCAACTCACCTAGATTGTCTGTACAAACAATGTGACTTATGGCAAATGCCTCCTTCCTATTGGGAAATCTGGAATTGCGGTTGTTATGGCTGGGCATCTGTGACCAATCCCCAGTAAAAGCCTGAGCCCTGGAGTCTTAGGTATGCTTCCCTGGGCAGAAACACTGCACCTGTGTTGCTGCTCTTCACTGCTGGAGGAAGACATGTGTTTTGTGTAACCTCTCCCTGCTTCCCAAGGAGAACTTTGGAAACCTGCAGCTGGATTCCTCCAGACTCCAGCTGATGTGTCTTTTCCATTTCTGACCCTGCTATGTATCTTTTTGCAGTAATAAACCGCAGCCATGAGTACAACCATCCTGAATCCTGGGAGTCTTTCTAGAGAGTCACGAAATGGGTGGGTGGCCATGAAGCCCTGAAACACAGCCACTGATTCTAGAAATTTATTCTACAAAAATTATCAAGCAGGTGGGCAAAGATATGTACACATGGCTGTTACTCCAATAAATGGCAACGACCTACATGTCCACCCACAGAAGCCTGGCTACACAGAGGATGATCCATCCACGTTACAGCTGTCAAAATGATGATGCTGAGCAGTATTTCATAAAGGGTGCTCCTTTTAATTGTTCTTTCTTGGGTTCCACAGTCAAATATGTTTGGGAGAAAATCTGGGATGACAAAATTAAAAGTATTTCTTTACTGTAGGAAAAAAACAGGAACAAACCAAGGGAAGAAATAGAATGCTTCCAGCCTAGGCGAGTTTGACCAGAGATCCTTATTGTATTGGGAAATTCCAAGGGGCCAGTGTTCCAAGGAACTTTTTGGGAAATACTGATGCAGAGTTGTAGGCATAGAGAATGAGGTCAAGCCAAGGCAAAGTAAGAAAAGCAGGTTTCAGAACAGTGACTACAACGACCCTTTTATATAGGTGTGTATATTATAAATGTGTTTATTTTTTAAAAGCTATTTCTATTTTTATTTGCATTCAAGGTCAGGAAAACCAACATTTTGATAGTATTTCCTTTGAGTGGAAGGAGTATGACTGTGTGATTGACTGATTGATTTCCCAACTTTCATTCTGAAAAATTTCAAAAGACAGAAAGGTTGCAAAAAGAATACATTGAACAACCTTTTTTTTTTTTTTTTTAAATATGTCTTTATTGATTTCAGAGAGAGGAAAGGAGAGGGAGAGAGAGAGAGAGAAACATCAATGATGAGAGAGCCACTGATGGGCTGCCTAGCCCGCAACCCTGGCATGTGCCCTGACCGGGAATCAAACCCCGATCGCCTGGATCCTAGGTCGATGCTCAACCGCTGAGCCATGCCCGGCCGGGCTACATTGAACAACCTTTAAACCTCATCTGACTCACTCAGTTGTTGCCATATTGCCACATCTACAATACGTGTATGTTGTTTCATCAAGCCATTTGAGAATTAGTTACAGACATAACACTTTGTTCCTCAATACTGTACTCAATGCATCTCCTAAGAACAAGAATATTTTCCTATATAACCAAAATTCAATCACCACATTCAGGAATTGAACATTAATATAATATTATTATCTAAAATATTCAAATTCCTCCATATTCTAATTTCCCCAGTAATGCCTTTATGCTCCTACACAACCCAGGATCCAACCAAGAAATGCACACTGTAGTTGGTTACCATATCTCTTTACTTTCCAGATTATGAATAATTAAACTTTTTTTTTTTACTTTTCTTGTGTATTTTCTAATGGACAAGGGACACTTTTGTTAAGAATAAAAACAGGAGGCAAAATAGCTGGACTGTGGCTATGAAACTCCAAGTCACATTCTGGGCCCCCACTAATGTGGCAGCTTTCCCACCCACAGCAGGGTTGGGCAGGGGGAGGCTGGCCATCCTCCTCAGTGTGGGGGAGAGCAGAGTCCACACTCCCTTCTTTCTACAAGATTCTGAATCTGCTGGAGTCAACATGCAGGCCTGGAATCAAGATCCTGTGAGAAGCCAGTCCCCTCCTTACCTGCACAGGCGGGGGGCCCTGGGGCATGGGTTGGTCCAGGGATGTAAATGCCGACATGGCAGACATAAGCACATCATCGCTCACCAAGATGTTCCCCTGCACCAAGGTCTGGATCAGTGGGGACGGGGGCACTGTGATGTATGTGGAGATCTGGAGAGAAAAGGAGAGAGAGAGAGAATGAGAGAAGAGAGAGAATGAACATGTGTGAGGCTCTGGAAAGAAGCAGAGAGCATGAAGCAAAAGATCTGGGTTCCAAAGTCCCACAGACCTGAATTCCATTTCTACCTCTGATGCTTCTTGCTGCTGTGTGACCCTGGGCAAGTCATTCCACCTGTCTGAACCTCCAGTTCCCCAACTATCAATTGAGAAGAATAAGTCACACCTCCCTGTAAGGCACACCTCCCTGTATGACCCAGCAATAATACTTCCTGGCACCTATCCTAGAGAAACACATGTCCACAGGGAGTTCATGAAGAAGAGTATTCTGCACAGTGTTGTTTCTTATAGTGATGTTTCTTATAACCTCAATGAATTAAAAAATACAATATAGTCATAGATAGAGTACTATATAGCAAGTAAAAAGTATTGATGAAAAATCAAATTATATAATAACATGTGCACTATGTATTCTTATTTTTAAAAATCTAAAACAATATTACGATATAATTCCTGTGGATACTTAAGTAAGTATGTGAAAGTATCTTAGAAGGTTGAGAGGGATACCTATCAGTAGTTACCTGGGGGCAGGGGAGAGGAATAGTGCCAAAGGGGATTTGCTTTGTAGCATTCTTTACAAAGGAGAAGGGAAACATGTATTATTTGCAAACATACAAATGAATAATAAAACTAATAATACATTCTCAGGTTAAAGCAAGGATGAAAGGCAGACCTTACAAGAGGGTGTTAAAGGTGCAGTGACTGTTTTCAGTAGATGGAAAGGGTATTTTGTTTACCTGTTGCTTTTCTTTCTTTTAAATTTTCATTTATTGATTTGAGAGCGAGAGTGAGAGAGAGAGAGAGGCAGAAACATCAATTTGTTGTTCCACTTACTTATGCATTCATTGGTTGATTATTGTATGTGCCCTGACTGGGGATCAAACCCACAACCTTGGCATATCAGGATGATGCTGTAACCAGCTGAGCTACACGGCCCGAGCCAATTGCTTGTGTTCTGAAGCTATTTTCTTGCCCAAGACTGGAGGAATTTTCCCTCTCTCTTTTAAATGAAGGAAAAAAAAAGTGTGGGGGGTAATGTTTTCTGCTAACGAAACTCATAATCAAACTGTTCTGTTAGAAGATGTGCATAGCAACTTGAAAAGTTTCAATCTGCATGTCCCACGGGCCTGGGAGTGAAGGCTTTAATTTTGATAACAGGAATTATGTCTACTACAATGGATGAAGATAATGTTTTAAAGAAATAAGGAGAAGTCAGAGGGAAATTCGATTCCTTGACCTGGCATCCTGAGACGTGCCCAGCTCCCATTATGAGGATTCTTTAATCCCTCTAAGAGACCCCACCCTGGGTATCTTTGCTCCAGAACTGTGTTCCTGACTGAGGACTCTGGAAGCTGCTCCAGATACCTCCAGCCTGGCCCTCTCCCCTGACCTCCAGACTTCTCTATCTGTCTGCATCTTTATTGCCTGCACTTAAAGGTCTAAAGGGCATCTCAAATCTAACATGTCCAGCTAAATACCTGATATCCCCCCAAATCTTCTAGCCATTTTCCCCACTTTGGTTAATGGCAACTCCAACTCTGGTATCACCCTTGACTCCTCTTGATCTCACACCCCATACCCCAATCTACCCACAAACCCTGTTGACTCCATCTTCAAAATATTTCCAAAACCTCATCCTTCTCGCAACCTCTACCACCACCACCCTGATCAAGTCACCTACCACCCTCTGTCTGGATTTGTACAGGAGCCCTTTAATGGATCTCCTGGCTTTCACTCTAGACTGCCACCAAAATCTATTCTGTGTACAGCACCCAGAGTGACCTAGTTAAAGTATAAATCAGACCTTATCCCTCGTCTGCTCAAAACCCTCCAATGGCTCCCATCTCTCCAAGTAAAAGTCCACAAGTCTCAGATGATCTACCAAGATCCCCTTGCTGCCTCTCTGACCTTATATCCCACCCTCCTCCTCACTCATTCAGCTCCAGCCACTTACTTCCTTGCTGTTCCCAGAATAAACCCAGCACATGCCTGCCTTAGGACCTTTGCACTTGCTGACCACATTTCCAGGAATACTCTTCTCCAAATTGGCTGCTAGACTCATTCCCTCACCTCCTTAGGTCTCTGGTCAGATGTCACTTCTTCACAGAGCCTTCCCCAAGCACCATATACAAAAATGGCAAAAACTGCTACCCCTGTCAAGGCATATCCTGTCTCTCTGCATTTAACATCCTGAAAAAAGTGTATCTCTACCAACTTGTTTGGGTACTGTCTATCTCACTCAACTCCATGAGGGCAGTGACTTGGTCTGTTTGTCCATCACTGTACCCCTAGTGCCTGCACCATGCCTGACACATAAAGCGTGCTCAAAAAGACTTGCTGAATGGATGAACAAACAAGCAACTGAGCGAATACCTGGCGATTCGCTGGAGGAGGGGCCTGCTGGACTGCTGTGGGTGCTGCCGACGGCGTGTAGATGCTGTTGGTGGCCAACGAGACTGTGGCCAGCGGTGGGGCATTCCCCTGGCACTGTTCCCGCTTGTGGGTCATAAACGCCGGCAGTGAGTTGAACTGCTTCTTACACTTCCCGCAGAGAAAGACATCCTCATCATCTAGGGGTCACATGGCAGAAGGCGGGGGATAACCAAAAAAGCAAGAATAAAGGAGGGGGTGTTACAGTGAGAAAGGGGAGGAGACCTGCGTCTGGGTCAGGAGGACGGCAAATCTAACAGCATTCTGGGATTCCATGTGTGGGGGTTAAGTGCCAATTCTGTGCTTCCTAGGCGCTTTCCAAACCATGCAGGCACCTGTGGAAGTATCCAGCCATGTGCATGAAGGTATTGAAAGATTACAATGAGGAAACAGTCAAAGTTGAGAACTTCAGAATCTTTATCCTGTCTGAATTTACTCATCAGTCACCAGATAGGTGACATGATCACACTCCTCTGTGGCTCTGCATCCCGTATCCCTGTCAAGCTGCCTCACTCATTCTATAAGGCTCAGCTCAGATGTCCCTTCCCCCAGGAAGCCTTTCTAAAGCAGTGGTCATCATTTCTTTCTCTAGGCATGCCCCTCATGTCACACTTTCCCCAACATCACTAGACTGTAAGTCCCCTAAGGGAAGGAAATGTCTTATTTTTCATCATAACTGCAGTATCTCCAGGGTACACAGGAGGCCCTCAGTGGATGTTTGTTGAATGAATGAAAAAAATAAATGAGTGATTAGCTACAGTTAACACCACCCATTATTGAGGGCCTACCACAGGCCACTCACTGTGCTATGCTGTGGCAGAAATGTCTAATTGTCACCATGGCCAGTGTGGTTCAGTTAACTGAATGTCATCGCATGCACTCAGAGGTTGCCAGCTCGATTCCTGGTCAAGGCATATGCCCAGGTTGCGAGCTGGATCCCCAGTAGGGGGTGTGCAGAATACAACCGATCAATGTTTCTCTCTCCCTCTCTAAAATCAATAAAAACAATCAATAAAAGGAGAGGTATAACTTCCACTTTCTTCTTTCTTCCCTTCATGATCGCTGGAATGTGGACATGAAAGTGAGAGGATGGAGCAGCCATCCTAAGCAGCATGTTGAGAGCAGTATGGCCACAAGAAAGGAGTCTGAGTCTCACCATGCTCACCCCAAATGCCCATCAGTACTTCATGTAACAGAAAAATGTTAATCTTGTACAAAATGAAACAGGTAGAATAAAATGTTCCCCAAAATTGCTCCATCGAGTTAAGCCAAGCCAAAACTATGGCAGTTATCATAAGGCAGCTATAAAACAGTGGCCCAGGAACTAACCTTCTTTTATGCTTGTTTTTCAGATCTAAAGCCAAGTCACAAACCCCAGAGACAAACTCAATATCTGGTTGGGAAAGTTCCTTCCTGCATTCCATAATAAGTCTTGCACAGTCCCAGAATGCCTCGCTTTACTGACATGTGCTCAGATTTCAGTGGGACCCCAGCATTCCTAAAAAGAAAAAACCCAGCTAACCTACACCCTGGTTGGTTAACTCCAGCAACTTCCATGTTCCCAAGGAATAAAAACCCCTAAGCCCCACATTCAGCATGCAGAACCTGGGACCCTATCTCAGTGTTCTTGCCTTCCACAGAATCTCAATAAATCTGCCTTTTGCTTTTATCAGTGTCTCTGGTCTAAGTTATTTTATATCAGGAGACAAGACACAAACGCATTGATAACAAAACTATAAGAAACTTGCACTTCTTATTTATAACTGCTAAAAACATATTCCAAGTATCCTCACAAGATTCCTATGAAGTAGGACTATTATCCCCATTTTACAGATGTGAAAACTCAGGCACAGAGAGGTTAACTCACTTGCCCAAAGTCACAGAGCCAGGAACTAGAGGAACAAGGATTCAAATCCAGGTGTGTATCTCTCTGCTCCCAGTGTGGTTCCCAAGTGCTCAGATATGTTTGTGAAATAAATAACTGAACACAGACTCACACAGGGCTCTAAAAGAAATTCTTTGCCCTCTCTGTGTCTTAGGGGCATGGTCTGTAAATTGGAGAGATTCATGGTCAGCCTGTTCTTTCCATAGAAGGGAGGCTTAGAAATGACTTTTGGGTCAAAGGTACAAGCACTGCCAAGCATCAGAGCTCTTAGCCATTGCTGGTGTCAATGATCCCCACATTCACTAAGTGATTGAGAGAGGGTGTCCTCAGAGCTAAGCAGAGAAAGGCATTAGCCTGAAGATCCAGACTGGGAGGAAGGGGAGAAGGTTCAGAAACCTGGACACCACAGTGGGCAGTTCACTCCCACATCCCCTCATGAGTACCACTTGTTTTTCACAGGGAGCCACTCAGCTTTCTCACTGGTGAACCTGAGCAGATACTCACCCAGTGGCTGGATAGCAGGGGGTGCACTGACACTCTGGCCTGTTGGATCCGGGACTGCTCCTTGGCCATCCAACAATGACTGGACAGCCAGGACGGTCTGATTGTCCATTCCTGAAGAAAGAAATGCAGCCTCTTTGGAAGAAGGGCCCAGCATCCTGCTCTGACCTCACCCTTACAACCTAGACCCGCTGCAAGGCCCCCATGGCAAAGACAGCTGTGCCCCAATATACATGCTCTCCCACTTCCACTGCAATAGAACCCAAGACTTTGGCTGAAAACATGGTTCTAGAATAAAGATTATACTTCCCAGCCACTCCTGCAGCCAAGGAATATCTAAGTTCTGGCCAATGGGATGAGTATAGCAGTTTCTGGGAAGTTTCCTTAAAAGATGCCTGGTATATGCCCCTGGTCTTTGTCCCACCCTCCATCCTACTTCCTAAAACAAGAATATGATGGCAGGAACTCTAGCCACCATCTAAGATCATGAGGACAAGGGCTATACCCTCGGGATTGCAAGGCAAAAAAGTGGGAAAATCCTGGGCCTCTGATAGTTCTGCAAGATATTACATTGGGGAAAACTACATAAAGTGTACATGGGATCTCTCTGTATTATTTCTTAAAACTGCATGTGAAACCTCAGAAAATAAATTACTTCAAAATATATATTTTAATTTAAAAAATATTGCTTGTCAAAAGTAAGGAGAAAATAAAAAGATCAGTGCTTGTCAGGGGCTGCAAAAGAGGAATGAACAGGCAAAGCACAGAGGACTTTAAGGCAGAAAATACTTTGTGATGTTATAACAATGAATACATGCCATTACACATTTGTCCAATAGAATGTGCAACACCAAGAGTGAACCCTGAGGTAAACTATGAACTCTGGGTGATTATGATGTGTCAGTAAAGGTTCATCCTTGGTAACAAATATACCACTCTGGTGAATTATGTTGATAGTGGGGAGGCTATGCATCTGTTGAGTTAGAGGGTATACAGGAAATCTGTACCTTCCTCTCAACTTTGGTATGAACCTAAAACTGCTCTAAAAAAATAAAATCTTAAAAAAAAAAATGCTGCCTATCTAAACTGAACTCAAACTGTCCTGGCCGGGTAGCTCAGTTGATTCGAACATCGTGCAGATATGCCAAGGTTGCAGGTCTGATTCCTGATCAGGGCACATTACAAAAATCAACCAATGAATGCAAAAATAAGTGGAACAATAAACCAATGTTTCTCTCCTCTCTCTCTCTAAAATCAATACATAAACATTTAAAATAAATAAATAAATAAAAACTGAACTCAAACTGAATGTGTTACCGCCACCCCTAAGTTTGTTCCTCTTTCAGTAATCGTCATCAGTAAGAACAGGGTACCACTGTCCACCCAGCCACAGCCTCTGGGGCACCCCTTGATTCTTCTCTCAGCCTCTCTCTCCTCCCTCCCCCCATTTCTAGTCCTTCAGCAAATCTGCCTATTCTGTCTCCTAAATACCATTCAGATCTGCTCTCTCTCCAACCCCACAGATGTCCGCCCCCCCTCCCTCCAGGCCCACGCCACCATCAATTCTCAGCAGGACAACCGCAGTCATCTCTCTCACCTTCCTGCTGCTACTCTGGCCCCCTCCAATCTGTTCTCAGAGTAGCTGGGGTGAACTTTATAAAACATATATCACATTGCATTGCTCCCCTGCTGGAAATCCTTTCTTAGCTCCACAATGAATCCAAACTAAAAGTTCACAAGCCTCATCTCTAGCTGCTCACCCACATGAACTTCCGTGAATCCTAGAAGACCTCTCTGCCCACCCCCAGAGCTTTGCGAATATAGTTCCCACCGCCTGGGACATCTCTGGATCCCTACAGTTCTGCTGCCCTTCCCCTAGCCCAGCATGCATCACACTATCCTAAGAACTTATTTTTCCTTTAATTTCTTCATCACTCAATACATGAACACATTCTTGCAGTAAAAATTCAAACACTGAGGAAGCCCATGGAACCTAAAGAGAAAAACAGGTCTCACCACATCATATTGGCCTCCCAGTGGGAACCACCACTGACCCTGGCCCTCTACATCCATCACCATCATCACAGTGAATGCCAGCTGAGGTTATTTTCCTTTACTGTTTGTCTTTTCTGTAATTCTATAATTTCTCATTCTATCATTTCTAGCTGTTCCCCACCGGACTGTGGGAGAGGGACTGTCTGGTTCAATGAGTATTCCTGAAACTGAACCTTTCCGATGGAGGCAGGGCTACACCCCATTTTTCATGGTGAGAACTCTCTGACCATCCAAGAAGTGAAGGCACAGACCTGAGATGCCCTGGGGAGTTGCAGCACTCAAAGCATACTATTAGTCCAGCCTACTTTCAGCCTGCACTCTAATTATGTGTATACTCATCCTATCACATCCCTCCAAGAACACTTGTGGGTCCGTCTCCCCCCAACATCAACTCTATGCCATGACCCTGAAGTCACTGAGGCTTCCTCCAGGACTTCCAGCAGGCTCTCTCAGTGTTTGCTGTCTCCAAAGCCCACTCCTTCCTACACCTGAGGCCCACTCCCATTTTAGGATTTTGCAGAGCACAGGACAATCAGTCGGTGCCCAGTGTTAGCTGGTTTGGGTCTGAGAGCATCAAGTCCCAGCCAAGTACATCTTTGACACCCATCCTTTCTTGGTCTTAGTTCATAAACTGCACCCCAGGGCGGGATACAAAACAGGCACCCGGGGTTTGCTGGCTTTGTGAGTACCAAGTCCTGGCCTTGCACGCAGGTGGCAACTATCCTTTCCTGGTCTGAATTTGAGGCTATGTCACAGCACGAGGCACACAGTGGACGCTCAACACCAGCCCGTGGTTAGACGCCCGGCGTGGCGCCCACAGCACCGTCCGCAGCAGACGGCTCCCGTCTCCCGTGGTTCCAGCCGGGCTGGCCCCACCCTCTCCGGCTGTTCCCTCCAGGAGCCCTCCCGCGCCCGCCCGCAGCTGTGCTATTCCCGTCCGAGGCCCCCCTCCCCGCCGGGCCAGCCTTCCCCGGCTGTTCCGGTCCCGAGGCCCTCCCCGCCACCGAGCCTCCTCTGCCCTGCCGTTCGGTCCCGGTGCCCCCACCCCTCCGCCAGGCCTTGGCTCCCGCGGCTGTTCCCGCCCGCGCCCCTCCCCCCCGGCTGTTCCGGCCCCGGCGCCCCGCGCCCTCTGCCCCGCGGCCGCCGCGCGCCCTGGGCCCGGCGGGAGGGGGCGCGACGCGGAACAGCCGCTTCCCTCGGCACCGCGGCCGCTCACCCTCCAGGGCCTCGAAGATCGTCTGCGCCATCTTGGAGCCGCCGCCGCCGCGGGAACCCAAGAGGAGCTACGCGAGCATTGTGGGAGCGGCGGTGACGGCGGCGAGGTCGAGGCCGCCAGGGGGCGCCCGGGAGCCGCCGCGGAGACCCCAGTCCTGGAAACCCAGCATCGCGGAGCTTCCGCAGCTCCTCCTTGATGATCCAGTTACCAGCGCGTGTGGACCTCTATTCCCGCTTCATTTGAACCCCCCAACTTTGCACATGGACTCATCGCTGTCACACTGGACCTGACTCCAACTCTGTCACACACACGTCCCCGCCGCAGCTCCGCAACAGGGACCTCATACCGCTGCACACAGTATCCCCCACTTTTGCACCCCCCTCTCACCTCACCCGGACCACCCATTTTGTCACAAGGGCCTCCCAGTCACACATGACCCCTGCCCCAAGTGTGCGCGAGTCCCATTCCTTGTGAGACTCCTCATCCGCCTCCCGCATGAGCCCCGACTGTGCCCGTTGGGAGCAGCCTGTGCCTCCCATCGTGGGCTCCCGATCCCTCGTCGTCTCAGAGGTTCACCAGTGGCTATTGCTTAACCCCCATCTACGCCTTTTGGGATCTCCACTTGCTCCTCACACAGACCTCCGTCCCTGCTTCTCAGGGACCCCATTTCTGCCACGGAAACCCCCAGTACCCGCTTCAGCAACCTGCGGCCCAGCCGCGTGGAAAGCGCACTGGGCTCTCCGGGGTCCTCCCGCCCCCTCCAGGCCGGGCCAGGCGCGCCCGTCGCCCGCGGGTGCCCGCGCCTCCGGCCGCTCGGCGGCGCTTGCTCGGCGCCGTCCCCCGCGTGGGGGCGCCGGGAACACAGGGGCCTTTCCCGCGGACACGGGCGGGAGGAGCGGGCAGACACCTCTTGGAAACTGTTTAGTTGTAAGGTGCGAGAGCGGTTTCTAAGACGGACGCTTGGGCTGCAAGGAGAAGTCGGGGAGCGCGCGGGGCGGGGGGGACCAGCGCGGGGCCGCCAACTATGATTTCTCTCCTGAGCCAGATCCTCCAACAGCTGGGCTACCACCGATTTCGCTCCAAATGCTTTCGTTAGCCTTTAGCCTCATCCAGAGCAATAATAAAAGTCACAATTTTTATTTTCTTATATTTACTAAATAAATGCATGACTCCTAAAAGTAAAAAAACAACCATTTGTTCCAAGTTCCTCTGTCCTTCTGGAACACTAACAGCCACTGTTCCCGATAAGCTGCCTCACAGACCCTCTACTTACACGTGCTTATTTCTACCAGTAACCCCCCACCCTGCCCTGAACACCACCCCGTGCCCCACACCACCTCCTTCCTGCAGACATCGTTCAGCAGGCGAGATGGGCTGTAAACAAGGAAAAAAAGAGAGAAATGTTACATGACTTTAAATTTTTTTTTCTGGGAGGAGGGGAGCCTCGTTTAGACAGGGTGGTTAGGGATGGCCTCTCTGAGGTGGACCTGAGAAACGCGATGGGATCAGACAGAGAAAAGGGAACAGAAAGGCAGCACTTATTAGTTATGTCATCTTGGGCAAGCACAAAGGCCCCAAAATGAAAAGAGTCCAAGGACTGTGAAAGGAGTAATAGAGTAAAAAGTGAGGTATGGGTACAGGGGGTTGAGGAAGGAGAGATGAACAGGGCCATTGGGAGGCACTGGACAGTAAACGATTCCACCAACACAAGCCTTGGCAGCTTTCCACGTATTTTTATATATCCAGGTGCATATACAAATAGTTGATTTTTATCTGTTCTTCAGGCCTTTGCACTTGCTTCTCTCTTGCCAAAATGCCAATCTTCTACCCTTGTTGGAACAGTAAAAGCTTGCCTTCTTGCCTCCTCTAAGAAGCTTTCCCTGATTTCCTTAGATGAGATCCCATCCCTCCCTAGCTATTGTAGTTCTTCACAGTACTTGGTAGTACCCCTGTATGTGATAATGTTTAGCCCTTGGAAGCTTGTCTTTTCTCTACCCCCTCAATAGGGAGCCCTCTGAGCAGGAGAGGTGCTTCATCCATTCTGTCTGGAACTCAAGTCCCAGCACAAAGGTAACCTGGGAAATGCTTGTTGACTGACTACCTGACTGATGGGACAACCAAATGAGCTTTCAGGGAGGTTCTCCAGCAGGTCCCCCAGTCAGGCTTCCCCTCCTTCAAACTTTTGACTCCTTACCTCCATTTCTTTCTCCACCAAAATCTGTCAGTCCTTTGTCCCATTCCCTCAAGTCCAGGTGATTGGCACTGAACCTAATCCAATCACTTAGAGACTCTTGGAGTAAGTAATGTAGTAATTACAGGCATAGAGCCAAACAGGGAGGAGGGAATGTTTGAGAAACTTCCAGGGTCCCCCTCCACAATGAGTACTCCAGCCACCCCAGAGAAGTTAACTTCCCTGTGGGGAGGGGAGAAATCATGAGCAGCTTCAAGCAGACTCCCAGCTGCAAGGGGAAGAAAGTAAGGACACACAAAAGCAAGGCTGGGCCCTGACATCTTGTTAGATTTGTTGGTACTGGTGGGAGGCAGCAAAGCATGATGGTTGTTAGGGGCTGAAAAGCATCCCCCAAAATTCATATGTTGACATCCTATATGTTGATACCCTAGTGCTTCAGAATGTGACTACATTTGGCGATAGGACATTTAAAGAGGTAATTAATATTAAATGAGGTCACATAGGTGGGCCCTAATCCAATATGACTGGTGTCCCTATAAGAAGAGATTTGACAACATAGACTGAGGGGTGACCATGTTAAGACACGGTGAGAAGCTAGCCATCTGAAAGTGAAGGAGAGAGGCCTCAAAAGAAACCAAACCTGCAAAAACACCCTGATCTTGGACTTTTAGCCTTTATTGTGAGAAAATAAATTTCTGTTGTTAAGCCACCCACTCGGTGGTATACTTTGTTATGGAAGCCCTAGCAAACTCATAGTGATAAAGATCAAAGACTCTGGAGCCAGAAGTTCCAGATTCCAACCCTGGCTTCATGACTCATTTGCTGTATCATCTTGGGGAAGTTACTTTGCTTCTCTGCATCTCAGTTTCCCATTCGTTAGGTGGGCATTATTATACTCCCTACCTCATGGGTTACTGTGAGAACACAATGGTTAATAAAGCACTTAGCAAAGAGTTCCTGGAACATAGCAAGTATTATATAAGTGCTTGCTAAATAAGTAAATTCGATTACTTGGGTAAGGTGAATAAAAAGGCCCTGCCCTAAGGAATTCAGAGTTAGGTACAATTAAAAAGGGTCATCAGGCCCTGGTTGGGTGGCACAGTTGGTTGGAGTTTCATCTGGTACACCAAAAGATTTTGGGTTCGATTCCTGATCAGGGGACATAACTAGGTTTTGGGTTTGATCCCTGGTCCAGGAGTGTGCAGGAGGCAACCAATCAAAGTTTCTCTCTCTCTCTCTTTCTCTCTCTCTCAAAATCAATAAAAATATATTCTCAGGTGAGGACTGAAGAAGAAGGGGAGGAAGAAGAAGAGGGATCATCAGGGGATAAGTGTTCCTATGTGGCAACTCTTTACTTTGGGCTTCTTGAAGGCAGGAACTTATTTATCTCCAGGAGAAAGCATTTAGCAAAAGGTAACAACCAGCCCAACTGGCATGGCTCAGCAGATGAGCATCAACCTAGGATCCAGGAGATCAAGGTTCGTATTCCAGTCAGGGCACATGCCCAGGTTTCGGACTCCCTCCCCAGCCCGGGGCATGCAGGAGGCAGCCAATCAATGACTCTCATCATTGATTTTTTTTTTTTCTCTCTCTCTCTCCCTCTTCCTTCCTCTCTCTGAAATCAATGAAAGTTTTGTGTTTTGTTTTTTTTTTAAATAAGATAGCATCCAGGAAGAACTTGCTAATCCAAATATCCAAATAGCTTTCAAACATCCTCTCCTGATACTGGGCCATGTGTCAGGGTTTGGTGACTGATCTTTCATGGGAGTATTAGGTGATATTTCTAGAAGTCCTGTTTGGTTCCTTTTCAAATTCTACATATTTTGAAATTATTTTTGTTCCCTGTAGCTATTTTCTAGTCTTGTGTGCACAATTTTTAAAAACCTGTGTCTGTGAATTACAATGCCTGAGGCCTGTATTGTTCTGTTCCTCCCATCTGTTGTGTCTGGTTTTTCTTGTTCATCAAGGCTTGGGTGCCTGGTTTTCTCTATGTGCAGATTATCACCCTGAAAAATTATTTGTGGTAGTTCCCTGAAGTCAAAGATAGATGTGCCTTTTTAAAATATATATATCTTTATTGATTTCAGAGAGAGGAAGGAAGAGGGAGAGAAAGAGATAGAAACATCAATTATGAGAGAGTCATTGATTGGCTGCCTCCTGCACACCCTTGATGGGGGATTGAGCCCACAACGCGGGCATGTGCCCTGACCAGGAATACGAACCTCGGTGTCCTGGATCCTAAGTCGATGCTCAACTGCTGAGCCACACTGGACTGAGCAGATGTGCCCTTCTTCATAGAGACTTTGCATTTGCTTTTGCCAAAGGTTTGGGGGCACTTCTAGTCAGTTATCACCTCAAACCATGTTCCCAGTCCATGGTTTGAGATTTCTTGGGCTACCAGGCTCTAGTCCCTAGGGTGCAAAAGGACATATTAATGGTTACAGCTTCCCAAGGAAGAGTTATTTTTAAAACAAAAATGAAAACAAAAACAAAACCCTTTCCTTTTCCTTCAACTGTTTTTCTCAGCACCAAGGCAACCTTTTCTGAACTCACTTGGGGCTAGTAGTGTGGGGTATGCAGTAGGTTCATATCACATGAAACTTGAGGGTAAAACACTTTGGGGTCTCAGCTTAATGGGAGGAGGGATTTCTTCTGTAAGACTCCCCACCTTGGGCAGGCCCTGGACTTTCAGTTCTGCCCCTCTTGCCCTATGTGGTTAATGAACTGAAACCCACAGATTCAATATTGGCAAATGCCCTTCTGTCATAAGTAGCTTTGGCCCTCCAACAATCCAGTCTTCCTGTTAACTGGTTGTCAGTTTTCAACCAATAATTGATCTGGGCATTCCCCAGGCTTTTAAACATTTCAGTGTTTTTCAAAGGATATTTTAATATTTTATTTGACATGACCACTATTTTCAGAGGAAGGATTAACCAGTCCACCATTACTGAAAAAAAGAGAAAGGAAGAAAAAAAGAAAGTCCAGTTTCAGTGATAAAATAGGCCCAGCATAATTTCTCCTTCACTGACCTCTGACATCATTCCATGACACTGATGGAGGCAATAATATCAGAGATAAATACCACATGGCCCAAGTACTACCGCTCAATGCGGTACTACCTCTTACCAAATGACAACTCCACAGAGTGGCATCAGACATGGATGTCACTTATCAATGCTCTGGGAGATGATAACCCAAACTGCATTGCCTCAACAAGCATGTATTGGGCACCTACCATGTGCTAATTGCTGGGTTACAGAAGAAAACAAGACAAAAGAGTGAAAAGTTCTACGAAGAAAATAAGAGAGGATAATGAGTCAAAGAGTGGGTAGTGCTCCTTTATATGGGATATCCAGGAAGGCCTCTCTGAGGAGGTGGCATTTGAGCTGAAACCTGAAGGTTGGGAAAGAGCCGGCCACGGGAAGAACTGGGGGTGACGCATAGCAGGGCAGGGAAATAGCGACTGCAAAGGAGCTGAGGCCGGAGCGCTCTTGGAATGCTCAAGGAGCAGCAAGGCGGCCAGTTTGGCTGGAGAGGAATGAATGAGGGGGGCGAGTCCCCCGACATGAGTTTAGATACGGAAGCAGAAGCCAGATTATAGAGTCTTGTGGGCCGTGGGAAGGAGTTTGGATTTTAAAAACAAATGGAAAACATTGGTGGTGCCAAAGGATCTATGCTCAGGGAAGATCGCTATGATCACTGTTAATCAAAACTGTCACTTGTAAAGCTGGCTCCTCCCACTGTCACCATCCCAATTCTAGGGAGGGCGGCCCCTCTTTCGGGAAACTTTGGAAACTCACGGGTGACAGACCCCCTGCCAAGCCCAAAGGAAGCGTGCTTTCCGACTGGACAAATCCAGTCGCGAGTCTAACATTCCTCAGGCCGAGTCGGGCGGAGCCCGCTGTGATTGGTTACAAGCTCTCCTCTTCCCATCAAACCTCTACTCCGGGGAATGCGTGTATCCTGCGAGGTGAGTGTGCCCTGTGATTGGGTCTTAGTATCTGAGTGACAGGAGAAGCAGCCTACGGGCGTAAAAATGCGGGGGCGCGGCTCGGAGCTGCGGGGTGCCTTGGGCCGTGCAGCCAGAGCCTGCGGCTGTCAGTGCTGGTCGGACGCGCAGTGATCCCTCGCCCCGCGACACCCTGGCTATGGCAGCCCCGCCGCAGCTCCGAGGTCTGCTGCTGGCAGTCAACGCGCTGTTGCGTAAGCGTCGCTACCACGCCGCGTTGGCCGTGCTGAAAGGCTTCCGGAACGGGGCAGTGTGAGTGGGGCCGTGGGTCGGGCGGGAGCTGAGGGTTCGGCCTGGCTCGGGTCTGCGGCGCGGGTTCCCGGCCTGGCGCCGCTGCGCCGTGTGCCCTTGAGCAGCCGTGGTGTATCTCTAGGTCTCAGTGTCCACCATGTGCGCGCCAGGCGCTGGATTTTGGGTCCCAAGTGCCTTCTGAGCCGGGGCTCCCACTACGTTTTTTCTGGATCCTTCCGGCTTTGCTTTGGGGCCTTCCTCACCTGGCCCTCTTGCCTTGACCACCTCCCATGCCAGTCTCTGTATTCCCTGCTTTGGGTCCAGTTTTCCCGTTTCCCTCCTGCCTCCGCCTTGTGTTCTCTGGCTTCAGTGGCCCCATCTGCACCATGGGAAGCTGGCCTCTGGCCTCTAGCAGACCTCTGCCTATGCCCCCCTCCCCTGTCCTCCCCTCCTCTCTCCTCCCCATTAAGCTGGCTTTGGGCTCACATCCCGTTTTCTCACTCCCCATCTGTATAACTATAGCGCTAAGTCCCCATTTGGCACAGGGGTCTCCAGGCGCATAAGCCTCAGGAGTGACAGCGAATGTTTTAAAGAGCTGCAAATACAGTACTTGCTTGGCAGGTTGATTCCACCCTGGCTATCAGACCTGCAAAAGAGGGCGTCTTGGGGTCATTTCTGCTGCCTGGTGCCTGGAGAGGAGCTCGGCCTCCTTTAAACCTCATGCATAACAGCTATCATTTATTGAGAGCCTACTCTGTCAGAACTGGAGATGCAGCAGAGAACAGACTGAACAAATATCTCTGTCCTCCTGGAGTTGGCATCCTAGTGGCAGCTGGCATGGTGGTAAGGGTGTGAACTGTCTCAGTTTGAGTCCTGGTGCCACCTACCTGTGTGATCTTGAGCAAATTATTTAGCCTCTCTAAGCCTCAATTTCTATAAAATGGGGATAATAGTACTTATACTGCCAGAGGATTGAGTCAATATGTATGTAATGCTTAGCACAGTGCCTGATATATATGTATTATTGTTGGCTGCTGTTATTCACATGGGTTCTGCCTGGCTCACTTTCCTCACCTTTTTCAAGCCTCTGTTTGTGTCACCTCCCCGATGAGGCCACCCCTGAACTCCCCACCTTCTTCCCTACCTCATTTTTCTCCATAGTACTGGTCACTATCTAACACTAAGTAGTTCATTCATGTATCCTGTTTTTATACTGTCTCTCACTAGAAAGTGAGCTTCATGGGGACAGAAATTTTTATCTACTTTGTTCTTTTCTAGGTGTATTCCTCGTACCTAGTACATAGTAGACTTTCAAATGTTTATTGAATGAATAAGTGTGCAAGATAAAAATTGTCATTGTCCCCATTTTCCAGATGAGAAGACTGGCTCAGAGAGGTAAACTCATTGCTCATGATTACATTACTTGGTCAGGTTCCAAGCCAGGATTTAAACCCAAGGATGCCTGACCCCAACACCAAGCTCTTGGCTTCCTTGGGCACCCAGAGTTTCAGGTAGAAGTTGATTCCTGCTGAGTCTAACCAGATCATATCAGCCATGCCTTGGTATGACTAGGATGGAATGGACCTTGAAATAACATCAGTTTCCCTTTGCCAAGATAGAGTCACACAGGCCCTGGTGCCAGCAGGCATTGACCAATGCTGGCTTTGTACACCTGCTCCCCCTCAACTCTTCCTGTGATCTTAAAAACCTCCCCGGTTAGGGCAGGCACTTGCTAAGGTTAAGCCCTTGGGCTCACATCCCAGTTTCTTCATTTCAAAGCTGGGTTCCCTTCATCTCTTCTGGCCTCAGTTTCCTTCTCTGTAAAATGGAAACAAACTCACCTATGCAGGGGTTCTCTAAACGGTGATCCCATTACTGGTTAGTGCTAAGACACCATGCCCACCTATAAGGATCTGGAGTCCAAGGGGCAGCCTGATCTTTAAACTTTCATGGCAATGCCAAGTGATTGGGAGTGCTGTGCAAAAGGGGTAATGGTGATATTTTGAAGACTGAGCTGGAGTTTACCAGGGAGAGAAGGGTTCCCCAGGTAGAAGGAATGGTTTGAACAAAGGCCTGGAGGTGAAAAGGAATATGCTATTTGTGAAGAAAATCCATCCATTTAGAGAGGGAGACCTGGACAACTGAGACATGTGAACTTTGTAAAATGTAACTCATTTTGATGTTCCACTCCTAAATATATCAATGTGCATCTCTACAAATAAGAGCACTTTCTTATATGGCTAAATTATCATGATTATATTTAATACATTAATATTAATCCTGTAATGCTGACTACTGTCCAGTCAGTAGTCAAATTGTTCCAGTTGTCCCCCAAATGTTTCCTATAGCTACTTTGTCCAGACCAGGATCCTCCAGGACATCACATTGCACCTGTCATTATGTACTTTAAGTCCTTTTAAATCCAGAGCATTCCCCTTTTCAGAACACGGAGTAATCCTGTGAACGGTAGTAATCAGCTCCCCCTGAGTTGGAAGACTTTGGGAAGGGGGCTTGGCTGATGTAGGGAGCTGGGGCACTGTTCTGCTTGTGTCTGGGGCATGAGGAACAGTTCTTTTAGCTCTGTTCACCGGGAGGAGGCTGAGGGCTTCTTTGTTCAGGAGAGAAAGAGATGACTTTGGATGAAGCGAGGCAAAGAACTTTTTGGGGTGAGGATGGGGGTCCTGCCCACTGCAAGGCAGGGGAAAAGACCAGCTTTAACTTGTTAACATTTTTATTTTGTTAGTTTATATTTTTAGTTAGGTAACATTCACAAAAGGCATAAAAAGTTAAATGCTAGAAAGTTCTGCCCACCCTATCCTTCTGTCACCTAGTCCCTCTCCCTGTCAGTGACCCCTGTGTCAGTCTCATATTCCCTCCATAAATATTGTCTGCATAGACAAATAGATATATTCTCCTCCCACACCTTTTAAACCAGTTTTATATTGAAATGCTCTTAGGTTTATAGACGAATTTCCTCGTTTTACACAATTTTACATTTTACACACCCTGCAGTGCACATAAAGCTGCCTCACTCTTTTACTGCTTAGTATTCCACTGAATGGAGGGCCCATTATTTATTTACCCAGTAACCCACCCTGCAGACAGACACCGGCTTGCTTCCAGTGTTTTGCTATTTCAAACAAGCCTGCAGTGAACATATGACAATATATGCCTCATTACCATTGTTTCAAGGAAGCTGCCATGGATTTTTAGACCTCGTAGCCTGGTTAGATCAGGGCCTGGCAGCTGGAGAACTTGGTGGGAGAAAGGGGAGTCCAGTAAAGGAGAATAAGAAAGAGAGAGACATTAACATTGGTTGAACTAAAGGAACTTTCACCTGCCAGAAGCAACTGTGAAATGGAGAATACTTCTTTCTTTTTTTAAAAAATGTCTTTATTGATTTCAGAGAGAGGAAAGGAGAGGGAGAGAGAGAGAGAAACATCGATGATGAGAGAGTCATTGATTGGCTGCCTCCTGCACCCCCCCCCACTGGGGGTTGAACCCGCAACCCTGGACATGTGCCCTGACCAGGAATCGAACCTCGATCTCCTGGATCTTAGGTCGATGCGCAACCGCTGAGCCATGCCGGCCAGGTGAGAATACTTAATAATGGGAATAGGGCGGCTTAGAGAGGTTAAATGATTTATCCAAGTTTATACAACAAAATGTGGCAGTACTTTGACAAAAATACTATTCCCTTTCCACGACCCACTTTGAACTTAGATCTAACTCAAAAGCTAACATTATTTCCCCTCCTAAAATGATGTTAGGATTAGGGATAGGGAGAGGGGGAACAAGGGGTCAAAGTGATAGCCCAGAAAACTGATACGGTGATGCTATAGTAACTGTTTTCTTTTGTTTCTGCAGCTATGGAGCCAAAATCCGGGCCCCTCATGCACTGGTCATGACCTTCCTCTTCCGGAGTGGCAGGTACCCAACCCCTCTGCACACCCCTCAAACTGGGAGAGAATGTGGTCAGCCCTCAGTGCCAGGGCTGTTGTATCTCCCTAGCTGGTCTAGCCTGTTCTCATCACTACCTCCTAAAGTACAACTCTGATTCTCTTATCCCTTCTGGAAAACTCCCTTGGATCCCACTCCCTCCAAAGAAGCCCAACTTCCAGGTGTGGCCTTTAGGGCCCTCTGCAGTTTGGCCTCAGTTCAGCCCCACCCTGTTCTCCCATGTTCAACCTGGGATGCCTTTGGCACACAAAGCTTGCTGTCATTCCATGCACATGCCACATGTGGTTCTACCTCCATATATTTGCTCATGCAGTACCCCTGCCAGGAGTGCCTTTTCCTCTTCTCCCCAACCTTTATTTCCTTTTTAGCAACCCATACCAGTTCTCTGAGGATCACTTTCTCAGAAAACTGTCCATGACCTCCCTTTGTTCAGACTTCTTGGCCTTCCTCTGGTCTCTCATAAGTCTTCCCTCAAGGCACTTCTCAGAAACCACCTTGTGATCTAGTTTTTTTCTTTTTTTTAATATATCTTTATTGATTTCAGAGAGAGGAAGGGAGAGGAAGAGACGGGTAGAAACATCAATGATGAGAGAGTCATTGATTGGCTGCAGCCCGCAACCCGGGCATGTGCCCTGACCAAGAATTGAACCCTGATCTCCTGGATCCTAGGTCGACACTCAACCACTGAGCCACGCCCAGCTGGGCATGATCTAGTTTTTAATGTATGTAGTCTCACTTGGAGTTTATAAGAATTCCACATGGACAGCCTTCTGGCCACATCCAGCTTCAAGATTTTCTCTTTTTGTATTTTTGCTTTTTAAATTTATTTTTGTTTGTTTTGGCTTTTGTGCTCCGAATCTTTTTTTGTTTTTGTTTTAAAATTGAGCTCAGTCATTCATTCAGTAGGTATTTATTGAGCATTTACTGTGGGCCAGATGCTGTTTTAGGTGCCGGGATACAGCAGTGAACAAAACAGACGATGCTCACTGCCCTCATAGAGTCTGCATTCTAGCAGTGAGTGGCAGAAGAAAAACATAATAAATAAGGAGAGAATAGGTCGAAAGGTAACATGGGCTCTGGGAAATAAAAATTAGAGCAAGGAAAGAAAGAGGACCAGGAGTGCTGGAGGAGGGGCAGGCTGCAGAATTAAATAGGGAAGGCCTCAGTGAGAAAGTGACATTTGAGTAAAGACTTTAAGGAGACTAAACAGCTGGCCAAGTGGGCATTAGGGGAAAGAGTGTTTTAGGCCAAGGGAATAGCCAGTGCAAAGGGCCTGGGGTGGGATCATGCCTGGTGAGTTTGAGAAGGCTGGAGGGGAGGGATTTAAGGAGAGAGCACAAAGAAGAAGGTCATAGGGGTAACCTGGGCCCATCCTGTCCAACTTTAGAGAGGAGTTTGGCTTTTCCTTTAAGCGAAACAGGAAAGTGGAAGATTTTTGCAGGGATGTGCTACTATTCGCCCTGTCTTTTAATAGTGTTAGAGTGAGGAGTTCGCTGCCAGATTAAGAACAGGTGGGGGTGGGTGCCAAGGACAGAAGTAAGTGTAAAATAGGAGGCTGTGGCAATAATCCAGGTGAGCAACACTGGTGGCTCAGACCTTCGTGGTGGCAGTGGAGATTAGAAGTGGTCAGATTCTAGAAACATTTTGAAGGCAGGATTAGTGTTAACACTTAAAAACTGGGAAATCTAACTTGTCTTAGAACTGGCAACACTGGGCTCATGTTCCTATGGGGCAAGAACCAGCTGATTCCTGGCTATGCCCACTCACCTGACAGATTTCCACAGGTCCTAGTAGACCAACTCCAAAGTCCTCATCTAGCCTTGAGGGCGCTTGGGTTTACCATTCCTGAATTGATCTCCCGGAGCGCACTCTGTTCTTCTCCCTGTGTTCCTCTCACTGCCCCCAAATGTTTAACTTTATTTACTTTTTAATTTTTATTGATTTGAGAGAGAGAGAGGAAAGGGGAGGGAGAGAGGGAGATATCAATTTGTTGTTCCACTTATTTTTTTTAATTGAGTTTTAGAGAGAGAGGAAGGGAGAGGGAGAGAGGGAGAGAAACATCAATGTAAGAGTAAAACCTTGACCGACTGCCCCCTGTACTCCCCCTCCTGGGGACTGAGCTCACAACCTGGCCATGTGCCCTGAACAGGAATGGAACCCGCAACCTTTTGGTCCACCAGGCAACGCCCAAGCAACGAAGGCACACCAGCCAGGGCTGGTGTTCTACTTTTTTTTTCAAATACTACCATTACAAGAACACTGAGGAAAAACATCAATCAAAACAAATTTTAGGTCTCTTGAAGACTTATGTTGCCTTACTTCTAACA
Organism: Miniopterus natalensis; assembly: GCF_054644295.1. NCBI lineage: Eukaryota > Metazoa > Chordata > Mammalia > Chiroptera > Miniopteridae > Miniopterus > Miniopterus natalensis. Next base: position 13,203,835 of record NC_142087.1, read on the forward strand.
AGAAATTAAATGCATTATAACATGTGATTTTTTATTTTTGAATGTTCCACTTATGTATTCATTGGTTGATTCTTGCATGTGCCCTTACCGGGTATTGAACCCACAACCTTGGCACATCGGGACAGCACTCTAACCAAGTGAGCTACCCCTCAACTACCTCCCCTACTTAAATGTTTGCTTCTCTCAGGATAAAGACAAAACTTAGCATGGCTTTATCTGCCACCCTACATCCCCTACTTACTTTGCCTATACATTCTCTGCTCAGGTTTCTCTCTGTTCCTTTACTCTCTACTCTCTGTCTCTCCTCAGGATCTTTACTGATCCCTCTGCCTGGGATGCAACTCCTCTCCCCTCTTGACCTCATTGACTCCTCATCCTTCAGATCCCAGGATTATCTCTTGTCAAGGTCAAAGTTTGACCCTTGCTTTGTGACTATATTTCCCTCTCCCATTAGGACAGCAAGCAGATCTGTTCTTTCCCCAGAATTGTATTCCCAGATCCAGCACCTAGTGAGACACTAACTCCCTCATTCATTCATTTCTCCACATGTTCTGTCCAAAAAATATTTATTGAGCACCTACTCTGTGTCAGGCCCTCTCCTGGGCCCTAAGGATGAACAAGTTAGTTGTAGATACCACTCTCTGGTACCCTCTGCTGGGATGGGGCCGGAATGGGGGAGATAATAAACAAGCATATAAATGTCAGGTGGAGATAAGACCTATGAAGGAAAAAAAGGTAGGGTAAGGGGACAGATATGATGGGCATTCTTTTATGTAGGGTGGTTAGGGAAAGCCTTTCTGAGGAAGGGGCATGGAGTAAAGGCCTGAATCGAGTGTGCCAGCACCTCCCAGGACATGGAAGTTAGAGGCCTGGGGTTGAATGTGCATTGACTCTGAGCCCTGACCTCCTTGCCTGGTTTAGTTGTTGTTGTTGTTGTTTTAATGTATCTTTATTGATTCAGAGGGAGAGGAAGGAAGAGGGAGAGGAAGAGAGAGATAGAAACATCAATGATGAGAGAATCATTGATTGGCTGCCTCCTGCGCGCCCCCTGCTGGGGATTGAGCCTGCAACCCAGGCATGTGCCCTGACTGGGAGTCAAACCTCGATCTCCTGGATCATAGGTCGATGCTCAACTGCTGAGCCAGGCCTGGCCGGGCTTGCCTGGTTTAGTTTTGCATGCCCAGTGGGTGAATGCCCTCCTAACGACTGGGCCTGCTCTCATGGTGGCTCCCTGTGTTTGTGCAGCCTCCGGGAGAAGCTTCGGGTCATCCTGCAGAACACGTACACCCACTCTTTTAACCTGGCCCTCTTCGTGTTCACCTACAAGGGGCTCTGCGCCCTGCAGTCCTACCTGCAAGGCGAGACCTACCAGGTGCACTCATTCCTGGCTGCCTTCATCGGGGGTTTGCTGGTGTTTAGTGAGAACAGTAACGTCAACAGCCAGGTAAAGATCCTCCCCAGGAACGTGTGTGGGGGCTGGCTGGGTTTGGAGTGGGATGTGGTTAAGGTATGAGTTGGGGGTGGGGTCAAAGAAGATGAGTTCTTGGCTCCCTTCCAAGTTTGAGGGTCTGTGATTCACAGTCCCTCTGTGACCTTGGGAAGGTCACTTCCCCCGCAGTTTCCTCATCTGTAAATCAAGCAGCTTGTTGGAATTTTATGGTTCCCAAAATCAGTGTGTACTGCTCTCTGGGGCAAATATTTTTTTATTTTTTTTAAAGAGAACCACTTTGCAGCGAAAGAATTGCCTCTTACTTTGTAACTTGCCCTTTTTCTGGGTTGAAATTCTTTTTATTTTTTATTTTTGCTGATTTCAGAGAGAGGAAGGAAGAGGAAGAGAGGGAGAGAGAGAGAAATATTGATCGGTTGCCTCCTGACGTGCCCCGACCCAGGGATTGAACAGAAAATCTGGGTATGTGCCCTGACCTGGAATTGAACTTGCCACCTTTCAGTGAATGGAATGACACTGCAATCAGCTGAGCCACCCCGGCCAGGGCCAGGTTCTTTTTTTTCAAATGAAACTAAATGCTGCTTGTTTTAAAGTCCTCCTTGTGCAACATGAAAAGTTGGCAGCCCCTCTATTTGCCTCCCTCAAATTTATTAAATGTTTTTAAATGATAAAAATAGTTTTATTTTCACATTTTAAGAAATGCAGGTTAAGCAGCCTCTATGTGCCTAGCACACGTTTAGGTGCTTGGGATACATGATGATAAAGTAGAAAATAAATTGAAAAGCACTTAGATGTGTGCCAGTCCCATCGTCTTCCATCTATCAGGTAGCTGTCCAGGGACGGTCACTGTAACTTCGTCTTATGTAGCCCTTCAGAAATCACCTGTGCTTGTGTCAGTGTACATATCACGAGTTTTCCACCACGAGATCACACTGCCCTTTTTTTTCATGGGACAGCGTACCTTGGGGACCTTTCTTGTCCGTCTCCATCCTTTTGAACCTCAGCGCTCTCCACTGCTGGGTGGGGCCAGCCTTGGCCCCACTGATCTCCTCTGGATGGCCATGGAGAGGGTCTGTAGCCATTTGCCATTATACACATGCAGCCCACATCTTTGTTCGGACGTCTCCCTGCGCATGTGTCAGTCTGTCCAAAAGTTCCTAGACGTGGAATTGTAGAGTCTGTGGATAGGAGCATTTTGTATTTTGAGAAAATTTCCTCAGTTTTATATTTGTTAGAAATTTCACTTCCAAAGGCTAGGACTCCTGGTCTCACCATCTCCTTCCTCCTCCCCTGCTTTCCTTGACCCCTGGCAACAACTGTTCTGACCCCCATTTCTAAAATTTTGTCATTTCAACAATATTATATAAGTGGAGTCATTACAGTATGCAGCCTATGGGGATTGGCTTTTTTCACTCAGCATAATTTGCTGGAGATTCATCCAAGTTTTTGAGTCTGTCAGTAGTTCATTTCTTTTTATTGCTGAGTGGTGTTCCATTGGGCGGATGTACCACAATTTGTTTAAACATTTACCCCAGAAGGGCATCTGAGTTGTTTCCAGCTTTTGGCTATCAGGAATACAGCTGCTAAGAACATCCTGTACAAATTTTTGAGAGAGCATTAGTTTTCATTTCTCTGAGATAACTGCCCAAGAGTGCAGTTGCTGGGTCAAATGGTACGTGCATGTTTAGTTTTATAAGAAACTGGCAATGCCCAGCTGGCGTGGCTCAGTGGTTGAGCATAGACCGGTGAACCAGGAGGTGAGGATTCGATTCCTGGTCAGGACACATGCCCGGGTTGTGAGCTCAGTCCGCAGTATGGGGTGTGCTGGAGGCAACCAATCAATGTTTCTATCTCTCTCCCCCTCCCTTCCTCTATCTTTAAAAATCAATAAAAACATATTGAAAGAAAAAGAAAGAAAGAAAGAAAGAAAGAAAGAAAGAAAGAAAGAAAGAAAGAAAGAAAGAAAGAAAGAAAGAAAGAAAGAAAGGAAGGAAGGGAGAGAGGGAGGGAGGGAGGGAGGGAGGGAGGGAGGGAGGGAGGGAGGGAGGGAGGGAGGGAAACTGACAAACTATTTTCCACAGCGACTGTACTATTTTACATTCCCATCAGGAATATATACAAGTGACCCAGTTCCTCCACATCCTAGCCAGTATCTGGTTTATCACATTTTTTAAAATTTTAGCCATTTTGATAGGTGTGAAATGCCATCTCATTGTGGTTTTAAATTTGCATTTCCCTGATGGCTAATGTTGAACAGCTTTACATGTGCTTATTTTCCATCTGTATAACCCTCTTCAGTGAAGTATCTTCATGTCTGTTGCCCATTTACTAACTGGGTTTTTTTTTTACTGTTGAGTTTTGAGTTTTTAAAAAATATATTCCAGATACTAGTCTTTGTCAGATTTTTTTTTTTATAAATATTTTCTCCTACTCTATAGCTTTTCTTTTTGGCCTCTTCACAGGAGCTTTCACAACAACAACAACAAAATTTAATTTTGTTGAGATACAGTTTATCAAATTACTTGTTATAGATTTTTTTTTTTTTTGGTGTCAAGTTATGTTTTAGTTTTGAACCATGTAAATATATTCATTTAAAAAAATTTTAGTAAGAATAATAAATTAAAGATATGAAATAGTACTATTGAAATGTCTGATACCACTTCAGATCATCTTGCATACCAACTTTGAAAAATACTGATCCATGCAGAGGGGTGGGCAGAAGGTTCCTAGTGGCTGTGCACACCTGTAATCCCCTGTCACTCCCTTCCTGCAGATCAACATGTACCTGTTGTCACGCGTCCTGTTTGCCCTCTGCCGCCTGGGAATGGAGAAGGGCTACATTCCTGAACCCAGGTGGGACCCATACCCATTGTTCGCCGGGACAGTATGGGGGCTGGTGCTGTGGCTCTTTGAGTACCACCGGCACTCGCTGCAGCCCTCACTGCAGTCTTCCATGACCTACCTGTACGAGGACAGCAATGTGTGGCACGACATCTCAGACTTCCTCATCTACAACAAGAGCCGTCCCTCGAAGTAGCACAGCCCTGAAGTGCTTGTGGGGACTTCTACCCGTGTAGGCTCTGGACCATGTTCAGCTGTGGCTTAAGATTGGCTCCATCAGTGAAACCTCTCAGAGGATCCTGCTTTCTCAAGATCATGGCTCTCAGACTCCAACTTTTATTATCCCTGGGTTCCACTGTCCAAAGCAAAAGCACCAATTTTCAAATCCCATTAGGTACTCTTGAATGGTGGAACAAGAGGCCGAATCAGGCTGAGGAGTCTTGGGCATGGTTCTAGCTGTACTGCTAACTTCTGTGAGACCAGGGCAAGTCACCTCCCCTCTCTAAGCCTCAGGGGACATGTAGCTCAGTGCAGAGCCCTGAAATCTCTTTCTGGTGGGTATGTCCTTTTGACTATTCTTATGCTGGTGGGCAGTGGGTTTGCAAATACGTTTTTACAAATTATTAAGTTCCTTGTCTCGAGTGTTCTATTGGAGAAGATCTAGAGTCCCACTGTCCAAAGAAATATAATGGCAGTCATATATGTAATTGAAATTTTTCTAGCAGTCACATTAAAAAAGAGTGGAAAGAAGCAGATGAGATTAACCTTAATGATACATTTTAGCCCAAATTTCTAAAATATTATCACTTCAAGATGTAACTAATTAGGAAATTAATGAGATCATTCATACTCTTTTTTTTTTATACGAAGTCATCAAAATCAGGTATGTGTTTTACACTTATAACATACCTCAATTTAGACCAGTCAATTTCAAGTGTTCAGTAAATAGCCACATGTGACTAGTGGCAACTGTATTGGACTATACAGATAAAGAACACTTCTATCATCACAGAAAATTCTAGTGGACAGTGCAGATATAGAGCTAGAGGACATGGGTTTGAGACCCCACTCCACAACTGTGTAACTTTTTAAAAAATATATTTTTATTGATTTCAGGGAGAGGAAGGGAGAGGGGGAGAGAGAGAGAAACATCAATGATGAGAGTCATTGATCGGCTGCCTCCTGCACACCTTCTACTGGGGATCGAGCCCGCAACCTGGGCATATGCCCTAACCAGGAATCGAACCTCGATCTCCTGGATCATAGGTTGATGCTCAACCACTGAGCCATGCCAGCCAGGCCACCACTGTGTAACTTTGAGGAAGGCTCTTGACCTCCCAGAGCCTCAGTTGCTTGTAAAATGAGGATAATTGTAGTAATACCCGGGGTCCATGTTGGACTTGCATAACTACCACAACGAATCATTTCCATTTAATGAGCTCCTACTTCTTCCTGGGTGTTTTGCACATAAGATTTTTAATCCATGCAGTGACCTTACAGGTCTGTATTTTGATTTCCATTCTACAGATGTGGAAACTGAGAATCAGAGAAGGGAAGTAACTTGCCCAAGGTATACAGCTAGTATGGTAGCCCTATCAGGGTTTGAACCCAGAGCTATCTGATTTCAAAGCCTATCTATCTGATTTGAAAGTGTTTTTCAGTGCCTTTAAATTTAGAAACCTAAGCTAAGCTATGCAAATGTTAACTAGTTCTAGGGTTTGTTCCAGAGAGGGTACAAACTCAAATGCCTGCAGGGGCCTAGCAGTGACATAAATGATCATGTTCTGGGTGCTATGCAGTAGGGACAGATGGGGACATGATGAACTGGAGGCTCATGTGCCAGTTCAATATTTTAAAACCAAGCTGGACAATATTTTAAAACCTCAGTCAGGTCTCCAGGAAGATTTGGTCCATGGCCCACCAATTGGAGGCCCTTGACCTAATAATATTTCAGTCTCTTTATATTTTAGAACTTGCTGGTAGAAATGTGCACATGAGTAACTGGAGATCTTATTAAAATGCAAATTCTGATTCAATGGATTTGGGGTGGGTCCTGAATATTCTGCACATCTCTCAGACTCCCAAGTGCTGCTGCTGCTGGTCTGAGCCACACCTTAATAACAAGATACCGTTACCCCATGTGACAGATGAGGAAACGGAATTAAACAGAGCTGAGCTGTTAGGTAACAGAGCAGGGGGTAGGTCTGATTCTGACAGCTGTGTTCTCAGCCACGATGTTGTACTGCCAACTTAGAGAAAGTGATCTTTTTTTTTTAATTTTAAATTTTTATTTTTGTTTAAAATATTACAGATTTCCCTTTTTCTCCCCAATGACCCGTTCCACTCCATCCCACCCCCCTCCCAGAGAAAGTGATCTTGAAGGCCCCTTAGTTCACTCTGTGGAGGCTGAATGAGGTCCCAAGGTTACGGGGAGGGGAGGGAGTGTCCATCAGCAAGCGTGTTTTATAGCAGATGCTGGGGGTGCCCTGCCCATATCTCCTCTAGCTTACCACTTTAGTGCACACCAGCCAGCTTTTCCAACTGCCACCCCTTGTGTCTTCCTGCCTGAGTGCTCTCACTTGCCACTGGCACCTGCTTTGCCACCCTGTGGCAGACTTGCAGTGCTGGAGGATTAACACATCCAGGGCGCAGCTCTCAACGAATGACTGATAAATAGCCCCACTCCAGCACCCCTTGCCCAGGAGGCGTGCTCCACTATGGCTCCCAGAGCTCCACTGAGCTTCGCTTGTCCACAGTGGTCACTTGCTTGATAACACCCCCTTCCCTGTCTCCCTTCCTCATGCCCCTACCAGTGCTTCCTGGGACCACTTCCCATATAAACCACTTGCACTCAAATCCTTGTCTTGGGGTCTGCTCTTGGGGGAACCCAAACTAAAATTGGCCTCTGGTGTAGCAGGTTGAGAGATAGTATAACATGGTGGTTGGGGACATAGGCTTTGTAGCCAATGTCTGGGCTCTGCTTTGGTTCTGCTGTTTCCTAGGTCAAGTGATTAACCATTCTGTGCCTGTGTTTCATCTGTGAAGTAGGCATTCTCTAGGTGATTCAGAGGATTAAATGATAGGACACACATAAATAAGCACTCAGTAAATGTTTGCTGTTATTTCTAATAGCATCTGAATGTAGAAGGAAGTGTGGTCCTGAGAACTGAGTATATCCTGCCTTCAGCCTGTCCTACCCCTCAGCTGAAGGTAAAGCCTTGGCTGCCTGCCCTCTCCATGTCCCCCTACTGCCACTGGGGGTTGGCCGGCTCCACTACCGACTGTCTCTGCTCTCTAAGAATAGGTTTCCCTCACAGATGGCATCTCTCTGGATCCTGCCAGAGCATCTGGTGCCTCCAACTGCTCACTCCGGGGAGGAACGTGGTGTGGTCCTTGCTGAGGAGCAGAGTGCTGGCTTCCAGCAGACCTGGAAGGAGTCCCCACTCGGCTCCCTCCTAGCTGAGCCTCCATTTCCTAAAATCAGTAAAAAAGGCATAGCCAAAGGCCGTTGGCACACAGTAGGCACTACATAAATGCTAGTTCCTTAAACAGCACAGTGGTTTAACATGTTTGTTTATTAAGCACCCATTACATTCCTACAGAGCCTTCAGACATGCAAGACTGTAAACAAAAACTTTATTTTTAGAAGATTTTTTATTGATTTGGGAGAGAGAGGAAGGGAGAGAGAGAAACATCGACGTGAGAGCATGATATCGAGTGGCTGCCTCTGAGCCTGTAACCTGGGCATGTGCCCTGACTGGTAAACTGGCAACCTTTTGGTGCACTGGATGATGCCCAACCAACTAAGCCACACCAGCCAGGGCTGTAAACAATAACTTTTTATTTAATAATACATGTAGTTCAAAATTTAAATGATACAAAAGGTGTGTAACAGAAAAGTCAGGTTCCATCCTACAGCCCAAGCTCCACTCTTAACCCCCTCCCTTGCCAGGGGCACTCACTGTTAGCATTTTCCAGGACAGCCTCCCAGAGATATTCTATGCACAGCCACCTATCCTAGTCTCATAAGAACCGTTTACATTACACTGTCATCTCTTTTCCTCCCTGTCCTCTGCACGTTTAGTGTCTCTTTAATTAATAATTTTATATGTGAGTCCTTTCTTTGAACTGGCTACCCCCCAGCTCCACTGCCACACCCCAAATATCTTGGGCAGATTTTTACTGTGATGAGCATGAAGGTGAACCACCCTAGATATCCTGACCCTATCATAGATGACGCCCCACATGCAGGCCCACAGACACCAAGTGAAAGGGGAAGGACAAAACTGAAGTTAATTTGGGGCCCTTCTGTTGCTCTGCTTCCAAATTAGAGGTCGTTCAGTGAATCCATCTGAGAGTGATGATTCACAGGCCGAGATGCCAAGAAATTGCCTCATGATTCTCGCTGCTCCCGCCTTCTGCAGGCTCTAGTAGGGATCCTGGAGATGGTGTTTCTTTCTGTATCTTCTGTATCCTTCACGTCTCCCACTCCCATGAGTGCATTTTGGGTTTATAAGAATCAGCCTTTAAACCTAAACCAGGACATTGTGCTGTGCTCCACCTCCTGGAACGTATCCACAATCTGCTACTTCAGATAGGTTTCTTGCTTTAACAGAGAGTATTTATAAAAAGAAATGTTTTCCCCTCCCTCCCCTTGTCTAGTTCCAGATTCATAGGAAGAGAGTGTGTCTTACTTCGGTCTTGAGCATTTTGGGTGATTTTAATTTTAACCAGAAGGTATCCTGCAGAACTCTTGTGAGCTGGAGGCCACATGGTCCCAGGCAGAGGACAGAGGGAAAGCCGGTTATTCTTCTGAGTATTTTCTAAAGTTGATTTTAGAAAGAGGAAGGGGGAGAGAGAGAAAAACATCCATCTGTTCCACTTATTTAAGCATTCGTTTGTTGGTTCCTGTATGTGCCCTGACCAAACCCACAACCTTGGCGTATCGGGACGGCGCTCTAACCAACTGAGCTATGCATTGTTTTTAGAGGGCTTTCTAATGGAGGGCTCCCCATTTTCTGTAGCAGGTCTCTGCTCAAAGCTGCTGCAGATATCATGATTTTATAAATAGGACAGGAAATGTAGGCGATGGGGTCTCTTGGAAAGCTTGTTCTCACTGCTCTTCTGGGTTTTCCCTTCAGCCTCTCCTTGTGGGCTGGACGTCAGCTGAGAGAAGCGTCAGGGACAGACCACATCAGCTCTTTTAGAGTATTTTTTATGTGTGTCATGAACCCCTTTGACATCTGGTGAAGCCTATGGACCCTTCTCTGAATGTTTTTCAAACCCATAAAACAAAATACATAGGATTTAAAAAGACAATTACATTGCATATTGAAATAATGATCAAAATATTTTTTAAATTTGTGATTTAGTAACGTTCTTTTTTTTAAAAATATATCTTTATTGATTTCAGAGAGAGGAAGGGAGAGGAACAGAGAGAGATAGAAACATCAATGATGAGAGAGTCATTGATCGGCTGCCTCCTGCACGCCCCACACTGAGGATTGAGCTGCAACCTGGGCATGTGCCCTGACCGGGAATCAAACCATGATCTCCTGGATCCTAGGTCGATGCTCAACCACCGAGCCACGCCCGGCCAGGCTCTTTTTTTTTTTTTTAATCCTCACCCAAGGATATGTTTTCATTGATTTCAGAGAGAGAGAGAGAAACATTGATGTGAGAGAGAAACATCAATCGGCTGCCCATACACACCTAGACCGGGGACTGAACATGCAACCTGGGTATGTACCCTGGCTGGGCACCAAACCCACGATCTTTCAGTGCATGGAATAACGCTCCAGCCAACTGAGCCACACTGACCAGGGCCATACATTCTTTTTTAACACAATGGTCCAAAACTACCACAATTTTGTAGGTGCAATAAGCATAAGTGATACTTCAAGATACCTGCAGCAACTGTGACAGGATATGGAAATAGCTGTGATTTCTATTGGTGATAAAGTCCCAGCTATTGCTAATACGCCTCTAGTTTGTTGCCGACATTTAGAACCAATGGAAATGTTACATTTCAGTCAGAGGCTAGTGAAAATATAGGTGTAATTTTTCTTTCTGTCCAAGTTCATGGCACTTGGGTTCATGGATTGCAGATTCAGAATTCCTATTTGAGAGTGACCTTCCCAGCCTGACTGCATGGCAGCTGCCATTGTTTACCACATCCTGAACATGGAATAATGAAAATAATGGCTAATGTTGGCTGATCCCTTACTAAGTACTAAGTACCCAGTGATATTGGAGATGGTGATTCAACAATGAAAGAAGCCAGTTCCTGCCCGCCTGGGGCTTACAGTCTAGGGAGGGAAGACTGACAAACACGTAAATAAGACGATTCCAAAATGGTGGGTGCTATGCAGTCAATACCAGAGGACAGTGTAATAGAATGACTTGGAAGGGAGAGCAAGAGGGTCTGTTTTCCAGGGAAAGCTCCGAGTAGGTGATGTTTGCTCTGAGACCTGAATTATGAGAGAGCCGTGCAAAGATGTGGAGGAATGGTGATTGCCCATAAGGCAATTTTGCCTTTTAAAAGATAAAATAACTGGTTGACAGTTTGTGTTTTTTGTTTGTTTGGTTTCATTTCTCCATTGGTCTCAGACTTAGTAAACTTCGTTTTTTCATTGGTTTCAGACGTAATGTATTTAAGCTAGTTATCAGCTTGGTTTCATTTATCCATTGACAAAGTTCTCCAGTTACTCCTATTTTTATATTACAGTAGTTCCCCCTTACCAAGGAGGATGTGTTCCAAGACCCCCAGTGTATGCCTCAAGCCAAGGATAGTACCGAGTTGTTTGTATATATAGTGTATTTTACCCTATACATACATGCCTATGATGAGGTTTAATTTATAAACTATACACAGGAGATTAACAAATATCTAATAATAAAATAGAACAATTACAACAATATACTGCAATAAAAATTATCTGAATATGGTTCTCTCCAGTAATTTTTATATTTCTCATTCTAAATTTATTTCTGAATCTGTGTAACCATCCCTTTCTTGCAGTAAATGGCTTGGTGTCACTCATTTCAGAAGATCCCTTCTGAAATCTTTGCATAGGCTTACAGCTTTCTCGCACAGCACATTGTCATCAGTCAGAGCACGTTTCCTGTTCATGTCTTCCACCCAGAAATGTAATGCCTTTTACAGCTTAACTAAGCACTTATGCACTATGGCCATAACTTTTGCAGTGTGAGGTGCAACAGCAAAATTAGTGCAAATTTCTGTTGCTGTTTTTTGAAGTTTTTAAAAAATTTTTTTTTTAATTTTATTGATTTGAGAGAGGAGAGACATTGATCTGTTGTTCCACCCATCTATGCATTCCTTGGTTGCTGCTTGTGTGTGCCCTGACCAGGGATCAAACCTGCAACAGCGCATCAGGGCGATGATCCAACCAGCTGAGCTACCCGGCCAAGGCTGTTAGCACAATTTTTTTTTCCTTCACAACCGGAGGATATTTTTTCCATTGATTTTTAGAGAGAGTGGGAGGGAGGGAGAGCGACATCAATGTGAAAAGATGCATCGATTGGTTGCCCCCCTCACAAGTCCCTACCAGGGCTAGGGATAGAACCTGCAATCCAACTATGTGCCCTTGACCGGGAATCAAACTGACTGCCCTTCAGTGCGCAGGCTGACGCGCTAACCACTGTACACACCGACCAGGGCCTTTATGTCCTTTTTTAAAGATTTATTCTTTATTGTCATTATGTCCTTTCTAATGTTCCTCTTATTTGTTATGATTTTATCTTTTTTTACAGCAGGGCAAAATTGCCTTATGGTGAATGAGTTATATAGTGAAAATGTTTGCAGCAGAGCCCGGCCAGCGTGGCACAGTGGTTGAGCATTGACCTAGGATCCAGGAGATCAGGGTTCGATTCCCGGTCAGGGCACATGCCCGGGTTGCAGGCTCCATCCCCAGTCGGGGTTGTGCAGGAGGCAGCTGATCAATGACCCTCATCATTGATGTTTCTAGCTCTCCTTCTCCCTTCCTCTCTCTGAAATCAATAAAAACATTTTTTTTTAAATGTTTGCAGCAGAAATGCTTGCCACAAATATGCTAGAGTGAAAGTGCCTAGAGCCGTTTACAGTACAGGATCTGCAAAGGGCACGGGCCTGGAGGAGGGAAGGAGCTGAAAGCATTCCAGGGCCTGGCAGGAGGCCCGAGTAGCTGGAACAGAGTGCAGGGTGGGGCTCACTGGAGCATGGAGACAGAGTCCCAGGGACTGGTGGGCCCATCAGGAAAGGCTTTGTGAGCCTGAGTAAGGGGTTTGGGTTTTCTTCTAAGTGTACCCGGCAGCCTTTGGCAGGTTTAAGCAGGGGAGTGATGTGATGTCATGTAATTTACATTTTGGAAAGACCCAGCTATGTGTGAAGAGTATAGAGGGCCAGGCTGGCAACAAGAACCTATTGAGGACTCCACGTAGTGGTCCACATGAAAGACTATGGCAGCCTGGACCAGGGTGGGGCCATGAGGGGGAGAGAAGTGGGCAGACCAGGGGTACAATTTGGAGAGACTCAGCAGCCCATAACTGGGGAGGGGGAGAGGTGTAGTGAATAACCAGCACCTTCCCCCTCCTTAAACCTTACCCCCCCACACTTGTCCAGGCCTTGCCTCCTCAGCGCCCTACAGACCTCCATGGCCCCTCTGGGGCCTGCCACCCGCCCAGCAGGCCCCTGGCATTCCGGCTTCCCAGCTGGCCCCAATTGTTGTCACTCCCCAGGGAGTCATGGGAACACACTCCCTCTACCCCCTTAACCCCCCTCTTTCCAGACAAGGCCAGGCCCTAACAATGCCCCCTCAGCCAGCCAGTAGCCTGGACACAAGGCCCCTGTTTCGGTTCATTGCCAGCTCCAGGAGGCCTGCTGGGTTTCCTGGACTGTTTGGCATATATATAACTCTGGCTTCCAGCAGGGATTTTTTTGTTGTTGTTAAAAAATATATATATATATCTGCCTCCTCCTCTCTGAATCTCTTAATATATTATAAAAAGCCTTTCTCTTCCCACCCCAGCCCTCCCTATTCCCCTTCCTGACTGTATTTACCATGTGCCTGTCAACCCAGGGACCAAATGCAGGTCAGCAGGTGTCAGTGAGAAAATGAGAAAAAGAAAGAAAAGCTGCTCGCTCTACCATGGCCAGCCTCAAATGTGCTGGCGATGCTCAAGATCACGACACTAATCTGAGTGCTTATGACATGGCAGGCACTGTGCCCGGTGCTTTTTGTATACCATATCTCATTACTTCTGAGATGCCATCAAAGATCAGGTACATTATTTTGAGCCCCTAAGAAAGAAAAAAAGTTATTCTGCAAAAATGGACATGCCATTGATTGTATGATGCACCTCAATTTTAGAGATGTTAAAATATGAAGAAGGAAAAAAAGCCTTAGAATCAATGGTATGTGGGATTGTCTCATCTACATGCTTCATTGTCCTCAGTGTATTTTGTTCCTTGTCCCTGCCTAATAGAGTTTGGGAGGCAGCACAGGATCACTTCAGGAAAACTCCTATTCTGCAGCCTAACAAGAACAGTTTTTCTTGTCTCCTTTGGAAAATCAAGAGATGAAGGCCAGCTGCTTCAGTATTCGCCTTACATCCTTTATTACAGCTTACATTTATTGAGCACTCTCTATGTGCCAAGTAATGTCCTAAGCCCTTTAATAACTAATGTAATGTCCCAACAACCCTATCAAGTAGACACTTATTATCAGTATTATCATCCCCATTTTGTAGATGAAAAAGCAGAGGCCCTCTGCTCTAAGGGCCCCCTACCAACTTACTGCACCCGTGGTCAGGGCAGGCATAGCTACTGTTTGATTCTCCCCCTCTCCGAAAAGCACAATCCCTCCTCACACGTTGGAGTGATGCAAAGAAAAGAAGTGGCACTAAGCGCACCGAGCCTTGGAAAGGAGAGAAGTCACCAGATCGTGAGCTGAGAGAGTAATGGGTTGGGGGAAGGCATGCTTGCTTATAGACCTAAGACCTATGTGCTTACCTTGGAACTTGGACCCTCTGACCCACACCCCACTGAACATATGGGCTGAAGTAATGGCCAAGGATTTGACCAAGGCCACACAGTCAGACAGCTGTTGGCTGGCACTAAGCCCCATCTCTTCTATTTCACCATAAATGCCCACTTTTCCTACTCTTCCATGGCCACATCTCTTTAGTTACTTGCAAAGCAGAGGAGCTGTGCTGGTTCTGATTGGTTCCTTGGCAGTAGCAATATCATTAATAGTAGTTAATATTTATTGGGTGTTTACTCTGTGCCAGGCACAGGCATCAGGGGCTGCAAATTCAGATACCTGGAATAGCAAGTAAAGTCACTGAGTAAGGCAGGCCAGGCAGGGACTATGGTGGCCTGGAGGGTCAAAGCTCTGGCTAAATGGGGAACAGCAACTGTTCAGCACCATGATGGCGTGGCTAGTATTGTCAAATATTACTGTTTTAAAGAAAGACAGATATTTGAATTTTTATATAGCATTTCCCAATTTAAAAAATTTTAATGTTTTTATGGATTTGAGAGAGAGAGGAAGAGAGAGGGAAAGAGAGATAGAATTGATAAGAGAGAAACATCTATCAGCTGCCTTTTGTGCACCCCCTACTGGGGACTGAGCCTGCAATCTGGGCATGTGCCCTGACCAGGAATCAAACTGGTGACCTCTTGGTGCACTGGACGACATTCAATCCATTGATCTACACTGGCGGGGCCAATTAAAAAAAATTTTAAACTAATTCATAATTCAGAAAAAGTATTCTGTAGGCAAATTAAATCACACTTGTTGGCCAGTTTGCAAACTCTGCTTGTCATTTTATCATTTAACTTTGACACCCATCCTATAAAGGAACCTTTGCCCCTTGTTCTGCTGATGGAGCAAGCAAAGCTCTTCAAGAAGGTAAATTACTTACTTGAGGTCATCCATCCAAGCCACACAGTTGGGGTGTGCATGACTTCAAGGTTGATCCTATGATAGATGGCCTCTTGGATGGGTAAGGGGTCTGTGTTCCAACATAGCCAGAACTGACAGTCAAACAGAGAACTCAGTGTAGCAACAAGGGATCATTTAAGACAAACATGATGTTGCAGACATAAAACTCACCACCTCCCTCTGCCAGAACTCAACAATGAATGTCTCGGTTCCCTTAATAAAATTAAGTCATCACAGCCCTGGCCAGGTATCTCAGTTGGTTAGAGTGTTGGCCCCATATACCAAGGCTGTAGGTTCTATCCCCAGTCAGGGCACATGCAAGAAGCAACCACTGAGTGAATGAATAAGTGGAACAGCAAATCAGTGTTTCCCTCCCTCTCTCTTCTCTCTCTAAAAGTCAGTAAACAACAACAAAAAGTTAAGTCATTGTATGTTTAGGGGAGGTGGTGTGTGTGGAATAAATAGCTTTGACTTATTTGAGCCTTTGTCAGACTTCTTAAACATATTGTGCAGGTCCATAGAATAATTCTGACTCTCCCACTGGATTATGAGCTCCAGGTATCAGATGGATCTGTTTTGCTTCCAGCTCTCTGTCCAGCACAATGTCTAACACACAGTAGGTGTTCAGTAAATATCTGTAGAATGAATGAGTGAGGCTCAGAGGAAGAGAATTGACTTGTCAAATTCACAAAGACCAAGGCTTCTGTTTACACACACCTGATTTAGAAGCTCATGCTATCACTTCCACACCATCCTGCCTCTTGGAAAGAATCAAGGGAAAGATATCTCCATGCTAAGGATTGTGGACCCAGGAGCTTCCACTTCTTCGGACTCACTCCTGCAGAGTAAGGAGTTGGTAGAAGTGGTGATAGAGGTAAGCACCTACTAATTAAGCCATTATCTGCCATAATACCTTTTGGAAACCACACATTATAATCTTGACAGCCCTGAGCCCCGCTTTTAGGGTATTTACAGAGGGCAGCAGGGTATGAAGGGCAGGCCCTAGGTTTTGCAGTGGAACAGGCTAAGTTCCCATCTCAGTTCTGCTGTTACCTTGACCTCTGAGTGCCCCTCTCTGAGCCTCCTTCTTCCTGCACCCTGTGGATAAAGAGCTTCACTAATGGGACCATCGGGTTGAAAGGAGATCATCAATGGAAGTGGCTGCCCAGTAACTGGAGTTTTTGGAAGCCTACCAGCCTGAGGAGAACTGTTGACATTGAGAACAGCCTTATCAGGATCAGCTAGGCTTAGGGCCAAGGGGCCACTTCTATCAGACCTTTGCTGCTTTCAAGTGGGTATTAATAGATTCAAAAGGCCCTTATCTCTTCTTTGCTTTCACACTTGGAATTCACTGCTTTCTGCTGAGCAGGAGAAGAGGGAGTGTGGGAAGGAGGGCACCTGCTTCTACCTGAGAGAATGTGTACTTGAATACTTTGGGGAAGGCAAGGCTTTGGAAAACCCCTGGCTTTGGCCTACAGAGCCTGAATAATAGACTTTTCGCCTACTAGGTAAGCTCATGTCCTTTGCGCTTCAGCTTCTTCATCATAAAATGGGCCAATAATAACTATGTCTTCCTTCTCCTGCAACCAGTATAGTGCTTGGTATGTGACAGGTGCTCAACAAGTGTTTGTTGAATGACTATTGGGCATGAGAGGGCTTTATAAAGTAAATATTACTGTATTGAGACCCTTTGGGAAGACACAAAGAAAGGAAACTCCATCTAGAAAGGGAATGTTGCTGGATTCTCTCACCCTCTATCAGGTCCTAGCTTGGGTTTTTTGAATGAGACTTACCATTCTAATGGTAGCTTCTCTATCAGTGGAGGTGAAGGATGGGTTGACCCCACAGCTGGGAATCCAATGTAGGCCAGATTCTATCACTGGCTGGCTTCATAGGTCCCTACCCCTAATGGGCCTTAATTTTCTCATCTGTATAGTAAGAGGCTGCACAGTCTCTATGGTCTTTTCTAGTGCTGACATAGTCTAGGATTTGCAGTGAATGATTTCATAAACTGCTTAGGAAATCCTACTGTTTTCCTAAACCATTTCATAGTTTATAAAACACTTTCAGATCCCTTATGCTTTTCATCCCCATAGCAACCCCAGAAGTGGCCAGGACAATGTGCCCATCTTACAGATGAGGAATCGAAGCTGAGAAGGGTCCTCAAGGGGCCCATTTGAGACTTCAGCACACATTTTGGTTATCCGGGTATACCAATTTGTTCTCAAATGTAATCGTGCACAAAATTCACCTGGAATGGGGGTGGGGGATAGCTTGTGCAAATGTGGATTCCTGGGCACTTAGAGATTCTAAATTGGCCAGGGCTGAGGTGGGCCCAAAGTTAACAAGTGCCCAGGTGATTCTGAAGCCAGGGGACTAAGGAGTACTCTTGGAGAACCAGGGCGTCCTGATGCATTCTATATAGCCTCTGACATCAGCTTGTTTCCTTTTTTTTAAAAAAAAAAATAAAAAAATTATTGATTTCAGAGAGAGGAAGGGAGAGGGAGAGAGAGAGAGAAATATCAATGAGGAGAGAGTCATTGATCGGCTGCCTCCTGAACACCCCCTGCTGGGGATCGAGCCTACAACCCGGGCATGTGCCCTGACTGGGAATCGAACCTTCATTTCCTGGATCCTCGGTCGATGCTCAACAGCTGAGCCACGCCTGGCTAGGCAGCCTGTTTCCTTTCATAGCCCCTCTCTCAGCACCTGCTCTGAGCTATTGTGCTCAGCACAGTGTTGGGAGGAATCTGGTAAGGAAGGCAGATGGAGAAACAGTATGTGGTCAATGCTAGAACAGAGGCTTCATTGGGCAGTGGAAGAAGTGACTAACTCTTGAGGGCTCTCTGGAGGAAGTGATGGTTATCATGGGTCTAAGGATTTGATTCTTGTTTGCGTCTTAGCTACTTTTACTTTTTTTTGTGGGGCATCCCCACCAGATGGCAGGCAAGTTCGTAGAAATGATCAAATCACATCTCTGCCCTCAGTGCTGGCACAGGCCTGGCAAAGAGGAAAGGACAGTATTGGTCAAATTAGCTGACCTGAGCAATGAAAATGGCTAATGGAGAGGTCCCAGGGCCTCCGGATTCAATGCATTTTCATGCTCAGCACCCTCACCTCCTCCCTTTGTGAGATCTAACATGGAGTTTGTTTAATGGTATAAATTCCTCATCATATTGTAAACATTTGTCACCTCTCTGATCCCCCTTCTCCGTTTTTCACTAGACTGAGCTCCTTAAGGTCTGAACTAAGAATGAGGCACAAAGCAGGCTCTCAAAACGTTTGTCGAATGAATGAGTGAATGAATGAGTTCAATCAGCCGTGCACTGGTTATTGAAGATAAAAGGGGGCTTGTAGGAAAACCCCAGCTGTATTGGGACAGACGTCCTTCCCATTTCCTGGCAAAACCCCTTCTGCTTGGGCTCTGGGTGAGAGGGATAGGGCGCACGCAGGATTTTAAAGTAAATGGCATACGTGGGGCAAGTTCAGGATGGGAGATGCGTCTGGGGCTTAGTAGGTGGGCCTGAGAACCTAGAAAGGAGGAGGGGCAGTTTCTAGAGAGCTGGGCAGAGAGCGATGCGGCTAAGGTGTGTGTGGGGGGGTGTCTGGGGGTCAGGTAGGGTTTGCTGACGGCGATTTGTACGCACCGGACGTCCCGTCCTAAAGGTCTCCACCTAGAGGGATTGGCAGGGTGAAGAGCGTCGGAGCGCAGGTCCCGCCACCACGCCTCGCGCACGGGACGCCCCACTTGGGGCGGGGATTGCGAACTCTCCTGGCACCGCCCCGACAAAGCCTGCGCGCGCCCCGTTCTGCGATTGGCCGTGCCTCCTCGCTCCGCTGCCCCGTCCCGCCCCCCGCCGCCGGTCCGGAGCGCTACAGCCAATGGGCACCGTCGCCGTCGCCTCCGTCACTGCCAGGACAGCCAATGGTGGCAGCGCTCGGCGGCTCGTGGCTCTTTCGCGGCAAAAAGGATTTGGCGCGCAAAAGTGGCCGGGACTTTGCAGGCAGCGGCGGCCGGGGGCGGAGCGGGATCCGGAGCGGGATCGAGCCCTCGCCGCGGCTTGCCGCCATGGGCCCGCGCCGCCGCCGCCGCCTGCCACCCGGGCCGCGCGGGCCGTGAGCGCCATGGCCGTGGCCCCCGCAGGCGGCCCATGCGCGCCGGCGCTGGAGGCCCTGCTCGGGGCAGGCGCGCTGCGGCTGCTCGACTCCTCGCAGATCGTCATCATCTCCACCGCGCAGGACACCAGCGTCCCGCCGGCTCCCGGTGGCCCCGCCGCGCCCGCCGTGTCCGCCGCTGGCCCCCGCGACCCCGACGTGCTGCTCTTCGCCACGCCGCAGGCACCCCGGCCCACACCTAACGCGCCGCGCCCGGCGCTCGGCCGCCCGCCGGTACGGACACCAAGGACACTGGGCCAAGCGCGCTGCCTGGACCCCCCGCGCAGACCCTTGCGGGCGCGGTTTTGGGCCTGGAGGCAGCGTGGGCGGAGGGGGGGGGGCCGAGGCGCCGGGACTGGGCGGTGCCGAGCCTGGGTTGGGCCTCTGGGCCCCGCCCCGGGGTTCGAGGTGACCTCGGGCCAGTCCGTGTTTGTTCCCCTGTGCTCTGGGCCTCAGCTTCCTCTCCGGAGCCGGTCAGGCTCAGTAATAATAATGGTCCACGTGTATTCAACTGGCGCTGCCTGCATGCCAGGCCTCTGGCCGACTTCAAGCCACCTAAAACTTACAGCCTGGGCTGTGAGTTCGGTGTTGTCATTGTGCCCATCTTAACCGAGGCCCAGAGAGGGGAAGTGATTTGTTCTGGGTCACACGGCTGCAAGTGGTGGGACTGGGATTTGAACTGAGGCCTGCTGGTTTCAGACCAGAACTTGTGGCTGGGTAGTGGGCATGGCTGCTTGGGGAGGTGAAAGGGGGTACATCCTGGGGCCAGACTGTTGAAGAGCCATTGAGGAAGCCCTCCTTCCTGCCTTGATGCTCGACTGCCAGGTGCAGGCCTGGGCCTCTGGGGCTCTGGGGACAGGCCTGGCTGGGAGGCCTTCTCTGCAGGGCGGGGTGGCTGGGCCAGCTGCTGATTCCCCTCCCTCTGCCTGTCCTTCCATCTGCCACCCTCCACCCTCCCAGGCTCTGGTTGCCATGGAACCTTATTAATCAGGCAAGCAGACCCCTGGACCCCTTGGAAGTACTGGGTGGGCTGGGCCTCTGGGAGCTGGAGAGGAGGCCTCCAGTGCCAGGAGACAGTAAACATCCCGAGGAGATGTCTTGATAAAGTGCTCCCTGAGCAATATGTCTTGATAAAGTGCTCCCTGAGCAATAAGAGGCTCAAGATCAGTTCAGATTGGGGGGGTGAAGAAGAGATGGCTGAATTACATGGGAAGAAGGGAGTGGAGGCTTGGAGCTTGGGCCTGTGGGCTGCAGGACAGGGTGTGGAGACCAGTTTGACTGGCGCTGCTTGTGGGTGAAGGTGGGGCACAGACTGCCAGACTGGGGTAACATGCCAGGCAGGATAGGGTCTCAGCAGGGGGCTTGGAACAAGTGGGAGGGGTGAGGCAGGGCCCAGGGCGAGGAGGTGGAAGCTGCTCAACTGCCTGTGTAGGCCTAGGTGGCAGCTGGTCCCTGAGGCATCCTCTAACCCCCTTGGCCCCATGCCCAGTGCTGCCTTCCTTCCGGAATCACCGAGATGCTAATAGTAATAATAATAGTAGCACCATTGTTTTGACACTGTTTTGTTTGTAAGGCTCTGTGCCAAGCACTCTATCCAATTAACTTGTTTAATCCTCTCAACAACCTTCCCCTTTTACTGATGGGGAAGCTGAGGCTGAGAGTTGTTAGAACCCACTGTAGTCATTCAGCTAGTGAATGGTCGGACCAGTCCAAATTTCCTGAGCAGTTAACCTAACCTCTGGGATGCCTTGCCTTCTAGAGATGTTAATAGAGGTTTCAGGAAGCCCAGTGGCCCTTCCTCCTAATGAGTAATGTGGGGGCGGGGGCACCAGGAACAGGTCCCCTGGCTTGTGTCCTATACATCCCCCCACCCCCACCTCCCCATGGCTTGTTCCTGCTGGTACCAACTTGGAGCCTGGAAAATAACTCCCATTTAGCTGACTTGACAAGTACTCATCAGGCCCAGGGCTATGGGTCCTGCCCTCAGGGAGCTGAATTCCCAGCTCAGAGTGATTGCCAGGGACTGGGCCAATGAAACCTGCCCTCTGCTTCACCCCCATTGGTGTCTGAGGCAGCCTCAGTGAGCCTGAGCATTCCATTCATTCAAAGTTGTTGAGTTAGTGGGCACCCATGAGGTACTAGGCACAGAGGCAAGTATGGGGCCTCTGCCCTCACAGTGCTTAGGGTAGTAGGCATTTTCTGCTAGTGGGCAGGGATGGGGACTGGCATCATCCCGGAGCTGAAGTCCAGAAAAATGGGCCCAGCTTTTGCCCTTTAACACATCACAACTCATATCTGTGGGTAGCCACTGGCCACATGAGCTGGGGCCTCCACCAACTCACTGCATTGGTATTTTTGGGGGGACATTCTTGAAACAAGCTACAAGCTCAGCTTCTGTATCAGTGAGCATTCATTGAACACCTCCTGCATACAAGGCTCTGCAATTCAACCATCTCTCTTGGCCCTTCCTCTCTACCTCTACCCTGTTGTCATGACTTTCTAAAAACAAACTAGCCCTGCCTGGTGTGGCTTGGTTGAGTGTCATCCTGTGCACATGCCCAGGTTGTGGGCTCAGTCCCCGGTAGGGAGCGTGCAGGAGGCAGCTGATCGATGTTTTTCTCCCTCTCCCTTCCTCTCTATAAAAAATCAATAGAAATATTTTTTCAAAAACTATTACACATTTACTACAGAAAAAGAGTTAAGAGAATAAGTTGAAGGGGGCAGAATCCCAGCTCCATCCATTTTTCCTTTTGTTGTGTTTTTTCCTAAGCATATTTTTATTTTCAGGTTGTTTTGACAGTTTTCTTTTTCTAAAAACTTAAAAACTGTAGTTTTTCCTTTATTTCCATGTTCAAACAGTGTACCGTCCACATTTTACAGATAACAATCCCCAATGGCCCTCCTCCATACATAGGTTACCCCTGAAATGCATTCTATAATAATAGAAACTGAATCAGAAAAAAGTTTTCATGAGCTTTTTTAATTCAAAAGGAGATTATATACATGCATTGCCCTAAAACGGTGTTTTTCTTGTCAGCGTCTTTGATAGCTGTGTGATATTCCAGGGTGTGGATGAACCACAGTTTCTGTAGCCCCCTCCAATGGGTGGGTATTTGGGTAGTCAGACTTTTTCATCAGTGTTCTGTGCCTTTCAGGTCCCCTATGCCAGGATCTCTAGAGAGCGTTAGCAGAAATGGGCATCTATCTGCTTGAGCCCTTGTTTTAGAATGTGGCATTGACCTGCCTTCAGGGAGAAGGCAAGGGATGCACTTGTCAGGAGCCTGCTAGGGTTCAGTCCATATGGGAAAAGCTAGAAGGGGAAACATTCTGGTTGACTTTGGGGGGCCTGGCTTCTGGACTAGGTTCTAGGGAAGCAGGATCTGTGGTGGATATTAATGTGGGCTCTGTGCCAGCCCATTAAGGTTCAAATCCTGCCTCCACCTCTCACTGTCTCACTCTCTGAGGTGTAGGCTCCTTGTGAAGTGGAGGTCATGATAGCACCTGCTGCAAAGTCTGGTTGGAGCGTTTGATCAATGAATGCAGGTGAAGCAGTTACTGAGTGGTGTTCAGTACACAGGAAGCACCCAGCATGTGTTAGCTCTTCTACCCCGGGACACCTGAGGGAATCCATGAATGTGTGAGAGGCAGTGCCTGGGTCCATCATCATGTGGGGAGGTTCATTCAGCAAACATTTGTTGATGCCCAGGCCCCATGCCAGACATTGTGTACAGAGATTATTTAGACCCAGGACCTGCCTTTTAAGGACTCCCTGGCTTCTTGGTGAGTCAAATACATATGCAGAAATTTGTAGCGAGATAATGTGGGAAAAGGTTGGGTTTGAGGCAGTTCAGAGGGAGTAGAGGCGTAATCTCTATTGCAGGGTCAGACAG
Source organism: Miniopterus natalensis (assembly GCF_054644295.1). Taxonomy (NCBI): domain Eukaryota; kingdom Metazoa; phylum Chordata; class Mammalia; order Chiroptera; family Miniopteridae; genus Miniopterus; species Miniopterus natalensis. The sequence continues at coordinate 13,227,111 of NC_142087.1, forward strand.
ACTTAAGTGATGGGTAAGGTGCCTGTCCACAGGAGTAGGTGTAAAGGGCAGGAAGGTGGGAGTGACCAGTACGTGCTAAGGCTTGGAGGCACAGGTTTTTGAAGAAACATGTCTCAGGTTCATGTGAAGAAGCCATGACAGATGAGGACACAGAGGTGGGCAGACAGCTGAAAGGCTCAGATGGCAGGTGATAGTGGCCCTGGTGATGGGATTTCTTGGCAAACAGATGTGATGAGGTCAGTGGCAGGGCTAAGTGAGGTTCTAGCTTGAGAAACCCTGTGGAGAGGGCGAGGGGGGACGTCTGGTTTTGGATGTGTTTGAGATGCCTGTGAGACTTACAGGGCCATCTCCATCCTTGTATGTGTGTAGCTAAATCAGGGAATCCTAGCTCTGCCACTTCCTGGCTCTATGACCTTCGGCCTCCCTGGGCTTCAATTGCTTTATTTGTAAAATGGGGCCATTATTGTGCTGCTGGTCCATAGGATGGAATGAACTACTATATGCAAAGCACATGGGGAGCACCAGCTGCTGCCATGTTCATAGATAGTCAGAAACCGGAGAGAGGTGGTGACTTGCCCAAGGGTCCCGTATCTGAATGGCTTAAAACAAACATCACACAGTTTCTGTGGGTCAGGAATTCAGAGGAGACTTAGCTGGGTGCTTCTGACTCAGGGTTTCTTCTGAGGTTGCAGCTAAAATGTTGGCCTGGACCCCAGTTGTCTGAAGTCAGGACTAGGATTGGCGGTTTTATTTCTAAGGTCACTTATGTTGCTGTAGGGAAGAGGCTTCAGTTCCTTGCCACTTGGGCCTGTCCTTAGGGCTACTTGAGGACCTGCATGACATGTTAGCTGGCTCCCCCCAGAGTGAGTGATCCAAAATAGCAAGGAGGAAGCTCCAATGGGTCTTTGATCCAGTCTCAGAAGTGTGTCACTTCTGCCACACTCAGTTCATTAGAGGCAAGTTACCAGATCTGGTTTCTGTTTAAGGGGAGGAGAATTAGGTTCCATCTTTCAAAAGGAGTATAAAAAAACTTACAGACATTTTATTTTTATTTATTTATTTATTTATTTATTTATTCATTTATTTATTTATAAAACAGAATTTTTAAGATAACTTTAATATATATATATATATATATGTCTTTATTGATTTCAGAAAGAGGAAAGGAGAGGGGGAGAGAGAGATAGAAACATCAATGATCACAGAGTCGTTGATCAGCTGCCTCCTACACACCCCCGACTGGGGATTGAGCCCGCAACCCGGGCATGTGCCCTGACCGGGAATCAAACCTTGATCTCCTGAATCCTAGGTCGATGCTCAACTGCTGAGCCACCCCTGGCCGGGCTTTACAGACATATTTTAAACCACCACAAGCCCCCGGTTAGATAGTGGTAGAGCTGGGACTTGCCTTCCAGTTGAGTGGTCCATCCTGTATGGTAGGATTGTGTCCCTTAGGATCTCCCCTCACACACATAGGCATCCTAGTAGAGAAACTGAGACAGGGTGGCCAGGAACCTCAGCCAGATCTCTTGTGGCCTCACTCTCCTGGTTACTGAGTATCCTCCCATTGTTTTTGCTAAAGGTGAAGCGGAGACTGGACCTGGAAACTGACCATCAATACCTGGCTGAGAGCAGTGGGCCAGCTCGGGGAAGAGGCCGCCACCCAGGAAAAGGTACCCACAGAGCTCAGGCTAGAGCAGGCTCCTTGACTGGGCCCAGGTTGGGGGTGTGGACAGACAAATATGCTTGCAAACTAAGCTCCGGTCTGTCAGGCTTGGGCCTGAGCCAGGCCTCAGGGGGCCCCAAAGGGCAGCTGGAGTGACTGCCTGGCATGGCTTCTCCAGGCCCTGGGGGTGGGGAGTTCCCCAGCCCGAAGAGGAATGCTGTGGTTGGCAGGCAGCAGCCAAGGGCCTCCCTGTTTGGCTTCACCAAGAAAAGGAGCCATCTGCCCATCCCACCCCCATCCTCCTGCCCTGCATTGCCAGAGAGGCTGACCCAACTGGGGGTCAGGGTGGTGCTCAGAGACCCTACCCTCCCTGTCCCCTGCCCAGGTGTGAAATCCCCAGGGGAGAAGTCACGCTATGAGACATCCCTGAATCTGACCACCAAACGCTTCCTGGAGCTGCTGAGCCGCTCGGCTGATGGAGTTGTTGATCTGAACTGGGCAGCTGAGGTGCTGAAAGTGCAGAAACGGCGAATCTATGATATCACCAATGTCCTTGAGGGCATTCAGCTCATCGCCAAGAAGTCCAAGAACCATATCCAATGGCTGTAGGTACCTGCCAAACAGGAGGGCGGGCAGAGGCCCGGGCCAGGTCAGCCTGGAGGAGCTGATAACAAGACCCACTGTGGCGACTGCATCTCCATCTTATAGCTGGGGAAACCAAGGCTTAGAGAGGAGAGGTGTCTTTCCTGAGGTGGCAGATGCAGGAAACTATACAAATCTTGTATATCCAGCTCAGTGCATATTTGCATATTTCTTCACCTGGTTAACCACCATCTAGCTCAGGATAAAGAGCATTTTCAGCACCCCAGGAAGTTTCCTCATGGCCTTCCCAGTTGTTGCCCACCCCTCATACCACCAGCCGACCACTATTCTGGCTTCTGTTGCTGGAAATGAGATTGTCTAACCTAGCTGTTATATTCTTGTTAATTCTTCCTTGTTTTTTAGCTTCTTGCCTCTTTCCTCAGTCATCCTACTTCCCTCTCCTTGAAATATCTGTCTTTTCAGGTTTTTTTTTTTTCCTTTTCAATTACAGTTTGCATTCAGTGTTATTTTGTATTCATTTCAAGTGTACAGCATAGTGGTTAGACAATCATACTTTATAGTGATCCCCCGATATTTCCATACCCACGTCGCACCGTACATATTTATTACACTATTAGTGACCATATTCCCTATGCTGTACTTTACATCCCAGTGACTATTTTGTAACTACCAATATGTACTTCTCAATCCTTTAACATTTTTCACCCAGTTTCCCAACCTCCTTCCCCTCTGGCAACCATCAGTCTGTTCTCTGTGTCTATGAGCCTGTTTCTGTTTTATTTGTTTGTATTCTTTAGATTCCACGTAGTATATGTGAAATCATATGGTATTTGTCTTTCTCTGACTGACTTATTTCACTTAGCATAATACCTTCTAGGTCCACCCATGCTGTCACAAATGGTGAGATTTCATTATTTTTATGGCTGACTAATATTCCATTGTATATGTGTACCGCCGCTTTTTTATCCACTCGTCTATTGATGGGCAACATTGGGTTGCTTCCATATTTTTGCTATTGTAAATAATGTTGCAGTGAACATAGGGGTGCATATATTCTTTTGAATTAGTGTTTTGGATTTTTTTGGATATATATCCAGAAGTGGAATCGTTGGGTCATGTGCCTTTTCAGTTTTTGACACATAAAACTGAAATCTTTTTTTTCTTTTTACTTGACAACATCTTAGAAGTATTTCCATGTCTATACATCTAATGCATTGTCATCCTTTTATACAACTGTGTAGTATTTCATGGCATGTCTGTGCCATCATTTACTTAACCAACTCCCTCTGAGGGACAGGTGGATGTTTACAGATATTCAGGTCTGACTTTAAACCCATGCCAGTCTGGCTGGGAGCCCTGCTTCAGCCCTCTGCTGTTTGCCAGCTGAGGAGCCAGACCGAGAGAGGAACAAAGGCTTGCCTGGGTCTCACAGAACAGAGGCAGCAGCAGCCTGGGTGCAGAGAGTCAGGACTCCTGGGCAGAGGGCCCAAGAGCTCTATGCCTCCCCACAGAGGCAACCACGCCACGGTAGGGATCGGTGGGCGGCTTGAAGGACTGACCCAGGACCTCCAGCAACTGCAGGAGAATGAACGGCAGCTGGACCACCTGATCCACGTCTGTACCACTCAACTTCGGCTGCTTTCCGAGGATGCTGACAGCCAACGATATCCTTGACTATGTGGAGGGCAGGCCTGGCGGGTTGGGCCCACTCAAGTGAGACTAGAGAGGCTACCCCAGACCCTAGATTCAGGAGAGAGCTCTGGCTTTACATGCAAGTCCTGGCTCAGCATTTACTCACTGACATTGAACAAGTTACTTAACCTCTCTAGTTTCAGCTTCATCTGCAAAAGGAGAAAAAAACTTAATTCCGAAATTGCTAAATTAAAACAAGAAAAGCTAGTACCAGCAATAACGCATTTAGTACAGTGATTCAGTACATGGTTATAGCTTAAGGGTTAGGGATACAAATTTTTATCATTCACAAAAATAGAAACTTTATTTTATTTTTAATTTTTAACTTATTGATTTCAGGGAGAGGGAGAGAGAGATAGAAACATCGGTGATGGAGAGTGTCATTGATCAGCTGCCTCCTGCACTCCCCATACTGGAGATCGAGCCTGCAACCAGGGCATGTGCCCTGACGGGGAATCAAACGGTGACCTCCTGGTTCATGGGTTGATGCTCAAACCACTGAGTCATGCTGGCTGGGCTAGAAACTTTATTTTAAAATAAGCTTTTTGTGTGTGTTTTTAAGTGAATACCCAAATTATGTTTATAAATTTTGGAAACAACCACTCACTAACACCAAGGTCATGAGTCAGAATAAGTTCTCCAGGCCTCATTGCAGGCAGCCATTATTACCTTGAGATTAGATGGGTAGAATGGACTCTGCCCATCATCATACAGATGTGGAAATTGAGGCTCAGGGGCATGAGATAGGCTTGAGCACAAACTGTTGGGTGAAGGATGCAGAGAACAGTATTAACTAAGCAAGTGTGGGCTCTACCTTAGCTGACTGTGTGGGTGGCGCCAGAGGTCAAAGGTCATGTGGCTCTTGACTCCACCAACCCTGGCCTACGTGACTTGCCAGGACCTTCGTAGCATTGCAGATCCTGCAGAGCAGATGGTCATGGTGATCAAGGCCCCCCCTGAGACCCAGCTTCAAGCCGTGGACTCCTCAGAGGTGAGACGTGGGACCCTATTGCCCAACCAGCATAGGCTGGGTTGGCATAGTGGTCAGCTGAGCCTCAGCTTACCCTGCCTGCTACCTCCACCCAGACCTTTCAGATCTCCCTTAAGAGCAAACAAGGCCCTATCGATGTTTTCCTGTGCCCTGAAGAGAATGTGGGCGGGATCAGCCCCGGGAAGACCCCATCCCCAGGAGCATCTTCTGGGGAGGAGGACAGGGCAGCTGATCCTGCCACCACAGTGCCACCATCATCATCTCCCCCCTCAACCTCTGACACGGATCCCAACCAGCCCCTGCTCAGCCTGGAGCAAGGTGGGTGAATGGTGGGTGAGTGGGTGGGTGGGTAGGCCTGACAGCCCTCTCTGCCTTTCCTGCCGGGGCCTCCCCAGCCTGTGATGCTCCCCCATCTCCCCAGAACCTCTGCTCTCCCGGATGGGTGGCCTGCGGGCCCCCATGGACGAGGACCACCTGTCTCCGCTGGTGGCAGCCGACTCACTCCTGGAGCATGTGCGGGAGGACTTCTCCAGCTTCCTCCCTGAGGAATTCATCAGTCTGTCTCCCCCACACGGGGCCCTCGACTACCACTTTGGCCTTGAGGAGGGCGAGGGCATCAGAGACCTCTTCGACTGTGACTTTGGGGACCTCACCCCCCTGGATTTCTGACGGCTTACAGGGACCAGGCCTCCTAAGATGCCCACCCTGTTTCTGCAGTCCTGGAGCCCCCTGCCCTTGGCTGTCCTCCCAGCCTGATTGGAAATGTTTAATTTATACCATTTTCCCCTGTCTCCAGAAGCTTCTAGCTCTGGAGTCTGGCTACTGCCAAAAGGCTGAGCAAGCCAGGAAGGGAAGGATTTTGTTTGTGGTGTGTATGTGCATGCACCCAACACCCAATGTGTGTACACGGGTGAGTGGTGTGTGAGCATGTGTGTGTGCATGTACCGGGGAATGAAGGTGAACACATCTGTGCGTGCACTGAAAACACGCCCCAGTGTGTCACGTGTGTGTGCATGAGTCCATGTGTGCTTGTGGGGGCTCTAACTGCACTTTTGGTCTCCTTGCTCCAGGGGCCTCACAAGGCCCAGGGTGGCCACCTGCCCCCAGAATCCTGCGTGCTGACCAGGCCAGATGGTGAGGCCTTGGCCTGCTTGTTTGCAGGACAGCGAGAGCACTTCTGTCGTCTTAAAGGTTTTTCTGATTGAAGCTTTAATGGAGCGTTATTTATTTATCAAGGTCTCTTTGGCAAGCCTGGGGCACCAGCAAAGGGTAGGAGGGATGTGGGGCTGATGTCCCAGCTCCCTATACCCCTGAGTGAGGGCAGGGGTCCCTTAGCTGTTCTTTGCCCCACTCTGAAGGAGCTGAGGCCTGAGCGGTTTTATTTATTGGGAGATTGAGGAAGAGAGGGAGACTGACTGACAGCTATGGGTGGATGAAGGGGGTGGTCCCTCCCCAGGGGGTCACTGCAGGGCTCCAGCTGTCCCCCAGAACGGATGCGAGACAGGAGAGGTGAGTGGGGGACCTTCACTGACAGGGTGGGCAGGAGGGTGGGCGACGGGCCTCCCCACAGCCCAGCCCTCGGGGCCCTCCTGCAGCATCTGAAGCGCCCCCCCTACTCCACTGGCTCTGCTCCATCCACTGTGCACTTTGATTCGCCTGCCTAACAGCTGTTCCCTCCTGCTTCGGTTTTAATAAATGTTTTGATGGTGTTTGGGCCAGGTTTTGGGACTGTGTACTGGGAGCAAATTGGGGGTGGGAAAGGTCAAGACTGCTGCGGAAATGCCCATTTTCTACTTCCCTTCCCCATGCCTACTTGGTTTCATTTCACTTGAGCCTCAGCCCCAAGAAAGGTAGGCTTCATCAAGCATTTTTGTCCTAAAAACCGATCCAGTGAAGTAATAACGGGAACTCCCCTCCTTTCCCCAGCCCCAGAGAGGCTACTCTGCTATGTTCCTTCCAGATGTTTCTGGGCATTTGCAGACATGCAACAATAATTACAGTTGGCTGGTTCTGTGTCAGGTCTTTCAGGTTCTGGGGATACACGTTATCTCCCCTCATGAGGCTTTTGGGGATCTGTTGAAGAAGACCCACAAAATCAGGGAGGGCTTCCTGAAAGTACTTGAGTTAAGAGCTGTAGATAGTTAACTGAGTAGGAAAATATGAACACATTAAGCAGATGGCAGTGTGGGCAAAGGCCCTGGGGCAGGAGGGAGGAAGGCACAACCTGAGGTGTGGCTGGAGTCCTGGGGTGAGGGCCCGCGTGGGGAGAAGTTCAGTGGGCCTTTATATAGGGGACAAGGACTCACTGATGAGCCTGGGGAATGTCTTGTTCCATATTTTAAATATAATTAAATGTGTGAAGGGTAGGTTGAAGTAGAGGCCAGAATGGCAGAGAAGAGGGCGGGCTTGGAGGTTGTCCACACAGACCTATTTAACAATCTCCTAGGTGGGCTTTGAGCCAGTCTCTATTTTAAGCCCTTTATAGTCGGTGAACCCTCACAATTCTATGGAGTGTCTACTATTACCCTCATTCTGGTCCTAGCCAGTTTGGCTCAGGGGTTAGAGTCTCAGCCCTTGGACTGAAGGGTCCTGGGTTTGATTCTGGCCAAGGGCACGTTCCTCGGTTGCAGACTCCATCCCTGACGGTTGGGGCAAATGCAGGAGGCAACCAATCTGTGTGTCTCTCTCACATGGATGTTTCTCTCCCTTCCACTCTCTGAAAAGCATTAGAAAAAAATATCCTCAGGTGAGGATTAAAAACAAATAGCCCCATTTTGTGGCGAGGGTAAAGGTGAAGCCACTTGGCAGTCTTACCCATGCCGAGTGACAGTACTGGGCTGCAGTTTGCGCACTGTAATGGTGCGGGTCGTCCTTTGGCGGGCATGTGCAGCCCCTTGAGTTCTGTTCCTGGCTGTGTAATACTCCCAACCACGTTTTCTCAGCGAGTCTCCAGTGGAAGAGACTGCCTGCGTGGCTCCTTTGTGGTGGCCGCCCCTCCAGGAGCCTCTGGTGGCAGAACCTCGAAGGTGAAGGGTGCTAGGCGTCTCCGCTGCGCAGCTCTGTCACCCGCCGGCTGGAGCGTGCGGCCCTTCCCGGCTGGGCGACGCCCCAGGGCCGTGCAGAACGGCGGCGAGCGGGTGGGGAGGGGCCTCGGCCGCCCCGCCGGGTGGGAGGCGCTGCGGGGCGGGCCCGGGCCTGCGCCGGCGCCAATAGGCGGCGCCCCCCATCGCCCCAGTGCTGGGCGGCAACCGCAGCGCGGCCAGAGCCCCGAGCCTCAGCCCCGCTAGAGCCGAGCGGGTGGCGGCGCCATGGCGTGCGCGGGGCTGCTCACTGTGTGCCTGATCCGGCAGCCCGCGCCCCAGACCCCGCGCCTCCCCACGCCGGCCACCGGGTCCGCGGGACACGCGCTCTTCCAGGATGTGAGTGGGGAGCGGGTGGGGGCGTCGGCTCTCCTGGCCCAGGGGGTTGGCAGTGCCTGGTAGCGTCTCCCCAGGTCTTCTCTCTCCCTGTGTCTCGCTGGGTTCTGTCTCTCCTTGCCCGTCTCGGTGTCTCTCACTGTCTTTTCCCTGTCTCTGTCAGTGTCTCTCCCTCCAGGTCTGTTTGGGGCCCTGCCCCTGTCCCTGAGTCTCTGGCTCTGATCTTGCTGCCTCTGTTTCCATGTCTCCCTTCTTTATCTCGTTGCCTTTGTGCCCCGTTCTCTGTCTCATTCTTTCTCACCCTCTTGTCTCTGGTTCAGTATCACTGCCTCTGTGCCCTCCACCCCCTGAACCCACCCGTCTGTGTCTGGTGGGGTGGAGGCTATCAACACTTGATCACCAGAGCAGTTGCAGCCCCAGGGTGGGCTGATCCAGAGGGCCTAGAAGAATAAGACCCTTAGACCTGACCCAGGGTCCCACAGTTGGTCAGGGCGGCCCACGATCATCGTCTGTGGTTTGTACACTCCTCTTGTGGGTGGCAGGTGGCATGCAGCCCCCATGGGCGCCAGTGTGGAGCAGCCTGGCCTGGCCTTAGTCACTGCCCTAAGCCCCTTCCCCTCCTTTCACCCTAGTGCTCAGTCTTAATCCAGCCCTCTCATGATCCCACTCTTGGAAGCTCCTGCCTGTGGGGAAAGCTGTACTCCTGTCCCCTCCCCACTGCCCCCAATGACTCAGCACCTTGACCACAGTCCTGGCTGGAAGGGACCTGACCCTCCCATATCCCTGATGGAAAAAACAAGGCCTGAGGAATTAGGGGTATGTGCAAGATCACACATGGAATCAGGGGTATGCTAGAATTGGTCCCAGGTGTCCTCATTCCCAGCTTATCCCTGTCTCCTTCCCCAGTATCTCCATCTGCCCCAGCCAGGCCACACTAGGCTACTGTGTGACTTCAAGCCAGTGGTGGACCTTCTCTGAGTCAGGCTTCTGGCTAGTAGTTGGATTCATCCCTGAGCCTCACGTATACTAAGAAAACAGCTGAAGGGGAGTGGCATTCATAACCTGGAGCTGATAGGGGCTCTCTGTCCATGCTTGGGTCTGCCCCTCCTTGCCAGGCTGCTGGTCCCCTTTGTTGGGCTCCTTTGGGTGACCTGGGAGTCTCCAGTCCCTGAGAGAGACAGCACCATGACTTGACTCTGTGCCTCTATGTTTACCTTCCCCTGTTGCCCTTCATCTCCGCTCCGTAAATACAATCCATCCACCCTTGCTTTTCACCACCCTCACTCCCACCTGCATGCACACAAGTACACACACACACACACTGAGTCAGCCTCATAGGAAGCCCCAGCCCTGGAAGAGTTAACCCCAGTCTTCTCCTCAATGTCCTAGGGTGAAAACTGAGGCACCCGCAAAGGAAAGACAAGTATACAGAAAAACAGTCAAATAGCTGAGAGCGGGCAGAGTCTGGGATGGACCATGGCGGCACAGCACAGTTGAGGGTTCAGATCTGGGACCGGTGCCCAGGAGTCTCAGGCCGCATCTTGGCCCATCTCCCCATGTTCATCAAGCTGGGACTGTGCCAAGGGCTGATGCATTAGACAGAAATCAGGATAGACTCAGTGTGGGAGATGGGGGTGCAGGGAACTGGCTTGGAGTACCCCCCATGAGGCCTGGCCCTGCAGGAGAAGTGAGCAAGCAGTTGGACCTGCTGTGTGCTCTTCCTCTGCCCCTTCATTGGAAAAGCTCCTGAAGGGTTGAGCTGGGCAGGGAGTGGGGACTAGGCTGGGCAGGAGGAAAGGCTAGGTGGGGGGCAGGCTGGTCAGCTGGGCCCTGTTTGAATGGGGCGGAGGTCTCTTACATCCAGACCCCACTCACCGCTCCCATCCTTGCCCCTTTGTCCTCCAGGTTTTCCGCAGAGCCGACAAGAATGGTGAGTGTGGCTTCCCCTGCACCCCACAGTGGGAGGGAAGGTGGGAGATATCATGAAGCTCGGGAGGGTTGGGGCTTTGGGGGTACAGTCTAGAATGGACAAAAATCTTGGGGGAGTCAAAGGAATCAATCAAAGCGTCATTCCCAAGGGAAGTGCTGGTTTTTTTGTTTTTTGTTTTTTAAAATATATCTTTATTGATTTCAGAGAGAGGAAAGGAGAGGGAGAGAGAGAGATAGAAACATCAATGATGAGAGAGTCATTGATCAAGCCCACAACCGGGCATGTGCCCTGACCAGGAATCGAGCCACGCCCGGCTGGGCAGGAAGCGCTGTTTTGAGCCAGGTTTGGCAGGATGGAGAAAGGAGGGAATGTGTTTAGCCGGAGGCTGAAAGTAGAGGTTTACTTTCAGGTACAGGGTTAGGTACCTTCCTGTATATGACCTTGTGTTTTTCACCCTATTTCATAAAGGAGCAGGGGTCCAGAGAGGTAAATCAGGTTGCCTGAGGTCACACAGCCTTTAAGTGGTGGACCATGAACCCAGCTCTACATGATGCTTGGCCCTAGGCTCCCTGTGTGAGAGGCTGAGAAGTGTGGGCTAATGGAGATGAGGTCCTGTGGGGAATTTTACTCTTAGATTTTTAGCAGGTTCAGTAACTTTCCATATGACCAATCATCTGGATCCAGGGACGGCCTGGGCATGATAAAGCTGGCTCTAGGAATCAGCTCCTTCTCTCCTGGGCCCTGGGCAGTCTCAGACCTGGGTCTGGGAAAACCTTGAAAGCTAAAGCAGGGGACCCACAAACAGGTTACTGCCCATAGATGACCCAGAACAGCCCACTGTACCGATTGGCCAGTTGAGGATCTGAGCTGAGGCAGCCAGTTAATCTTGACCTCACTTCCATCTGGGGTCTTGTGTTTCAGCCTTCTTGAGATAGGATTGTGTCCCCATCCTTTGGCCCTTCTCCTTGGGTCTCTTCAAATTGATGGAGACCATTTGTCCCAATCCATTGATCAGGATGCACAGTCTCATTTGGATCAAAGCATTCTGTCTGCTTCCCCTGCTTAGAGACCTTACAGGCCAGATCCCCAGTGCCTTTGCTACATGCCCCCTGTGACAGGGAGGCCATTCCCTCTGGAGCCAGCCTGCTGCTTCTTACAGGGGCCCCAACCCTTGGGAAGATCTCATCAGCCTCCCTGTGGCTTCTCTGTGAAGGTCCTGGGTCCAGAGCACAAAGGTTCTCTCCATCCTGGGGCCAGGCTGGTCAGCATGTGGGGAGGCTCTCAGCCCCCCCAAGTCCTCTCAGTGATGTCTAGGCCCTACCATGGTCTGTGTCCCATGAACAGGCTGCTGTTCATTTGTTTCTTCACGTGGCAAACGTTTATTGAGTCCCTACCCAATGCCACATGTGTAATGTGTAATGCCCTGCCCTTTGGGTGCATGCAAAGTGGTCCCTGTTGCCCCAAATGGGCATCTCTAAGGGCTCCAGCCCTTTGTCCCCAACAGCTAGGGCCCCGAAACTCAGAATCCCATTCCACCTGGCTGGGTGGGTGTGATATGCTGTGAGGCCTTTGGGGGACCTGGACCCGGTGGCAGGGGTGCAGCCAGGGGTCAGGGATATCGATTCTGTTCCCTGTCCACCCACCAGATGATGGTAAGCTCTCATTTGAGGAATTCCAGAATTACTTTGCTGATGGGGTTCTCAGCCCTGGGGAGCTGCGGGAGCTGTTCATCGGCATTGATGGGCATTCCACCGAGTGAGTACGAGCAGGAGATGGAAGAGCCGTGGGTAGATGTGAGGCCAGGTTGTCTCAACCCCACTCTGTCCCCTGCTGCTTTGGTTCCTTATGGAGGACAGAGGACAGGAGGAAAGGGAAGGTAGGGGGAGGGGTGTCAGGGCTCAGTGCCAAGTTTTACCCACCCACTTGCTGCCTCCCTGGCTCCAGCCTTGCCCATCACATTGCTTCCAACTGGGACCCTAAAATAGCCAGGCCTGAGTCACCACCCATGGTTCAGCCCACAGGTGCCTCCCTCCTCATTGCCGTTTCCTGCAGGGACCAAAGGATTCCTGGGGACAGCTGGGCCCCCTGCTTCCACCCATGGATGCAGGTGCATGAACATGCACACATCTCGCCACATGCACTCCCACGTCTACAGGCCTTAGCACAAGTTTACATGCTTTCCTCCCCATGCTTCCTCACATGGGTACAACACATACACAGCTATCCCTCCCTCTCATTTCCCTTCCTCCCTCATCTCCTTAGAATAAATTCAAGGCTCCTGTGTCCCCCCCCGCCATTCTGAGGCTTGGCCTGGACCCTTTGCCTTCACCCCTCGCTCCAGGCACTACAGTCAAATTCCTTGTCCTTCAAGGCCTGACAGGCAGCTGCTCCTCTAGGAAGCCTTCCTTGACCTACCAATTAATACCCCATGCCTTCTCTGTATTTTCCCAGCTCTGGCTTCCCCTTCCCAGCTCTGACCACTCCTCTTTGGCCTGGGGCCACAGTTGTCTCTTTTGGACTAAAATTCCCTTGGAAGCTAAGAATGGGTCTGAGTTTCTGCCCTCAGAGAGTGTTTGATGGGGCAGTAGTATTCCTGCCCGTCCCCCTCAACCCCACTGCCTCTGCCCCACTGAGCAACTTAGCCTAGGGTGGAGGCAGGAGTTGCCTCCTTGTCAGGCTGAGCTGGATGGGGAGGGGGAGAAATGTTGGCTTCAAAGTCCCAGTTCACCAGGACCAAATGTGGGGGTCTGAAGGGCGCCTTCTCTTTTCCCTGCAGCAATTTGGAAACGGAGAAACTGTGTGGTGAGTAGGCCAGTGGAGCTCTTGTCTCCCAGAACCTCTGGTCAGGTGGGTGTGATAGGGGGCTGTTGTTTCAGGACGGGCTGGGTTCAGAGAGACCTGGTTGGCTGTCAAGGAATTCTGGGTTGGGTGACGGGTTGGGGCGGGAATTTTTGAGCAACCCCTCTGCCCACAGACTACTTCTCAGAACACCTGGGCGTCTACCAGCCTGTGCTGGCTGCGCTAGAGTCCCTGAACCGTGCAGTGCTCACTGCCATGGACACCACCAAGTTGGTGAGTGAAAGAACTGATATGATGGGTGGAGGGCCCAAAATGAGTGCAGGGGTGTTTGCTGTGCTGTGGGAGCCTCCATTGCCTTAGGGCTATGGAGCTAGAGGGCTGGGTTCAAATCCTGGCTCTCCCACTTTCTGTTTGTTCACCTTTCCATCTCTGGGTTTCAGTTCCCTCATCTGTAAATTGGGGGTAAAAGTAGAGCCTGCCTCTATACACTTGTGACAATTAAATGAGAATGAAGGCAGGGCCTTTTGTCTGTCTTGTTCTGTATCCCCAGCCTGGCCTGAGGACTTTAGGGAGTATTCAGGCATGTGTTCACTCACGTGTGTGTGCATGTGTGGATGTGTGTGCACAAGCATAAACAGTGCTTATAGGCAGGGCTCCAGGCCTTTGTATGGTGACTTCAAAAAACCCACAAGCCGCCCATGCCTTTGTGTGTTCCTTTTAAGAGATGTCTGCACTGCCTTTTGTCCCATAACTCTTAATAAGGGGGTAAGGAGGGAGCAGTGAGCGAGCCTGGGATTGTGCCTAACCTTTTTATAGAAGAGGAAACTGATGCCCTCAGCCAGTGGATGATCAGCTGAAGACTGTGCTTCCCCTCTGGTTGCTTTCACAGGGATTTAGTCGCTTTTCAAAGGGTCACCCCTTGTGGCCTGGCATGGGATGGGAATCCAAATGGTATATTATGAAGGGTTGGCATGTTGTGGCAACTTCTGTATCTATGGCTGTACACAAGTGTGGGCATCGCCTTCCTTATTGCCATGGAAACAGGGTCCAGGGTCCTGGGTGTGGGCAGCTGGAGTGGCATTCTCTGAGCTGGCACTGGTTAGGGGGAATTCAAACTGCAGGTCACAGTGAGGGTCCCAGACCACCTCCTCCTGGCCCAGAAAGGGATAGGGGGTGACCCATCACCACACGATGACTCTGCTAGCTCCAATCACCTGAGACTTTTATCTGGCATTCGATGCCTCTGTTAGAGCTTCAGCTCAGCCTGCTAAGCCTCTGCCTCTGCAGCCCCCTGGTGGCACCACCCCTTCCAGTCCAACGTGACTCAGTTGAAGACTTTGTGCACCAGCCTGGAGCCACACTCCTGGTACATGGCCCGGGTCATCCATTGGCTTTGGAAGTTCTGCAGTGAGGCCACCATGGAGCCACCTGTCCACACTGCCGTGCCTCGCCCAGGCTTGGCCACCAGATGTGGCTGCAGTGCCCCATAGCCGTGCTGCTGGCACTGGGCTTCCAGCTCTATCTCCAGGCGCTCAGTGAAACCAGGGAAAAGTGTGGAGCCACCAGCCAGCACCACAGTGTCAGCCAGCCTCCTCCGCAGGGTTCCAGGCACGCTCTTCAGTGCCCAGAAGGCCAGTGTGGGCAGTCCTGGCTCCGCGTGGCCTAGCAGAGCAGGCTGGAAGATGGGTTCAGGGCAGCGGAAGCGCTCGCTGCTGAGGCAGACCGCGCATCGGTTGCCCAAGCAGAAGCTGGCTGGCTGGTGGCGGCCAGGGTTATGGAGGTCACCTTCAAAGTCCAGCGACACGTAGCAGCAGCGCTTCTTGAGCTGTGTGATGGCCTTTCGGGGTAGGGTCTGCCGCAGTAGGTCAGGGCACGCTGCCACCAGCAGATCCCGCAGGTAGCGCGACAGGGTGGTGCCTGCCACCTCCAGCCGGAAGGTGGCCTTGTGCCAGGAGTGGCCCGCATAGATGGGCGTGGCGTGGCACACGCCCGCACCGGCCTCCACTGCCAGCCCGCTGAACGCTCCGGTGGAGCAGAGCGCCAACAGCGCCGTGCTGGCCATGTGGCACGCGGGCACCGCCAGGGCCTCGAACAGCAGCTCGGCCACCCTCTCGCGGCTGGAGGGTGGCGCCGACGGCGAGTCGCTCACCAGGACCGGCCACTGCTCCGGGCGCACCCGCAGCCCGCCCACCAGCAGGCGCTCCCAGAGCCCCCCCAGCGCCTCCCAGTCCACCACCACGCCGTGCTTGACGGGGTGCGCCCGCTCGCGGCCCGCGGGCAGCCGGCCCCCGCTGGGGCTGGGCGCGGGGCAGGAGCTCTTCAGCACCAGGCGCGGCTGCTGCTCGCCCGCGAAGCCCGCCTTGGTGAAGCCCGAGCCCTGGTCCACCACCACGGCGATGCGGCCCAGGGAGGGCGCCTGGCGGGCCCGGCGGCTCCCCGACGCCGACGCCACCTTCTGGGCTCCGTCCGCCCCGAGGGGCTCGCTGCTGCCCCCCGACCTAGGTGGAGGCCCGCCTTTCGGTCCCGTCCTCGGTGGACTCCCGCAGTTCTTGGCTCTGCCCTCTGATGGGGGGGGGGGGGGGCGTCTCTTTTCAGCTGTGGGCTCCGCCCTTAGGCCTGAGGCCCCGCCTCTGGTTCAGGTGTCAGCTTCCCAGTCCCTTCGCGGGCCGGGCTCCTGCAGTTGCTGTCCTGGTGCCCCCGTGGCTCCTGGTGCCCCTTAAGGCTCCTCCTCGCTCTCGGCCCCGCCCCGTCTGAGGACTGACTGGCCTCTGCTGTGTGGGCCGCCCCTCAGCCCCTGCAGGGGTGGATGAGGGTCGGGTTGGCCCAAATCCTTTTAGATGCTGAGAAGCCGCCAGGAGTAGCTCTCAGAATGAAGGGGCCTTGTGGCAATGTCATCCGGACCTATATACCCTCCTTGGGGACTCAGGAGTCCAGCCCAGTTGAGCCCCTGGCAGCGTCTTGGACCGGTCACCTGGGCTTGACAAAGTAGTTCTTGTTGTGGAGGTGGGAGGGGGTCGTCAGAGAAGGGAGGAAAAGAACTTGGATCCCACTAATTGTGACCTCAGTCCTCAGCACCTGCTGTGCTTCCGCAGCCCTCTCCCCCGGTGAGAACACCCTGGACCCATCCTCTCTCCTGGGACAGGGTCAGAGGCAGTAATTTGGGCACCCTGGGGTCTGGCTGCAGGTGCACAACACAACCAATCTGATTCCTTCCCCAAACCACTTCAGATTATTTAATGTACTGTGGCCAAATGTAGGGCTCCTCCCCTCTCAAAATTTTTTTTCTTAATCCTTACCTGAGGATATTTTTTCCATTGCTTTTCAGTGAGAGTAGAAGGGGGGGAGGAGAGAGAAACATCCAAGGGAGAAAGACACATGGATTGGTTGCCTCCCGTACAGTCCCTGACCAGGGCAACCAAGGTACCAGAGTATGTGAATCGAGCCTGGGACCGAAATTTCAGTCCTCAGGCTGATTCTCTAACCACTGAGCAAAACTGGCAGGGCTGAAGAGAAAGTTCTTAATCACAGATCTGTCTACAGCCACTCTGAGTTATCTGTGTGGTCATCCTCGATGGGCCCATGCAGCCCACAGAGGGGCTCTACCTTCAGGGGCTTCCACCTCTGGACTCTTGTGGGCCTGAGTTTGTGACTCAGTTCTGAAGCTGACGCACTGCAAGCAAGTCCTAATCTTTCTGAGCTCAATTTCTTCCACCGAAGGGTAGTAATCCTCACACACCAGAAAGAGGCCAATTCTGGTCTCTGCGGAGTCTCATTCTCTTTAGGACCATTTTGGTTGCAAGTTGAAAACCCATTCACATGAGTGTAAGCTAAAATAAGAATTTTTTTACAAGGTTCTTGTATGTATTATGGCTACAAAAGGCAAGGGTGAAATCAGGTTTCAGGAACAGACGAAACTGTGGGGAGCCCAGGATGTGCACGGGCTCTGCACATGTTTTTATTCTGAAGCCTGGTTTCAGCCTGTGCATGTTCATGTACAGTAGTCTCTTGGGAAAAAAGAAAGCTTTAAAAAAAAATTGATTTCAGATAGAAACGTCAATGATGAGAGAGAACGACTAATCTGCCCCCTGCACATCCCCTACTGGGCATCGAGCCCGAAACCATATGCCCTTGCCCGCGAATCTAACCCGAGACCCTTTGGTGCGCAGATCAACACTCTTAACTGCTTAGCCACGCCAACCAGGGTGAAAACAGTTTCTTATAGCCCCTGAATTACCGTCCAAGGGAAGGGTCTGACAGGACCAGCTTGGGCCCGTGGCTTATGGCCAGGCGGTGTAGCCACATTGAGGAACATGGTTACCCTCATTGTAACCATGTGGATGGTAGGGAAGGGTCAGTTCTTACAAGCAGCAGGGGAGATGCTATGGGTCATGCAACCTCCAGCATGATGCAGGCGATGTGGAGGGGATGTTGACAGTAATGAAAGTGCATCTTCAGCAGAAGCTGGACCTATGGCTTTAGTGACCTGGGACCTTCACCTGCTGCATCTGTCCCCAAAAAGACATGATAAGGTTGGTTGTCAGTGGAAAGCAGGCTGCAGATTTGGGAGGGCTGGGGAGGCTCTACGTTCTTGAGCTGGGTTTGGGATCCAGGACCGTGAAGAGAAGCAATGCACACATCAGATGTGCTGGGCCTCTCATGGGTGAATTAGAGAGGCGATCCTCAAATTGGAGACCACAAGTGGCAATATAGCCAGAGCAGTGATGAGGGTGGAAGTCACTGAGAAGCCATAGAGAGGAAGACAGGTTGGGGGTGGGCCTGCGCATCCCAGTAATAGGTTTGGGTGTTTCCCTGTGGGAAATGGAGAACCAGTGTGAACTTATGAGCAGAGTGATGCCCTATAGACAGTTGAGTGAAGAAGAAGCCTTTGGCTGCAATGTGGAGAAGGGGATGGAACAGGGTAGGTTGGGAGACAAGTGACTGAGCTGCCTTGTGGGTCACCAAGCAGAGAGGGATAGCAGTGAAGGGTCAGGAGGCGGAGGCACCCCAGCCTCTCCTCCTGGGCCCTCTCACAGGCAGAATGTGAGTCTCAGGCCCCACCCCTACTGACAGTAGGACCCTCACAGTTCTCCAAGGTGCTGGCTGTTTGCCTGGGACCCTCCTTCTGCCCAAGGACGACTTGCGAATGCTGGGGACTCTTGGAGATGTCATGCCCAGCGTGGCCAAACCTGGATTTGTCCAAGCTCACCTCCCTTGGGCCTGCAGACTGGGCGAGGTCTGACCCGGGCCTCGAGTTGGGGGGGCGGGGAACAGCCTCCCTTCACTGTGGTAGGGTGTCCCCTCCCGAGGGGCAGAGGTTCTGAGCTTTGGGTCACAGATAAGAAGAGGGCAGTTGTCTGCCGACTGTGGCCGTTGTTCAGCCCTGTCTCGCTCTGGCGCCCCGAGACCTCAGACAGAGCTAGCAGGAGCCAGGGCTGCTATGCGCTCTTTATTGGGCCGGGGGAGCCGGGCCAGGTGCCCAGGATCCTGGGCAAGGGCGGCGGCGCCGCTTGCGCGGGGGCTGCGGGGTGGGGTCGGACGCGCTGTTGGTCACCAGGCGCGAGCAGAGCCGCGCGCGGCGCCCCGCCCCCGGCAGCCGCAGGTCTCGCCGCCGCGGCTGCCCCGGGGTCTCCACTGCGCGCTCTCGCGCGCGCGCCCTCGTGCCACTCTGCGCCGTCGCCCGCTCCTCGCATCCTGGGGGGCGCCGCTCGGGACCCCACCAGAGCGCCCGCCGAATCCTCGCTCGGCTGCGCCGGCCGCGCGCCCGGGCCCGCCGCCACCTCGGCCGGCAGCTTGTCCTGAGCGAAAAGCAGCACGATCCTGGGCTGGGAATAGGGCGGCCGTGTGAAGGAAGAGATCGCGCCCCGCCCTCTTCCTGGGGACCCTCACCCGCTCTGGTCCTATCTTCCAAGAGCCTGACCTCTACGTGTCCAGGACTCCTGCCATCCTTCTATGGCCAGGACGGGGTCCCCATCCTGCCCCATCACGAGGGACCCTGCCTCTCTTGGAAACCCTCACCCATCCAGGCCGACCTGAGACCTTGCTCGGTCCACCGTCATGGCATCCCTTGCCCGCCTTCCCGGCCTCGATGCTGGGACCCTCACCCAGAGCATTTGCCCACTTGAAGAGGGGAAAGTAGCATATTTTGAGGCTGGGGACTGGAAAGGGGGCATAAGGACACTCCTGGTGCTCACAGACCAGGGATACCAACCATGCCAGGACCTCCACTCCACCCATCCATCCACGTTGTGAGAATCCCCTCCTGCCACCCTTCTGACTCCTAAGTCTCATCCACCTCCTGGTTTCTGGAATCCCTACCTTCATTTCTGGGCTTTTAGGACCCCATCCACACCCATGTGGGTTTCTGGGACCCTCATCCTCAAGAGGGATTCTCTAACCTTAAAGGCCATGCCCCTAGGACTTCAGACCACAACGGCTAGACTCCCAGCATCCCCTCCTGCCCACCTGTCCATGTCCCCCTGACCCCCACCTGCCCCTACCCCCTGGCACTTACGCCTGGCTTCTGCCTGAAGTGGCTGAAGAACTGCTGTTTCCCCAGGGTCGTATCCATATCAGGTGGCCTCTCCCTGCCAACCTGCTTGGGCACTTTGGTCCTCTTGTGGGAACTGTTGTTTCCCATGGCAGGGCTGGTCAACACTGGGGTCCACGGCCCACTCTGCTCTGCCCTGCCCTCTGGCTAGACGCCCCCTGCCCTAGCATTGACCCGGAGAGGCCACATTATGACCTCATCAGTCAACCTCACCAGCTCCCGGCTCTGAGCGTCTCACAGAACCCACAGGTGAATCTTGGCTCCATTCACTCCATCTGTAACTCCTGGCCTTGGTTTCTCAGGTGTAAAAGAGCTAGTGATCATAAATGAGGCCGTTTCATTATTGGGCTGGGTCCAATAATGAAGGTGCTTAGTGAGGAGTACAGAGGAATTTTTGTGGCCTGAGTTTGAATCTGGCTCTGTCACTAACTAGTTGTGTGATCTTGGCCAAGGTATGAATTGCTCTAGGCCTCAGACTTCTCATCTGCAAATGGGGTCAATTATGGTTCCTATAAGTTGTTATGAGGGGTAAATGAAATTCTGCTTGGAACAGGGCCTCGCACAGAGTAGGTGCTTGTGTCAGCTGGGTTCTTTGGTTGCAAGCAACAGAAACTGACCAATCATTTTAAGTGCCCAAAATGGAATTTATTAGAAGGATTTTAGAGAGCTCAGAGTGTGGCCAGGAAGTCTGGAGTAGGGTGGAAGTCTAGAGAGAGGACAGAAACCACTGGCCTGAGAATGAGAGGACCCATCCTCCCCTCTGTCCTTGCCTCCCATAGGCCTCCTCAGAAGCTTGGCCCAGCAGAGTCCATCTATCTGATGGCTGAGCCAAGGCAGGTCATGGGAAGGAGACAAAGCCCCTGATGGGGCCCCTCGTAGAGGGAAGGCAGGCACCTGGACCATGGCTCCCGAGGGCCTGGCATGTGGTCTGCCTCTCTCTCTTCAGCTCCTAGTAAAAGGTGCTTAGTGTTTGTTATGTGGATGAGTGAATGAATGAGTGCACGCATACAAAGACTGAATTTTCGGCTAGCTGGTGAGTATGGGGCCACATCACACCATCATTTTGCCTCATGTGTCAAAATAGGTCTTTGGATATCCTGTGACCTGCCCTACCCCTAACCCCCACCAGCCTAACTATGCAGGGGCCTCACTGGCTGAAGGTGGTGGCCCCAATATGGAAAGTGGCCTTGGAGCCCAGAGAATGTCAGATGCTTCCCTGTAAATTGGCTTCATACTTCCCAGAAAGGGAAGCCAGGCCCTGCTCCCAGTCCCTGTGCCCTCCTGCTTATGCCAGGTCTGCAGGCCCCTCTTTACGCTGCCACTGTTGCTCTGATGGGGAGGGGGTCCCCATTCAGAAATACATGCTTGGGGCCCAGAGGTGCTGACTGTGCTGTGCCCCTCTGCCCTCAGGAGTATGAGCGGGCCTCCAAGGTGGACCAGTTTGTGACACGCTTTCTACTGCGGGA
Organism: Miniopterus natalensis; assembly: GCF_054644295.1. NCBI lineage: Eukaryota > Metazoa > Chordata > Mammalia > Chiroptera > Miniopteridae > Miniopterus > Miniopterus natalensis. Next base: position 13,248,221 of record NC_142087.1, read on the forward strand.
GACGGCGAGCCAGCTACAAGCCCTGCAGAACTCGCTGGAGGGGGCGTCAGATACCCTGGAGGCCCAGGCCCGTGGGCCATGGTATGTGAGGAGCCCTGCAGACCTGCAGGTCCAGTTCATGAATACCCATTATCTCCACATGCCAAATCCTTGGCTCTATCGCATCGCCTATTTCAGCAGACTGGAGCCAGAATTCTTGTTCTGGGGCAGGGAGGCCAAACAGTGTGAGAGGCTGGCTAGCTTTGAGGCTGGGGCCTCAATGTCCCCCAGGACCCTGTCTTGTGCCACCCATGCCTGGCCCTTTGTTGGGGCCCCAGTCCTTGGCCCTGAGGGCCTGCTGCAGTGGTCTGAGCCTCTGCTTCCCTTAGGTCGGATGAAGAGAGAGAGGAGGCGCAGAGCAGGCCCCGAGGCAGCCGGCGGGCAGGGCGCAGGGCCTTGTGGAGCATCAGCCAGTCGCCTAGCTGGTCTCCTGGCTCCTCTGACACAGGTGTGCCTGGGGTGGGGTGGGAAGGCTGCCTGAGGAGGTCCAGGGCAGTGTCCCCAATGCCTGCTCCTCCGCTGCCCCTCAGTTCATCCCGAGAGACCTCCCAGCCTGACTTGCGCCTTGCTCGCCACCCCCAGGGCGGAGTTCGGAGGCCGAGATGCAGTGGCGGCTCCAGGTCAACCGTCTCCAGGAGCTCATCGACCAGCTCGAGTGCAAGGTGAGCGGCCAAGCGGCCAGTGCCCCACGGGGGTGGACCTTCCCGGAATCTGCTGGAGACCGGCACATGCTGGGTGCCTGGCCCACACTCTGTGCCCCTCACAGGCCCCCTGGCTGGAACCCCTACATGAAGAGGAGCTCACCAAGGGGCCTGACTCGGTGAGTCTGGGGAAGGGGTAAGCAACTGGGTATCAGGGGCTGGGTATCATGAAGTGAGGGGCTCACAGGGCCAGCTCCCCCACTGGCTTCTGCCTTGCACACATACCCCCTTCCCCAGCTTTGGCCCAGCCCTCATCCCCTGGGCCTGGCAGGCGGGTGCTGGGTTCTGGTCCTTGCTCTATGGCTCCACAGAAATCACTGGGCATCAGTTTCCATTATCTGCATTTCTGGGTCAGGGGCAGTATGGATGGAGGCTGGAGGGGGCAGCAAGAAGTGGTGGCACACTGCAGGAAAGAGGGGCAATGAATGGACCAAGGCCGCGACCTCGGTGATGGGGAGAGGAGGAGTCGGATGTTGGGGGCCAGGTTGGGGCAGGATCCCGTCCTGAGGGTGAGCCAGGTCTGGTGCAAGTCAAGCAGGGGGGGCCTCCTGGAGGCCACAGCCAGTCCCTCACCTGTGTCCTGCCCTACGCGAGCTGACTGGGCTGTCCCTCTCGCCAGCACATCCTTGTGGCCCAGAGGCAGGTACAGGTGGCAGAAGAAGCCCTGCAGGACTTCCAGCGTGCCCTGCGCTGCTACATGGACTTCACGGGGGCCCAGAGCCATTGCCTGCAGTGAGTTCCTAGCCACCTGGTGGGCCAGCCAATGTCAGGGATGAGCAGGGAGGAGCCTTGGGGCATCTCGGGCCAGGGCTCCCATTATATACCCCTGGTTGGGTGGGCAGTGGTCGTAGCATCTCAGGCCTGGCCTGGCCATCTCTTTGGCTCTACAGTGTGTCTGCCCAGAAGATGCTAGACAACGCCTCCTTCACCCTGTATGAGTTCTGGCAGGATGAGGCCTCCTGGAGAAGGTATGAGTGGTGGTCTACCAGCTAATGTTTATGTAGTATGGGTACCGGAGTGAGTCAGACCTGGGTTCAAATCTTCCTCTCCTATTTATTGGCTGTGTAACCTCAGGAGAGTTACTTAACCCTTCTGAGCCCAAGTGGCCTCCTTTCAAAATGGGAGTGATAACAGTTCCATCCTAGTTTGAGCCGAATGAGATGATGTGTAAAGAACTGAACACAGAACCAGGTACACAGTAGGTGCTCAATGAATATACATTGTCACCACTGTGTTACATCCTATGTCAAGCACTTGGGTGCTACTTCATATAATCCTCACAGTATCCCAGTACAGAAACACTATTGTCCCATTTCACAGAGAAGGCTGAGGCTCAGAGACAGTGTGAGGAAGGACTGGGATCTGAATCCAGGCAGCAGGACTAGGGTGGGAGTAGGGAGCTCTTAACCAGGTGGTCTTGATCTTTGGGGAACTAGCTCAAGTCCACTCCCTGGCCCTCCCCAGGCACCAGCAGTCTCCCTGCAGTAAGGCCTTCCAGCGCATCCTCATTGACCACTTGCGGGCTCCGGACACCCTCACCACTGTGTTCTTCCCAGGTATGCTGAAGCCCCTGACTCTCTCCATAGCCCTGGGACCTGAGGAGGGGCAGTGGTCCCCTGATGGCCTCTGACCCCAACCTCCAACCCCCAGCCTCCTGGTGGATTATGAATAATAACCGAGCCTGACCTGCATTAGTCAAGGACCCTGGGGCCCTGCCTGCCTCCTCCTGGAGCTTCTGGACTGGCCAATTCTTCACCAAGACCAAGGATGCTGCCGCTCCTAGACCTGGGGCCTGGCTCTCAGAGGCCTCCCAGGCCAGCTGGTGGAGAGTCTCTCAGCCCAGGGATCAGGGACTGGGCTGCCTGCTTTCTATTTCTTTGTTTATCAGTGTATTTTATTGTTTGTAGCTTTGGTCTCTGAGGCACTCTGGCCTCTACCTGGCTCAGGAGGCCTGGATTCTGGTCCCCTCTGCCTCTGCCTTGCTATGTGACCCAGGGCAGATCCCTTCCCTCTCTGGGTCAGCCTTGGGCTGTCTGGCTGCCTAGTGGGTGCCCTGCTTTCTTCCTGCTGTCTTGGGCCAAGCTCTGCTCTTCCTCAACCAGCAACAGAACCAGGGCTGATGCTCAGGGACCCCCACCCCTACCCTGAGCCTTGACCCCTGAGGCTGGGCTGAATCTATCTGCAGTGTGGGGCAAGGACCTGGGTGTCCCCATCACCCTCCTGGGCTGGCAGGCTTCTGACTCTTCAGCACCCTAGAGTGCACCAGACACATCTGGAAGATCCTGGGTTGGTTTGCATGTCATTTGCATATTATTTGCATGTTCATGCCCTCCCATACTCAGGACACTATGGGAAACCCCAAGGTGACTTTGCCAGGTAGCAATAATTTGGGTCTAGAGTCACCTGCTGTCCCCAGATACCTCTGAAGCTGAACCCCAGCCCATGACCCTAGCCCAGAGACAATAAAGGCAGTGGTCACCTCTGGTGTTGCGTCCTGTCTCTCCTTGGCAAGAAGGCCAGGCTGTGGGGCTGGTTTGCATCTCAGACCACAGGCTCAGGACAGGAAGCCTTTCTTCAGAAATTAAGCCGTTCCCATCTCAGACCCCCTACCTGCAGATGGTGGCAAATTCATTGCCCCAGACCCAGGATCCTCAATTCAGGGCCCTCACCCCCACAAGTCCTGGCTCTGGGAGTAAATATGTTCTGCCCACAGCTAGGGGTGCTAGCCTCACCCCAACCTTGCCAAAAGGGTGTGCAATGGAATTGAGGGCTGAGCACAGAGCCCTCTAAGGGTGCCATATAGCGCAGTTGGATTCTGTGAAACCTGTCCCCAGACAGAGCCTCCCTCTCTGCCCCTCCTCACCCCTTCCAGGCCACCCCGCTGCCCGATACAGAGCAGGCCCAGTCCCAGGGCAGTAAAGGCCAAGTAGGTCTGTCCAGCCTCTGGGGGAACCTTCGAGCCATCTGGGGGCAAGGGGCTGGGGGCATGGAGGGCAGTGACTGACACTGACAAGGGCTCTAAAGGGGGCACTAGGCACTATGAGAGGGAGCACAGGGTGGCCTCTGACCTTGCCTGAGGGGAAGGAGTGCTTCCTCACTGACTTGAAAGAAGCCCAGCAGTGGGCTGTGGCCAGATGAGGGGAAAGTGGGCTGAAGCAACAGCCGGAGGTGGCAAGGCCTCAAAAGTGCTTCATCCCGAGGAAGCCGAGGTAGGTTTTAAGCCAGGAGTGACTGGGCAGTGGGCTGAGTGACATTTCACCAATGTTTTGAATGCCCTGGTGGTGCCAGGTCCTTGCTGGGCACAGGGGCATGGCCAGGAATGCAGCTCAGGTGGTAGCAGCTCAGGGTGGACGTCCTAGTGGGACTCCAGGCAGGGTCTTCCCTGAGGATTTTCCCTGTGACCCCTGCCGGGGTGAGACTCAGCCAGCGCCCTGCCAGGCTGCCCTCCTGCCACCCGCTTCCCAGGCTCCTGGCGGCTCCTAGAAAGTGCTGCCAGCACCTGAGCCCCTCAGCTCTGGGTGAGAGTGAGGAGGTTTCAGTGTGCGTCCTTGTTAGAGCAGAAGCCCCCCCCGGGGGAAATAGTTGTGCTTTCTGTTCTGTATTGATCCGTGTTTCCTCCACAAAAACAGCAATAGCAAACCCTCAAACTAAAAAACTTCCTGTTGCTGTCTTTGAACAAAGATGCTAAAGTCCTCAAGGCGACCTCTCAAGGGCCTCCTTAAATTTTGAACCTTGCCTACCTCGCTCTGCAGCGGAGTTGTAAAAGTTAACACCTTTAAGAAATATGTCTTTATTGATTTCAGAGAGAGGAAGGGAGGGAAAGAGAAATATCAATGATGAGAGTCATTGATCGGCTGCCTCCCGCACACCCCCGACTGAGGATTGAGCCCCAGCCCTGGCATGTGCCCTGACCGGGAATCGAACCGCCATCTCCAGGATCCTGGGTCGATGCTCAACCACTGAGCTGGGCAAAAGTTAACACCTTTAAAAAAAAGAAAAGATGGGCTGTGCCCTCCCTCCCTTGCTGATGGTTAGTGGTGTTAGGGAGGATCCTGTGGGGTCAGAGAAGGGCTCTTGAAGACGCTGGTGTTTGCTTTGAGCTGTGAAAGATTAGCAGGGGTCTCCAGACAGATGTGAGGGGTGGATAGGCACTGAGAACACTGTAGACAAAGGGAGCAGAAGGTGGGACCATGGAGTGTAAGGGACTGGAGGTGAGCCTTGAAGGCCAGGCCAGGAGGTTGTCAGATGGGAATTTCTGGGTAGCTGTGGGCGCTGGACTGCAGATGAGGCTGGAGTTAGAGCCACAGGAAGAACCAAGTTCTGAGCTGGAGCTCTGGGGACACAGAAGAGATCCTCAGGCCTTTTACATTTTGCCTACTTTACACAATGGGGGGCAAGCAAGCCCTCCTTCATCTCCATCTTGCCATCCCCCTACCCTCCAGGGGTTGGCCACCATCATCTCTGGCCTGGAAGACTATGGTCACCTCTTCATTGGGCTTCTTGTCCCCACCTGACCCTCAACAGTCCATCCCCAAAATGGAACAGCAGAGGGGGCTTTCAAAACATAGCCATGGTGACCACACCCCTTGGACTAAGACCTTCAGTGGCCCCCCACTGCCTTCAGTATCAAGATCAAGTTTGATTTCTTGACTTGGCATTCAAGGCCCTTAGCAATCAGCCCCCATTCCCAGTATGTGCAGCCCTGTCCCTAAAGCACACTCCAGATGAGCTGGGCTATTTCCGATCTCAGTCTCCCCCACTCTTGCCCTTTGTTCTCCCTCCCACCCCGGCTTACTACAGAAATGCCTTCTTAGCCTTTATGGAGCAGGTCAAAGCCGCCAGGTGTGGGTTACCTTTCCCAATCCTTGCCCTCAATACCATGCTCTTGGCTCTTCAGCTCATTTCAACAGCCACTGGGCACCTGCTTTGTGGCAGGTGCTGGGGATGGTGAAATGTCCCAGGCTGCTGATAGTGCCCAGGTCAAGGGTAGTCAGAGTACTGAAGCTAGGAGAGCTCCCGGCTCCTCCTGCTCACTGCCTCTCCCCACCCTTTCATCCACTCCCTGCACCTGCCTCCTCACCTGTGCCAGGGATCACCTGCACACATTCAAACCTGTCCTGGGGACTGGCCTAGTGCCAGGCCAGATGCTACAGTGTAGGTGGCTGCCACTGGCCTCCAGCTTTCAATGAGAAACACGCTTTAATACAGCCTCTCAAGGGGCGAAACAAAGGGACTGAGAATTAGGCAGGACTTCGAGAAGTTATTCTCAAAACAAGTAAGACACCGGGTCTAGGCAGGTTGCTGGGACAAAGAGGGATCCTCAGGGAAGTCACACACTGGCAGAGAGAGAAGCAGGTTGTGACGGCAGCGCCTGTTTACAGGGGCTTTCTGGATGCTAGGGCGATTCCCAGGTGATCACAGTCCACCTCACAACAACCCAGTGATGTAGGCATCATTAGCATGCCGAGTGTACAGATGAAAGCAGAAGCCCCATGAAAAATACCTTGCTCCAGGCCACACAGCTGGATCTACTCCCTGGCACCAACAGCTGTTTGCCATCAAGTGTGAATAGTGCTGAGGGAGATCTTGGGCATCCTCTGATGACGGAAACCTGCTCAGAGCTAGAGGACAGTGGCAGCTGTAACAAAGGGGCTGCAGGATGGCAGATGCGGCAGCAAGAGCGAGCCATGGGAGCACAGCACAGGGTTCTGGTGTGGGCTATCCAGGGCCCAGCCCTCGGAAGGTAGGTGGTGGTAGGGACAAGGCCTGATCATTTCTGGAACTTCCGAGGAAGGCACCCAGAGAATATTAGCTAAACTCATGGGGCAGAAAAGTAGGCTCAGAAAAGGTGTGCAAAGGAGAAAGGAAAAGTTGCTGGGGGTGGGGGGTGCCCCATAGGAATCCGGCCTGCAGGGGGAGGCGGCAGAGGTAGCATGTCTGGCTTTGTCCACAAGAGGGCACCCGGCACCAGGCAATGAAGCCTGAAGCAGTCCTGGGGAATGGGGGGGGGGGGCTGGTTGTTGGTTTCCCCACCCCCTCTCCCTCCCCCCCTCCCTGGGAGGATCTGGATACACCCAACTCACGACGCTGAAATTCCAACAGTTAGAAGCACGCACAGCCGGGCAAGATGGCTTTAGATGGAAGCATGTTTGCTCATTCTGAGATTTTATCATCTGAGGCCAATTAGTTCCCTCTGCTGAGAAACACGAGTCGGTAGGCGCCTTGACTCCATACTTGGTAAAATTTGAAAGGCTTCTTCCCTAGCAACCTACCTTCCGGAAGAGATAACCTATTTTCCGTCTCTTTCTTTGTCTATGACAAAGAATCTTGTAGTAACGCTTCACTCATTTTCAGACTCATCGAATCTGTTCGACAGTGCACCTAGCATTCATTTCAGTGATTATTTCCAGAATTCTATTTTCAAACCTGCCTAGTTTTATTTTTACTTAAGCTTGATTATTGCTTTGTCCCTCCCAGATTAGAGGCCCTGGGAGGGCTGTCTGCCTAGTTATTTTTAGTCTCATACTTTTTGCCAATTTCTAGAAGTTTCAGTTATTTTATATTACGTATCTAATAATATCAACATCTGAAGTCCCAGCGGTCTAAACTGATCATTGTTCCTGCTGACTCTTGCTTAGAGTGGCTCATTTCATTGCATGTTCAGTAACTTTTTTGAATAGTTTATAATTGGTTGATACACAGCATTATGATTACTTTGGTATTTTTTTCTAGAGGATTTGCATTTTTGCTTCTGCCATACACCTGAAAATACTATAAGACAGAATCACCTTAATTTCTCAGCCTAGGGATTCTTTGACCTCTGGAGAAAGGAAAATCTGAACCTCAGCCCCGAAGAGAGCAGACAGTCTGATCAGATTCTCTTCAAGTAGGGGCAGAGAGGTTTCCTGCTCAGTTCTTTGCAGACAGGCACGTTTTCCCTGCTTGTCTTTTCACTGTGGCCACAGCCACGCCATCTTGCCTCTAGCCTCAAGGAGATGTCTGGGTTTTTTGTTCTTGTATAGGCTCAAAGCCTCGCCTCATGTTTCCCCTTGCGGGAGCTGATCAAACTTCACTTCGCAGAAGTTCTTTTGCTGCCCTGCACAGGTTTCCTCTTTTGTATTTAACCTCCTTTGTGGCTTCAGTTTACTCAAGTTTTTCCTGGCCCTTGGGGATTTCCTACACTTTCTTGTATGTGACCTCAGCAATGCAGTTACAAGTACACTCATTAAAATTTATCGGCATCTGGGTGTTTATGGTAATGGTAGATTTTTTAGTCTGCCATTCCTATAGGAAATTTAACACAGCATTTTACCTTATGATCACTAGAGCCCCTGGGATCTTTTTTACAGACTGGATTCCTGACCTGGCTACTAAATGTGGTTTCTGTTGTAGGCCGAGAGTCACAAGGCTGAGATCCTGTCATTGTTTTAGGTGGTGGACTGCAGCGCTGGGCAGCTGTGGAGATGCAGTTGGCCATATGTGCATGCAAATCACACAGCTAAGCCCCCACCTTGCCTTCTAGGGCCAAGGCCACAGCCTAGCTCTTCTCTCTACCCTGAGGTCTAGTAACCCACCCCTCCCTTTGCATTTTTGAGGCCTGTGAAGTTGGTGGTGCCAATAAGAGTCTAGGGAAAGGCTACTCAGAAGTAGGGTTAGGGTAGAGGCCAGACCTAGATATTCAGGGGACAGAGTGAGGTTGGGACCAGGGCCTTAGGAAGTGAGACCTCAGGTCACCGGCTAAGGAACTGGACTGACAGCCAAAGGCTCCATACCCACAGGTGTGCACAGGTGTCCTGGCACAAATCTGTGATGTTGCAGCTGACTTGACCATCAGAGCCCTGGAAAGTATAACCTGGGGCCTGCTGGAGGCACAGCAAACTGGTGGGCTTCCAAGGAAAGCAGTTTGAACACATGCTTCAAGGACCTGAGCAGTGTTCAGTTCTAGAAACCTCACTTCAGAAAATTATTCCAAAGAAATAAATCAAGCAAAGATGTTCAGTTCAGTATGCTAGACAGGAAAATGGGAAAGCAACCCAACTGCCCAACAGGAGGTGAAGGGTTAAGAAAATTATGGCCTTGATTAAAGCAGACAACCATCCAGCAAGTAAACAGGAAGGCAAAGAACTTATTTATGATTTAACATCAGTGTAAAAAGGACATGAAAAATTTCAAACTTTCTGTGGTTGTAGCTTCCTTATTAAATCGCTTAAGGGTGAAGCAGCTAACAAGGGACTGGGAGTCTGGAGGCTGTTACTGGCACTAGCCACAGGCCCACTGGGGGCGGGCAGCCCGGTGGGGCCTGGGCCCCTCAGCTGGCTTCCCAGAGGCCCAGCAGCTGGACCATCTCCTGAGCAGATCCTGGGTGCTCTTTAGGCCATAGCAAGGGCCACTGGAGGTGTCCCGCCTCCAAGACTGGGGAAGAAGGGGGGGGAGGACACAGAGGCCTGCCTGCGGGATGTCTCACAGTGTATGAACCACCTCCCCTCCCAGTCGCATTCCAACTTAAATCAAAAAAGGAATATAGCCTTTTTATTGACTACTTTAAGTAGAACAAACTAAATACATATTTAACAGTTTTGGTTCATTTATACAGTACATTAAATAAGTTATGCACAGAGTTAAGTAACAAAAGTTCCTATCAGAGAAATGACAAAGCACAGAAAAATCAGACTCTACCGCATCCTGTGGGTGGTTTCACATTCATCGTTTCCCTTTAAAAACCACGCTTGGAGGCTGTTTTTCTTATTTACTTACATTATTGGCTTTCTTTTATAAATGGAGCTTTTGTAGTCTCATCAGGAACTTGGAAATCTGTGAAAGTGGACCGAAGGCCTTTTAGCCAAACAGCACTTTCAACTACTCGCCTAATGCTTATTGCTGCTTCTCTGACGACTCCCAGGCAGGGACAGGGCTGTCCCTGCTGGCCACTAGCCACACACACCCTATTTGGTATAAGCATCAGTGAGTGTACACTGGGCAGCAGGGGCTCTGACCAGATGGGGTCTGCAGGGGAAGCACCATCTCCATGGCTGAGGAGGGAAGGGGGGATGCAAGGCCCGCTGCCCTCAGGCCTCCTAACCTTCTCCTGGCCCTTGGCGGAAAAGGTCACCTGCACCATCATCTTTGGAAATGAGCATGTCAATGCATGTGGGCAGAGGCAGGGAGTCAGTGTTTTGGTTTCACAAGAACTAGACACCCAGAGTTGGAAGAGCCCTGTTGGGCAGCTAGCCCAGTGCCCCACCCCACCCCAGCAGGACTCCTGACAGCTGGCTGTCTGCCCACGCTGGAACAGCCCAGGTTCCTCTGGCTTTTCTTACATTTGGTTCAAGCGCGCCACCACCCCGTTCTCTGCAAAGGACTAAAAAATAATAACTTTAAGAAAGTTGGCTTGGCCTACTGACCCAGGAGTCTAGAAACCAGTTCTGAAGAAAGCCTCCAAGATGTGTTCTATATTAAATGGTTTATTCAATCCACACTCCCTTCCGCAATTCCCAGGACAACAGCCACCTGGTCATTGCATATGCTTTCATTCTGAAGAATTCACTACCATGCATTTCCAATTTGTATTGTTGAACCTTCAAATCCACCTGCTGAGATCTTTTCTGGAAACACCCAGAACAAGGTCTACACCCTCTGCAAGCAGGTGACTATAAATTGGACTTTGGAACAGGCCGCATTCAGTGTAGATTTTCTGTCTGGAAGCTGAAGATGTTCACATTGACACCAAGAAGTGAGGCGCTACCGGTAGACCAAGTGGCCTGGATGGGCCAAGAACATCAGCGTGCAGAGGGCACACTGCAGCCAGGGCCGGACATGGACCCATGCTGGGTAGACATGTCATGTTTCCAGGCTCAGATCCATTGAGAGACACATATCACTCAGCGCTGTCCAGGAAAATACCCACTTGCTGTGACCTTAGAGCTGCATGATCCCTGGAGCTGCAGAGCCCTCCCACGAGGAGCGCTCACACCTCATAAAGTGGCGGGCTGGCTATTCCTGCGCAGGTAGGATTAACAAGCTTCTTCTGGGGTCAGTTTTCACCACGGGGTAGAGTCAGGCATGCTGCAGGCAGTGGGCACCCAGAAGGTGACTGAAGATCTGAGGAGCCAGCCCTCGAGTATTCCTCGGAACACTGAAAGATGGCTCCCACGCTGGCCATTTTGGGTCTTTCCTGGTTCCTGAAACCATTTCTCACTGGGCAGGACAATGATACGCCATCACCTGTCAGTGTCCCTCAGTGGGCGATGCTGAACGCTGGCCTCATCCTCCAGATGTGCTCTGACCATTGGGCAGGCTCGTGTCACACTTGCTTTTGACTTCTAGGGTAACATCGAAGAGCCTGTGACTGCCCTGACAACACCTTCAGTACCATCACTCTGAATCCTTCTGCATTTTTGTCCCCCAAAATATTAGCTATAAAAGTTGGTTCTCTAAGCAGCCTGATTATATAAAAATATTTAAGATCCAACTAGATGAAGGTGGGAAGCCTGAACTTGCACCTCCAACCTGGTAGCTGGGGTGGTGTCAGCAGAAACTGGAAACCAAGTGGGGAACTCTGACTCATCCCTGCCTCTCCAGCCCCATCACCCCACCCCAAGACAATGCCGTTCCTCCACCCAACCAGAGAGCTGGAGAATTTCAGAAAGGAGGGAGCTAGAGAAAGGGATTCTTTGCATCTAAACAGTAAGTCCTGAACAGATGCCTGCAATCCATGTGTGAAACTGGCCAAAATTAACACAGAAGGTCTGAGAACTGAACTAGTGTGGAATACTGCCCAGGCTTCCAGTGTGGACTCTGGGTAGCACATGAGCAAAGCAGTGACTCGCATCACAAAAGCTCTGAAAACTAAGCTGTCACAGGAACCACAGCCCACAGTCTGTGAGGACCTGACAACTAAACCCTCAGCTTAAGAAAATGGCATCTTGATGATAGTATTTTGGGTCTATTCCGACCAGGAAAAATCTACCTGACTGGTCTTGTGGCCACTTAAAACTAAAGAACCTGCCCTGGCCAGTTTGGCTCAGTGGTTAGAGCATCGACCTGTGGACTGAAGAGTCCTGGGTTCGATTCTGACCAAGGGCACATACCTCGGTTGCAGGCTCAATCTGCACACGCGGGTGGCAACCAGTCGATGTCTCCGTCTCTGTCTCTCCCTTCCACACTCTGAAAAGCAATGGGAAAAAAAAAAATCCTCAGGTGAGGATTAAAAAAAAAAATTAACGAGCTGCCTAGGTGTTCATCCTACTTACCAATGAAAAGACAGACCTGGTGGACGCCATGAGACACTTTCTTGCTGTAACTGATTTATAGGCTCCATGGCCTCCTTATGGGACATTCCACATCTTATGAAAATGTAGGCAAGTCCCATCTGGGGTGCTGACCTCATCCTTGTTAAAGTCAGAACACCCCACCAACTGCTGTGGCTTAAAGAATTCCAAATCAATGTAACATTACTGTTATTCCTTCTAGGGGGACACTTAACTTTGTGCAATGGAAATATAGGTATTTTAAAGGTACCTTGTACTGAGTTTCTTTACAAGATAGAAAATCCTTGGATGAGGTAAATTAGGGACTAGAAATTCTTAAAGATACACCAAATGCAAGGACAATGCTACCTATGCTGATTACTTCTCCTTTATAGGACTGCAGCTTCTATTTCACTCTTGTCAGCTCACAGAAGGGGGCGACCTAAAGCTGGGCTTTCAAGTGCCAGCTGGAGCAGGGCTGACCAACTCATCCCAACTAATTCTGGGAGAGAAGGTGCTGGAGGCGTGGAGGAGGAGAGGTCAGGAGAAAATGTGTGTGGCAGTTCTTAACATTTTATAAGAGGTTTAGGTGATGTCATATTTGGAAAGCCAGGTCAGCAGCTGGAAAACTCCCTGAAGACAGGAAGAGAAATTGGTCAGGCTCTCTCAAAATGGTTCTCACGTTTCACAAAATTTCTTAGCTCAAAGTGGGAACGTATCAAACATACAAGAAGGGAATCTGAGATTGTGTGCCCAACAATAAACTGATGTAGTTATGCATAATGACATGAAACCACGAGGTCTGAAGAATTCTTTCCAGTCCAGGAGGGCTGCTCAGAAGTGACCAGGCCCTGACTGGTGAGGGAATCCTAGTCACACCACACCACATCCTATGGGGCAACTGTGGCTTAAGAGGCGCCAAAGAGACCGCAGGAAGGAGATCCACACGGTGATCTGGACACGCACGGTCTGAGATAAGAGGACACAGAACAAGAAGACTGTGCAAACAGCCAAGTGGTGACAAAAGGTTCTGCGTTTCCAACAGATGATCCATTCAATAACATGACGATAGTAGTTGGCCAACATGCTCAGAGAGAACAGACTAATCCACACTGGGTCTTGTTCTCCCTCAGACCAATCCATGCGCTGGAAACTATTTTCTGCACAAGCAAAATCAAATGAGAGAGAAAACTGGGTCCCAAACTAAAGTAGCCAGGCAGGTTGGAAAATCTTGTCCAAAATGATCTGTGATGCTTGGTGGAAGTTTTATTTATTTTTTATTGATATGGGTGCTTTTACTGAAATGGTGACATTCCTGTGGTTTCTGAGAATCTTAACAAGTTTGAACAGCAGGGTCAAGAGAGTCCTGAGTGCTGCTTTTTGCCTCCCCAAAGTCCCCGTGGGGCCAATCAGTGGCATCTGCTGAGGGTGGAAATGGGGCTCATCAAGCTGTTGGGGGTGAGAGGGGCCACTCTTGTCAGAAGGACCCTCTCCACGGCCTGCTGTCAGACTCTGGGCCTCTGCTGCAGGAGGATAGTGGAGTAGGAAACAGTGTGTGGGGTGAGCTACCTCCAGCCTGGCTGGGCACATTCGACAGTCTGCTGCCTCAAGAGGCAGGGAGGGGAGCTGGTGGTCTACACTGGAAGGGGGCTGGCCACACCAGCTCCTGCTGGGAGAGGAACAAACCAGAAAGCCACGGAAGTGGCAGCTCCAGCCAGCTGCCTGTGTGCAGAGAGTACAGCACACTAGTTCCCCCAGGGACACAGATACGAAACTGGGGCAAGTGTCTAGAGAGGCTGTGGAGCGGTGTTTGCTGGACTTGGGTTCTTTCTGCCTCTACTTCACTTCTTGCTGATGACCCTGGTCCAGCTCTTGCTCTGTGAGGTCATCGGGGGAAGTGAGCCTGGGGCTCAGAGTCCATTGGTGTCGATGGCTGTCACAGAGGCAGGTGTCGAGGAGCGCGAGGTGGTTGCTGAGGTCTTGTCCAGGGCTGGGCTTGGCACACTGCAATCAGCGGACCGGGCTGACCTCCCTCCAGGAAGCAGTGGCCGGCTCTGGCTGTGGGGGCTCTGGCCATGCAGGTTCTGGCCACAGAGGCGGTGGTGCCGCTCCCAGTCCTTATGCTGGCAGAAAGAGCCGCAGTATCGTGCAATATTGCAGCCGCTGCAGGTTTCGCTTGCTTTGCGGCCACAGTTCCAGCAGTTCTACAAGACACAGGCAGTGGTTAATTGCTTGGCTATTATGGGGCAGGCTTGTTATCACCTGTCACTTGCACTGTAGAAAAGGGGGCTTGGAGCCACACACACCTGTACTTGTCCTGCTTCTACTGTCTCTGCTTTCTGAGTTTCCTGAGTAAAACAGGAAGAGTACCTACCCAACTGAGGGGACAGTGAGATGAGGGGGATGTGAAAACACAAGCAGCATCATGGCAGGGTGGGTGGAAATCCCACCTCCTGTTACAGGCACTGACTCACGTTTTATTCCTCAGCAACCGCACTAACTGTCCCAGGGCCCCCAGCACAGTTGGCTGGCTGTTCCAAGACCACATGGCTTTCTCTCTCGGTCCTCCCAAGAGAGGAATAATGCTATTCTCACTGACAACACCGGATTTTCTAGACAAGTCACCTGCCAGGGGACCGGGATGGCTGGACAGGGGAGTGGGTGGCTGTGCGATGTCCTGTGCCCTCTTTCTTCTCAGATATGCGCCTGTCACCGGTGAGCTGTGGGTCAGGAGATACTCCTGGCTGTCTGCAGGAGCCCCTGCAGTATCTCAGAGCACAGGGCCCCCAAGCTCTAGGTCAGGAAGTTCTCTTACTACCCTGCACTTTCTTAGAGGGGGACAGGTATTGCTAGGGTCTAGCAGAAACCACAGGGGAGGGGGAGTGCACATATGAGAACGCACTAATTCCACGACAGAGGACAGGAGACAAGTGAGGTGTGGTTAGAGCTATAAGTCACAGCCATGCAAGCAGCTGAAACCTGCCCCTTGGTGCTCTCCTCCTTTCTCTAGATTCCAGTGGGGACTCCAGCAGTGATACCCAAGGTCTCCAGCATCCACTTATAAGAGAAAAGCCTTCTGGCATTGGCCAGAGGAAGCTACCAGGAAGGGGCAAGGGTTTCTTAGGACTTGAGCAGCGCTTCTCTCCCAAGTTCTCCGGAATGGCAGAAGCCAATCACAAGGCCCATTCTGGCCACTCCTTAGAGAAGGACACCATCCCCGATGAAGTGAGGACAATTGCTTAAGTGAAAACCAATGGGATAAGTGTCAAAAAGGGCCACCTGGCCCACCTCTTGCTTATACAGATGGGACACTGAAGGCCTGTGGGCAGGAACTTGCCTGAGGTTACAAAATGATTACTTGGCCCTGGCCGGTGTGGCTCTGTTGGTTGGAGCATCAACCCTTGCACCAAAGGGTTAGGGGTTTCACTCCCAGTCGGGACACATATGGGAGGCAACCGACTGATGCTTTTCTCTCACATTGATGTCTGTCTGTCTCTATCTCAGCATGTCCCTGAGTGAGGAATAAGCAAACAAACAAGAATCAATAAAAACATATCTTCAGGTGCAGATTACAAAAAAAGATCACTTGGCCACGCAAAGCCCGGAACCCCAACCTCCTGGCTCCACTACACTCAATGTAGATAGTTAGTGTCAAAGAACATTAGAAAGGGCAGTCTCCTCCCTTCTAATACAACAGGCTTCTCAGGAAATACCCTCTAGGGGCTGCCCAGACTTGCCAGCACCAGCGCCAGCAGCAACACCAGAGGACCAGAGGAGGAAGCTGAAGTAATTCCTAGGGCTGAAGCAAACTCCATTCCAGAGAATGTCATACTTTTGGGGGCCTGACAGGCTGACCCCCAAACAATGCTTTGGTGGAACATTACCACTCGTGGGGAAGACCACAGTGGTCATCTACATGGGGCTGCTGTGGAAACACAGGCTGCAGGGTCAGCCCAGCTGAACGGGGAGCCTCTACTCCCTCTGCCCATGCCTGCAAGAACTTCTCAAACCGGGCAGAGTATTAGAGCAGCGGTACTTTCACCTTGGCTGCTGTTCTATTTAAAAATAGCTTATTTCCTAATTTATGGAATATAATAAAGTAAGGAAAGGTAAACAGCCTCCACTGAGGGAGGACACAGACATGCAGGAGCAATGCGGTGTCAGGGCAGCCAGGGTGAAAAGGACACTGTCATGTTCCCATTCCCTGTGAATTTTTTCTGACTAAACCACGAGGCTTTTGCCAAGATGTAAGACAAAAAGGGTTTATTGTTGTAGTCGCCCTTCAAACCAGCATTCCTCAAAGCTGGAGCAGCACACTTGGTGAAACAGCTAATGGGAGAAGGTTATAAACCTTCTGAAGCACTGGCACGGGGAGTCAGAAATGGGATGCTAGATTTCCTGTCAATCACGGGCCATCAGTTTATGGCAGTATTATTCCCAGCGTGGCCCGGGGACCACTTGTATCAGAACTACCTGAGGCTTGGCAAAATTCCTGGGGCGCATCCCAGACCTCCCTCACCTTCCCACAAACTGGCCCATCTTACGATCTCCTAGTAGGCCAAGCTGCCTGCCAGGGAAGCGAGGCTGGGGCAGACCATGCTGTGGGGGTGGGGGTGGGGTGGGGTGGCTCACTTCATCTTCCACCCAAGGCAGTCCAGGGGAGGTGCTGGGAGGCCCCGAGGAGGCAGCTGTTCTGCAGGGGTGGGAACTGCCATGGCTGACACATGGATGCTGTTAACCACAAGGCCCTTCCCATCCACAGTGCGTTCAGAAACACGTACACAACCATGACCAAACTGTATCTTCCTAGAAGCTATGAGACCAGCAGGACAGGGGCTCCATACACCCCCTATACAGGGAGGGAAACTGACTCTGTAAGGTCACACTGCCAGTGAGGAGCAGCTGGGATGGGAACTCAGGGTTGCTAACCTCCAGTCCTGGGCTCTCTCCGCTATCCCAAGCCACCTGTCACAGGGTAAACAACAAACTCCAGGGTTACACTGCTAGACTTTAAATATGTACAATATTTAAAATTACAGCTCCTTAAAAGCACTTTCCCATAAATGGAGAGCTGGGATTTAAACCATGCAGTCCAGATCCAGAACTCATGCTCTTAGCCAAAATGTTACACTCCTTCTTTGGAGACAGAAAAATATAAACAGATATGAAAGTAGATAAATATGGACACATATATGATATTAATATGAATAGCTATAGATCTAGAATTAAATACAGACTTAAATACACACAACAGGAAAAGATATCACTGCTCAGAAACAATTCTAAAGAAAAAGTAGGAGGGGAGAGTTAAAGAAATGATATCCCCCCCCCCCTTTGAATCTGAACTTTAAATATGACTTCTGATCACATTTCTGACAGCAAGTATAAAACTGTAACACGTATTTGGAGAAATCACATTCTCACCAATATAACCATTCACTCCTCTGAAGCCTGGTATCAGTACACAGTCTACAGGGTAAATACAAGGAACTATTTTCTCACACTCTGTCTTTGTTAGAGCACTGCAATACAGAGTTTTCCACACCCTCTGTGATGGCCACATATTTAGACATTTTTGTCTTTGCATTGCCACGCTTGGCACTGCTATATTGAAAGGGATCACTTAAGTAAATTGAGAAAATAAACTTCCTGTTGTTTAAAAAAAAAACAGACCAACTAAAATACCCAGTTCTTTATAACTTCAAGAGAATGTCCCACAGATAACTAATTTCTCAACTAGTAGATGGTATCTACCTACTTAGAAAAAAAAAAAAAAAAAAAAAAGGCTTGTTTAGGACTCTTAAAGCTGAAAAGCAACTAAAATGAAAGTTAGAAAAAACTTCATTATATTTGAAAGGACTGCTATGGTGTTTTTGTCATGTCTCCGCCCCCCCCTTAGTTCATGTTTATTCTCATTGTGGTACAAGAGTGTCTTATTTTTCCTGAAAGCATCACCAAGTCCTGGACCATGGGTCTTGGAGAGTTGGGCAGGTCCGCCTCATCTGTCACTTCCACCCATAAAAGAACTACCCTATTTACAAGCAGACCAGATGCTACAGGGTCTCCTTTTCCTTACTCCTGCTGGCTTTAGCACTGTGGGCAAAGTCCCTAACTCAGTTTCCTCATTTGGAAAATCGAAATCCAGCAATACCCACCTTGTAGGGTCATTGTGAGGATCAAAAAGACAGTATACACTCTTAGCTCTGCAGCTGGCACACAGTGCATAAGCCCACTCAGTCAAGGGGAACGTCATCATTACTGCGCAATCTACAAACTATGTTTTTAGGGTGAGTTTTCAAAATTTAAACCAATGTAGTGAGCTAATATATGTAAGAATATAATGCAGAGTGGGGCAAAAGTAGGTTTATAGTTGTGAGTACGCAAAATGCAGTTTATTTTTTTAAAAATATTTTTTATTGATTTTTAGAGAGGAAGAGAGAGGGAGAATTATCAATGTGAGGGCAAAACATCGATCAGTGGCCTCTGAACACCCCCTACTGGGGATCGAACCTGCAACTTCTTGGTGCATGGGACAACGCCCAACCAACTGAGCCACACCAGCCAGAGCGACAGAGTTTATTCTTGTATTATTATTTATTAATTACTGTATTATTTTCCATATGAACTGTAAACCTACTTTTGCCCCACCCTGTATAATTGAGAAATAAAACCCCTCTGGTACTGGATAAAAATTATAATTGTCTAGTTCAAGAGTGGATGTTCTGTCTCATTGCTTAGCACTTAAGAAGAAAGCAGTGGGCTGGCTTGCTCCAGCTGCCCCAGCCCCAGCCCCAGGACTAACAGAACTCTACCTCCGTTGACTCCTCCTGCTCGTTTATGACAAGAAAGGCGTCCTCTGCGGCCTGCCGTTTGACATCTGCTATGGTTTGCTCCATCCGAGCTCGCTCTGTTGCAATCACCTCAAAGGCTTTTTGCTCGGCCTCAGCAACAGCTTTCTGCACCTCTGACATGGCCTGGATTTTCACTTTATTCACAGCTTCTTCTGGAAGAAAGGGGCAGTAAAATCACCTGGCCGAGGATTACTTTCCCTCCCTTTCCACGTCACTTCTAAAAAGGGACAGAACTGAAACAAGACGATTTTTTCTAAAAACACACAAGGATGGACATATGACACACGCTTTCACTTTTATTCTTATGCTCCCTTGTCTATTCATGCAACCATTTGTTGGGTATAGAGATGGAGGTAGGCACTGTGCTAGGGACTGGGGACACCTAGGTGACTACTGTAGTCCATGTTCTCCTAACTGTGATAAGCACAAAGGTGGCTTAGGCGTCAGCATAGGAGACAAGAGACTTAAGGGAAAAGTGGTCAGCTCTACAAGTGGCAGAGGAGGACAAGAATGTGTGTCTTGGTGAGATGGTAGGTGGAGTGAATTTTTGGAAATTCTTGCATCTCGGTTAAGGAATTTGGCCCCTTTTCTAAAGAAAATGTGAATTCTAAAGGGTTCTATGCAAGGAGAAAAGGCTGAGGACAGAGATAACAAGTGAGACTGGGACAACAATTTAGAAAGATAGAACACATCTGAATTTAGGCAGAAGCAAGTGGCACAGAGGAGGGGATGGGGTAGAAGAAGACTGGTAGCATCTAAGGGTCTGGAGGTGAAGGTAAAGGGGAAGAATGGTGGCGTCATGCAACGAAACGAGTAATAAGTAAAATGCTGGTGTGGAGGCAAGTGAGAAGGTTGCAGTGCCTCTAGGGCATCCAGGTACAAATGAACAGGAGGCAGTTCGGTATGTAAGACTGACCCAGGTAGAGAAAAATGGGCCATAGATACAGGTTTGGGAAGGTCGCCAGGAGCCCTAGACTTCCAAAGCCCTGTCCAGTTACCATCACCCCACTTGGTTCCTGATCACTGTCTCCCATCATCACCCCGCCTGGTTTCCACAGGATGGACTCTCCAAATGACACACTCTACGTACCAGAGCCTCAGCCCTAAGTCTCAATGTAAATGACCTCCCTCCTGAGACCACAAGACTGGATAGAAGCCTAAGGAAGCTCCCTTGTTGCTTGGCTCTTTCATGTGGCCTATGCTCAAAGGAGGTTTAAACAGTGCTCTAGGCTGCATCATGGAACTTTCCATTTTATTGCTCCAGCCTTAAGGAAGTTTTCACCTCAAAGGCCAAGCAAGAATGATACCGAGTTGACTTGACACTGAACTCCATGCTTCCTTTACTCTTAATGTCCACATGGTCCATTGTGGCTCACCACAGCTACCTTTCATATCCTCTTGTTAGTTACCAGGTAGGTGTTAAGTCTCTCTTATTGAGCCAACATAATAATGCCCTGAAGAACATTTATCCTCTCAGTTTAAGGATCAATAAGAATCACAGTTTGGATAACTAACTTGCCTAAGGTCATTCAAGGTCACAGGTGGCACTACAGCACACAAGGACTCAAATTTAGCTGGCCCAATGGCACAGCCTGGTTCCTAACCATAGTTAACCAAAGGTACCTCCCAAGTGGAAAATCACCAGCTACTAAGGAGACCTTGTGCATGGCAATTTTTCTGTTTGCCAGTAAGAATGAACATTTTGCAATACATTTATCTGTATTCTTCATAATCTGTTTGTTCATATCTTTTGTCCATTTGTTTATTATGGTCTTGATGCTCTTGAAAGTCTTTATGAATGACAGATACTCTTTGTAGAAGCAAATTTTATCTTAGAAAGAAAAAAATCTATATTGGACTAAAAAAAAAAGTTACTAGGAAAGAGAGTCAAGAAGAAAAAGGCAGCTAGTATTTGGATAAGGGAAATATTAAGGTTAGTTTAAACCCCTATCTTACCACAATAGGCAGTCCACCCTTATTCTTGTAGAAACTGAG
This sequence comes from Miniopterus natalensis, assembly GCF_054644295.1. Classification (NCBI taxonomy): domain Eukaryota; kingdom Metazoa; phylum Chordata; class Mammalia; order Chiroptera; family Miniopteridae; genus Miniopterus; species Miniopterus natalensis. The sequence goes on from NC_142087.1 coordinate 13,269,053, forward strand.
GCCTCCCCAGAACAGTCTTGATGAAGCTGGGGACAGTGAAGGTGAAAGAAGAACAGACAGTTGTTCCAAGAGCAGAATGAATGAAATGTGATAGTGTGTGAACGCAGTGTGTGTAGATTCTAGTGAACAGACCAGGAAGAAATGAATTAAGCCACATGCCCAGAAACAGGGCATATAAACAGGGAAGGAAGAGTTAGTTACTTATTGCCTCAGTGTGACCCAGAAAAGGGTGTGAAAAGGATCTGCATGAACTGCTCTGAGGCATTCCAAATTCTTCACCTGCAAACTAACATGAGAATCATCCAGATGTGTGGGAAAGCTAGAGGGAGAGAGGCAGGAGCCTAGGGCTCTGTGAGGAGGTTGTTATGAGACAACCACCTTTCCCTCAAATGTGTGCTCCCATACTGGCATGAATTAGTGAGTACATGCAACCTATAAGCACAGAGACATACCAGTTTTTTTCCAAAACTCCACAGGTACATATCCTGTTGCTGGCCTACTGTTGAATTCCCGCTGAGAATCTATAGAAAAGAGGTAAGTAGCATAGGGTCAGAAACTATCTGTGATAGGCATGTTTTCTTTTTACGAAAAATATACCAGATCTCTCATTCACCACTTAGACTCAAACATGTATGTTCATTTAGTGCAAAAATATTCTGATAAGAAATAAAATCAGATTATAAAACAGCACACTTAATTTTTACTTTTGAAACACACACATGCATGACTCAAATATTAACAGTATTTCAAAGTAGTGAGATTAAAAGTGATCTTCACTTTCTTCTTTTAACTTATCTATATATCCTTATTTTTCTCCTGTGAACATATCTGTATTTTTAACCCTTTGCGGTCGTATTAAATTTGGACATGGGTGTCGTACTGGTCGGAATTAAGAGCTTTCAGAGAAATTATGAACTGATACATGAATGGAGTTAAGATTCGTACGGTTCCTTGCTGTGGTGGCTGAGAGCAGACATACGACCGGAACGGCAAAAAAGCTTTGGTGGCTGAGAGTAGACAAACGACCGCAAAGGGTTAAGGTACTTCCTAAAATATAAGTAACTACAGATATTTATATGTTACATGTGTGTGTTTTCATATCAAATTGAGCTGTCCCTATCATGCACAGGGCACTGGCAACAGCTTTGTAGGTATGTCAGAGAATATAGCTTTTGTTTCTCGGTGAGTCTGAACCCTTACAAGTGATTTAAAAAGGTTTCCTGTCAACTTCTTTAAATGCTTATAAACAAATAAACAAAAAAAACAAGCAGTGAAGAAAATACTCTGATCTGGAACAGTGCATGTCAAATCTAACACAAAAAGGCATCCTGGGGGTTGCTGAGAAGGACACAGGGGTGGAGGGTGATTTATCATGTATGTTTATTGTGGCTGTAAAATATATCTTATAAGAAATGGTTCCATTGCTTCCAAAAGGCGAAAACTAATTAAGGTAATTTGAATGTTTTTGTTTTTTAATGTCAGTGCTAGTGGACTCCCTCATTTAAAAAAAAATTGATTTGAGAGAGAGAAAGAGACTGATTTGTTGTTCCACTTAGTTATGCATTCATTGGTTGAGTCTTGTGTGTGCACTGACTGGGAACTGAACCTGCAACCTTATCATATCAGGATGACCTTCTAACCAATTGAACTACCTGGCCAGGGCCTCCCTCGTTTCCTTATGCTTTGTTGAGGCTAATCTGAAAAGGGGATTTATTGCTCTGAACACTCACCAACCCAGGAGAACAGCCAGTGTGCAGGGGAGGCCAGTCTAGCACAAAACATTTGCCAGAGAAGCTTTATAAAATGGTTAGTCCTCATGAGAATGCCTGGGAACTGGTTACAAACTGGTCTTGGATAGGGAGGGAAACTGCACAAAGAACCTACTTCTGTATCCCCCCAAGCTGTGAGGGGATTAGGAGATTTTTTTTAATCCTGGAAAATACACATAACATTTACCATTTAAAAGTGTGTGATTCAGCGATATTTTGTACAGTAATAATGTTGTACAACTACCATCCCTACCTAGTTCCAGTACATTACCATTACCCTAAAAGGGAATCTCTAAGTTTAACATTTTGATAGTATTAATACTTTTTGTGATATTGCACTCTCTAGAAAATGCTATCATCATTGCCAATAAAAAGAAAACTGAAGGGCTCTTTTCAACATAGGTAAGGTCTCTGATTCAAATTTCATACCTAAGTATGAGATTTATGAAATACAGGGCAAAATCTAGGACTGGAAGAAGCAAAGTAACACAAGCTAAGGAGAAGGTAGTAGATCAATTTCAACTGAGTCTTAAATCAGGAAGCCAGTGAGAAAAAGTGTTTTTGAGTGTGTAGATAAGCCATCATTGATGTTAAGTGAAAGAAGAAACACTCGTTTACTTGTGAGGACGTGGGTTAAGTCTTGACCAATCAAGGAAAAGCCACTATACTTCAGTCATCAATAAGCCCTTGGTCATTTCCTTTGAGGATCTGCCCAGTCCTCAGCATTTTATTTTTCTGACAAATGTAAAAGGTGAGATGCACCTGACCCTAAAGGAACTTTTCAGCTTACTCAGATTTCGAAATGCCTGGAAACTAGGGACATTTTCATATTTCCCAAAGCTAGAGACAGAAGTCAGAATTTTCAGGTGGTTCACTAAGAAAACTAGAATTTCAGAGGCTATTGTAATCAAAGGTCAGACAGATAATGCAAATAAACGCTCAAAAATGGGGGACTGGTAAAAAAAAAAAGGTCAATAAATGGTATTGTTGGTTATGTAGGAGAATGCTCTAGTTCTTAGGAAAACAGAAGGAAGCATTTAAGGATGGAGATAAATCTTCAGTGTGGAATAAGCTAGTGAATTCTTTATATGTTTCTATATTTTCTATAATAAGCCATGCAGTTTCACGAAAAAAAAAAAAAAATGACTTACCTCATGAGGGTGTTTGGAGAATTAAACGATAATGTACATAAAGGAAGGCTCTCAACTCTGGGGGCCCAGGTTCCAACTCAGATCAATTAAATCGGAAACTTGAGGTGGGGCCAGGATATTAGGACTCTGAAAGCCCCCACACGGGTTCTAACGGGCACTCAGGGTTAACCACTGAAGAAAAGTGCCCAGCTTAGAACACAGTGTCCATGTTTAAATGCCTTCCAAATCAGACTTGGAGCATCACCTCTCTGAGGTCATGTGTATTTTCTATTGTAACAATGGTAAAGCATCTTTTTAAAAGCTGATTCTTCTGGTATTGCTGGGAACAGCTTATTTTTTCAGTTTCAGGCATTATCAACTGACTAGCTATTTCAATAGGAAATTTACTCTTTTAACTTCTTCCCCTGCCCCACCACAGATACATTCACAATTCCTTCTCCTTCTACTTCCCAAATAGAGATATACTCAAGTTCTGTTACACCAATAGTCAGCATTTACAGTACTCAATGTGAATGCTTATCATAGCTGAGACTTATGGTTCAGTCTACGAATCTTCTTCATTTATTGAACAAGTTTTATTTATTTATTTAAAAATATATCTTTCTTGATTTCAGAGAGAGGAAGGGAGAAGAGGAGAGAGATAGAAACATCAATGATGAAAGAGAGTCACTGATAGGCTGCCTCCTGCATGCCCCCCATGGAGGATCGAGCCCGCAACCCAGGCATGTGCCCTGACTGGCAATCGAACCGCGATCTCCTGGATCACAGGTTGATGCTCAACCGCTGAAGACACTGGCCGGGCAAGTTTTATTTTTTGTTTTCCTTAGAGTTAATAATTGCCTTATTTATTCATGTGCTAAGTTTCTTATATAATTATTTCTAATTCAATCTCAAACTCTCTCATTAAATATTTTATAAATTTTGTTTTCTTAAAAAAATCTCCAATAAGCTTCTGGGCTAATCCAGACTGAATTGGCTGCTTTCTAGGCTTGCTGTACCACTGTAGCTTGGGACCCTCTGTCACTATCCTAGGGATTCCTTTCTGCTCTCTTTCTCCAGCTGGTTCCTATTTCATCAATTCTATGTCTTCCACCTCCTGGTTTACTTCCCTGTACTGGGGCATATCCTTTCCAATCATAACAGACACTACAATACAAGATAGATGGGAGGTGCATTTCTTGAAAAATTGTGAGTTTTTACTCTAACAATTGTTTTAGTTGAGTACAGAATTCTAAGTTAAAGTAACTTTCCTTCAGATTTATATTTATTCTAACTTTCAATGATGCTCACTGATAAATCTGTTTCTTCCACTGTGTTGTTTACTTGGTAATAACCTGTTGTTTACTTGGTAAAAACCTGCAATACTGTCTTTCAGTTCTGGGTAAATTTTTAAAATTATTTCCATAACAATTCTATCTTTCTTTCTGTTCTGTTCGACATTTCTGAAACTCATGATTTGACTATATGAGTTTCATGGAACGTCATTAATTTTTAAAATCTTTTGCTAACTTGCCCGATTACTGGATTCATTAAACATATATATTCAGATTCCTTGGACCCCAAATCATAATCTCTAGGGAAAGGCCTGGAATGTGTTTTTGTAATAAATAGCCAGGTCACTCATTCCCAGGAAAACTGGGGAAACCTGACAGCTGAATCAGTTTCTTTCACTTAAAAAAAATTTTTTTAAACTGCCAAAACATTAGATGACTAACAAGTTTATAAAAACGTAAATGTACAAATTAATGAAAATTTATAAAGTGAACACCCATAAACCTCCAGATCAAGAAAGAAAACACTTCCAGAAACCCAAATCCCCAACAAATAAGCGGTAAGGCTCAGTGTTGTTTAAATGATGCAAGCCAGGCTGGTAATCCTACCCCGTGAACAGCTGGTAAGATGACGAGACGGCACTCTGCACCACCTCCACTCTCCACCCCAGGCTCCCTAGAGGAAACCATTCTTTTGAATACTATGATAATCACTTGTTTTACCTTATGATTTTTGCACTTATTTATGAATCCTTAAATAAAATACTAAAATATATCCCTCGTTGTCTGAACAAAATCTGCTCCTGAAAATATTGTGAATCACAAATTTTCAGATAGAGAACCTATAATCCATTATTTTAAATGGGTAAAGTAATAATGCCATCCAGTTTCTAGTCAAGTTATCTCCAAATCACCAAAACACTTAAATACTAAGTACTTCAATAAAAATCCACCAGGGGTTTCTGCATAACCCAAAACATTCAAGACATGAACTGTCTAACCATTTAAAAGTCCTTGGTGTGTGAGTTATGCCTCAAAATACTGTTGAGTGTAAGATAGTGCTACTTAAAGTGCTGGTCTGCAGACTGTATTTTGTCCATGAAGAAATACGGAACTTACGCCAGGACGTAACGCAACTATGTCTCTAAGCACACTGCTTAGTTTAGAGGACTCTTCTCATGGCAAAGCTAATGGTGTCCAATATACACATCCTGGGGTCGGCTTCTCATATCATCACAGACCAGTAACAAGTAGTTTTTGGAGTGGTTTTGGTTCACATTTTAAATAGCACACTTTTTAAGGATATGAATTATGCTTTCCCTTCTACACTGCAATGAATATTACTATAAAAAAGAAATAAAAATATAAATAGATACTAAAAGATACTACTGTTCAAGTCAAACTGATATCCTTGAGAATTCTGAGAGAAGGAAACACTGGGATACGTGAAGAGCTACACCTAGAGCGACAGCTTATCATCCCAACTGTCCTCATTTGAGAGTGAGGAAGGTGCTAGTAATTATGATGACAGGATAACAGGCATAAACTGGGACTTTGCCAGGCAAATGAGAACATACAGTCACCCTAACTAGGCCCTCAAGCAAAGGGTGAAAAAGAGTAGAGGTTAATGCAAAGCAAAGATTGCAATCCTGGCTGGAGGAGAGCTCATGACTATGTATCTCACTTTGCATTCCTGCAGACTCATTGATGGAAGGTTTGTGATTTGGATGATGAACTTTGGGTAAATTTCTGCAAGTTGTTACAGGTATTCTTTGATGTCTTGCTGTGCTAGATATCCCAAACAGTGCTGCTAATCTACGGTTGGCTCAAGAGTCACTTCTGTGGATGCGGTGGGGCAGTGGGATCCCGATGTCTTTGAACCAATCTTTTGGTAGTCTTTTTGAGGCTAACAGCTGTCTTCTGTGGAACATGCTATGTCTGTCATAAGAGATTCATTCTCCCTGGTGAGATTTGGGAGCTTGAAGTGGTGGGTGGGGAGCGAGCCTGATCACAGATGGCCCTTCAATGATCTGTATCTTTAGATAGAGCACCTTTTCAGTTATTGGGTGAACGTGATGGAACACTTTGGAAGGGATAGATGTGGCATCCTGGATGTACTCTAGATTGAGAGCACAGCTGCTGCTTTTGGGTGGGAAAAGAGAAGACAGGACACCTCAGCTTGATATAGTAAAACCTTTGGTAGAGCCCTCCAGGCAAAAGCTGATAAATAGTATTAACCTGGATGAGGAGTGAAAAAGATGAGGAAAAGTGAGGCAAACACATTCAGGACTACTGTGAGGAACAAATGTGACGTATGTGCAAGAGCCTAGTACAGCCAGCCAGGCTGAATTTAATAACAAGTATTCTTTGATCATCATCTAGCACATATACGGAGTTAAAAAAGGAACAAAATCATCAATGTTCTCATTCTCCAAGAGGAAGACAGTATTTCTTCAACATGCCAAGTACCAAGTCCTTGGCATATTTTATCATCTACTCTTCATAATCGCCTGGGTCTTTTTAACTCCACATTCTAGCACCACCTTTCTTTAAAATCAAATATAAAAAGTCAGTCTTGCCATCTTACCACTGCTGAGAGAATCTGCGCTCCCGGGACTGTGCTGCCTGGAGACCAGTTCGCCCCCCGTTTTCCTCATCTCTGTATTTTCATTGTATCGTCTTTTCCAGTAGTTGAGCTCTTCGCGATCAGATTCCTGACAGCGCCGCAGAACTGCCATGGAGCGCCTTGTCTTTTCTACCATTTCCATAATGCAGTTCAGGGCCTGAGCCAGAGAGGAAGTCAGGCAGTGATGAGATGAGGCCATCAAACACCAGTGTTGTAAATCAAGGACAGGTAAACAAAATATATGAAGAAAGAAGGTTTAAGTGTCTTACACATTCAGCAATATCAAGTTTACACCGTAAAGCCTTTATTACGGCTTCTTTTAAAATATTTATAATGTGTATAAAAATATGTGCATATATATATACACACACACAATTTACTTTTTATTTGGATTTCAAAATAATACTTTGGATTTTTCAAGGTTGAAGCATCCAGAGTCTCATTATACTATAGCCCTTTAAAGACTATGTGAAACCTTATATATATGTCTAAACACACCAAACCCAGCCGGATGTGGCTCAGCAATTCAGCATCGACCTAGGATCCACAAGATTGCAGTTCGATTCCCGGTCGGGGCAAGTGCCCGGGTTGCAGGCTTGGTCCCCAGCAAGGGGCGTGCAGGAGGCAGTCGATTAAGACTCTCTCATCATTGATGTTTCTATCTCTCTCCCTTCCTCTCTCTGAAATCAATAAAAGTATATTTAAAAAACAAAACACACACACACACACCAAGGCATCTGATAAAGCTGGAGATTTATCAAAAATGCTATTAGAGCCCAGCTGGTGTGGCCCAGAAGGTCCTGGTTTGAGTCCCAGTTAGGGCACATGCCTAGGTTGCAGGCTTGATCCCCGGTGGGGGGCTTGTGGGAGGCAGATGATCAATGTTTCTCTCTCCCATCGATGTTTCTATCTCTCTAACCTCTCCCTTCCTCTCTCTCTAAAATCAAGAAAAACATTAAAAAAAAGAAAGAACGCTATCAGAAATAACATTCAGAGACAATTTTTATCACTGAAAATACATACCACCCTTTAATGAATTACTACATTTTCTCTTCCCTTTTCAGTGAGAAAGGAAACCTTCTCTTACAATGAGACAGAGAACTCAGGCTTACGTTCTGCACTAGGATGTTAATTCTTGCTTGTTTTTGGAGAAGCTCCATCTATGTAACACTTCCTATATACCAGGCCCTGTAATAAGCACCTTACATATTCATTACAACCCTCCTGTGAATTCAAATACAGCATTCTATTTTTAAAATCAAAGAATGAATAGATTTTTAAAATTAGTTGATACACAATATTACATTAGTTTCAGGGGTACAACATAATGACTCAACATTTATATACCTTGAAGGGATCACCATGATAAGTCTAGTACCCATGTGACACTGTACAAGGTTATTACAATTATTGATCATAAATTCCCTACGCTGTGTATTACATCCACATAACATTTATTTTATAGTTGGAAATTTGTACCTCTTAATCCCCTTCACATTTTTCACCTACCCCCTACTCCTACCTCTCCTCTCTGGCAACCTCAGTTTGTTCTCTGTGTTTATGGTCTGTTCTTATTAAGTATTGTTTGTGCATTTGTTTTGTTTTTTAGATTCCACATGAGTGAAACCATATGATATTTGTCTTTCTCTGCCTGACTTATTTCACTTAGCATAATACCTTCTAAGTCCATGTGTGTTGCTGCAAATGGTAAGATTTCATTATATTTTATGGCTGAATTAAAAAAAAAAGAAATGGAAATTTTTTTTAAGTTATAAAAATTAAGGCTAAAAATGGTGAAGCAACTGACTCATTACACAAAGGTAGGAAGTGGAAAGCTGGGATCTGAACTCACAAACTTCGGTTACATGACTTTTCTTGGTTATGACTTGAAGTGATCACCTCACCACAAAGATTCAGGAGTCACTCTTAGCTCTCTGGGAGAGTAATAGATAAATCAGCTTTTACTGTGAAGACACTGTGGCTCTGGTTAAGTTCACTTGAAACATACATACTCTATTACTATTGGTGATGTTAAGAATTAAAAGTACGAACAAATTAGGTCCAGAGGCCTGAATGCATGGAATAGAATGACAGATCTCAGAAGGGAGGGGGTAGAGATTAACCAAAGAACATATATGCATAGCCCATCGACAGACAACAGTGTAGTGAAGGCCTGGGGTGGGGCAGGGGATGGGTGGAGGGGGGCAAAGGGAGGGAAAATGGGGGATACATGTAATACTGTCAACAATAAATTTAAAAATTTTAATAAAAAAGAATTAAAAGTAAAAGATAGGAAAATCATACACTATCAGATTCTTACATGATCGAGGTGTTTCCATTCATCAGCCCATTCCCTTTCTGTCAAACGATGGTCTACCAACTCATCCTGGTAGCCTCCATTCAGACCTATTAGAATTTAAAGACTAAATGTGAAGGCAGAATGAAGAACACAGCAAATAGAATTCTATCAAGTAAACACACACATTTTTGTACCAACTCTGAGCACACTGCGAAGGCAACAATTTACAACAGTGTGGGACCCACAAAATGACATAAAACCAACCAAAAAAGTTACTATTGAGAACGTATTTAAAAACTTCTACAAATTGATTATAAAAGACAAAAAAAAAAAAAAAAAGAAAAAAAACCATGCTTATGACACTTACTAAGATTGTGGTGTCTATCACGAACTTCTCGGTGTTCTAGCATCTTGTTGGGTTCACGATACAGGTGGGAAGTTGCAATATCTTCTAAGGTGTAGTGCTGAAGGGGTGGAGGTGTAGGATGGAACTGGCCCCCAGGATTCATAAGGGGCACAGTGAGGGCAGGACTGTGCCGAGGAGCAGGGCTGATTGTGCATACTCTCTTGGCAGGAGGCTCAGGAGGAATTGTATCTCTTTCAAAACTGCTGTCTTCCCTCCTGTGCAAGAATGATAAGTACATATCTGAACCAATCAACAAGTGTTCATGTAAACATGTCCTTGAGCATCTACTTTGTGCTATGCATTTTCACAAACAGGAAGACCATAAAGAAAGGTTCGACATAAGGCATGAACTGAAATGTCTTCAGAGGACAGAGAGATCATGGAAATTACTGATTTATTCCAGCAAAAAAAGAGAGGTCACATTCATCCAAATAAGGCAGAAATATCTAAACCTCAAAGTGAGAGACTAAGGAGATGACGGCATTTTCTTACATGATAGGAATATGGAGGATTAGGGATTCTAATTTGCTACTGTGATCACAGTTATTGAAAACAATTCTCCACATGGAAGAAAAAAGGCTCAACAATTAATACACTTGCGAATTGGTAGGGCTTTTAGTAATTTAGCTTTAATTGTAGTAATTTTCCACTGTTGTTAAAATACTGCTTCCTTGACAAACTATAAAATATTGTTGTGGTAGACATCCATACTGAAATTTCCAAAATTAGTTAATATAATTTAATCTTCAAAGTAATGGTGATTCATTAGCAAGTATCAATAATTAATTGTTATACTTTTATAAAACCTCACATATCAGAAAAAATACCTGGGGCAGATTGTTTCTTATGGTTCTGGAACAGTGGACACACAGAATGCTATAGACCAGAGTTTCTCACCAGAGGCATACACAGTCATCTGGAGTTTTTTTTTAAAAAATACTCATGTCTGGGAGCTACACCTATATATCTGAGAAGCATTCTGCTGCCTGATATTGGGATAAAGTAAAACTAACCTTAGAAATTCTAAGTCCATACCTATATATAACCACAGTCATCAAACTTTCTTTCACAAGCAAAGGGGAAAGCTCAAACTGGTTCCAGTAAAGGAAGGACAAAACAAGCTCTTCTCTGCTCACCTTTCTGGACTGGGCCTCTTTCCATTTCCATGTACTTCCATGAGTAGCTCAGAAGAGTCAGCAGGTGATGCGATACTTGTGTTGAGCAAAAGGTGTTCATGCTGAGCCAAGTACTGGGATGGGGTCTGCTTGGCGGCCCGAGCACAGTGCAGCAGTTCCCGCTGCAGCAGGGGCAGGTTGGCCTTGAAAAAAAAAGAGGCAGGGGCTGGAAGGCAGTTTTCCCTGTGTTGGGCCCCACACAATAGGGCCCAGCACCTCAAAAGGCTTTTACAAACATGACGACACAAGACCAAAGCCCTTCTCTCCTTGTCAGTCTGATTTTTATATGCCTCTATGAGTAAAGTGCCATCTTCTATAGTGAATTTGAAATGGCTGGTTGACTTATCTCTTGTCCCCACAAAATGTAAATCCCCTTAAGGAAGAGAATGTGCTTTATTTACCTTTGTACAGAGTTAAACAAAGCTCAATAAAGGTTTGTTGAACATAATAATTTAAAAACTTACACATTTTTTAAGACTTTGGCCAGTTAGAGAACTAGTATGCCTTCATGGGAATAGGAGGCATCTATCATTACAAAGCCTGTTTGCTCTCTTCTGGGTACTATTTAACCTTCCCTTCATGTTCTCTATGAGAACCACAGTGGGATTCTGGAAATGGTGATTATTCTAGCTTGGCTGGAACATGAGGTTTTTAAAAATAGTATTGGGAATGACTGGAATGAAGCCTTAGACTAGGCTCTGAGGATACACAGGTAACCCATGGGGAGAATCAATTTCTTAGTGTGGGACCCTCATTGGGCATGTTTCCTTATTTTATAAAAGGACAATTAATTATGTACTGATTATTTTTCCTTCCCCTGAAAGTGAGAAAAGCTTTAATGCGGACAACACACATAAAAAACCCTACACTCTTTGAACTGAACTCTAATTCCTTCATGTATAAATGTACTTTTCTCATATTCCTTCTATTTAAAAAAAATTATATTTTTCACCCCAAATTTAAAAACAATTAAGCCCTGGCTGGTATAGATCAGTTGGTTGGGCATTGTCCCATTCACCAAAGGGTTACCAGTTCGATTCCTGGTGAGGGCACATGCCCAGGTTGCAGGCTTGATCTCCGGTGGGGGCATACAGGAGGTAGCTGATCGACCTTTTGCTCTCACACTGATGTTTCCCTCTCTCTCTCAAAATCAATTAAAAAATCTTAAAAAAAATAAAATTTTCAGACTGAGTCCATAACAGAAGTCTTTATTCCAATGGAAAAAGATGAGCAAGTGAAAGAACAGTTTTAATATATGCAAATAATAATCCCTTTACCAAGGGTTAATTTAGCAGGCACCATAATTAGTGACTGTTTTAAAGCAGAAATAAATTGACAAAAACCCAAATGCTAGCCAAAAAGCTGCCATAACAACCTACACCTCATGCTGTTTTCCAAAATAACACAGTTAAGAATAGGGAATTTGATGATATGACACTTTTTAAGTCTGTTCTATAACCTCAATCTTGTAGCAACTGTAAAAACTTACAAGATACCATGCCAGATCTTTACATCTGTGACATGTATGTACCCTTTGATGAATTAAAAAAAAAAAAAAAAAGCTAATTATTTCCTAATAACAAATTGCACAAATCCTTCATGATTCCGGCATCTTGGGGGAAATAATTGTGTACTGGCTCTGACATACAGAAATCCGACCAAGATAGAACTAGCACAGCTGTTTAAGGGCTGAACAAGACACCACAGATTGCTCTGAAGGGCTGAGTCTTCAATGCTGTCAGAACAGTGCTACAACACAGGCTGTGCACCACAGACCCATGCATTTTCCTCTATGTCTCCTGTGCTCCAATTTAAAAGGTTTTAAAAAATGGGTATCAGTACGTCAGTAGGATGACTCATCTTCTTTTTTTAAAAGTTTTTATTGATTTTAGAGAGAGGAAGGGGGAGAGAGAGAGAGATTGATGTCAGAAACATTAATCAGTTGCCTCCTGCATGCACCCTAATTGGGGATCAAACCCGCAACCAAGGTATGTGCCCTGACCGGGAATCAAACATGTCACTTTTTGGTGTATGGGATGATGCTTCAATCAACTAAGCCACACTGGTCAGGGCAGATGACCCATCTTCTTGATGCTATTACATTTTTGTAGGAAATGAAGGTAAAGCAAAAGAAGATAAGAGGAACATTATTTATTAGGCAGATATTCAGGCTTTGTGAGTTAAGAGGTATAATTGAAGATATTATGTGGATACTCATATAGAAGATAGGAAACAAATTTCCAAGTACTGTCTTGACAAAAGTCAAAATATAAAAACAATTGAGTACAATTTTTTGGTAATATGAGGATAATGAAAATAATGGAATTCATTTGGCAACAGAGTGGAGTAAGGAAAACAATTTAATTGGGGTTCAAAGATCGTGTTCCCTATTACCAAATCAATTACAAATGTTCATTTGTAAAACCAATTCTCTTCAAGACTGTGTAAAACCATGTGGTGGGCTGGATTTGGGTCACAGGTATCTAAACTATGCCTGGTCTACAGCACACTGGTATCTGACTATAGTCTTTCACTACCTTTAAGCTATCTATAACTCTGCAAATTATAGATAACTGATAGCAATGCAAAAATAATTATTGTCTATGGGCTTGCATAAAATTATGTCTGGTAGATGTTGAACTGACTTTGCTTGCCCACTGTAGACAAAGCCAATTATACCTCTGTTTGCCCATTCATATCAATAAGACTGATCAATAAATGTTTCTGTTTTTTGGGTTCTCCCCTGAACTGGTTCTAACACCTTACTGAATCTATCATTAATAACAAATTAGATAAAATCGTTTACATGGGTTCATTTTTTTTCTCTGTGAGTCATAATGTAATACCTGTTTTTGAAAATTGTTTAATAGGAAAAAATAGTAACTTTACAGTGGGAAAGTATGACATAGTCTTTACCAAGTAATCAAAGTCAACATCACCAATTATGAGGCCAATTAATACCTGTCTCCTGACAGCAGTTATATCTTACCTGCTATTTACTGCCTAAAATGCTTAACCTGATTCTTATCATGAGAAAGTGTCAAAAAAAAATCCAAATGGAGGTATGTCTATAAATTAATCATCTCGTACTCTTCAACAATGTCAAGATCATGAAAGACTGAGAAGTTATTCTAGATTAAGTAGACTGAAGAGACATGACAACGGCCCTGGCTGGTTTTCCTCAGTGGTTAGAGCAACCACCCTCGAACCAAAGGGTAGCAGGTTCAATTCTCAGTCAAGGGCACATACTTGGGTTGCAGGTTTGATCCCAGTGCAGGAAGAAACTGATCAATGTGTCTCTCTCACATCGATCTCCGCCCCCCTGCTTCCTCCCACCCACCCTCCCACTCTCTATAAAAATCAATGAAAAAATATTCTTGGGTGGGGACTAACAAGAAAAGAGAGAGACATGACAATGAAATGCAAGATGCAATCCTGAATTACGTACAGAAAAAAAGGTTTTCTTTTGCTGTAAAGAATATTTAATGGAACATCTGATGAAACATAAAGTCTATAGTAATAGTGTTTTATAAATGTTAATTTCTTAATGTGATAATTATACTAAAGTGATTTGCTATATCATGTCTGTAGCTTACTCTCAAACATTTCTGAGGAAAAAGTAAATCTAAAGACAGAATAATAATCCAGATGTGACAAAATATTAACGTCTGGATAATCTGAATGAAAGGTAAAGAAATTTTCTTGTACCATTTTGCAACTTTTCTGTGAGCATAAAATTATTTCAAAATAAAGATTTTTTAAAAGGGCATATTACATATAAATCTGTCTTACTTAACAGGTAAGCATAACCATTTTGAACAGTATCCCCAAAAGTTATGTTTCAGGGAACGGTAATTCCAGAGGACATAATTAGAAGCTATATGAAAGGGGATACATTGCCTTCCCATATGCTCTTCTGTTCTTAGGGCAGCAATTTTCAACAGCTGTGCAGTGCCTGACTATTTAGTCTTTTCCCTTAGATTGTCAAATAAAAAATGACAACAGCAAATACAACAATAGCCATCCAGTGTGAATGAATCACAAGTATATGCATTTTTTGTCATATTGTCAAAAATTTTATTTTCTGGTGTGCTGCAGAATTTTAGTAATTAGTTTATGTGTGCCATGAGATGAAAAGGTTGAAAACTGCTGCCTTAGGGTAAAAGTTTGAACTGCAAAGGCCTCTCTTCTGTCTGACAGCCTCCTCTCAGATAATACACTCTTCACCCTCTGGCCACAACCAAAAGATTTAGTGTCTGGTTACTTCTGCCAAGACCCCAGCCTCCACGCCACCTCTACACCTCTGGCCCACTCACCTCCTGCTTCACCCTCTATCTACTCCTGTGTGTTCCAGCAGAGTCTGCATACAGACCACAACTCAAGGCTTTTGTAATTCTCATCAAGTATAAGACTCACCTGAAGGCTGCACTCACATTTCTCTAGCAGCCCAAAGTAAAAATAAAGATATGAAAATGTGCAAGCTGCCCCAATTTAGATCACAGAACAGGCTATCAGTAGCAGATCTTGAGGAAATGTTAAGATAATTACATTCAGTAATTATCTCATAAACATTACCTTGAGGAATGGAATCACAAAAGGACGAAGAGGGAAGTTTGTAGCTTCTTGGAGCTTGCAATGGAATTCTTCAATTGTTACTGTTGAGTTCTGAAAAGAGAAACAATCTTGTTCAACCTCTAAAACTAGACACTGACCTCATCTAAATCCCTTTTAAATCATAAAGAAAAGGATAATTCCAAGAATACTATTGTGATCTCAGATCCTTTTCAAAGGTTAACCACATTGTTTCCTTTATAAAAGAAATTCAGCCTTCTTGACTTTCCTTTCTTTACTACCCCAAATCTAAATTCCCCTCTATGCTCAGCAGCCTGGGTTGCAAAATAGGGGACTGCCTTCCTCACAATCTGTGAAGAGAGGCACTCGGGTCCCCTGTACTGCAGGGTTCACTGCAAGTCACCTCAGTTACAGGAAAATCAGGCTTACAAGCTGGACAGATCCTGATCAGTCTAGGATGTCAACTTAAAGACTCAACCCAGAGCCTCATGTCTTCCGAAGTTGTTTTCTTTATAGGTTCTGCCTACCTCCTAGCATCAGTTCCCCAAATCTTCTAAATTCAAAGTTTAACAACAAACAAACAAGTCCCTTCTGCCTCGAAGGGTTGTTTTCAAATCAGAGCACCTCTGAACAGGCAGACTCCCATTGGTAGATTAGTATTCCCAGGAAAGTTATTAGCATTTCCTCTGTATTTTTTTCAAAAGTCTGACTTAAAACTAGTATGCTCAGCTCCTCCGATAAAGGGAATGTACAGATGAAAATATGTTCTTTGAAGTTCACAAAATACTTTTATTTCAACTCCCCAAAACACAGTATAATAAGAAAACAAGTTTAAAAACTTCACAATCATCTAAATTCTTGCTACCCTGAAAGAACAATTAGCACTTGTGGGACTTATATAAAATCATCAAGTGTTCAAAAATGTTACATGTACCATACAAATTATTAATCAGTACCACATTGCTTAACAATAAGAAATGGAAAACAGTTCCACCAACAAGAAACTGCATTAAAAATTCCAATACGGTCATACCTCAGAACACTTAAGTTGGGGGGGACACAACAAATTTGTATGAATTAATGAGAAAGGTGTCTATAATTTACTGAGTAAAAAACCCCTTAGAAACAGAACAGTATGTTTCCCAAACATCCATTTATGAAAATAACACACACACACAACTTTAACAATTACAATAGCAGTTATTCTGGATGTGAAATTATGTTGGACTTTCCAAATATATCAATATTCAGTAAAAATAAACTTCTCTTAAGAGGGAGGAATGTATCAAATTTAACCATGTTAAATAAAAACATTTGAATAGTTTACCTCATTTCATACAAAAACATTCTTTTAGACTTTTAGTACTTGTTTTAAGTATATAACATTTGCATAAAGCAACCAAAGGTACTAATAATCAGGAATAAAAATTAAGTGCATGAAAATGATATTCTTTCCCTAATACAGTGAATGTAATCAGGCCTCAAACAGTGAAAATGAGAGTAAACCTACGAAAACACTGCATGAATGACTGAGCTTTCTTGTGGCCATAAAGAGGAGGAAAAGGAACCGTGTGGCGCAGAGGAGCCGTCGCTCAGGCCAGCAAAGCCGACTCAGGGCTCCTACCCTGCAGGTGCAGCGCAGTCCTCCATCTGAGGGGTAATGAGCCCCTGTTCTTTCATCTTTCCTTCTTAGTTGATTATTTAATAAATAAAAGCACAGTGTTTTTCCCCCTAAGAACTCATAGTCTAGAGCAGCTATTTTCAACCTTTTCCATCTCATGGCGCATAAACTAATTAGTAAAATTCTGCAGCACACCACAAAATATATTTTTGGCCAATCTGACAAGAAAAATAGGTATGATTTTGATTCCTTCACATCGAACACCTATTGTTGTGTTGGCTGTCATTTTTTTAATTTGACAATTCAAGGGACAAGAGATCAGTGCCCCTGACTAAACAGTCAGGTATTGCATGTTTTAAAAATTCTTGTGGCACACCCGGTTGAAAATTGCTGGTCTAGTGGGAAAACAAATAGGCAAGCTATTCATTACAGTGTGACTGAGGTACACGTGCACAGGACACTGCTGGTGCACAGAGAAGACGAGTTTGAATTAGACTTAGGACAAGGAAGGGTTACATAAGTGTCATCTGAAGAGGTGAAGCTGCAGCCTTGGGAAAATACTAACAAAGAGGAGAGCGTAAGAGGCACAACTTCAGGGATCTGATGTCTGGATCCCAAGGGCAATGCCTATAGTGGTCTTAGAAGACAGTGGATATAGATAGGTGACCAGACAACATTTTTTATTCTCTTAAAATGGAGATAATTATAATCACAGGAAGTTGTGAAAATAGAATAGATAGGTTCCCATGCATCCTGCACCCAGGTTCCCTTAATGGTTACATTTTATATAGCTGAAATGCAATATCAAACTAGGGAACTAACATTGACAAAAGGTGTGCATAGTTCCACGCTGTTTTACTGGATTCATGTAAATCACCGCTGCAATCAAGATACAGAAGTGTAGAGCCGCATCTACCTTTATCCCCCCAGGCTTATAATGTAATTGTCTTAGTCCCTTTATGTACTGACAGCCATATTAGACAATGCTGCAACTTCTGCTTCAACCACAGGACATGATTTAGAAAACTCAGGAGGAGAAGGAAAGTCTGTTATATTCCATATGATTTTACTCTTTCCATTTTTCTTTCATCCATCCTGATATTTCAAGATTCCATCTTTTACAGCAGGGGTGGTGAGGCTCCAGGCCCTGGGGCCCTTTGATGGGTGGTTATTTACCCAACCTGACACTTCGGCTGTTTGCCTGATAGACGGTGTGGGGACCAAGTGACATGGATACAGGATTCCTTTTGTATCAAATGATGACTTTTTAAAAACATACCTGATATAATTTTTATTTTTAGATTTGGATGTGGCAGTGTCGTGGGTAAGACAGCAGGCTTTGATGTCAGAGCTCTGAGTTCACATTCTAGCTGGACCGCTGGCTAGCAGCATGGTTCTGAGGGAGACATTCACCCGAGCTTGTTCCCCTTTAAGATGGATGAAAGCTCTTCTATGGGACCCGACTGCAGAGGGTGAGGCCTGGCTCTAAGAGGAGAAGCAGTGACTCTCAGAGTGCGGCCTGCCTCTGGTTAGACAGCAAACTCCTAGACGGCAGGGATCAGGATCGGATTCTTCATGGTCATGCTCGCAAGAAGCAAACTCAGGGCTGAATTCAGAACCCATCTTACCTGGCCCACTTGTGGTCAGGTTCACCTTAAAACCACCCTTCCAACCCAGTGTCAGGCTAAAGAGCTCCAGAGAAGCGGGTTCCTGGCTCCTGCTGATGACACATTCCAGGGAGTTTTCCCTAACCCTCCATTTAGTGCTTTTAACCTTGTATGAACAGCTCACACATGTAGAAAATGATCCTTAAGTCCACCACTGCATAGATAATCACTGTTAATGCTGTGACACTGTCTCGTCTAGTATTTTTCTAAAATGCAAGCTTTTTTTCACAATATTGTATGTGTTTTTTTTAATCCAGCTCTTTTCACTTAACATGACTTTCTATATCATTAAATGTTTGAGAACATAAAAAGATTCCTTCTTTTATCATTTTGTTTCTGTTTCAGGAACTTCCTTTAGCCATTGTTTGAGGGTAGGTTGGCTGGAGACAAATTGGCTTCCTTTACTTCATCTGAGTACTTTGACCCCTCCCCTCCATTCTTGATTACATACAGATATTTTCGATAGATATAAGATTCTGGGTTAAAAGTTCTTCTCTTTCAGCGCTTGAAAAATGTGCCACTTCCTTCTGGCCTTGTGGTTACTAATAAGAAATCCACTGTCACTGGAATTTTTCCCTGATGTTTCTCTCTTGCTGCTTTCAAGATGTTTTCTCTTTTTTGTTTTGTTTTGTTTTGTTTTGCAGGGAGTGGGGTAGAGCGAATGGAGGTGGGGTATTTTGTTTGAGGTCTGCTCAGTACTTTTGAATATGTAGGTTTAGGTCTTTTTTCAAATTTGGGAAAATATCAGCCTCACACTCTTTCAAATCCTCTCTTACTGTGATTGAGAACAAAAACTCTCTGAGGTTTTATTCATTTTTATAAAAGCCATTTCCCCTCTATTGTTCACATTAAGCAGTTTTTTCTACAGTTCAAGCCTCAAGTTCACTGAATCTTTCCTCGGTCCTCTTCATTCTACTGTTGAGGCCATCACTGAGTTTTTAGTTTTATTATGTTTTTCAGTTCTAAAATTGCCATTTAGTCTTCTTTATATTTTCTATTTCTTCCTTTTTTTATTGTTAATCCTCACCTGAGGATATTTTTCCATTGATTTTTAGAGCGTGGAAGGGGGAGGGGAGAGGGGAGGGAGAGAGAGAAACATCAATGTGAGAGACACACTGATTAGTTGCCTCCCACATGCACCCTGATGGGGGCCGGGGATAGATCCTGCAATCCAGGTATGTGCCCTTGACAGGAAATGAAGCCCGTGACCCTTTGGTGCACGGGCTGATGCTCTAACCACTGAGGCACACTGGTCAAGGCTATATCTTCTATTTCTTTATGGAGACCTTTTTCTCCTCCATTTGTGCTAGTAATTGCTAACTGAAGCATTTTTATGATGGCTGCTTTAAAATCCTTGCCAGATAATTCCAACATCTGTGTCAGCTTAGTTGATGTCTGTTGGTTATCTTTTCTCATTTCAGTGTGGATGGTCCTGGCTCTTGCACATGTGGTTTTCTATTGTATCCTGGATATGTTCTAAGACTCATTTGGCTAGAAAGAGGCCTTTTTTTGGTCTGTGCTCATAAGTGTTTCCAGGTTACTAGCTTCTCCAGACCACAGTCTAGGATATATGATGAAAACATAAAACCTAGGAAACTCACTGCTATGTACTGCCTTGGGTCTCTAGGTCATCAGTCAAACTGCCTTCTCTCCATCTTTCAGTCTTATTTTTGTTCTATACATAAAGTCTAAGATGTTTTGCTCTGTCAGGAGGAATAGGAAGAATATCTCTGAGCCAGACTTGATATTTCATAACTATATCATATTCCACTAATCTGATGTACTGTAACTTAGGCTTTTATAAAACATTTAGCTGGTTTCAATTTTTAGGAATTATAAATAACATTGAACTGATTATCCTGGTGCAGATTATTATTTTGTTAGGATGAACTTCAAGGCGAGAAACTGGTGAGTCAAAGGAACTGCCTAGCTTTAAGTACCCAGAACATTGCCCACCTACCCTCCAGAATGTGTATTCTCCAAGTAACTAGGTGGAGTACAGAATATTTCCCTTTACCTGACAGTGGGAAGTGTTCATACTTTCTCCTTGGTATAGTTAGGGACCACCAGCATTTTATCTTACACACCAGAAACATAAGTGAACTAAACTCCAGCTACCTCATTGCGAGGCCTTTTCTGACTCAGCTAAGGAAGTCTCTTCCACATGGAACAACTGTTCCATTTACATATGTCTGCTAAAATTTTACTATTCTTTTCATAAATAGAAGACTTATCAGGCTTTCTTAAACAGGGAAACATAACAATCTAAAGATGCTCATCTTCCTCCCAATTAGAAAATGTTTTCAACAGGCTGGTAGCAAAACCAAAAGAAAAAAGAACTAAGTGGTAATTTCAAAAGCAACACATGTAAGGTGATCCCTAAATCTGTGAACAATGGCAGTTTTATTTATCCCACTCTAATCCTTATGTCTTATTTGCTGCTAGAATGTACAGGATTACTGAACAGAGGAAACACCCTTGCCTGGTTCCTAATTGTAAGAAGGAAAGCTTTCAAAATTTTACCATAAAACATCAGACTTGCTTACAGGTTTTTTTGTTTACATATATAAACAAAGAAGAGATTAAAGAAGTTCCTGCTGAGTGTGGTTTTTAAAAAATAATAATGGGTATTACAAGCCTTTTTCTCGCATTGTCCCTAAATATATTATATAGTTTTAATGCCAACTGCTATAGATTGAACATTTGGGACCCCTCAAAATTCCTATGTTAAAGTCTAATCTCCAATGTGTTTGTATTTGGAGGTGAGACTTTGGGAGGAGACTAGGTCGTTAGTGCCCTTATACAGAGAATCCTGCCCGGCCGGTGTGGCTCAGCAGTTGAGTGTCAACCCAAGAACCAAGAGGTCACTGGTTGGATTCCTGGTCAGGGCACATGCCCTGGTTGTGGGTTTGATCCCCAGTAGGGGTGTGTGCAGGAGGCAACCAATCAATGATATTTCTCATCCATGTCTCTCTCTATCCCTCTCCCTTCCTCTCTCACTAAAAATCAATAAAAACATATTTAAAAAAATAAAATGTTTGAGATAGCAAATTTTATGTGTATTTTACCACCTCCTAAAAATATCAATTTTTTTTTTTTTCCCAATGGAAAAAAAAAAAGTTAACCCAAGCATGGCCATTTAAAAGAGATGACTGACTACATCTACACCTACTTTCATGGCTAGAAAAAGAAGCATGTGGGGTTTTTTTGCAGGGTGGGGGGCAAATGAGGTTTGTTATTTTTTTTAAATATATCTTTATTGATTTCAGAGAGAGGGATGGAGAGAGAGAAACATCAATGATGAGTCATTGATAGGCTTCCTCCTGCACACCCTCTGCTGGGGATCAAGCCTGCAACCCAGGCATGTGCCCTGACTGGGAATCGAACCATGATCTCCTGGATCCTAGGTCGATGATCAACTGCTGAGCCACGCTGGCCGGGCTATTATTTTTTTCTTTTACTATTGAAATGATCTTTAAACATAGGCTCTATTAAAAGTAATTTGTTGCTGGAACTGGCATAATATTCTGATGTCTGCTTTGCTTCCAATTATGTTCCAACTCATTTTGACATTTAAGTCCAATTTTATTAGTCTAGATAGATCCAGTAAGATTTTTTCCATAGTAGTGTAAAATTTGACCAATAAAAACTTTTACTTTTTCAAAACAAAAAAACTTTCTCTAACTGATGAGAGTGGTTTACTGTGCACGGACTATTTTTGCAAACAAGATGGTTTGTGCTGAACAATGGTCTCCTTCTGGAAGTCTGGAATTTGCTAAGTGCTAGGGAAAGAGTGCCTATATGTCCAGACCACAGTAAAAACCTTGGGCACTGAGTTTCTAATATGCTTCCCTGGGCAGAAACATGGCACACATGCTGCTGCATTTTCATTGCTGGGGTAAGAGTAAGCTGTGTGTAACCAACCATAGGAAGCCTGCACATGGATTCCTGCATATTCCAACTGCATCTCTCTCCCTTATGATCCAGCTGGGTATCCTTATTATGCCTCTGTAATAAATCTTCCCTGTGAGCATGACTCTGTGCCAGGTCCTGGGAATTCTTCTAGTGAATCTCAGAACATGGGGTATAAAATGTATAAATTGTGGCATATTCCTACAATAAAACACACAGCAATGAAAATAAACAACCTACAGTTATATTAAACAACAGAGATTGAATCTCAAGTGATTAATCATTTACTGCATTTTGCCATGTATGAAAGTTGTTTTTCCCACACTAGACTAAGAATCATTTAAGCTAGCAGTTCTTAAGCTTTTTAGTCTCAGAATCCCTCTAATTTATTTGGGTTCCCTCTATCAATCACCAATCCTATCAAAAATTAAAACAGAATTTGAAAAATGTTATTACTAATTCATTTAAAAATAACTATATTTCCCCAAAAAAATATAGTGAGAAGAATGGCACTATTGTTACAGTTCTGCAAATCTCTTTCATATCTAGCTTAATAAAAGACAGCTGAGTTCTTCAAGATGCTTCTGCATTTAATCTGTTGCAACATCCTATATCACGCAGCCTCTAGAAAATTCCATCATGCACTCACGAGAGAGTAAGAATAAAAAGGCAAGTAACATCTTAGTATGATTATGAAAATAATTTTTACCTCCTGGACTTTCTAACAGTCAGAGGGAATCCCAGGGGCCCCTGATTACACTCTGAAAACTGCAACATGAAAGTTTAATACTGTGATTCATCTTTACCACATATAGAGGCTAACATGCAGGAGTATGGAGTGCTTTTACCAGAGGGAAATCTTGAAGAATTCGATTTACAAACATTGGTAACTGGCAGAATTTCCCTTATATACACTGAAAGTCAAACCCTACCCAGCTGTCACTGTCAGAAAATCACTCCCTTATACCATGGGTTCACCAAACTCAGTATAGAAAGAAAAATTGTTTGTACCTTAAAAACGCCAAAGATGCTGTATTTGCATGAGGAGCTGTAGAACATAATTCCTTTGATACTATTTATTTAGATCGTGAAATTTTACAAATTATTCTTTTGAAAATTAAACTCTCTATTTTTCCTTTCTCTCTGGCTTGGAAACAATGCACCAGGCACTGAATATATTAAGTAACAAAGCCTGTCATTAATTTGGTTGAACCTCAGTGGCCTCTTGAAACTCAGTTTTAAGACATATTCAAAGCTGCTTAATGGAATTAAATCAACAGCATAAGAAACTATTAGGTAAACATTATAAATGTGGTTTTTTGATAAACACTTTTATACACAATTAAAATCCACAAATCAACAGTTTTATACAACTTATATTAATAACTAACCTAGTCTGTAGATTTTGCCACATTGCTACAGGTTTGGGAGTGAGCAGAAATATGAACAACTTCTCCGCTGGCTTCAGTTCTGAATCATATACTCAGGCAACTGTGGACAGTGATGTTGTACTTACCACCAGTGCTAGAACAAGAGTCCGAACCTTCTCCCCAATCTCAGGTGAGATGTCATTGCCAAACTGTTGCAGAGTGGTGAGAAAGCGTTTTAACTTGCTGAGCTGCCGAGCACCACAAGTGGCTGGCAACTGTTGATTTGTTAGTGCAGATGACGTGGAAGAGGCAGGACCATTGCTGAATCTCTGTGGTGGTGACGGGGCACCATTCAGGGTAGGAGGAGAATGGTTGGTGCCATTGCTTACTAAAAGAAAGCCAAAACGAAAGACTCAGTGCAAAACACAAGCATCTTTGATACGTTCTTCTTATTTGCATTCTCCTTCATATATTCACTTCAATTTTGTAAAGCACCTGTTAAGAGTACACAAGACAGTTTCTGCCCAACAAGATTGCTAGATATGTGAGACAGACTGGCAGGAAAAAATGATAACAGTAACAGAAGTGTTAAAACAGAAGAGTAGAGTGCTACTAGAGCAGAGACGGGTCATCTAACTCTACAGGTGCCATGGGCAAGTGCAGGTAGTTTTAAGACTTCTTCCAGCCCAGCTGGGCGTGGCTCAGCGGTTGAGCATCGACCTAGGAACCAGGAGATTGGGGTTTGATTCCAGGTCGGGGTACATGCCCACGTTGCGGGCTAGGCAGCCGATCAATGACTCTCTCATCATTGATGTTTTTCTCTCTCTCCCCCTCCTTTCCTCTCTCTGAAATCAATAAAGATATATTTTTTTTAAAAAAAGACTTCCTCCAACAGTTACTGCATGAGATAAGTCTGAGAGAATATATATTTCCAATGAATGGACACTCATGCCCATCTTTTATGTGACATTTTCTAATCTTAGGGTCCAAAGAAGCTAAGGCAGTCAATTACAATGTAGCATGTGAATGAGGCACACCAGAAAACAGTTCTGTTACTGTGAAAAATGTTTTTTCTAGACTATAGTTTTAATGACCTATTCCTGTAGTAAGGTATAGATCTCTTTGACCATTCAGAATATTCATGCCCATCAGTCAGCTTTTCTCTGCCTTGACAGTGCTAGCTTAATACTGCTAAATTCTCAGTCATTCAATAAAGTATTTATCTAGACACCACACAGGACACTACCATTCTATATTTCTGCTTAAATTATAATATATGTGATTAGTTCCAGTTTTTCTATTTTTCCCATTGTTCTTAGTCATATTTTGCTAGTTTTAATTTGGAACACAATCCTGGAGCTAAATTCTCGGCAACATTAAGTAAAAATCTCCTTCACTGAACAGTGAAATAAAATTACCTAGTGCCTAAGTCAATAGATTTTCACTTACTCATACCCAGGCTTTAAAATGTAAGAAGATAAAACTGTGTCTAAAAATATAAGAAACAATTTAAGTCAAGGCTTAAGCCAAATTTAAAGAACCCAATCATTTAATCTTTACCTAACTTAGAAAATTGTCATTTACTTATATTTTGCCTAATGCCAACTCGTCAATCATAGAGATAGAAACATCCATGAGAGAAACATCATCGATTAGCTGCCTCCTGCACACCCCCTACTGGGGATCAGCCCGAAATCCAGGCACGTACCCTGACTGGGAAATGAGCTGTGATCTCTTGGTTCCTGGGGCGATGCTCAACCACTGAGTCACACTAGCTAGGCTAGATTGCACACTTCTTGATGAATAGTCTTAATTATCTGTGTACACTAAAATTAGCTAAGTTTTGTAAACTGTGTATACTGTATATACATTAGTTTTATTAGCTAGCAATATTAATAAGTATTCAGGAAAATGCTGCTGAATATGACTCACTGCTTAAAAAACTAACAGGCTAAGGAAAAAAGGGTGCTTTCTCTTCTGTGTCTTCCACTAAAAGATCACTAGAAGTACTGGAAAGAAAACTCAACACTCAACCTCGCAATCCAGAAAATTAGTTGCAGTGGTCTGTCATTTCTTTGTGTTCACAGAAAGGTCAATTGCCGCTGGAGAGCTGCCCTCTTTTGAAGCAGCCTATTAAAATAATACATTATTGTGCTTTTAGCCATTCTGATGCCCAGACAAGCTTTTTCATGGCCTTTTTAGTGAAAGCATATGATTACATTTTCTGAAATAAAACATACCCACTCCAAGTAGTCAAATATGGAGGTAAAAAGGGCCAAATTTTTAAGATACAGTTACCTGTATCTTAAAATCCAAACGATAGCCGGGGTTTAAATCTGTTTTATTTCAAGCCAGTACTTATATAAAGATATATAACTCTGAGACAGAAAACATAATTTAAGGAAAAAAGATATCAAAATTAACTTCTTTCACTCTGACTCAGACTGCTGCAGTTACCACTCACTCAATTTCAAATGTTTTAGAAAATAAAAATTAAGCGTTCTATTAAAGCTCCACTTCTTAGACTCTCTTCTTTTGTCTTTTAAAATAATTAACACAGAAAACATAAATGTTTGAGCAAAAACCGTGCACAAGGTTGTGCAATAGTGCTTAAATAAGAAAATGCATATAGTACCTAGTACAGTGCTCTGACATGATATGGGTACTACACAAATAGAAATTTTCTTCTGCTTTATGAGGCAAAATATCTGTAAGGGTAGATGTGCAGTGGAGGTAGCATGGGCATGGGAAGGCAGAATTCAAATTAAAATCTAGACGTGTATGTGTGTCTCTCTAGTGTTTAGATTTTAAATTGAGGGTTTTTTGGTTTTGTTTTTTCAGTATGTATGTAGGACTGAAATTTGCTGAGTTATAGAATTTGTGGAAATTCAGCTTTAGAAGATACTGCCAGCCCAGCCAGCGTGGCTCAGTGGTTGAGCATCAACCTATGATCCAGGAGATCGAGGTTCAGTTCCTGGTCAGGACACATGCCCTGGTTGTGGGCTCCATCCACAGTGGGGGCGTGCAGGAGGCAGCCAATCAATGACTCTCTCATCACTGATGTTTCTATCTCTCTCTCCAAAAATCAATAAAAATAAATAAATTATATATCTATATCTTTATATTTATTTATTTATTTTTAAAGGGAGAAGATACTGCCAAACAATTTTCTCATACTTAAACACTGTATGAGTGTTCAGGTTGCTCCACACATACTCACTGAAACTTTGTTGAAGTTCTAACCCCTCAGTACCTCGGAAAGTGACTATATTTGTAGATAGGACCTTTAAAGGTTAAATGAGGTCATACGGGTAGGCCCTAATCCATTATGACTGTTGTTCTTATAAGAAGAGAAAGGGACAACATGAATGCATTGGCACAGAGGCAAGGACGTGGGAGAATTCAGCAAGGAGATGGCTTTTGCAAGCCAATGACAGGGGCCTCAGAAAAAAAATCAAACCTGCTGAGAGTTTGATCTTACACTTCTATCCTTTAGAACTTTTAAAAACTAAATTTCTGTTGTTTAAGCCACCTAGTTTATGGTATTTTGTTATGGCAACCCTAGCAAACTAAATACAATAATTATTTTCTTTTTTGTAAAGAGACTTACCATGATAGTCCTGGAAAACTTTTAGAAGTAATTCAATAATTTTATGAATCTTACTTTAATTCCTATAAATCAATATGATAATTTTAATTCATTATTTTAGAGCCCAACAAATTAAAATAGCTACTTATCAGACAAAGAGTATGAAAAAAATATTGGGACTACTAAATTTCCAAATGCCCAAATGAGCTAAGTACTATTCTCAAGAGGGCAAAAGCAATTTATTAAAGAAATAACCAGATATACATTTCTGATATACATATATCTTTTAACACCCATTTTGAAAATCTTGTGAATAGTATATGCAGAAGGTTAATGGGAGTCAGTCACTTAGATACAAATATCACTCTGAACCACAAACCCAAGTAATTAAGAGGTCTCACATGCTGTAGGAGTAAATGACACTGGCCTGGGTCCTCCGGGATTTATTGGTGGCAGGGGTGGCATGGTGGGAGGTGAGGACCTTGACTGTATCTTCACTTCCACAGGAGATCCAGGCATTGCTGGCAACCTTTTCTCAGA
This sequence comes from Miniopterus natalensis, assembly GCF_054644295.1. Lineage (NCBI taxonomy): Eukaryota > Metazoa > Chordata > Mammalia > Chiroptera > Miniopteridae > Miniopterus > Miniopterus natalensis. The sequence continues at coordinate 13,297,021 of NC_142087.1, forward strand.
ACCAACTGTAGAGAATAAAAGAAATAGAGGTCAGAGTTTTCTATAAAATAATAAAAATAGTGACAATAATTTAAAATACTAACATGTTTTCCTAGAGGATTGAGAAGAAAATGCTTAGTTTAATAGGCTCAATAGTGGCTCCCACAAAGAGATCTACCTCTTAATCTCTTGAACTATAAACATTTCCTTATTTGGAAAAAGGTCTTTGAAAATATAGTTAAGGATCTTGAGCGGAAGAGATCCTGGATTATCTGGTGGGTTCCAAATCCATTATGAAGGAAACCCTCATAAGAAGAGTTGAAGAGACACATACACAAAGTGAAGACAGACATAGTCACACAGAGAGGACACAGTGTGACGATGGAGGCACAGGTTGAATGATGCATCTACAAGCCAAGGAATGCCAAGGATTGTCAGCCAGCACCGGAAGCTAGGAAGAGAAGTATGGAATAGATTCTTCCTCTCAGGCCAAAGAAGGAGTCAACCCTGCTGATACCTTGATTTTGGACCATTGGCCCTCTAAACTGTGAGAGAAGATTATTGTTTTAAGCCACCCAGTCTGTGGAACTTTATTACAGCAATCCTAGAAAACTAAAGCAAGGCAGCAAGATCAAGGATTGATGAGACCAGAAAGTTAACAGTGAGGATAGTAGCTGAGAAAAGAAACCAAGTTATAAATTCTGCTTATCTCAACCACATTCTTTCTTAACTTCTCTTTATAAATGAATAAAATTAGTAGGGGGAAAAAGCGAATGGAACTATCTAGACCAGTAGGTGTCAGCTACACGGCATAGAAACAAATATAATCATTTGTATATAAATTACTATGAATGAAGTACTAATTTTTTGTTGTTGTTAATCCTCACCCAAGGACATTTTTCCATTGATTTCTAGAGAGGGAGGGAGGGAGGGAGGGAAAGAGAGAAACATCAATGTGAGAGAGACACATCGAGTGGTTGCCTCCCACTTTCGGGATCAAACCTGCAACCAGGTACTAGCCCTTGACCAGGAATTGAACCCAGACCCTTCAGTTTGCAGGCTGACGCTCTAACCACTGAACCACACCAGCCTGGGCTGAAGTACGAAATTTTTATACATATCAACTAATCTAAGCAGTAAAAAAGAAGTGGGTTCAACATCTTTGACATTAAATGACACTTATAACATTTGTTCAAAAAGATGAAAAGTAGAGATGATTCTAAACTAAGCACAGGCTACTTCATCCATGGGGTTAATTCATAAACAGTGCTTGATAACACTAGACAGCAACAAATTCCAGAAAGAGAAATCTGACGGGTTATACTTAATGACGTTAGAATTAGGTCTGAGCTAATACAAATAAGACTTTATATTAAAGAGTAATGTTCTAATATCTTCAAAGTAATTTTTCCCTATTAAAGGGAACTTGTTCTATGCTTGGTTAATAATAGGGCAGGGCTACCATAATCACCTTTAAAATTGCTTCTCAGTAATTCCAAGCTTTTCACTTAAGTACAATGTACTTATTCTCTAGTAAATTCAATGTAAAGTACAAGAAATGGACACCAAAGGTTCAAATGAGAATGTTAAATCAAAGATTTCTTTCTGTGGCATCACAGCTGTAAACACAATACATACAAGAGCATTCATGACACTGGCAACAAGCACATCTTCTCACATTCATGGGCATGGTCTAATGAGGAAAATATCCCCAAATATTATTTTTAATGCTTCGGTTTGCCACATTTTTGGGAAGAGATATAATGAATACAAAAAGTCAATCAAGGAAGCAATGTCCTTAAATTGCAAATTCCCTGACAAAAATGTGCAGCTTTCCAAGAGCCATGTGGGCAGCACTCTGCCAGCCTTCCCTCTCTCTATCCAGGGCATTTTCTTTGTAAAATTGATGGTCGTCCTGTCTGATTAGTGGACTAATGAGCTGTTGCGCTTGCCTTTTTCTTCTTGACAGTATTTTCTCAATGCCCTTCAGAGAATAGTTGACACATTTCCAGCACTTCCATCTGGGGCCCAGCTTTCTGGAGGATGGGGGGAGGGGAGGAAGGGAAGGAAGGAACTGACAGTTGTCTCGCACTGTTACGTGTTGTGTATGGTGTGCAACAACCTAGAGGGAGCCTTTCTTCAGACCACCTGCCTTTATAGCAAGGGCGCCAAAGGCCTGAGGAGGGCTTAGCAGTGAGATGTGTTTTAACACTCAGCACTTGGCAGAATGAAAAACTCAGAGCCACCCAAATGCAGAATGCTGAATAATATACCAAGTAAAAGCTGAGATACTGGGCAAAATATAGCCCCCCGAGTACTGCTTACAGCTTAAATTGCCCATCTCTTGTTCAGGTCACTACTCACAAACCCCCAACACTAGTGTTATTCTTCATGTTTCAAGCAATAACACTGTCTAGTAAAAAAAAGCATGAGTACAGACACTGAGAGATTTGGTGTGAATCCTCATTCTGTTACTAACAACCTACATGAATTTTTATCAAATTGTTTCATCTTTCTGGGCCTTATTTTCAATATTAGTAAAGTGAAAGATAATAAGACCTACCTAGCAGGAAAGATATAAGGATTAGAGATAATGCTTAGACTAGTGTTAGATATAAAGAAGGTAGTCAATACACAGTAATGATGATTAGAAAACATGAAGACCAGCGTGAAGTTCTGATTTAACCATTTAACTAGCCATGTGACCATGCACAAGTTAATATTAACATTTGTTTCCCATGGAAAATGGGTATACTATCAACTTAGTTCATCTAATGTCAGAGATGTTACATGGAATGATCCAAAAATTAACAGTTGCAAAAGCATCGAGTACAATGTAAGATGGTATTTTTGTTGGAGGGCGGGTGCCATTGAGATGGGGTTTTTTGTTTGTTTGGTTTTTTAAATGTCTTTACTGATTTCAGAAAGAAGGGAGAGGGAGAGAAAGATAAATGAGTCATTGATCAACTGTCTCCTCCACACCCCCTATTGGGGATAGAGCCCAAAACCCCAGGCATGTGCCCTGACCAGGAATCGAACCGAGATCTCCTGGATCACAGGTCAATGCTCAACCACTGAGCTACGCTGGCCAGGCCCACTGAAATGTTTATTGATGCTGTTTTGCGTTGAAGAAGATATGGTCAAGTGCTCCTGATTATCACCAATGAGAAAAATGAGCTGAATACAGATCTTTCAGATGCATACTACAGGAATCCTAATCATTCCAAGCAGGCTGACCAAGGAAAACCACATTTCTTTAAAACACACCAGACTCCTAACTAAAAAACAGTTGGGAAGTTTTAAAGAGAATTATCTTCGGAGGCAGAGGCTAAAGGTAGATGGTTTTGTTTCTTATATGTATAAGCATACATTTATATGGTTCAAAATCAATTTAATAAGAAATATTCCTTGCTGTGTCCCTACACACCCTATCCCACAGGTAACCATTTTAATCGGTTTCTTGTGTATCCTGTGCTCTCGGTACAAATGAGTAAATGCAAATTTAAATTCTTATTCCATTCCCATTTATACCAGGGTAGCATAATTACATTAAACTGAATGCTCCCCAAAATGGCCTCTCTTTAGCAACTCCTTTTGCAATGCATCAGGAAGTGGGGTCTATTTCCCTATCTTCTAAATTTGGCCAGGCCCTCTAACTTGCTTTGGTCAATGTAATGTGATGGAAGTGACAGAGTGCCAGTTCTAAGCCTCTCTTGGAACCCTGATCCTGCCATTAAAGCAAATCCAGACTAGTCTGCTGGATGATGAGGCCACATGGAGCAGAGATGAGCTGTACCAGCTAAAGCCAGCTGATCCCCAAACATGTGAGAGCCTAACCTAATGAGTCTGATCTGCAGCTAGCTGCCTGCAGACATGTGAATGAGTGAGTACAACCAAAAGCAGAACTGCCTGACTCATAAGCAAAAACAATGGAATAAAAAATGAAAAGCTTATTGTTTTAGGTCACTAAGTTTTAGCATGGTCTGTTACACAGCAACAGATCAATAGGCAACAAATCTATACCATATACAAATTGTACTACTCCTTGGTTTTTTGTTATTCTTGTTTTGTTTTATAATTTTACAATGTCTTAAAATTCTTAATTCCATGACCTTTAAAAAACCCCACAGATGCATGATATTTCATTGTGTAGATGTACCATAGTTTATTTACTCAATCCCCTATTGATGGATAATTCATTTATAGATGAATTTTGAGGCTCTCCAGATCCCATGCTACTGACTGCCCTGTATTTGCCAGGTTTGGGGAAACAGATAAAAGAAAACAGGACCCAAGTTATGAGAAAACCAGATATATTCAAATGTGTACAAAGCACTAAGAAAATAAAGTAGAAATGTTACTCTCTATGAACTCCATAGAAGTCTTTACAGACCATTAAGTAATTTACTGGGAAGGCTAACATGGGCTTTCCAGGCATCACATAAGGAGAAAAGAATGAAGGCTATAAAGATACAGTTTAAATAATGCACCTAAAGTTGTGATCAAAACCAAGAAAAAGAATCAGGAAAAAAATTTCCTTGACCACAGTCTCTCTTTAACCATTGTCAAGGGTAGGTAAATGTTCTGAAGGAGTAACTATCAGATAAGAAGCATTTCTAACACTGACAATTCTAATCTGCTAAGGATAGAGGAAAGAGCATTAAAATTACTGTTGCACTTACATAAGGACTTATAAGGCTGGCTAAACTGATTATGGGCAAAGCACACATTTCCCATCCTTGAAGCTCTGTCACAAACCTGAGAACACATCCAACTTTTTAACAACAGGCAAGCTGCATATGCAGACAGCCAGGAATAGCTGTTTACAATGACTGATAATTTATCATTCAACAAAAATTAAGGCATAAGAACTCAAATACAAAAATTACCAGAAAATATTTTACAAGGGACCTTAAAGGTAGAGATCAATTAAAATCAATTAATGCTTTGCTGTATGGTAACAATGTGGATTGAAAAAAAATTTTTCCATTCCACTTTTATAAATACTTTGGAAAATTATTTTATCTAATACATCCCTGTGACTCAAGGATCAGCAAACTTTCTCTGCAAAGGGCAAGATAGTAAATATTTTTAGCATTGTGGACCATATGGTCTCTCACAACTGTGTAACTCTACTGTTGTAGCATACTCTAGATCAGCAATTTTCAACCTTTTTCATCTCATGGCACATATAAATTAATTACTAAAATTCTGCGGCACACCAAAAAATATGTTGTTTGCAAATGTGACCAAAAAAAGGTTTAATTTTGAATTGTTTATAGCGGGCAGCTGTTGTGTTGGCTGTTGTCATTTTTAAAAAGAAGAGAAAAGAGGTCAGTGCCCCTGACTGAACAGTCAGGTATTATTGCATGTTTTAAAAATTCTTGCAGCACACCAGTGTGCTGTGTGCATACTGGTTAAAAATCACTGCTCTAGATAATACACAAACACATGGGGTTGGCTGTCTTCCAGTAAAACTTTATTTACAAAAGTAAGCAGTAGTCCATAGTTTACCAACTCTGCTGATTAAGAAACCAGAAAAATTCAAATATCTAATTCTTACTTTAATTTCTATGCCAATAAAATCTAATTTATAGCATCCACTGAAGTGGTTCACCTGAATAACATTTTTGTATTTTCTTAAGACTGGATATAAAGAGACCTTTACTTATTGACCAACAAGAAAATGACATACAAAACAGAAAAAATATTTAAAGACAGAATACTAACAATATGAAGTCAGAGCTGAGGAGTATCAAAGATGAGGCTAGTTATGTGATGTTCTTCCAAAAATCAGACAGACCTAAGAGAACTTCAAAGATAACTAGCATACCTGTGAAAAATCCCTCACTTTGCTATTATAATTTAGTCATCCCTCTTTTCTCTATCTTCCATTAGTGCCATCTGACATAATTCTAACAACTCAATAACAACAAACAACCCAATTTTTAAAAAAGATTTAAATATATATATATTTTTATTGACTTTTAGAAAGGAAGAGGGGGAGAGGGAGAGAGAGAACGAGAAGCATTGATGTGAGATGTAAGACAGGAACACACACTGGCTGCCTCCTGCACACCCCCTACTGGAGATGGAGTCTGCAACCAGGGCATGTGCCCTGACCACGAATCGAGCTGGCAGCCTTTCAGTGCATGGGAAACCGCCCAACCGAGCCACACCGGCCAGGGCACAAACAATCCAATTTTAAGAATAAGCAAAGAAGACAAAAAGTACAATTCTCGCCCGGCCAGGCGTGGCTCAGTGGTTGAGTGTCGACCCAGGATCCAGGCAATCGGGGTTCGATTCCCAGTCAGGGCACATGCCCAGGTTGTGGGCTCGATCCCCAGTCAGGGGCGTGCAGGAGGCAGCCGATCCATGACTCTCTCATCATTGATGTTTCTATCTCTCTCTCCCTCTCCTTTCCTCTCTATGAAATCAGTAAAGATATATTTTTTTTAAAAAAATACAATTCTCAAAAGAAGGTATAGAAATGGCTGGTAAAGACATAAAAAGATGCTTGACATACTTAAGTCATCAAAGAAACACAAATTATAACACATCAACAAAAAGGAACATATTACTGATATATATCCAACAACATGAATGAATGTCAAAAGAATTAGGCTAAGTAAAAGATGCCAGATACACAACAAGCTACATACGGCATTATCCTATTTATATAAAACTTCAGACAAGACAAAAATTAGTGACAAAACACAGATCAGTGGCTGCTTGGGACTGATGGGGAAAAACTGATTATGAAGGGGGGTGTTGAGGGCATGATAAATCTTTTTTTGGTGATGGAACTCTTCTATATCTTGATTGCAATGGCATTAACAACTATAAACAACAGCTAAAAGTCAAACTGTATACATAAAATGGGGGAATTTTATTATATAAAAATTATACCACAATAAAGCTGAGAAATAAATAGCAAAATAAACCCAGCAATGTTTTTCTTAATCACAATCAAGTTGAGTTCATCCAAGAAAGGAAAGATAATTTAATACTAGGAAAATCTAATATAATTCACCATATTAACAGATTAAAAGAAACACCATAAAATCACCTCAATAATTACAGAAAGAGAAGATCAGTTCCTTAACTTGATAAAGAGTGTCTTCCAAAAACTCATATAAAATGTAATACTTATTGGTGAAATGTTACAAGTGCTGCCTTTCAACGAAGAAAGAAGATAAAGACGTCCAGTATCAATGCTTCTATTCAACATTTACTTAAGAGTCAAGCCAGAACAGCAGGACAGTTAAAAGGAATAGAAAAGGAAGAAATAAAATTATCCTTTTGTACACACAAGATGACTTTCTATGTAGAAAACCAAAAGAATCTATCACTCAACTATTAGAATTTGTAAGTTCAATGAGGTTGCTAGATCCAAGTCCAATCTTTAAAGAAGAACATAATGTAAGTAGATTGAAAGATACAAAAGGAGACAAATAATTGGAAAGATCATGATTATGGATGGGAAACACTATCACCAATATTTTTCTTCATTTTAATGTATAATTTCAATGGAATTCTTCTTACATGCCAAGATTTTTGGTATAACTTGATGAGCAAATACTAAAATTTATGTACCAGAGTAACATGTTAAATGTCCAGCAACAAGAAAACAGACAAGGAATCAATTTATATATGTATATGTTTTTAGTAAAATACTTTTTAAAAGTGGTTCAGTTGGTTGAGTGTCCTCCTGTGCACCAAAAAGATGGTTTGCAGGTTCAATCTCCAGTCCAGGCACATACAGAAGGCAACAGATCTATGTTTCTCTCTCTCCTTCCTGCTCTCTCTCTAAGCATGTCCTCGGGTGAGGATTAAAAAAAAAAAAAAAGGCAAGGAAATAATAAACACCAAATTCAGGATGACGACTATTGCAAAGGGAAGGAATCAGACATAGTTACAAATTGTAATTCTAATGCTTCGCTTCTTTAAAAGTTCTGAAGCAAAATATTAGACAAAACATTAAAATCTGACAAGCTAAAAGTGGGTGCATGAGTGTTATACTGTGCATTTTTCTTATTTTGTAAACTTAAAATATTTCATAAGAAAAGATCACTGGCAGCAATGGGGAAAATGGGGAGATCATAGTGCAGGCAGAGACTACTTATAAGGTTGATACAGTAAGAGATGATTGTGGCCGGAGATAGGAGTATAGACAGGAATGGAAAAAGGGGATTGGATTTCAGAGATATTTACAAGTTAGAACAGGATAGAGCTAGAACAGGATTTGTTGACTGATTAGACGTGGAAGATAAATCGGGGTAACATCTGGAATTACTGACTGAGATAGAGGCAACTAGAGAGAGTATGTTGGAGGGGAGAGATGATGAGTTCTGTGCGTTTTGAACATATTGCTTTCATGATGCCTCTGAGATAGCCAAGAGGATGTTTCTAGTTGATAAATTCAGAAGTCTGGTGTTGAAAAAATAGTTTGGTCTAGAAGTGGGAGTTATCAGTATAACAATAAGAAAATTCTGGCTATGAGAGGTTGAAAGGAAAAGACGTTATGTTTAAAAACAACTAAAATGAACTGTGCTTGCTGATTTTTTTCCTATTGACTTTTACTCCATGTTCAGTGTTAAGAACAGCTAGTAACTATTACACACTAAATATTGCTCATACTTTAATAGTTATTCAGATCCTCTTTTTCAAGCTAGGTTTTGGTTTCTTTAGATTAGTTGTAAAGTCAAAGATTTATGACATGTTCACAAGCTCCTAACTCTCACTATTTCCCACATTCTGGAATTTGTCCATACTGTTCCATAGAAAATTTTGCTTTGCATTTCTCTGCTGATGCTTTCAGTTCCCAATTCTAGAGAGCCAGGCTCAGCTCCCATGCCCATCTTCTATCTAAACCAAAGCCCTTTTAGGATAATTCCACTCACAGGGAAAGTATGAATAAGACAGAAAAGAAGGGCATGGTAAGAAAGGTGTTCTTTTCATACACTGCAAAATTTTTAAAAGATAGTTATTTTTGTGAAATTTTTATTAGTTTTTTATGAGGTACCATAACAAAGTATCACAGACTGGGTGGCTTAAATAACAGAAATCTATTTTCTCAAAAATCTGGAAGCTAGAAGTCCAAGGTCTTGACAGGACTGGTTTCTTCTGAGGTCTCTCTCCTTCGCTTGTGGTGGCTGTCTTCTCCTTGTGTCTTCATACATAACTGATGTCCAAATTTCCTCTTCTTATAAGGGTACCAGTCATACTGACCCACCCTAATGACCTCATTTTAACTTAATTACTGCATTAAAGATCCTATCTTCAAATTCAGTCACATTCTGAGGTACTGGGGTATTGGGACTTCCACATACAAATTTTTAGGGAATACAATTCAGCTCAATAGTGGGGGTGGGGAGGGTGAAAAAAGCAGATTAAGGGGGTTGAGCAGATTTTCCTAAATTGAATTTTAGTATTCTCTCCTTCATTCACTTGAAAATAGTTGAGTAACTACAAGGTATCCTACTGCTGAGGATAGAGAAGTAAATAAAACAAAAGTAAATAAAAGATAGGGCTCAAGGAACATTCTGCAGTTTTTAGCCTGGAAGGATGGAATTGCCATCTACTGAGAAGGGAGAAAATATGAAAGGGAAGTGGGTAGAGGGGTAGTTCAAGACCCGGACTAAATCTGAAATGCCTAGTAGATATTCAAATGGGGATGTTGGAACAGGCAGCTGGATATAAAAGTGTGGAAAGAGGATTAAATGTCGACTGATGAAATATCAATGCTATCTATTTAAAGCCTGAAACTGGATTATCTTAGAGGAAGTGAGTATAGAGCAGAGGTTCAAGGATTGACCTTTAGGTACTCCAATTTTTAGGGATCAAGAAAAGTGAAGGAGGAAAAAACAACAAAAAAAAGAGATTGAAAATGAGCAGTCCTGTGTCAAGTCATTATGCAGTACACCTTAAACTTATACAGAGCTATATGTCAATTATATCTCAACAAAACTGAAAAGAAAATTTATAAAAGAAAGAAAATGAGCAGCCAGGGAAATGGGGGGAAAACAAGAAACCAGAAGCCAAGTAGCAGGCACTCTGAATTTCAAGATGAAATATACAAATATTCACATAGGCATATAGTCTAACTGTTTAGGTTATTATAGGGATCAGGCCTGTGGTTAAGAAAATACCTTTTAAAACCAATTATTTTAAAACTTTTGCTTTCCTCAAAGTATCAGCAAAGAAAAATATAATTACAAAGAAGGTAGGAACAAATGTATTATTTGTAGCAAAGGATACAAAAGCATTCAAAAGACTACACACAAATCTCAATCCAGAACTTAATTGGGACAAGTCAAGTACAATGGCTCAAGTACCTTCGGTCAAATAAAATAGTTAATATAAAGTTTTCCTTCCTTCCCCAGCTTAAGACTATCTCTTAACTGAAACAGAGTATCTAGAAAATATGAAAAAGCTTATTTGCAGCAAAACATAAGATGAAAAGGGCAGTTTGACAAACGGACCAAATTTCCAAACCAGCTGGATATTTATGTCCTTGAAGAGTCAAAGGCAGGCTAATGTAGAATACAGAACACTGGGCATGAAACTAAAATATGTGACTGAATCCTGATTGTTCTGCCAACTTGTCAGCTGTAGGCCGTTGGACAAGACACTCCAGAGCCTTGCTTTTCTCTGTAATACAGAGGGGAGGGAGGTGTTGAAAGGCCAATAAAGTAACAACTAAGAAAGTACTCCGTTATACTATTAAAGTATAAGATATTATTAGGTAGCTATCCATCAGAAATGTATTAACAATTATTATGCCACTAATATGTTGAAAGTAACTAAAGGGTCTCTTCCAATGCTAATGATTTTAATATTTAAAGATATGTTGTAATTGCCTGCCAATATCAAAACCCTGCTGATAACCTTAATGCAAGTTAAAAGCAGCAGCAACACAGCTAGCTGACTTGACAATGCAAATAGGGAAAAGGGAAATATGGATTGTTGCCTCCTAGCTCCAGCAAATGTTTATTTGGAATAATATAGTTATCTATTCCAACTGCACACCATCTGTTTCAAGTCTCCACCAAGTTAATATTTCTCACATGAACAGAAATGACTTAAAATTACATTTGATTAGCATCTTGCCTTCCCATGGAGGTTATCCCTACTACAGTCTCAATCTACTGAATCTCAACACATTAACATTGTGCAGCATTACTGTTCTGGCCGAACACATGTAGCCGAAGTCAGATTAACACAGAGAATAAGTTAGCTCTAGTCCCTCTTAGTCAAATGGATTCCTTCTTACATATTTTTCTGGAGACAGGGAGAAATGATACAAATTTCTCACACAGCTTTCCTATGATTCAAACCTACGTCTCTCTGGTTCCACTTACTGATGCATCTGTGCTACAATTTCTCTGGAACACAGAACCTTCTAAAACAATACTTCAGTAAATCCTGACAGGTGAACTCTAAAATATATCACAATAATAATATCACTTATCCCATCTCTACTGTTCTTCTTTAGGTCAAGCCACTGTCATGTCTCACCTCTACTACTGCACCTGCCTCCTAACTATTCTTTCTGCTTCTGCTTTTGTCCCTTCCAATCCATTCTCCATGTAGCAGCCAAAAGTGCTGATTTAAAAACCTCAAATAGATCTTTACACAGATCTATTTAAATTCTCTAATGACTTCCCAATGTTCTTACATAAAACAGACTCTTTACTTTGGCTTAAATACAAACATCAACCCAATGGTTCTCAAAGTGTGGTCTGGGAACCCTTAGGGATTCTGGAAACCCTTTGGGTGGGGGGTGGGGTGCTCGTGCTTGGAGGGTCAAAACAATTTTCAAAATAATAAGAGGTTATCTGCCTTCTTTCCTCTTACTCTTTCATGAATGTACAGTGATTTCCCAGTGGCTACATAATGAATGATAGCACCAGAGACTTAAGGCAGAAGCAGATATGAGAATCCATTTATATTCTATTAAGACAGTCACGAGAGATTTGCAAAACTGTACAACAGTGCCACTCTTATTAAAGTTTGCTTTGAAAAATAATTTTCATAAAAATGTTATTTACATTAACATGTAATGAATTTATTATTTTAAAAGAATTAACATTTAAAATTTTTACATTTCCAATGGGAATGTGGTATGTGTTTCCTATAAAAAAGTTTGTAAATAAAAGAGTGCAAAGAGATCCTGAAACCAAAGAGTTAGAGAACAGTTGACCTAGCCCATGCCTGTCTCTCCAATCTTATAAACCTGTCCTGCCCTCAGGATGCACTAGTTATGCTGACTTTTCTTTCTACTTTCAATATACCAAAAGAGAACTCCTAATTCAGTGCCTTGGGCCTAGAACTGGCTCCCACCAAGTTGATATGACTAGCTCCTTATCATTCACACGTAAGCACAAATGTCATTTTTTCAGAAGGAGCTTCACTAACTAAAGTTGCTCTCCACTCTCCCTATGAGACGTTGGTTATTTTCTTCATTGCACATATTACCATTGCACCAATCAGGCAAGTCATTGATGCCCATCTTTGGGGGAAATAAAGGCCTTTTCTATTTCTTTATCATACCTGCAGCACCTAAAGCATGCAACACCAAATCACAATGATCAAAAGTGGCACATCCTAGCCATGTCCGGTGTGACTCAGTGGATAGAGCGCTGGCCTGCACACGGAAGGGTCACAGGTTTTGATCCCCAGCCCCAGTCTGGGCGCATGGGGGAGGGAACCAATCGATGTCTGTCTGTCTTTCTCCCCTCTTCCCTCCCTCCCTTCCATTCTCTCTGGAAATCAGTGGAAAAAATATCCTTGGGTGAGGATTAACAACAACAAAAACCCAACAAGAAACAAAAAAACAAAACAAAACAAAAACAAAAACAAAAGTGGAGTTCCTAAAAGCTTGGCTGAACTCGAACGATCTTGTTTCCCACAGCTCCCCGTTTTCAATGAGTATGCATAACCTTGTCACTACAATCCTGTCACTTCTACCTTGTCATACCCATCCTCAACCCTCTCTTCACTCTCAGAGCCACTGTCTTATATTAACCTCTCATTTCTCTAACTGGACTCTCTCTGGGATTCAATCTATTTTGCACTCTCCTACCAAGAATCCATTTCATCAAGAATCCCCATTCTCTGTTGTCTTTTGTTCTTCAGACTGACCTTCACAGTTCTCAGTTGTTAAATATTCATGCATAACATCCACTCTCATGAAGAGTTCTACATATATCCCCACTAGGAAGGTCTCCTATAAGTCATGGTCACCCTGTGATCATACCGTCTCCATTTTCTAGAACTCCTTCCCTCTTCTCTAGATTCATTTAAACCTTCCCCAACACTTTTGTTCCAATTTGTTGGTTCTGCTTTCATCATTTGTCACCATGCCTAGGACATTATAAGCAAGAATAGTGATTTGATAACAGTTATTAGTAAGTGAACAGAAAAAAAAAAGACATAAAAGGTAATTATGCTATTTAGTTCTGTTTAAGTATGATATTAATATTCATAGCACAAGTATAAGCAAGTTATGCCTACTCTAATTCTAAGCCACAGGCTGTCCCATTAATATTAAAAATTCGTACAACTTTATTTGACACTAAGGAGACAAAGTAAGTATGAAGACAGAGCTTTAGGAATCCATCAGTACCCCCTTTTTAAAAATCACCCCTCAAAAATACCTGTACTATTAATGCATCATCATGCATATAATGAAGACAGTATAATGTTATATAAATCATGAATCTGTTAATTGTGTTAACTATATGAGAAGCTGAATAACTGTTTGAAAATTGCTGGGGAATATCACAGACTAATAGAGACATCAAATCTTTTTATTCATACAACTCCCTCCCCATAAGGCCTTTCCATTCCAAAGATGCTATATTTATCTAGATCTATCCTCCCCCATAAACACACAGCTGTTACTCTTTCAGGCTGAAAAATAAATTTTAAAAGGCTGTTAACTTTTGCTATTTTAATTATATTCTATTAAGTAAAAATGTTTGTCCAATGCAAAGGTCTGCGTGCCCAATACTATCTTTCAAGTATTAGTAAGGTAACCATCAAGTTAATTTAATGGTGACTTAAAATTTTTTTTTTGGTAATCACATTACCATGCTCAGTTTATGTGGATGTACGAATACATAATTTTTCTGTACATATTTATTTTTCAAACTTTAAAAAGAGCTTGTCAATGCTAGGGCTCCATTTGGTTCCATGTCCCTTAATATTTGAAAAACTGACGTTCCCCCAGTGTGAAGAATGGCCAGCCAGTCCATCAGTGTCTGCCTTGGGGTGGATAACTACAAAAACAGAACTGCAGACTTGGGATTATCAGGAACCAAAGACCAGTTTCTCTTCCAAGATGGGAAGCCCCTGGACAAACTACCTGAATGGCTGATATCCAGCTTCTCTTAGGGACCTTTGGGCACTTGGGAGTTTGCCTTATTACTGCAAACACAGCACATTCCATTGGTGGACAATTCAGAAATGGTTCTTAGCAGTGGTCATTAATTGGTAATATATCTGCCTTCTGGGGTCTTCCTTGGACAGCTATGATGTAGGAATATGATACAGTGATAGAAAAAACAAAGTCTCTGGATTCAGACAAATCAGGATTCAAACTGAGGATCTGCTACTTTTGATAAGGAAAATAGTTCTTCCTCAATCTCAGTTTTCTTATTTATAACATGCAGTCAATACTGTCCAGCTGCCAAGGTTGCTGTTGACAATCGAATGAAATAAAAATAATACAACCTAGCACAGACCCCATACCAAAGAAACAAATTTATCTCCTTTTTTTCTGTTTGAGGAAAACCTGGACAATGATGACCTCACACTGTTCAGGCTCAGCAATTAAAGACAGGATAGTTTTGGTTTATCCTTCCTTTTCAGAATGTAAGCTCAAAACAGAATTCACATAACCGATCTTTTATGGGCCTAAATCTTGGAGGAATGTATGATGCATATGCAAATGAGGTGCTTTATTACAATGAATCTGAGGGAAGCTGGATCAGATAAATAATCCCACAACAGACAAAGGCTGGGGAAGGTGTCTCCTCAGCCTCCATGCGCTCCTTCTGCCTGGTTAGGCTTCTTGTGCATGACTTCCAACCCTGAAGTTCTAAGTCAGATTCATTCACCTGTGCCTCGTCCACAGCCCCAAGCTGTCTTCTGCTGTTGTGCACCATTTTTTAGTCTCAGCCATATGTTTTGTATTTACATCCTTTAAGTTTCCATTTACCACAACTTGCTTTTTACTTGTTTTGGTTTTTGTTAAGAAATAGGTCTTTAGTTTAATCAAAAGCTTTTTTATGGCCTGGCCTGGCGTGGCTCAGTGGTTCAGCATTGACCTAGGATCCAGGAGATCGTGGTTCGGTTCCTGGGCAGGGCACATGCCCGGGTCTCGGCCTTGATCCCCAGCAGGGGCATGCAGGAGGCAGCCGATCAATGACTCTCTCATCATTGATGTTTTTTTCTCTCTCTCTCTCTCTCTCTCTCTCTCTCTCTCTCTCTCTCTCTCTCTCCCCCCTCTCCCTTCCTCTCTCTGAAATCAAAAAAGATATACTAAGAAAAGCTTTTTTATGAAGGGGAAGAGATCTATTTATAGAAATGGGTTTTTTCTCCCCTTTCAGCTCCTTAATGTTAAACCATCCCTGCATTATGAGATCACCTTGCTTGATTAGGTGTATTACTCTTAAATATAGTGTCACTTTACAGTAAACCAAGGAATAAAGAGAAAAAACAAAGCAGTATAAGTCTTTCAAACAGGACAGAAGTAAAGGAGCAAAGAAATATAAGCTGAATGACAATGGTACAATTTTGGTTAAAATATATATATTTGTTTATTTGCTCTTAGCTTTTTAATTACAGAAAATATTCCAAAATGTTTACTTTTTCTTCTATAAGTTCATCATTTTAATTAACACTTGAGCAAAGCTACAACACAGACTAACAACACAAATTTTAAATTAAAATATCAACAAAAAATAATAGTTGAGTCTATATGTCTACAATGAGTTGGACGTTTACACCTTCCCCTTTCAATAGGAAGAGACAAGGATTTACTCTAAATTCCTGACTTCATCACTATTAAAAATTTCTAATGCAATTTAAACTATGTGAATGAAACATTTGCAACAAATGGTCCAGATGTGAGCATCTGCCTCTGATTTGTCTTGGGGCAGAAATCATGAGTTAAGATTAATGGCTTTAAATCCCAAACAGCCCAGACATAACAAGTTAAAAATGAAATAGATGTAAATGATTCAACTTTTGGTCTTGGAAACATCCAAGACGTTTTCCATGTAAGTCCACTTAAGGGAATGAATGTAATTAAAACTAATTTCAATCAACAACGGCAAAGAGTATTACATGTTTAAGTAGTGAAGTTTAGATTTAGGTAGAGGCAACTCTAAGAGACTCTCCTATGTACTTTTAGAAAGCTAGCAATCAAGTTTATAGCTTCCAAACTAGGACAGTCCTGAATTTCTATGCCCTAATTATGAACTTTCTAAGAAAAAGAAAAATGAAAAATTAAATCACAGAACTTTTTCCTGACTCAGAGTTACCTTTCTATCTTTACTTCCCTAACAGGAGTCCCCTTGGCCCTTCAAGTTCTAACCACTAAGTACTTTTGATTATTCAGAAATTCTTGACTATGAAGGATCTTAAGATTTTCTCCATTTTAAACTCATATCCAATGCAAAAATCTATTATAGAATAGAAATGCCTTTCATGAATCCAGTCTCGGCTTAAAACATTCAAAGAGAGAGGGGCAAAAAAAAAAACCTTCAGAGAAAGATAGGATGAGCAGGTTTCACTGTTTTCGGTAAAGAACCAATATCAATAGGAACCTCAGTTTACTCATCTCTAAAATACGGGATAACAATGGTAATAATTAATCACAATACTGATAGGATTACATGAGCATATACTGGTGGTCCTTTCACACACTGTAAAGTACCATACCCATTAATTAGCCACCTTTTCAGGGGAATGGAGCAAAGGAGCAAATAGAGACCGGTATGCAAAAGAAGGACAGACGAATTAAATTTACATTCCAAAACCCAACCATAAAGAGTAATCATTCTTTTCTAACTTTCAATTTACCATGGCCAAGGTTTTAATATCAATTTCTCCACATTTCCTCAGCCAGTCCTCCATCACTCTATCAAAGCATAACAAAATGAGATAGTGAATTTTGAAAGAAAATACTGATGTATTTCCAGTTCAAACTGTAAGGCTTTCTAGATTATTTATATGCTTGTTACTTTCCGTTAGTTACAGTATCCGATTACTAATGTACTGAGAAGAAAGAGTACAGAAATAAATGTATTTCAAAGTACCAACATTCAATTAGTGGGTTAAAACATAATTTTTCTGCCAGAAAAACGTTCATACCATTTGACTATGCAACCTCACTCCTGGGAATTTGTCCTTAAGAAAATAACTCAAGGGAAAAAGCAATTTATACCACAGAGGAATGGTTAATTAAATGGTGGACGTGCATATCAATGCAAACTGTGAAGACATTAAAAATTATAATTATGAAAATCATTCAACACTTGGGGAAATGCATACAATACAAAACTAGTACGGGGAAAGCCTCTAATGCAGTATGATTACAATTATTCATTAAAAATTGATACATACGTTCACAGTAAGGAACCTGAAAATAAATTGAGGACGTGGTGGGCATAACAGGTAAATACCAATTTCCCTAAATCATTTTGGAGCACTGTTTATAGAATATTTTCATTTGCTCTCTCACTAAATTTTCTTTGCTACAGAAGAATTTTAAGACACCCACTGGGCTGCCAAGCATTCCTAATATGTTAAGTCTTTCTTCCAACACAAGCAGTATGATCTAGCTACAATGATCTCATTTTTGAAACCAAAATTTTGACAAGCAGTTAGGACCAGGGGACAATGGGATAGATTATTTGAAATAGAAAGCCAAGATTTGAAAGTCAAAAGTCCTAGACCCCAGTCCTTCACTTGCACAGCATAGACTGGTAAAAACATACTCTTAATTTAGACTGACTGCCCTAGGTTACAATCAACTTGGTTGTATGACCAAAGGCATGTCAGTTAACCTGTCAAAGCCTTATGAGTTTAAAGAATATAATTTTTTGGTATACAGTAAATGCTTAAACAAATAAGCACATCTAAAACACTGGTTCACTATAAAATAGGCAATTATGTCTGCCTTTCTCTCTCTCTAATCTGTTTTGTCATCAGGAAACAAAGTTAATGATCCTGCTCTAAACTGCAAACCATTTTTAAAAACATAGCATCATCATCCACTGTTCTTGTTGTTGTTACCATTATTGTTCCCACCAAGAAGGAACTGGCTAGAAGAAGCTGGCTGGAATTGATTTAACGGGCTAAGGGAGAAATCTTCTAATCTAAAAAATGTCACTTAAACCTAATGACAAAGATGAGAATATGCAATCAAGGACGGGAAACAGAGAGCACGTCCACAATTAAATGCAGGTATGATGACGGCACAAGAAGGGGTACCAGAAAGTGCTTCCAGCATTTTGAGACAACTGTCTTCTGGGTGTGAAATTGCTTAAAATAAATGCATACTATATAGTAGACCTCCCTGTGGAAAGAATACATCTGATGAAATGGTTTCTAAATGCACTGCTTGTAGAGACGTGGTCACCACTTCAATCCAAAGAAGGTGACTTAGGACTTAAATATGTCAAACCAACATCATTCTATGATTTATAATTTAAATTCAACAAAGCATTCATTCTCAACTGTATGTAATTTTGTCCTTTTAGAAACAAGGTTATTAAAAATATTTACTAAATATGATTAACTTAATATAAAATACTAAGACTTTTCATATAAACGCACTCTTAACTCAGGAAAAAGTACACTAAAACCTTATCAAACTTTATATTCAAATTACTGGTTCATAAAAACAATTACATCTTTCCCCAAAAAGGTTTACAATTAGGTGAAGAAGTTTAAATTAGAAAGCCATACAGTCACAGTTTGCCCAGACAAAGAAAATGAGACCCAGACAAGGTTATGGGACTTGGGCTGTGGCCCTGTGAAAAGGCCCATTACCATAAGGATAGAACAACTTTAGAATAATTACTAAACTGAAACAACTAATTCTCAAATTAGTACAATAATGTTCTTGTATAAAGAACTGGTAGAATACAACACAATCTAGTGTTAATAATGTGACAAAGGCAATGCACATTCGGGGTCTACTCTTCCACTGAAATAATGATAGATATAGAACACAGAAAAGGCCTTGAAATAATTATGTCAAGGGATAGGGTAGGATATAATATATACATGGATATACAGTAACATGTAAAAAGTATGCATTCATATGCAAAAACTGGGAGGAAATGTGAAAAAATTAAGATGGTTTTAATAAAAGGTAGTGCCATCATTCTTTTTTTTTTTTTTAGTGCCATCATTCTTAAAGCAAGAAGTTGCCATGATGATTTTTTTAATCAATCATCATTGAAAGACTAACATAACCCAAGCACTTAGTGCTCGGAATACAAAGATGAAGCTGCAATTCCAACCCTCAGGAGTTCATGGTATGGCTGTGTGGCAAGAGTTTAAGGAAGGGACCTCAAATAGACTGGAAGTGGGGACACACAGAAAAGGAGGATTTCACCGAATCTTTTAAAGCCAATCAAATCATATTTTTAAAAATCATCTAAGATGCTGTGTTGTTTCATGACTACCATTGAGAATCAGCTAACAAAGACTCCTGTCCACCAAATGAAGAGTATATCCACATATACTAATGCTTCTGCAACCAATCCGGAGAGTCTACATATAGATCCCAAGTTACAAGTGTCTCCTCTAGAGACTTCACAAGGCCTACCTTCCTAACATACATCTTAGTTCACTGGTTTGCAAATTTTAAGGCTAATTTTTCATTCCGTGTTTGAGAACAAGGAACAGATGGCCTACACAGCATAAACTCTCCCAAGAACTAATTTTTACCAATTACATGTGGTTGAAACCAAGATTTATACCTACAGATTAGTGAGCAACAGAAACCCTCATAATGACTTGATAATTATTCAGTGTGACAGCTGTTTGTACCACTACCAAATGTGAGTTTTAAAACATAGGCTAACACCTCTGGTTCCTCTGGATTAAAACAAAACAAAGAACATGAGTTACAATACCAATCACAGGTATAAAACAAGAATCAACCAATGAATGCATAAATAAGTGGAACAACAAATTGATGTTTCTCTCTCTCTTAAAAAAAGTTTAAGTCAACTCTTAGGTATTTCTTAATGGGTTATACAAAATGATCATGTTTTCCTAGAATGTCAGGTTAAAAAACAATCCGGATGTGAAATTAGGACTAGAACTTAAACTTTTACTGAAATCCAAATAAAAACAAGGTAAATGTTGGCTTTGCTTCTAATGGGGGATAACCCCAAACACTATTCTATTTTAAAGTAACTTGTTCCATGACTTTATATATATATATATATATATACACACTTTATTTTAAACACAAAAGAGAAATTATACTGTGTGGTAATAATACTCTGCAACTTTTCATTAAAACAACATAAAGTGTGTATTTCCAATTCTGTAAAAGTTTTATAAATTCAATAATCTTTCTGCATTAAAAAACAAAAGGACAAGAGGGATAGACACTAAGAAGTACGTATGACAATAACAAGATACAGAATAGTCTAAACAACCTCAAATGAACAAGGTTAGAAGACAAACTACTCAGTAGCAAGTAAGTTTTGGTAAAAATGCCAAATCAATTCAATTGGAAAGGAAAACTGTTTTAACAAATATTGCTGGAACTGAATATTCAAGCGAAAATAATTAATCCTATGTCACTCCTTCCACAAAAACTAATTCAAGATGGACTGTAGACTAAAACCTAGAATTTGTAAGTTTCTACAAAAAGAACAGTAGAAAAATCTTCATGACCTCAGGTCAAACAAAGAATTCTTGGACAGGTTACCCAAAAGAGCACAACCATAAACATTTAATTGATAAATTCGACTTTATGAATATTAAGGTTTTCTGCACATCAAAAGACACCATTAAGAAAATGAACAGATGGGCCATAGTTAAGAAAAATTATTCACAGCTCATAAATCTAACAAAGGACTCATATCTAGACTGTAACTAGAACTCTGACAATCAACAATAAAAACACAAATAATCTAATTTTTGAAAATGAGATTTGAACAGATTATTGAGATGAAACAGATTAATGTAAAAAACAAAATAAAAAAGATTGATTTAAATGTTAAGGAGGATATGGAACATATGGAATTCTCATACACTGCTTGGTGAGTATAAAATGGTACAACTACTTAGGACTTTTGGAGAGCTGTTTAGCAGTTAAACATATATTTAACCAATGACTGAATAATCCCAGCCCAAGAGAAATTAAAACACATGTTCACAACAATTACAGGAATGTTTATAGCAGCCTTATTCATAATAGCTGAAAACTGGAAACAGCCCAAATGCCCATCTACAAGTGATAACTAAGTTACATACATACAATGTAATACTACAATGGCAAAAAGTAGTAATTCATGCAATTACATGTATGAAATTTAAAAACACAAGAGCCAGACACTAAGGAATACACATTGTATGGTTCCATCTACATGAAACAGAAATACAGGGGGAGAAATGAGATATTGGTTGCAGGAGGTAAGTAGGAATTTTATGGTAAATTTAAGTATTCTAAATTTTGTTTAAGACTTGGGTTACACAAGAGTAGACAACTATGGCCCAGCCAGGCGTGGCTCAACGGTTGAGCGTCGACCTAGGATCCAGGCGATCGGGGTTCGATTCCCGGTCAGGGCACATGTCCGGGTTGCGGGCTCGATCCCCAGTCAGGGGTGTGCAGGAGGCAGCTGATCAATGACTCTCTCATCACTGATGTTTCTGTTAATCTCTCTCTCTTTCCTTCCCTCTCTGAAATCAATAAAGATATATTTTTTAAAAAAAGAAAAAAGAGTAGACAACTATGAAATTGCATTGGATTAAACAAAATACCTGTGCATTTTATTTTACATTAATTATACATATATATTTAAAAATCAGCATGAAAGGCTTCTATTACTTATTCCACTGCCCCCCTCTCTAAGGGCAGTATCTGCATTTAGATCACTATCAAAAATTTCTAATGCAATTTAAACTGTACAGTAACTATGAAAGGGTCTTCTTTCAGATCTCCCGTACAGCCAGTTCACGCTATCCTTCAGATTTCTTGTAGTATTTGATACTGAAGGGTGAGCTTGATAGCCAGACTAGCACTCCTGCATCCTGACTGACCAGCATTCACGTCTAATCAATGGCAGATGTGGGGAATGGTGCCAGGGTGGGCCTTAAGCCAGAGTAACAATTTTGCTCCTATTCAAAAACAAATATCCTTCTTAAGCTCCGAGTCATCCAAACAGAGAGAATGACATCTGGAAATTCACTGCGATGCCATGTGTTTCGCCCCTTTGGATGATAGCTGTAGGCACTGCAAGCAGAGGGTTGCTGTGCCAGTCTCGTGGGACACTGCAGAGTATAGCAACCCCACAACCTTGCAGTACGAAGAAAGTGCTAAAAGCTCAAAGGAAAAAGTAGTAGCAAATGGGTGCAAGCAGATTTCACTTAACAAAATTCCTCCGTTTTGGTTCTTTTTACAAATAAATAGTAATTGTTTATTTCATTTCCATATTCAACTTCAATTCTCTCTTTTTGTATAGCCTTGACTTCTCAACTCTCTACCAGATCTATTTCTTAAAAATGAATACTCCCAAGAAAACTAATACTTAATATAAATAAATTCAATCATATAAACTCCCTCAGAAAACATTACAAAATTGTAGAGATGTAGGAGAATTCTGAATTAGGTGTACAAACACCAAAGCAATCAGCTGTGAAGGTAAGTGGGGTTGGAGTGGGAGGCCATTTACCTGTGGTCTTATGTTGTCGCTTCTGCAGCTGTTTGCATTATTCTCACACTAACCTGTGATATTTCAATGCTATCTGTGTTATGCGGCTATTTATTCTAATGGTGACTAAAAAGTTACCAACTCATAACAAAGGAAAGCTGATTCAAAAGCCTTTCTTCAGATGCTCATAAGCACTATACACGTTTTTTTCTGTTTTTTTCTTTTTATTATATCTTTATTGGTTTCAGAGAGAGGAAGGGAGAGAGATAGAAACATCAATGATGAGAGTTATTGATTGGCTGCCTCCTGCACGCCCCCGACTGGGGATGGAGCAACCTGGGCATGTGCCCTGACTGGGAATCGAACATCGATCTCCTGGATCCTAGGTCAATGCTCAACTGCTGAGCCACGCCTGGCCGGGCTATACACTTTTCTTAATCCACGCTGATAATGAAGCAGGTTTCTACTTTACCCAAGATTTGAGTTGGGCAAGACTTTCTTGTTTGGTAGGATAAATCAGGAAGCAACTACAATAATAGCTACCATTACTCCCTATGCCCATCTGTTCATTTGTAAATTATAACATCTATCTATTACAGAATGTGCAAAAATGTTGCTAAGCACTCTTACACCAACACAATGATGTGAGACAATATCACTTCACTAAGGCTTAGGAAAGTTAAATTATGCCCAAGGCCATATAGCTTAAATGAGGTGGCAATTCTGCTGGACTCCAGTGCCCATAACTATAGCA
The DNA here is from genome assembly GCF_054644295.1 of Miniopterus natalensis. NCBI lineage: Eukaryota > Metazoa > Chordata > Mammalia > Chiroptera > Miniopteridae > Miniopterus > Miniopterus natalensis. Next base: position 13,320,670 of record NC_142087.1, read on the forward strand.
AAAGAAATCTAAATTGAATGATGCTAAGAGCAAATTATTATAGGACTCGATGAGGTTTGTACAGTGTGACCAAGAATAAAAGATATAAACATTGATCATAGTGCAAAGACACTTGATATTCTTCTACAGTTCATGTCTTCTTTTACAAACATATAAATGTAAAAAGTCTATAGCTGAACAGGACCTGGTAGAAGTTAGAAGACTGACAAGTAGAAGCTCTTCCGTAGGAACCCACTTATGTCAACAGACAATAAGAGAGGCTTCTGACAAAGCAAGCCCATTCTGTCAAATAAATGGGCTTAAGGAGTAAAAAAAATAAGCCATGGTTTGAAAATGCTGGCTCCACAACAAAATCATCCTTTTCTTCCCAGTATAGTGCCTCAAACTTAATAATCCAGAAAGTTCTTTTCTTCACTACTTCCAAAAATTCAGGTACCTTTAGAAAATAAATAGATAAATTCTATGTATAGATACAAATATAAAGCGTCAATAGCTGTCATGGCTCATTGAAAAAACTATTTTAATAACAACACCCTAAAACATAACCAGGTATTCTACTATGTTTTCTAAGAGTGGCTAAAGGATAGAGGCAGATCAAAACCAACTAGACAAGAAAATCTCTCTGGCAAACACTTCAGTGACGCAATTAGCACCTACTCAATTCATCTGTTAAGATAGCACAATCTTATTTTGGCATTAAACTAAAACTGGTATAGGGAAAATGGAATAAACATGGTAATAAATGAACTGGGAAAAGTACCAAGTATAGGATCTCATGGACAACTCCACCCAATACACAACGTAAGTCCTAGAGATGAAGTACATTATAAGTTTGGAATGCTTTAACTTGCATTCTTCCTCCAAGCCCTGGGATTCTTCACGTGTGAACAGAAATATGACTATGCTGCAGCAAAAGGCTACAGCTGCAGCTTGCAGATGTCACGCTGTTAGCTCTGTGATCAGCAACCATGCTGTCTGCTTTGCTGGCTCCCTCCTGGTCACTGCCTCATTGGTCAGCACTATGGCTGGAACACAGTGATTTTCAACTGGTGTGCTGCAAGAATTTTTAAAACATGCAGTACCTGACTATTTAATCAGGGGCACTGCCCTCTTTTCCCTCAGATTGTCAAATAAAAAAATGACAACAGTCGCCAGGTGTGAATGAATCAAAATTATACCTATTTGTTAGATCAGCAAAAAAAAAATATTTCTTAGTATGCTGTAGAATTTTAGTAATCAGTTTATGTGTGCCATGAGATGAAAAAGGCTGAAAATCACTGCTATAACCAGAGGACTGAGAGAGGTTCTTCCTGTTGGACAGCACCCTTTGTAATCAAGCAAAGGAAAAATACCTTATCTAGGAACTGATAGTCATTATAGAAATTTCTCTTTAAGATGCTCTCTCTATTCTTGCCTCTTAATGAACAACCCTGGGGGGAGAAATGCTGATATAATGATGATGTCTCAGTTTTCTCCATAAAAATAGAAACACTAACACCTGGTTTTCATTTCCTATCCCTGGGAGGCTGTTATGAGGATAAAAAGCTTTGAAAATGAAAAGCACAGTGCAAATATAAGACTATATTATAGTGGGGACTGAATCCAAACAATATAAATGGAAGGTAGATGGGCACTTTGGCAGGGCAAATAACCATGTCTGCCATCACAGCAAACTTCTAAGTTCCAATATCTACTTATATATTATGAGGAGATCTCTGATAGAAATTAAAGAGACCTAAAGCATATAAAACAGATATACCTAGTATATCTGATACATAGTATAGACTTAAACTGTTTCCTAATTAAAGTTAACTAACTAAATTGCAATACAGAAAGGTTTCTATACCTTTTCTATTAAGACAGAACTTCCCAACCTCTGTGCTAAGGAACACTGGAGAGGTGTGGATGATTACAAGTGTACTGAGATATTGATTTACTCAGCCTGGGATGGTCAGTCAGAAGTTAACAATTTCTGTGTTCTATGATATGAAAAGGCTGGAAAGCACTATATAAACCTGCAGTGAAGATTTAATTTTTAAAACACTAAACTTATAGAAAAGTAGGATTAAACACTATACTAATGGTGACATCAATTGAAGCATCAAAAAAAAAATACAATGACTAAAATAAGTGCTTCACATACTGTTCACTAGAAAATAAATGTTTCAGGCTATTGGCATCAGGTAAAGCATCATATCCTGAAAGAGAAAAATAACAGCCACCTCCCATAGCACTCAGTCTGTGTAAACACCATATGGTCTGCTAATTTAATCAAAAAGAACCCCAGAATTTACTTTTTCATTCTGCAGATAGAAATGAAAATAAAGTTGCTGGAAATATTTTAGAAATTATTTCGCCAAATGTCTAATAAAACACATACAGTACCCAAGTTTATTCACCCTTTGAATGCACAAACACCCATTTATAGGCTATATTAAATACATCAACAACTGATCAGCTAGATCTTTTCATTTTCATTTTTATTTTAAAACCAATCATTACTTTGTATCACCTCCCACCCCACCATCACTTCCCCCCACCCACTGTCACCCCAAGTTCAAGTCCTCTGGCCCTCTCTATTCCACCTACAACAAACAAAATTCAGACCATCATCTCTTGCCTTGACTAAAGTAATCATTTCAAAACAGTCTCCCTGACTCTAAGACTGCCCCCTTGAAATACACCTTTTGCCCAAATGCCAAGTCACATTTCCCTATTTAAAAAAAAAAAAAAAAAGCATAAAACAAACTGTGAGAGTCTTAAAACTATTTTCTACAGAATAAAGTCTATGTTCCTGAACATAGTATAGAATACACTGTATAATCTAGACATTGCACTCTCTCTCCAGTCTCTACTTTAACCTCGTAGTTTACTGGAACTCTTCTCTCCATCTCCTCCAGGCTAACTTTTATTCAAATGTGAAGAACTGATCTGGGTATCACCTCTTCATGGAACACCTTTCCTGATTCACTATGCTAGGATAAAAAACTCTCCTAGGTATGTGTTCTCTAACCAGATGAGAACAAGGTAAAAAGCCAGGGTTTTTCCTTTTGATTTTATCTGAAAAGTTAATATAGGGCTGAGTGGCAACAGCTTTATTCCATTTGGGATCATTCCCCAAATTCCTTGGGTCTTGATCCTCTGCTGGTTTTAAGGGCAGAGTTTAAGGGCAGGTTTAAGGGTTTTTAAAATGTCTTCTATTGTATGCCACTGCAAAACCCATTTGGATACAGATGAATGTTAAAGTAAAAAGATCTTGTAAATTGTTTTGAAAGTAGTGTGTTTTTGTTATTAAATTAATCCCCTACAATATATGAATGATTCACATGCACCTTTCCATGCCTCATCAACACCTATTTCCTTACTCAAAATTCCTTAGCCTCTCATTTTGGCAATTTTCTGCCTATTCTCAAAAAAATGAATGTAATATCACAGGTAGAGTCAAGATTGTACCCCACAAGGAACTTTCATCCTTGATCATCATCATAACATATGCTCAAAAGGTGAAAGGCACAGCCCTAGCTGGTTTGGCTCAATGGTTAGTGTTGGCCCACACACAGAAGTATTGTGGGTTCGGTGTCGGTCAGGGACACATACCTGGGTTGCAAATTTGATCCCCCGTCCCAGTTGGGGCATGTGCAGGAGGCAACCAACCAATGTGTCTCTCGCGCATCGATGTCTATGTCTGTATCCCCCCCTTCCACTTTCTCTAAAAATCAATGGAAAAAATATCCTCGGGTGAGGATTAACAACAATAGAAAAAGGTGAGAGGCACAATGTGCCACAAAAAGTGCTGAAACCTTTTATATCCATCATCTCCTTGCATGCTCAAAATCATCACCTTTCCACCCTCCTTAACTACCCTATTTTACTTACCTTCCTCAGCTGGACATGAATCTTCTTAAACCCTTTCCCTTTCTCCTTAGCACTTCTCATTTTTGTAACATATTACCAAACATTTTAAATACATATAAAACATATAATTTAAACTACACACATAGTACTTATTAATCGTCTTTACTATCTGTCTCTCACAGAAGAATTTAGCCTCCATGAAATTAGTCTTTGCTTTACTCACTGATGTAACTTCAATGCCCAGAACAGTGCCTGGCGCATAGTGGGGACTTAATAAATAGTTAAATGAATGGATGAATAACAATGAGGGTAAGTGTAACAATTATCTGAAAGAAGTCTTCTCCTCTAGCAGTCAATCCATCAACAAGCTCAGAAAACTCATCTTACCTCCGAAACACACCAAATCGTCTCCTCTGTATCTTTCACTGCCACAAACCTACTCCAAATTCATTATTTTTTACTTCTGATCTTACTGCTTTCAGCTATGGCCTCATATAACTTTTTTCTATATACCACAAGAAGAGTGATTTTTATAAAATATAAATCAGGTCACATTACTACCCCATTAACAACCCTTCACTTACCCATCACTCTTAGAATAAAATTCCAACTCCTCACCTTGGCTTATGAAGCTCTACAGAAGCCATCCCCTATCTCTTTTCCTCTCTATCTTCTTTTCTCCACATTATAACTACAATGTCCATTTTTATATTCACTGAACACATCAAGCTCATTCCCACCATACAACCTCTGCACTGCTTTTCTCTGTCTGTAATATTCTTCCATCTGATATCTCCTAGACTACTTGTCATTCAGACAACAGCTCTGTTTACTGCTTCAGACAGCCTAAATTGATCACTCACTCACTATCATACGCTCTTTTTTTGTCAATGGAATCTATTGCTCAGTGCTGAATTTCCTTTACTCCAACTTAAAAACATTAAAAAAAATTAACTGACCTACCTCTTTTATCATTATTTATCTATCATCCATCTATATCTATCTATCTATCTATCTATCTATCTATCTATCTATCTATCTATCTATCTGACATCTATCCATCTATCCATCCACTCTACCTACCTACCTACTTTTTTGTCTAGATCTCTTGAAAGTAAGGGGGAAAGACATCATTCCCCCTTACCCTTAAATATTTCAGTGTGTAATTGCTGAGGATAGGATATTCATTTATATAGTAAGCACAGTACAATTACCAAAATAATTAACATTAAAGCCATACCACTATCAAATCTACAAACCTTACTCTAAAATTCATATGGAAAAGCAAAATTCCTCTCCTAGGAGACCCCCCTCAGCCATAAAAACAAACTACCGATACATGAAACAACATGGGTAAATCTAAAATGTATTATGCTAAGTGAAAGAAGCCAGATACAAAAGTCTACATACCATATGATTCAATTTATATTTTAAAATATATTTTTCCATTATAGTTGACATACAATGTTATATTAGTTTGAGATGTACAACATAGTGATTAGACAATTTCTAGTGACATTCTAGAAAAGGCAAAACTATAGAAACAGAGAACAGATAAGTGTTTGCCAGGGGCTGGGGTGAGAGAGCATGGGGACTTACTACAAAGGGGCACAAGTGGGTGATGGAAATGTTCTATGCCTTGATTGGTGGAGGCTACATGATTATATGTTGTCAGAATTCATAAAATCATACATCTAACAGGGTGAATTTTACTGTATATAAATTATACCTCAATCTAACTTTTAAAAAGTGATTAAGGATTTTTTTTTTTAAATAACGAGAACAGGACCAAGGTTTTATTAAAGCATATCTATAAATGAATTAAATAAAATTTTCTAGAGCCCAGCCAGGCGTGGCTCAGCGGCTGAGCATCGACCTAGGATCCAGGCGATCGGGGTTCGATTCCCGGTCAGGGCACATGCCCAGGTTGCGGGCTCAACCCCCAATGACACTCTCACATTGACGTTTCTGTCTGTCTGTCTCTCTCCTTTCCTTTTTCTGAAATCAATAAAGATATATTAAAAAATATATTTTTTTCTAGAAAGGAAATGCCCAATGGATATTTTGAAGAGCGTATCAGACAGGGTTTAAAAATGAAGATTAGCCTGGCCAGGCGCGGCTCAGCGGTTGAGCATCGACCTGGGATCCAGGTGATCGGGGTTCGATTCCCGGTCGGGGCACATGCCCAGGTTGCGGGCTCGATCAATGACTCTTTCATCATTGATGTTTCTATCTCTGTCTCTCCCTCTCCCTTCGTCTCTCTGAAGTGAATAAAGATATATTTAAAAAATAAAAAAATAAAAATAAAAATGAGCCCGGCCGGGTGTAGCTCAGTGGTTAAGCGGTTAAGTGTCGACCTAGGATCCAGGCAATCAAGGTTCGATTCCCGGTCAGGGCACATGCCCAGGTTGCGGGCTTGATCAATGACTCTTTCATCATTGATGTTTCTCTCTCTCTCTCTCCCTCTCCTTTCCTCTCTGAAATCAATAAAGATATAAAAAAAATAAAAAATAAAATAAAAATTAAGATTAGAAAACAGCTGAGTAAATCACCTAGAATGCTGTACAAAGAAGACAAAAAATACAAAAGGAAGAATAAGAAACATGGAGAGCAGCTGAAGAGGGTACAATATAAATCTATCACAGATTCTAGAAAGAGATAACAGAGCAAGTGAGAGTAGGGGAGAGACACTATTCAAAGAGATCATAGACAAGTTTTCCAGAACTGAATACCTGAATCTTCAAATTAAAGGAGTTATTAAGTCCTGAGCACCACAAATTGGAAGGCTTCACATATCTAGAACAGAAATCACCACTCCCAAAGGCTGATGAAAAATAACTATCATCATTCAAGTAAAAGTGAAATAAAAATATTTCAGACCAACAAAAAGGGTTTATCACTCGCAGGCTGTTTGTCTAAGAACTAGTAACAGAGGTACTTTGGGAGGAAGGAAATTAACCTAGAAGGAAAAATTATAATAAAGGTAAAATATGAGCAGATCATTTGATATATATTGGTAAACCCACATTAATTTTGGCTGTAAAAAATAACAACAGTAATTATGCTTTTAACTAGTGATGAGTATAAAACACAAAGTGGAAATAAAATCCTAGACAGTAGTGATACCATTGTAATTAGCTAGTTATTAATAATAGGAAAAGAGCAAAGGGAAGGCCAGAAATTATAGGCATGTTCCTGCAGAATACTGGGGGAAGGATCTAACAAAGGGAAGATAGACACATGCCCAGTAAAGCTGGGGTGATACAGGGAAGGTGCTCACTCTAAACAAAGAAGGTTGCTCCTGGTGGGTTGCGCTTAACTCCTGGCTTGCAGGGCACTTTTGCTCCTTTCCTTACATTCACTGTATGGCCCATGGCCATGTGGACCCCACAAGCAATGGACTAACAGACTGCAGCTAGCCTGATGCTGAACTGGACCCAGCTCCAACATGGAAAGGAAACTCTGGACACTGGCTCTGATTTTAGCTCTGCTGAAACCCCAGCTACAATTCTATGACTGGAATAAAGGGAATGGGACTTCGAAAACCCAGAGGTGTAGTTCCATGGAAATAAAGCTTTCTACTATAGCGCATCCTCCTATGCAAGTCTCAGAAAATTCCTTTTCTTGGGATACTGCAAGGACTCCACCCCCAACAGCAACAGGGGGAGATGAGGCACATTGTTCTCCTCGTCTCAGTAACAGTGGTAATATATCGAGAAGAAAAGTTGATGATTTTGAAGTGTTGTAAGATCTCTGTTAAAAAAAAAAAAAAAAAAAGGGAGGGGGTAGGGATATGTGAATTTGTGAATTAACATTTTAGACTTTAAGTGTACATGTCAAAATTTTAAGAATAACCACAAAGCCCTGACTGGATGGCTCAGTTGGCTGGAGTACCGTCCCACACACCAAAAGTTCAAGGTTTCGATTCCCAGCCAGGGTGCACACCTCCTAGGCTGCCGGTTCCGTATCTGACTGAGGTGTGTACAGGAGGCAATTGATGTCTCTCTCTCTCTCTCCCCCACCCTCCCTCCCTCTAAAAAAATCAGTGGAAACATATCCTCAGGTGAGGATTAAAAATAAAAAATAATCATCAAAATAAGGTAAACGTAACAGCCAAACAAAAAGATACATACAGAAAACTATTTTCAATCTCCAAGGAAAGAGAAAAAATTAAAACCTAAAATGATACAAGTAGTCCAAATATAGAAGTAACCAATAAATATAAATAGACCAAAGTTACCAAGTAAAATAATATTTTTAAATTGAATTCAAACAAAATTCATGTATTTACTATTTTTAAATATATATATATATATCTTGCCCAGCCAGGCATGGCTCAGCAGTTGAGCATCGCCATAGGATCCAGGAGATCACGGTTCAACTCCTGGTCAGGGCACATGCCCAGGTTGCAGGCTGGATCCATCCCCAGTCGGGGGCGTGCAGGGGGCGTGCAGGAGGCAGCCGATCAATGACTCATCATTGATGTTTCTATCTCTCTCTCCCCCTTCCTCTCTCTGCAGTCAATATATCTTTATTGACTGCAGAGGGAGGGAGGGAGGGAGAGGGAGAGGGAGGGAGGGAGGGAGGGAGGGAGGGAGGGAGGGAGGGAGGGAGGGAGGGAGGGAGGGAGGGAGGGAAACATCAATGAAGAGAGTCATTGATTGGCTGCCTCCTGCACGCCCCCTACTGGGGCTCAAACCTGCAACCCAGGCATGTGCCCTGACAGGGAATCGAACCATGGTCTACCGGATCATAGAGCGATGCTCAACCACTGAGACACACCGGCCAGGCTCTTTTTTTGTTTTTTAAGAGATAAATTTCACCCTGCTGGTGTGGGTCAGTGGACTGAACATCATCTCATGTACCAAGAGGTCACCGGTGGGATTCCTGGTCAGGACATATTTCTCTCTCTCTTTCTATAATCCTCACCGGAGGATATGTTTTTTTGTTTGCTTGTTTTTTAAAAATATTTTTTTTATTTTAGAGAGAGAAGAAAGGAGAGGGAGAGGGAGAGAGAGAAACATCAATCAGCTGCCTCCAGCATGCCCCCACCAGTGATCGAACCACAAGAGGGCATGTGCCCTGACCAGGATTCGAACCGGTGACCTCTTGGTGCATGGGATGACGCTCAATCCACTGAGCCACACCAGCCAGGAAGAAGATATGTTTTTTATTGATTTTTAGAAAGAGAGGAAAGAAGAGAGAGAAACATCAATGTAAGAAAAACATCGACTGGTTGCCTCCCGTGCCCAGACTGTAAATCGAATCCACAACCTAAGTATGTGTCCTGACTGGGAATCATCTACAACCTTTTGGTGCACAGGACGATGATCCAACCACTGAGCCATGCCCGGCTGGGCAGTATTTGCTATTCTTAAGATTCATGTCTAAATCACAATGACACTGAAAATTTAAGAAAAAAGTGAAAAAAAGCAAATGGGTTAGCAATATTACAGAAAATAGGCTTTAATAAAGCATTATTGGGGACAAAAATGGGTCATTATCTAAATGATAAAGGAGGGACTCATTGGGAAAATATAATAATCCTGGAAAAATATGTAACTAACAACACAGATTCAAAAACAAAATTTTGACAGAACCGCAAGGGAAATGGAAAACACACATTCACAGCAGGTTTTAACACATCTTTCTTAAAAACTGACAAGAGTGAAAAATTAGTATAGCTATATCATAGTTGAACAACACAATCAACAAGTCTGGCATATATGAAAATGTTCATTACTAGGCAGTGAGATAATTCTGGAGCTCAAAAGACAAATATGATTCAGACATAAATTTGGGAGTTGACAGCATGAGATTGCAGAATGCAATTAAAAGGTATTATAAGCAATCACCTCTGAAAGAGCAGAAAAAGTAGAGTATGGAATATCCTCTACTGTCTATCTTTGAACTCACCCACTATTTTCATGTCTAGTACAGTGTATATATTGATTTGTGTACACAAAATGTCGAGAAAATAAAGTGGCACATTAAAAAGAAACCAAGGGGGGGGGGGAAATAAAAAATAAAAAGAAACCAAGACAGTTGAAGGACCTTCAAATATATGTACTACAATATCTGAAACTGACTCCAAAAAAACAAAATTCTCAAGACAAATCACTGATTCTCCTGGCCCCTCCCTCCAAACACTTTTAAAAGATCAGGTGTTAGAGATGGATCCCTTGGCTGGAAAAACAAAGAAACACTTATTTTATTCACTCTCCAAAATAAAGATGGAAAATAACATTTCTACAGCAAGCCTGCCATCCTCTTCCTACTTTAGACACTACTAAAAGAGCAGGGCTGGGATGGGCAGGGGGTGAGTGAGATGCCCAGGGCCCAAATTTAAGTGCAGGGAGACAGGGAAAAGGAGTACCTCAAATTTTTCACTGAGGTGCCTCATTTGCCTCACCCTAGTCCCACCCAGCCCTGTTAAAGAATCTCTACCATAACTGTTATTTGGGCAATCAGAGCACACCTGGCCATTTGCCATGCTTCCCTCCTTAGGGCAACAGAAGAATATTTTGCCATTTCTGTTAAAAAAGACCAAAAAAAAAGCTAGTTGGCTTCCATAGCATTAGCCCCAGAAATGGTATGGGACAATTTACCTCATACCACTCCTAGGGCCGAACAGAAAATGTTTCAGCTAGACTGCAAACTCCTTCTCCTACTCTGCACATAAAATAAGCACATTTCTTGTCAGATAGGCCACTAAAGAAAAACCCTGTTCTTCATGAGCACCAAAAAGAAAAACTAAAAACATGTACACATACCTCAAGACAATAATATCTATAGCCATATCATGCTTACAATCAGTCCCAACTTTTACTAGTTCCAAACTGCAAATGAAAGCACATTTAATTTTTAGTCAGAAAATTCAGTTATAAATCTCAACTCTTCCCTTTCCTGACCTAACTTTCCATTTCTCCACTGCTTAAATGAGGGGGCAAATTAGGAAGCTCACAAAAGACTCTACAGAAACTACAAATCCTAACCTGCTCTAAATAATCACATGAGTAGACATCTGTAATACTTTCAACACTAAAGATAAATTAAAAATAAAAATAAATGTAATCACACGGCTTTACCTGAAAGCTTACCTTCATCAGAGAGATCACGTAAAATGTGGCTTCCATGGGCTCTTAAAATTCTAGGACCTTTTTAAACTCCAAATTCCAGAAGAGAAAGGAAAAGAAAGAAGAAAGACAAAGGACATTTCCCCATAATTACTTGTGATATAAGCACCATGTAACTAAGTTCAAAATGCTGAAATTGTTAATTTAAATAACTTTATTTGAAATGTTGTAAACTCAAGACTTAAAAGTGATTTGCACTGCTAAACACTCAGTAGTCAAAAGATCTTAGTTAATTACCTCCACCTTGATTTTTCTGGGCTATTTATTTATAAAGGCTACTAGGACCAAATACTCTTCATGGATGGGGGTAGTGTCTTTGTTAAGATCACAATACAATTCATCAGGAGCTAATAACTATTTCAATTTGGAGTTTTATGCCTGATAATCCGTTTGAGGTTATAATCTTAATTTAGGCCAATAACCAAAATAGAACACTTAATTTGTTTACTGATGAAGGAAGAAAAAAGTCTAGGACACCAACCTCCTAGCTGTGGTATTTATCCCAATAAATACACTAAAACAACAATTTGTGCAAACAACACAACAATGCAAAACTAAAGGATTTAACTAATTCTAACTGCATATAGTTTTCCCCAAAAATATGCAATTTTAAACAACGCCCCTTTCCTAACAACTGCCTATCCGGATTAAATTTAATAAACAGAAAAGCAAATGACCCAAAATTTTGTGTCCCCCCACCCCCACCCTAGGGGCTCTTTGGGTCATGGTTTGCTTGAGTGTTATGGGTGTGGTATTAAATATTTAAAGCAGTGACTAAAATTTTCCATAAAAGCCCATCCAAACTCTAAAAGCTTTACTACTCATAAAAATTCATCTCCAGACATCTAAAAGATTTACTATTCCACTTATGACACTCTGGGTTTTTTTACATTTAATATTTAGGTAGAAGGTGGTAAAGGGGGAGAAAGAGGGTGTAATTAGTTTTGCTTGTAAAACGTTCATCACAGTTGTAGTGCCAACTGAGCTATACAGCCTATTGGGGGTCTAATAGATTTCAGGGTATTATAGTTTGAGTAATAGAGGTGGGAGTTGTGGTGGAAATCAATAAATCGCTACTACTTCTTTGCAGAGACCCATATGGAAGTAATCAAGCGCAAGGGTGGCAGCTGGGGCCAATAACAGTCACCTGCAGTTGAGGGACATGGGGGTTTCAGATGGGTTTTTAATGCTAATTTCCTACAGAAACAATGAGCTAGAAAGAGCAGAGTAACAGACGAGGCCGGATGAAGAGAGACCAGCCAGAACAATGGCTGCACCTGGTGCTGGGAGCAGAGGGATAGAGCCGGCACGCGCCCGCCGGCAGCACAGGGCACATCTGTCACCCACAAAGCGGCCCATCCCCCAGCTCTTCCAACAGGATATGTAATGAAGGTCCCTAAACATTAACAGCTTGCCACACAGCAACAGGTTTGAGTTTTTAAGGATGCTACATTCTCTACACACACCCTTCTCCCATGACTAAGAATTAGTTAAGGAAACAAGGTTGGTTCCCTGTCAGTCTGAAGAAAGATTTATTGAAAACATGCAAAACACACATTTTAGTTATTGTGACTTCCAGGTTTAGAGGAGGGCTAAGAAAAATCATATGGAAAGATAAATCTTATTGTGTATTCATGCAGCAAGAATCATGCTTGTTACTTTCTAACTTAATCCTTAAAACCCACAATAACAGCTATTTTTACTCCCATTTTACAGGTGAGAAAATTTGGGCTTAGAAGTGAAGGTCTAATTAGCTCATGGTTACACTCCCTACTGCTAAAACCTACAGTCTTTTCACTGCCTTTCCTCCACCTGTCCTTAGACCATAGCCAAATGAAAACATTATATTTACTTCAGAATTCCAGCTATGAGAAGCAATTGAAGATATATGTACATATATATTCTACGCAGAATTGCATCCCACCTTGCCAGGCATCTTTAACAAGCTGCTCAGGATTGAATGGTAACAGAATTTCCACTAGCTTTTACAGTTTTGGGATGCGTTAGAAAAGTGAATCCATAGGCATTTAAAATTTCCCAGAATAAATGTGATGCCACATGGGACTTAAAAGTTAAATGCTGTTTAGCCCTGGCTGGTGTGGCTCAGTGGATAGATCATTGGCCCATGCACCAAAGGGTGGTGGGTTCAATTCCCCATCAAGGGCATGTACCTAGGCTGCAGGTTCGATCCCTGGCCCCTGTCAGGGCATGTGCGGGAGGCAATCAATGGATGTCTCTCTCCTCCCTCCCTTCCACTCTCTAAAAATCACAAGTTTTAAAAAAGAATGGTATGGCCCAGCCGGACGTGGCTCAGCGGTTGAGCATCGACCTAGGATCCAGGCAATCGGGGTTCGATTCCCAGTCAGGGCACATGCCCGAGTTGCGGGCTCAATCAATGACTCTCTCATCACTGATGTTTCTATCTCTCTCTCTCCCTCTCCTTTCCTCTCTCTGAAATCAATAAAGATATATTTAAAAAAAACAAAACAAAAACAAAAAAGAATGGTATGTACGTGTATATAGATATGTATCTCAGAAGCAAACAATTACTCTTGGATTTGAAAAGTCAGCCACAACAGCTAGGTATAACTGAAAACACAGTAGAAATTAACACGCTATAGCTCTGCACTTGATAAAGTCTGTTAAGGCACTAGAGTTTGATGGAAAGTGAATCTTTCCGTCCACTCACTAAGCTTTCTTGAATGCTACCTTTTCCAAAATAGTTCTAACTCCCAGAGGTGGCAGTAATTGCCACTTTTGCGTGTTCGTGTATATTTTATCTTCTCTGAGACTTTTTTTATCCTTTACCATATTATCACATACAACAGGTAATCAAAAAATGATATTTGTAGTAGCCCTAGCCGGTTTGGTTCAGTGGTTAAAGCATCGGTCTGAGGACTGAAGGGCCCTGGGTTAGATCCCAGCCAAGGGCATGTACGTCGGTTGCAGGCTCGATCCTAGGCCCTAGTTGGGGCATATGCAGGAGGCAACCAATTGATGTGTCTCTCTCACATCGATGTTTCTCTCTCTCTCTCTCTCTCTCTCCCTTCTACTCTCTCTGAAGAGCAAATGGAAAAAGTACCCTCGGATGAGGATTTTTTTAAAAAGTCACGTAAAAATGTCCTGGAAATGCAGAAGACAATTTCAGTGCAAGCTCAGCCACCTACAAAGGTATTAAACTCTGGGCCAGGCAGACTTTATACTACTCCACTACCCTTCCCTCAGGTTTTTCTTATCTTGAAAATAATGCATTTAACTAGATTACCCTTAAGTTCCCTTTCAAACTTAACATTTTCCATAGGTCATCACTGGGGACTTATGAACAGGTAGGTCTAACACTGAGTGGCCTTAAAATACCTCCCATGAACTGATCCAACCAATCTTTCAGATCCACTTGAATTCTTCCAATTTTGTATATAATATGTCCATTCAAACTCCAAAACAGTCTTTCTTGATGTTCCAAAGATGCAATTTAAATGTCAATATCCTCATTCTCCACTTTGACATAATTGCATTACATACCTCCAGTCCAACATGGCCCCCTTGTTATGAAGAATATCCTTGGTTGGGTCATTCACAGAAGCCAATTTAAGGTTTCTTCTTTTCACAGTAGTAAAGCTTCTCCAAACAGTTTCATAGTCTTCAAAAAGTACTATGATTTTCTCCAGTGTTCAACTCAAAGATATCTTGGCTATTACCTCAGTAACAAGCAACTACTCTCCTGAACTGTGTGGTCCTAGTAGGACTTCTATCAACTAGCTTTATTTGCATTCACTGGATCTTCATATATTATTTATCCTTTTTGTGCTTCTTGAAAGTCGCACCAAGAGTATTCCTAGTATGAGCATACAGCAGTATGCAAATCCCTTTTTAGCCCCTTCACAGCAGACCCAGCCTAGGTTACACTTCAGCATTAAGTCCTTGTCTTTCAACACCATCTAGGAGCATGTCTCCTAGGGTGTAATGAAAAGTACTTGCTCACTGAAGGATTATCATGTAAATACAGTATAAACACTGTATCCTCTCAAATATTCAGGCAAGTCCCCAAAAATGCTGAACACTGCACCTATCAAAACACAAACTTGAAAATTCTTACTAAGTCATTTAGTCAATTCAGATAAGAGAATACTTCTTAACAGCTTCATTTAAAAAGCGTCCCCCCACCTCAAGTTAAGTTCCTATTTGAGAACTAGTAAAATTTTCAATGCAAAAATTACAATTTAAACAGTAATGTCACAAAACATTATAATTCAGTACCTCACTCTAGTTTGTTGAATTTTTGAAGTTCTATCCTGGTATAATATGAGACTCATTTGCATTAGAATACTTAGAATGCTTTCCAAATCATTTCTTACCATAGTGAGGCTTAACAACAGATACAGATGATGTGGGAGGTAGGCACAGCGAGAGGAAGGTACCTTGAAAATTACAGTTAGATAGACAAGTCCCATTCTTAACCCGAGTTTGAAATGAAAAATGCAAATGGCTTAGGAACCAATCACGGCAGAATAATGAACATCTAGAACTTCTTAAACTAACTTGTATGCCTTCTACGTGCCAGACAAATTTCCCCAATAATGACATGAGGCAGGAATAGCACAAAATAGGAGACTCAAAGAGAATGAGTAGCTTGCTTGAGATCAGAACTAGTGAATAATGGCCGTACAGTATGTGTAGCTCCCGGCCCATGCTCTTCCCACAGCTGTCTGGATTTGGAGGTCTGAAAACATGAATACAATGTATGGAAATAACAAAAAGCTAAATTATGCATCACAAACTAACAAAGAACACAGTAGCTATATGCATGTGAATTTATTGCATGACAAAACTACTCCAAAGTCACCATTTAAGTCAGATTTGTTGATGTTACTTGTTTATTTTGTGTGTGAACAGAAGAAAACAGCATAGGGGTAAAATGTAATGGGGAAAAAAGCTAAACACATTAAAATTAAAAATACTGTTAGTTTTACTGTGGTATCTTTTAGTTGTTATTCGTCTGAACAGGTTGAAATAAAATCTAATGATGAGAGTATTTTACAAGCCATCATTTTAACACTGCTTATCTGTATTATGCATACTAATGGAGAAAATTTTTCCTCACAGAAACAGTGTGGAATACCTTAAAGATGTTTGTAGGACTACTTTCCTAGTTATAGAATTAATACATTACATGATTCAAGTTTCCATTCAATACAGCACAGCATTCAAATAAGAGGGACAAATGAAAAGTGATACAGAAATGGGAACAAAGTGAAGCAGCCTACAGCACTGAGCAACTAAATCCTGCACTCGTATCAAATATCAAAACATTCATATCATCATAATCTGAAAGAAAAGCTCTGAAAGGCAGAGAACTGCCCACTTTAGCCCCCAAAACTAAATTAAAATGTACTTACCCCAAATGCCCAATTATAACAATCCAGATTCTTAATATACCAAATTTATTTGAAATAGATATAAAAAAGCCCCTCTTTTTCTCCTCCTAATCTTCAAAGCCCAATCCGAAATCAGCCTTCCTCCTCCTTTCATTAGCTGGACATGTGTCAGCTCTCTCACATCTGCGATTTCTCACTGACTAGAGCTGCCTGTCCCATTCCAGGGAAACACAGATGGATCCCAGATGGGAAGGTCCTGCCAAACAGACCAGCTCTTCACCTTGCCAGAATCCCCAGATACAGTCAGTCTCTCTGTCTCTCTCTCCCTCCCACTCTCCCAACCCTCCCTGTTACCAGGGCTCTTTGCCAGCTGATGTCACTAAGCACACACCTCCCAGTGGCTCCTGGCCAATCTGACATTAACTTGTTAAATACGTGTAATTTGTTTATGGCTGACAATAACAGCAAGGATATTGTGCAAAACCTATCTGTGCAAGTCCCTAGTGGAATAACATGTAGAGAGAGACACACATAGACACAGACTCATATTTTTGGGAACATTCAAATGTTTAACAATTACTATTTAAAGTCCTACATATTGTCTGGTTCCTGCTATTGTTTAATAGCTTCTGCTCTTTAAGCCAGTTTTTAAATCCTATATGACAAATTCCTTCTTATAATGAATTATTAACTACTCTGAACATGTAATTGGACGAAAAATGTAAAGCTGCAAATTAATTTGGGGAATATAAACAGAAATGTATGTAAATGATTCACAAGCTGCCTTTTAGACCCAGACTTGGTAGCACTGCAAAACCGGCATGTGATTAAAATAAGACAATGCAGGCAATGTGGTTCTGATGCTGTAAAGGTTGTAAAATGAAAAATGGGGACCAGTGCAAAAATTGTTTTAAAACAAATAGGAATGTAATAACATAATGTTTAACATTAAAGAAACTGCTAAAGCAAGTTCCAAAAATGAAGAGCCAAAATAAAAAAACATTTTTAGAAATATAACAATGAGAACCTAGAGAGAAGGACTAAACTGCTCAAGGTCAGAGTTTAATCACTTACACCCCCCCAAATACCTAGTATATAATAGCTGCTCAGTCAATTCCTGCTAAATAAAAACTGATCATTGAAAACAGATACTGTACTTAGTTATACAAGATATCACCATTAGGGTAAACTGACTGAAGGGTCCATTGGACTTCCCTGTACCTTTTCTTTTTTTTTTTTGTAACTTCCTATGACTCTATGCTTTAAAATAGAAGTTTTTTAAAAGGAGGTCAAGGGGCCCTGGCTGGTTCGGTCAGTGGGAGTGTTGTCTTGTGCATCAAAAGATTGCGGGTTCCATTCCTGGTCATGGCACATACCTAGGTTGCAGTTCAATCCCCAGTTGGGGCATGTTTGGGAGGCAACCAATGGATTTCTCTCTCCCTTCTTCTCTCTCTAAAAGCAGTAAAAACATCCTCAGATGAGGATTTAAAACAAAAAAAACCCAGACTTTTAATAAAAGGAGGACAAGGAGAGGCTTGGCTGCTTCCCGGGTCACATGACATGAACACACACCAAGCACTAAAATCCTCATGAACACAGATTAGGAATGAAAGATAGTCCACATACATAAGCAAACACGTAAGGCTACAATTCTCTAACCCTTAATCTTCTAAGGTACTGGGAATATCTGGACTCTGTAAACAATTTTTCTGTCATGGCAATTTTGGGCAAATCGGAAGAGAGACTATTTCTGTCAAGGGCAAGTTACTGACTAGGTTTCAGGTCTTTAGTTCATCCCAGGGGTTGTAATAACAGCAATAGCAGTAGACTGAACATTTAACATGGGTACTCACTAAGTATCAGAGACTGTTCTAATTTCTCTTCACAAAGACCCCATATTATATAGGATCTCTTGGGTAGGTATTATCATTATCTCAATGTTACAGCTAAGAAAAGTAAGGCACAAAGAGTTAAGTAACTTACTTGACCTGCATAGCTAGTATCAGCACCACGTAGCCTGGGTCCAGAGGCAGAGCATTAAATTATCCTCTTTGTCTAGTAACGGAAATGAATCAAAAGATGTGACTGGCTGTCCCAGATCACTGGCTCTGGGAGAAGCCAACCACCATGTCATAAAGACACATTCAGGCAGCCGTAAGAAGAGGGTCACATAGTGAGGAACTGAAATCAATTGCCAATGCCAACATCAACTTGCCATCCAGGTAAACTTCTCCCAAATTCTAACCCATAGGAATTACGTCAGACAATATTTGTTGCTTAAAAAGGAAAAACTAGGCGGTTCTTTCACGTCTTGTACCCAGATTATATATCCTAAATACCACATCCCACTAAAAGGAAGCAGGGGTCTTTAGAAAAATAGTTGACTCCAGGTATGGAGCAAGAAATGTACAAAACTTATATCAGAAAGCAATAAAGCTATCAAAGACTTCTAGATTTGTGTCCAAAGGACTTAGGAGCCAACCTGAGGAGGCTCCCACTAACTAAAATGAGATCATTTGAGCATCAAGAAAAAGTAACTACAGTGAATTTAAACACAGCAAAATGTTTAAATTCATGAGTTCATGATGGTACTTATTAAAAAACTAATTGATCCCTTTTTGAAAGATACTAGAGAACCAATTCATTATTCTGAAACTAGTGGATCAAGTATTTTACCTGTCTTCCTATATAAATTGTACCTCTAGATAGTTGGTAAAAACAGAACTTCATTAAAATAATCCAACTACAGTCTGCTGCTTATTGTGTTGGTAAATAAAGTATTATTGGAATAGGACTATGCCTATTTCTTTACATATTGTCTATCTATAGCTGCTTTCCCGTGACAACAGCAGAATTGGGACAGAGATCATGTAGATCACAAAGCCAAAAATGTTTACTACCTGGTCCTTTACAAAAAATTATGTTGAACTCTGACTTACAGCAATAGAGCAGCTTTAGTAAGACTCAAACACCTACTGTGGGTCAGGCATTATGCCAAATGTTGAAAGTGAGCAAAAATATAGTCTCAGTTAAAAAAAAAAAAAAAAAAAAAAAAATTAATAATAAAATAAAAAATAAATTTTTTGAAAAATTAAAAAAAAAGCAAAGAAAAAAAAAAGCCCGGCCAGTGTGGCTTAGCAGTTGAGCGTAGACCTAGAATGCAGGAGATCGCGGTTCGATTCCCAGGCAGGGCACATGCGCAGGTTGCAGGCTCGATCCCCAGTCGGGGAAGTGCAGGAGGCAGCCGATCAATAACTCTCTCATCGTTGATGTTTCTATCTCTCTCTCTCTCCCTCTCCCTCCCTCTCTCTAAAATCAATAGATATATTTAAATACACACACACACGTGTGTGTGTGTGTGTGTGTGTGTGTGTGTATACACATATATATAGTCTCTGCCCACAGAGATCTTGCAGTCTATTGGAGAGAAAACTAATAGAATCATCATACAAATAAATGTAGAGTAAATCCTCACTTAATAAGGTTGACAGGTTCTTTGAACTGTGACTAAGTTATGAAAAACTAAACCAATTTTACCACAGACTAATTGATATAAACAAGAGTTAAGTTCTTACACATCTCATCAACATTATAATAAAGTCATGTTTTTTGAGGACCTGCTGTATAATAAACAATAAGTACTATAAAAGAAAAAAACACAAGGAAAGGATGGACCTCATATCAGGGTGTAGAGGGCGGGTTAGTGGGGTGGGGGTGTTACATGGGGTACTCTCTGATGAAGTAAAACTTAAAAGATGAGAAGTGAATTACATTTTTTTTTGGTTTTGTTTTTAAAGAGATGAGTATTTTAAGTATTTCAGGCAGCGGGAACAGAATGTATGGGAAGAAGGATGACTAGTATGAAGAACTGGAAGGTCAGCATGACTAGACAGCATTAAACCTATAGAAGGGAGATTAAGTCGAGTCACAATCAAGGGGACAGACCACACGGCATTGCTGGGGGTAGTAGGTGGATAACAGGCCAATTTGTCGCAGCTTCTCTATGTCAAATAATCTTGCCAACTTCAAGGAAAAAGGCTGCCTTACTTACCTCCTTGGGTTCCACAGGTTTCACAACAAATGTTTAAAGTTTGAAATATACAGCTAACTAGAAAATGGAGTATCTTCCTTTTTAGGTAGTTTACAACACACATTTAAGGACGCACTGATTTTCTCTTATAATCCAACAGAAAGAGTTTGGAATAACTGTTCTGATTCAGCTACTGAAGTGAATTATCTAAATCACTGACCTTCTCATATGTCAAAGTCAGAGGACAGGACTAGGTGGTATGTAATGTACCCTAGAGCTTTCCTTTTTTTGTTTAAACTTTATTTGTCTTGCTTAAACTGATCCTCAGTGTAGTAATAACATTATTAAATTAAATAACCTGAAAATAAAAAAGGAGTCCTAACTTTCCAATTCACATGACAACATACAGACTCCTTTTTTCTTAAGGACTTCATAATTTGCTGATTTTAAAAACACACTTAACATTACAAAGCTTGGGTGAATTTTGTGACAACTTTAAAAAAACAGAGAAGCAATCAAGTTCACAAGTGATCTTGAAAACAAAACTAAAAAACAGTTCTCTTGATGTTTGAGTCACCAGCCCTATGGGACACAAGTCAGATTGCAGCAGCTGTGGATCATCATTTAAAATCAAGAATTCAATTTAATTGTGATAGCAGATTTTTTAAAGTTGAAGGATCAGAAGCACAGAAAATATATGAAGCAGAAATTACTATTTGCTGGAATACACCAACACATAACCCTATATTCTGAAGCATGAGGAATGTTATCCAGTTAGTCTACTCAAATCAGACTATTGACCGATTTTCTTCACTGTGGACAACTGGGTCAAATAAGCTCTTCCCCTACACACCTGAAAAACAATTCATCTTTCAGGAACTTATCTCCCTTTGGGAGAGATGATACCTGAAGCAAGCAGGGTTGATAATAACCCCTCCTAGTGCTATCCAGGTAGCTCGATAGTACATAATACTACACTGGTACTTAAGATTTTCAGTTATTTGTTGACCTGAGTCTCCATTACTATTCTCTGAGGGCAGGGGATATGTCTTGATCAACATACTCAATTCTGACTTGTTGGATAAATAAAGTATCCTATTTGTTTAAAAAATAAACTGAACAGGATCAAACCACAGAACATTAGCTTTAGAATCTAATCTAACCCCTTCATTTAATTAAAATAGAGCAGGGGAGGATATGGTCTGAAAAGTTTAATTAAATTCTTATTAAATAAAACACATTCAAATAAAATTATCTTCTCTTCAAGAAATCTTATGGAAGAGCTACTAGTTTTTTGAAATGGCAAAAACTTTTAATAATTTCTAGAGAACTTTGCTAATAACTACTAAAAACTACTAGCCCAGAGTTGGTTTTCCTGAACACTGTGACTATTTTCTACCCCTGTCTGTCACACATAAGATATTTATCCTAGGAACATATACCTATGTGCAAAGACAATGCAGAGTATTACATTTGTCAAGTTATTAGGATCTACAGCTCTTACTATCTTTATGTGAATTATAAAACTGGATGTCCAAATTCTTGTAAGGTTCTAAGTCAGCTATTTATTGCCCAACTGGAGTGACTCAGCTGGGGTTGCTGGTTCGATTCCTGGTCAGAGCACATATCCAGGTTGTGGGTTCAATCCCTGGTTATGGGAGGCAACCGATCGATGTTTCTCTCTCACATATACGCTTCTGTTTCTTTCTTTTCTTTTCTTTTCTTTTCTTTTCTTTTCTTTTCTTTTCTTTTCTTTTCTTTTCTTTTCTTTTCTTTTTTCTTTTCTTTTCTTTTCTTTTCTTTCTTCCTCCCTCCCTCCCTCCCTCCCTCCCTCCCTCCCTCCCTCTCTCTTTCTCAAACCAATCAAATTTTTTTTTAAATTATAAGTGCACAATTCATTGTTTAGTAAATTTATAGAGTTGTTACAACCATCACTACAATTCCATTTTAGAACATTTCCATCACCCCAAAAAAATCTCTTCTGTTGCTTTACAGGAAATCCCATTTAAAACCACAGTCCCAGGCAATCACTTATCTGCTCACTCTGTCCCTATAAATTAACCGTTCCTAGACATTTTAGATAAATGGAATTATGTAACATGTTATCTTTTGTGTCTGACATTTTTAACTTAGTATGTTTCTGAGGTTAATCCATGTTGTAGCATGGATCAGTATTCATTTCTCTTTTTTAATCCTCACCCCAAGATATGTTTTTCATTGATTCTAAAGAGAGGGGAAGCGCCCGGCTGGTGTGGCCCAGTGGTTGAGCATCACTATGATCCAGGAGAACTCAGTTCGATACCGGGTCAGTGCACATGTGAGCATTGCGGGCTCGATCCCCAGTGGGGGGCATGTAGGAGGCAGCCGATCAATGGGTTTCTCTCATCATCGATGTTTCCATCTCTCCCTCTCCCTTCCTCTCTCTGAAATCAGTAAATGTATTTTAAAAAAATAAAGAGAGAGGAAGGGAGAGGGAGAGAGGGAAAGAGAGCGCGCGAGAGGAACATCAATCAGTTGCCTCCAGTAAACACCTCGACGAGGATCGAACCCACAACCTGGGTATGTGCCCTGACCGGGAATCGAACCTGTGACCATTAGGTGGCAAGGGACGAAGCTCTAACCAAGTGAACCACACTGGCCAGGGCAGTATTTGTTCCTTTTTATTGCCAAATAGAAACAATAGGTGAACATACCACATACCAGCTGATGGACATTTGGATTTTTTCTATTTGTAGTTACTGAATAACACTGCTGGGAACAATATAGTATAAGTTTAAAATGGTCATTTTTAACAATCTTGCCCATTTTTATCTGCTTCTGGAGGAGAAAATTTGCCAAGCTCCTTAAGTTCTACCCTAGCCAAGTTTTTTTAAGTGACGATTTCTCTTATTTTGAGATTATGCTCTTATCAGTAGTTTGTCTGATTTTAATGTCTTGTTTAGAAAAGACTATAAAAACATACACCAGTATGTTCTTCTAGTACTATCAGTTTCATTTTTTTAGTTCATTCTTAAGTTCAAATAGAATTTATTTTGATATATATGGAAATTTTGAGGTTGAAAAGCCTAAAACATGAGTTTTATTAAGATACATAAACCTGTTGCCACCCTGGCCAGGTAACTTGGTTGGAGCATTGTCCTATATACCAAAAGGTTGCAGGTCTGATTCCTAGGTTTCGGGTTCGATCCCCAGTCAGGGCGAGTACCAGAGGCAACTGATTGAAGTTTCTCTTTCTCCCTCTTAAAAAAAAAAAAAAACATACATAAACCTATTGCTGAAGCCTGCCTATTAGCCAAAGGAAACTAAGTCCAAAGACCACAGAAGTACTAATTAAGAGATCAAAGCTCTGAGTTCTCAAGGTAAAAGTGAACCTACAAGTGAAGATTAAAACTCACAAAAGGCCTAGCGCTGACACAACAACCAGAACACAGAGATGCTTTCCTTATAAATTTCCCATTTTACATATTGGGATTATTTCTTCTTTTTTACTCTTCAGAAAAGTGTTTCTGGTTTATAACAAAAGTTAGCAGAAAAATATTCACCTCAGAGAGATTTTTAAAACTAGATTTGTTGGAATGTCTCCATTCAAAAAGTAAATGTGCCTATACAGATTTTTATATTACATCTAAGTTAAATTTTCGCCAAGCAATCTTTTTACTTCCTGTCTCTTGACAGAGTAACATACATGAGAAATAAGAAAAATTAAATCATTCAGTATTTCAAGCACACAACATCTCTTGGAAACACAAAATATTAAGGTTAAAAGTTTCTACTTTGATAAAGTAACCATAGAACCTACTGGAACCTGCTGGAAACCCTATACATTATTCAGTTCATTCCAATTATCTCTGTGCATTTTCATAGAAAAATTTACTTTTACCACATTCCCTTAAAATTCTCTTAAAGCCTAATATTTCACATTTTAAACAGAGAAGCAATGAAAACTTAATTTTCTTTGCTATTATGAGGTAAACTTTTCACAGCAAAGAAATACATCCAAACAGACTATGATGAGCTAAAGTAATTTTTCAGGGTAAACAAATGGAAATTCAAATTTCACATAAACTGAAAATGTCTTTCCTTTAGTTTTTATGGTATGCCCACTAAGGCAAGGTTTTATAACCTTCGCTATCTATCCTAATTTTTTAAAATTGATTTTAGAGAGAGGAAGTGGGGGGGGAGGAGAGGGAGAGGGAGAGGGAGAGAGAGAGAGATGTGAAAGAGAATCGTCGATTGGTTGCCTCCCGCAGGCGCCAGGACAGGGAATCAAACCTGCAACCTAGGTATGTGCCCTGACTGGTAATTGAACCCATCACCTTTTGATGTACGGGATGACACCCAACAAACTGAGTCACATGGGCCAGGGCTATCCTAATTTTTAAAAATATAAATGCCATCTCAGAAGTGTTTATTATGAAAGCATCACAAATATTCAGGAAAAAGAAAAGAAAGTGTCAGTCACAAATAGACAAGATATATTAGCAGTCCCATTAAAGTTTCATGTACAAGTAACTATCTCTTTCCTCAGCTAAACAATTTAAGGGGCAGAAAATTCAATCTTATAATTTACTTCCCAAATATTATTAAGTTGTAGGCTTGCACAGAAGACACAGGCCTTATAGGACATGTCACAAAACAGCCTCCTACGGCAGTGCTTTCATTATTCAAATCGGCACATGGCAGATTATGTTAACAGATTTATTTATTGACTAAGTCTAATCATATTTCCTCAGTTGGCATCAATATGATATCTACTATTTATGTTTGCTTCAACACTGGATATTTGTTCAAAAGTCTTCCATATTTGATTTCTACCATAGAACTTGATGTTTAAATAAAATTTAGGATTGTTTAATGGTAGACTGCAAAAGGATAAAGAAATAAAGAACCCTAATGAGAGCTAAAATTGTTCGGTTTGTGAATCCCACCTATTAGCCAAAAAACTTGCTTTTTATTGCAAGGAAATAGAACATTTTGTAATTAAGTGTTCTACGGCCATGAATTAAGATCCAAGGTAACCTAACAGTATTTTTCAAAAATTTGTCATGTTGTCACTTTTTCTGGCACATGGCTCTTCTATTTTAATGTTTTATAGTTCTCAAGTGATTAAAAGCACAACTCAAGATAGCATTCTTTTTAAGAAATAGTGTTTTCTAAAGTTTAAATGCCTATTATTTCACAAATATTTTGATTTCCACATATCTAAACCAAATGAAAATATGGATAATTTCATTAGGAAAATGCAAACTATAAACTGTAAACTTCATGAAATCAGGGACGATATGTCTACCTTGCTTTCTATTTTATTCATTTATTCATTCATTCGACCAATATTTGCTGAGCATCTACCACATGCCTGACAATGTTCTAGGCAATGGAGACATATCAATAATTAAAACAGACAAAAATCCCTGTCCTCTTTGGAACTTACTTTCTAGCAAGAGGAGACAGATAATAAACAAAATAAGTAACTAAAATATACAGTACGTTAGAAGGTGATAAGCTGGTAAAGGCGGATGAGGAAGGCAGGATGCAATTTTAAATGGCTGGCCCCACTGAGAAGGTAAATGAAGAAATGAGCCATAGAACAGGTGGAGAAAAAGCAGTCTAAGTAAAGGTCCTAATGGGGACTGTAGTATTCAAAAAACTGTAAGATCAGTGTGGCTGGAACTGGGAAAGTAGTAGAATGAGTTCAGAATTCAGTAGTAGAATATGCGTAGCAGAATATAAGGGGCAGAGGGTGTTTTAGATCACAGAAAACTTGAAGGTCATTGAAAAAAACTTTGGTTTCGAGTAAAGTGAGAGTCATTAACAGCATTCTATGCAGTAAATTTATAAGACCTGCCTAAATTGACCACTCTGGCTGCTTGTGTTCAAAACAGATGGTCAGGCAATAATGGAAGTAGGGAAAACAACTGGGATGCAACTCCAGTAAGCCAGGTCAGAGGTGTTGGTGGTTTGGACCAGAATGGGAACAGTGAAATTAAGATGCTATTCAACCGTCCTAGGCGTGGCTCAGCGGTTGAGCGTCGACCTAGGATCCAGGTGATCAGGGTTCGATTCCCAGTCAGGGCACATGCCCGGGTTGTGTGCAGGAGGCAGCCGATCAATGACTCTCTCATCATTGATGTTTCTCTCTCTCTCCCTGTCCTTTCCTCTCTCTGAAATCAATAAAGATATATTTAAAAAAAAAAAAAAAGATGCTATTGAGATTCTGTATATATTCTAAAGGTGCAACAAACAGGATCTCCTGCCTGATTAGATGTGGATAACGGGGAAAAAAGATCAAGGATAACTCCAATGTTTTTGGTTAAAGACTAGAGCTGGAGAAGACTGAAGACATGATTTGAGGGTAAAGATCAGAAGTTCAGATTTAGACATTTTTCAGTTTGAGATATCCATTAGGTACCCAAGTGGAGATGTAAAGTAAGCAACTGGACAAACCGACTTAGAGTTCAGGGAAGAGTTAATGGGCTGCATATATAAATCTGGGAGTTGTTAATATATAGACAGTATCCAAAGCCATAAGATTCCATGAGTTCACCAAGGGAATGAGTATAGATAGATAAAGACAAGAGATTGAAGTACTGAACATTGGGCACTGTGAGCCCAATGTTGAAGAGATCAGGAAGAAAACAAGGGACCATCAAAGGAAACTGATATGTACAGCCAGCCAGTGAGACAGGAGGAAAAACAACAGTGTGGCGGCGCCCTAGAAACCACACAAAGAAAGTATTTCAAGAAGAGTAATCAATTGGGTCAACTGCTTTAAGTAAGGTGAGAACCAAGAATTACTACTGGATAGCCTCACCCCCAAGGAGGGTGAGACAGGTGCTCATCACAATAAATATGTGCTTGCCCTGGCCAGTGTTGCTCAGTGATTAGAGCATTGGTCCGCACACGGAAGGGTCATAGGTTCAATTCCTGTTGAAGGGTACATATGTAGGTTGCAGGTTTGATCCCGGGCCCCAGTTGGGGTGTGTGTGGGAGATATCAATGTGTGTCTCTCACATAGATGTCTCTCTCTCTCTCAGTCCCTCCCTTCCCTCCCACTCTCTCTAAAAGTCAATGGAAGAAACATCCTCAGGTGAAGATCAACAAACATTAAAGATAATAAATAAGTGTTCAATGAATATACAAACCAAAATATTATAACTAACCATGATTTCAAATTCTCTTTAATACTTCTGAAAATGCACTGTTGAAAAATGCATCAAACATACTAATCAAAGATCAACTTTGTCAAATTCACAATTCTTTTGCAAAAATATTTTGGTTTTGAACTTTCAGATTATCACAGTTAAAACTGGAAATTGGCAGTGCTTTGACATATGGCTACCATAACACTAGCTGTCTTGTACCTGGTAAGAATGGAAATCTCCAAATGCTGTATAAAGTAGAAAGAGCAGTGATCAGAAAACACTTAGTACCTCCTCTGTTACACACTTTTTCCTTTCTGAGCCTCCTTTTTTTTTAACCTATAAAATAAATCATTATGTTCTCCCCTCTAACAAATGTCCTATTCTTCTGATCAAACTCCAAAACACCTAGGTTCAGCTCCTATTATCTTCTCCTTGAAGATTTCCCAGGTTCTCCAGTCCCTGTTCATCTCCCCCTTCTCTGAACTCCAATAATCATTTACTTTCACTATGTAACAGACTATTCATTTGGCCCTATATCAATACTGCCTTAAGTGTTCTCTTAGCTTTTTATGTGTTTGTCTTCAGGCACCCATACTGCACCAGAAAATCTTAACTATATACTTGTTTTGTTTTCCCCTACAATATATAACAATGTATCA
This sequence comes from Miniopterus natalensis, assembly GCF_054644295.1. Taxonomy (NCBI): domain Eukaryota; kingdom Metazoa; phylum Chordata; class Mammalia; order Chiroptera; family Miniopteridae; genus Miniopterus; species Miniopterus natalensis. Next base: position 13,348,867 of record NC_142087.1, read on the forward strand.
ATAGGAATAAATGACTTAATGGAACAAATTAAGAATTAGTAAGAAAAATCTCTTCTGTTCTTCCAAAGACTAAAAGTACAGCTTTCTGTAAGACAGCCATGCTATATAATTTATTTTAAAAAGATATAAAGGATTAAAGAGAAAACTCAAGCGCATGTATGAACACAAATAAACTTTTTGCATAGGATAATTAAGAAACTAATCAGAAACTAAAAGAAATGAAGTCAAAGGGCACCCTAAACTGAGGGTGCAAATAGCTCAGATAACAGGAAAATCTATAGAAGACTAGGTAGAACAAAATAAATCTAGATCTTTAAGATCATTTCTCCTAGAGATGATTACGGCTTTTGACTGACCACTGATTTAGTTAATCAACAACAGATCATAACTATGCTCTCTGAAGAGTAAAGTACTGGGCTAGATGCTATAAATCACATGGGCCCCTAGCCCATCTGGCTAAAATCTCCTGAGGAGCTTGTTTAATGCACTTTCTCAATCCCACATCAGACCCGTGAATCAGAATGGGGACAGAGGTTCTGGGAGTCAAAGCTTTAAGAAGTTCTTCAGATGATTCTTCTATACACTAAAATTTAAGAAAATCACACACTAAGAGATGCAAAAATAATTAAGACAGCCCGGCCGGGAGTAGCTCAACGGTTGAGCATCGATGTAGGATCCAGGAGATCGAGGTTCAATTCCTGGTCAGGGCACATGCCAGGGTTGCGGACTCGATTCCCAATGACTCTCTCATCATTGATGTTTCTGTCTGTCTCTCTCTCCCTCTCCCTTCCTCTCTCTGAAATCAATAAAGATATATTAAAAAAAAAAAAACCTTTAAAAAAAATAATTAAGACAAAGTCCCTGCCTCCAATATGACTATTATTAATATAGTAAGAAATAAATGTACACATATCACAATATAATAATGAGATATAAAGTAAAAAGCACCAAAAATGACAGGAACATCTCTTCCAGGTAGGCAAAAACACAAACAAACAAAAAACAAGGCAGGATTTGTGGAGAACATAGGTACGTTTTGAGTGCAGCTGAGTTGGGAGAAATGCACCCATAACTGAGAGAAATGGAAAGAACTAAGACAAGGAAAAAACTGGTTTCATATAGGGAACATATCCAAATGGCAGGGCATCAGCCTAGGCTAGAATGTAGAGTCCATACTGTCTACCACAGTCAAGCTACTGCCTGAGCAACAGGAAGACGCAGGGACTCACCCTCAGTCATAGGAAGAACACCTAGACCTAAGGAAACTGAGCCCTGCTTCTCTTCCTTCCTTGCTCAGCTTTGTGAATCATCAATTTCAAGTTCCTTCCATGTATCCACAATATAATGTAAAAATGATGATCAGCCAATCTCCAGCCAATGGAGATGGGGCAGGTGTGTGGATTTCCACCCCCATTCCACACCAAAATCATAAGTGTATAACCTTGGCCTAAGCTGCTTCTAATTACTCACTTGACCTCTCAACAACCACATGACTCTGCCACCTTTAGTGTCCTCAGTGCTGGACTTCATTCCTGACTTTAACCCATCAGCTAAATTCAAAATATTAGCCATGAAAGAGATCTAATCAAAGTTCTTCATGGTACCATGGAGGTTAGGTGTCAGTTGGTGACTTGGTTCCTGCACCCAGATCTCCCAGACACCAGCAATTTACCCTTTCCAGTGTCCCTCAATGCATATTGAAATCTAGCTCTCAGCAATGTTCAAACTGCTTTATTGACTTATTAGAGACAAAGGCAATAAGCTAATACGTCCTATTTGCACAACTCTTAGAGATTACTTTCTACATTATATTCTATGTGAACAGCACCCCCTAGAGCACAACTCCAGAATACAATGTGTACAGATCAGGGCAGTTAGATGTTTCAACAAGCATCCTGGATGCCAAGATTTTATTACCATACTTTATTTGCGAAGTACTAAGGAAAAGTCTAACAGCTTAGAATGATTACTGTGTATATTTAACATAACAAATAAAAGTAACCTGTATATCATCTTCTGTATTTGAAGCCGCTTATTTTATAATATTAAATAGCTCAATAAATCTTTTCCTAATAAGCACTCTTACCACAGAATTTTTTTTTTAAATAGGTTTTTATTGATTTCAGAGGAAGGTAGAGGGAGAGAGAGAGAAACATCGATGAGAGAAACATGGATCCGCTGCCTCCTGCACACCCCCTACTAGGTATTAAGCCAGCAACCAGGGCATGTGCCCTGACTGGGAATCAAACCAGTGACCTCCTGGTGCATGGGATGTCGTTCAACCAACTAAGCCACATCAGCCGGGCACCACAGAACTTTTTAATGGAACCTGAAAAGTCTGAAGCTGTTTTTCAAATAGTATGCTGTAAGGGAAGTTTCTCAATGCATACTGACTTCAGATTACTGTTTTTAAACTGTACCCCTTAAAGTACTAACTAGTCTATTTCAGCTGAAACAATGTGATTTTCAAAAAATATATGCCTTTATTGATTTTCAAGAGAAAGGAAGAAAGAGGAAGAGAAACATCAATGTGAAAGAGAACCAATGATCAGTTGCCTCCCATACACACTCTGACCCAGGGACTGAACCTGCAACCTGGGCATGTGCCCTGACGGAGAATTGAACCAATGACCTTTAGATGCATGGGACAACGCTCAACCAACTAAGCCACACCAGCCAGGGCAACAATGTGATTTTTAATAATGTTTATGAAGTGGCACAGTGAGAAGAAATGGTTTAGTTAACCCAAACTTCCATCCTGTTGCGTGAATGACCCTATGTGATGGTCAAAATCAAAATTAAAAAAGAAAAGTTAATTACTATTCTTTTAAAGCTAACTTTTAATGAGAAAATATTCCTACCATTTCCATTATATTATATAAAATTCAACCTATTTTCCCCCTGAAACTTTAATCTCATCCCCTCCAAAACCCAAACTTTCAAAAGCATTTTGTTGCTTCTAAATTAACTACAGAACCAATTAATTATTTTAGAAACTATGATATGCCTGTGCCAGGCATTTTGAGGAATACAAAGATGTTCAAAACGTCCCAGTCCTTAATTTAGTAAGATGGCAACTCAACAGGGATGTAAAGAATGGAGGAAAATGAGTAACTGAAGTAGACTTCATTGACCCTGAAACAGGAGGAAAAATTTAAAGGACCTGAAAAATGAAGTGCGTATCCTGAGATGGGATAACATGATAAACAACAGTACAGAAACAGGATAAGAAAGCAAGCATTTATTCACTCACTCAGTGCTCACAGTAGTGTCAGACTAAATATTTACTGACTATCCACATTGTGTTCCAGGCACACAGCCAGGATTACTATGTTCTTTCTTTTAATCTTCAAAAACATATTGTGAGGACCTTCTCATGTTAGTGTTTTCCTACAGATGATCACACAGTAAGTACCCAGGGGTTAGGACCTTATTAAAGATTACATGGATATTAAGTGGCAAAGTGGGAATTCAAACCATATTCTCAATCTCAATGCTAATGCTCACCCCCATGTATTGTCTTAGGTGGGGACTAGACTAGAATAAGTTGGATGGGTGAACACAAGTCAATTATTAGCAGGAAGGGAGAGATTCCAATGTGGAGGAATAAATACGTTAGGACTTCATGTAAGTGATACCTGGGAACCACAATATGCTTTAACAGAATGAAATCAGTGTTTTCTGAAGACATATTTTCATTGCCACAAGCAAGATAGATGTGGAGAAGAGTATTAGAGAGATTAAGTAGCGATTTTTTAAAAAGATATGATAATGGCTAGGACCAAGATGATAACAAGAGGGAATGGAAGAGGCTCTGAGGCAGTGACAACAGAGACGATATTGGCATTAAGTAAATAAGTAAAACAACTGATAATTAGAAAGAAGTAAAGCTATCTACAGATGGTGTAGACAACTCAATGGAATCCACAAAACGCTATTAAAATAAGTGAATTTATTAGGAAAGTTGCTTATATACATTATTTGGTCAATTACATGTTGATTTCTTCTTTGTAGTTGGCTACTTTTATCAGGTTGAGTTTCTGTCCGCTCATCCTGTTTATAGCTGCATCTACAAGATACTATGCTACTTTAGTAAGACATATCATTTAAAACTGTCCAGGCCTTGAGACCTCTGTCCTACCCAAAAGAAACCTGTAGAAGTGATTGATATGTTCACTATCTTAATTGCAGTGATGGTTTCTTGATTGTGGTGATTGTGGATATGGTTTCATATCCATGTGAAAACTTAAACTGTATACTTTAAATATATACAGTTTATTGTGTGTCTATGATACCTGAATTTCTCAAAAAGTGATAGAACAAAACAAAGTATATGCAAGGGAAAAGTGATAACGGTTTAAGAAGTCAGGCCCAGCCAGGCGTGGCTCAGCTTTTGAGCATCGACCTATGATCCAGGAGATTACGGTTCGATTCCCAGTCAGGGCACATGCCCAGGTTGCGGACTCCATCCTCAGTTGTGGGCATGCAGGAGGCAGCCGATCAATGACTCTCTCATCACTGATGTTTCTCTCTCTCTCCCCCTCTCCCTTCCTCTCTCTGAAGTCAATAAAAATATACTTAAAAAAAAAGAAGAAAGAGTAAGAAGCACTGTTTGATCAGGAATGGGTGAGTAGATCTGAGGATTCCATGCAGTTTGAAACAGCTGAATATAAGACAGAGAACCAAACCAAATATCATCCATAGGCAGTAAGAAACATGGGTCTGAAACACAAGAATAATTCCTTGAGAAACAGCAGATGATGGAGCGCAAGGCAGAGGAAGGTGCCAAGTTAGCTCAATACTTCATTAATCTACAACATTATTTATGGTGCATTCCCCTTGGCCTGTCTGCTTTTTAAACTGCGAAAGACTGCTCTCCTGGCTTATTTCACTGATAAATACATCTGAAACAAGAGATGCAGACAAAGCCCACATCCTCTCACAGGTCGAGTCCAGACAATTGAACTTGGCTCAACTTGCTTTGAAATGGTATTTCTCAAAAGAATCTAACACACCTTGCAGAATTCATCTTGATAATGAGCATTCAAGGAGACACACAGTTTAGCAGAAAATATCTGAACCTGGTATTTATATTTCTAAATTGCTTGAAGAAAGGAAGAAAAGCTAGTTTAAAATTTATCTTGTGTTATAAATGTAACAAAAATATCACGTTCTAAGTAAAGAGCTCAGCGAGAAGAGCTAATATAGCTTACATTGCTATCTGAATAGGGTATCCAGTCCTTACCTCCTTGCTGCATCCCCCCCCCCCCCAGGGCAGTAAACACAAATGCCACCTTCTCACCAAAGCTTTTCTAAGTCTCCTCTTCACTATGCTCCCTTTATAGAATAACTATACTTGCACAACGGCACTTAGTTCCTTAAGCTATTAGAGGTTAAGTACAGATCTATTCATCACAAATCCTAAACAGTGTTCTGTACACACCAGGTGCTGAAACGGGAAAAAGAGGAGTTTGATAGCATTAGGCCAGAAGTGACAAGATCTAGAGAGGCCTAGAAACCAAAGCCAAGATTCACCAGATTGTTTCCCTTCTTTAAGTGTGGTAACTACAGCTGACTGGGGCTCAGGAGAAAAGTATATAAGGGGTTCACTACATTATTCTGTCAACTTTGTGTATGTTCAAAATTCTCCCAATAAATTGTTTAAAAATAATAAAGGGAAGGTGAAGATATGCTCAAATCGTTTTTGCTCTTACTTTCCTACCTTTGAACTTTTCTTTCCTTTTTCCTTTAACCTTGATCTTTGCCAGCCTCCCCTCTTTGTTGTCAACAGGTCCACTGGGTCATTAGCCATTTAACAAATGGTGGTTTGAAGGATAAAAGACAGACCCTTTGCACAGGCAGTGGAATTCCAAATGCTAGACTCTTGGCTCCACAATGTCTGATTCAGAAGAACTGCTGGGAGCTATTAGTTCAGCTCGCCCACCCAGGCATATGAAGACTCCTTCCTTTTACACCACTCCCATATGCTCTCATTTATGCCTACAGTTTTGTGCTTGTGTGCTTTCGTTTAGCACAGGAACAGATCAGACCCAGCGTGACCACAGAAGTTATTGGGAGGGTCCAAGGATAAGGAATCCAGAATGAAGCAGTTTCAATTTGGAATTGTAACAGATGAGAATTTTTTTCTAGTGAGGCAACAATCCAACAAAAAATATATTTTCAGAATTCCCAGACACAAAATGAGGGTATACATGAAGATATACAATAACAGTATATGAGGTGCATTCTGGCCTAAATGAAAGCATTTGCCATCTTATAAGCATATCTTGTGCTTTCCCACCTCTGAGTCTTTGTTAACATTCTCCCCGATACCCAGAAATGTGGGTCATATCTGAATCTCTATTTTCATTTAAAAAGGTTGGTTTTTTTTGATACAAAGAAACTGGGAGTAATCTTATGCCTAGTTTTTCTTAACTCACAAAGAGAACAAAATAAACGGGAAAGAGGTAGATCTCCTACAGTAATGAAACTAGAATTGAAAGAGGAACTGAAGGTTATTAAAACAAAAACAAAAATATGAATGTGAAAGAAATGTCACAGTGTGGAAATAACTGGGCCATAGGCAGTACAAACTCCCAGTGGGGAGAGGAAAAGGTTCAAACTTCTTCAAACAAGTCAACTGGTGGCACCATTAGCCTCAGGACTTGGTATTGTATAGAACAGACTGATTAAGTTGGTTCTTGGGCAGATAGCCTTGATTCTAGCTCAAAAGAGTAGACATCTTAAGGAAGGTTATATGCACAACTCTGGCAAAAAGGCGTAGAGCATATGGCTTATAATTCATATCCCTGATTCTACACACAAGAATAGGGAACAGAAATAACTGACATTTGAGTCAAAGGTTGATAACAAAGGTCTTATCTGGGATCCTCTGAGCCAAAGAAAAGGGGAAAACAGCTAACCAAAGAAATCAAGCCAATCAAAAAGTCTGTATTTCAGTGGTGATCTGTTCTTTTTTAGATCACTTTGAAAGCTATCCTTCAAGGCTTGGTTCAGATGGCATTTTCCACATGCAACCTTTACTGATCATCTCCTTTATTCCACTCATGTGTCCTCACCTTAATCTGTCTCATTCAGTTGAGTGCACAGGCCATACACCTCTGACAAGGTATCAAGTTTCTTAAGACCTGGGAAACTTATGTAGAATTCGTAGCTCTTTGCGTTCCATGAAAAATACGCTAATTTTTTTTTTCTTTGTTTTTTGAAATTTGGACAAATCACAACATACAGAACTCAGTGGAATAAAATTTAAATAATCAGAAACAAACACTTAATATAAAACATATACAAATTAAATGGTATATAATAATTGTATCTAGGAGATCAAGGAGACCAATACTTTTAATAAGGTTCCTAGAATTAGCAAACCTTATCAAATATACATAAAGAGAGCTAGTTCAACATGGTCCCACAAGTCTTGTAAAGAAGCTGAGGATTTGAACAAAAATCTTACTGTCAAATGATCCTATTAAATTAGGAAACACTAGAATGCTCACACACTTACATAATGACAGGTATAGAGATCTGCTTAGACCATCATTCAAATGGAAACCTGCACTCGCTGGAGTACGTGGCTTCGTGGCCCAACTCTTACCCTAAATACTGCAAAGCAAACCAGGTATGTAAGATGCGGAAGTAGAACTTTCAAGGCCTCCAATCATGAAAAAAACAGACTGGGATAAATTCCTCTCAAAGTGGTATTCAGAGAACAGTCCTCCTCACATGGAAATATGGCTTAAGACATATACTTCCTTTTATTACAATCAATTTTAAAGTTTTACTTGGCCTTAATGAAAAGAAGTAGGAGTACCCACAATAATTTATCAGCATCCTATAATAAGCTAATTTATAATTCTGAAATTGGGTTTTTGACAACTTAAAGCTTATAGTTTTGCCACAAAATAGACTTATTCAAACAGATGTTTTAGTTCTAGTAAAAAGCTATATTCTGGCCAGGCAGGCGAGGCTCAGCAGTTGAGTGTCAACCTACGATCCAGGAGATCTCAGTTCAATTCCTGGTCAGGGCACATGTCCAGGTTGCGGGCTCGATCCCCAGTAGGAAGTGTGCAGGGGACAGCTGATCAATGACTCTCTCATCACTGACATCTCTGTCTCTCTCCCTCTCCCTTCTTCTCTCTGAAATCAATAAAGATATATTAAAAAAAAAAAAAAAGTGTGCTATATTCTCAGCAAAGAATAGAGATTTCTCCAAAGAAGATATGCAAATGGCGGAGCACAAGAAAAGATGCTCAGCATTATCAGTCACTGCACTGGTAGCGCTTCCCACCCACTAGGTAGTTATAATAAAAAATACAGATAATAACAAGTATTGGGGAGGATGTGGAGAAACTGGAGCCCTCGTATACTGCTGTTGGGAATGTAAAATGGTCAGCCACTCTTCCAAAGTGATCTAGCAGAATTACCATATAACTCAGCAATTCCACTCCTAGGTATATACCCAAGAGAACTGAAAACATATGTCCATATAAAAACTTGTACAGAAATGTTTATAGCAGTATTCATAATAACCAGGAATTTTAAACAAGTCAAATATCCATCAACTGATAAATGTTTAAGTAAAATGTGGTAGAGCAGAATCTCATCATTCACAGTAGTTATGTTTCATCAAGTTGCCACAAACACTGAAATTAGCAAAGACTGAACCATTGTTCCTAGGGGAAATACAGGGTTAGGTTCTTTCGAACGTCTAGTCACCATATTTTATGTGTTTCTGTTTAAAAGACACCTTATTTAATATATAGTTGACTTACTAACATTGAACTCATGGCCAATAGCACTATAACCCACGTCTGAAGTAAGTGTAGATCCAGAAGGACAGGGGTCTTACACTTCTTGTGATTTTAGACTCCCCTTTTCCCCCTCTCAACCCTAATAGTGATTTAACACTGGTTTTGAGACAGAGACTTTGTTCAGCTATCCCTCTATAATAGATACCATCAACAATGCTATTAAGCCCAAACCAAGGCTATTTTCTAAATATTAACTGGCAGACTTAATTCAGCAAAGCCACAGACTTACATTTAAATTTTCTTCAAGCATTTTCTAGTAACAAAGATCTAAAGAAGCCACCAAAAGGAGAATATTGTGTGTAGTTATCTTATTTTTCTTCTCATGTTTATATCCTCTTATGCTATATCCTGAGCCATGAAGTATAAGTACTTTGGGATGTAACTAGGGGAGATTCAAATCATAAATTCCTCCTCTAAAATCTTCACACCTGACTTTCCAGGATGCACGTTTTCCTATGTAGACCAGTTTTCTCTCAGTTTCTTGAGTTATGTCAAAACTATGTGTTCCTCTTTCTCCATATATTTTTACTTGTTAGTGTATTTCTTGAGCTGTTTTTATATTATTTTTTTCCTTTCTGTGAAATTTTTTTTTAAAAAACTTAGAATCGCCAAGTTGTAAAGATGTATGTTTTTACCTGACAATTATACCACAGGTAGACAGACTGTCCAGTTAAGCTAAGAAGAGTGAATTGATACCTTGTATTTGTTTTTAAAATTAAATTAATCCTGGATAAGAGATAAAATTAAGTGTGTAATTAAACATTTGAATAAGGAAAAAATGCTTAAAAATAAATTTGCAACAAAATTATTTTGAAATTATTTAAAAATAAGATGCTTGCAAGTCTGTAGCATGCCCATCTAGCCAAGTTCCAGAAGAAAATGAGAACAAAGGAATGAAATGTTACACATCACTCAAGAACCCACAGTCTGAAAACCCCTTAGTTATTCCAAAGCCAGAGCCATATACTGTAGATGGTTCCTTAAGCAACAGAAGTGAGGAACCACTTCTCTGTTCAAACCCTCAGATTCTAGATTCCAGCACCTTTTTCAAGGATCCACAAGTCACGATAATATGAAAAGGGGAATAAAAGAAGGAACTTCAAAAAGTCATCTAAAGGTCACCTAGTCTATCTAGGTTCCATGCCCTTCTTTCCTACCCAACCAAGAATTCAGCCCACATGACTCATGGCAGGACAGTTTTAATTTTCTTAATAAAATATCTTACTTGAGGTTTATCAGGAAACATTCCAATTTTTATTAAATGCCAACTATGTGCCAGGCACTGAGTTACACGTAATTCTCTGAATCAAAAAATATAAATACATGTACATATTTTGGTGGCCTTAAAACTGAAGGCTGCTCAACCAATCTGAGATAAGTGATAACTGTTAAAAAAAAAAAAAAAAAGTCTAGGGGAATAAATTAGCTCTTAAACCAGAAGATTCTCCAAAAATCAACTCCCATGTAAAAGCAGTAAATCTCTCCATACCTCCAATCTCCCACTATTTTCCAATCCCTCAGCTTGCTTTCTTTTTCTTAAGTATTTATCTCCACCTGGGGTTTCAGTATATATTTGTTTGCCTGTTATTGGCTGTCTCCTCACTAAACTGTGGGAGACAGGAACTCGTTTTGATTACTGCTCTATCTCCAGCACCTAAAACTGTACCTGGCACCTAGGAGATACTCCATAAATATTTGTTAAATGAATACATTATATTCATGAATGAAGCCAAATACTCAGGTGTTTTTCTCTGGCTTCCCTGGAAAACATCCTTCATAGACCCTCACTTTAACCTTGCACATAAGAGGCAGAAAAACATGCACTATGCTTCTTTCATTTTCTTTAAAATTTAATTTTTTAACTGATTTTTGGAGAGAGGAAAGGAGGGGGGGAGAGAGAAACATTGATAGCTTGCCTCCCGCACACATCTTTGACAGGGGATTGAACTCACAACCTGAATATGTGCGCTTGTCGGGGAATAGAACTTGCCACTCTTCCGAGTATTCCAACTAACTGAGCCACACCAGCCAGGGCTTCTTTAAAATTCTTAACCCATTATTGCTCAAAGTCTCCTAAAGGACAATGTAACTAATTCATTTTAGAGTTCAAGGCCAGGGTGAGCTGGTATTGGTGTCTTTGCTTGGAAAACGAAAAACTGCATATACATATGCCTGGCCGGGCGTGGCTCAGCAGTTGAGTGTAGACCTAGGATCCAGGCGATGGGGGTTCGATTCCCAGTCAGGGCACATGCCCGGGTTGAGGGCTCGATCCCCAGTCAGGGGCGTGCAGGAAGCAGCCCATCAATGACTCTCTCATCACTGATGTTTCTCTCTCTCTCTCTCCCTTCCTCTCTGAAATCAACAAAGATATATTTATTTAAAAAAACCACAACTGCATATATAACCCATAGTTTTCAAAGTGGTTCCTACTGTCTTCCCTGCTTAGAACCTCATGAGCTTCATATTTAATTACTGTGTTTTTGCTCAGGCTGATATAATTTCCCTTTATCATCTCACTCTACTACTTAATCCTTCTCAAGAAAGGTGTAAATATTCAAAAAATATAATCTTCTCTCATCCAGGTAAGAATTCCATTTTTTAAAAATGCTCTTGGAAAGTAAGAATTAATCATCTTAATTCATTGTAAAGAATATGGTTTAACCCCATATACAGCTCAAATTTTAACATACATATGAATCACCTGGAGAAATCTTATTAAAATGCAAATTCAGAGCTAGAGCCTGCATTTTATTTTATTTTTTTTAATCCTCACCCGAGGATATTTTTTCCACTGCTTTTCAGCGAGTAGAAGGCGGAGAGAGAGGAACCTTGATGTGAGACATCAATTGGTTGCCTCCTGCAAGAGCCCTGACTAGGAGCAGGGATCAAGCCTGAAACCAAGGTACGTGCCCTTGGCCAGAACCAAACCCAGCACCCTTCAGTCTGCAGGAAGATGCTCTAACCAAACTAGTTAGGGCCAGAGCGTGCATTTTAAACAAGCTCCTAGGTGACACAGATGTGGCTGGTCCTTAGAATATCCAATGTGTATCTACTTGCCTCATGGCTAAGGTAAATTTGATGCTGCCTGCTCCTGCTTGACTAGTTCTAAGGGGACTAAGGTATACATCTAGCCAACTTCTGCAAAACAGCTCTTAAAGGCTCATCAATCCTCTAGGCTTTCTCTTCAACAGCTTCTTGAACTTTTCAACTGGAGTTTCTTTTTCTTAATCATATTTGGGGATCTTCTTCGAACCCTATCAAATGCTGTCCACACGTACCTCTTAAACTAAGGTGCACAAACATGAAGCTAAACCTTAAGTATGATTGGGCAAACTCCTAGCTCCTTCACCCAGCCCAGAATTATGATGACTGTTTCTGAAACAATACTGTAACACAGGCTCATTTTTAGTTGGTATTCCCAGATGAGCTGAAATTATGTACATAGCTGGTTGATCACTATAATAAATTAGCCCACTCACTTTGCTATTTCTTTGTAAAATATCACTGGATTTGATCCACTTTTTCAGAATTAAAGTTACTTTGAATTTTAACCCAATTCTCCAAGGAACCAGGCCTTGATATATGAGGAAATATTTTTCTCTAGGTCTTAGTTTTTCCATCTGTGCAATTGGGATGCGAGTCAAGAATTGCACTCTAATCTCTCCTTCCGGGAATCTATGACTTACAGTCTATATTTCCCTTCTATTCTTCAGTCCATGTAATCTAGATTTTATTTTACTCCCCATTTCACCTAATGAAAGGCCTTTTTTACTTATTTCCCATCTCTCTCGAGAAGAACCTACCATAAACAATATACACATATTACTATACATATTATCCTTACAAGGAAGTCTCTCAGAAGTTAATATAATGAGCTAGAAATATCCTCAAATAACTAAAAACAAAAATAAAAACAAAAATTAAGAAACCCTTAAGTTATCTTTCTCAGTGCCAACCCAATAAAACACAAGCAGCCAAATATACATCTTTTTTGTTCACTTTTCTTGTTGTTATTGTCAACACCTGTGCACAGGTAAAAGTAGTGTTCGGTGTATATGACTGGAGAGAACTATAGTGAGGAAAACCAATCAATTAGCTCTCCTAAGCTTTATCAGCTGTGTTTTCCTGAAGACAAAGAATCTGTCCACCTGCTTCCACAGGTGGTACAGCTGCAGTTAAAGCAAAACACCTGGTTTGTGTACATCCATTCCAAGAAGCTTGCTAAAACAATGCTAGCTACAGATCAGGCAAGCCCAAGTCAGCATTTTCATCTTTTGCCCAGATTAAAAATCAACGTCATTTTAAACTATTGGATGCTAAAATATGCCTTTCATCCCCAATACAACGTTAAAGAAATTACAATAATAATGTCAAGTAATTGTTACCGCCCTGGCTGGGTGGCTCAGTTGGTTGGAGCATTGTCCCATACATCAAAAGGTTACAGGTTTGATCTCCAGTTGGGTGGGTACAGGGGGTAACTGATCGATCAATACTACCCTCTGACATCTATGTTTCTGTTTCTCTCTCTCTCTCTCTCTCTCTCTCCCCCCCCCTCATAAATAAATAAATAATCAATAAAAAAACATATCCCTGGATAAGGATTAAAAAAAAAGAAAATTGTTATAAACAATGAGAATCCTAGGTTACAAACATGACTGTCATTAACTACTTCCTAAATTACTTAATTTAGACCACTTATAGGAAGATAAGAATGGTCTTATTATTGCCCAGCAGTCAGTGCTTCATATTAAGAACGATAATATCAATACCAGTAAATGTGCTGAATGAATGGTTAATCATAAATAAAACAGCATGTGAGAAATAAGAATTTCTTCCTAGTTTTATACCTAAGAAATTTTACAACTGAGAAATTTTTTTATTCTCCCCATGGAAACTTAACCTCTGCTTAAATCCTCAGAGGACTTTTCTCCCCATTAAGGAAGATTCATCAACACTGGTAAAGAAAAACACTGATTATTTCCTGAGCAAATAAACAAAAACACTCGTGAAGTGATAAATTATTTTATGCCATAGTCCATGAGTTAGTTTGAATGTTGAAGTCATACTTTTGAGGATATTTTGATGGCTTAGGGAGAAAAGGGTGTGAAATACTGGAAATTAAGGATAACTCAGGAACATAGTAAACTACAGGTATGAGAGCTTGCTTACCAAAAGACAACATAGCACTATCTAATATATATGTATATATATAAAATACAAAACAATCAAAGATCTATTCCTTGAGTGAAAATTAAAATCAAACATCAGCCCCTCCTCCTCCCTACCTCAGTCAGCATTAACTAATCTCTCCCTAATACATTCTCAGACATCTCCATTTATCACTCTGACCAGTGTCCTGTATCAAAATAGTCTTTCCTCCTTGTAACTCTTCCTCCAATTAGACTTAGATTATCTTTGTCTCAGATGGTTTAAAGACCCTAAGGCAGTGTTTCTCAAATTAGTCTTTAGGCTATCTAGAAAATAATTACTTAGGAAGCTTGATGAAAAAGTAGGTTCCTGGGCCCTGTCCCAATCTCCAGAATTTAAATCTCTGGGAGGTGAAATCCCAGACATTGCATTTTTTAAAAAAAATGTTTTTACTGATTTCAGAGAGAGGAAGGGAGAGGGAGAGAGAGAGATAGAAACGTCATGATGAAAGAATTGTCGATCAGCTACCTGCCACATGTGCCCTACTGGGGATCGAGCTGGCAACTCAGGCATGTGCCTAACTGGGAATGGAACTGTGACCTTCAGGTTCATGGATCGACGCTCAACCACAGAGTCACACCAGCCAGTCCCAGACACTGCATTTAACAAGCTTTCCAGATGCTTCGGATGCACACTGAAGTATACACTGAATGTAGTTATTTTTCACTCCTTAACCATTATTTTAATATCTGCCTACACTTGCCAGTTACTTGACGTTAATTCACCTTCATTACTCTGGAATTCTGAGACACACATAAATTCACTTCCTGTTTGGTCTGTTCTGTCTCATACCTACTTCATTATCTCCCCAATATGAATTCCTAGTCCACTCTGTCCTCCAGAGCAGGTTTTGTGTAAATGTTGAACTTACCCCACAATAGCAGTTCAATTCCTTTTTCCTTCTGAGAAAAATATTAACAGCATGGGTATTTGATGAGAGCATCATTTAAAGTTAGATTAAAAGCAAAATGCATTATCTGTCATACGCATTAATTTACAATGGTGGAAATAATCACCAAAATATCTGGAGAGTTTGATCCACCTGAAGCTTTTCTTCCTCTGTGTCAATAGCAGAAAATACCTATTTTCATTTCCAGAACAGTTCAGTCTAGTTACAGGTTCATTAATTCCTTTTTCTACTATCAGACAAATGGAGAAACATCATCTCCTACAACCACACGTAATAGGTGCATCGCTTGTTCCAAAATGGATGACCTTGCATTTTCTGAGAAAGGAAAAAGGACTTGAATAGTGCTTGGCAGCTTCATGAAACAGTCAATCATATAGCTTCCTTTTTTTACGGAGCATTTGGAAAGGTCTCTGAAATGAAAGGTGTGATCATTTTTAAAGGCCTCTCACTACTAACATCGAACAAATCAATACTGAATGTTGCTGTCGTTCATAAAATCTGTTCCAAGGTACTTAAAACAACAGAAGAGATAAATGTCTTTGCTCTTGTTTAAAGCAAAGATCTGACAGAACAGTTTTGTGGACTTCCCATCTGACTGGAAATTATAAAGACTCTGCACAAAATTATGTACAGTACGATTCTGTTTATGAAAAACACTATACATTTGTGTATTACAGGTAAATGTAAAGGTATCCAAAAGTCTGGAAACACCCAAACTTTCAGTGATGACGTAAAAGGGAATTTTTACTTTTTACGCTATTTGCTGCAATTTTTATAAAAATGTTTTGTATTAACTTTTGTAAAAGCTATTTTTCGATAATTATAGTGTCAAAGCAGAGTACGCTACAATAAATTAAGTTCATTCAGCATAACTGAGAAATAGAACATGGCAGTGCTGTGGAGTTAGGACCTGGGTTCAGAGCTTGTCTCTATTACGAACCAGACAGACATGTCCTGCATGAGTCAATTCTTCACCCATGCAGCCTGTCTCCTCAACTGTAAAGTGAAGACAGTAATAGTATTCAATTCACAGGCTGTTATGAGCAGTGAATAAAATAATTTATGTGAAATCCCCATGTAAACTATTATTTTTCAAATTACGTATTACAAGATATACTTTAAAATACGTGAAGCACGACATAAAGCTTTCTTCAGCTTCCTAAGATCATTATAGCAATGATAATTTTACACAGAATAACAGTAATAAAAACAACTAGAATAAATTTATACAAAGCCCAGTAAATTTCAGTCACAAATCAAAGTACCCAGGAACTTTCTCAATAAACAAATTCCTGATATTTTACTTCCTTGTCAAATAGGTCTCACAAAAATAGAAAAGTCTGCACAATCTAAATTCTAAATAATGAGCTTTACAAGTGTTCAAACGATGAAGAGACTTTATCTGTTCCCTCTACATCACTCCAATGGCCATGTTAGGTTCAGCCTCTATTTTCATTCACCATGTCATTTATACAGGGTAGGGCAAAGTAGGTTTATAGTTGTGAGTACACAAAACAGTTTATTCTTGTGTTGTTATTTACTTTATTATTTTCCATACAAACAACTGTAAACCAATTTTTTCCACTCTGTATACCCTACTGCCTACTTGACATCTCTAGTTGGATATGTAATAGACATCTCATAGTCCCATATCAAATTCCTGGTTCCCAGCCCTAGCCCAAATCTACACGGGGCCCCTAATCCTCTCCCCAGTCTTTCTCAAATCAGTAAATTAGCAACTTAAGCCAATAAACTTGGAGTCATCCTTGACACACAACCCCCATATCCAATCCACTTGGGCAAATCCTACCAGCTCTATCTTCAAAATAGCCTGACTCCATCTATTTCTCCTTACTTCCACCATTAACATTCTGATCTAAACCATCAACCTCCCTCTCTTGACCCACAGCAATAATTTCTTAATTCACCTACTTCCACCTTTGTCCCACTAGAGTGTTTTCTCCAAGAGCAGAATCATCTCTTTAAAAGGTAAGGGAGATAATGTCACTCTGCTCAAAACCCTCCAATGGCTTCCCACATCATTTAGGAAACCCCAAATCCTCTCCTTGACTCTTACGGTCCTGTTTGTTCTGGCCCCTCCCTCCCACTCCTATATCAGCTTCTACCACTACCACCCTTGCTCAGTGTGCTCCAGATACACTCGCCTCCTTGCTATTTTGTGAACATATCAAGCATGCTTTGACCCTTTGGCTTGACTATCCTCTCCTGTATATCCACATGGCTAGCTTATTTCCTTCAGCTCTTTGCACAAATGTCACTTCATCAGTCTTTTTTAAACTACTGTATCTAATATCACTCTCCATCGCCCTCCTCTATCTCTATACAACATACCTTAAAACTTTAACACCACCTGAATATTAAAATGTGTGTATAGCCCTGGCCGATTTGGCTCAGTTAGAGTATCGGACCTCGGACCAAAGGGTCGCGGGTATGATTCCCAGTAAGGGTACATACCTCGGTTGCAGGTTTCCCAGCCCGGTCCAGGCAGGTGTGGGAGGCAACCAATAGATGTTTCTCCCTCTCTCTCCGCTCCCCCTTTCTACTCTCTTTAGAAATCAATGGAAAAAATATCCTTGATTGAAGATAAAAAAAAAATTTTTTTAACACAAAAAAATGTGTATATAAAATATTTTTATCACATTAAATTTCAAGATCTACGAGAGGGCTGTGTTTTGTTTACTACAGCCTTGTTCAAAGTAGAGGCTCAGCAAAATGTTAAGACTCTAGATACAAGTATGAACTAGTAGAACAACTCTGGAAAACTCTTTGGCAGTTATCTATTAAAACTGAATATATACACACTCGATGACCCTCCAATTTCACTCCTAGGCATATACCCAAAGACAAAGAAGAATGTTCTTTGCAGCATTATTTCTAATAGCCAAAAACTGGAAACAATCAAGACATCCATCAACAACAGAACAGATAAACTGTGGTATATTTTCATAATGGAATTCTATACAGTAATGAGAATGAACTACTGACAAAGCACATGTGTCATTACTGTCAAGCAAAACATGTCAAGATACAAAAGAATATACAGTATATGACTCTATATAATGTTCCTCTTTTTTTGTATGTCAAAACTAATACATGGTGATAGAAGTCAGCATATTGGTTATCCTGGGGGAGAGGGAGGGACAGTAAATGGGAGGAGAGAGGTGGGCTTCTGAAGTAATTGCTGTTAATATTCTATTTTTTTAGAAAACTCATTGAGCTGTACATTTATGATTTATGTATTTTTTGTTTAATAAAGGTTTACATAGAAAAAAAATTATCAGAAAAAAGAAACATTGTCAAGCTGTCTTCCAAGCAGCTATTACAGTTAATATTTTCACTTGTCTTGTTAAAATCCTTCTATGATTAGCCATAAGTAAAATTTTTTTCATTTAAAATATAATTCAATATTCGACAAACTTCTAGGAAAAAAAAAAATATATTATTCAAGATTAAGTAATTGGCTAAAGCCATATCTTTAACCACCCATAAACTGGAATCCAAGTGTTGAGAAAACCAATTTAAAGATCGTTTCTCTCTTTTTTTAAAAGATCTTTTCTCAATGCACCATACTGTCTACCTAGACACAACGAATTATTTAAATAAGAAAAATTTATTCATCTGTGACTAACAGATCTTTCCCCAGAGGTTTCTTGTTTTAAATGTCATTATTCAGGGTAAATTTAATAAAACCAGAAGCCCTGATTTCCCACTTAATCTGTGGGACTACTATCAGTTCTAATACTGAATTGGCATGGATTGTTTGCCTGTTTTCCCTGTAATCAAGAAGGTTCACATGTAAACAAAATTGATCTGGCAAACAAATAAACATGCAGAGAGATCCTTCCCTTAAAACAAGTTTGTGCTCTACATATGGCCAAACCATCACACAATAAATTAACTCTTAAGCAGCCTCCAAGCTAAAAAGCTAGCGTCAAACCAATTAAGCCCTAATGGGATACCAATTTCCTATTTCTGATAGCAGAAGTTTAAATAAACGCCTCTTGGCTTATAAAGACTTAACAAACACCCAGACAATCCTGTCACACTTAGTTCCAAATCTGCATTTATGAATATGTGCTACAATCAAAAAAGCTTTCACTGCCACAACCAACATGTGCTTTAAAAAATTGGGGAACTTTAATTCCTTTAAAAATGAAAACGAGCCCGGCCGGGCATGGCTCAGCAGTTGAGCATCAACCTAGGATCCAGGCGATCACAGTTCGATTTCCGGTCAGGGCACATGCCCGGGTTGCGGGCTCGATCAATGACTCTCTCATCATTGATGTTTCTATCTCTCTCTCTCTCTCTTCTTTCCTCTCTCTGAAATCAATAAAGATATATTTAAAAAATAATAAAATTAAAAAAAAATGAAAACGAGCCCGGCTGTTGTGGCTCAGCGGTTGAGCATTGACCTAGGATCCAGAAGATCGAGTTTCAATTCCCACTCAGGGCATATGCCAGGGTTTTGGGCTCAGTCCCCAGTGGGGGGTGTGCAGGAGGCAGCTGATCAATGACTCTCATCACTGATGTTTCTCTCGCTCCCTCTTTCTTCCTTTCTCTGAAATCAATAAAGACATATATTTAAAGGATAATAAATAAAATAAAAGCAGTTCCACAGCCCTAGTTGGTTTGGCTCAGTGGTTAGAGCGTGGGCCCAAGGACTGAAGGGTCTCGAGTCTGATTCCTGTCAAGGGCACGTACCCCGGATGCAGGCTCAATCCCTGGCTCCCCGTCAGGGCCTGTGTGGGAGACAACTAATCGATGTGTCTCTCTCACATCAACATGTCTCTCCCTCTCTCTCTCCCTCTCTCTCTGAAAAGCAATGGAAAAAATATCCTCGTGTGAGGATGGAAAAAAAAAAAAAAAAAAAGCAGTTTCACAAAATGAGAGGGAACTGACTTCCTAATAGCACAGATGCCAAACTTCTAAGACAAGAGACTGAAGCAAAATATAATCCACAATAACTGAAAATAAGAAAAAGCTGATCAGCCCGGCCGGCATGGCTCAGCAGTTGAGTGCTGACGTATGATTTAGGAAATCGAAGTTCGATTCCCTGTTGGGGCACATGCCAGGGTTTTAGGCTCAATCCCCAGTGGGGGGAGGGCAGGAGGCAGCCGATTAATGACATTTCTCTCTCATCACTGGTGTTTCTATCTCCCTCTCCCTTCCTCTCTCTGAAATCAATAAAAACATATTCATAAAAAAAAAAAGTATAAAATATAGTAAAATATTGACATGTGGGGAGTCAAGGAGAACGGCACACAGGAATTTTAAAAATACTCTTGCAACGTTTCCTTAAGTTTGAAATTGTCAAAATACAAAGTATAAAGAAAAAGGAGTGCAAAAAGTGTTTTGTATAATGCAGATCACCATCCTTGAATGTTTGTGTTTTCCTGAAGCAACTTATGATATCTTGTAATATATTAAGAGATAACAGTATAGTTTAAACTACTTAGCCAGAGCAACCCACCAAGAGATTAAAGTGGAGCTTCTGAGAACTAGAGCTGCTGAGCTCTAAGCAGCTCTAGACTGCTGGAGGAGAATGAATGCCCGGGGAACTAAGATAATCATCGCTTCTTCCTCTGCTTCTCCCTCACTACTCAGAACTTTCCTCTCCCAGACTACATCTACCTTTAATCTCAGCCATTAAGAGGACTTGCTTTCTGCCTGCCTCCTCCTCCCAGCAAGGTTGGCTCCACTTCTCTAGAGGGAAACAAAATGAAAGACAATCACTTTCTTAATATTAAAGACAAAAAAATACCTGCCATATTTTTGGTAGAGGAAAATGTCAGTAGTATTTTAGCTTTTATTTAGAGGGTTGGGAGGAATGAGGACAGGTAGTGTAAGGGGAAAGTAAACTAGCTAAAAACTACTATGTGAATTAGAGGAGATGGTATGATTAATGTAGCTCTAGGGATATACGGTAAAAATGAATAAATCTGTGCTGTTTGAAAGTCTCTTCTCATGTGGCTCCAAAAAATTAAAAGCAGGCAGGATGTCTGCATGGAGATGGCTAAGTTAACAAAAGAATAAGGGAAGCATTTGTAAGAGAGGAAAAGGTCAAAGTAGTGTGTCAAGGGAGCTGTGCAATGCCTGGTATTAACATTTCACTTGAGCTGCTGGAGAAGTCAGATTACATATTTGTCGCCATCAGCTAATTTAATTGAGAGGTCTAGCCAACTCCAAAGCTGTAAGTTCAGACAAAGGGATACCTAACTCTGGGTTATTCTGAATTTTACTTCGATTTCTGCATTTAATTAAAGCAATACAAAATAGAGAGGTAGAATCAAATCTTGAAGAGTCACAAAGTAAAGGTTCACTGCACAGTCCATATACTACACTTGATGATCCATATTTCACAGCTCCTCACAGGGTCAAGCAAAATTAGCATGGACATTTCCTAGACTTTTGATGTTCACTGCCACCGTCTATGTACTTCACTGCTAAGATCAGTAAACACATAGGATGCATTGGTAAAGGCTCTGAGAGTTTCTACCTTTTTAAAAAAATTCATCTCTAAGACGAATTCAGGATACCCCTGAACAAAACCAAGACCTATAGTACAGCAGTTTATAAACACATTTCAATTCCTAGGATATATTTTTTAAGACTTTTTAAATTGATTTTTAGAGAGGAAAGGAGAGGGGGAGAGAAACATCGATATGAGAGCATAACATCGATCGGCTGCCTCCTGCACATCCTCTACCAGGGATCAAGCCAGCAACCTGGGCATGTGCCCTGAACGGGAATAGAACTAGTAACATTATGGTGCACGGGAAAATGCCCAACAAACTACGCCACAATGTTCAAGGCCCTAGGACATATTTTAATAAGAAAAGATGTTAGGGTCTGGCTGGGCGTGGCTCAGTGGTTGAGCATCGACCTAGGACCCAGGAGATCAGGGTTCTATTCCCGGTCAGGGCACATGCCCGGGTTGCAGGCTCGGTACCCAGGTCAGGAGTGTGCAGGAGGCAGCCGATCAATGACTCACTCATCATTGATGTTTCTATCTCTCTCTCTCTCCCTCTCCCTTCCTCTCTCTAAAATCAATAAAGATACATTTTTTTTTAAAAATAAGAAAAATTAAAAGGAAAGATGTTAGGGAAAGTTGTTGAAGAAAGATGGGAAATCAAATATCTTCAGGGAGCTTTGGAATCCTCTGGAACATATGTCTAAAAACCTCTAGTTTAGTTAGTAAAAGAAGCAGCCATTTGATAGAGTTAAAAAATAGGGGGTTTTGGACTCAGATCTTAATGTATAATGAATGAACTCAACACCAGGATTGAACTAAGTTTAAACAGTGCATCTGCTACTGATTAATTATGTGACCTTGGGCAATTTATTTAACTTCTCTGAGCCTTATTTCCTCATCTGTAAAACAGAGATACTAACTTCCGCCCAAGGTTGTTCTAAGAATTATATGAAATGACATGTGTGAAAAGAGCCCAGCAGAAAATCTAGTATAGACTCTTTTTAAAAAAAATTCAACTGGACTTAAAAGTCAGATTCAGTTGACATATCTGCAATAGATTCAGTTCACAAGTTTAATTTATGGTGCCCCAGCTCCTATAATTTCAGATAGCCTCGAGGCCTTCAATGGGCCAGAGACAGAAACCAGAGACAGAGGCAAAAAGCTACTTAACCAGCCATAATAAAACCCAGAGACAGGCTCGGTCACATGTACATGCACTAGCTCATATTGCACATGGGCAGTCAGTACAGCGCTAGTGAGACCCCTCTTGGTATTCTTACCAAAGCAGAAACAGTAACCAGGGGGAAGATTCTCCCTCATTCACTTTCAAAACTATCAGGGATTTGAAGTAAATCTTTACAATTGAGTAATCACTTTCTATAATATAAGGTTCAAAGCAATACTGTAAAACTAAGGAATGAGGGTAAAACTGGCAGGCGAGAATCTTCCCCATCTCTTTCCTCCTAGTTTTTCCTTACCCTGGAAGATGTAAGAGCTTAGTGTACTAATTCATCTTGATCCACTCATCTTGCTGCACTCATTCATTGTACACTATTATTTGAATGATCCTTCCTGCCTAGAAGTATTCATTAAATTCAAATAGTTGATCATAAAGTCTAGATTTGCATACCCTACACAACAGGCCTAATACTCAAGAACAAGCTTAAGGTCTTATTTTTAGAATCTATCGCTTATTTTTAGAATCTATCACTATGTAGGAAAGCCAACCACTTCCAAACCAGCATAAATGTATTCTAAAGTAAAAGACGAAGACAAAAAATCATTACAAGTGTCTAAAACATGATTCAACTTAGTCTCAACTTTCAAAATAAGCAAAGTCAAAAACCTTCAAAACAACCTCAAAGGATAACTTTGTTCCTAATAGGAAAATTTATGCCCAATTCTATACATGAACTCACTAAAATATCAATTCTAAATTAATATGCAGATAGCAGGTAATTAAGTAATTAAGGTTTTGTAACAATATTACTCTCAAAGACTTCAGCTCATTTCACTCAACTCTGCCGTGAGATAGAGGTGGGAGGTAAGAGGTAGGGGTGGGATGTATAAAACATGAGGCGCCTGGCTGATGTGGCTCAGTGGTTGAGCATCAACCTATGATCCAGGAGATCAGTTTCATTCCCTGTCTGGACACATGCCCGGGTTGCAGGCTCAATTCCCAGCAGGGGGTGTGCAGGAGGCAGCCTATCAATGACTCATCATTGATGTTTCCATCTCTTTCTTCCTCTTCCTTCCTCTCTCTGAAATCAATAAAGATGTATTAAAACAAAACAAAAAAACCACAAGGCAAAGATTCTGAATATCCCTCCCAAAAAAGGGAAAAAGCAGACAGGAAAAGTTCTGTAGTGCAGTAATGTTTAGATATCTATAAGCACCATTTTCCTCCACCTTATAAACACTGTATTTTCATAACTTAAATGACCTTTCAAAATATAGGAACTTCACAGCGACAAAGTACAGGGATGTTTATTGGATTTTCCCATTTACTGATGGCTTAACACATTTTTTTAAAAAATGTTTTTATTGATTTTTAGAGAGAGAGGAAGGGAGGGAGGAGACAGAAACATTGATGAGAGAGAAACATCATTGATTGGCTGCCTTCTGCACGCCCCTCACTGGGGATGGAGCCCTGACCAGAATCCAGTGACCTCTTGGTTCCTGGGTCAATGCTCAACCACTGAGCTACACCGGCTGGGCGGCCTAACACATTTTAAATAATAGCTACCTTAATGTTAACAGCTCAAGCTCTGTAGTCAGAAAGACCTAGATTTTAATCTAGGCTTGGTTATTTATTATGACATCTGAATCAATTTCCTAATTTGTAAAATAAGGATTTATACCTAAATAAAAGATTGAAGGATTAAAAGGCACAGTGAGTATAATGCTTGGCAGAGTATCTGGCCCAAAATAAACACTTAATATTAGTCATTATTATTATCAGGCAGGAATTATCCCCATTTATAGATTAAACAAACAAACAACTGAGTCTCAGAGGCTGAATAACTAACTTCCCAGTAGAACTGGGCCTCAAACCCAAAGTCTGTCTCCAAATTCTTTTTCCATTGTGACAAACCACTTGTGTCATGTACATATCTGCCTTTTTTGACAGACTACTAACTGCAATTTAACTTGTCTTGATTGTGTAGTCACAGATTATGATGCTTTTACCCTTACTCCATTGTTTTTCTTACCCAATGGTATGGCGGGGGGTGAGGTAGTGGATGACTAAATACATCAGTGTGGCACATTAGGTAAGGACCACAGGAGAGAATGAGACCCTGTCTCTCATTGTCAGTATGGGTACATGCAATAGTACCTCTCCTCTCCATCTAATTTGTTCCTTTTAAATCTGCTATAAGCTGAGCTAAGTACCTTTGTTTGAAGTATGTGCAGAATATAAGCAAGCTTTAAGTGAAAGTTTGAGGAGTTATCCTATTAAACAAGGTGTAGGTGTCAGTCAGTCATGGTCCCACCAGGAAAGAGAGCATACTCCAGTAAGGATAACTCAGGAGGGTTTAATAAGGTTACTATAAAGAAAGGTGTGGGCAGGCAGGATATACGCTAATCACAGGAGACAGTTCTAGTACCCTGGGACTAGTGAGAGCACCTCTAAGCCCAAGGCACAAAAGAAACAGAACTTTCCAAACAAACCTAGGAGCGAGTCATGTAGAAAGAACTACCTTTAGAGGAACAGCAATCTTCAACCAAGGGACATGGCCAGCCAGAGACAACACCCATAAAAAGAAAGCAGGGTAATTAAATTCCGTAACCTCAGAGGGGAAAGAAGCCCACTGATGTAGAAGTGTAAGTAAGTCAGCCTCCCAGGAAAAGAACAGGTGGGAAAGAATGGAGTGGACCTAAAGGAGCAAATAAAGGCATCTAATTCAACCTCAGAGAATCTTTCTGATGCATTTTCACATCTCTTTATCCTAATAGGTAAGTGCCATATAAGGAAAGGGTTACGGAACATGACATTTCTCGTCCCATTTATTTATTTATTTATTTATTTTAAAAATGTCTTTATTGATTTCAAACAGAGGAAGGGAGAGAGGGAGAGAGAGAGAGAGAAACATCAATGATGAGAGTCATTGATCGGCGGCCTCCTGCACACCCCCTACTGGGGATGAAGCCCGCAACCTGGGCATGTGCCCCGACAGGAATCAAACTGTGATCTCCTGGATCATAGGTCGATGCTCAACCACTGAGCCATGCTGGCCAGGCTCTCATCCCTTTTAAATAACAATGCACAGGGCCTATCTACCATAAAATATTTGTAAGCATGTTTTTCACTAGTAAGTATTGTCATTTACCGTTCTACTTATAATTGTTCAGAATTCTTTGAAGGTCCAATGCTTTATAGGGCTTTCCCCATGCTTATGCACTTCCCACTTACCTTGCTATGGAAAATAAAACCACAAATATGCAGATACTATCAGAACCCTTGAGGAGCTTATATTTAGGGGGTTATATTCTTAGATAACTCAGAAGGCAGAATGAGGTAAGTGCAATCAAAGAGAAAAGAGCTATGGTACTGTGAAAAGTTCTGGAACAGGCTTTCTAGCCATCTGGCCCCTGCCAGGCACAACTCCAGCCAGAACTCACTGTTACCCTATTAACAAACTATAGAAGCTTCAATCAGGTTTCCTGTCGGTCCAGATCTGGAGAACTACTAACCAAGCTAACAGCCTCCAAATTTCTACTAAACCCTCAGCCAACAAGACAGACCCTTCCCCCTCCAGGAAAAAGCTCCTCTGCTTCCTAAGGATACTTCAAATGTCACCTCCTCACCTAACTTACCTGGAACCTCAAGGAACAATTAGTTTATGCCTTCCCTGCAATCCCCAAAAGCATTTGCTTCAAGCACTTAAAGCACTTACTATTATCCATGTGAACCTGTGCAAAGTCCTCACTAGACTGTGAGATTTTTAAATTTTATTTTAGAGAGAGAGAGAAACATCGATTTATTGTTCCTCTTATTTATGCATTCACTGGTTGCTTTTTGTATGTGCCCTGACTGGGGGATAGAACCTGTGGGATGATGCTCTAACCAACTGAGCTCCCTGGCCAGGACTAGACTATGAGATCTTAAAGCAGCTTTGTATCCTCAGCCACTCACAGGTGAGTGTCAAACACAGAAGTACTTTACATGTATTACTGTATATATTATATTAACATATACATATTAATCATCACAAAAAAACTGCAAATGAGGTATGAGGTATGAATTCTCATCATCTCAATTTTACAGATGAGGAAAATAAAGTGCACAGAAAGGTTAAGTAACATGCTCAAAGTCTCAAAGATAATAAGGACTGGACCCCAAGATTTCAACCTAGGCACAACTCCAGAACTGAATTTCAACAGACCTAATGGGTTGAGAAGGTCTCACTATAAGACCAATGGTCTCCACCCTAGAGGGCATAATTATTATTCACCCCCGAGGTAAGGACAATATTGAAACCTCGAGTCATATTTGTTTTAGCTCAGCCTTTGTAAAATGTCTATTTTTGTAAATTATAAAATGTACATAATACAGCCCTGGACGGTGTGGCTCAGTTGGTTGGAGTGTCCCTTGTGTACCAAAAGGTGACATGTTCAATTCCCAGTCAGGGCACATTCTTGGGTTTCAGGTTTGATCCCTGGTTGGGGTACATAACAGGAGTCAACTGATCGATTTCTCACTCAAATCGATGTCTCTGTTTCTCTCTCTCTAAAAATCAATAAAACATATCCCCATGCCTGGCCGGTGTGGCTCAGTGGATTGAGCGTCGTTCCATGCACCAAGAGATTCTCAGTCAGGGCACATGCCAGGGTTTCGGGCTCGATCCCCAGTTGGGGGTATTCAGGAGGCAGCAGATGGATGTTTCTCTCAAACATCCATGTTCCTATCTCTCTCTCCCTCTCCCTTCTTCTCTCTAAAAATCAATAAAAAACATAATAAAATAAAACAAAACACATCCTTAGGTGAAAAATTTTAAAATGTGCATAATACAGAGTCCAGTCAATACTATAATTGTAATTTAAAACAAACATTCACATAATGTGTGTGCATACTCAACCCTATTTACTGATAGAACACTAAAACATTTGAGGCCACTGCTCTAGATTACTTCCCCCAGGGACTCTGGGCTCCAACATTCTCTCTGCCCAGCACTTCAGTTAAAACATTAACCCAATGTTTAGCCTATAGGTAAGCTTCTAGAGGCAAGAGTCTGCTCCTTCATTCATCTTTGTAAGCCCTACATCAGCACAGGGCCTGGTGCTTAGCAGATGGTCAATGTTGAATATAACTGTATCATAAGAACCTCACTGAAAAAAGTCCTCTCAGTATTTTAATGCAACTTACTATATGCTTTCAGATTAAAAGAAAATGTATACTAAGCACACTGCCTAGGAATGTAGAATTGTCTTAGGAACACCAAAAAAATTTTAAATATTATGTCCTCATCAGTTACATAATAGAACAAAAATTGTACTTTGGGGCATATATTTTAAACTGAAAACTGCATAAGAGATTTGGACATAAAAAATTTAAGTTCAGATAAAAGGTTCTTTCACTACCGAGATGGTGCACCTTTGTCAGACCTAAAGGTCACCTCTGCTTTTCTTTAGTGATAAAACTCCAAGAGGAAGGGAATTAAACTATCAAAAGCTGCAACTGCAGACTTGACTATGAAGAGGCGTCAGCTGGGGGCATCTACTTTGCATTTCTTCAAACCAACATTTAATGGGTAGCAAACAAAGGAGAAGCTATGTAAAGCCTCCTTTTTAGGTGTTGGGCTCTGCGGCTACATTAGATTGCAGGATTTCTTCTGTTCCTCAGTTTCATCCTCTGTAAAATGGGCATTTTGAAGTATTTCACTCATATTTATAAGTCACGAGGATTAAATGAGAGACAGCATGCAGAATGAATGTTTCCTCATTACCATGTCTTCCCCCTACCCCAACTAAATTCAAAGCCTGAGTTTGGTCTCTCTAGTTTGTTGCTATATTCCCAGGGCCAAGAATGGTACTTTTTACTTAATAGATTATTTAACAAATATTAAGTGAACAAAATGCAAAATGCCTACTGCTCAAAAAATGTGGGCTATTATTGCTATTGTAATGAGAAACAATTAAATTTTTATTGTGTTAAGAGACCCCACCCCTCCCCCAAGGATCTCACAATTCCTGGTGGAACACAAGATAAATGCTGGAATGGAGGCATAGAGGTAAGAAAACCAACTGGATCATAAAGCAGGTCTCAACAAAGACAAAATAAAATCTTAAGTGCATAACCACAGCCCAATTCCGGGCTTTCCAGAGTGAGGGTCACCCTGGATGAGGTTTATTAGCGATCGCAATGACAGTTTTCAAGCTTGTGTATGTGCCAAAGCCTGTGCCAAGCATTCTACTGGCTTCACAAAACCCAAGAACGGGGGTCGGATGGGGTTGTGGAGATAATCTTCACACCCCCATTTCACAGATGGGAGAAGTGAGGCTTATAGAGATCCAAGGTCGCAGCCTGTAAATGTGAGGAACCCAGGCAGTCCGACCCCTGAGCCTGCACTCGGCAGGCCCCTCAGAGGGGCCATCCTCGTCTCCTCTGCCATCGGCCCCATCCATACCCCTCGAAATGAGAAGTGTGTAACGTTTCCCCAAGAGCCGGACTTAGTGGCCTCGACGCTGGGAGAACAAAACAATCCTTGTCCGTAGGCAAGCCTGATGGACGCCGGCCCAGCCTGGGCTCCGAGGCCGCGGTCCACACAGTTTCGCTCACACCGTGAGCCCCAAGCCCTCCTGACCGCGCTAGAAGTGCCTAGGCGGCCCTGGGAGCCCAGAAAGGCCCTGCCTGCCGCATGACCTTGGATCCGCCGCCCTGCCTCGGGCCTCAGTTTCCCCACCCCGGCCTCGCGCCGGGGGCCTCTCCGAAGCTCGCGCCCGTGGAGCCGCAGGCCTCTCACACGCCCCCCTCGGCCGCCCGCCTTCCCGTTCCACTTACGCTGGAAGGCGGCCGCTCCAGGGACGCCCACCATCGCCGAGTGCCTCGGTCGCGAGCCTCCCGCCTCCGCCCGGAGCCAGGGAGCCTCGCAGACTCGGTCGCGGGACCTGTAGCAGCCAAGCTCGCCAGCCCAGCGCAGCCGCTTCAGCCGCTGCTACCGCCGCCGTTAGGCCGCGCGCCGCCCCGCCCCCCGGTTGGCACCGCCCCGCCCGCCAGGCACGCCCCCAACGCGCGCTCCCGCCCGCCAGACCAACGCACGCAGAAGCTCGGCCCACAGACCGGCTTCCGTTAAACCTCGCCCCCTGGCTTGCCCCGCCCCTTCCGCGCGAACCGACCGCCCTATCCCGCAGCATCCTACTCCTCAAATCCTCCCCTCCTGCGTCAGCGCGCCCGTCACGCGCAAGGCCCGCTCTCCAGGCGCTGGGCCTCCCGCGGAGGCCGCAGCACCAGCCTCGCCTGGGGACGGGGGCGGAGTCCTAGGGGGCGGAGCTTGGGGGGAGGAGACAGCCCTTCACCTGAGCGCTCCACTGTAAGGCCTGGTCGCCTTTGAACTTGTTCCTGGGGAAGTCACTTCGTTTTGTCCTACCGTATTCCAAGTGTCCAAAATGCCATCGTCATTATATTAATGACGGCTAGCTATCATTATTATCATCGGCCCTTTATCATGTTCAGGTCCTATTTTTATGCATTCCAGCGGGTTAATCCTCACAATAAAGGAGAGAGGTGTTCTTTTTCCTTTTCGGCACAAACGGGAAGGGCTTTCCCATCAGCCAGCTTGCCCACTGGCTACTGATAGCCAAAAGCAGAGGTGAGATTGGAACCCAGAAGCTCCTGACTTCAGACCCTGTACTGTGAGCTACTCTGAACTATTCTGCCTCCTAAGGGCTCAAAAACATGGGTTTTAACCCTCCTAAGGGTTAAAAACATGTTTTAACCTCTTTAAAACAAGAGGTTAAAACAAGAGGTTAAAAGCGCCAAACTCCTCTTTTACAAGCAAAAAACTGGGATAAAATATTTGCAACATAGCCAACAAAGAATATTCAGAATAAAGAACTCATAAACCTTAAAAAAGGTAATTTAATAAAAAATGGACAAAGAAAGTGAATAGACAATAAACAGAAAAGAAAAATCTGAATGTCTAATAAACATTTTAAAAGAGATGCTCGATATATGCACGACCCAAGGACACGGACAAGGGTGGGGAGAGGGACTAGGGAGGGGGAAGGGATGGGGTGGAACGGGTCATTGGGGAGAAAAAGGGACATATGTAATATTTTAAACAAAAATAAAGTTTAAAAAAAAAAAAAAAAAAAGATGCTCGCCTGGCCAGAGTGGCTCAGTGGTCAGTGGTTGAGCATCGGCCTATGATCCAAGAGATGGAGGTTCAATTCCCAGTCAGGGCACATGCCCAGGTTTCAGGCTCAATCCCCAGTAGAGGGCATGTAGGAGGCAGCTAATCAATGACTCTCATCAGTGATGATTCTCTCTCTCTCTCTCTCTCTCTCTCTCTTCTCTCTGAAATCAATAAAGATATATATATTTTTTAAAAAGAGTTAGAGACAGGCCTTGGCCTGTTTGGTTCAGTGGCTAGAGCATTGGCCTGTGGACTGAAGGGTTGTGGGTTCATTTCCCAATCAAGTGCTCATACCTTGCTTGCAGGTTAGATTCCCAGCCCCTATGTGCAAGATGCCTCTCTCCCTCCCCCTTCTCCCTCCCCTCCACTCTCTCTAAAAATCAATGGAAAAAATATCCTCAGGCGAGGATTTAAAAAAAAAGGTGTCAGAGACAGGGCTAGGTGCCTTGCAAACTCGATTTGACTTCAGTGTTGCAACTGTTCCATTTTCCATACAAAGAAACTGAGACTCAGAGACTTAGCATAAAGTTTGCCTGAGTCAGAAGCTTAGTCCCAGGTGACAGAATTGAATTCTGACATTCTTTTCACAACCTTGTAAAGGAATTATAGTCTCCATAGGTCTAAGGAAATTGCTCAGGGCCCTAGCTGTTTCTTGTCCAAACCACGTAATTGTTTTTCTTCACTGACAAAGAGGATAAAGATGGGTGGCAGGGAGAAGGGCATGCTGCCTGCCATCTGCCCTGGCCATGCCCCTTCCGCTAATGAACGATAAACACAAGGCCTGGCCAGATGATAGTCAGTGAGGGAAAGCTAATTTAAAGGTGTATGGTCCTTGTTGAGTAAATAGGAACCTGTAATGCCTATGGTACTTTAGAAAGCCTGTCTGTGCACCAGAGACGTGTTTGACATGGGTGGGACTTTTCTAATAAGCAAGGCTTTTTCTCTATAGGAGGCTGAAAAGCCCAAGAGCTTAGAGGGAGAGAGAAGTGAGCTGAGTTTCTTGACCTCAGGTTGTATTATTACAATTCATTATTGTTTATGATTATGACAGGAATGTGAGCATACTAATGGTGAGGAATTTGTGTACTACACACGATTAGGAAGAAAATGAAAACCACTCTTAATTCTTGACACTGAAAAATAAATTGCTGACCTGGCCAGTGTGGCTCAATTGGTTGGGCATCATCCTGTGCACCTGGGGGGGTCGCCTGTTCAGTTTACTGTCAGGACACATGCCAAGGTTGTGGGCTTGATCCCCAGTAAGGGTCATGCAGGAGGTAGTCAATGGATGATGTTTTTTATCAATGTTTCTATCTCTCTATTCCCTCTTCTTTCCTCTCTCTAAAAAGGAACATACTTTTTAAAAAATTATGCCTTATTGCCCTGTCTGGCATGGCTCAGCAGTTGAGCATCAACGTAGGATCCAGGAGATCATGGTTTGATTTCCGGTCAGGGCACATGGCCTGGTTATGGGCTCCATCCCCAGTCTGGGACATGCAGGAGGCAGCCGATCAATGACGA
This sequence comes from Miniopterus natalensis, assembly GCF_054644295.1. Taxonomy (NCBI): domain Eukaryota; kingdom Metazoa; phylum Chordata; class Mammalia; order Chiroptera; family Miniopteridae; genus Miniopterus; species Miniopterus natalensis. Next base: position 13,381,186 of record NC_142087.1, read on the forward strand.
CTCTCTCATCATTGATGTTTCTCTCTCTCTCCCTCTCCCTTCCTCTCTCTGAAATCAATAAAGATATATTTAAAAATAAAAAAGAAGTGCCCAAGAGGAGAAGGGGATGCCACCTCAAAGCAGGGGAACTCTTGCCCTGCAGACAATAGTACAGAGGCTTGCTTCTTTCAACCTCCACTCCCAATCATCATCTCAGTGACTTCATTGATAAATGCCACTAGAATCCACATCTTCCTCACATTGACTTCCTCTCTACAGGGCACCTCTTTATTTATTTTTGTAGTCTCCCTTTAGACATTTTGTTATGAAATCTGTCATACTGCAGAAATGTACAGTATACTATTGTAAGTCTCTTAATTGGCTTCCCTGCCTCTAAGGTTCTCACTTCACTATCCTCTGCCATCAGAGGATGTAACTACAACTCACCTCTGATTTGTTTCCCTGTCAACTCTCCAGGCTCCTTTAAAAATCCTAACTAGCTCCTATTCCTTGACAGAAACAATTTAAACTCATCATGGTATTCAAGGATGTACTCTCTCTAACCTTGCTTACCTTCTGCCTGCCCTGCCTTCCTCTCCAGTTACACAGAAGTACTTCACAAGAGCCACATTGATTGAATGTTTTCTATATGCCAGGTACTGAAGCTCAAAGCATAGCTAACAGTTCTGCCATGTTGAGTTCTATCATATTTTCCCTTTTAACAGATGAGAAGACTGAGGCTCACAAAAGTTGAGTGATTTTTCCCATTGTACACAGCTAATAAGTGACTGATTCTAGAACCCATGTTCTTAACCCTAGGTCACCATACTTGTGTCTTCTCCGGACAACATTGTCTTCTAGGCCTTTGCCCAAATTGGTCTCTGGGCCTTCTTTAGGCCTAGAGATGGGTCTTAAAGTCTTACCCACCTGCTATTATGTTTTCCACCTCTCTTTCACCAGGTACCCTGGTCCTTCCAGACAATACAAGTTCCCTGTACTGAACACAGAAACCCCATTGGAGCACAGTTTTAAACTTTCCATATAGCTGTGTGTTTCTTAGCATCAGGAACCTTTTCTTGTTTATGTCTGGTCTTTGGGCCCAGGATGGTGGCTGATGAAAAGGTGCCACTCAGGAAAATTCAGCCAGCCATAGTCAGAACTGTCTCCCTTTTCAGTTTGTGCTTATGTATTCACTCAGTCACTCAAGAAACATTTTGATAGCACTGATGGTGGACTAGGACTCAGATTGTATCACTTTTGGCCTAAAATCCTCATGAACTCTCATACTCTGATGGTGGAGGTACAAATGGTACAACCACTTAGGAAAACAGTATCTAGTAAAGCTGACACATGCCTGTTCTATTTTCACTCCTAGGTAGATAGTGAAGAGAAATGCTACCATGTGTGATGAAAACACAGGTATACAATTGCTTATAGGAGCTAAGGAAGACAGAGGGTGTATAAAATGGAGTCATTTTAACCAAGCTGCTAAAATTATTAACATCCAAAGGTTGAGGCGGGAGGAAAGACTATTCTTGTTCTAACTAGCCTGGGAACTTAAACTTTTGAACTTTCCAGTCCTGCTTCAATGCCTGGATATGCATTTGGACATAAACCAGACCTCCAGATAGCCCTCTGATTACCCACTGAAGGACTCAGGTATCCAGGCCAACAGACACCCACCTGACATCTATTATCCAGACCACTGGACGTGACCAGACCACCTGGAGTCCATCTTCCAGACTGCCTGACATCTGACTGATAACCATCCTGGACAAACCCTAGGGCTAAGACTGCAATACTGATATTTCTTTAGAACGTCCTTTTTACTAAAAGAACTTTTAATTTTTCTTTCTTCTTTGGTACACTTCTGGGGTTTTGCCTGTTTTCCCAGTTTGTAAATTCTAAGACCCTTGAATAAATCTTTATCACTTATTTCTAGCCACAGCTTCCAGACTCTTTTTGAGTTCATTCCACATAGCATTATTTACAAAAGCCCAAACCAGAAAGTTTCCAAGTGTCTATCAACAGGAGAAGGGTAAATTGTGATGTATTCACACAATGGAGTACTACATAGCAATGAAAATGAATAAACTGTAGAGACCATAGAGATGAATCTCACATATTGAGTGAAAGATGTGGGCACAAAAGAGTATATACAAACTCCATTTCTATGTAAAGTCCTAAGAATAAGTAAAACTAATTTGCAGTTGGAAGTCATTATAGTGGTGACCTATCATGGGTTGGGGGAAGGCTATTGAATAGGTTGGCAATCCAAGAGGGAAGTTCTGATTCTTGACCTGGGTGCTGGGCCATCATGGGGATGTGCTGAGCTTGGGAAAATTCACACTTAGCATTTGTGCTCTATGTTTTTCCTCAATAAAAAGTTATAAAATAAACAAAAATAACAAACACCTCCAAGACTCCTCAGTGAACTTAAAATAAGATCTAAATTGCCCTGGCTGGTCTGGCTCAGTTGATTGGAGCATTCTCCCATACACCAAAAGGTGACGGGTCCCCAGTCAAGGCACATACAATAAAGAACAACAAATTGATTAATGTTTCTCTCTCTCTCTCTTCCTCTAATATCAATAAAAAATAAAAATAAGGTCCAAATTGCCAACAAGGACCTATAAAGTCCTATATTAATTACATGGTCCCTGCCTATCTTTCAGACTTCCTCCTCCCTCTTACCTCTTTTTTTTTTTTAAATTTTATTTATTGATTTTGGAGAAAGGAAGGAGGAGAAACACTGATTTGTTGTTCCACTTATTTATGCATTTATTGGTTGCTTCTTGTATGTGCCCTGCCTGGAGATCGAACCCATGACCTTGGCGTATCAGGATGATGCTCTAACCAACTGAGCAACCTGGACAGGGCCTTTTAACTCTTCTTTACCTGCCCCACCCTCAGAGCTTTTTAGCCTCTCAACCACACCCTTTTCAGCAAGTTCAGCTACAGGGAAAGAAAGTGACTTGGGTGGGACAGCTAGGCTCCAGGCTGCTGGTTGGAGATCCAGAGGCAAGGGAATGCATGATGCAAAAGGTTTTAAGTGTGCCCTAGAGGGCTCTGATTTGTTCCCCCTTCCCCCCTTTAAACAATTTGCCACAGCCCTGGCCAGGTAACTCAGTTGGTTAGAGTCATCCCAAGATTCCAAGATTTCAGGTTTGATCTCTACTCAGGGCACATACGAGAAGTAACCAATGAATGCATAAATAAGTGTAACAACAAATTGATGTTTCTCTCTCTCCTTTCCTCTCTCTCTCTCTCTCTAAAAAATCAATCGATTAAGAAAAAACAAAGCTAAAAAAAAAGAAAAAAACAACACTAAAAATAAACAAGACCCACAATTGGCCACAAACCATACTAAAAAAGAGAAATCCAGGTTTATCTTTTTATTTATTTTATTTTTTATTTTTTTAAATGTATCTTTATTGATTTCAGAGAGAGGAAGGGAGAGGGAGAGAGAGAGAAGCATCAGTGATGACAGAGTCATTGATCGGCTGCCTCCTGCATGCCTCACACTGGGGATTGAGCCCGCAAGCCGGGCATGTGCCCTGACCGGGAATCGAACCATGATCTCCTGGATCCTAGGCCGATGCTCAGCCGCTGAGCCACGCTGGCTGGGCAGAAATCCAGGTTTAGAGCCTCCTCTGAGAATGTGTAGGAGACTGTTCTGGCCAGATAGCTCAGTTGGTTGCCGTATTGTCCTGATATGCCAAGGTTGCTAATGTTGTGAGTTCGATACCCAGCAGGGCACATACAAGATTCAACCAATGAATGCATAAATGGGTGGAACAAGTCAATCTCTCTCTCCCGTCCCCCTTCTCTCTCTCAAATCAATATTTTAAAAAGAGAGAGAATGTATAGAAAACTCATCTGTTGAGAACAGAGGGTCTCAGACATCATTCCTCTGCAACTGAATCCCCTGAGGCACTCAGAATTTGGTCTCCTACAGCTTTCAGACTGCCAATTCCGATAATCTGTGGTGGAGTGGTAAAAGGGGACACCTGAATAAGTCTGTTCCTAATTTGGGGCAAATCATTGTCTCTGAGCCTCATTCCCCCCCATATCAGCAAAATCAGATAAGAACAGTACCTGCAGAAAGAAAGAAAGAAAGAGAGGGAGGGAGGGAGAGGGGAGGCAGGGGAGGGGAGGGGAGAGAGAAGAAAAGAAGAGAAGAGAAAAAATAAAGGAAAGGAAAGGAAAAGAAAGGAAAAGAAAAGAAAAGAAAAGAAAAGAAAAGAAAAGAAAAGAAAAGAAAAGAAAAGAAAAGAAAAGAAAAGAAAACTAGTACCTGCCTTAGGAGCTGTGCGTATTAGATGAGATAACTATGTTAGGTGCTTTTCATGGTTCCTGGCATGGAGCTCTTGCTTCCTTCTTTCCTTCACTGAGCATTTACTATGTGCCAGGCATGTCCTAAGCACTGGGGATTAAAGCAGAGAACTGGAGAGACAAAATCCCTGCCCCATGGAGTCACCTATCTCGTGAGGAAGACAATGGACTGACTGTGGGCAAGTAAATATATACTATGACAGGTGCTCTGAGGGAAAAAACAAGACAAAGGCAGCAGGACAGTGCAGGTCCTATTTTATATAAGGTGGCAAAGAAAGTCTTTAAAGAGGGCATTTACATTCCTGAGACCTGAGGACAGTAAGAGAGCTGCCAGAGTTGTGTGAGGGAGGAGTGACTCCTGGCAGAGGAAGCAGGAGCAAAGGCCCAGAGGCAGGAGCGGGCATGGTACAGAAAGGACATTGGTATGTGGCTGAGTAAGGAAACCAGGGCCAGATAAACGGGTCTCCGTAAGGCACAATAAGGAATCTGACTTTGTTAGGAGTGAGTTTCAGAGCCACTGGGCAGTTTGAGGAAAGGAGTGCAGTGATCATCATGCCTCTAGGATTGACAGTAGACTGGAGGAAGGCCCTGGCCTGGTGGCTCAGTTGGTTTGACCATTGTCCCAATATGCCATGGTTGAGGGTTTGATCCCCAGTCGGGGCACATACAATAATCAATAAGTGGAACAACAAATCAATATTTCTCTCCCTCTCTCTCTCTTCCCCTCTTCCTCTCTCTTTAAAATCAATTAAAAAAATAAAAAGAGTATATTGGAGGAGGCAAAGGTGGGAAGCTGCCATAATCCTGAAGGGAGTCAATGGTGGCCCAGACCAGGGTGGTAGCAGGCACTGGAGATGATGGAAGGGGTTGAATTGGAGATGTATTTTGAATAGGATTTGCTGATGGCTTGTTTATAGAGTATGGGAAAGAGAAGGGTGAAGGATGCTTCTAAGGTTTGGGGCGGGACAGCTGGAAGGATGGGGCAGTCATCTCCTTAAAAGGGAGCAACTGTGGGATGAATAGGTACATCCTGGGGTCAACTAGAGTTTGAGTTTAAAGATACCAATAGACCAGTGATTTTCAACCTTTTTCATCTCATGGCACATAAACTAATTAGTAAAATTCTGCAGCACACCAAAAAATATATTTTTTGCTGATCCGACTGAAAAATTGGTATAATTTTGATTCATTCACACCAGACGGCTATTGTTGTGCTGGCTGTTGTCATTTTTTTAATTTGACAACCTAAGGGAAAAGAGGTCAGTGCCTCTGACTAAATAGCCAGGTATTGCATATCTTAAAAATTCTTGGGCACAGCGGTTGGATGTTGCTGTAATAGACCATCTCATGGGGATGTTTTACAATTCTTGCTGTGGTGGTTAAAGCTCCAGAGGTAAGGTTGGTGCATATAGTTTGAAACAGTCTGAATGTGACCCATTTACTCCTTTCAGCCTCTGGTGCAGCTAAGCCTTGGCACTGAGAGGTTGCTAATCCTCCCCTCCCCTCCATGCTGGGCCTCCCATCTGGTGCACCTTCCCCAGGTGTCAGCTGTGCTGGAAACTGCTCATCCCAGGCCCAGACAAGTTGTGTGACCTTAAACCGCCTCTGGGAGGTGGTGGGGACAGGGCCCTCGTCCATATCCGGGCCCAAGGAGGCTCCTGCTGGTGCAGCTGTTTGCTTTACAACACGGACAATTGCGCCCACCCCCTTGGTGCTCCAGGGCACAGCTCCACACCTGTTCTCCACCCTCCTGCCCAGGTGCAGAGAACAAAAGAACACCCTCTCACCAAGGTCATTACCTTGATGGGGGTGGGGAGAAAGACTGCAGAAGGGAGGGAAAGGAAAAAAGCTCTAGGGAATACAGGGTTTGAATCAGCACAGTCTGAGACAACCTTCTTGAATAAAGCGGTTATTCTATGCCTGTCCTGCTCAATAGGACAGCCACCAGAACATGTGGCTATTGAGCACTTAAACTGTTGCTGGTGCTACTGAAGCACTAAAGTTCTAATTTAATTTAATTTTAATTTTAGTGGCCACATGCACCTAGTGGCTACCTTGTTGGGCAGCATAGGTTTTAACAGTTGGCTCTGGAGGACCGTAGGGTGCTGATAATATGTTTAATAGCCGCTATCATCTGTCGAGCACATAGTTTGTGCCAGGTACATTGCATTGAGTTCTCTTATTTACTCCTCACAGCCACTCTAGAGGAAAGGTGTTATTGCCTCCATGTACAGATGAGGAAACTGAGGATTGGAGTGTCAAAGGCACTTGGCCAAAGTCCCAGAATAAGGAAGTGCTGAAGGCTGAAAGGGAACACCTAAAATCACATTTCAAAACCCCACTCAAATAAAATAAACCCAAAGATCCCTGCTGGCTTTGCAGCATCTAGCTCTCTACAAATGCATGAGGTCTGCGAATTGCTAAAGGAATGCAAATCAGCCTGTGGGGGGCAAAAGCTCCGACCGTCTAGTCAACCCCGAGCCTTGCTAGGCTGCGGTGGGTGAGGGCGGAGGCTGAGTGACAAGACGGGGCCTGGGAGGAAAGGGTGTCGAGTGGGGTGGGGGTGCGGTGGGGGTGGGGGTGGGGCCGGCCAGCTGGCGGCGGCGACCTGGGACGTCAGCTGGCGGGCGGGCTCAGAGGGCGAGCGGGGGCGAGGCCAGAAGCCTGGCTCCTCCGCGCCCGGCCCCAGCTCGCTCCCTGGCCCGCTGCCCGCGCAGCCTCTCCGGTCTCCGCCGGGGCCGAGGAGCAGAAGAGCCCGTGGGGCTGGCGGAGGATGCGGGAGGGGTCCATCTGGGGTGACCTGGGGCGGGGGGCGGGGAAGGTCGGAGCTTTTCTGGAGGTCAGCTCCGTGGCCCTCGGAGCTGGGGAATCTGCACGCGTCCTTACTCCCCTCTGCTCCCCCCAAAGCCCCCCTGGTAACGAGGATGATGATCTTTAGGAACCGTAGTGATCGAGGGGCTCCCCCCGAGCTGCGGGGCTGGAGCTGACGCGTCGGGCCCTAGACTGCCTTGGGGACTAAGGGTTTATTGTCGCCCGTTTCCCCCGCAGGAGCCGCAGCCTCAGAGCGGCCCAGCGGCTTGTCCCACACCACAGGCTAGAGAGCAAACTTCCCTTCTTCCCCTCAGTTTGCTAAAGAAGGTAGATGGGTAAGTTGGCAGTCACTATTTTATTTTTTAATTTTTTAAATCCTCACCTGAGGATATGTTTATTGAGTTGAGAGAGAGAGAGGAAGGGAGGGAAAGAGACATCGATTGGTTGCCTCCTGTATGTGCCCAGACTGGGGACCAAACCCACAATCTAGGTACTGCCCTGACCCGGAATCGAACCCGAAACATTTGTGGTGTACAGGACAATGCTCCAGCCAACCTAGCCATCCAGCTGGGATGACAGTCAATATTTTAAAAATGATTTTGATTCCAGGTCAGGGCACATACCCAGGTTTTGGGTTTGATCCCCTGTTGGGGTGCGTGTGAGAGGCAACCAATTGATGTTTCTCTCTCACATCAATATTTTTCTCTATTTCCCTCTCCCTTCCTCTCTCTCTCAAATCAATTTTTAAAATTAAATTAAATTAAAGCATCAGGAAAATATATTCTAAACAAATAATTATTAGAAGAAAAGATAAAAGTGATTATATGGTACTTTTATGTAATAATTGCAACAGTTTATTCTGCAGTTTATAAATATTCAACAAACATTTATTGAGCATCTGCTGTGTGACAAGCAGTGTTCCAGTCCTGGGGATACAGCAGTGAACAAGGCCAATAAAAATCCCTGCCCTAGTGGAGCTTCTTACATTCTAGTGCAGAATGCAGTAAGTAATGTATTTGATATGAAGTGGCAGCAACCACCATGGAGAAAAATAAAGCAGGAGCAGGTGGCAGACAGACAATTTGAAATAGGGAGGTGAGGGTGAGGAGGTGACAGTTTGAGCAGAGAGCTGAGCATCCTGTGTGGCTATCTGGGGGAGACATGCATGGCTGGAACACTAAGGTGCCATGAAATTCGAATCAATAGCATTCTCAAGTCATAAAATCCTAAGTAATAGAATTCTGGGGCCATGTAATGTTAATCAATACTTCCCTGGTGCCATAAAATTCTAATCGATAGAATTCTCTGGTTGTGAATTCTAACTAATAGAACTCTGAAGCCATGAAATCCTAATTAGGAACCTTCCCCGTGAAAGCATCTGAGGAGCAAAATTCTCAGTGTTCAGTGGGAGTTAACCAGGTAAGAGAGGAAGAATGCCCAGGATGAGGGGACAGATAGCTTGTACAAGGATCCCGTTGAAGGAGGGTGGAGAGGTTGAGAGCTGGAACCTGTCCTTCACCCAGCCATTCAATTGGTAAGACAACCTATTGCAAAAGGATCCATTTCTCTACCTTTGAGCGATAACACCAGAGTTTCAACAGCAAACAGGCTGGTGAAAATATAATAATGCTCAGAGGCACACGTGGGCTGAGCCAGGTCGCATTTCCAGGTCTCCCTCCAATCAGGCCTGGGACATAGTTAGTGTTCTCCCTGCTGCATGGAATCAGAGGACTCTGGAGTGACTGTGTCTGGGCCTCGGTTCTACCTCTTCCCCTCTGAGTCTTAGCTATAAAATGATATTGTCCTAGACTCTTTCTTCTCCCCACCCCACATTTATTATTCATTGCTCTTTCCAATACTATTATTAATAATAGCAATGACCACAAGAGAGGTATTTGCCAAGGTGAGCAAAGTGTTTGCCTAAACAAACTGGTTTGCAAGAATTTCCTGAGGGAAATAGAGAAGTTATTTATTGGTTTACAGTCTTATCTTCTAGGGTAAGAATTTCCTGGAACAATCAAGTCGTGTTGACATGGGGGGTGGGGGGCTCAGTTCTCAGATCCAATAGTTGAGTGTCATTAAGAAAGATGGTCGCCCAGCCGGGTGTGGCTCAGCGGTTGAGTGTCCACCTGGGATCCAGGAGATCGAAGTTTGATTCCTGGTCAAGGCACATGCCCAGGTTGCAGGCTGGATCCCAAGTGGGGGCCTGCAGGAGGCAGCCAATCAATGAGGACTCTCTCATCATTGCCGTTTCTATCACTCTTTCCATCTCCCTTCTTCTCTCTGAAATCAGTAAAGATATATTTTAAAAAAAGAAAGATAGTCTAGGTTCTTGTGTTCATTCAGTCCCCTACTGATGGACATTTAGGTTATTGCCAATGCTCCACTATCACACACAGAGCTGCAATGACACCTTGAGCGTGTGCCTGAGTGTTTCTCTTGAGACTCCACCTAGAAGTGGAATTGCTAGGTAGCAAGATGTGAGCATCCGCAATTTTCCTAGAGTCCTGTATTCTTTCTAGCCCACCTCCCTGACTCCAGAAGAGGAAAATTTCCCTCCAGGGCCACCAGACCAGACAGCAGGAACTGCCAGGGCTTTGCCCACACCGGCTGCCTGCCCACCCGCCTGCCCTCCCTCGTTCTGGCAGATTAACAGTGACCTGTGACCCTGACAGGCTGGCCACACTCCCGGCCAATTTCAGCCTGTCGAAAGGAGTCCCCAGGGGTGGTCAGGGCTCCGGGATGTGTTGGCCAGATGGGCCTGGGAGGTCTTGGGCTGGCTTATCCCAGGAGGCAGAGCAGGTGGGCAGCCTCCAGCAACCCCCCCCCCCCATTTCCCCATCATGCATCACTGGGCTGTAGCTGGAGCCAGATGGTGGGGATGGAGCAGCCTTGCAGTTTCTGGCCTGACAAAGGATCCTCTATACTGCATCCCCACCCTGACCAGCTTGGCTAGTCTAGTCTCTGACTGCCCAATCACTCAGCCTTGGCCTGCCTTGCCCTGGGCAGCCTTTCTGCTGAGACTGTCCCTTCCCCCATCCTAGACAATGTTCCTGGAGAGCCTTGGACTTGGAAACCCACTTATCCATTTGAGAGTGGGCAGGTATGACTAAGGCAGTGTCACTCCGTTGTTATAATGGGTCACAGATTCAAATACATTAGTAAGATCAAGTGCAATGGGTCAGGGGGGGATTGTGCAAACTAGTGTCTGGCAAATCAATGAATGGTCCCTGTGATTATTACAGATGGGGAAACTGAGGCCCAGAGAGGAGGGTGCTTACAGAAGAGTCTCATGATCAGGAGAATAGGCTTGGGAGTCGTGTCCACATGTTTTTAATTCCAGATCTGCTACTGAGAGAGTAAGCCCTTGGGCAGATTACCTAAGCTCTCATTCCTCATCTGATGTGGGGCTAACTAAATCTTTATCATAGACAAGAGTCCTGCCCTGGCCAGGTAGTTCAGTTGGTTAGAGCATCATACCAATACGCCAAGGTTGAGCGTTCAATCCCCAGTCAGGGAACATACAAGAAGCAACCAATGAAAGCATAAATAAGTGGAACAACAAATCTCTTATTTTTCTTTCTCTAAAACTAATCAATGAATTTAAAAAAATTATCTGTAAAATGGGTTCAATAATGAGAATGCTGTGAGGATTAAATAAGTTATCCTCCCCAAAAACTTATGAACCATACTCAATAAATATTAGTTATTATTGGGAGGTAAGGGGAGGAGCTTGGGAAAGGTTCCTGCCAAGGAGTTCTTGGGGTTGGGCTGTGGATGCCCCTAACACCTATCGTCTGAGACTTTCTTCCTCTAGGCTAAGCTTTGGAGTGTCTCCAAGTCAGATCTGTCTTGAGGTGTAGCTGAAGGGAGGAAAGGGGAAGGGCTTTCCTGGGTGACCAGCAACCCTGGATCCCGTTCTAAATGATGCCTCTATTTTTGTGTGTGACTCTAGGCCTCTGGAGAGTGGCCAATTTGGTTTCTACCATTTCTCAGGAGTCAGGCTTCTCTCTGACATGGGCAATGGGCAAGAGCATGAGTGAGGGGAGGCGGGGCTGACTCCAGGAGTCCCTCCCCACACATAGGGCCTGGGAACTTTTCAGTTGGCTCCTTGATGCCAAGTGAAGTCTAATAATATAAAAGTAATGAGGTAATTACTGTGATTTGGAAAAATTACTAGTGAATACTTTTGAGGGAATTTCAGAGCAGAGAGGAGTGTGCATGAAACATCTGTGATGAAACGGATGAAAGATTGTTCTGGATGCAATGTGAGGGTGGGTGAACTCTGGGCCCAGGGGTGCTCCCTCTACAGCTTGGGACTCCTCCTGGAATGAGTTAAGGTTGGGAGCAGGGAAGGCGCGTGGAACTCCCAGCTCTGGGTCTGTGTACGTATATGTTGGGGGTTGGGAGAGGAACCCGGGAGTGGTACTTTCAGGTCCTAGGATTACTCTAGCAGATTCCAGGGTGAAGGACAAACCCTAAAACCAGAGGCCAATCCCCTTTTTATACCCCAGCTTGCAACCTCTTCACCCCTAGAGCCACACTATTTCTGAAGCCACAAGCGTGGAGAAAATTTAGATGGAAGACCCCTGAATCAGTGATGCTGGAAAGAGATAAGAAGCAGAGGTTGTCAAAAGGTATTCTTTTGGACCACAGCATCATCACCTGGGAACTTGCTAAAAAATGCAAATTCTGAATCAGAAATTCTGGGATAGGACCCAGTGATCTGTTTTAACAAGTTCCTAATAGAGGTGTGAAATGATAGGCAGGGACAGGCCTAGGAAGTGGATATGGAGATTGCTTTTAGGAGATTGAATCCAGTGCTCGATTTGATAGCACATGTACTAAATTTGGAACAACACAGAGATTAGGAGGTTGAATCCACAGAAATTGATGCTAGGGTGGGTGTGGAAGGTCACATGGTAGTAGTTGCAGTAGTAATAATAATAATAATAATTACCAAACATGTATTGTGCACTTTCTCTTTAGTGATTGTGCTAAGCACTCTCTAGGTATTATCTCATTTAATCCTCACAACAACCTTAAGAGGTAGGTACTATTATGATCCTAATTTTTCAGATAGGAAACTGAAGAACAAAGAGACTGAATGCCCAGGGCACTTTCTATGTGCATTTGCTGTGCATTGTCACGTTTAAAGTCACTCTGATTTTCTAGGTACTGCAGTGACCCCCATTTTACAGATGATGCAACTGAGGCTCAGAGAGATAGTGTCACCTGCCCAAGGCCATATAGTGAGTGGCACAACAAAAATTTAAAGCAAGACAGCAGGGCCCTGGCTGGGTAGCTCAGTTGGTTAGAGCGTTGTCCTGATATACTAAGGTTGTGGGTTTGATCCCTGGTCAGGGAACATACAAGGATCAACCAACAAATGCATCAATAAGTGGAACAAATCAGTATTTCTCTCTCTCTCTCCCCCTTCTTCTCCCTCTAAAATAAATAAATAAAATAAACATTGTAAATAAATAAATAAAGCAAGGCAGCAGGAATTTGGAATCCTGACTTTAACTGACAGAGGCAGACCCTAAACTTGCCAGGGACCCACCCTCACACAGGTCCTCTTGTTCCTGCCAATCTGGGATGCCCACCCTGTGTCCCAAACACCAGATAGGTCCATAGTATGCCCATGGTGAATGTTTGTTAAGTGACATTAATAACATTTGTCTAAATAAAACAGTCTACAGAAGCCAGAGGAGGGATTTAAATTTATGGTATCTCATGTCTGAGATACCTTATACAGGGCCCTTTAATTCTCTCAGATTGTAGTATAAAGTTATACACCTGAAATTTATATAATGTTATTAACCAGTGTTACCCCAATAATTTTAATTTAAAAATTCTTTCAGAGTCCTTCAGCCTTTTTGTTTTATTATTCCCATTTTGAAACAGGACACAGTAGGTCCGAGGTCACCTGTCACTACTTGAGCCAAATTAAGCAAAGAAAGTGTTGAATCATATATGAGCATTTATTCCAATAATGCTGGCAGTATGGGGAGAGCAGTCGGTTACCCTGGAAATTCTGCTCCGATTCCCCGTGCCAGCTGGTTGATTATATACCAGTGAGGGAGAAGATAACTACAGGCAGCTGTGAGCCACAGTGTAAAAGAGAAAAAGGAGGAGAGGGTCTGCAGTCCGGCCTTCAGGAGCTCAAAGTCTGATAACGAGGTGGTTAATCTTCTCTGATGTTACAAACAGCTCAGCCCGTTCTTGGGACCGAACAATGGTCAGTGTTCCTGAGGCTGACTCCCAGAGGGGGTCAGGGTCTGGGCACAGCAACCAAATCAAAGCGTGTCCTGTCTTTGGTCTGTTCTCAAAATGTATTTCTTTTTACAGCCCGTTTTTCTTCTTGCAACACATCCTCCAGTTTCCCCGGGTAAGAAAACCTCTTACCTTTAGTTAGTAAGGTGAATAATTATTAAACAACGGTGGCTCTATTCTTCTTATGTGCCCTTCTCCACTATCAGTTTCACAGATGTGGAAAGTGAGACTCAGAGGGGAAGTGACCTACTTGAGGTCACACAGTAAGTCAATAGAAGAGTCAGGGTTTGAGGCCAAGTCTGTCTGACCCCAAAACTGGTCCTCTTTCCATTGGCTGGGTTTGTGACTGGGGGTTGGGGGTGCTGAGATGGGACGAGCTCAGTAAATGGTGGCTGGTATAATAATGGAAGGGAAGAAAGTGCTTCAGCAGTGGCAATCTTAAGGATCCCCACTTCCCACACCACTCTAAACTCCCATCTTTCTTCTGCCCAGGCTGCAAGGCCAGCCTGCTAGGACCCTGCAGCCCTGACTCTCTGCTGCCCTCTGCTGTCATCTATCAGATGTGGTGCTAGGATGCTGAATCTGTATGGCCCCTACATCAGCCCGTCTCCAAGCTCATTGACAAATGCCTTTTTTAAGTGACTAATCGTGGGCTAGGGGGGACAGGGCTGGTGAGGCTCTCTAGGGCCTCTCATTGCTCCCTTGTCAAATGCTGGATTGGGACTAAAAACTCTTAGACCATGACTATTAATCCCTTCCTGGCTCCTCATTATCTGTAGGAAAAACCCCAAACACAGTGCCCTGGCTCCTGTTCCCTGTACTTCCATTCTCTGAAAGCCTCTTGCTCGTCACATGAGCATCCTCAGAGCCCAGCTCAAACTGTCACCATTACCCCACGAGGTTTATTTTCTTGTCCTGGGTCCAGAATTAGAGGCCTAGGATTGTTGTCTGGTTTAAGAGAAAAGCCCTCTCTTAATTAACCCTCCCCCAACAACAAAACACACATCCAGCAGCAAATGTCCTGCTTCCTGAGATGGTCACCTACTCTTACTCTCTCCTCTTCTTCTTGATTTCTACCCCAGGACTTAGCCCTTGGTTTATTTATTTTCTTTTTCTACATTCTCTTCCTAAGTTATCTTAGACCGTCACACACTTTAAAGTCTTCCATTGTTGACTCTCCCTAATCTCTGTCGCACAAGCCATCAGCACATCTTAACCTCCTCAGTACTCCTTGATTATATTTACTCCTCTCCATCCTCTACAGCCACCTCCCTGGTCCAGGTCCCCGCCCTCTGCCACACTAACATCGTCAACAGTCTCTGTGCAGATTGGCCTTTCCAAAGAAGGCTGCAACTGTAGCTCCCATCCCAAATGCTCTTCTGGAATCTTGTCATTCTTCCGTCAAGAGGTGGAGTCAGATTCCCCTCCTTTTGAATCTGGGAAGACCTTTGTGACTATCTTGACCAATAGAGTACAATAGAAATGACGTTAATATGACTTCTCAGCCTAGATCATAAAAGCATTGTCCTTTCGCCTTGCTTTCTTGGGACACTTGAACGTGCAGCCCAACTACCCAGCAGCTCATGGAAAGGAATAGAAGCTCCTGGTCCCCAGCCCCGCCTGAGCTCCCAGCCAAGAGTCTATACCAACATGTTAGCTATGTGAGTGAGCCAACTTGAAAGTGGGTTTCCCATCCTCTAGTCAAGCCACTCCATCTGACATTATGTAGGACAGAGATGATCTGTCCCCTCTGAGCCCTGCCCCAAGGCAAATAGTGAGAAATATAATTGACTATCATGGTTTTAAGCCTCTAAGTGGAGTTGTATTTTACACAGTAATAGATAACCTGAATACTAAGCTAAATGATCTCCTCCCTTCCAATCAATCCATTCTCCCTCACCTTGTCCACATTCTGTTTAGTCGCCAGAGGGGCCTTTTAAAAATATAAATCAGCCCTGGTCAGTGTAGCTCAGTTGGTTGAGTGTCCAAGGTGTCACCAATTTGATTCCTGGTTGGGACAAATGCCCACATTTCAGGTTGGGGTGCGTAAGCAGCTAACAGTTTAGAGGATTAGCTATTTTGAACAACTCTCTTGCTAAAAAAAAACCCAAAAAACAAAGTGCTGGGTAAGATCTAAAAATACATTGCTGAGCTGCTAATCATGGAAGGGAT
The DNA here is from genome assembly GCF_054644295.1 of Miniopterus natalensis. Taxonomy (NCBI): domain Eukaryota; kingdom Metazoa; phylum Chordata; class Mammalia; order Chiroptera; family Miniopteridae; genus Miniopterus; species Miniopterus natalensis. Next base: position 13,396,759 of record NC_142087.1, read on the forward strand.
ATGGCAAAATATATTTATTTTACCCTCACCCAAGGATATGTTTTAGAGAGAGGAAGGGAGAAAGAGGGAGAGAGAGAAACATCAATGTGAGAGAGAAACATCGACCAGTTTCCTCCTGTATGTGTCCCTGAAACTGGACACAATGGGTCCGGGTTGCCTGTCACTACTTGAGCCAATTAAGCAGAGGCAGGTTTGAATCATATATGAGTGTTTATTCCAATAATGCCTGCAGTATGGGGAGAGTAATAGGATTTGTCCATATAAAACCTGCTCTCCCCTCCTACTAGCTGATTGATTATATAGGGGTAAGGAAGAAAGGCTGCATGCTAGGGGGACTGGTGTGGCAGATGGCTGCAGGATCCAAGTCTCTCCTTCCAGGATCTTGAAGTCTGATAACAAGGTAGTTAATTTTCAATGGTGTTGCAACCCAGGCCAATTCCTGGGACCTGAGAATGGTCGGCATTCCTGAGGCAAACTCCTGGAGGGGTGTCAGGCTCCAGACACAGCAGCCAAATCAAAGCACATCCTGTCCTTTGTCTGTTCTCAAACTGCATTTTCTTTTCTGAGCAATGAACCCATCCAAGCCCCAAGGAGTCCCTTATCTTTTTATAGCTCTGATTTTCTTCTTGCAGCACATCCCCCAGTTTCCCAGGGTCTGTAGGAAAACATCTTATCTATAGTTAGTAAGGTGAATAATCATTAAATAACTATGGTCCTATTCTTATTAGGTGCCCCCTTTCACAATCATGGTCAACAGAGAGTGATCAACATCTCTTGCCCTCCCCCACCCCCCCAGACATCCTGACCAAGGATTGAATTTACAACCTAGATATGTGCCCTGACAGGGAATCGAACTTGCAACCTTTTGGTACAGGGACAACACTCCAACCTACTGAGTCACCTGGTCAAAGCAAAAAGTCTATTTTGATACACAAGTATTTCTGCAACATCTAAGTCATACAACTTATAATATGTAAATAAAAGAGATTATCAATTTGTTAAATCTCAAATATGACTGGGCAAGAGTAATTGTATCATCCATTCTAGATATTCTCTGTTATGTTTGGGGACACGAGTCAAGTATGACAATGGAATCTTTGGTTCTGAAAATGTTAACCCTTTCTTTAATTGTAATAAACTAGAACTATTATAGCATAGTAAAAGCTAGGAAAATTCCAGGACAAGTGGAATAGGGAAACTGAGATATACTGTTAAACAGCAGTTTGCAGTCACCTACTTTATTCTATTTTCCCTAAACCAAAGATGCTTGAGAGTAAATGGTGTTAGATGGACCAGTACGAAACTAGGGTACAGAAACTCGCCAAGCCAGGAAGCCCCAGATGCCTAGCAAGGGGTGAAACTGGGAAAACAAGGACTTTGTCACACAGGGTAATCTATCCTCATCTAGCATATTGATGGTCATGCAGTTTAGACCCCCTGAGCGTTCCTCCTTAAAGATAACATCTAGGCCTCAGTTGTATTTCAGCTCCAGGTCTAGATAAGCAGGGAAACCAGACAAGTGGTACTATTGCTGACTCAGGACTAGATACATTGACTAATGACTTCCTGCCTTGTCACCGACCAATCACTGGAGACCAGGACCTTGAAAAAGCACACCTGGAAAGCTGATAAATATTTTATTGAGACACTCCCCTGACACCTTCTCTCAGATTTTCACCTGCAAGAGAGGGATAAATATGCTCAGGACAGAAAACCCAGCACGCACTCCTCCCTGGCCAGGGGAGCATGCTAGTGCCATTTCCTTCTCCCCTCCAAAGGGACCCCATAAGACTTGCAACCAGGGGGGAAATGGGCAGCTGTATCTCGTCCTGGGCTTACCCCCTGAACCTGTCTCCAAGCCCCTCCTTTTCTCTAACTTCCCAGGGAGCCAAAGCAGCCCAGCCTAGGCTCTCTTGTTATTTCTTCTATTCCCATCCTTGTTTCACTGTCATAAGTATATTTTTGCTGCAGTCAATAAATTCTTGCTTTCTTTTCTACACTTTGTCTCTTGATTGAAATCTTTCCCTCAAGACAAGAACTGAGGTCTCATTATCTCCCTGATAACAGAACTATATATACAGTTGTATTGAGATATAGTGGGGAGACAGGTGATAAGTAAAAAAACATATGAAGCATGAAGTACAAATTGTGATGAGTCCTGTGAAGGAAATGAATAGGGTGGTTGTGAGAGAATTATTAAAATTTCTCTTGCCCTAGCCTATTTGGCTCAGTGGCTAGAGCATTGGCCCACGGACTGAAGGGTCCTGGGTTTGATTCCGGCCAAGGGCGCATAGTACCCTGGTTGCAGGCTTGATCCCCCTGCCTTGGTCGGGACAAGTGCGGAAGGAAACCAATTGACATGTCTCTGTCTCTCTCATATGGATCTTTCTCTCCTTTCCACTTTTTCTGAAAAGCAATGGAAAAAATACTAACATTGCTTTACTCTAAATTTCATAAGCCTATGACTTGAATTCTCTAACATTCTGAGAGTCTAATTTTAACTAGGATCCTGAGTAGCCCAGTAGAAAGGGCTAAAGCTAAGAAATCAGAAATAACTTGTTTCATATTCGGGCTCTGTCATTTATTGGCTGGCTGTATGACCTTGGACAAGTCACTTTCCCTCTCTGAGCCTTGGTTTTCTCATCTGCAAAATGGAGATTATAGTGCCTGTCTTACAAGGCTGCAATGAAGATTAAAAAGCAGTGTATTAGGGAAGCAGTTGGTTTAGTTTCCATCCCACAGGGCACCAGGGAGTCTTAGACTTTGGAAGCCTCCCACCCACCACTGAGATCCAAACCTCTCCTGGGGTGCTGTATGGTGTGAGCTCTGGTGCCAGACTTTTTGGGCTTATTACATCATGTATCTGAGCCCCAGTTTCCTCATCTGCTTAGTGGAGATAATAACAGGACCTACTTCCTAGGACTGTCTTGAGGGTTAATTGAGATGATCCAAGCAGTTAGTTCTGTTAACTTTCATTATTGCTGCCATCATAGGAACTAGGAGGTCAGCAGTGTAAAGAATCTCTGCTCCCTGCCTTGGAGCTTGACCATAAAAGGCGTGTCTGCCTGACCAGGGTCCTGGACTCTTAGCGTCAAAGACTTGAGCCTTCAGGGCCTTCAGTGGGGAATTCGAGACTGGTGAGCTGGGCAGTTCCCCTCCCTCCTTCCTTTTCCCTTCCCCCTCTATTGTCCCTTGAGAGTCAACTGTTTTCCTCTGGAAGCTCTGCCCTGAGGTTGGTGGGGAGCCAGGCTTGTGTGTGTGTCTGGGAGGACAATTCCTGAGCCACAGAGGCGAGGCATCAGCTGACCAGAGTGGAGGGAGAAGAGCATTCTTCCAGCTACAGGGTTCCTGTGGGTGTGCTGACAGGGACACAGCTGATTGGCACTGCCCACAGCGTGTGAACCCCCCCCCCGCTGTTTTCTTTGGCTCTATATCCTTCTTACTTCTCTGCTAGCCCCCTCTTATTCTGTACACATCACCCCTCTCCTCTTCCCTTCTCATTATAACCACAGAAAATAGTCCCCAGGGGAGGAACTCTGTATCAGGGCTCTTTCTCATCAAGTTTGTCTGGGGCTCATTAAGTCTTTTTTAAGCAGGGCAGTACGTGGGGGGACTTTTAAAGATCTGGCTTCAGGCTCTGGTCCTGGGAAAGGAGGCTCACCCTCCCCTGGTCCCTAGTCTCCTGCCTGATCCCTCCCCCTTCCTTTCTTACCATAGAGAGAAGTTCCAAAAGCCAAGTAGATTGTAGTTCTCATTTATCTCAAGTGCTCACCCCCATATTTCTCAGGTTGCTCTGCAATCCTTGAGCAGCTATACTTTAAAAATACCAATGCGTCTATAATGCTCTATTTCCTTCCCACTTTCTTCCGTCCTTCTGTCTCTCTTCCATATACTTACTGAGTATCATGTGTATGTCAGACCCTTGGTTCATTTTATTTTTTACTTGTGTCTCCCCTATTTTGACACTTATAACTCTAAAGCTATTTGATTGATGCCTGTGTTCCAAGATAATTACAACTCATATGTATTTTTTATTTTATTATTTTATTTTTGTATCCAAAATGTGTTTATTGGGATGGTTCCCCACTCGTCTTAATTGGAGGTGCTTTTAGTCCTGCTTCCTTCTGAAGGAGCATCCCTCTGTAAGCCTTGCTTTTCCTCCTGTTGGCTGACAGAACAGCAGAGCAACCAACACACAAAACTACCCTTTGTGCATGGCTAAAGACGGGGTGACTTTATGGCGTCCTGGGGATTTCACATCCATGAAGTAGGAATTGGGGCTCTGCACCGGGTGCTTCTTCTTGTGTTTCCTCTTCTCCTCTTCTGGAGAGGGGTGAAGGAGATCCTTAGTGGGAGGAGAGGCATGTTGTTGTGGGGAAGTCATCACTGCCGGAAAAATATTGTATTTTTAAAATTCTCACCTGAGGATATTTTTTCAATTGCTTTTAAGAGAGACAGTGGAAGGGAGAGAAACATTGATGTGAGAGACACATCGACTGGTTGCCTCCTGCACGCACCTTGACCAGGGCTGGGATGAGGCCTGCGAGGGAGGTATGTGCCCTTGGTCGGAATCATACCCGGGACCCTTCAGTCTGTGGGCCGATGCTCTAACCACTGAGCAAAACCAGCTAGGGCTCATATGTGTATATATATACACATATATATATATTTGTATATATACACATATATATGTGTATATATACACACATATATATATGTGTATATATATACACATATATGTGTATATATATATATATATATACACACATATATATATATTTTAAAATATATCTTTATTGATTTCAGAGAGAGGAAAGGAGAGGGAGAGAGGGAGATAGAAACATCAATGATTTGAGAGTCATTGATTGGCTGCAGCCCACAACCCGGGCATGTGCCCTGACCGGGAATCGAACCCCGATCACCTGGATCCTAGGTCGACCCTCTACCACTGAGCCACGCCCGGCCGGGCTCATATGTATTTTTCAACTACTTCTTTATTGATTTCAGAGAGAGGAAGGAGAGGGAGAGAGAGAGGAACATCAGTGATGAGAGAATCATTAGTTGGCTGCCTCCTTGACACCTCATACTGGAGACTGAGCCTGAATGTGCCCAGACTGGGAGTGGAACTGTGACCTCCAGGTTCATGGGTTGACGCTCAACCACTGAGCCACAGCAGCCAGGCCCAACTCATATTTTTTGAATGCTTCCTATGTTTAGGAATTATGCTAAACAGTTAGCCAGTATTATTTTATTTATTCCTCATAATAATCTCTGGGATAGTAATTTTAATATAGTATTTCCACTTTATAGATTATGAAATGGAAGCTTAGGGGTTAAATAAGTCACCCAGGGCCACACGGAGAGAAAGCGGCACAGTGAGTCCTAGCTGGTGTGGCCAAGTAGTTAGAGCATCAGCCCTCACACTGAAGGGTTGCTGGTTCAGTTCTGGGTCAAGGGCATGTACCTGGGTTGCAGGCCTAATCACCGACACGTGCGGGAGGCAGCCAATCAATACGTCTCTCTTATATCAATGTTTCTCTTTCTCTTTCTCTCTCTTCCTCCCCCCTCCCTCCCTTCTACTCTGTCTAAATAGCAATGGAAAAAATAATCCTCAGGTGAGGATTAACAGAACAACAAAAAGCAAACTAACTAAAAAGAAAGTGGCACAGTGAGATTTGAACACAGAAAATAAAAAACCAAAACCCATGCTCTTTTGTTTTTAAAAATCCTTACCAGAGGATATGTTTTGATTGATTTTCAGAGAGGAAGTGAGAGAGAGAGAGAGAGGGAAATATTGATGGGTTGCTTTTTGGTGTACTGGAGGATACTCCAACCAACTGACTCACCCAGCCAGGGCCAAAACCCATACTCTTTTTTTTTTTTTTTAAATATACCTTTATTGATTTCAGAGAGAGGGAGAGAGAGAGAGAGATAGAAACAGCTGCCTCCTGCATGTCCCTGACTGGGGAGGGAACCTGCAACCTGGGCATGTGCCCTGACTGGGAAGCGAACCACGATCTCCTGGATCCTAGGTCGAAGCTGAACATGCCCGGCCAGGCAAAACCCGTACTCTTAACTACCATGAAATTCTGCCTCCCAGTGGACTGTATGTTATGTAAGGCAAGATCCTGTCTATCTTGTTTATAACTGAATTTCTACATCTAGCACTGTGTCTGGCACATAGTGGATATTCAATAAATATTGTTGAATGAATGAATGGATTATAAACTCAGTCCTTGCTGCTATGTGGCCTGCAGAAAAGATGAGCCAGAGGGATATAGGTTTGGGAGCCAGATAAATCCAGGTTAGGATAGGATCTTTTCTTACTAGTGGTGTGCCTCAATTTCTTTGTCTATAAAATGGGAATACTATACAGGCTGCCCAGGATTTATGTGAGGTTTAAATGACGATGTATATAAATCAGCCAGCTCATGTGGCAACATATAACAAACTGAATAAATGGCATCTATGTATTACATGTGCATGTGCATATAACACATATATGTATTATATAGGTGGCTTTGGGAGGTTTTTAGTGGTATAGAACCATTCCTCTATTGTTGCATACTTGGGTTCATCTCTGGTTATTTGCAAACATAAGTTTGCTGCAAATAATTTGTATATATATCTGTTTTCTTGTGAGTTTTTCTTTCTTGATAGTATCTTTTATGGATGATGCTACCTGAAGTTGCAGGGAGTTTGCATGCTGATGTGGCCCTCACTGTTTATTGCCCAACACATTCCAGCTAGGAGTGGAATACAGAGACAGGAGATATGAGGGTTGGTTTATGTGTGCAGATGTGGTGGGATTTTTCTGATAACCGCTATGTCTCACATCTATATTTGGTAGCTGTCAAGCAGAGTGGGTCAGTCTCCAGGCACTGGTGTAAAATAGGCCTGGGTTTGAATCTCAGCTTTGTTCCACTCACAAATGTGTGACCTGGGCCAATTAGAACTTCTCAATACAGATTTTCATAGTTGCTCTGTGAGGTTACTGTAAAGATGAGATAACACATGAAAAATATTGATTTAGGCCTGGCCAGTAGTAAATATTCAATAAATGAAAAATGATGATATTGATTCCATAGGGATTTACAGTTTTCAACATGTCTCCACATAGATTTAATCCTGACACAAGCCGTGTGAGATGGACATTATTGTGACTCCCATTTCACAGATGAGGAAATTGAGGCTTAGAGGAGTGAAGTGATGACATGGAGCTAACAGCGCTGAGCAGGGATCCCAAACCAGGTCTCCAGACGTCCAGCCCTCTTCCCTCACACCGGGAGTAGTTCTGGGTTCTATCCAGACAGGTCTCTCAGTGTGGGACTTCAGGCTTTTCCGCATTCGCCCGGGAACAGAACAGGGAGTTGATCTTCTAAACGCCCTTGGAAGTGGGGGACTGGGTCCACCTCCTCGCTGAACGCGAAGCAGAGCCGCGGCGCTCTCACCCTAGTAGGCGTGGCCTGTAAGCCAGGAGCCACGCCCACCAAAGCCACGCCCACAGACCCAAAAACCCAAGCTCGGGCCCAGAGAGGGGAACCAGCTCCCTCCAAATCTCCTGCACTAGCAACCAAGCTCGCGGCTCGGTACCGACCTCTTACCCTCCAGCCCTGTCCCCGAGGCCAGCGCTCTACCGTGGGCAGCCCTCCCCAAAGCGCAGAGCCTCGCCCAGGATTCACGTCCCTTCCCGCGTCCCTAGGTGCCGAGCTGCGGTCCCGGAGCCCACGGCCGTGCCCAGCACGGCGTCTGCTCCACAGGACCCTAGGGCTCCGGTCCCCGCAGAAGGCTCACCCTCTTCGTGGCCCCGCCACGCTCCCGCACCGCACCGGCCCCTCGCCCCGACGCCCTGTGGCCCCACGCCCCAAAACCGCACACCTGAGCGTCTCCGGAGACTGGGCCCCCTCGCCCACGGCCGCGCCCCTCGCCGCTAGCCACGCCCCGCTGGCCCCCGCCCCTGGAGGCTCCACCCCCAGCGGCCGGGGGTAGGGTGGCGGCCGGCCCCGCCGGGCCCCGCCGCCCTCTGCCCTGGGCGCTGGGTCGGAGCGCGCCGGGCGCTGCGGGCAGGGCGGGCGCGGCGGCCGGGGGCTCAGTGGAAGATGGCGTCCGGCAGGCGCGCCCCGCGCACCGGGCTGCTGGAGCTGCGCACCGGGGCGGGCTCGGGGGCCGGCGGCGAGCGGTGGCAGAGGGTGCTGCTTAGTCTGGCGGAGGACGCGCTGACCGTGAGCCCCGCCGACGGCGAGCCCGGCCCGGAGCCCGGGGCCCCGCGAGAGCCGGAGCCCGCGCAGCTCAACGGCGCCGCGGAGCCGGGCGCGGCGCCCCCGCAGCTGCCCGAGGCGCTGCTGCTTCAGCGGCGCCGTGTGACTGTGCGCAAGGCCGATGCCGGCGGGCTGGGCATCAGCATCAAAGGTGGGCGAGGGGGCACCGAGGGCGCAGGGGTCTTGGGGGCCGGCAGCGTGCCGAGGACATGGAGTTGGAGGACTTCTGCCCGGGGGTTAGGGGGTTTGAGGGGACGGAGGGAACCGAAGCATCGGGGCACCAAGGTCGGAGAGGGTTTCGAGAGTCCGATGTCTCAGTCGAAAGGCACAGGTGTGGAGGGGGTTGGGGACGCACCAAGGACACGTGGGTGGGGAGCTGTGCGGAGGCGGGGAGAGCTGAGCGCGGTTACCTCTCAGGGGCTGCGTGGACATCAAGGACAAGATGGGCCCCAGGAAAGCAAAGGATGGAGGAAAGGGATTGGGGCCTGGGACTGGGAGGTCACCAGGGCAGGGAGACACAAACAAGGTGGGGGCTAGGGGTAAAGCCTGGAGTTCAAAGCACAGCGGGCGATTGGAGATGAGGCACCTGCTGGACTCACCGACGGGGCCAGAAAAGACAAATCTGAGCGCCCAGGAAGGCTGTGTACCTTGGCAGAGAGCTGGTTCGGAGTTTCCTCCTTGCACAGGACTGAGTGGGGCCGATGTAGAGTTGTTACTCCTCTTGAGAGCTCTCAGCTCCTAATACTGACAGTTTTTTTTAAGGGTGCAACCAGACTGTGTTTGAGTCCAGGATCAACTGTGTGAACTCAAGTCATTTCCCATCTCTGGGCCTCAGTTTCCTCAATTGTATAGTGAGGCTAGTAATAGAGGTGTGATGTTTCTATGAGAACAGGAGTCCAAAGCAGTCACCCTGCCAGCACATAGTAGGTGCCTGGTTAATCATTGTTGTGAGATGAGAGGGAAAAATGAAGGCCAGGAGAGATTCCCAGAGCAATCAAACACAGTGCTTAAAATCCCTGCATACCCCCAGCTGTTGGATTTACAATTCCTACCACAATTACTTCTCAGGGTCTCAGCTGCCAGCAGTGTGCTATCTACCTGGGGAAAGGATGCCAGCCCTGGTGTCATCCTGGATGTACACTGTTCCCTCTTCCTGGTGCTGGCTCTGTTCCTGTGCTTCCAGACCTTTTGGCCAGGGTGTGAGGGTGGGGATGGTGGTGGCTCAGTTATCACTGTGTGCTAAGTGCTGTGCTCAGTACTCTAGGCTCACGATCCACTTCATCCTGGCAACTAATGAATGGTAAAAGTAGGGAGCATAATCATTACTTTGCAGGTAAAGAAACTGAGGCTCAGAAAAGAAACAATTTCCCCAGGATTACAGTCAATGAGTGGCAGAACTGGGATTTGAACCTTAATTATCAGGCCACTAGATAGTGCCCGGGGGAGTTGGTTCTTTCCCATAGAAGGGCAAATCCCTATGTAGCCAACTAAAGGGGTCTAAAAGTGGAAAATGGGAATCTAGAGAGTGGGCACCAGTCTTAGCCCCAAATTCCAGCATGGGGTAGGGCAACAGATCAGTCCAGAAGTTGTACACTTACTGTGTCAAAGCAGTTCCTCTTTGTAGGTAGACTTAGAGAGGAGCAGGGACTTTCCAAGGTCACATAAAGTTACACTCTAGCACTATATTTCCAGGTGGTGGTGAAGTTACTTTTAGGAGGCATCAGGGAAGTGCCAGCTCCATTGCCATGATGACCTCCCCTCTAGTGTCCAGTCCAGCCCAGGCAGCCAGGAATGATCCTAGTTTCACATTAAACTAAGTCCCCAGTTTCAAGCAGAGCAGGACAGATATAAATAGAAACCCCTTCCTTTCCTTAGGCCTCCAGCTCTGTGCAGAACAATAAAGAAACTGTTGGGCCTACATGGGGTCAGGAGACTTCCACTCCTACATCTGCCACAAATTTGTTTTGTGACCTTAGAATAATGACCACCCCTCTGTGGGCCACTACTTCATCTTCAATATTTCAGGGATGGACCGGTGGTGTGATATCTGAGGGTCCTACTTGCAGTCTGCCATAGGTTTAACAGGATTGGTTCTGAAGCCCGGAGACCTAAGTTCAAATACATACTGGCTTTGCCACTTAGCAGTTGGACGACCTTGGGCAAGGGGCTTCTCCCTACACTTCAATTTTCCTCATAGGAAACTGAGCATGTCTGTGTGATTGGGGTGTTGTGAAGATTCAGTGAAACACCACTGACAACACTTGGCACAGTATTTGGCACTTGGTACATGGAACTAGTAGTAACTGTTATTACTATTTCTTATTTTAAAAGGATATTCAAGAGTTTAGCAATAAAGCAATTCAGTAAAATGTATTGGTTTTTTTTAATCTAGGTTTTTGAAATCTCTAGACTTTAAGGCCTTGGTCTGGATCCTGGATTGTAAAATTTGGAGCCATAGCAATAGCTAATTCCATCATAATGTCAGATTAGGGGGTATCAATGAGTTTCCCTCACTGAGGGAAAATTGCTTAAAATCCCAACTATTTAAGAAAAAGTTACTGAAGCCCCTTGTAAACTACACAAACACTGGTCAACACCCAAAGCATTGGCCCAAAAGATCCAGTGACCAAACTAACATTATGAATTTAGAAAATTACTTTTTCCAGTGAGGAAACATTCACATGTTTTAACTCCTGTCCTAGTCCCGAGAGCCTGTAAAGGTGAACCCACTGGGGCTGGCTGGGGGAAAAGAGGAAAGTTTGTTCCAAAAGGAACTGTCTAAGGGATCACAAGGATTTCTAAACATGGAAAAGGGAAGAATAAATCACTTGTTGAAAGAACGTATATTTTTTTCAGGTCTAAAGAAAGAACAAGGCATGTATAATGGAATCCAACTCTTGGAAGACATCAAAAAAGGAATTTTCAAGCAATTTCTTATACAATCTACCTGTTCAAATTTGCATATAATCATTTCAGTCTTTATAAACAAAAGGTTTTTTAATCTTCAAAAAAAAGAAAAGAACTTCCTAGTATTGTTAATGTCCCAAACTTCTAAAATTCTTTGCTGAAATTCTCTTTACCCTCCCACCTCCCCTTTCCCAGCACTGGGCTGGACACTGCGGGAGAACTTCACAAATGATTTTGCCTCGATGTGACTCCCAGGCATTGGTGTGTCTGCCTCAGTTTCATCTTCTTTCTGTGCCTGTGCAGGGGGCCGGGAGAACAAGATGCCTATTCTCATTTCCAAGATCTTCAAGGGCCTGGCAGCTGACCAGACGGAGGCCCTCTTTGTTGGGGATGCCATCCTGTCCGTGAATGGGGAAGACCTTTCCTCTGCCACCCATGATGAGGCAGTGCAGGTTCTGAAGAAGACAGGCAAAGAGGTGGTACTGGAGGGTAAGCACTGGGGAACCCAGGGTGTTTAGATCTTCGCTACCTTCTCCACGCCTCAAGCAGTGGGGACTGGGAGGTGGGCAGGACTGAAAACAGGAAAAGAACTTGGGGACCTGTTTTGAGACAGCATGGGGTGGTGGGAGAGCCAGCACAGAGCCAGACAGACAAGGTTTTCATTTCCTCTGTCCTGCTCCCTACCTCTGCGGCCTCGGACAAGTCCCTGCGCTGTAGTTTCCTCATCTTTAAGTCAGGGATGTAACTTTTTGCCTTGCTGGGCTGTGTGAATGGGACAAAAGGTTCATGGCAGGATATGCCCAATGAGTGACTCGGGAAGAGAGAGAGAGGAAGGGACTGGAGATGGGACTGCTAAGATTCTTTCCTGAGGTTCTTCAGCACTCAGGGGCCCTCAAACCATGAGACCCACCTTCCTTTAGGAGAAGACGTGGCCTTTATGTAGCAGAATAGCAAATCCAGCAAGAATCAGAGAGGAGGTGTCCGTTTTTTTGGTGGGGGAACCTTGGTGGTTTCCCTCCACTGTCCCCTCACTGTGTGGTCTTGCATGAGACCTTTGCCTTCTCTGGGCCTCAGTTTTCCCATTGGTTGTTATAGGCCTCTTGCTGTGGTTGTGGCATATCTGCCTTTTGCCATCTCTTAGGAGATTTCTGCTTTGCTCAGCCCTTTCCTCAAACTCCAGTCTGCCAGTTCCAGAAGTTGTGGGGGCCTGAGGAATGTGTCTGGCTCATGGCCCAGAACAGGCACAGGGAGGTGGCGGGGGCTGATGGAGAATGCCATGCTGAGCTGAGCCCCAGGCCCAGATCCTGACAGGTTGCCTTTGTTTCCCCAAAGGGGTCTCTAAGAGGCCACAGAAGTAAACAGGTTCTGGGTCTCTGGGTGATCTTTGGCATTCTTGTGTCCCTGACCTGAATTCTTTTTCAGTTTTTGTGTGTATGTGTGTGTTTTTTTAAAATATTTTTTATTGATTTTTTTTAGAGAGAGGGAGGGAGAGGAAAAGAGAGAGGAGAGGGAGCGAGAGAAAAACATCGATGTGAGAGAGAAACATCAACTTGCTGCCTCCTGCATGAGTGCACTTGCCTGACCGGGGATTGACCCACAACCTGGGTATGTGCCCTGACTGGGAATTGAACCTGCTACCTTTTGGTGCATGGGACGACCCTACAACCAACCAAGTCACACTGGCCAGGGTGCTCTCAGTTTTGTTTTACTTTTACATTTTATATATCTATATCTATATCTATATCTATATCTATATCTATATCTATATCTATATCTATATCTATATCTATATATCTATATCTATATCTATATCTATATCTATATCTATATCTATATCTATATCTATATCTATATCTATATATATCTATCTATATCTATCTTTGATTTTTGAGGGTACGTTTATTAAAGCTGGGGACAGTGAAACAAGGAAGGTCTTAGGACAGAGAAAACAACTGGAGAGAGACTAGGCGGGGCTGCTTTGGTCCTCTAGAAATGTTATGGGGAAGAAGTGAGCCAAGACAGGGCTGCTATCAGCTCACTGGAGAGTCAGAGAAAAGGGAGCCTTGGGGACAGGTTCCAGGGGTTAGCCCATTGCTCCCCTGGTTGCAAGTCTGTGGGGACCCTTAGAGTTTAGAAGATGCATGCCTATGGGGGGAGAAGAGGAGGGGGGAAGGTGCGGGCGTGCTCCTGGGAGGGAGAGTGCGCCTATGGTGCATATGTTTATTTATTTATTTTTAATTAATTAATTAATTAATTAATTATCTTTATTGTTGAAAGTATTACAGGTGTCCCATTTTTCCCCCCCCCAATTGACCCCCTCCATCTTGCTCCCACCCTCTCCCCAGGCCTTCACCCTGTGACAGTGCATATTTTTAAAAAACTGACTCTTCAGTGTTGGTCCCTAAAAGCTTAAGTACATCAATCATATTTTAACAGCAAAGTTACATAAATGATATGGATATAAGAGACTTTTCTTCCCAGATGCCTCATTATTTTGATATTTATAGCCAGGAATGCAATTTTAAACAGTTGAAATCTATCAAAATGTCGTATTTTGGTTTACTTGAAAAGCTCTTAGTTTTTGCTGTTTGAAAATTAACCTGTAGATGGCAAAATTTCTACTGTAGACACATTTCTAATCCACACTAAAGTTCCCCTCAGCCCCTCATCCTTAGGTTGAGAATGTCGCTCTCTGGGTTCTCAGTGTGGATCATTCTGAGAAGGTAGCATCTCTGAATGCTTGAAGCATCTCCTGGTTTAGGAGCTAATACCCAAACCTTCCATCTAACTCATTCACTCCATTCCTTCCTCACTAAATCAAGACACATTTGTAGACACCTACTGTGTACCTGGTGTGCAGAGCATTGAGTCAGAAGCTAAACCAGACCCAGGCCGTCTCCTGAAGGAGCTCACCATTTGGTGGGAGAGATAAAACATAAGCACTGTCTCCTCCACACAAACTATTTAAAAATCAGTTTCTAAAATCCTGTCTGTTCTGTGGTGAATGTCTGGCCTCGGGTAAGATCCTTGCCTTCTTTGGGCCTCAGTTTCCATATCGACTGAGGTTAGACTAGATCAGAGATGACCAATAGCTTTCATTCTGAGTGTCACTTTTGCTGGTGGTCACTGGGAGTTCCATATTTAGAAGGCTTGGGAGGTCTTATCTGGACTCAGCAGAAAGGAGCTGGAATTGATTAGCAAAGTGTACCATGGATATGGCAAGGAAGAGAAATAACATGTGTACCATCCCATGTACTGAGGGTCCCTAGTGCTTATGTTCTCTTAAGACTTTTCATAGGGCAAGATCTTTCCTTGGCAAACCCTGCCTTAGGACTCCGGTGGAGCTTGGCCTCTCTCTTGCCCAGGATAGGATTTGGCACATAATAGGCACTCTATAAATGTTAGTAACTCCCCTCCTGTTTTATCTCATTTGTATAGAATTGATATTATTTCCTCCTTAAATGTTTGATAGCATTCTCCAGGGAAGCCACCATTATAGAAAGGATTTTAACTCTGATTTTAATGCCTTTAATAGGATGATTTAGAGGATCTATTTTTTTCTTGAAAGAGCTTTGGTAGTTTTTCTTTCAAAGAATTTGTCTTTTTTTAATCCAAGGTGTCAGATATATCGACATAACATAACTTATTAACTCTCCTTTTTGGACCAGAGCCCTCTTCTGCTTTCTCTTTCCCCTCCCTTTACACTGCTCTATTCAGTGGTTTATTTTATTTAATTAATTAATTAATTAATTTAGTTATTTAGTTAGTTAGTATCCTCACCTGAGGACATTTTTTCCATTGCTTTTCAGAGAGAGTGGAAGGGGGAAGGGAGGAGAGAGAGAGAGAGAGAGAGAGAGACATTGATGTGAGAGAGACACATCGATTGGTTGCCTCCCGCACGGGCCCAGACCAGGGCAGGGGATCGAGCCTGCAACTGAGGTATGTGCCCTTGGCCGGAATCGAACCTGGGACCCTTCAGTCTGAGGGTTGATGCTCTAACCACTGAGCAAAACTGGGTAGGGCTCTACTAAGTGGTTTTGAGGCCACTCTCGGTCTTAAGGGGGAGACAGCTGAGCAAACCTATGAGATCAGCAGCATGTCATAGGTGCTGAGACAGGGTCTGCCCAGGTGTTACAGGAGGAAGTGGTCACTTCTCTCTGGGTTGTCAGGAAAGGCTTCCAGGAGGAGGGGATGTGGCACTTTATGAACAATAAGCAGAGGTGAGTACAGGGTGGAGGAAGGGCATTCCAGGGAGGGGAACTGTGTGAGCAAAACCCCAGAGGGGGAAAGTGACTTGACTCACCTGGGGAGTTGCCTGGGAAGTTATTCAGCTTTATCTGAACCTAAGGTGTGAGGCTTTTTTGAGCTGCTTTCCTGCCCAGCAGGCTTATTGAAGGAGGTAATTTGACCCAAGGCAGCAAAGGGGTGGGGATGAGCACTGGGGTCAAGACTCTTTGAATTGCATGGGTGATCTGAGAAGCCTGGAGAACATGAGGGAGCTAAGATGCTGGGTTGTGGCTTGTCCTTGATATTTGGAGGAGTCTATGGAGAAGGTAAGGACTGGGCAGCACCTGAGTCTGGAGCCAGTGCTCTTGGGAGCCTCTCTGGGCCTAGTTTCTCTGCTAGGACCCAGTCACTGGCCACACTGTTCAGAACTTCCCTGCCCCTATCCCACTCATAAGGCTACCCCCAAGAGGCGATGGAAGGGTGGACTGTCCTTTGGATGAGAACTTGGCAGGGCGGCTGGGCATCTTTCCTGAGGCCTGGGTCTTGGTAGGTACGGAGCTCCCTGAGAATGTCCTAGGACAGATGTCACTGGCAAACTCTGGGTGCCAGCCAGATCCCTACTTCTTTGGCCTAAATCAGGGGCTCAGCTGGGCATCAGCAAACCCAATCTGCCTTCTGGACTTTTTCCTCTGTGAGGTCAGGGGTTTGCACAAATGTCTTGAGCCTGCTCTCAGTCACAGGGATGTGCTTGTGACCATCCTGGGCCCACGCTGGCAGCCAACGCACCTCTGTCTGCTGCTTAGAGAGGCCCATTGTGTTCACAGACCTGGAGCCCGGGCCAGCCTGGGTCCTTGGAGACCAGGCCTGTGGGAAAAGGGGGGACAGCCAAATGCCTCCCCTCCCTTCACCCCCAGTGCAGCTGACAAGACAGAGGCAATTTTAATGTGATGCATTAAAATATAATACTAAAGGACAGTACAAATTAATAAAGTCAATTTCAGTACTTTGTACAAAGGGAAAGTACATCCCACATAAAGATCAGGCTTTTAAAAGATACAGGAATAGAGTAATATGTACATAAAAGACACATACAGTGATAGGAATTGCTGTAATCCCTGTGTTACAAAGTCACCAAGGTTTGTTGAGAATAAATAACTTTCTTCAAGTTATCCAACCAATAAAGTGCCAGACTCAGAATCCAAAACAAGGTCTGTCTGGTTGCAAAGGCCGCTATTGCCTCAGCCTTGAATAACACCTACCTTGTATGGTTATTTGCAAGATTAAAAGGTAATACATGTAAGGTGTGTGTAATGTGCTGAGGCCAGTGCCCACAGTAGATACTTAGTTATTTTATTTGCTGTTTGTAAATAAACACATTGATGAGACAATGTGTTTGAAATGCATAGCACAATGTCTTCCACATGGTAAGCATTCAATGAAAGTCAGCCTTTATTATCATCACATCAGTATCAGCAGCATTATTATTTTCTCCAGTAAATTTGAGGCCTTTGAGGGCAGGAATCATGTGTAGTTTGTCTCAGAGCCCCAGGCCTGGCACTGAGCCCAGTACACATTAGATGTTGGTGAGTGGGTGGGGAATGATCACTAGGGTACATCTCTGGCCCTTTCTACTTAATGTTTAACCTTGTCAATTGCAGTTTACTTTCCTAAATGTTTAAGGTGGGGCTCAAGGCTCAAGCTGGGATTGACTGACACCTGAGAATTTCTTTTCTTTTTTCCTCTTTTTATTGAATTTATTGGGGTGCACTGGTTAATTGAAAATTTCTATTATGAGTTCTTGTAACTCCAAGTCCAGGCCCCTGCCGACTTCTCCCCTGGGAGATGGACGCTGCCAGGTGTCCTGCCCGAATTTGGCCTAGTGCATCACCGCCATCAAAAGTGGGATGTTATTAATGGTTGCAGCTAATTTGAGGGGAGCACCCTAGTTGGCTTAGTCAAATGATGCCATGCTCCTGAGGTGCCTGTGGGGTTCCTGTCCTTGGACAGAGTCATGAATGTAGCTCCTGATCAGTCCTACCGTGGCTGCAGCAACCTGTTGTTCTAATTGTTTTCAAGGGAACATTATTTGGAACACACACCACACACAAAGGGCTTTGGGCCATGTGACTCTCCAAAGCCAAAATTTGGCTTAATGCAGCCCTGGCCTGTTCCCTGGATCTTGATTAAAATTCCTGTGGGGCTCTGGAGTGGGGTTCTGGCCTTGATTAGCTGCGTGAGCCTGGCTGCTGATGGTAAGAGAGGAAATAATAATGGTAATGATGATAATAATAGTAATGGTAGTGTCTGCTGTTCATGTGCTGGGCACAGTGCTATGTTTGTCTCATCGATTCCTCAAAACCACCCCTATGAATTAGGTACATTATTTATCTCATTGTGCAGATGAGAACAATGAAACTCAGAGAGGTGGAGCTACTTGCTCAAGGTCACACAGTAGCAGAGATAGAATTTGAGCTCAGATCTGTCAGATGCAAAAACCCATGTTCTTAAATATTTATATTGTACTACAAGTCATTTAACCCCTGTGAGACTCAATTTATTCAACTATTAAATAAGGACATAGATCCATTTCATTGATATGATCTGGTTAGATAAAGATGTGTTTGTGAGAGTTGAGATGGTGCTTGGCAGATAGTAGGTGCTCAATAAGTAACTTTTTTCCAAGATCCTAGAACTCTTTGCTTCTGGAAGGGGTGATGAGGGTCTCATTCTTGAATCCTGGCTCAGATGATTTTGAATGTGGTGGTGTATACATATATTTAAAAAAGTAGATTAAAAAAAAATACAGAAAGTAATATATACCTATTTAAAAAAAAACCCAAGAGAGTGTAAAACAATTACCTCTTCATAGAGATAACCACTGTTGATATTTTCACATTCTTCCAGAAAGTTTCCACATTTACTTTTATCATTTAACAAGTTGAGGACGTATTTCCAACTCAGTATGTGTAGCTCTGTCTCATTCTTTTTAATGATTGCATAATATCACATTATTGAGATTCCTACATTCATTTAACCAATAATATTTACTGAGTCCTCCTCTGTGCCAGAACTCAATGTAGGTACTGGTGATATAGTCACAAACAAGGCTGGATCAGGAAGCTTGTACCTTGTATTTAGCAGCCCTTACCCATGACATTTAGGTTATCCTTAGCCCCTTGAACCAAAGACAGTGGTGCTGTGACCCCTCTGTGTGCCTATGAGCATTTATCTGAAGTGGAGCCCCTGCAAAGGGTACTGTTAAGTCAGAGGGTTCAGGTATGTGCCTTAAGGATCTTGACAGATGGTGCCCCTATTGCTGTACAAGAGTGTGGTGAGGTGAGATTTTTTTGCCCAGGGTGTGGCAACCTAGGCTCTATTGGTCAACCCTGCTTCAGGGCCTGCCAGGGGCTGGGGACTATTTATAGTCCAGCCTTGCTAGACCAGCAGGACTTTAAAGGTCATCTCTCCCAGAGCCTGCTGGGATCCCACATCCACTCCACAGTATCTTGGGTGGGAGGGTGGGCAGCCTGGACTTGAATCTTTATAGTACCTTACTCAGAGGGCTGGTGTATTAGTACTTATTATTTAAGCAAAATTGAGGCTCAGAGAGACCTTGGAACTTGCTAAGACCAGATAGCAAGTGACGGCCTGGATTGAAATATTTGTCTGCCCGTCACTACATCGTGTGCTCAACCCCTTATACTATTACACTAAGAACAGCAGCAGAAATACTAACCATACTACTGTTTATTGAAGACCTGTTCTGTGCCACGTGGGGCAAAGTGCTTTTCAGGTGTTGAATCTCAATATACTGGGAGGTAGATATATTTTGATCCCATTATAAAGATGAGGAAATAGAGGCTTACAAAAGTCAAGTCACTTGTCCAAGGTCATAGAGCAAGGAAGTAAAACCCAAGCCTGCCTCATTCCAGAGCCCAATTTGATGTCTCTTCAGGCTGAGAAGCCCCAGGCCTGTCAATAATAATTCATTTCACAAATTTCTTATTTATGGATTATCTGGTATATGTCAGGCACTATTCTAGATGCTGGGGATACCCTAGTGAACAAGAAAACAGGTCTCTGTCCTCATGGGGCTGACATTTTGGTTGGAGGAGAAAGGCCATTTATTAATTAGTAAGCAAATGAAAAGATCATGTAATTTCAGGTGGGGCCTAGTAAGTGATCACCAACTGAACAGACAAGGAACAGCTTGAGCTTAGAGGACAGGCTTCAGCCAAGACTCAAAGCCAAGATATTCAGTCACAAACATTTATTGAGCACTGGGATAAGTACTGGGGATACTGTATTGAACCAAAGCAGATGTATCCCCTATTACTTCTTGGCCTTTTGGCTAAGATCAAGTGCAGATGTATCCCCTTTTCTCTGCAACACATATGTTCCCTCCCTGGGCCAGGCAAAGGTCCTACCTTGTCTGTTCCTTGTGTTTTTAGTGGAACCTATTCCTGGGGTCAGGGCTAGGTCCCAGCTTCTCCTTGGCAGAGCTGGGGATTGGGGCCTCTGGAAATGGGCAGCGTGTGTGTCTGTCCCAGCTTCCCTGAGGAGGAAAGGCCCACGTGTCACTGCTTTATCAGACTCCTGGGCCAGGATCTTGGCTGGGGAGGGTGTGGATACCAACTGTGTCTATCCTTGGAGTCTCAAGAATGCTGGCCACAGTACCATGGTTGTGCCTTCAGCTTTCCAGGCCGCCGCCTTTGGGCAACCTGGCCCTGGTTAGTAGGGTGACTCAGGTAGAAATCAGAGCAGAGAGGAGGACTCAGAGCTGGGCTATTTATGGTCACACTCTGGGGCCCCAAGACCCCACCCCCATGCTGGGACAGGCCAATTGGTTTGTGAAATCCAAGCCCTGTATTGAGCACCAGCTGGTGTGCTGTCCATTTATAGCATGCTCTTGTGGGAAAGGAGAAGGAGGACCCAGTTCTGGGGCAGCCTGGGTGAGCAGGGGCTCTAGCAGTTTTTCAGGCCTCAAAGTTGACAAATGTTCATTTGTGGAGCACATAGGATAGGAGATCCCTACTGCGTTCTGAGGACGCAGAGATGAGTCAGATGAGGTTCCTACCCTCCCAGTGCTCCCAACCTGGTGGGGGACAGATCTCCACATAGACACAGGGGAGTAGGCTCTAGAGGACTGCAGAAGTGATGGCTGCGGTGGATCCAGTGTGGGCATCTGGGAAGGGTTCCTAGAGCTGTGGTGTTTGAACTGAGCTGGGACCTCCTGGGCTGTGGCACCTTCTTCCTCCTGCTGAATGAACCTGTCCTGCTGTGGCATTCATTTCTTCATTCATAGAAGCTGACTCTGGGTTTGAATCAAGCCCAGTTTCTGTCCTCTGGGACCTCCCATTTTGGTGGGAGAGACAACCCCAATACACAAAATAACAACAGAGTTCTGAGAAGTGTGGGCAGCAGTGGCTGATAGGTAAGAAACTCATATTTCTTGCCACATGTTTTACATCATCTCATTTAATTCTTAACATCTCTCCTAGGTAGACACTGTCATTCCTCTTTCATATTATTATTATTATTATTTTTAATCCTTACCTAAGGACTTTTAAAAATTAATTTTTAGAGATGAAGGGAGCGGGGAGAGAGAGAGAAACATCGATGTGAGAGAGAAACATCAATTAGTTGCCTCCCATATGTGCCCAACTGGGGATCAAACCCACAACCTGGGTTTGTGCTCTGACTGGGAATCAAACCCACCACCTTTGGTGTGTGGGACGATGCTCCAACCAACTAAGCCACACTGGCAAGGGCTCATTCATTTTTTATTGACTAGCAGAATGAGGCCCAGGGAGGTGAATTATCTTGTCCATGGTCACACACACAGTTAGACAGTGCTGGAGGTGGAATTCAAATCCAAGAGTGTCTTATGTCCTAACAATGGTTTAAGAGCATTCTGTGCAGAGGTAACTGCATTTTCAAAGGTACGGAAGTTTGGGAGCTCATACAGCTTCTGTGAATTCCAAGGAGGTCAGTATGATTGGACTAGAGAGTGAGATTAGGGACGTGGCAGGAGGTAAAGCCAGGAAGGTAGGCAGGGCCCAGATCCTGGAAAGCCCTGGAGCTGGATGAAGGATACAGGGGAGCCAGAGCAGGGCTTTGAGCAGAGTAGAGGTATGACTAGTTATAGCAGGGAGATCAGTTGCACCCTTAGGTGGGGGTGGGGATTAGTCAGGATGCTTTTGTTTGCAAGTCATAAGAACCCAATCTAAAGGGTTTAAACATTGAATAAAATGTATTTTCTTCCAGAATACCTACAGGCAGCCTGGTTTCAGGGTGATTAATTGAAGGCCTCCCCATTCTCAGTGTGTGACCCCCAACCCTTGTAGTCAAAAAGTGACTATTATTGCTCTAGGACCAGTTTCTCTTCCGGCAACTTCTAAGGGCTAGAGAAGAGAAAGGAAGGGAGTGTACTTTGCTTCGCATCTCATTGGCTAGAATTGTATTACCTGCCTCTTTCTAAACCAATCACAATCAAGAGGGAGGAATGATCATGATTAGTTTCGGCCAATCAAGATTCTTCCCTTGGGTTTGAGAGAAGCCCAGCCTATGGGGCTCAGGGTTCTGTTAGCAAGGAGAAAAGGATGGTTTGAATGTCATATAGGCTGTGATGTGTCCCACTCCCATGGTCCGTTGAGACATAATCCAACATTTAGTCCTGGGGTAAGTCATTGCTGTAATGATGAGGCTGAGTCATTTTTAGGCCTAGTCCCTAAAACTTTGGGCCTAGGCTTAGTTCTCTCATAAAACCCTCTTATTTTCAACAAAATTTCTCCTCCAACCCCAATAGGGTTTCTAACTCTCTCTCACTCTCACTCCTGTTTGCCTTGGATCCTATCTGAGCCTCCAAGGGCAATCTCCTGTGACAGAAATAGCTTCTTATCTGGTTCTTCCAGGGAGCTGGGCCAAGAACTGCTTCCTCACCCCATCTCGCCTGTCTGTTCACAGGAAGAACATACTGGTTGAGCCTTGACTACAGACATCAGATGACTAGCAAACCAGATGGCTGAGGGGAGAGGAAGGAAGGCTGCCCAAGGAGTAGCAGGGATAGGTACCCTTCAGTAGGGCAGTAGAGGGGGCAACCTGGCTAGGGGAAGAGAGATTAGTGCGTGGGTAAGTCTTTTAACCACCTTAATATACTGACTGTCTTCCTAGGACCTCATTTTAGAGGTGAGGAGACTGCTGCTCATGAGAATTGGGAATAGGCCAGATGAGAGGGCACATGTGGCAGACACTGTTGATTGCCTGCCTACCCATCATTTCCCCTTCTTCCTTGCTATCAGAAGCTTGATTTTATTGGGTGAGAATATGCTCAGTCCCAGAGGCTGAATTGTAATTGGTCTAAGTCATGACTATTCTCCCTTGGTAATGATTGTGCTAGAAGTGGGCCTGCAGCCCTGTTGGCTTCATGGAAATATTTACCTCTCTGATAAGAGGAAAGTGTTAGGAGACAGCCTCTTTTCTGCCCGTCTCATTTCCTGCTTTGGGTTTTG
Source organism: Miniopterus natalensis (assembly GCF_054644295.1). Classification (NCBI taxonomy): domain Eukaryota; kingdom Metazoa; phylum Chordata; class Mammalia; order Chiroptera; family Miniopteridae; genus Miniopterus; species Miniopterus natalensis. The sequence goes on from NC_142087.1 coordinate 13,419,662, forward strand.
TTGACTGGCTTGAGCTGTGGCAGCCATTTTGTGGTCATGTGGGGAGGCCCAAGAGAATGGCAGAGAGGCTTACCCCGAATCCGGTGTCATTGAGCCACTGAACCAATCCTGAAATTGCCTTCCTCTAGATTTCTTGTTATGTGAAATCATAAATATCTTTATTGCTTAAGGCACTGTTATCATATGTTCTATTATTTGCAGCTAGACTTCAATAATTGATATAGCAAGAATGACCAAAATGTTTTAATACCGGTCAGCCTTAATTAATGATTGCCATAGAACACTATAATTGATTCATGATATATTTCACGAGCAAGGGATAAAGAAGTGGTAGAGCAAGTGGCATATGTTTATCATCCCTGTCCTACCTAAGGTCAGTCCGATACCTGGCACACAGCAGGTGCTCAAGAAAACTGACTTGTCCCTGAATCTCTACTCCCATCAAGCTTTTCTCACATTAACCATGTCATCATGTTGCCTTTCACTTTTAGCTGCCAGTGTTAATGAGATCTTTTCTTAGAAATGCATGAGATCCAGGCCCCGATCAAGACTCTTTTGGTGGTAAATGTCATAACTTCTGTGGACATGGCAGCCTGACTTTCTAAAGGATGAGTATAGAAACTGGAACATTAGCAGGTACCTGGCAAGGCTTTCCCTCTGTTTCTTGACGCGCATCTCCGCTAATTTTATTTCTCTACAAACCAGCTTTCCCCTTTTCTTTGTGCCTACAGCAGAAGGTGGTTGATCCCCATAGTAAATTTGTTCAAGACACTAGTCTAGGATGTCTCCATTCTCAATTTGGGTAGCCTAGTGTGGGTCAGGTGTTCATTCCCGGTCCAGCTAGCATAGCCAGGAAAGCGGGATCATGTATCAGAACATGACCTCATTGGTGAATTGGGCAGAGAAGTAGGTCTGGGCTGCTATTCTAGCAATAGGAGGATGTACTGTCTAATATGGTCACCATTAACTGCATGTGACTTTTTGAATTTAATTTTAAGTTAATTAACATTAAATAAAAAGCCCACTCTCCTGTGTCTGTGCGGAGCTCCCACTAGGCTCAGAGCACTGTGAAGGTGGAGACCTTGTCTGACACATAAAATAAAAAATGCAGTTCCTCATTTGTACTAGCCACATTACACGTGTTCAACAGCCACATGTGGCTAGTTGATACTGTATTGGACAGTGTACATATAGACCATTTATATAATCACAGAAAGCTCTGTTGGACAATGCTATTCTCTAAGGTGTCCACTATACTCAGTGATGATTGGTCAGAGCTAAGAAGGTCCCTAGGCACCTATATTGGTTGGGGTTCGAACTATTCTGCTACAATAAGAGACTCATAACATACTATGGCTTAAATATAATAGAAGCTCCTTGCTTTCTTAGGCAACAGTCCAAGTCTAACCTGACATCTCCAAAGTGTCAGTATCCATTTACTTCTGTTTTGCTGGTCAACCTTCCTTAGAGTGTGGCTCATGTCCTCATAGTCAAGATGGTGCTCCACCAGCCTTTGTTCCAGCCAGCTCAACCCTGTTTGGGGGAAGAAAAGGGGGAAAGAAAGGGTCTGCCCCTTTCTTTAATAGACAAAACTTGATTGTTGCATATAACCCATCTGCTCTCACCCTATCGGCCAGACTTGATCCCATGAGCACTTATATAGCTGCAAGGGAGACTGGAAAATGAAGTCTTAAGCTGAGAGGCTGTCACTAGGTTGGAGGACAGTTAGCAGCCTCTACCACAGTACTATCTCATCCAACCCCTCTTTTCCGCAGATGAAAAGAATGAAGAGATTTAGGCAGACAATGACAGTGGCAGAGCAGTCACATCTCCTGACCTCCCTCTTGGTGCTCTTTTACTGCCTTGCTACAGCGGTTGTCTGTTCCCTTTAAGCAGTTGGGCAGAGAAGTGGGTCCCAAAGGTCCAGACACTTCTACTTACTTGGTTAGAACTTAGTCCAGTGGTCACACCTATCTGCAAAGGAGGCTGGGAAATGTAGCCTTTCTTCCAGGTGGCCATGTGTCTTTTATAAACCAAGGGAAAAATGAGAGCATGGATATTGGTATTTTCTACCATAAAGTCAGAGACTTTAGCCTAGAGAAGAATAGTGATATTAGACATAAATTAAATTCTTAAATTCTTAATGAATTAGTGAAAATTGTGATGTGTGCTGCACGGGAGCCCGTGTCACAGTGGTAACTGCTGACCTGTCCCTTGACCAGTCAAGTACATGAAGGAGGTCTCACCATATTTCAAGAACTCTGCCAGCGGGACCTCGGTTGGCTGGGACTCGCCTCCTGCCTCACCCCTTCAGCGGCAGCCTTCCTCCCCTGGCCCCCCACCCCGAGACCTCAACGGTGCCAAACACATTTCCTTGAAGATGGCATATGTCTCGAGAAGGTGTACCCCCAGTGACCCAGAGCCCAGGTAAGCCTGGGGTGGGGGCACTTCAGACAGGCATGCCTTGGTGGTGTTCGGTAGTGGGGCCAAAGGAAAGGTACAATGCCTGAACATGGTAGGCGCATAAGAAATGGGTATTGAATGGATGCAAGAGTGAAGTTGTGGGGATGAGGGTGTGCTTTGCTTTTCTCTTCTTCCTCTGGGCAGCTCACATCTGAGGAGGAACTTTGCGGAGAGCCCTGGTTTCCAATCCTGGTTCTCCTCGAGCTAGTGTCTTTTCCTATTGACCTTTAGATTCCCCATTGTGAAATAAGGTGATCAGACTCAAGGATCCCATCAAGTCTCTTCCCACCCTGTTGAGGTTCTGAGATGTCTGGTAATATTTGTGTCAGGGCCATGGAAGGTTATTATCCTTCACATCTGAGCAGCCCTTAACAGTTCATGGATGATAAGATTGATACCGGCCAACATTACTCTGTTTACCACACACAGTGCTCCCGTGAGCAAAGTCCTATTTCAGCCCATTTTCTATATGAGGACAGAGAGCAGAAGTAACTTGCCCAAGGTTGATCACGACTAAGAAGGGTTGGAACTTGCCTCTTTCCAGTAGCTCTCTGCTTTAGAAGCTATAGGTGCCTGAGTGATGGTGGTGGTTGAATGGAGTGTATATTGGTCAAGCGGGGTGTGCAGTATTGGGGGTGGTGTGTATATTGGGGGTGGCATAAAAGGCTGTGCTGTGGGTCCTAGTTACAGCCACGGCTCAATGTCAGTTAAATGCCCAGCATTGGCATACAAGTCTCCTGGCCCTACTTGATGACCCAGCCCTACCCTGCCCCCACGAGGCAAGAAGTGGTAATTCACGGGCACTTACAGGTGTCCCACCAAGGAGCCTTTTGTGTTGAGTGAAGGTGACGTGCTATTAGTCCTTCCTGAGACTCAGAACCTTAGGTTAATTGTGGTTTCCAGCCCAATCTCAGACATCGCCTGAAACATGTGTGTACATGTATTTCTATGTATGTGCATGTGTAGATGGCATGTAAATACAAGTGTTTTTGTGTATATGTGAGCTTTTGCAAGGGTATTGGTGTAGATTTGTGCATGTGTTTGTGTGTGTTTATGTTAATATTCATATGTGTACAAGCATATATGTACATGTGCTTGACCATGTGCATACATCTGTAATTGGATGTCTGACTTGAATATAACTGGGGTTCCATATCAGCACAATATCCCAGTCAAAAGAACACAATCTGGTAACTAAAATAGAATGAATAACACTTTGCTTTTACTTAGGGTTACATTGGGCTACAAGTGTAAGAAACCCCGAGAAGCAATGGCTTAAGTAAATGAGAGGCTTACTTTTCCACATGTTTAAAATGTCCATGGGTCAGCTGTTTATTTAGGCTGCTGTCACTGCCCAAGAATGCCCTCAGGAGTCAGGCTCCCAGCTCTTTCCCTGCCGTCTTTATTGTGGATTTTCTTCTTCGAGGCAGGATGTGGCTGCACCTCCAAGCATGTGTCTATATTCCTGACAGGATGAAGGCAAAAGGGAAAGGAATTTTTCTCCTGGTATTTTGTTCTATTGCTGCATAACAGAGCATCTTAAATTTTAGTGTCTTAGAAGATAACGGTTTATCATTTCTCTCAACTGTGGCTGGCGCAGCTTGCCAGTTCTTCTGCTCTGTGTAGTACCAGCTGGGGCTGGAAGTCTAAGGTGGCTGCTGTACCCACATGTCTGCTGCCTTCGCTGGGATGGTTGGAGCAGCCAGGGGCGGGCTGAGCATTTCTCCTTCTGTACGGCCTGTCCAGGTGGACAGCTTGTTCTCCCTCTCAGGGTAGTTGGATTTCATGGTGACCTGGGGATATCCCAAAATGTCACTTTTGCCACATTTTATTTGTCAAACCAAGTTATAAGGTCAAGGAGAGGAGAAGTAAACTTCACCCCTTGATGAGAGAAGCGGACCGTGTGTACAGGGGGGACGGATTAGTTGGAGGCCATCTTTGGAGACTAACTGCCACATCCAGGAAAGTGTTACCTTTCATTTAGAAGGGACTTCTATCTTATTGTTTAGAACTGGGTCACATGGCCAACCCTAGCTGCAAGGGAGTCTGGGAATTAAAGTATTTTGCTTTCTAGCTCTTCAGTAGAGAAAGGCAAAGGTGAGGGGGGTCAGAGTGGGTGTTGTGTGAGCCATCATCCTGCTTCTGCCCCATCCCATCTGTTACAGAAAGGCCAAAGGGGAGTGAATCTTTCATGTCCCACAGAACATTTTAAAATCCTCTCCCTGTCACTGTTCCTCTGGGACCTCCCTGAAAACCTTTCTCAACACTTGCCTGCATGGCTTTTCATCTCTTTCCCCTTTCCCTACTCCACTAACTCTTTTTATGTAGACCAAGTTGGCCTAATTAGTGCATCACTTTGGTTCTGTACCTCAAAGGAGAACCTGAGAGCTGGCTCAGCTAGACAGGCCTCCTCTTTAGAAACTAGGAAAAAAAGGGCAAAATAATGAATCCTCACACAGTGATAATTTTGGCTCCTATCACACGTGTTTGGTTATGTGTATTTGTGTGTGTATGCCTATGTGTGTGTATCTCATGGTCTCTTGTCCCTAGACCCCATGAAGCCTCAACAACTGTGGCTGGATCCCCAGCAGCGAGTATTGCTCTAATTCTCTCATGGACACCCTTGTGGTTTCTTCTGGTTTTGTGGTAGATGGGGTTTCTTGGGCCAGATCTCAGGGTTTATCAGCTGAAGCAGTGGACAGACTCTCTCCTCCATTTCACTTGTGCCTGCAGGTATCTGGAGATCTGTTCGGCAGATGGTCAAGGCAGCCTCTTCCTGAGGGCCATGGATGAGGCTACTGCAAGGTCGTGGGCAGCTGCCATCCAAGCCCAGATCAATGCTCTAATACCCTGGGTCAAGGACGAGCTGCAGGCACTGCTGGCAGCTTCCAGCACAGCTGGGAGCCAGGATATCAAGCAGATCGGCTGGCTGACTGAGCAGGTGCCTGCTGGGCTGGGGACCTATTCTTCCCTCTCTTCCCTTCCCCTGGAGTTGACCCCATTCCCATTGTCTCCCCATCCTGGCCCTCTGACCTCTCCCCTCCCTGCCCCTCTCCACTTCTGCCTTGTCCCCTGCAGCTGCCCAGTGGGGGCACAGCACCCACCTTGGCCCTGCTGACTGAAAAGGAGCTGCTTCTCTACAGCTGTCTCCCCCAGACCCGTGAGGCCCTGAGCCGGCCAGCCCGGACTGCCCCACTCATCACCACCAGGTACCCACAGTAAGGCAGGCGTGTGTTTCACCCAGAGCTTGAGGGGATGATGCTTTAGATGGGCCCCAGAAGCTGAGAACTTCAGTCCCTGAGTTATTCCTCCGGTGGTCTGAAGCTAGTCTCTACCCTGTCTGGGTCTCAGTTTCCTCATCTGTAAAATGGGGGCTTGAAGCAGGATGTGAAATCCCACCAATCACTCATTCATTGACACCTACTCTGCCCAACCTTGTGCTGCACGATTTGGGGGCCAGGGAGCTGACCCCAATAGTCTCTGCCGTCAGGGAGCACGAGGTCTAGTGGGCGAGACTGACCTAGGAACAGCCTTTACAATGCAGAGTTGCAGGAACCTCTTAACTCTACCTGGCCTGGTGAGGGAAGGCTTCAGGCAGGAGGTGACTTGAGCTGGACTTTGACAGATGGGTAGGAGTTTGCTATTGAAGAAAGGGGTGGAAGAGTCTCATAGAGAGAGAACAACATAGTCAAAGGTACAGAAGCATTAGGGCCAGTGTGTTCATGGAGTTATGTGTGTACTATATATAACCAGCGTGTAGAATCTGTGCAGGAAATGGAGAGAGATGAGACAGAGAGTTGGCAGGGCCTGATTTTTCAGAGCCTCTGTTGCCTGGTTAAGAAATGTTAGCTTTATCTTAGAAGTTGTGGCAGAGTTGAAAAGTTTTAGCCTGGGAGTAAGGTGACTCGGGTTGTGTTTGAAAAGAATCCCTGTGGCTGCCAGGTGGAAAATGCACCTGAGGGGCAGGATGGAAGCTGGGAGGCTGCTGCAGTCATGCAGGAGAGATGGTGGAGGTGGGCAGAGGCAGATGGAGAAGAAAGGCCGCATTTGCATTGAAAAACACATGGGTGGTAAAATTAACCCGCTTAGTGTTTGCCAGATGGGGAGGGTGAGGGAGGTGTTCAGATGAACGGAGGCTTGGAGCTTATGCCTGGGCAGGCAGTGGGACTAGGGGTGGGAGTACAAAGGGAGGGGGTTGGAGCAAAACGCTTAGTTGAGTTCAGAGTGTATGGGGGATGGGTAGGGAGCTTGGATAGGAAGCTTGGGGACTTGTGGGCCTATAGCTCAGGGCTGGAAAGTGGGGGACTAGGCATCACCAGCAGCTCCAAAGGGAAACAAGCTACGAGAGAGAGGGTATAGAGTGAAGAGCAAAGAGGGCTATGGTTCAGAACTCTGAAGTCTGTTGCCCAGAGAGGGGCAGTGAGCTGTCCAAGGTCACACAGAAAGTGGGAATCAATCAGGGCCTGGGCCCTTGTCACCCATATCTCCTCACCCTGAGCTAGGCTGTGGCCCATGTGTCAGAAGCCTGCTGCTATACTAGGGTCAAGCAGGTCATGGATTGCTGACCTAATCCGTGACTCATTAATTCAGGCCACAAATGTCTATTGAACACCTACTATATGATGGGCATTGTTTTAGTTGCTAAGAATATAGTGGTGAACAAATTAGATTAAAATTTGTACCCTAGATGATATTCTAGTGAAAAAGACGGTCAAACCCTAAATGAAACAAATAAGAAATAAGCATAATTTTTGGTACTATGATGAAATGTAAGGCTAGTCAGTGGCAGGGGTACCGTGTTATACAGGGAGGTCAGGGAGGGCTTCTCAGAGGAGATGACGTTTGAGCAAAGGTCTGAAGGAAGTGAGGGATGAGCAATGTAGATAATCAGGGAAGAGTGCACTTGGCAGAAGGAACAGCACGTGTAAAGGTGCCGAGGCAGGAGTGTGTTAGGTGTATTTGAAGACACTGGTGCAGCTGGAGCTGAGGGAGCGAGGGGGAGGGTGGCAGGAGATGATCTATGCCAATCAGTGCTGGTCTAGAAGTCCTGTCCCTGCATTAGGTGCTGAAGGAGTCACGCGGTCCCTTCCCAGGACTTTCCCCTTGGCCAAGAACTATTTCCCTGCTGCCTGAGGCCTCATGCTTAGCTCTCTGCCCTCGCTATCCTGTGCCTCAGGCTGGTGCACTCAGGCCCTTCCAAGGGCTCTGTGCCCTACGATGCAGAGCTCTCCTTTGCCCTGCGCACGGGCACACGCCATGGTGTGGACACTCACCTGTTCAGCGTGGAGTCACCACAGGAGCTGGCTGCCTGGACCCGCCAGCTGGTGGATGGCTGTCACCGGGCTGCTGAGGGTGTTCAGGAGGTGTCTACAGGTGGGTTGGTTGGTCTGGGAGTGCCTCTTTGATAGTGAGTCGCTTATCCTTAGAGATACTCAAGCTTCCTTCTTTAGGGTGCTTCAGGAGGGTGGTAGAATGTAGGGTTTGGGGTCTCCGAGGGCCCTCTGTTTTAGGTGTGCAGGTGCCCTTGGTAGGTAGTAAGACTCTTTTCCCTGGGGTTTTTCTTGCCCTGGCTTTGTGGTTCTGCTGATGAGAATTTGAGAGATGGCATTTGGAGTAGGATTACCAGAATAAAATACAGGATGTCCACTTAAATTTGAATTTCAGATAAACAACAAATATTTCTTTAATATAAGACTGTTGAAATTATCCATTGTTTACCTGAAATTCACATTTAACTGGGCAATTCTGCAGGTTCCTAAGGTCTCCAAGGACCATGTTGGTGGGTCTTCTGATGCCTTTATAGGGAGTGGGCCTCCTGTCCATGCAGAGTTTAAACTCCCCCTTTCCACTTTTGGTGCACTAGAAGTGGGGTATGATTTTTCTCTGGGCTAACCTTCCTTATTTTAGGGTGGGGGTGACTCTCTGCAGGGTGTATGTATAGATGGCACGAAGTGAGTTTCCCATCTGTGGTAGTATTCAAGCCCCATTTTTTGGAGTTGCCAGTCGGGGTTAGTGGTTGGGCTTATGGTCTCTGAGGGCCAGCCGTGCCCATTCCACGTGCCCTCCCCATGCCCATATGCTCTCCCTGCAGCCTGCACGTGGAACGGCCGTCCCTGCAGCCTCTCCGTGCACATTGACAAGGGCTTCACACTGTGGGCAGCTGAGCCAGGTGCGGCCCAAGATGTGCTTCTCCGACAGCCCTTTGAGAAGTTGCAGATGTCCTCGGACGATGGTGCCAGTCTCCTATTCCTGGACTTCGGGGGCACTGAAGGAGAGATTGTAAGTGGTGGGGGAGGAGGGCTATGGTCTCCTGGAGGCCAGGCTAGATGGAGTTCCTGACCCTTTTCTCTATTTACCCTGCAGCAGCTGGACCTGCATTCGTGCCCCAAAACCATGGTCTTCATCATCCACTCCTTCCTCTCAGCCAAAGTCACCCGCCTTGGACTTTTGGCCTAGAATTCGCCAGATGCACTAGCCCCAAGGAGGGGGTGTCCACCCCATGGCCTGACCAGGCCCACCACTGACTGCCTGCTCACCACTGGGCTGAGGGACAGGAGAGGAAAGAAACAAGGGTGCAGAGAGATCCAGCCCCTGAGGAGGCTGGGATAGTCTTGGGGATTGGGACCCAGATTCAGGACAGTGGATCCTGCTGTGATGGGGTAGTCTCCGTTGCCCCGCCCCCACCTCCCCACCAGTGCCTTTTGCAGAGAGATATTTTGTGTACACAGAAGCCATTCCAAGCCTGGGACCTGCCCCTGTGGGGATCCTGACCCCAGCCAACAACTGCCACGTCTCCGAGAGGCCCCAAAGTCACCCCCAGAGGCCCCATCTGAAGCTGGAGTTCCCTGGGGTCTGAGGCAAGAGAAAGAGGAGCCTTTCTATTCATTTCTGTCCTCAGCTCCACCACCTTGGGGCATGTGGTTTCCCCTCATCCTCTCTTTCCTCCTTAGTCTTGGATAAATAAACAGCCTGTGAGCCATAGGCAGCCTGGCCTAGTGTCTGTGGTTTGTGCCTTGACCTTTGAGTCCTGTGGTGGTCCCCAAAGTTCCAAGATGGACAAGACCCAAGACTGGAGCCCCTTCCCTGGGAGAAAAGCAGTCCTGTAACCCCAGGGCCAAAGAGAGTGTACCGGCTTTCTATTGTTGCATAACAAATTACCCCCTAATTTAGCAGCTTAAAGCAACAAACATTTATTCTCTTTCAAGATCTTTGGGTTAGGAATTTGAGAGAGGCTAAGCTGGGTTGTTCTTATCTCAGGCTCTATCATGAGGTTGTAGTCAATATGTTGGCTGGGGCTGCACTCATCTGAAGGCTTGACTGAGGCTAGAGGATCTGTTTCCAATATTGCTCACTCACTGCTATTGGCAGGATGCCTCAGTTCCTCACCACATGGACCTAACCATAGGACTGCTTGAATATGCTTATGACAAGGCAGTTGGCTTCCACTAGAGTGAGTGACACAGAAGAGAGAGTCAAGAGGAACCCACAGTGTCTCTTATGACCCAGTCTTGGATGTCACATACTGTCACTTGTGCTTTATTCTGTTCATTAGAAGTGAGGCAGTAAGCCCAACACACACTCAAGGGGAGGGGAATTAGTTTTCACCTTTTTATTGATTGATTTTTAATTTTTTAAAAAATATATCTTTATTGATTTCAGAGAGAGGAAAGGAGAGGGAGAGAGAGAGATAGAAGAATCAATGATGAGAGAGTCATTGATCGAGCCCGCAACCCGGGCATGTGCCCTGACTGGGAACCGAACCCCGGTCGCCTGGATCCCAGGTTGACCCTCAACCGCTGAGCCACGCCCAGCTGGGCGATTGATTGATTTTTAGTAAGAGAGAGGAAGGGAGGGAGGGAGGCAGAGAGAGAGAGTGAGTGAAAGAGAGACATTGATTTTGCTGTTCCACTCATCCATGCATTCATTGGTTGATTCTTTATGTGCCCTGACCTGGGATTGAACCTGAAACCTTGGTGTACTGGGACGATGCTCTAACCAGCTGAGCTACCTGGCCAGTGCAGTTTCCACCTGTTGAATAAAAGAACGTCAGTGACTTAGTGGACCTATTTTAAAACCATCATAGAAAGTCTCAACCCCTTTCCTGCAGCAGGGAGGACACTTGGAGCTGCTTATCGGAATATTCTTTGGAAGCTGTACCATGTTGGCTGGATATGAGTTGCCATGTTTAGAACAACCTACTTGCTTGCATTGTCCAAAAATCACAGTGACAACAGTAACAATAGCATACATTTAAAGAGTGGTTGCTGTCTGCCAGACACTGTACATGTTTCCTTCTTGGATCCTCACCACACATCTTTGTGGCAGGCACAATGATCTCTATTGCCCATGTAAGGAAACGGGGACTCAGATGGGGAGAGTGACTTGTCCAAAATCACATACCTGTGAAATGTCTGAGCTTGAACTTTCAAAGTAGTTCTTTCTGACTTCAAGCCCTTATTCATCTTAGACACTTTCTGGCTCTAACCTATCCATTTAAATACAATGTGAGCCATATATGTAATTGCAAGTTTTCTAGTGCTAAAAAAAGTAAAAAAAAGATGAAAAAATGTTTAATAATATATTTAATTTAACCCAATAGATCCAAAGTATTATCACTTCAACACATAATATAAAAATTTATTAATGAAGTGTTTTACATTCTTTTTCTCATGTTAAGTCTTTGGAATCTGGTGTATATTTTACACCTACACATCTCTAGATGCCAAATTTTCATAACAAATACTTTATTTGTATTTAGATTTCATAAAATTTACAGTTTAAAAATGTAGATTCACATATCTAACTAGTTTCAAAGTTATCCAATAACTAAACCGAGTATCAGTTTTCATATTAACATTAATTTAAATTAAATTCAGTTCCTCATTCACACTAGCTGCATCTCAAGTGCTCAATAGCCACATATGGCTAGACACTATTGTAGTAGGCTAAGCAGTCCTAATCAAACCTCCACATGAGGAAACTGAAGCCAAAACAAGTCATGTGGCTGAGCCTGACATCAGTGGGGAAGGAGGAGGGGAGTAGTAATTGCCCAGTAGCAATTAGAACGATCACTGACCAGTAGGAGTTAGTCAGGTGGAAGGGGTAAAAGTATCCCAGGTGACAGATCCCAAGGTGGGATGGAACATGGCGCTCCCAAACACCTGGTGAAGGGTTTGTTTTCATCACCTTCGTTGCTTAAGCACAACACTGTACAAGACTCCACAACATGGCAACTGGAAGTGGACCCTTGTGGTTGGAATGGGGTGGGTAATGGGGTGTGTGTATGTGTGGAAAGTGGTCCCTGGCCCCCATGTGGGCTGGATAGTAGGAATGTTGGGAATGACTGTTGAGTGCGTGTGTGTAGGTGGGGGCAGCGTAACAGGCACCAGAGAACATCCCTCATGCTGCCAGCTTTGCCCCATGGGTAATTAGAACTGGTAGCCCGGCAGGGCGTGGCTCAGCGGCAGAGCATCAACCTAGGATCCAGGAGATCGCGGTTTGATTCCCAGTCAGGGCACATGCCCGGGTTGTGGGCTCGATTCCGGGTCGGGGCACATGCTCAGGTTGCAGGCTTGATTCCCGGTCAGGGGCATGCAGGAGGTAGCCGATCAATGATTCTCTCCCATCATGGATGTTTCTATCTCTCTCTACCTCTCCCTTCCTCTCTCTGAAAAGCAATGAAGATATATATTAAAAAAAAAAAAAAAGAACTGGTAAAGTGTAGCTCTAACATCCTCTGATCAGTGGCCTCCCGCTCTGACCATAAAGGGAGAAGGTGACACCTTCCAATGGGGCTGCTAGGGGAAGGTCCAGATTCAAAAGAGCACAGTTCTAAGAGGTCAGGACACCTGGGTTCAAATCCTAACTCTTCCCTGACGTCCACACTGGAAGCCCTAAAAGTGGCTTCCTTCCAGCTCTAGAATTCCTTTCTGTGATTCTAAGAAGACAAGACTGAGAATAAAGAGGGAAGGGCCACGATAAAATAATAAGTAGGAGCTGAAACAGGGAATTGCTGTGCCTGGAAGGACGGGGTCTGTGCTTGGGGGCCACCACGGAAGGAAAAGAAATGTCTTCTTCCCTCACGGTGGTGAGTGGGAGGCTAACCCCCTCAACATAACTTCTGTTGGGGTGTAGGTGCTGCCACCATGATGGGGCTTCCCCATGGCCAAATCTTCCCTGTGCAGTAAAAAATTTGACAGTAAACTTGAATACTTAGGTCCCAGAGTATCCAGGAACTTGTCTCTAGAGTTTAAGAGTTTTCCGGGAGGAATTCTGAAATTTTGTACTTTGATGGTGCTGATAATTCCCCCAAATGATCAGATCACATCCTAAATTATCTGGAGAACCACAGTAGAAAACAAGAACCATAATACAGTTCTTGGCCTGTGTTTGCCTTTGTATATTCGACTGAATTGGCACCTAGCCATCATCTAAGGACACAGTATAAACTTAAAAAATTTTATTTTATTTTATTGTTGACAGTCTTACAAATGTCTCCAATTTTCTCCCTTTTTGCCCCCCTCCACCCAACCCCCACCGCACCCCATTAAACTTTTGCAGTATGCTCAAACTCCTGAAATACAGATTTGTTTCCATCATCCTCACTGCACCATACTGGTCCAGGACTCCACACTCTAGACAACTGCCACAGCTCCCTAAATGCTCTCCTGACATCCTTCTGCTCCCCATGCAGGGTATCCGCCACACAGTAGTCAACTTTATAAGCAATGAAACTGGGAGTCAGCAGGGCTAACTAACGACCATGGCTATAAAAGTAAGCATCACAGCCTCAATGGGAACCCAACCAGTCTGACTTTGAATTAGTCAGTAAGAATAGTGCTTCGGGAGCAGATTGGCTTGTGGGTGGATCCCTGTTTTGCCATGCACTAGTTGTGTGAGTTTCAGGACATGACTACCTTTTGTTATTTTCAGTTTTTTTGCCTAAATAATAACCTCAAAGTTCTAATGAGGAGCCAGAGAGGTCAGTTGCAGCAGAGGCTGTCAGGGCCCCAGAGCCTTACTAATTCAGAGTGCTGGGGCCAGTGTCCGCATCTTATTGACAGAGGGCTTTCTCCCAACCACAACCTCCCTGCACAGGCAGGGCAGAAGCACTGAGGAATTAACACATGTAGGAGCATCTTTCCATGACTGCTAGTACATGACTACTCCAGCTTCCTCTCTCCTTGGGTGAAATAATCATGAAGTGTCTGTTTTACAGTGTTTCCCAGAGCTCCCCAACAGAAGTAAGACCCAGGTGCCCATTATGGTAACTGGCTTGATAACATACTCTTTATTGGCCATCTTCCCTTTCCTGTCTCATTCCCTGACTACTCCATCAGTGTTTCCTCAGATCACCTATATGCACTCAAATCTGTGTCTCAGGGTCTGCTTCTGGGGAACCCAAGTGAAAACATGAAACAATCACTTACTCATTCAAAAAATATTTTGCAAGCCCTTCTATGAACCAGACTCTGGGCTGGAGCATGAGGATATTGCAGTGAACAAGATTGAGACCGGTCAGATTGGGCAGGAGCAGGTTTTGGGTGAGGATGTGTGTGGAAATGAAGGGTTCTGTATAAAGTGAGAGATGGTCATTAGACCGGTGCCACTTAGGTCCTGAACTGTGTATGGATCTGTACTCCATTGGGGTGCAGGCTGGAGACCTGAATCGGGAAGTCTTTAACCTACGGCGCAGCGCTGTCCAATGGAAACAGAAAGCGAGCCACGTATGTAATTTAAAATTTCCCAGTAGCCACCTTAAAAGGGAAAGAGAAACAGGTGAAATTAATTTAAATAATATATTTAATCCAATATATCTCTAATATTACTTTAACAAGTAATCAATAAAAAAATTATTGATGAGACTTGCTGCATTCTTTCTTCGACATCCAGTGTGCATTTCACATTTAGAGCGCGTTTAACTCACACTCACCACACTTCAATTGCTCCGTTGTCACACGCGGGCTACGGGGTACCGTACGGTTTACCGAGCAGTGGAAGTTTTTCAAAGCCTGGAGCCTGGATCCACCCGGACCCTACGGAGAAGGCACTTCCGTTGGATCCACCCGGACGGAAGTCGCAGAGGAACGGAAGTCGCACAGCGTGCGCCGGCGCAGCTGCGGACAGCTGGGAGGGCAGCCGGTGAGGCTGGGAGGAGCTTTCGCTGCGTGACGCCAGGTGCCCGAGCTGCGGGAGGTGAGCGGCGTGTCGCGGGAGGGGCCTGCGCGTCGCCCAGGGTCCGCGCCCGGGCCGGAGGGGCGGTGGAGGCCCGGACGTGCGCGGTGGTCCAGGGGAGGATGGCTTGGTGGTCACGGCGCAGACCCTGGTGTCAGACTGTCGGGGTTCGCGCCCAAGTCCAGCTGCCGACTCGCTTGTGACGTCAAGCAGGTCACCCGTCTTCACCCCGAGCCTTAGCTTTGTCGTCTGTGAAGTGGGGGTGATATTAGAGCCTTCCTCACAGAGTTGCTGTGAAGATGAAATACGCCGATCAACGGGACACGTTTAGCACCACATTGTAACCACCCAATAAGGTGTTTGGGATGCTTTATTGTTCATGTTTATACCGAGATGAGGCTGTTGTCTCATGTTTTTTGCCCACTACCAATTAATTTCTCAGCCCCCACAGAGGCCCTCACATTGTGCTATGCAAGCATTTTATTTGTATTATCGTATTTGATCCTCACAGCAGACATAGAGGTAGGTACTGTTATCCTTATTTAACACATGAAGAAGTGGAAGCTCCCAGGTGCCCAAAGTTACCTGGCCAGGGAGCAGTTGGGTCAGACCTTAACTATAGAATCTTAACCACAATGCTCTATACCCACCATGAGAGGAGATGTGGGCTGCAGATGTGAAGTTACTGAAAACTGACTATGCTAAGTTGGGTTTTTAAAATCTTTAGTTCTCACAACATCTCTGGGAGGTAGGTACTACTTTTATCCTTATTTTACAGCTCAGAGGCAGGAATTTGACTTGCCCAAGGTCACACAACTAGTAAGGGCAGATATTGGTGAGTTTAAAGTTCACAGTAAACATCTGCTGTTCTCTGACACTTGAAAGTAGGTTAGCACTGCTCCTGCCCAAAGTACTGGTAGCATATACAGCAGATCAGCTTGGAGAGGTAACAGGCCACATCTGCTCATTTTGCATGTGCAGCACCTGCTGTAGATATGAATAACATTGGTTTTCTGCTTTCAGATACCTCCCAGCTTATAAGAGATGGCAAAGCATAAGTAGTAAGTAATAGCAAAATGTGATGACTCTTGTGATAGAGTGTTATAAGGAGGCTTTGGGGACCTAGAGGAGGACCCCCAACCTAGACTTTGGGGGTGGTTGCCAGGACAGGCTTCCAGGAGGAAGCAGAGACCTAAAAAGTGGCATAGGAGTTGGCCAAGTCAGTAGAGAGAAGATATATCAGCCAGAGAGAAGAGCATGTGTAAAAGCCTAGAGAACTAGTGAAGATCAGTATAAAGATGCCTGATATGGCTGGAGTGAGGCAGTCCATTAAGAATATATGGTGTAAAGTATGTCTCCAAATCTTGTACTTTGAGCCACCTGGGTTTATTCTTGGGAGGCAGTCATCGTTTCTTTTGCATTCTAGATTCTGTGTGCACTTACAAATATGTTCCTTAATGTTTCTGCCTTCCCCCACAGATTCAAGTGTAGCCTACTGTAGGTAGTTTCTAGCACTTTGCTTCCTTGTTTTTTTCAAATTGATTTTTTTAGAGGGAGAGGAAGAGAGAGAGAGAGAGAGACATAGATGTGAGAGTGAAACATCGATTGTCTCTTGTATGCACCGTGACTGGGGACCAAACTCACAACTTAGGTATGTGCCCTGACCAGGAATTGAACCCACAACCTTTTGGTATACAGGACAACGCTCCCAACAGCTGAGTTACACAGGCCAGGGCTGCTTTCTTGCTTTTGTCATGTATAGATTTAGCTCACTTTCTAACAGTCATATCTTATTCCACTGTATGGATGTACCATGATTTACTTAACTAGTCCCCTATTGATGATATTTAGATCTCTTCAATTCTTTTGCTGTTAGAAACGCTACTGCAACAAATATCCTTATATGTAGGTCATTTTGTACATGTAAGAGTGTATCTGTAGGATAAATATTTAGGAATAGAACTACTTGGTCAAAGAGTTTGTGTGTGTGTGTAATTTTGATGGAAAGTGGCACATTGCCCCCTGTAAAGGTTGTGCCATTTTCCATCCCTCCAGCCATGGGTGGGAAGTTTGAAGGCAGTAATTTGAGACTCATGGAGGGTAGAAGGAGTCACTGATCAGGCATATGGTGCCCCATGTTAGATATATTCCTTTTGAAGGAACTCAAAGGAAGATGCCCTCAGTGAGTAAGTGGTTTTCACAGTATTGGGAGGCAGTTATCAAGTGGCCAGCTCTGCTGCTTACTGGCTGGGGGAGCTTAGATAAGTTCCTGAGCCTTTCTTGTTTCTTTCCTCATCTCTCCATGACATAATAATAGTGTCTGCTGCCTATGTTGCTTAGGATTGCTGTGAAAATTTGATGAGTTAATACTCTTAAAGCCTTTGGAATTGTTCCTGTACAGGGTGCTACTTTATTTTGTCAGGGCTTCTCATCTCTTCTCTACCACCCCTTTGTTTTGATAACACACTGTCTGGATTTGCATCTCATCTCTGGCACTCCTTTGTGTGATCTTGGGCAAGTTGCCTCAGTTTTTTTACCTGTAAAAATAGGGGTACTATTGTTAAAAGTATCATCTTCTTGAGTTTTTGTGAGGATTAAATGTATTAATACACTTGAAGTACTTAGAGTGGTACCCTGTACATAGTGTTCAAGAAATGTTGATGATGTCTGTTATTTTTTTTTGCAGATTTTGGGCTGTTTTGGTGCCATGCATCATTTACAGTGTATCCTCCAAACACAGAGGTGTCTGGGGTGGGGGTCCTTGGCCTCTGTGTCCTGGCTGCTGCTTGGGACCTGCAGGGCACACAGCAGTTTCTCTAGCACCACATGTCCCAGTCCAGAGGGGCAGCAGGAAGATGGAGTTCGGAAGGATTTCAGCTCCAGGCTGGCCACTGGACCGACTTTTCAGCATTTTTTAAGAAGTGCTTCAGTTCCTCAAGAGAAACTGTCTTCTTCAGATGTGGTGGACCCACCTCCATATATCACAGTAGATGAACTTTTAGGAAGGCAGAGAAAAGGTTGGTTTTACTTTTCGTCTTTGGGCTTTCTGCTTTGTGTTTCCCAGCATCCATGGCCTGATTCTTAATCTTTATTTTATTACAGACCTGGCTTTGGAGGGTTAACAGTGTGGGAAGGCTTGCTAAGTTATGGACTCATCAAACTCCACCAAGTAACATTAAAATAAGGAACTTACAGTGTTGGTACATGCATCTGGGGGGTAGAGTCCTGGGTAGTCCTCTCCTTGGTTACCTTTGGAAACCCTGTAATTTCTGTTCTGATTTTTAGATTGTCTTAAGTTATAAGACAGCTTTCACAATTGGTGCTGTAGAAATTCACTCTTTATGTTTAGGCAGAGGTTTTCTTAGAAACATTATGCAATCAGTTAAATGCCTTAAGAAAAGTTTGAAGAGAAATTAAGGGACAATCAGACCTTTCCCCCTTTGCCCTGTTTAAAAAAACTATTTCCGTTTATAATTGTTAAAGATTTGGTTGCAATGATAAGGTGAAAATTATTTGTAACTTGTTTTTATTTAACATTTTCCTAAATACTACATTATTTATAATTAAAATTTTTAAAATTGGTACAGCGTGACTGGTGTGGCTTGGTGGTTGAACGTAGTACATGCACCAAGAGGTCACCCATTCGATTCCTGGTCAGGGCACAAGCCCCAGTTGTGGGCTCAGTCCCCAGTAGGGGGTGTGCAGGAGGCAGCTTATTCATGCTTCTATCTCCCTCTTATTCTCTCTCTAAAATCAATAAAAACATATTAAAAAAAATTGGTACAAAATATCACATTGTGCTTACTGTGATGTTTTTCAACCTTTCCCCTATAGTTGGACATTAGGTTGTTTAAAAAATTTTTATATTTTAAATAATACTTTAAGTGTCTCATCATCTACACCTATATCTATGTCTTTCTATTTCTATCTCTGATAGAGATGGAGATAGATAGATACTGATTCTGTTAAATTTTTTTTTGCAGAATGAATCTTTAGGAATTGATTTAGTAAATCATGGAGTATGTACACCTTGTGACCCCTGTTAGTTATTTTGCAGTTTTTTGTAATTTGTTGTTTCTTTCAGTCCCTCTCTGACATAAATATTGGTGTGTTCTTTTTTTAGACAAGGAAAGTAAGCCAAGGAAAATTTTTAAAAAATCCTGATCTCCCTCCCCCCCTCCCTCCCTCCCTCCCTCCCTTCCTCCCTCCCTCCCTTCCTCCTTTAAAAAATTACTGCTATTTTCTGTTGATTTTCATATAATCCTGTCATTCAACTTTTAACTTTATTTGGAATTTATTTGGGTCTGCCAGTGGGGGCAGGGGTTGATATAGGAATTTAATTTGAAGGGGCTTGCCTGAGTGTGAAGTTGATATTCTTAAAACTTTGTGCAAATGTGTTTTATGTCATTAAAACCATGCTTGCTTTTATTTAAGATGTTTGAAGTTACTGTAGGAAGTTGCCTCATCTTTATTTTGTGGCTTTATGTACTCTCTCACCACTGAGACTACCTCCAGAGGTTAGAGAACCTCATTATTTGTTTAATTTAATTATTTATTGATTTTTGAGAGAGAGAGAGAGAGAAAGACATCGATTTGTTGTTCCACTTAGTTATGCACTCATTGGTTGATTCTTTTTTTTTTTAATTAAAATTTTTAAAAAAATATATCCTTATTGATTTCAGAGAGAGGAAGGGAGAGGGAGAGGAAGAGATAGAAACATCAATGATGAGAGAGTCGTCATTGATCGGCTGCCTCCTGCACACCCCTGACTGGGGATCGAGCCCGCAACACGGGCATGTGCCCTGACTGGGAATCGAACCGAGATCTCTTGGATCCTAGGTTGAAGCTCAACCACTGAGCCACGCCCTGCTGGGCTCATTGGTTGATTCTTGTATGTGCCATGACCAGGGATCAAACTCACAACCTTGTAGTATCTGGATGATACTCTAACCAACTGAGCTACCTGGCCAGGGCTACATGTGGATTTAAATTTATTTTTTCTCTGGGTTGATAATCAGTGCTGTCAGCTAGTCTTCCTTTTCTAATTGTTTTTATAACCATATTTCCTTGATTTTTAGGTGCATGTTTTCCCCATATTTTAAGAGATACGGCTTATAATGGGTGTGTGTATATAATGTAGTATTTCTTTTGTTCTGAAAGGCTGTCATTAATTTGGTGGTACATCTAGCAATTAATGGTTTCTGAGAATTGAGGCAACAGAGAACTTAGTGGATAACCAGTTTCATCAAGTATTTCTGGGGCATTTGGCAAGGAGACCTTTGAGACATGTGATCCCTTTTTGTCTGCCTACCATGGAATCTCCCTCTCCTTCCAGTCTACCTTGAGACCTATGGCTGCCAGATGAATGTGAATGACACAGAGATAGCCTGGTCTATCTTACAGAAGAGTGGCTACCTGCGGACCAATAATCTTCAAGAGGTACACAAATTTCCTGTTTCCCTGTGTTTCCTGGGCCTGGGTGAGACTGCTTTTGTGCCAGTTCTTAGATGCAGTTTCAGCAACAGGGTCTAGTCTGGCAAGAGTGAGTTCCTTTGAGTAAAGTGTGTAGCATGGGACCAAGGCGTACATTTGTTTCATCATTATTATTTTTTCCCCGTTGATTTTTATTTATTTATTTTTATTTTTTAAAAAAATATATCTTTATTGATTTCAGAGAGAGGAAAGGAGAGGGAGAGAGAGAGAAACATCAATGATGAGAGAGTCATTGATTGGCTGCCTCCTGCATGCCCCCGACTGGGGATCGAGCCCGAAATCCCGAGGCCGCAACCTGGGCATGTACCCTGACCAAGAATCGAACCCTCATCACCTGGATCCTAGGTCGACGCTCAACTGCTGAGCCACACCCGGCCGGGCTCCCATTGATTTTTAGAGAGAGGGGAAGGGAGGGGTGCGGGAGAGATAGAGAGAGAAGAGAGAAACATCGATGTGAGAGAGACACATTGATTGGTTGCCTCCCCCACAGACCCCTACTTGGGGGCAGGGATTGATCCTGCAACCCAGGTAGGTGCCCTTGATTGGGAATTGAACCCAAAATCCTCTGGTGCCCAGGCTGACACTCTAACCACTGAGCCATGCCAGCCAGGGCTGTTTCATTAGTTTTGAAATTTTTATGGTTGTGGTTACTTCCAGGCGAGGAACTAAGTTAAAAATGGACTGCAAGGACAGGGATGGGATGGGAATTAGTGTTTAATGGGTACAGAGTTTTAGTTGGAGAAGATGAAATAGTTCTGGAAGGTTGATGGTGGTGATGGTTGCACAACAATGTGAATGTATTTAATGCTAAGGAATTGTATACTTAAAATTGGTTAAAATGGTAAATGTTATGTATGTCTTTCCACAATAAAAAAGAATAAAGGGCCATGGGCAGTGATTGTACAAGGCTAATTTCATAATTTTCTTTTTATTTCTTGCTCTCCACTCAGGCTGATGTGATCCTCCTTGTCACATGCTCTATCAGGTGGGAATTTGTTCTTTATCTAGAGAGTGAATGTATCTTATATAAAACGCTAGAGCTAATAGTGCCAGGCTGGCTGACCTATGGAGATAAGCCAATGGATTTGTAATTAAAAAAAAAGTTTTTATTGATTTTAGATAGAGAGGAAGGGAGGGGGACAGAGAAAGAGAAACATCGATTGGCTGCCTCCTGCACACTCCCTACTGGGGATTGAGTCCAAAACCCGGGCACGTGCCCTGACCAGGAATCGAACCTGTGACCTTTTGGTTCATGGGACAATGCTCAACCCACTGAGCAACTCTGGCTGGGCTGGATTTGCGGTTTTATGCAATGGAGACAGTAATGATAGAACTGGTTGACATTTGCTGAGCATGTGCTGTTTGTCACGTCCTGTGCTGAACACTCTATATGCACTAGGTAATTTAATTCTCACATCAACTCTATGGGGTAGGTGATGTCATCAAACCCATTGTATAGATGAGGAAACTGAGAGTGTGCTGAGTCACCCAACTTTTCCTAAGGTTTTTCTTATAGCGAATGGCACATGTTTATGATGATGTTCATATCCTAAGGGCTAGGATGCAGTCAGTGGCTGGGGGACAGAGTTCTTCTGAACAGAGATGAGTGGCATCTATCAGAGGTGAACATAACCTCTTTCATACTTTGTTTCTATGTACAAGGCATGTTAATGTTTCCTCAGTTGGCTGTACTATCAAGTAATTAATTCAACATTTTTGTTCCGAGGGTCTCTGCTGCAAGACACAGAACTAGGTGCTTTGGGAGATTCAAAAATGAACCCTTTTTTCATGGAGCCTGGTTTAAGGAGCTTAGCCTGATATAGGAACTAAGACAGATACACAGATAGCTCTAAGACCTGGTGAAAGCACTAGGTAAAAAAATCAAACAATGAAAAGGATAAGTGCTAAGTACAGAGGAAGCAGAGTTAAAATGCTATGTAGTTAAGAGGAAGGAGAATAACTCTCTAACAGTAGAGTTGGGGAAGGCTTTGTGAAGTAGATTGTTTTTGAGTTTGACTTAAAGGCTTGTCAAGATTTGGAGATGGGCAGGAAGGGCATCATTCTAGGAATGTTATAGCAAGTGGTGCTTCTTCAGTGGGCTCCCTGCCTACCTTCTCTGAGCCTTAGGGCTAGGTATTCATTTAGTGTTGAAGGTTTTTATTTTATTCCCATTGTCCTACTCTTTTAGATTGCTTTGTAGTTTATTTGCAGGTTCAGGTCTACCTCTTGATCTCTGTAGGGAGAAGGCTGAACAGACCATCTGGAATCGTTTACATCAGCTTAAAGCCCTGAAGACAAAACGGCTTCGTTCCCGAGTACCTCTGAAGATTGGGATTCTAGGTATTTGGTAACTTGCAGATTTTGTGGGTTTTGAGACTGGCTCCATGCAGAGTTTTTAAAAATATGTTTTTATTGATTTTTTTTTTTTTTAGAGAGGGAAAGGGAGAGAAAGAGAGAGAAAAATTGATGTGAGAAAGAAACATCAATTAGTTGTGTCCTGTATGCACCCCGACTGGGGATCAAACCCACAACCTGGGTATGTGCCTTGATGGAATTGAACCGGCAACCTTTTGGTATATGGGATGACGCTCAGCCAACTGAGCCACATCAGCCAGGGCTCCATGGAGCTTTATGTGCTAGGGTTTCCCCTAGAGGCCAGATTCCCAGTGTGTGAAGAAATCTTATGTACCCCGTGCAAATCTTGTACTTAATGTCAGAGGCTGTAGGATTAAATGAGATAAAGCTCATAAAAGGGCTTTTTTAGTACCTTGAAGTAATAGGTACCCAGAAAGTCGTTTATCCTTCCTGGAGTCTAATGTGGCTCATGGTGGCAGAGTTATGGATAGGAGAGCGTTTGGAGTCTAAGGGGGCAGCAAGCATAAATTTATAGTATAGGGGTGTTTCATCTTGACTCCTGAAGTGTGCCCTAGTGAAGATCTAGATCTGTACTGACCAATATGTTCAGTAGACACATGTAGTCATTTAAATTTAATTAAACAAATAATACTAACAATTTACTTCTTTTTCTTTAGTCTCACTAGCCACATAGTGACTGCTCAGTAGCAACCCTTGACTAGTGGCTACTGGTTTGAACAGCACAGATAAAGAACATTTCTATCATCCTAGAAGTTCTGTTGGACAGCTCTGATCTAGATAGCTGGGAAGCATATTTCAAAAATAAATATCCTGTACCCTCTTGTTTCTAGAATTTAGTTAATATATTTAACCTTATAACAGACTGTCCCTTGTAGAATAAATTAATTCCTCTTGATGATGGTTCAAAACACAGAACATACCTTGTTACACAGATTAATGTAGTAAATGATACAGGAAGATGGAAGGATTCGCTGAAAAATTTTTTTTTTTTTTAATATGTCTACTGATTTCAGAGAGAGGAAGGGAGAGGGAGAGAGAGAGAGAGAGAAACATCAATGATGAGGGAGTCATTGATGGGGCTGCTTAGACCACAACCTGGGCATGTGCCCTAACCGGGAATTGAACCCCGATCGCCTGGATCCCATGTCGACACTCATCCACTGAGCCACGCCCGGCCGGGCTCATTTCTTACAGGTTTTAGCAAGTATTATGTGCAAGAAGAGGAATAAAAGGGATATAAGTGTATATTAAGTTTTATTTTTAAAAAATACGTTTTTATTGATTTCAGACAGAGGAAGGGAGATGGGGAGAGAGAGATAGAAACATTAATGATGAGAGGAAGTCATTGATTGGTTGCCTCCCTACACACCCCCAGCTGGGGATCAAGCTTGAGACCTGGGCATGTGCCCTGACCAAGAATTGAACCATGACTTGGCTCATAGGTCGGTGCTCAACCACTGAGCCATGCTGGCCGGGCTATTAAGTTTTCTTTTTAAAAATAAATTTGTGATGCAAAAAATTTTTATTTGTAGCAACAAGTAATTTTCAATGGGAAAAAAGTAGTTCGTGTCTAGAAAGGTTATTTGGATGATGGTTTAATTTTTTCTGGGCATTTAATTGAATTGCTCTTGAGCCCTTCCCCTGTGGTTTTCTTGTATGTGTAGGAAGGTGCAAGTTCCAGTGCTGTGGAAGAGTTTGGGGAAATTTGAGGGATGATGCAAAAGTCTTGAGAGAAGTTTCTGTGCTCTGGTCTCCGATCAAGCTGGAGATAATGTGTACTGAAAAGCCCTGAGACCTGATGAATTTGGGAACAGGTGCTTATTACTTTTCCCTCCCAGGTTGCATGGCTGAGAGACTGAAGGAGGAGATCCTCAATAGGGAAAAAATGGTGGATATTTTGGCTGGACCAGATGCGTATCGGGACCTTCCTCGGCTGCTGGCTGTTGCTGAGTCAGGCCAGCAAGCTGCCAACGTGCTGCTGTCTCTGGATGAGACCTATGCTGATGTCTTGCCAGTCCAGACGAGCCCCAGTGCTACTTCTGCCTTTGTGTGAGTGAGTCACTGACCAAGACACAGGGAGTAAACTTCTTTGTCATTTTTAAAATAACATGTTAATGTTATTACATTAAAAAGTTAATACATGCACACAGTACAAAAGACAAAAAATGGTATATAAGACTCCCTCACACCTATCATTCCCAGTCTCCTAGGCCACCTCTCAGATGTGGTGTGTTAATTGTTTCTTGTATAATCCTATGAGAAGTGTTTTTTGCATATGCATTCATATACATAAAATGAGGTCTTTCTTACCCTGCCTCTATAGTTTTATTTTTTCCCTTAAGAAAATATCTTAGGCTTTCCTGATTCTTTTTTTCTCTCCCCCAATCTTTTAAGTTAAAAAAAAGTAGTTGACAAAATAGTTTATATTTGTTGGAGAATATGTAGAAAAGGTAGAAAAACATAAAGAGGAGAGTAAGAATTACCTGTTACTCTACCACCTAATGATAAACACTATTATCATTTTGGATATCATTGCTGTCCTTTCCTTTGTGCTTATGTGTATATGCTTTATGTATGTGTTTATTTATATATATAAAAAAAGCTCTTGGTGTACTTGGTTTTATAACCTTTTCTTATTTAAAATGGTGAACATTTTATGTCATTAAATTTTCTATAATAGATTGGCAAATTGGCTTACAGCCTGTTCTAGTAAATAAAGTTTTATTGAAATACAACTGTGCCCATTTGTTTACAAATGTCTGTGGCTGCTTTCACCACTCAATAGCAGAATTGAGTAGTTGTGACAGATTGTATGGTCTGCAAAGCCTAAAATATTTACTGTTTCATTTTTTACAGAAAAAATTTGCCAACCTTTATCATTTTAATGGCTAGTCAATACTCTGTTGTTAGAATGCTTAATAAAAATAATAGTTAACATTTATTTAGCAATTCTCAGTGAACGTCTTTACTACATATCTATCCATAATTAGTTCCTTATAACAAATTGAGGCTTTTGTATATAGGATGCAAATGAAAGAAAGTGACTTAAATGAGATACCTCGTATTTGGAGCAGGAATGTGAGAAATGCAGACCCCTGCATTTTATTTTATTTTTAATTCTCACCCGAAGATATGTTTTTATTGATTTTTTTAGAGAGGGAGAGAGAGAAACATCGATCATTTGCCTCTTGCACACGCCTTGATTGGAGCTCAAACCCACAGCCTTTTGGTGTATGAGATGGCGCTCCATGCAACTGAGCTCCTTGGCCAGGGCTGCAGATCCTTGTATTTTAAGTCCATTGTCTCTGCTCCTTGAGCACACTTCATGATATTTGTTTATCTCCCTGGGTGGATGTGAAAAGTTCACACAGTGTGCAAACATGAACAGTGGAAGCCCAGGCCTGGAATGCCCGCGCCCCTTTCCTTTACCGCTGGCCCTTCCGTAACCACCCGATCCACCAGTTATGGCTGGGTCATGTCCTGGGGCTAAAGACTAGTTTATAAAGGGAAAAAAATTTCATGCTTTAGTTCTTCTTAGATTTCAGATTGATCTGGTGTGAGCACATTGCCAAGAGAATTTAGAGCCGAAGGATAATGCCAAGAGTGCTGTGACCTGCTCCTTGGGTTAGGCTAAGACATCCTGCTGCTGTTACTAAGTTTTGTTGCTTTCCCCCCAGGTCTATCATGAGAGGCTGTGACAACATGTGCAGCTACTGCATTGTTCCTTTTACGCGTGGCCGAGAGAGGAGTCGGCCTGTTGCCTCCATTCTGGAGGAAGTGAGAAAGCTTTCTGAGCAGGTGAAAAGTTCTCCAGGTTTTCTTACTGAGTGTGTTTGTGGGAGGATGAGAACAGCTTTCTAGTTTTGCAGCCTGTGCCATCTCTAAGCCGCACAGGTTTAGAACCACACCTGCCAGAAAGAAATACCTAGGTGTACATTTTTGGTTTGCTGCCCACAAATTACAGCAGCTCTGCTTTGAAGTTTGCTTAGGAGGCAACACAGTAGAATGGAGAGAGCATGAGAGCATGGGTTTAGAGTCAGGGGACAGAGTGCGAATTCTGGCTCCACCATCTCTGGCTTGGTTTCCTGGCACTGGTCACTTAACTACCTTCTTTGAAACACAGCTGCCTGGTCTGTGAAAGGGGAAAATAACACGAGAGCATGAATTTAGAATCAGATGAGTGAGTGTGTATTCTGGCTCCACTGTCTCTGGCTTGGTGCCCTGGCACTATTCATTTAACTGCCTTCTTTGAAACACAGTTTCCCCATCTATGAAAAAGAATAAAATAATGCCTTTCTTGTCAGGTGATTGGAAGGATTGCTTTTGGAAGGATATGGTAGTTCAAATGTTTTCTCTGGGCCAGCTTGCAGAGACTAGATGAGGCTAGTGAATCAGATCTGAGGCTAGACGGGAGATACCTGCTGCCTTCCTCCTTATGGGAGCTGACCCCTCAGCCCTTGGGGAGGTCTCTCCTTAATCCTAGGCTCAAATCTTCCAGCTGTGCAGAATAGGACAGTAGGTGGGAATGTGGGACTTTTCTTCTGCTAGACTCTCCCTGTTTCCTTACTTTCTTGGCTACTCTCTTTTCACCCTATCACAGATTCTCAGTCTTCCTAGTTTGGCCCCTGGCTGCTCACACAGGTGCTGTGAGGTATTCCTATACCCTAGCCAAGTGCTTCCTGGTCTAAAGTTGTCTCCTTCCTCTCCCCTTCCAGCTCCCTCACAGTACCAAAACTCTCAGGATAGAGATAGTCTGTTTAAATAGACTGAGGTGATTTAACTCCCTAACCTTTCTAAGGTATTTGTATATAACAAAAGGAACTTAACATTAAAGTGAATCTTAGTGAATTCAAAAGCCCACTGACTTGGAAAAATTGCTTTAAATGATGCATTATTTTTTGAAGAGCTCAGGCACATCTGGATTTGTTTCATTGCTTCCTCAATTAAACTATTCCCCTGAATTCTGGTAAACTGGAAGTTAGGTGTAAAGCTTGATTCAATTTAGGCTTAATATATTTGGCAGGAATACTTCATAGGCAATGTTTATATAACATTCATCTGACAGAATGGTGTCCTAATTTGATTTATGGTGTTATGAATTTACCATTACTGAACATTGAGTTTGCATCCAGTTTTTTGCTACTCTAAAAAGTGCTTTGTAGATTAATGTTTACATAAGGTTTTATTCTGAAGTTAAGTCTTCACACAAGATGCCCAAGCGTGAAATTATTGGGTTATAGACAGAACACGTTTATGAATGGCTCTTGGTAGGTTCAGCTAATTAGTGATTTGGCATGAAGCTACCAAACTAGTTTTTAAATTGCTTTCAAAATATTTATTTCCGCCTTTTCAGGGGCTGAAAGAAGTGACACTGCTTGGCCAGAATGTTAATAGTTATCGGGACAATTCAGAAGTCCAGTTCAACAGTGCAGTGCCCACCAACCTCAGCCGTGGCTTCTCCACCAACTATAAAACCAAGCAAGGGGGCCTTCGTTTTGCTTACCTTCTGGATCAGGTCTCCAGAATAGATCCTGAAATGAGGATTCGTTTTACCTCTCCCCACCCCAAGGATTTTCCTGATGAGGTAAAGGTGCCAAACAATTAGTATCCTTAAGCATTTCTTTCTGGGACAGACAGAACATGATTTGAGCAAAAGTAAAGCATTTAGGTAATTCATGTGTTTGGTTTAATCAACCTCTTAATTAATTACTTGAAAATTAACTTTGGCAGAGAACAGTGGGGGTGGCATTCCTTTCTGCAGAATGCTTTGGTGAGACTCCGATGGTCTTTAATGTGTTCTATTTTATCAGGTTCTGCAGCTGATTCATGAGAGAGACAACATCTGTAAACAGATCCACCTACCAGCCCAGAGTGGAAGTAGCCGTGTATTGGAAGCCATGAGGAGAGGGTCAGACTTGCTTGGGCAGGGAGTATCCCACACTTTTCAATGTCTCCTTTAGGAGCAAACAGTGTCTAAAATCCTAGCTTAGTGTGTCGCACATAATAAACCTATGGACACTGTAATTTGCTTTTGTTCACTAAGTATAGACTAAGGACTGAGTCACTCATTTCATTTGTTTAGCATGTTTTTTTTATTATGTACCTACTATGTGGAACACTGAGATTTTAACATTAAAGTTTTTTAGGTCTTGGAATTTAAGTGTAGCTCTATGTGTTCACCTACTTTGGGAATAATAAATGTTTCAGAGATAAGATTGAAAGGAGAATGTGACAGATGGCAAGCCATATGGAACTACTGTTTTTGACATTGACAAAGAGTTTTAGAAATCCTTTTATTTTTATTTTTATTTTTTTCCTCCCCACCCCCCTCAAATTTCAGAGTTCTCAGTCAGACTTGAAAACACTTCAAAACAAATTCTTGGCAACCTCCAAATTATTCTTGGTAACCTTGATATTCCTCTGGCCATAATCTTGGGACCAGAAGGGCATATAAAAAGTCACCTAGATCCTTTTGAATGTTTAATCTATCTTCATTATTAGCTAAATGCAGAAGGCTATTTAAAATAATTTATGTTCTTGAACTAAAAGTTCATAGGCCCTAAGTTAGGTTATAGTATAGGATTTGGATCATAAGAGATCTTTTGGATACTTTAACCTGTTGTACTGTGTGAGTGAGAAGGGATTACATGTGGTAGTTCACAGTGTTATCCTTTTAGATCATTTAAAGAAGATTGGTTCATCTAAGTCTTTTCTTTTTGGTCTATATTGCAGCTATTCAAGAGAAGCTTATGTGGAGTTAATTCATCATATCAGAGAGTCTATTCCAGGTACAGTTAAGAAATGTATTCTGCTGACCACCTTACAGTGACCACAGTCTTGGTCAGATATAGGCAACACCTGTGGCAGTACCTTGCGACACCTTTTACACTTCTTTTGCTTCTCTTCATTTGTGTCTCTCTTTTTTGAGAGGAAGGGGGGAGAGAGAGAGAAAGAGAAACATTGATGTGAGAGAGAAACATCAGTCAGCTGCCTCTCATATGTGCCCCAACTTGGGACTGAACTCGTAACCCAGGTATGTGCCCTGACCGGAAATCGACCACATGACC
The DNA here is from genome assembly GCF_054644295.1 of Miniopterus natalensis. Lineage (NCBI taxonomy): Eukaryota > Metazoa > Chordata > Mammalia > Chiroptera > Miniopteridae > Miniopterus > Miniopterus natalensis. The sequence continues at coordinate 13,449,235 of NC_142087.1, forward strand.
TTTCGGTGTATGGGACGACGCTCCAACCAACTGAGCCACACCAGCCAGGGCTCTTTCTTTCTTTTTACTTCTTTCTGATATTTTAATGTTCTGGTCTTGCTAGAAATATTCAGAAATGTAGATCAGCTTCTGGCCTCAAGGCTAAAGAGATACATTTTCTACAGTTTTTGTGTTTCTGCACATATGGGAGAGACCTTGTTTTTTCTTGTTAGTTGGCAAAGTTACATTAGGTCTAAATTAGTTCTGATTTGGGGACAATTGATATCTTTAAAAATATGTACTTAGAGGTAGTTCCTTTCCTATTTATCTTAACCCTAGAGGTAGTTCCTTTCCTATTTATCTTAACCCTTTTTCTTTCCTCCTAATACAGTTACTCTGTAGTCTTTTAGTTTAGATTTGGTTGGCAGTGTCTACATTTTGTCCACATTTCTAATGATTGTAATTTGTATTATGCATAAATCCTTTCATTTTGATGGGACAGGATAGTATGGAGGTTCTCTGTGCTGCAGTTTCCTCATCTATAATTGCAGTTAATAGTCCTCACCTCATTGGATTTTTGGGATAATTAAATAGGTTAAATTAAATAGTAAAGTATAGGACTTCGTAAGTATTCAGTAAATAGTAGTTATTGTTACTATTTTAAATGAACATTGTGTTAAACTAACTTCAAAAGTATATTTGTATGGGGCACTGCAAGGTTTTTTCCAGTAAAAGTAGGACCAGTTTGAAAATGTGGGCTCCTACTGTGCTCCTAAATCCCACATTTGAAGTGAAAATACCTTTTCTAGTACTGAGGGAAATGTAGACTGAGAAGCCGGGCTCTGGCATGGGAACATTGTAGATAAGCAGGCCTATCCCCCCTTGCTCTACAGTGACTGTTCTGTTACACTAGTGCATGGGCTGAATAGCTCTAAGAAAGGCCTTACAGTTGCTATCCCTTGCTCTGTGTCCTACAAGTGCATAAGGCCTCTCTTGAAAGTAAGCAGTGAGCATATGCTGTCCTTTGTCATTTGTTGTGTGTCGCAGGTGTGAGTCTCAGCAGTGATTTCATTGCTGGCTTTTGTGGTGAGACAGAGGAAGATCACCTCCAGACAATGACTTTGCTTCAGGAAGTTCAGTACAACACGGGCTTCCTCTTTGCCTACAGTATGAGACAGGTGAGCTCTGGGAGAGGGAGGGACTACTTCTCTGCTGAGACTGGCATCATTTCTGACCAGTCTGGGGTTCGTTGTAGATAACTAGGAAGAAAAGGAAGTTGGAGCAAGGCAGTCCTTGAGAAACCACAAGGATCTTACCATTCATTTCTTTTTTTCTAATCCACCTGTCTGCTATTTTACGTAATTCAGCAATTGGAGATGAAAAATAATGACCTGTGCCAAGGTTTCTCTTTATTAGAATATGTTATATTACATTTAGGTTGTTTAGAATTTGAATGTGGAGGGAGAAACATTGTTCGCTTCACAAGAAATCTGAAATCATTTCTCAACATGCAGAACTTCTTTTTTGGCCTGCAGATGCAATTTGTTTACAGAGGCTCCTTGTCACCCACCCAGGCCATCCTCAGTGATTTTGAGTTTCCATTTTTATAGGGCAAGTGAACCCACTGATACCCACTTTGGAGTTTCTCCTATAATACAGACTCTCAGGTAAACAATGCAGAAGGAGTTAAGGAAGGAAATGGAGAACAATGTATGTCCTGGAGAGGGCATAGTCCTGCTCTGCTGCCTTTTTCTTGATGGTAGGAATGAATTGTCTAGGTCATTTTTTACCCCCATAGTCACCTTGGGAGTAACTTGCCTTGTGTTTGGGCTGGAGGCTAAGGAGCCTCTGTGGCCATGGGCTCAGGAAAGCTGAGCGATGAATGAATGAACGTGTGACCTTAGTCACTGTCAGCTCAGCTGCCATCAATCGAGCTTATTCATGTCTTTTAAAGCCCACTGCTTAGTGTTCTGCAGGCAGTGTAAGTGGGCCAGTGTGTATATTCATGTCTCTTACCGAATTATTTTAGGGATGAAGCTTTGGAGGAGCCGTTGGGTTCCATTTTGCTTATTTTCCACAAACATCACAAACATGCCGTAGGAACTCTTTGTAATGCTAGATTTGGGTTTTCAGTGTGTGTGGAAGCATGTTCTGTGGGCACTGGGCAAAGTGAGTATTCACTTTGGGATCGAATTCCTGTGTTGGGGCTAAGGTTATAGAGACTTAATCAAGTAGCCTAGTAGATGAAAGCAAGCACTTAAATTGCTCTTCTCCCATTTAATAACTGTGTGACCTTGGGAAAGGTTCTTTGTTTCTTCATTTGTGACATGGGGATAACATTAGCATCAACCTCAGGTTGTTTTGAGGGTTAGTATGATAATATGTATAAAGCACTTAGAACAGTGCTTTGGAATGGTAGGTGTACCATGGAGGTAAGCTGTTGTTAGTAAGACAGAACAGAATAGAGTAAACCCTGTGGGAGAATTCTACTTTAGGATCCCTACCTATCCTCCATGTGTCTCTCTGGATTTTGTAGTTCTGTCAAAGGGAGATTGATTTGAATGCTCAGACTTTGGGGTGTTGATTTTTCTCTTACTCTATACTTTTGTCTGGCTCAGTGGTTCTCCCACTGTGTTATGATCGTGTGTGTGCATGTGCGTATAAATGTGTGCATACCGTGGTATTGGATAATGTAAAGGCTTTACAAGGATAAATTTTCTTTTTTTGAAAGAATAGTTTATTGATTTTTAGAGAGAGAGGAAGGGAGAGGGAGAACGAGAAACATCCATCAGCTGCCTCCTGCACACCCCCTACAAGCGATCAAGTCCACAACCCAGGCATGTACCCTGACTGGGAATTGAACTGGCAACCTTCAGTGCCCGGGATGCTGCCCAACCAACTGAGCCACACTTGCTGGCCAAGGATAACTTTTCTTTTCTTTTTTTTTTTGGACTAGGTAATATATGCTCATGGTATAAAATTCAAAAGATCAAAATCATATGCAGTGAGTAGTTCTTACTTCTTCCCAGGTTGCCTAGCTTTTCAGTTCCTTCATTGAAGGCAGCTGCTCTTAGCAGTTTCTTCTGCAACCTTCCAGAGATATTTCATGTGTTTAAAACATATTTAGATGTATTCTTTCTACCCCAAAGTTATTATACAGGTTCATTTGTACCTTGCTTATTTCTGTTAAGAGTATATTTTGGAGCCCTGGCTGGTGTGGCTCAGTTGGGTGTGGCCCTGTGCACCACAAAGTTGCCAGTTTGATTCCTGGTCAGGGCACATGCCGGGTTACAGGCTTGATCCTCAGTCAGGGTGCATATAGGAGGCAATGGATCGATGTTTCTCTCTCACATCGATGTCTCTCTCTCCCCCTCTCCCTTCCTCTCTCTAAAAATCAATTAAAAAAAAATCTTTAAAAATTAAAGTATACTTTGGAGAGCAGTTATATCAGTATATATAAAGCTATCTCATTCTTTTAAACAGCTGTGTAATATTCTGTTGTGTGAATAAACAATAATTTGTTTTACTAGTTACCTATTGATAAACATTTAAGCTGCTTTGCATCTTGTGACTTTATAAAAACCATGTGGCTTAGTAACCTGGCACATGAGTTAGTATATGTACAAATGTAACCTTTATTGTTAGGACATTCTGTAAAAACGTCAAGAACAATTTTGAGTCTATGATTTTCATGTGCTAAATTTAAAATTTAGCCCTTGCAAAAATGGTGACTTCACTGCATAGCTACCTTTTTCTCTTGGAAGGCTCGCAGAACTAGAGAATCCCCACGGTGTGGCTCGGGTTTCCTGTACGTATGTCTGTACCTTACAGGTGGAATGGACATGGTCCCCTGCTGTGCCTCAAGATGGCTTCTGTAGGTCCTTGGTGACCTCCATTTCTTCTTCTTTATAGAAGACACGGGCATATCACAGGCTGAAGGATGATGTCCTGGAAGAGGTGAAATTAAGGCGTTTGGAGGAACTTATCACTGTCTTCCGAGAAGAAGCAACAAAAGCCAACCAGATGTTCGTGGGCTGTTCCCAGCTGGTGCTGGTGGAGGGGGTGAGACCATGTGTATCTACATATATTCTGTTTGTTTTTTGTAACGCAGTGTGTCTCCCTTTATTTAGATTTTCTTTCATTCCTTTTTCAGTTTTTATAGTTGTCAACGTACAGTCCTGTACATGTTTTGTTAGATTACACCGAAGTATTTCCTGTGTTTTTTTATTTTTAGCTGTTGTAGTTGTTGCTTTTGATTTCGGGTGTCCGTGCGTTCACTGCCATCATCTGGTAGATCGCCTGCTTCCATTTCATTTCGTTCTTTTTCTGGAGTTTTGTCCTGCTCCTTCATTTGGGATACGTTTGTTTGTGTCCTCCCTGTGTGTTTGGCTGCCTCCCTGTGTGTTTTTCTAGATCAACTGCATCTCTCCATCTTGTCACGGTGGCCTTATGTAGTAGGTGTCCTGTGGGGCTCAGTGGTGCAGATTCCCTTGGCTGGGAGGCCAGGTGCCCCAGAGGTGTCTATTGTGTGGGTTGTGTGTGCCCTCCGGTTGTAGTTGAGCCTTGATTGCTGTTGGCACATCAGTGGGTGGGATTGACCTTCAGCCTGACTGTGAGAACTGGCTGTGACTATAGCAGGTGAGCTGTAGTGAGGGGGCTGACCCCACAGAGTAGAATTCGTTGTAGCAGGGCTCTGGTGCCTCAGTTTACCCTTTGCATGTGTTATTTGTGGAGCTAATTGGGTGGTGCTCTGGTGTGGTCTGAAGCCAGCCACAAGGTGTTTGTTTCTGGGTCTCTGCCTTGAAATCTCCCTCCTTGCTTTGTATACTCTGTCTGGAGTGTGCCTTCTGGCAAAATGCAGCAGTGGCTGGAAGGCTCATCTCATTGTTTTCCTTCTTTTGGGAATTATAGTCTTACATGATTTCTGTTGTCCAAAATCCAAAAATATTTTATTTATTTATTTTTATTTTTTAAAATATATCTTTATTGATTTCAGAGAGAGGAAAGGAAAGAGAGAGAGATAGAAACATTAATGATGAGAGAGTCATTGCTGCCTCCTGCATGCCCCCAACTGGGGATCAAGCCCGCAACTCGGGCATGTGCCCTGACCGGGAATCGAACCCTGATCGCCTGGATCCTACGCCGATGCTCAACTGCTGAGCCACACCCGGCCAGGCTGAAAATAGTTATTTTATACCTTTTGTCCAGTTTCCTGGTTACTTAAGGCTTGAGGATAAATTTGGTTCTTGTCACTTCATCATAGCTGTAAGAAAAAGACTTGTGTATATCCTAGAAATGAATTCCATCATTCTGGTTGTATTATTCTGTTGCCTTCTGCATCTGTGATGGAGACTGTGGCTTCAAGTCTACCTATTCTTTAGGGGCAGGTAACCCAGGTAGACAACCCTGGAACATCCCTGAGTGATTACTATGAAACTGGATAAAGTGAAAGTTGGTTTGTGAAGTGCATCACCCATATGTCCTTGGTTTCAGTCCTGTTTGAGGCATCTTCCTGTTGAAGGGAATTCTGTAATCAAAGACTCATTGACTGAGTCATTCACTATCGTAGAGTCAGCAAAACTTCATTGAATTTCTGTTGTGTGACATGTGTTGCCCTTGGGTGGAGCAGTGGTAAACATGTAGTCTTCTCCAGAGATTCCTTGGTTAAGGAAAGCTCTGTGAGTAAGATCCTTGGGGGTCTGAGACAGAGAAGTCATAATTTCTGCCTTCCGAGAACTCATGACTGTGACAGGTTTATACAGTCTCCTTTGTTCTTTCTGCAGCTCAGTAAACGCTCTCCCACTGACCTGTGTGGCCGGAATGATGGAAACCTTAAGGTGATATTCCCTGATGTAGAGATGGAGGATGTCACTAACTCTGGGCTCAGGGTCAGAGCTCATCCTGGGGATTATGTGCTGGTGAAGGTAAGGTGTCCTTTGGGGCTTTTGGTTTGCATTACTAACTGGGGTGTTGGATTGGATAATTTGGGGGCATGACATTTTTTCCTGGAGAAATTCTTTAGTAAAATAAAAATCTCTTCTCAGTCTAAACAATGGAAGGGCACTTTGAATTAAATCTTAGACTGTTTCTAACTAATACCTTCTTGTTTTTCTTCTCTTTTGGGGAATTTGGTGAGGTTGGAGTACATGGTAGCATATAGTTTCTTGCTGTAGAGAGGCCAGGAAGTATAAGTGACTTTTAGTGAGTTTGATAGTTCTCTGAAGCACCAGGAATTTAAGTGGGTCACACACCCAGCAAGTGGTAACATAGGGATTTGAACTGAGGCAGCCCAGATTCTGAGTCCACATTTTTAACCATTGTACTATTTAGTCTTTCTGATAGTTCTGTCAGAGTCAGAATGCCTTTCGAGGTCTCTGATGCTCCAGGCATCCCTAACTTAAATGTGCTCCAGTTTCCTGGGTCCCTTCCCTGGCCTAGCAGATCTAGCTGAATGACTGGGATTTCCCCTTTCTTCTTTTTCCCCCTTTCACTGGGGACAGTCCTCCTTTCTTCTCTCCTTCCTTTACTTTACAAAGAAAAGGAAGAAAGAAGAAAGTAAAGGAAGGAGAGAAGAAAGGAGGAATATCCCCATTGCCATTTTCCTTTCCTTCTGGTCCTTCTGTCTACTTTGCCCTAGAACCAGAGGCTGGCAGGATGCACACTGGTGAGGTAGGCAGGAGCAAGGCTGCTTCTCCAACACTGAGCTCTGGAACATCTGCAAAAGAGAGGGGTGGAGAGAGGTATTTCTTTTTCTGCTTGTGTTGATCAGTGTTTTGTTTTCTTACTATTTTAGTGCCTTACTCTTTACTCTGCTTTCTGTACTTGCTTTTACTGTCACCTCTGTCTTAATTCATGGGAGCCATGGTCCATGGCTTGCAGCTTCGGGGGGCCCCCCGGCACATAACTTTTTTGGATTGGCCTGGAAGTTTTTTACCAACACAACTTTTTCTGTTCTGTCCATTTGACAAAAACTTACAACACAATCAGTTAGTTGGTTGATGAGTTTATGATCCCACTCCCTTCTGTCCTTGTCCTGACTGGGGATTGTCTTACTTAAATATTACCTAGGAATTTTCTAAGTGGACTAATTCCTACTAGGCAGCAATGTGATTGATCTAGAAACAGTCTCTCATAGGCTTCTCCACTTGTTATTTTTGTTTTGGACACTTTTTTTTTTTTTTTTTTTTAATATATCTTTATTGATTTCAGAGAGAGGAAAGGAGAGGGAGAGAGAGAGTTAGAAACATCAGTGATGAGAGAGTCATTGATCGGCTGCAGCCCGCAACCTGGGCATGTGCCCTGACCGGGAATCGAACCCTGATCGCCTGGATCCTAGGTCGACGCTTTAACCACTGAGCCACGCCCGGCCAGGCCTGGACACTGTCTTATTTTTTATTTCTCTCTCTTCTGAATGTTCATTTCTTTAATTTTTAGTTGCTCCCCCATACCTCCTCCTCCTTTCTTTACACTGTAGCTAAGGGGTACTTGAAAAAAAGAATGAGAGCCCGGTAGTGTGGCTCAGTGGTTGAACGTCGACCCAGGAACCAGGAGGTCACCATTTTGGTTCCTGGTCAGGGCACATGCTTGGGTTGTGGGCTCGATCCCCAGTAGGGGGCGTGCAGGAGGCAGCCAGTTGATGTTTCTCTTTCATCGATGTTTCTGTCTCTCTATCCCTCTCCCTACCCTCTCCCTTCTTCTTATTACAGAAGAAATTCATGACCACAAAACTCAAATGAGCACTGAGCATGGCCTTGAAATCAATACAAACATATTAAACAATAAAAGGAATGAGGTTGGTGGGTTCGGTTGTAGTATTAGGTGATACTCTTTTGTAAAATGGAAAAATTCCATTTGTTAAGAAGGTAGACAGTTATGCTGTATTACTTGGTACTCTCTTTTATTCCCAAGTGACATAAGCCCCACAAGAGAGATTTAGTGGGAGGGTTAAACTGAAGCAGGAGCCGTGGAGCCAGGGTCCTGCTGCTCTTTCTCTGTTGCTCATCTCTGCTGTTCTCATTTGTCTTCACTTAGAGACTCCGGGCTATGCTGGAGCCACTCCCTCATGAATTTCACTGTCTTATCTCTCTCTCCTCTGCATCTGCACCCTGTCAGCTGAACATTGCTGGGGAAAGGCACAAAGTTAATCTCTGTAGATTATAGAGATTAGGTCAGATGATGGTGATTGAAAACTCAAAATATAGTGGCTTAAATGAGCTAAGCGTTCTCTTTCTCATAAAAGTCTAGGTAAGGAAGGCCCAGGACTGGTGGTTGTGCTGTCTTCATGGGTCCTTCTGTTTTTCCATGTGTGGCCTCGGCTTTTAAGGTCACCTCCATGATCCAAGAGGCTGCTCTGGCCGCCTCCATACCCAGGGAGCGGAAGGACAAAGAAGAAAGGGGAAGGGCATGCCCTCTTCATCTCAGGAGCGCAGCTGCTCCGCATGCTCTCTACCACAGTAACAGCACACCAAGCTTCAGAGTCTGCGGAGTGTCCTCTTCATTCTGAATGACCGCGTGTCCAGTTAAAAATTGGGAGTTTTGTTCCTGAGGGAGAAGAGGAGAAATGTTGGGGGGTAAGGAATAGCCTCTTCCACATAAATTGACTGCACGCAGTTGAAATTCATGACCACAAAAAAATGAGCACTGAGCATGGCCCTGAAATCCTGACCCCATATTTCCCTAGTAAATTGACTTTCCCACTCTCTTCTTAAATCTTCATCTGCCTATCCCTAATCTCAGCTGATGTCTGCCTTATATTTCATAAAGAAGATAGATACAGTCAGATGAAACCTCATTGTGTCGTCATTATGTCCACCAGCTCATTCCCATCTCTACCCATCATGCTGTCCGCTCGCCTGGCACTCTGTTTTTTGTTTTTTCTTACTGATTTTTTTTTTTTAGAGAGAGGGGAAGGGAGAGTGATAGAGAGATAGAAACACTGATGAGAAACGTTGATTGGCTGCCTCCCGCACACCCCCTACTGGGGATCGAGCCCACAACCTGGGATTGTGCCCTGACTGGAAATTGAACCTGTGACCTCCTGGTTCATGGAGCGACACTCAACCACTGAGCCACACCAGCCTGCTTGCCTGGCACGCTGTAGGAAGCTTCTGCATCTTCTGTCAGTGCTGCTTCTTGTGCCTTCTCTTCCATCCCTTCCCATCTTCTCAAGAGATTTGTACTTATCTCCTTTTTTTCTTGCACCTTAAACTTAATGCAGCCAAAATGGAATGAATTCTTCCTGCTTTCCTGCAATTTTTATCTTATCAAGATTTCTCCATGTCAGTAAATGTCACCACCGAGTTGCTTAAGCCAGAAATCTAGGAATCATCCTAGATACTTGCTTTCTTGTACTCCTACCCACAGTCTGTTTCAGCTTTTCTTATGGAGTATATGTTGAACCTGACCATTTCTTTTCGTCTTCAATCCACCATAATTTCTTGGCTGGGAGACTGCAGTATCCTCTTCACTGGTCTTCTGCGTCTATATTTTAAAATAGAATTATTTTATTGAAGTATATCATAAATGTAGAAAATTGCCACACTATAAGCGTACTACTTGATGAATTATAATGTGAACCTACCCATGTAACTAACACCTAGATCAAGAAACAATATTTTCAGAACCCTAGATAGCCCCCTATGTCCCTACCAGTTTCCTTGAATCCTGATTTCTAGTACCATAGTTTAGTTTTGCCTGTTTTTTATTGTTATACAATTGAATCATACAGTATATATTTTTGGTGCCTGTCTTCTTTCCCTCAAGCTTAGGTTGTGCAGTTTATCCATGATTGTACAGGGGTGGGCAAAAGTAGGTTTACAGTTGTTCGTATGGAAAAAGACCTGCAGGTTATGATTATTAACTCTGTGTTTTGCATATCCACAACTGTAAGCCTACTTTTTTGCCCACCCTTGTATTTACTCCATATTGTCTGAATATACCACAATTTATTTGTGCATTGTACGTTGGTTGGCCATTTTGGTTCCAGTTTGGAGCTATTATGAATAGAATTGCTATGAATGTTTCTGTACTGAATTTTTTTTTTTTTTTAAATATATATCTTTACTGATTTCAGAGAGAGGAAGGGAGAGGGAGAGATAGAAGCATCAATGATGAGAGAATCATTGATTGGCTGCCTACTGCATGCCCCCAACTGGGGATCAAGCCCACAACCCAGGCATGTGCCCTGATGGGGAATCGAACTGCAATCTCCTGGATCCTAGGTCGATGCTCAACCGCTGAGCCACGCCTGGTTGGGCCTATACTGTGTTTTAGTGCATATACATACTCATTTCTGTTGGGTATATGGCTTGGAGTTGCTGGGCCATATGGTTTGTATAACAGAAATATTGGAGCCTGGCCAGAGTGGCTCAGTTGGTTGAGTGTCTTCCTGTGCCCCGAAAGGTTGTGGGTTCGATCTTTGGTTGGGGTGCATAATGAAGGCAACTGATTGATGTTTCTCTCTCATATCAGTTTCTCTCTCCCTCTCTCTCCCCCTTCCTCTAAGCATATCTTTGGGTGAGGATTAAAAAAGAAATAGCCGAAGTGATGGTACCATTTTACACTCCCACCAGCCGTGCATGAGAATTCCAGAGGCTTCCATTCTTGTTCTCCGCTAGCCTGTCTGTCCCACAGTAGGCAGTGTGATCTTTCTAGATCAGATTACTTACTCCTCTGCTTAAGCCCTCCAGTGGCTTCCCCTTGGAGCCAGCATGAAATGCAAGGCCTTATATGATCTGTCCCAGCTACCTTTGCGACCTCTCGTTCCCTCCACTCTTCTTATTCCCCCTCTTCCAGCCTTGGTAGCCTCCTTTTTGTCCCTCACACCTAGTTTAGTGTCAAGGACTTTGTACATGCTGTGTTGCTTGGGAGGCTCTTGATCTTTGCCTGGCTGCATTCTTTGAAACCTTCAGGTTCTGACAGCAGTGTGGTGATTGCGGAGGGTGGAGTGTGGGTGGAGGTGGAAGAGGGCATAGAGGGGATAACTGGTGATGGAAACAATAAAATAAAATAAAAAACAAAAACAAAAACCTTCAGGTTCTCTCTCAAATGTCACTGCTTTGAGAGGCCTTCTCTGGCCACTGTAGTACTAGAGCATCTTCCCTGTGCCTTGCTCCTGTCAGTGTTGACCACATTAGCGCATTTTATCTTCATAGCACTTTTCAGTGTCTGAAATCATTATTGTCTGTTTCTTTACATATTATTGTCTGTTTTTTCCTGAAAGCTCCTTTGAGGTCAGGGAAAATGTCTTTTTTGCTCATCTTAGTATCTCCAGCACCTAGGACTATTCCTAGAACATAATAGGCACTCAGTAAATATTTACTAATGGACTGACTTGTTCTCATGGTAAGAAATGAGGCCACTGGTACCTTTGGGGTCACATGCTTTTAGCTCTTAATTAGAGATGAAAGAGAGCCTTTCTCACCAAATTTTGGCCATACGGAAGGATTTGATTGGTCCAGCCTGGATTACAGCTTACCCCTGGAGGTAGAATGGCAGGGTCTGTGATGGGCAGCTCATACCTGAACTCATCATGGTTGGAGCTGGGGTGGAGCCATCTCCCAAGAGAGAAGAAGTGGCTGTTTGAGACTAACTTATTTTGGACTTTTAAAATTATATGCATTACCATTGCATCAGACGTCTCTTCCTCCCAGGATTGGGGGCATACAGGAACCATGCAGTCTCTGCTGGCCTGTCACCTCCATCAGGTCCCTTGTGGTGGCCTCTCTTCTGGAGGCTCCACGTTATATCCCTGTGGTACAGTCTTGGTTACCTTGCCTTCCCCCGACTGGTTTTCTTTCAGATTACCTCCGCCAGCTCTCAGACACTTAGAGGACATGCTATCTGCAGGACCACTCTGAAGGGCTCCTCAGCAGATTGCTCACTTGAGCAATGACATCAGAGTTGATGTGAGCAGTCCTTCCCAACAGGAAGTGAGTTATGACTGGTCACTGATGAAAGAGGCCATGAAGCTTTGAAGACAAGCTGCAAATGGTGAAGCAACTGGATGTCAAACGGAAAACACATCTCTCTTCTGCCACATGAATAGCCTTTAGAATAATTAAATTTACCTAAACTAAAGTGGTCCATCAGTCTCTACATTTATATCATTCCTTTCTTGGTTAGTGTTTCAAGGGATTTTCTCTAAAGTATCTGTGTTAAGTGTTGCCCAACCCAGTTTCTGCTGTGGATACTGCTAACTTCTCTGGTTTTCCCCTCCAAACCCTGGGAATTAGACTGAAGGGGCGGGGAAGATAGAACCATTCGCTTGGGAAAAACTGCTCTAGATCTTTCTGACGTTATAGTTTGATGACATTGTTTCACCTGCTGATCTCACTTTATTCTCATATTTTACCTGAGGATTTCCCTCTGGACCTCTTTTCCCCCCACCCTGTTTAAAATACATCTTTTATTGATTTCAGAGAGAGGAAGGGAGAGGGGGAGAGAGAGAAACATCAATGATGAGAGAATTGTCATTGGTCGGTTGCCTCCTGCACACCCCCTGCTGGGGATTGAGCCTGCAACCTGGGCATGTGCCGTGACTGGGAATCAAACCACAATCTCCTGGATCCTAGGTCAGTGCTCAGCTGCTGAGCCAGTGCCCGGCTGGGGGCATAGTATTCTTTCGTAATCCTTTTATTTCTCTTAAGATTGATAGTAATATTCCCTCTTTCATTTCTTTTTTAAATTTTCCCCTCTTTTATTTCTGATTGAGTAACTTGAGTCTTCTCTCTCTTTTTCTTTGTATTCTGTTTCTCTGCATATAGCTATTCTGAATATGTCATATGAACTGAATTGTTTGTATAATATGTGATATTTTGTGTTTGGCTTTGCTCACTGAACGTAATTCAAGGATGAGCCACATTGTGACATGTATGAGTACTTCATTCCTTTCTATGGCTGCTTATACCTTTTGGTTATTGTGAACAGTGTTGCTATGAACACTAATATACAGAGTTTGTTTGAATATCTGTTTTCAGTTGTTTTCGGCATATACCTAATAGTGGAATTAGTGGGTCATATGTAAATCTTACGTTTATTTTTCCAAGAATAGCCAACCTATTTTCCACAGAGATTCAATCACTTTTTACATTCCCACCAGCAGTGCACAAGGGTTTTGATTTTTTCATATACTCACCACTGGTTGGAAGGTTTTTAAGTAGGGAGTATATATTTTTATAAAGAGTACTCTGGCTGCCAGGTATAGGATGGATCATAGCTGGCAAGGACAGGGAGACCAGTAGCCCTGGTAAATGTTATTGGTGACTTGGACTAGGATGGTGATAGAGAGAAACAGACAGATGGGGAAAGGTGCTTCTGGAACAGAATCAACAGGATCTGTTCATGAGAGGCAAGAATGAAGAACAATTCCCAAGGGTCTGGATAGGAAAGCTGAGTGGATTGTATTGCCATTTACCAAGAAAGGATTGACTGTGAGGTACTAGCCTGGGGAGAAATCAAGTCCTAAGGTTTGGACAGAGGGCTGAAACTAAAAGTGTGATTTGGCCTTTATTTTGGGGGGTGCTGCCCCTTACTGTGAGGAAAGCCCAGTCTTTGGCCCTGCTTAGCCTATCTAGTCTTGGTGTCCACAGTCTGAGCTCTTTTGTTTCCAGGACAGAGGGTCTCTGCCTGGTATAGAGGTCACAGTTGTGTTTCTCAGTACTCTTCTTGTAAACTTTTCTGGGGTTCTCTTTATTTACAGGTTTCCTGCTTAGCTTGCTTCCCTCTAACAGCTACTTGGCATGGCCTATGGTCACTAAGCTGGGACCTAGATTCTTTATTTCCCTGTTCATGGTATCACCAGGCTCTTCTTACCTGCTCTATTCCATATATCTTTTAGCATTTGGTCTGTGACTTTCGCTGTGTAACGTGATGATGGGGACACTGGATCCTAGTCCCTGTGTGATTTTCATGTTGGGCCAATGGGCAAAAGAAAGCACTTGAAGTTGGAGAGGGGAAGGCAGAAGTATGGAAAGAAAAATCTTTTTTTTAAATCCTCACCCTAGGATATTTTTTCCGCTGCTTTTCAGAGACAGTGGAAGGGGTAGGGGGAGAGAGAGAGAGACATCTCGAGCCTGCAACCGAAGTAGGTACCTTTGGCCGGAATCGAACCTGGGACTCTTAAGTAGTGCTTTTACTTATCATAAACATACAGTGAAACTCCTATATTGTAGAAATTGAAGACAAGTGAGTCATTTTCTGCATGAAAACAAGATAATTTTTAAAGAGATGATTACAAAGTGCCCCAAACCCCATTCCTGATTTTCTTGCACTTGTTAATTCAAGGTAACATTGGTGAAATTCCAAAGAATAGTTGACATGTCCAGAACACCATTCAACTTGGCTCCTTAATCACAAGGATGTCCTTGGCTCCATATTTCTTCAGAGAAGTTTCAGAGTGCTTTCATTCTCGAAAATTCTCTGGCATCACGTGTGCTGGATTTAGTTTGCTGCCTGAAGGTCTCTCTGTGGGGAGATAAAACATAACTAATTACACTCTTAATCTATAAGCTGGCTGCAGGCACCGGCTGTGCCAGCCAGTGCACCCCGTCTCCCTACCACAGCACTGGCCCTAAGGGTGGGGACGGGACAAGTCAGGCCAGTGGGAGCCCTGGAGGTTATTTCTGGGTGATTGTCATTTGAGCTATTTGAGAAAGAAATGGGTGGTGAAACTCCTGGTAGGTGGGGGACTCCACGTGGAACCAAAATAGAGCCTACCCAGAAGTGGTAGAGCCAAGAGATGGATCCTGCTGTCATTGTTTGGGCGAGAATGCTGAAGCTAACACCATCTCTGAGTGCTCAGAACTGGCGATATATTGCTGTTATTAAACCAGTTTGTGTAGCACTTTCTGTCACTTGTAGGTGAAATACAGTTGGCATTCATCTGATCCAGTCCCTTGAATCAAGGCTGACTGACATAGGGAGGCTAAGTAATGTGTCCAAGGCCACTCAGAGGTATGGAGTGTAGGACCCCAATGCTGAGGCAATACTGATATTACCACTCTCACTCTAGTAATTGATTTGGCCACAGATACGGGACTTTGGGGGTTAAATGACAATGAGAATGTACAATTTCTGAGGTCTGAGCCAATATGAAAGAAGTTGGCTTTTTGTTTTGTTTTGTTAGATACCATACTCATTAGGTGTGCGTATTAAGGATGGAATATGTAAGCGTGATAGAGATTTAACATTTTTACACACTCATACACCTTTCCTAGTTCCAATGTCGTCATTTACTGTTTTCCTGGTGACAAATTTAAATAAACATGTCATTCTTTTAACGGTTTTTAATAACCGAAAACCTGCATAAGGAGGAAAAGGCTTCTTGCCCAGACTCCGTGCTATTTCTGCTCTGGGGATGATGAAATGTCACCAGTTTCCTGATTTGGCTGTCATGGTGGCTGCTGTCCCACCATTTCCAATTATCCCTGTCTCCTGGGTATGGTTGGGACACTGGAGGGAATTTCTGCCTCTCATTCTCTCTGGGGTGAGGGCCTGGGCCTGCTCCTTGCTCAGGCTCCATGCACATTTGCACTTTGCAGACCATCTTGGGCCTGGGCAGCTCCCACTGAAACTCCTACAAGGCTTTTGTCCTGTTTATGGCCTGGATAGTGAGTCTCAGTAATTTGGAGAAGCAGGTAAGCTGCCACATTTCATGTGCTGAGGAGTTGGTTGGGTGCTTGGAGGTACTCAGGGTGCAGCTCAGCCCCTCCTCTTGTGTCTGTCACCCAACAGGATTCCTAAGGATGTGTGGGCATCTCCCTGCATTGAGCTGGGCGGCTCCAGGGAAGTGAGGTGTTTGTACTCACAGTTCTTGCATTCGGTGAAATCACTGAGATCAATGTCACATGATTTGGATTCTTTCATCTGTGAATTAACCACCAGTTAGCTTTGCAGAGGAAATGCAGCAGGCCGGCCTGTCTCCTCACCCTGCTTCCTCTTCCCCTTTTCCCCTGCCCTCCTTCCCTTCTCTCTCTTCTATTTCCTGGGCTTCTTTTTGGCAGAACTCATCCTGTCCCTCCCCAGCCTGGGGCATTGTCCTATCCTGCTGCTGAGGTCTTTTGTGCCAGAGGGCATGTTGCATCCCTTAGCCCCTGTACCCCTGAAGGCCAATGTGTCCTTCCCTCTTGTCTCCCAGCATCAGGCCATATCTGAGGAAAGGGCTTCTTCCTGCCTTCTCCCCAGCGACATAGTCTTTTTCGGTGGTGCCCACCCCTTTCCTCTGACTTACTTCCTCTTTCATGCTAACTGTCAGCAGTTGAGGAATGATGTCATCCAAGGGCAGAGGGAGAGGGAGAGGCAAAGTATCTGTGACCCTGGGAAAGATACATGTGGAGAGCTGTGTGATTTTGCATTTCTGGATTTTGCCCAACATTGGAGATACCCCATCCATTGATGATACAGCTGCAGTGATGTCCTGCTGCTTAAAATTTGCAACCCCCTGAGCCCTTTCATCTTCAGCTAGAGTCATGAAGGGAGATACAAGGATACCTGGGAAAATTACCAAAGCCAGACATCTGACACAGCATCCCACATGGAAGAGTTCAGACAGTGTGCACTTTGGTGAGCAGACGTGTGTGGGGCCTTAGTAATTGGAGTTGGGCACAAAGTTAATAATTGAAAAAAAACACTATTCTTTGATAAGGGACTGGTTAAGTAAATTATAGTGCATGTTCATAATGGAGTTCTAGGTAGATTTAACATAAGAAGAAGCTATTTTCTGATGCAACTAATTTCAGACACAGTTTTTGACGTGAAACAATTGGAGTGAAAAGGCGTCTATACTGTATGCCCATTTCAGTGTGTGTGTGTTCATGCATATTTGCTGGCAATGCAAATAATATCTCTGAAAGGCAGCAAAAGGGACTGGATTCATGGGTTACTTCCAGGGCATATATAGCCAGCTGGTGTACATGGGTGGGCAGGAGACTTCAATGTATGGCTTTCTGTATCTTTTGAATTTTGATCTAGGTGAATGCATTGCTATGCCAAAAATAAGAACAAAATTAAAAAGTGTGCTTAGTAGGTAGAAGCAGGCCAAGTGAGGGAAGGTTGTTCTAAAACATAATGGGCTGTTCTTAAGCAGAGACCCCTCTCTGGGCTCTGTTTATTGATCATTGAAACCACTAGGTTGGCTGAGCTAATCTGTGAGGGTCCCCCCCATGTACCAGTGGGGACACCATTGACCCAGAAAGTGAGAAAAATGGTCTCACGTACGTCTTCACCAACTGAAGGTACACTTTCTTGGCCTTGATGTCTTTGTCCTGGACTTTGAGGCTGACACATTGGGTGTCGTTTGTGGAAATATCAATTTTCAGAGTCACATCCGCACTCACTTGAAATCCCAGTAGGGTGATTACAGGTCCTGCTAGGCTGTGGAGAGCAAGATACAGGTGAAACCAGACCTGGCTGCAAGATGTTGCTCAGCCAAGGTGATAGGCTGTTTTGGAGTCAGCCTCATGATTTGTCCAGGTTATTGGAGAGAGGGAAAGTTTGGTGCTTTCCAATGAGCATGGCCCAAGGTTGACCATGCCCTGTACACAGGATTCAGAGGCTGGTTCATGGCAGGCATTCCATAGACCTTGTCAAGTCCCTGTGGTGACCAAACTTCAGGGAGTCTTTTTTTTGCTGGAGGCACCAGGCTACCTTGTAACTAGTCACCCATTACAGGTTCACTTTTGTGCCCAGCACCCCAGCTGTCTGTTGTGTGGGTGACAGCATAAGAAAACCCCCCATTTACCAGAGCCTGGCCATACTAACATCAGATGTTCTGGAGAAGATGAATGGCTCTTCCTACCAGTGCTAATTGTATTGGTCACACACATGGGCTCTGGAGGCAGGATGCTGGATTCAAATGCTGTCACTGCCATATTTCAGCTGTGTGACTTTGAGCCAGGTTTATAACCAGGTTACTGGTCTCAATTGGTTTTCTTTTTTTTTTCTTTTTTATTATTTTAAAAAATTTTATGTTTGTTTAAAATATTACAGATGTCCCTTTTTCTCCCCAATGACCCGTTCCACCCCGTCCCTCAACTGGTTTTCTAAACTTGAGACAGGACTGCTTTCTTGATGAGGTTGTCAGGAGGCTTCCAGAAGTGAGTGTGCCTCAGTTAAGTGCCTGGGTGGAGCTCAGTCAGTGAGAGGTATCAATGCTGTATGTGTTAGTCCAAGAAGTCCTCTGTCCCCAGTGTGGGTTCCTCCCCCTCTCACATCTTCCTGTGCGTCCTGGGCCTATAATCTGAACCTGTTCCTCCCCTACATGTTGACTGTCAGCGAGGACAGGGACCACTTTTAGTCTTCCCTCTGTGCCCAGCATGGCATCTGGTACAGAGGAGCGTTTATTAGCTACCTGTTGGGTGGATGGATGAACGTGTTTGTGTGTGCATGTTTAAAGTGGTAGCTTCCTGAGTGCTATTCAACATCTCTGTCTCCCCGAACTGCCTGGAATGGACAGTGTTTGTAAGAGTGGGCTGCTTCTCTTTGGAGAGTGCAGATTATTTGGAAGGTACATGTCCCATACTACCAGTGCAGTCAGTACCAGATACACTCTGCCTTTTCTCTCTGTTGGCCATCCGTATAAATGAGCATATTTGACAAGGAATCTGGGTTTCTGGCTTTGTTTACTCTGTTTGAGGATGGGGCTCCATGGGGTCATTGTCCCGCCTTGGTCCTCTGGGCTTGAGTAGAGGGGCATCTGAGCCTGGTGCCGAATTTGCCCCATCCTCAGACATCGTGCCTTACTCTGTGTTGTCCGTGCCTGGCCCTTGGACACTGGATATGAAGGGGCTGGTCTAGGGCACCTAGTTGACTGATTTGGAGACAGGCTCACCCTTTTCCACCTATGGAGACCTTAGTCGAGGCTTGGGCGAGGATCTCATCATCGTCTGTCATGGTCAACATCATGTCCTCCACAGTTGCTTTTTGAACCTCTAATCTGCAAAGTGACAGCATCAGGGTCAGTGCTGGCTCAATTAATCAGCCTGAGCAGCAGGAGAAATGCCGTTGAAGCAGCCAGTTAACAACCTCCCAAAGCTTCTGTTCCCCGGACTCCCCAGTGCCGTGCCCGCCCAGCTCCCTAAGCTCAGGAAATCCTTTCCTCTTTCCCCAAAGGGCACACTTTTAGCACAGAGCTGGAATATTGCTTTTGAAAACATGGTTGTCCCTTTTCCATGAACTTTAGTATCCCGAAACACCACTTTTCTCTGTGCCATACCTTCGGGCCGAGGAAGCACTTACCCTATCAAGAGATCTTTCACGTTAAGATTTCCCAGCAGGCCCGAGAGTGCATCATTGAGGCCACCAGGCACCACACTGTTCAGTACATTGTTGGCCGGTTCTGTGAGCTCGCCGACCGTGCTGAGCACACCACTTAGGGGGCGATTTGAGAGAGGGGTTAAGTCAGAGTCAGCTTTTTTCCCAGGATCCGTCTCTAGAGTGTTGGGTAGTAGGCTGCCCAGGGCCCCTTGGGCCAAGGGTAACAGGCTACTGACAGCACCAGTGGCTTTTGAGAGCGATGGCAATGGCAGTGGCAGCTTTGAGGACTTGCTGTTGCTCCCCTTGCCCAGGACACCACTAAGGCCACTACTAAGGCCACTGTCACCGAGGATATTGAGGGCGGAAGAGAGGTCTAACAGAGACAGCAGGTCCAAGTTGGACACTGTTTCTAACACGGTCCCAAGCACGCCAGCCAGATCCAATTCCTCACACATCAGCATCTTCTCAATCTTTGGGGGCAGGGTGGCGTTCAGATCTGAAAATGGTGAAGAGATACATTCCTCCATCAGCTGCCCAGCTGGTTCAGCCAGAGGAACCTTCCCAGCTGGAGAGCCAGCACCAACGAATTGTGGGGCACCGTATATCCTGCCTCCAGACACATCAATCCCTGCTTCTGCTCACCCTGAGGCTAGCCTGGAGACAGAGAAATAAACTAGTGCCTTGCTAAGAGGTAATATTCATTAGCACCTCCCTGAGGCTAGCCTGGTTTGAGTATGTTACTCCGAAGTGACTTAGACAGGGAATGAGCCCAGTAGCCTGGAAGTGAATATAACTAGGATCTGCCCCTTGAAATCCGAGTGTCCTGAGGCAGGGTCTTCTCTCTCCTGAGCCCCTGTCTCTGCAGCTGCCCATGGGTGCCTGAGAGAACCTACCGTGTGGGCCACTGGGTGCAGGAGGAAGTGAGTGATTGCCATTTGAAGTGCTGAGGAGGGCAGGAGGCAGCTGAGGGGAGAGCTGGTGGAGCTGGGAGCTCTGGAGTTTCTGTGCTCCATCTGGGTGAGCCTGTGCAAGTCCCTTCCCTTCTGTAGGCCTCCCTTTCCCTTGGGGGTCATGAGAGGTCCTGCCACCTTTGACTAGCTGCCTCTACTAGACGTCCTGCGGCAGCTCTCACTCCCCGCAGCACTGTTGTCATCAGGGTGGAGGGGGCGCTAACCATGGGTTTGCCTCCACACTGGAGAGAAGCAAGTGAAGGAGGACTGGGACCTCAGAAGATGGTGGGAAGGGAAGGAGGGTCAAGACCAAGTAGCAGAGCTGTGACGTCACAAGGGCCTTTCCTATCATGATGCTCTTGATGGCTGGAGGAAGGAACTCAGAAGGGCTGTCACATCTGGATGACTGTCAACCTTGGCTGCCTAGCATGCAGGTGAATTGGACTGAGGGACAAGATTCTTGGCCCAGTAGAGTAGCAGGAGAAAGAAGCCGGCTAGTACCAGCCCCTGCGAAGCTTCTAGGCCGTGGCTTTGGAGCCTTGCTGCTCTTCCCATGCCCAGGGCTCTGCAGTTGGAGGGCCTTTGCCTGTGTGGAGTGATGTGGATGCACCTCCATCCGGTGTATGCCCTAGAGAACCTCTTGCACGTGTGCACCTCAAGACCTGCACAAGAGCGTTTTGGCCAGCATTGCTCAGAGCAGCACACCGTTGGACAAAACACAGTTGATGTGTAAATCGTGGAGAATTTATCAGGAAGACTATGTCAGGGAAGTTGAATGGGCAAATATTTCTCATCAGAACATGGATGAATCACCTCAGAGACGTAAGTACGAGAGACAATGCAAGCAGGCCGCCTTTGGGGAAACTTGATGACGTTTAGTGCAAATTTTTAGATTGAGAAGCAGTAGCGTGTGTTGTAAAATATAAAGAATGGGGTGGGAAACGTTTTCAGGCCCAGGGCCCCTTCTGGAGGGGAGGGAGAGATGAGGGAAGGATGTGCAGCCCAGTAGGAGTCCTGGGCCTTCAGCACTGATTTTATTCCTAATGTAGATGTTGGGTACAAAGGTGTTTGCTGTGTATGTCTTGGTTGTTGTATGTTTGACAGTGAAGTTCGCCACCACCACCACCACCAGCACCACCAAATACTGCTTGATGTGTACACAGCTGTCCTTTGTA
Source organism: Miniopterus natalensis (assembly GCF_054644295.1). Taxonomy (NCBI): domain Eukaryota; kingdom Metazoa; phylum Chordata; class Mammalia; order Chiroptera; family Miniopteridae; genus Miniopterus; species Miniopterus natalensis. The sequence goes on from NC_142087.1 coordinate 13,470,590, forward strand.
TCACTGTCTGACCTTTTCTGTATATTTGGAGTATTTTGTAATAAGGCAGGATGGACAGAAGAGCGGAGCACATGTTCCTAGAGGTAAAGCTGTGGTGGGTGAGCTGTGATCAGTAGGCAGGTGCTGAGTTTCTCCCTGTCCCCCTGTCCTGTCACACTGGGAGGCTGCCCCAGGCATGATGCGGGGCTGATAGGACATGGCCAATGTCTCCATGAGGACATTCCTGCTGGCCCGTGTTTAATGATGAACCCTGTTCTCTGTCCTGCAATCCCTGACTCCTCTGCCTTTGGGCCCTGGGGGACTGCAGGAGGATGAAAGTCCACATCTCCTTGAGCAGGAAGCTGAGGTCCAGGGAGTGGGCGATAGAGGAGCTTGGGGAGCAGGAATCTGGTCAGTCGGGGTTTGCAGCTGGACCAAGATTTCTTATTTTCTGGCTCTTGGTCAAGCAGATTGATGCTTTAAGCACCCATAGGTGCCTGGGCTGAGCTCTGGCGCCCAGCATTGAGAAGCTGTGAGACTTCCTAGCAGTGTTCAGGTGCTAAGAGACATATAAAAGGCAGGCTTTTATATGGAGAGGTTGCTGGATCCAAGAGCTCCCTTCTCCAAGCTTGCTTTGCCATGTCCTACCCAATGTGGGGACTGTGAACAAGCAGCCTCAGCATCATCTTGGTCTTATTAGACATTCATACTGCCCTGGTGGGGTAGCTCAGTTGGTTAGAGCTTCGTCCTGATACAGCAAGGTTGCAGGTTCGATCCAGGGTCAGGGCACATACAAGAATCAGTCAATGAGTGCATGAATGTGTGAAGCAACAAATCAATGTTTGTCTCCCTCTTTCACTCTCTCCCTTCCTCTTTCTCTCTCAAATCAATAAATAAAAGTACTGCTGTGGTACTGCTACAGCAGATGTCTGGAGTGGGGCCCAGCCAGCTTGTTTTTTTTTTCTTGTTTTGTTTTTATCTGTATCCAAAGAGATTTTTTTTTTTTTGATTGATTTTTAGAGAGAGGAGAGAGAAACATCAAAGTGAGAGAGAAACATCGATTGGTTGCCTCCCATACATGCCCGCCTGGGGATCGAACCCACAATGTAGGTATGTGCCCTGACTGGGAATTGAAATTGCAACCTCCTGAGGTCCTGGCCTGGGCCAGCTGTTTTGTTAACAAGCTCCTGAGTTGATTCCGACACCGTCTCCTCTTTAAGAATCACTTGTTCAGAAGAAATAAATAGCCTTTGGGCTTGGAAATGAGAACCACGTATGGGGGGGACAGTCAAAGGTGTACAGGTGAAACAGTTCTTACTTACAGTCATTGACTTTGCTGTTAGACAGGAAGTGCTTGGCCACAGGAGTAGTCTCAGCTATACGTTTTCTAGGGGCAGAGCCTTGTGGAGGTGGGGGATATCTTCGGAACTGTACAGGTTGTAGAAGGGGTCGTTTGACAGGTAGTTTTCCCAGCAGTGAAGGTGGGGTCAGCAGGTCAAGTGCTTCTACTTGGACAGCCAGTGTGATGGCCAGAGCCCAGAGGGTTAGCATCTTGGTGGCTGATATCTGCAAAGGAGGACTTTGTTAGACACCACATTCCCAGTGGACAGTAGGGCTGCCAGTGTGTTTGCACATATAAGATCCTAACACCTATAGAAGGGTGCCATGCACATTGCAGATATCCTAGCATGAATAGTGTATTCAAGGGGCCTGTTCCAGCACATGGCAGTCACTATCTCGATAAGGGCCTCTTTTCACTTCTATTTCACCTTTGCATCAGGGTGTCTATGGGCTGGTGGCAACCTTTGAGTACAGGCCTCACCCTTCCTGTAGGCCTTACCTGTAGGGTCCCACATCCTCTTGCCAGTCTTCTTGACTCAAACATCCTTGGAGTGCTCTGAGTCAGCATGTGAGGAGCTGGAGAATGCTCCAGCTACAAATGTTATCTCTGCAGTGGTGGTCAAGGTCTCTCCCTGCTTCTGGTCAGGTAATGTATAGCAGTGGCTTTGTTGGTGTGAGCTTAGCAAGTGCCATTGCTTTTTGGAGTATAAGCGGATATCAGCTGCTTAAAACTGTCTGCATAACCGTGAGGGGGAGGCCTGTGTGCTCGTTACCCAGATGGTGAGGTCTGCACTACAGAGCAGGCAGTTGCGCTCGCAGTGCCCATTGTCCGGCCCCTGGTAGTTCTCATGGTCAGGACTAAGCCACCCAGTCAGTCAGTTCCAGCCTTGGCATTCTTCAGCATTCTGGGATTGAGTGTCCTGGCATTTTACCTCAGTGTGCAGAGGCCAGAGCCATCTCCCTGTGGGGCCATCTCAGGGCTACTCTGTCTTTTGAGGCCCATTGTTCTGTTTTGGGAGAGCACAGGCATGGTTTGATGGTGGCATTAGCCAGTTCTCACCATTGCATTAGTATTCAGAACACAGGGGTCTGTCTCCCTGTGTGGAGGTAACCAGGCCCTCTGCTTTCTGTGGTCCCTTCTGTGTGCAGGACAATGGGTGGTCCCACTGACCACTGGCCATGTGGCCTCTTTCTCTTGGCTGGGGTTGAGCAGCCATAACTGATGGGACTGTATAAATGTTGAGTCTGAGCTCTACCTCTGTTGGTTGGGACGTGTCCATACATAGGTACAACTTATTGAGTACTGGTCAGTGTTCACACTGGTTACTGTGCTAGCATCTGCAACACCTTAAAGAACCCTCCCTGCAAGTCCAGGCACGAGGTGGTATTATTTCCCCTCTTTCCAGCTGAGCAGAGTCTGGGTTCACTCTAGAAGGGAAGCCCCATTTGACTCGGTCCAGCTGTCACTCACTGGGGATGGCTTCCTGTTCTGGCTGTCAGATTCCTCCCTTACATGATTCTCCGTCTGTCTGTCTCTACATTTTGGGTAACATGGAGGCTTGTGCCTTAGGGCATTTTCCCTCAGTGAAGCCAGTAGCCTCTCCATCTCCTCTCTTTTTGGATTTTTCCTCCAGACCAGTTTTATAAAATCCGCTGGTGGACCTTTGTTTTTGCCGTGGGTAGGGAGGCATTGCCCAGATCAAGCTGCCTGCCACTTACAACATCATCAAAGAACCGCTACTGCAGAAATGTTGGGCAGGACATCATCAGAAGCCAGGGACAGCCCTTCACATTGACCAAATTAGGCTTTATGAAAAAAATTACATTTTCAATACTTTTCTAATTTTACCCTCATCTGTGAGGAACTGGCATTTACTATCTCAGGTGACGTGCAGGTATGCTGTGAGGAAAAAGTAATACAATTCTGTGCCTGTGACTGAGTTGATGGCAATATCGTTAGACATTGTCATTCATGGGACCCTGCAGGAATCCCAGTAACAAATCCCCTTTTCTTCCTTTTTTTTTTTTAAATTTATTTTTATTTTTGAGGGTATTACAGGTATCCCATTTCCCCCCCAATTGATCCTCTCCACTTCTCTCTCACCCCCTTCCCATGCCTTCACCCCGTTATTAACTGTCCATGGGTTATGCATATAACTTCTTTGGTTAATCTCTTCCCACCCTCCACCCCCTTTCCCTCTTTCCTCTGAAATATGATCGTCTGTTGCATGCGTCAGTGTCTCTGGATCTATTTAGTTCGTCAGATTCTTTTGTTCATTACCTTCTTCTTAAAGAAGACCCTTCAACATTTCCTGTAGTGCTAGTCTGGTGGTGATGAACTCCTTTAGCTTTTTCTTATCTGTGAAGCTCTTTATTTGACCTTCAATTCTAAATGATAGCTTTGCTGGGTAGAGCAATCTTGGTTGTAGTTCCATGTTTTTCATCACTTTGAATATTTCTTGCCACTCCCTTCTGGCCTGCAAAGTTTCTGTTGAACAATCAGCTGACAGTCGTATGGGTGCTCCCTTGTAGGTAACTAACTGCTTTTCTCTTGCTGCTTTTAAGATTCTGTCTTTGTCTTTAACCTTTGGCATTTTAATTATGATGTGTCTTGCTGTGGGCCTCTTTGGGTTCCTCTTGTTTGGGACCCTCTGTGCTTCCTGGACTTGTAAGCCCATTTCTTTTCCCAGGTAGGGGAAGTTTTCTGTCATTATTTTTTCAAATAGGTTCTCAACTCTTTTGTCTCTTTCTTCCCCTTCTGGCACCCCAATAATACGAATGTTGGGCCTCTTTAAGTTTTCCCGGAGGTTCCTTATACTATTTTCATATTTCTAGATTCTTTTTTCTTTTTGCTCTTCTGGTTGGGTGTTTTTTGTTTCCTCATGTACCAAATTGCTGATTTGATTCTCAGTGTCCTTTACTCTACTGTTGATTCCATGTAAATTATTCTTCATTTCAGTTCCTGTAGCCTTCATTTCAAATTGGTACTTTATTATATTATCGATTTTCTCAATTATTTCCCTAATAGTCTGCTTAAACATCCTTATAACCAAAATTCTGAATTCTGTATCTGTTAGCTGCTTGGATCTATTTCATTTAGTTCCTTTTCTAGAGATTTCTTCTGTTCTTTCCTTTGTGACATTTCTTTGCCTCCACATTTTTGCTGCTTCCAGGCATTTGTTTCTATGTATTAGGTAGAGCTTGTATGTCTTCTGGAATTGGTAGAGTGGCTTTGTATAGTAGGTGTCCTGTAGGGTCCAGTAGGAATCCCCAGTCACCTGAGCTGGGCCTTCTAGGTGCTTCCCTGTGTGGGCTGTGTGTTTTGTCCTGTTGTAGTTGAGCCTTGGTTGCTGTTGGTGTCCCTGGGAGGAACTGACCCCCAGGCCAATCAGCTGTGAGGAGCAGCTGCAACTATAGCCAAAGAGCTGCTGTGCTGGAGACACCCTTATGGATCAGGATTTACTTCAGTGGAGCTTTGGTGTTCACCAAGTGCGCCCCTTGAGTGTGTCACTCGTGGATGTGGTAGGGTTGTAATCCAGTGTGGTCGAGTCTGACCACCAGGTGCACTGTCTCTGGGTCCTCCGGGGAGGTGCAAAGTCAGCCTCTGCCGGTGCCTTGCCCAGAGCCACGCAGCATGAACTACACAGCAAACCCTAGTTGGCTGCTGCTTGTGCTGGGCTTTGCGTTGTCCAGGAGAGGCCAAGCTATGAGCCAATGCAGCTGCCGCTAGTGCCTGGCCTGGGGCCACTTATCAAGCCGTATGGGGCCCGATGCTGCTTGTTTGAGAGAATTTAGGAAAGTCCTAAGCATGAAGCTGGAGAGGCAACTTGCATAGAAAAGCCACTGGAAATGGCCCGGATGAGCCTGCAGGTGGGGAGGGGTGGGGCCTCCGGGTATCACGGGGCGGAGCCAAAGGCGTGAGTCAGGTGCTGGCGATTCAGATATGGCCCCGGCCTGCCAGCTGTATGGGGGAGGACTTGCCCAAGGAGCAATGGCCTCTGCCAGCTCTTCTGCCTGGGAGGAAGCTGTCCCCCACCTCTCGCCCTAATTTCAGGCAGGTTAGTTCCTCCCCATGTGTCCCAGTTCCTTTCAAGCTGCTGCCCGGCGCTGGGGCTCAGAGGGAGCTTGTCCGAGTGAGTCTGTGCGCAGGCCCTTTAAGAGGAGCTGCTGGGGCTCCCCCACCCTCTGCTACCCTCCGCCACAGTCCCTTCTGGTTTCACACTCCGAAGTTGTGGGGACTTCTTTTCCTGGCCATGGAGCCCTGGGCTGGGGGCCTGCTGTGGGGTTGGGACTCCTCACTTCTCCGGGAAACCCCCACCACCGAGATTCCCTCCCTGGTTTCAACTGCGGCACCGGGTGTGGGCCCGTGGCCACGGCTCCGATTCAGCCCCGATCCGCCCGCGTCTCTGCCCCTCCTACTGGTCTCGGTGCTTCTTCAGGTCCCTACAAATCCCCTTTCTAAAAGCAGCTAGCTGCATGACCGACCTTGGGACCCCTGCTGTGGAAGGCAGAGCACTCAGCCCTTCAGTGGGGAAGGGGCCTGGCCCAAGAGATTCTAAGTGCAAACCTAGTCGCCTCCTGTCAGGAGCCGGCCTGAGCTCCTTTCCACCTGTGGATTTCCACCTGTTCTTCATGAATTGGATTTAGTGAGCTCTTACCTTGCCCAGTGTTGATGGGTCGGTGTTGATGGGTTAATGTTTTTGGAAGCTGCCTCTCCTCCTGCTATTGCCTGGAACTGCCAGAGGGAAAGCTGCATCCCACATTTATAGACCAATGTCTCTTGGGAAAGTCATCAGACATGAAGGGACTGGATTCAAGGGTACTGATAAGGGAGGTGTGATACAGGCTGATTTCCAAGGTCAGCACCCGCTAATGGTTGTGACATTTGTCAGTGTCTTTCTGAGAGATGTTTATGGTTCCTGGAACTTATTCAGAGGGATCAGGGCGACCAAGTCCTGTCCCCTCTGTTTTTTAAATCTTGAAAGGCCTCTTATCTCTGAGTCCTGCAGGTGCTGGTTGAATGGCAGGGTAGAGGAGCCTGTAAGGCTACAGGGGCCAGCTCATTGAGAGCCCTTTAGTGATGGTGCCAGCACTGTGCCCTGACCAAGGCTGGCACACAACATTGAGTGACCAGTTCTGGGTGGGGACCCAAGGGAGAGGGTAAGGGGTTGCTTTGGATGGGGTGTCTCCCTGTTTAGTGTGTTTTATAGCAGGTGTGTGTGATAGGAAGTATCCAAACATGTAAAGATTTGGGAATAGAGCGACAGATGCAGGAGGATTGGGAAGTACAGTGTTTGAAGTGCCGAGAGCATGGATGCGGGTCTGGGGGGTTGTTGGCATGGTTGTTACATCAGTTGTTCAGCCCCCGTTCCTTTTCCCTTAGTGCCCTGGAATGGGAATGAAATGTTTCTAGATGTCTGCTGTCCTTTTCATTTCTATTTTAAAAATTTCAGTCTCTATGCCATGCTTCCTCTCACCTGTTCTTTATTTAATGGCTCCCAAAATTCTGGAGTGCGTTCTTGGGGCCTCAGGCTTTTCACTATTTAAGAGGGCTGTTCTCAGTCATCTGTTCAGGTCCTATACTCGGAGTTTTGTGATTTCCTACATCCTGTCATGATCTTGCTGTGTGGAGTCGTCACAGGTTGACCAGCAATAGTCTGGGAGAGGGAGATGATTTGGACAAGGGGCATGGTTAATATCTGCCTCTGGTCACTTGAAGTGTGGGGATTGGATTGGGTCCCAGCCTTCAAGCAGGCTCAGCATGTTTGGTGCCTGGCCCTTTCCAGCCCCACTGTGGTTCTCAAACTGTGCATCTCAAGTATTGATCTGGTTGCCAAAGGCCCCACTTAGGGTTTTGGTGAAATGTCATATGCATAGAACAAATGACAGTTGACCTTTTCACAGAGAGCAAGTGTTTTACAGGTGATGGTAGTTAGAAGACAAAACCCAGCTGTCCTGTGTCTTATTTTTCTTGGACAGTTGAGGAAAATTGGGTGATCCTTTAGGTGAAATTTGTGACATGGGTTAGTGGGTGTGGCCCTTGATCCTGGTGTTGCTAATGGTTTCTCTGGACCCAAGGAATGAATCCTACTCCAGAAGTGGGGAGGGGCACATCCGGGATGCAGGCTTTGAAGGCCCCTTGGGGCTTCCTGGTTCCTTGTCTTTCTCTCTCCTTGCATCCTTGGAGGTGGGGCAGCCATTGAGTTGTGCTAATCCAGGACCCACATGAGTGGTTTCTCAGAAGGTGGCTTAGCAGGCTTAGCGGTAGGGCTCCCTTGTTGTCAATCCCTAAGTGATTTGACCTTCTGACTCTTGTAAGAGAGGGTCCTTTCAGGGCTGGCCAAGGCTTGGCTGGATCACAGTTGCTGGTGATAATGCAGATCCCAATTCTTAATGGCCTCTGGGTGAAGATGTCACCATAGGTGCAGCTGAGCCAGGTGTGTCCTTGTGAAAGAGGCATCAGGATTTTGACCTTCATGGGTGTTTCTTTAGTGAAATGCACACCGGTGTGTACACATTTGTACTTTTATCTATGTATATGCTTGTGTGTGTCTTTCCAGCACTCGTGCCTCAATTTCCATCTCAGGCGTAATCAGTCTCCGACCTTTGTTGGTCTTAGGAGTTCACAGGGCCTCCAGCAGGGGATCTGTGTCCCTGAAGACTGTGGATTTGTGTGTAAAATTTGGGTTAATTTTTGTTTCCTAGAGTACATGTCTCTCATGAGATTTTCAGCGAGCCTTGTGTTTTATTAAGGGGATGAGTCAGTGTTTTGGGGAAGGCAGTTTGTGTGCATAGGGTTTGGGGTCAGGCAGATGTGTTCGGTGTGGCCCTGGGACATTATCTAATTTTCTTTGGCTTAGTTTCTTTTTCCATAATGTGGGGAGAATATGGTACATATGCAGAGCTGTTATCAAGATTAAACGAGGTAAACTATGTTAAACCATTAGCATATGTTTGTCATAGGTGAATATTCCATAATTTACTGTCATCATCATTATCCTTACTTACTATTGGGTCAGGTATTTTCAGTTGTTTTCACCCTCCTCTCAGGTTTTATACCATTTCCCTATAAATACTATGAACCTAGATTTTGGCAAATGTTACACCTTGTTTACAAGAAGAAAATACTGATGTTTTGGTTATGCTTCTTTACCCCAAACCGGGTCCTTTCCAGTGCTTTTACCAGAATGAAGGCTGGTATAGAGACGTTTTAACGTCACTCCATGGTTTATAATTTCAGTGGGGGATAGAGCCTGACACATTCTACTACAAGTATGCATGCGAATATTCCTTGCCATAAATGCTTAGAGGTTTGAAAAGGCCAGGAATGTATTTAAGACATGTTTGCATGTTTGTGGATGTCTGGGTTTTGGTTCTGTTCCTTTCCCACCCAAATGCCCCCTCAATGTCCACATCCAGGGTGAGGCCCGTGGCCTCTGCTTTGGTGTGAACGTGGAGCACGTGTGTGCCGAGAGACCTTGTCACCCATCCCAGAGGGGAAGTGGGGATGGGCACTTTGTTTTTGCTGCTTTTCCTCAGAGCCCCTCTGCTGCTTTGCCATTCACTGGCTACACATTGCTCTTAACATCGTCTTCTGCAAAAGGAACAAATTGACTCCATATGTGGCTGCAGGTGGCACCATGGTGGCACCATGGAGGAGAAATCACTTTGCCTGAGACGCAGAGCAAGGTTATGTCATGGAAATCACACTGCAACTTGTGTCTTAAGCTGTGGTTACAACTACCAACCCCCTACTAAGGAGCCCTCAGAAAATACTTTTCAGTCTTACAACCCACGTCATCATGGTCAGCAGCAGCAGCAGCAGTGTCGCCATCATCACCCACAGTTCCTTTTAGTGAGGAAGGAACTGTGGCCAAGAGCCCTTAAGTTGCTCCTTTATAAAAGTGGCGGAACTGGGCTTCTAGTCCAGATGTGCCTGACACCAGGATCTTGACCTAGACAACCATTGTGTTCCTCCACTTGGGCGTGAGATTCTCAAGGGCTGGGCCTTGTATATCCTGTCCCCACCCAGAGTGCAGTGGATGTTGAACAAGTGAATGGATGAACTAATGTAGGGGCCAACTTCTCTGAGCCTCCGTTTCTCTGTGTGTCACTTGCCTGCTTCCCCTGCATGGGGTTTATGAGAATCAGATAAGATGGCAGCTCTGAGTGTACAAAGTGACAGTCATACAAGAGGCAGGGAGTTCCCTCCATCTTCAGGCCTCCTTTCTCCTGTCTCCACCCCTTTGCAGACTGGCATTGGGCAGAGACATGGGCCCCTGTGGGGTGTCAGTTGAAGACGCCTCAGGGATGGATCTCTGGGCATCTCACAATAAACCAGACATTGTCATCCTCCACCCCCAGAAGCTACAGGGGCCTGTCACTTTGTAGCTCTGGCTCAGTGTCTTCTCTCCTAAAATGTATGACAGAACGCAGATGGTATCCTTCCCTTGCTTACTCTTGCCCATGATCCTCCACTGCGTGCAGAATGACACGTTTATCTCTTGCTCTGGCTGCGGCCTCTCTGTGTGGTTGGACTCCCGCCTTCCTCTGCATCCCCACTCCTCAGCACTGCTTGCTGGTCTCTTTGGCTATGGGCTTTCAGTGTTTGGGTGTACCTGCCTTGTTCCCACCTTAGGACCTTCCCACATTCTGTTCTCATTGCTTGGAACCCTGTCCTGTCCATTTGGCCTAAGTCAGTCATTCTGCAGCTCTCAGCTGAAACGCCTCCTCCGAGAGGCCTCCCCTGGCACCTCGTCTAAGTGAGGCTGCCCCCACATGAATGTTTTCCTCAGCACCATCCTGCAGTTTTCCTTTTTGTCCTTTCTTGGAATTTGTAGTCATGTGTGCTTTTGCTGGCTGATTTGTTTAATGTCATCTCCCTCACAAGTTTCATGAGGGCAGGAAGCATTCTTGCCTTGTTTTTGCTCAGGTGGCACAGAGTAGGTGCCAGATTCATTGTATAAATGAGAACGTTCCTCCCTGATGGCAAAAGTCAGCCATGTTCACCATAAAAGTTAGGAAAGGATATTAAGGATAAAAATCATTTGCAATCTTACACCTGCGATTCGACAATCACAGCCAGCCTTTTGAGTTAATTTATTTTATGTAGTAGTCACGCCTAGCATAATATTTTAAATCATCTTGTATTCTGATTTTTTAGTTAGCATTTGCTTTTAACACTACATACTCTATGAAAGCATGTCTTTAATAGCTGTGGGATATTTCTCACTAAGAGTTTATTATAAAAAATAAAAATCCTGCATGGTTGGACATTTTGGTGGTTCCTAAATTTTCACCATATAACCAATGTTGTGGTAACCACTTTTGTCCTTATATCTGTCTCTGCATCTCTGATTATTTTTTAGGAACTCTCCAGAAGTGATAATTTATCATACACATTTTAAGAATATGAATATTGTCCAGATTCCTGATTTGTGTGAGATCTGGCTTGGTGTTGCCAACCATTTGGAATGATCATTTGGGAAAGTGAGTGTCAATTAGTGAAATATCTGAATTATAAATTTACTCTGGAAAGGAGAGCAGTTTGACCTGATTGAACACCTCAAAGTAGGTTTTGTTTGTTTTGAGGCACTACCTAGAAGTGTTCTCTGCTCTCAGAAACAGAGAAGGATTATTTGTCTTTGGAATATATCTTTATTTTAATTTAATTTTTGAAAATTTTATTTTTTTAGGGAAAGACAGAAAGGGAGAGAAAAGGGAGGGAGGGAGGGAGGGAGGGAGGGAGGGAGAGGGGGGAGAGAGAGAGAGAGAGAAACATCAATTTGTTGTCCCACTTATTCATGCATTCATTGATTGATTCACGTATGTGCCCTGACAAAGGATCGAACCCGCAACTTTGGCGTGTTGGGACGGCACTGTAACCAATTCAGCTACCTGTCCAGGGCACAATATATTTTTATGTAAATGGGAAATCTGATGTCCCTGGCCCCTGCCTCTACTGTTGTTTTCAGCAATGTTGTGTCCTCAGATGTGAATGGTGCCTGGATTAGTTGTGATAAGTTTATCCATCCATCACTCATTCACCTGAACATCCATCCATCCTTTTATCCATCTATCGAATATCCATTCATCCACCCACCCATCTATCCATCTATCCTTTTATCCATCTATCCATCCATCCATGCATCCATCCGTCCAGACTTCCATCCATCTATCCATTCATCCATCCACATATTCCTCCGATATTTATTAAGCACCTACCATATGCCAGGTACAGGAATGTGTCAGTGGCCACAGTTTCTCTTCTTATAATTTATAGTGAGAGAGAGACACAGATGAGTAAAGTGTCTCTTAAATAAAATAAGTGTTTTGAAAGAAATGAAGAGCAAGGATGGGAGCAGTGGAGGGCTTCTTAGTGGAGGTGATTTCAAGGTTTACTTAAAGAATAGGAGGAAGCTACTCCTGCAGAGCCAGGGGAGAGGGAGAGGGAAGGGCTTCTGCATGCCCACTGCCTGCGGGAGGCAAGAAGTGTGGGGGCTTGAGCAGCTCAGCCTGCCCGTGTGGCTGAGCAGGGAGGGGAGGAGAGGAGACTGCAGGCCCAGGCCCAGTCCCAGGGTCAGCTCAGGTAGAGCCTTGGGGGCTGGGGTGAAGACTGGATTTTCTTGAGTGGGATGGGAAGCTGTTGGAGAGTTTTAAGCAGTAAGTGATGATTCGGTTGATGTTTTGAAAAGCCCATTCTGGCTGCTATGTGGAATGTATAGGGAGGGACAGCGTGGAAGCAGAGTCTTGGTGGTGGATTTGATAGGGATTTAGCCAGTAGGACAACAGCATCGGTCTCGGCATAGGACTAGGGGTGGAGGAATGAGAGACTTTCTGTGTTTTGGGCCTGGCCCACCAGCTGGGGGATGCTGGTACTTTGTTGTGGGTGTGGAAGAGGGAGAGCCTTCCATGCTCTCCCTTCTAGGCCCCTCTCTTTCTTCCAGTGAATTTCCTCCATTCTTTGGTTTATTAACGCTGCTCTCAAAGGTCCCTGTCCTGTGTTCACTTCCCTCAGCACTCTGGCCCCTGGTTCCTGGAGGTTCACACACTGGGGCCTCCCTCCTGGTAACTCAGTGCCTGAATTCTACGGAGCACAGAGGTTCCTTAGAGGCGCTCGCTTCAGGGGTTAGAAGGTGATTCTAGATGGGAGAGACGTGCAGTCCCCACCCTCTTTCTAACCAGAGCATCTGTCTTGTCATGTGTTTCATGTATCAGGTTTGTAAGCTTTCATTTGAAGAAGTAGATCATTAGTTTGAAAAATTTGAAAACCCCTTCTCAGAAGGTGTATTTCCTTAGGAAGACCTTCAGGATGATGCCAGTGTGGAAGACTTTAGGCCACCAGAGCAGCTGAGTGGGAAAGGTGTTTTGGGCTGTTTGCTCCCTGGCTGAGCTTAGAAACCTGGGGGTGGGGGTGGGGCCCAGAGAGGCCATAAGGGGTAGACGAGGGGTGGGTGGGTTTGGGACCAGAGTCCTGACTTTCAGCATCAGAAGTGGTGGGGCTACCTAGCCTTGCAATGGGGCCATTGCTCTCCCTGTTACCACCCAAGGTACCAGCCAAGGTTACCCAGAGTCTCTAATGGGATAACGGATGTGAGTGCCTGCAGACTGTAGAGAGATGTACCTGTTAAAGTCATGGGCGGGGAGTGAGGGGCTCCCATGGCTGGAGGAGAGGCTCTCTCCTGCCTGGATAGGAGTAAGCTGAGACCTGCCCAGCTTTCCTCAAGGTCCTGAGGAAGACTGCACTCGCTCATTTTGTGCTCAGTATCTACCATGTGCCAGGGCACTGTACTCACTTGCAGGTGGGAAAATTCTGGGTGTGGGATAGGATTCTGCTCTCCCCTGGGAAAGTGCCTCCCAGTCTTTAGTTTATCTCAGGTGTGTGTTATACTCACCAAGGGCTGGGAGACTTTGCAAGGCCAGAGTGCAGGGCGGTTGTGCCCTGTAGCCCAGACACCTCTTGGGGTCTGCCGGTTGGGGATTTTTTTCCTTCAATTCTGGGCTTGTGGTTCATATTTGAAAAAAAGTCCAGAGTCAAGTAGCAAACCTGCAGCATGGTTTACTGTGGGCCTCAACCTCCTACTACAGGACAGGGTCTCTGTAACAGACCCTGAGCGTCCCTCCATGATTTATGATACACGGTAGAGTACTGGCCTCCAGCAGGGCCTCCCTCACAACTCCTTCTGTTTCCAGAGGCCAGCTGCGGTTACTGAGGGAGCTGACACCCAAGACAGAGACCTTCATGAGCCTCGATCCTGCCTGTGGTGGAGATTTTATCACAATCCAAAGTTTCTCCTTATTGGTCTTTTTCTGGGTCGAGGCCTAAGTTGCTGTCGGCTTTGGCCAGTGCCCCCGAGGTAGAGAGTCATTTGTGTGTTTTGCCATCTCTCCACGCTTGGCGACCATGGAGCTGTTTTCCTCCGACTGTAAAGCCCTCTGGTTCCTTGCCTTTTTCTGCTCACCGTCCTGCCTGCCCAGGCTACATGGGACTGGGCCATTGGTGGGAGGGACGACTTCAGGCTCCTTCCCTCGATGGCACTGGTCTTGGGCACATGAAAATTCCTTTGCTTCCAGCCCCACCTTTCGGGGCCCAGAAGCTCAGAGGTGTGGCTGTGAGGTGTGGCTGTCTCACAATCACCCACCTGGACCCAGGTTTTCTCTTGGTTGTTCTGGCTGCTTTCCTTGGCCCCTTTCCTCTGGACTCAAGGTCTCCGAAATATCTCTGGGCTCTGTGGTCCCCCTTTCTTAGGGACCCCAAAACTCCTCTTCCCTTCTTCCTTCTCCCTTGTCCAGGGAACCTTTCCTGTGTGTGTAGATTTTCCGTGTGTCTTTCTACACCCGTGCTGTCAGGGCCTGGACTTGTGAAACTCATGCTCTTCGTTCATTTTCTGAGTAACCTCCCTCCTCTGTGACACTGAACACGGAATTCAGAATATTCTCTGAGGGGCCGGGGAAACAGCAACTATCAGGGAGAAAACCCTTCCTTTGAACATTTCATGCGGACCTTGTCATCTCCAGGAACTCCTCAGCAAACTCAGAACTAGTTATTTTCAGTAACTCTAAGATGCTCTAAGGCCATCTTTTGTATTTCCTCTCCGGTCCTAGAAGTAGCATTTTTCCAAGGAGCCCTGATTACTTTTATGAAGAATGGTATCAGAAACCAACATCTGGGTACTAGGTGTACTTTTTGCTAATTTGGGCTGGAAGGTGTTTTGTTTTTTAAATGGAGGTGAAATTCCCACAGCATAAAATTAACCATTGTTGAGGGAACAATTTAGTGGCATTTAGTACATTTGGAATGTTGTGCAACCACCCTCTCTATCTAGTTCCAAAACATTTCCATTACTCCAAAATAAAACCCCTTCCCCGGAAGCAGTTATTCCCACTTACCTACTCTTTGTCCTCCTGGCATCCATGACTTCGTATTACGTTTTTACACATTTAGCTATTCTGAATATTTCATATAAACTGAATTGTACAATATGTTATCTTCTGTGTATGACTTCATTCACTGAGTATAATCTTGAGACCCTGCGCACAGTTTTTATGGCTTCACCAGGCTGTTACCTGCTCTGTTCTATGTAGCGTTTGGCCTTTGGAATGTGCCTCTCGATGTGTATCCTGTGATGATGGGAGGTTGGATTCTAGCCCCCGTGTGATATTCATGTTGGGCCAATGGGCAAAAGAAAGCACTTGGAGTTGGAGAGGGGAGGGCAGAGACATGGGGACAGAGTCTTAACCGTTGTCATGATTGTCTACTAGTGCCCTAGATAAATTAATCCTGGGTTTTGCCTCATCATTCATATTATTAATTTTTTTGTCCCTAGTAAGTAGTGCTTTTACTTATCATAAACATACAATGAAACTCCTATATTGTAGAAACTGAAGACAAGTGAGTCATTTTCTGCATGAAAACAAGATAATTATTAAAGAGATGATTACAAAATGCCCCAAACCCCATTCCTGATTTTCTTGCACTTGTTAATTCAAGGTAACATTGGTGAAATTCCAAAGAATAGTTGACATGTCCAGAACACCATTCAACTTGGCTCCTTAATCACAAGGATGTCCTTGGCTCCATATTTCTTCAGAGAAGTTTCAGAGTGCTTTCATTCTCGAAAATTCTCTGGCATCACGTGTGCTGGATTTAGTTTGCTGCCTGAAGGTCTCTCTGTGGGGAGATAAAACATAACTAATTACACTCTTAATCTATAAGCTGGCTGCAGGCACCGGCTGTGCCAGCCAGTGCACCCCGTCTCCCTACCACAGCACTGGCCCTAAGGGTGGGGACGGGACAAGTCAGGCCAGTGGGAGCCCTGGAGGTTATTTCTGGGTGATTGTCATTTGAGCTATTTGAGAAAGAAATGGGTGGTGAAACTCCTGGTAGGTGGGGGACTCCACGTGGAACCAAAATAGAGCCTACCCAGAAGTGGTAGAGCCAAGAGATGGATCCTGCTGTCATCATTTGGGCCGGAACCGGGCCACTGCTGAAGCTAACACCGTCTCTGAATGCTCAGAACTGGCAATTTTATTGCTGTTGTTAAACCACTTTGTGTAGCACTTTCTGTCACTTGTAGGTGAAATACAGTTGGCGTTCATCTGATCTAGTCTCTTGAATCAAGGCTGACTGACGTAGGGAGGCTAAGTAATGTGTCCAAGGCCACTCAGAGGTTTGGAGTGTAGGACCCCAATGCTGAGGCAAATACTGATGTCACCAACTCTCCACTCTAGTGATTTTAAAAAAATATGTTTTTATCTATTTTAGAGAGAGAGGAATGGAGAGAGGGAGAGAGAAAGAGAGAGAGAGGGAAATGTGAATCGGCTGCATCCTGCGTGCCTCCTACCTGCCAGGGATGGAGTCTGCAAGCTGGACATGTGTGTACCCTGACCGGAAATTGAACTGGCAACCTTTTGGTGCATGGGACAGTGCTCAGCCAACTGAGCCACACAGGCCAGGGTTCCACTTTAGTAACTGATTGGCCACAGATACTGGCCTTTGGGGGTTAAGTGAAAATGGAATGTACAACTTCTGAGGCTTGAGCCAACATGAAAAAGTTGGTATTTTTTTGTCGGGTCTCATTCTCATTAAGCATATATATTTAGAATGGCACATCTAAGGGTGATAGAGATTTTAAACTTGTTTACTGTCTCATATATCTTTCCTAGTTTCACCCTCATCATTTTCCTGATGTCAAATTTAAATAAAAATCTCATTCTTTTAACCGATTTTTAGGAAGCAAGTTTTTCTTCAAATTTCCTTTGGGCATAGGTAGGTAGATGGAAAGAAGGGGGATGTTTTTGTCAGGGTAGCAGAGAATGAGAGGCTCCAGCATACTGATGGTGGCAGTGTAGACGAGTCAGGCATATGTAGTGGGTATGTTTCCAAAGAGATGATCGAGGCATATCCAGCTAAGTAGGGGCCCACATGAGGACAGTAGACAGGTTATTTGATAATAAGATCAAGAGCGTCTCAGTGTTAGGACTCGTATGGTGAATAAAGGGAATTAGGCAGTGAATCTGTCTAGGAAAGAGTTGGGAGTTGGGATGGAGCTCTTGGGGCAGCTTGGAGCTGCCTGCGATGCCAGGACCCACTGGCCCCATCCAGCCCTCTGAAGATTGACACACAGAGCGGGCTTTGGTGCAAAAGGAAAATATTTGTATTTTTTTCTCTCTTACCGATTTAAGTAGTTCAGCCTTGGCATTGTTTAGAGGATTCGAGGTTATTCCTGGTGGAGTATTCCATAGACTGGACATTTCTGGAATAAAGAAGGAGCATTCTATGTGAGTTGAGAAAAACAAGGACAGGGCTGGGTTGTTTTATCCACAGTCACCTGGAGGGAATCTCTGGGCAGTGTATGGCTCTAGGAGAAATCACTCCCTGCCCATTCAACAGAGAGATTTGAGTAAGACATTGTGTGGGTGTGATGACTTCAGAGGGATCAGAAGAGACCCTAGAACTAACAGGAAACCTGGTAAATATTCTACGCACAAGGAATTGATACCAAGAGATATGTTGGCATGTCTGCCCTCACTATCTTAAGAAACCAGAAGAATTAGGCCTTGCTGTTTTGGTTCCCTTTGTACTACATCAAACCCCATTGGAGTTCATCATAAATATGAACAGGTGGCGTTATGCACCATCATCTCTCCATGGTTGTAAAGGCTATGACTTTAGACTGAATTTCCCAAACCCTTGTTTCATCTGTGTGACTTGTGACCCGGGTCCATCTGTCTTCCCTCTAAGCAGCACAGTGCTGTTGTATGAAGATGCCTGTGGGCTGGATTTCATCTGGGCCCGTAGAAGAAGCATTTTTGCATTGGTTTTCATTTTTTTTTCACGTCAGGATGCTGAAGCCCCTATCTAAAAACAAAGAGGCCCTTTTGCTCCAGACTGCGGTCTGATGGTACCGAGCTCACTGCCATGACACATCCTGTGGTGTGGCTTCACACCCTTGCACACTGCTTGTGACACTGACTCCTCTAGATATTCGTGTTATTAATTCCACATACCAATGATGGCAGATATAAATTTCGTCATGACTGCAGACATCACATTGTTTAGCTCGTCCATCTGGAAGAGACGGGAGGCACATTTTTATCAGGAAATCTGCTAGTCCCCCAGCTAGTCCTCACTTCAGGGGAAGCAGTCTTGGGCGCCTCTGTACATGGATGAGGCTATGTAGGGAGGTGGATTTCACTCTCTCTCAGACCTCTAATTCTTTGGGGATTTTCAAAGACCCTTCTGTAGGTTTCAATGCTTTAGGCAGCTCCCAACAAATGTTTATTGGGTTCTTGTTATGTTCCAGACACTGCTTTAAGCACAGATGTGAAACTATGTGCCCTCAGGACAAACACTGAATTCAGAACTGGGGAGGACTGGTGGTTGCTGAACGCTTCCTCTTTTGTGTCCTATCCAAGCTCCTCCCGGATTTGGCCCCCCTGCTGGTGCTCTAAGTACCCTCCTTCCTTTGCACTCCCCTCCTCCTCATGCCTATGATTCCATGCTGCCTACCCTTTGAACATTCTCACACGTCATAGGTAAATATTTTGAAAATTTAATCAACTTACAGAGTTAGGGGGTATCATGCTGTGTTCAAAGCTGTCAGGAAACAAAGTACAAAGAAAAATTATTTTCAAATAAAAAATGTTAACTAATTCTAAAACAGAGTTCAAGTATTAGCTCAGTTACTTATTAAAGTCTCTTATAAATTTTCAAATACAGAAAGAGCAAATTCAAGGTGAATGCAGCATGTAAGTAAAACTTTGTTCTGAGTTCCCTGTAATTATCCAAGTATTTCCCAAGGGTCTTGTCCGTGATTCTTCTCATGGGCTTTGACTAGGGTTCTTGGTATTGCTTCCTGTTTGACAGATGCCAAGAGGAGTTGCCATTACGGACAGTACCTTTCAATGTTGATGTTTGATACCAATTTGTCTTCTAAGATCTTGCATACATAGGAGACGAGTATCTTCTGCATTAATATAAAACGAACAAGTTAAAAATAATGCCTTGACCAGGCTACTCAGCTAATATGTCATATTGTGATATGACCAACAAGGTCAGAACTAGAGTGGAGACTACCTGATCTCAGGAGACAACCTGTTTATCTCCCCTGGCGGCCCAGCCCAGCGGCCTGGTTGATCCCCCTTGTCTTAGGGTTACCCAGGCACTTGGCCCCCACTGAACACTCCCCCCCCCCCCCCCCCCCCGTAACCTCTACTCCTAGTTCCTCCTCGCAACTGAATCCTGACTTCTTATTACTCAGCGCTCACCGTTTGCCCTTGGGCGAAGCTTTCATCATACTTATTCACGCCGACCCAGTAGGTGGCTTGGACTTTGTTGTCTGGCAGGCTGGAGTAGAGCACTTTGGTGATATACGCACTGAGGTTATTCATCTGTCACGAGGAAGTCGTCATTTAGAGTGTGGAGAGGGGAGGAAGGAGGGCTGTAGAATGCTGCACTGTGAAACACCCATGCTTCATTCCGTTCGCTTACTCAAATATGTGTTGATCCTGCAGTATGAGTTAGTCACCTAGCTGGGTGTTGACCTGTCGGATGTAACCACACAGGCAGAGTCTAATTCCAGATCTTGCCTTTTATATCATTTTCTTTCTTGGAAGGACACTGATACATATAACACGTAAAATGTTACTTTTCTATTACTTCTCATTCAGTTTAAAGCCCGTTTTGTTCTGTGCTCTAGTGGCAGACTGTGCTGTACTTGATTGTTTTGGGAGACTTTGTTAAGAATACGTTGTGCATTGCTTGAAGCAGAGCCTGGCACCTGGACAGTACTCGGTGATTATTACGTTGTCGTAACTACTGACTGCGTGTAGATAAACCCACTCCCTTGCTCAGGCTGTGACTGTTGGTAAGTTGCTTCTCTCATGCTGGTCATCTGCCACATGAGAGTAAGAACCCCCACTTCCCAGACCTGTTGTGAGGGCGAAATGCCATTATGTAAAGACAATGGGCACACAGAAGGCAGTCAGAAAGCATTTGTCCAGTGCCCTTGCTCTCTGCTTTCCCTGAAGTAAACATGGATTTACTTACACAATCACAGGGGAAAATATGTAACCCACTTCCTCATATTTGTCTCTCAAAGAATGTTCCAGAACCCATTTTTACTTTCACACACTTAGAGGTTGATAGGCTAGCAAAGAGGAGAGTGATCCCAGGGGCCACGTGGAAGAAGCTTACCTGGATGGAGCTCTCTTTGGCACTGAGAGTGATGATTTCCCTGAGCATTGTGCTAGACATAGTTACGGAGATGTTGGCATTGTTAGGATCTGGAGGAAGGGGACTTCTAGGCAGAAGGACTTTTCCATTAAAGGAGGCCTAGAGAGAGAAAAACAGAACATCATCGTGTCATCATATGACACGAACATGAATTTCAGTGCCTCTGGAGGCCCAGCTGAGAGGTTGAGGACTGAGGTGGCTCCAGGTGAGCACTGCAGTGGATGAGCATGAAGACGAACAGCAGACCTCCCAGCCTCTGTGTTGAGGGGCTGTGGGGAGTGGTAGGGCTTGTGGAGACTGGAGAGCAGGATGTCCCTGTAAAGGAGGAAGCACTGCCTTTTGTCAGCTGGTTAGCCCTGATACAGGGTCAGGCCCCAGACCTCTGATTTTCCAACAGAAGCCACACATCCTCATTTTTTCACGTAAATCCCCCCATTTAAGTTGCTTCAAGTAATGTGTGTGTGTATATGTATGCTTTCATACATAACTCATAGTTTCTACCTTTTTTTGTTTTTGTTTTGTTAATCCTCACTGGAGGATACTTCTTCCATTGATTTTTAGAGAGAGTGGAAGGGAGGGAGGGAGAGAGAAACAGAGAGGGGGAGAGAAACATTGATGTAAGAGGGACACATCTGTTGGTTGCCTCCCACATGTACCCCGGCCAGGACTGGGGATAGAACCTGCAACCCAGGTATATGCCCTTTGACCAGGAATTGAACCTTTGACCCTTTGGTGAGTGGGCCAATGCTTTAACCACTGAGCAACACCAGCCAGGGCAGTTCCTACTTGTTTTCACATATTCTTCCAACCTGAAAGGACCTCCTTGTCAAGCTCAAGACCCATCTTGTCTATGAAACCTTTTAATAGATATTCTGGCCTCCATTGAATAATTGCATTTCATAGGCATATTCTCCTCTGCTTATAAAATTCAAACTCCACATGGCAGGAAATTTGAAAAGTTCAGAGAAGTATGAAGAAGGGAAAAAGGATTGTGGGTGACATTACTGGTATTTCTCCTTTTTTTTTGGGTCATAACTAGTATCATTTTAATTTTACTTAAAAAAATTAACAGTACCTTCATAAGCATTTCTGTATATCATTACAATTTTTGAAAAATTTCTAATGATTTCAGTCCTGGCCAGTGTGGTTCAGTGGTTAGAGCATTGGCCCACTCACCAAAGGATTACGGGTTTGATTCCCGGTCAAGGGCATGTATTTGGGTTGTAGGTTGATCCCCAGTCCCAGTCAGGGTGCATGTGGGAGGCAATCTCTCACATCAATGTTTCTAACCCCCCGACTCTCTCTAAAAATCAATGGAAAAAATACCCTCAGGTGAGGATTAACAACAACAACAATTTCTAATGATCTCTTATTTGGCCCAACTATTTCCTTTTTGTTCCTTTCTAGGTTTTTCTGCTTTCCTCATTGTCAATATTTCTATTTCTTTGTCCTTAAATATATATGCACTTAGGATGTTTGTACAGATGGATTCCCAGAAGTGGAATTAAGTGGGTCAAAAACACCTTGCCTAAATTTCGCATCCCCAGGCGATGGAGATGGTGGGTGGAGCGAGTTGGCCCTTTTTGTTTTCTTGTGTATTTTCCATTGAGTGTCTAGACCTGTGCTTGCCACATCCTGCTGGTCAAAAATGGTTGCCATTGTTGGGATGCCTGCCAGGCATTGTACATTGGACCTCAATGGAAGCGAAAACATGGCTGACCCCCAAGGCAGATGCTCTGGGGTTGTGGGAGAAGCCCAGGAGATTCACCCCATGGTCAAGGTCTGAGAGGGGATGAAGGCTGGTTTGTCATGCCATTGGAGCATATTTTGTGAGGTCAAAGATGTTTCCAACTTCCCTGCGGAATTTATCCTAGTAAGAAAGAGCACTTACACAGTAGAAGATGGAAAGACCTCTTTCAGACAGCTGGAGGCTTTTAACTTCGTAGTTGAACAAGCCAGACGTAGCTGCAGGAGAGAGGAAAGAGAAAACATAGAGGGACCCGGCAGCTCCCCAACAGGTGTTGTGCCTTGGGTTGTCTGCCTGGCTCTGCCCTCCAGATGGGGGGCCCAGTGTGACACCTTCCTTTTCCTTGATCCCAGGCAAAAAGCTGGTGCCACACTGGCTTCTTTACATGAGTCCAGGAGGAAGCTGCAGGGAGGAAGGCGCTGTGAGAATGCAGCCCGGCCCCGATGTGCCAAAACCTCCAGGGGAGGGAAAGTCTTGCTGCCCAGTTCCCAGATTTTGTCTACTTTGCAACATGACAGATGTCACCAATTTCCTGCTTAGGCTGTCTTGATGGCAGCCACCTCACAAAGTCCTGTCATTCCCACACCTTGGATATATATGGAGACATTGGAGGGAATTTCTGCCTCTCAGCCTCCCTGGGGTGAGGGCCTGGGCCTGCTCCTTGCTCAGGCTCCATGCACATTTGTACTTTGCAGACCATCTTGGGCCTGGGGAGATCCTACTGAAACTCCTACAGGGCATTTTGTCCCGTTTATGGCCTGGATAGTGAGTCTCAGTAATTTGGAGAAGCAGGTAAGCTGCCACATTTCATGTGCTGAGGAGTTGGTTGGGTGCTTGGAGGTACTCAGGGTGCAGCTCAGCCCCTCCTCTTGTGTCTGTCACCCAACAGGATTCCTAAGGATGTGTGGGCATCTCCCTGCATTGAGCTGGGCGGCTCCAGGGAAGTGAGGTGTTTGTACTCACAGTTCTTGCATTCGGTGAAATCACTGAGATCAATGTCACATGATTTGGATTCTTTCATCTGTGAATTAACCACCAGTTAGCTTTGCAGAGGAAATGCAGCAGGCCGGCCTGTCTCCTCACCCTGCTTCCTCTTCCCCTTTTCCCCTGCCCTCCTTCCCTTCTCTCTCTTCTATTTCCTGGGCTTCTTTTTGGCAGAACTCATCCTGTCCCTCCCCAGCCTGGGGCATTGTCCTATCCTGCTGCTGAGGTCTTTTGTGCCAGAGGGCATGTTGCATCCCTTAGCCCCTGTACCCCTGAAGGCCAATGTGTCCTTCCCTCTTGTCTCCCAGCATCAGGCCATATCTGAGGAAAGGGCTTCTTCCTGCCTTCCCCCCAGCGACATAGTCTTTTTCGGTGGTGCCCTCCCCTTTCCTCTGACTTACTTCCTCTTTCATGCTAACTGTCAGCAGTTGAGGAATGATGTCATCCAAGGGCAGAGGGAGAGGGAGAGGCAAAGTATCTGTGACCCTGGGAAAGATACATGTGGAGAGCTGTGTGATTTTGCATTTCTGGATTTTGCCCAACATTGGAGATACCCCATCCATTGATGATACAGCTGCAGTGATGTCCTGCTGCTTAAAATTTGCAACCCCCTGAGCCCTTTCATCTTCAGTTAGAGTCATGAAGGGAGATGCAAGGATACCTGGGAAAATTATCAAAGCCAGACATCTGACCCAGCATCCCAGATGGAGGAGTTTATCCTTCAAACAGTGTGCACTTTGGTGAGCAGATGTGTGTGGGGCCTTAGTAATTGGAGTTGGGCACAAAGTTAATAATTGGAAAAAAACACTATTCTTTGATAAGGGACTGGTTAAGTAAATTATAGTGCATGTTCATAATGGAGTTCTAGGTAGATTTAACATAAGAAGAAGCTATTTTCTGATGCAACTAATTTCAGACACAGTTTTTGACGTGAAACAATTGGAGTGAAAAGGCGTCTATACTGTATGCCCATTTCAGTGTGTGTGTGTTCATGCATATTTGCTGGCAATGCAAATAATATCTCTGAAAGGCAGCAAAAGGGACTGGATTCATGGGTTACTTCCAGGGCATATATAGCCAGCTGGTGTACATGGGTGGGCAGGAGACTTCAATGTATGGCTTTCTGTATCTTTTGAATTTTGATCTAGGTGAATGCATTGCTATGCCAAAAACAAGAACAAAATTAAAAAGTGTGCTTAGTAGGTAGAAGCAGGCCAAGTGAGGGAAGGTTGTTCTCAAACATAATGGGCTGTTCTTAAGCAGAGACCCCTCTCTGGGCTCTGTTTATTGATCATTGAAACCACTAGGTTGGCTGAGCTAATCTGTGAGGGTCCCCCCCGTGTACCAGTGGGGACACCATTGACCCAGAAAGTGAGAAAAATGGTCTCACGTACGTCTTCACCAACTGAAGGTACACTTTCTTGGCCTTGATGTCTTTGTCCTGGACTTTGAGGCTGACGCATTGGGTGTCGTTTGTGGAAATATCAATTTTCAGAGTCACATCCGCACTCACTTGAAATCCCAGTAGGGTGATTACAGGTCCTGCTAGGCTGTGGAGAGCAAGATACAGGTGAAACCAGACCTGGCTGCAAGATGTTGCTCAGCCAAGGTGATAGGCTGTTTTGGAGTCAGCCTCATGATTTGTCCAGGTTATTGGAGAGAGGGAAAGTTTGGTGCTTTCCAATGAGCATGGCCCAAGGTTGACCATGCCCTGTACACAGGATTCAGAGGCTGGTTCATGGCAGGCATTCCATAGACCTTGTCAAGTCCCTGTGGTGACCAAACTTCAGGGAGTCTTTTTTTTGCTGGAGGCACCAGGCTACCTTGTAACTAGACACCCATTACAGGTTCACTATTGTGCCCAGCACCCCAGCTGTCTGTTGTGTGGGTGACAGCATAAGAAAACCCCCCATTTACCAGAGCCTGGCCATACTAACATCAGATGTTCTGGAGAAGATGAATGGCTCTTCCTACCAGTGCTAATGGGCTCTGGAGGCAGGATGCTGGATTCAAATGCTGTCACTGCCATATTTCAGCTGTGTGACTTTGAGCCAGGTTTATAAACCAGGTTACTGGTCTCAATTGGTTTTCTTTTCTTTTTTTTTCTTTTTGATTATTATTTTTTAAAAATTTATGTTTGTTTAAAATATTACAGATGTCCCTTTTTCTCCCCAATGACCCGTTCCACCCCGTCCCTCAACTGGTTTTCTAAACTTGAGACAGGACTGCTTTCTTGATGAGGTTGTCAGGAGGCTTCCAGAAGTGAGTGTGCCTCAGTTAAGTGCCTGGGTGGAGCTCAGTCAGTGAGAGGTATCAATGCTGTATGTGTTAGTCCAAGAAGTCCTCTGTCCCCAGTGTGGGTTCCTCCCCCTCTCACATCTTCCTGTGCGTCCTGGGCCTATAATCTGAACCTGTTCCTCCCCTACATGTTGACTGTCAGCGAGGACAGGGACCACTTTTAGTCTTCCCTCTGTGCCCAGCATGGCATCTGGTACAGAGGAGCGTTTATTAGCTACCTGTTGGGTGGATGGATGAACGTGTTTGTGTGTGCATGTTTAAAGTGGTAGCTTCCTGAGTGCTATTCAACATCTCTGTCTCCCCGAACTGCCTGGAATGGACAGTGTTTGTAAGAGTGGGCTGCTTCTCTTTGGAGAGTGCAGATTATTTGGAAGGTACATGTCCCATACTACCAGTGCAGTCAGTACCAGATACACTCTGCCTTTTCTCTCTGTTGGCCATCCGTATAAATGAGCATATTTGACAAGGAATCTGGGTTTCTGGCTTTGTTTACTCTGTTTGAGGATGGGGCTCCATGGGGTCATTGTCCCGCCTTGGTCCTCTGGGCTTGAGTAGAGGGGCACCTGAGCCTGGTGCCGAATTTGCCCCATCCTCAGACATCGTGCCTTACTCTGTGTTGTCCGTGCCTGGCCCTTGGACACTGGATATGAAGGGGCTGGTCTAGGGCACCTAGTTGACTGATTTGGAGACAGGCTCACCCTTTTCCACCTATGGAGACCTTAGTCGAGGCTTGGGCGAGGATCTCATCATCGTCTGTCATGGTCAACATCATGTCCTCCACAGTTGCTTTTTGAACCTCTAATCTGCAAAGTGACAGCATCAGGGTCAGTGCTGGCTCAATTAATCAGCCTGAGCAGCAGGAGAAATGCCGTTGAAGCAGCCAGTTAACAACCTCCCAAAGCTTCTGTTCCCCGGACTCCCCAGTGCCGTGCCCGCCCAGCTCCCTAAGCTCAGGAAATCCTTTCCTCTTTCCCCAAAGGGCACACTTTTAGCACAGAGCTGGAATATTGCTTTTGAAAACATGGTTGTCCCTTTTCCATGAACTTTAGTATCCCGAAACACCACTTTTCTCTGTGCCATACCTTCGGGCCGAGGAAGCACTTACCCTATCAAGAGATCTTTCACGTTAAGATTTCCCAGCAGGCCCGAGAGTGCATCATTGAGGCCACCAGGCACCACACTGTTCAGTACATTGTTGGCCGGCTCTGTGAGCTCGCCGACCGTGCTGAGCACACCACTTAGGGGGCGATTTGAGAGAGGGGTTAAGTCAGAGTCAGCTTTTTTCCCAGGATCCGTCTCTAGAGTGTTGGGTAGTAGGCTGCCCAGGGCCCCTTGGGCCAAGGGTAACAGGCTACTGACAGCACCAGTGGCTTTTGAGAGCGATGGCAATGGCAGTGGCAGCTTTGAGGACTTGCTGTTGCTCCCCTTGCCCAGGACACCACTAAGGCCACTACTAAGGCCACTGTCACCGAGGATATTGAGGGCGGAAGAGAGGTCTAACAGAGACAGCAGGTCCAAGTTGGACACTGTTTCTAACACGGTCCCAAGCACGCCAGCCAGATCCAATTCCTCACACATCAGCATCTTCTCAATCTTTGGGGGCAGGGTGGCGTTCAGATCTGAAAATGGTGAAGAGATACATTCCTCCATCAGCTGCCCAGCTGGTTCAGCCAGAGGAACCTTCCCAGCTGGAGAGCCAGCACCAACGAATTGTGGGGCACCGTATATCCTGCCTCCAGACACATCAATCCCTGCTTCTGCTCACCCTGAGGCTAGCCTGGAGACAGAGAAATAAACTAGTGCCTTGCTAAGAGGTAATATTCATTAGCACCTCCCTGAGGCTAGCCTGGTTTGAGTATGTTACTCCGAAGTGACTTAGACAGGGAATGAGCCCAGTAGCCTGGAAGTGAATATAACTAGGATCTGCCCCTTGAAATCCGAGTGTCCTGAGGCAGGGTCTTCTCTCTCCTGAGCCCCTGTCTCTGCAGCTGCCCATGGGTGCCTGAGAGAACCTACCGTGTGGGCCACTGGGTGCAGGAGGAAGTGAGTGATTGCCATTTGAAGTGCTGAGGAGGGCAGGAGGCAGCTGAGGGGAGAGCTGGTGGAGCTGGGAGCTCTGGAGTTTCTGTGCTCCATCTGGGTGAGCCTGTGCAAGTCCCTTCCCTTCTGTAGGCCTCCCTTTCCCTTGGGGGTCATGAGAGGTCCTGCCACCTTTGACTAGCTGCCTCTACTAGACGTCCTGCGGCAGCTCTCACTCCCCGCAGCACTGTTGTCATCAGGGTGGAGGGGGCGCTAACCATGGGTTTGCCTCCACACTGGAGAGAAGCAAGTGAAGGAGGACTGGGACCTCAGAAGATGGTGGGAAGGGAAGGAGGGTCAAGACCAAGTAGCAGAGCTGTGACGTCACAAGGGCCTTTCCTATCATGATGCTCTTGATGGCTGGAGGAAGGAACTCAGAAGGGCTGTCACATCTGGATGACTGTCAACCTTGGCTGCCTAGCATGCAGGTGAATTGGACTGAGGGACAAGATTCTTGGCCCAGTAGAGTAGCAGGAGAAAGAAGCCGGCTAGTACCAGCCCCTGCGAAGCTTCTAGGCCGTGGCTTTGGAGCCTTGCTGCTCTTCCCATGCCCAGGGCTCTGCAGTTGGAGGGCCTTTGCCTGTGTGGAGTGATGTGGATGCACCTCCATCCGGTGTATGCCCTAGAGAACCTCTTGCACGTGTGCACCTCAAGACCTGCACAAGAGCGTTTTGGCCAGCATTGCTCAGAGCAGCACACCGTTGGACAAAACACAGTTGATGTGTAAATCGTGGAGAATTTATCAGGAAGACTATGTCAGGGAAGTTGAATGGGCAAATATTTCTCATCAGAACATGGATGAATCACCTCAGAGACATAAGTATGAGAGACAATGCAAGCAGGCCGCCTTTGGGGAAACTTGATGACGTTTAGTGCAAATTTTCAGTTTGAGAAGGAGTAGCGTGTGTTGTAAAATATAAAGAATGGGGTGGGAAACGTTTTCAGGCCCAGGGCCCCTTCTGGAGGGGAGGGAGAGATGAGGGAAGGATGCGCAGCCCAGTAGGAGTCCTGGGCCTTCAGCACTGATTTTATTCCTAATGTAGATGTTGGGTACAAAGGTGTTTGCTGTGTATGTCTTGGTTGTTGTATGTTTGACAGTGAAGTTCGCCACCACCACCACCACCAGCACCACCAAATACTGCTTGATGTGTACACAGCTGTCCTTTGTACCACTGTCTGACCTTTTCTGTATATTTGGAGTATTTTGTAATAAGGCAGGATGGTCAGAAGAGCGGAGCACATGTTCCTAGAGGTAAAGCTGTGGTGGGTGAGCTGTGATCAGTAGGCAGGTGCCGAGTTTCTCCCTGTCCCCCTGTCCTGTCACACTGGGAGGCTGCCCCAGGCATGATGCGGGGCCAATAGGACATGGCCAATGTCTCCATGAGGACATTCCTGCTGGCCCGTGTTTGATGTTGAACCCTGTTCTCTGTCCTGCAATCCCTGACTCCTCTGCCTTTGGGCCCTGGGGGACTGCAGGAGGATGAAAGTCCACATCTCCTTGAGCAGGAAGCTGAGGCCCAGGGAGTGGGCGATAGAGGAGCTTGGGGAGCAGGAATCTGGTCAGTCAGGGGGTTTGCAGCTGGACCAAGATTTCTTATTTTCTGGCTCTTGGTCAAGCAGATTGATGCTTTAAGCACCCATAGGTGCCTGGGCTGAGCTCTGGCGCCCAGCATTGAGAAGCTGTGAGACTTCCTAGCAGTGTTCAGGTGCTAAGAGACATATAAAAGGCAGGCTTTTTTATGGAGAGGTTGCTGGATCCAAGAGCTCCCTTCTCCAAGCTTGCTTTGCCATGTCCTACCCAATGTGGGGACTGTGGACAAGCAGCCTCAGCACCATCTTGATCCTATTAGAAAACCAGTACAACTGTGGTTCTGCTACAGCAGAATGCCTGGGAGCAGGCCTCAGGCAGATGCTTTGCTAATAAGCTTCCGAGGTGATTCTGATACCTCCTCCTCTTTGAGAACCACTTGTTAAAAAGGTTTAAGTAGTGTTGGAAATGAGAAGCGCACGTGAGGTAGTGAAAGTCAAAGGTGTGTACGTGAAATAGTTCTTACTTACAGTCATCGAGTTTGCTGCTAGACAGGAAATACTTGGCCACTGGGGAACAGCTAGGATTTGGAGTCCCAGGTAGATTTTTTATGGATGCAGAGCCTTGTGGAGGTGGGGGATATCTGCGGAACTGTACAGGTTGTAGAAGGGGTCGTTTGACAGGTAGTGTTCCCAGCAGTGAAGGTGGGGTCAGCAGGTCAAGTGCTTCTACTTGGACAGCCAGTGTGATGGCCAGAGCCCAGAGGGTTAGCATCTTGGTGGCTGATATCTGCAAAGGAGGACTTTGTTAGACACCACATTCCCAGTGGACAGTAGGGCTGCCAGTGTGTTTGCACATATAAGATCCTAACACCTATAGAAGGGTGCCATGCACATTGCAGATATCCTAGCATGAATAGTGTATTCAAGGGGCCTGTTCCAGCACATGGCAGTCACTATCTCGATAAGGGCCTCTTTTCACTTCTATTTCACCTTTGCATCAGGGTGTCTATGGGCTGGTGGCAACCTTTGAGTACAGGCCTCACCCTTCCTGTAGGCCTTACCTGTAGGGTCCCACATCCTCTTGCCAGTCTTCTTGACTCAAACATCCTTGGAGTGCTCTGAGTCAGCATGTGAGGAGCTGGAGAGTTTTGAATGCTCCGGCTACAAATGTTATCTCTGCAGTGGTGGTCAAAGTCAGGTAATGTATAGCAGTGGCTTTGTTGGTGTGAGCTTAGCAAGTGCCATTGCTTTTTGGAGTATAAGCGGATATCAGCTGCTTAAAACTGTCTGCATAACCGTGAGGGGGAGGCCTGTGTGCTCGTTACCCAGATGGTGAGGTCTGCACTACAGAGCAGGCAGTTGCGCTTGCAGTGCCCGTTGTCCGGCCCCTGGTAGTTCTCATGGTCAGGACTAAGCCACCCAGTCAGTCAGTTCCAGCCTTGGCATTCTTCAGCATTCTGAGATTGAGTGTCCTGGCATTTTACCTCAGTGTGCAGAGGCCAGAGCCATCTCCCTGTGGGGCCATCTCAGGGCTACTCTGTCTTTTGAGGCCCATTGTTCTGTTTTGGGAGAGCACAGGCGTGGTTCGATGGTGGCATTAGCCAGTTCCCACCATTGCATTAGTATTCAGAACACAGGGGTCTGTCTCCCTGTGTGGAGGTAACCAGGCCTTCTGCTTTCTGTGGTCCCTTCTGTGTGCAGGACAATGGGTGGTCCCACTGACCACTGGCCATGTGGCCTCTTTCTCTTGGCTGGGGTTGAGCAGCCATAACTGATGGGACTGTATAAATGTTGAGTCTGAGCTCTACCTCTGTTGGTTGGGACGTGTCCATACATATATACAACTTATTGAGTACTGGTCAGTGTTCACACTGGTTACTGTGCTAGCATCTGCAACACCTTAAAGAACCCTCCCTGCAAGTCCAGGCACGAGGCGGTATTATTTCCCCTCTTTCCAGCTGAGCAGAGTCTGGGTTCACTCTAGAAGGGAAGCCCCATTTGACTCGGTCCAGCTGTCACTCACTGGGGATGGCTTCCTGTTCTGGCTGTCAGATTCCTCCCTTACATGATTCCCCAAGTCTGTCTGTCTCTACATTTTGGGTAACATGGAGGCTTGTGCCTTAGGGCATTTTCCCTCAGTGAAGCCAGTAGCCTCTCCATCTCCTCTCTTTTTGGATTTTTCCTCCAGATCAGTTTTATAAAATCCGCTGGTGGACCTTTGTTCTTGCCGTGGGTAGGGTGGCATTGCCCAGATCAAGCTGCCTGCCACTTACAACATCATCAAAGAACCGCTTCTGCGGAAATGTTGGGCAGGACA
Source organism: Miniopterus natalensis (assembly GCF_054644295.1). NCBI lineage: Eukaryota > Metazoa > Chordata > Mammalia > Chiroptera > Miniopteridae > Miniopterus > Miniopterus natalensis. Next base: position 13,501,601 of record NC_142087.1, read on the forward strand.
TCATCAGAAGCCAGGGACAACCCTTCACATTGACCAAATTAGGCTTTGTGAGAAAAAATCACATTTTCATTACTTTTCTAATTTTACCCTCATCTGTGCGGAATTGGCATTTACTGTCTCAGGTGACATGTAGGTATCCTGTGAGGAAAAAGTAATACAATTCCGTGCCCGTGACTGAGTTGATGGCAATATCGTTAGACATTGTCGTTTGTGGGACCCTGCAGGAATCCCAGTAACAAATCCCCTTTCTAAAAGCAGCTGCATGACCGGCCTTGGGACCCCTGCTGTGGAAGGCAGAGCACTCAGCCCTTCAGTGGGGAAGGGGCCTGGCCCAAGAGATTCTAAGTGCAAACCTAGTTGCCTCCTGTCAGGAGCCGGCCTGAGCTCCTTTCCACCTGCGGATTTCTGCCTGTTCTTCATGAATTGGATTTAGTGAGTTCTTACCTTGCCCAGTGTTGATGGGTCGGTGTTGATGGGTTAATGTTTTTGGAAGCTGCCTCTCCTCCTGCTATTGCCTGGAACTGCCAGAGGGAAAGCTGCATCCCACATTTATAGACCAATGTCTCTTGGGAAAGTCATCAGACATGAAGGGACTGGATTCAAGGGTGCTGATAAGGGAGGCGTGATACAGGCTGATTTCCAAGGTCAGCACCTGCTAATGGTTGTGACATTTGTCAGTGTCTTTCTGAGAGATGTTCATGGTCCCTGGAACTTATTCAGAGGGATCAGGGCAACCAAGCCCTGTCCCCTCTGTTTTTTAATTCTTGAAAGGCCTCTTATCTCTGAGTCCTGCAGGTGCTGGTTGAAAGGCAGGGTAGAGGAGCCTGTAAGGCTACAGGGGCCAGCTCATTAAGAGCCCTTTAGTGATGGTGCCAGCACTGTGCCCTGACCAAGGCTGGCACTCAACATTGAGTGACCAGTTCTGGGTGGGGACCCAAGGGAGAGGGTAAGGGGTTGCTTTGGATGGGGTGTCTCCTTGTGTAGTGACATTTTATAGCAGGTGTGTGTGATAGGAAGTATCCAAACATGCAAAGATTTGGGAATAGAGCAACAGATGCAGGAGGATTGGGAAGTACAGTGTTTGAAGTGCCGAGAGCATGGATGCGGGTCTGGGGGGTTGTTGGCATGGTTGTTACATCAGTTGTTCAGTCCCCGTTCCTTTTCCCTTAGTGCCCTGGAATGAGAATGAAATGTTTCCAGATGTCTGCTGTCCTTTTCATTTCTATTTTAAAAATTTCAGTCTCTATGCCATGCTTCCTCTCACCTGTTCTTTATTTAATGGCTCCCAAAATTCTGGAGTTTGTTCTCGGGGCCTCAGGCTTTTTACTATTTAAGAGGGCTGTTCTCAGTCATCTGTTCAGGTCCTATACTCGGAGTTTTGTGATTTCCTACATCCTGTCATGATCTTGCTGTGTGGAGTCGTCACAGGTTGACCAGCAATAGTCTGGGAGAGGGAGATGATTTGGACAAAGGGGCATGGTTAATATCTTCCTCTGGTCACTTGAAGTGTGGGGATTGGATTGGGTCCCAGCCTTCAAGCAGGCTCAGCATGTTTGGTGCCTGGCCCTTTCCAGCCCCACTGTGGTTCTCAAACTGTGCATCTCAAGTATTGATCTGGTTGCCAAAGGCCCCATTTAGGGTTTTGGTGAAATGTGAGATGCATAAAACAACTGACAGTTGACCATTTAACAGAAAGCAAGTGTTTTATAGGTGATGGTAGTTAGAAGACAAAACCCAACTGTCTTGGACAGTTGAGGAAAATTGGGTGATCCTTTAGGTGAAATTTGTGACATGGGTTAGTGGGTGTGGCCCTTGATCCTGGTGTTGCTAATGGTTTCTCTGGACCCAAGGAATGAATCCTGCTCCAGAAGTGGGGAGGGGCACATCCGGGATGCAGGCTTTGAAGGCCCCTTGGGGCTTCCTGGTTCCTTGTCTTTCTCTCTCCTTGCATCCTTGGAGGTGGGGCAGCCATTGAGTTGTGCTAATCCAGGACCCACATGAGTGGTTTCTCAGAAGGTGGCTTAGCAGGCTTAGCGGTAGGGCTCCCTTGTTGTCAATCCCTAAGTGATTTGACCTTCTGACTCTTGTAAGAGAGGGTCCTTTCAGGGCTGGCCAAGGCTTGGCTGGATCACAGTTGCTGGTGATAATGCAGATCCCAATTCTTAATGGCCTCTGGGTGAAGATGTCACCATAGGTGCAGCTGAGCCAGGTGTGTCCTTGTGAAAGAGGCATCAGGATTTTGACCTTCATGGGTGTTTCTTTAGTGAAATGCACACCGGTGTGTACACATTTGTACGTTTATCTATGTATATGCTTGTGTGTGTCTTTCTAGGCCCCTGGAGCTCAGCGGTCTTTCCAGCACTCGTGCCTCAATTTCCATCTCAGGCGTAATCAGTCTCTGACCTTTGTTGGTCTTGGGAGTTCACAGGGCCTCCAGCAGGGGATCTGTGTCCCTGAAGACTGTGGATTTGTGTGTAAAATTTGGGTTAATTTTTGTTTCCTAGAGTACATGTCTCTCATGAGATTTTCAGCGAGCCTTGTGTTTTATTAAGGGGATGAGTCAGTGTTTTGGGGAAGGCAGTTTGTGTGCATAGGGTTTGGGGTCAGGCAGATGTGTTCGGTGTGGCCCTGGGACATTATCTAATTTTCTTTGGCTTAGTTTCTTTTTCCATAATGTGGGGAGAATATGGCACATATGCAGAGCTGTTATCAAGATTAAACGAGGTAAACTATGTTAAACCATTAGCATATGTTTGTCATAGGTGAATATTCCATAATTTACTGTCATCATCATTATCCTTACTTACTATTGGGTCAGGTATTTTCAGTTGTTTTCACCCTCCTCTCAGGTTTTATACCATTTCCCTATAAATACTATGAACCTAGATTTTGGCAAATGTTACACCTTGTTTACAAGAAGAAAATACTGATGTTTTGGTTATGCTTCTTTACCCCAAACCGGGTCCTTTCCAGTGCTTTTACCAGAATGAAGGCTGGTATAGAGACGTTTTAACGTCACTCCATGGTTTATAATTTCAGTGGGGGATAGAGCCTGACACATTCTACTACAAGTATGCATGCGAATATTCCTTGCCATAAATGCTTAGAGGTTTGAAAAGGCCAGGAATGTATTTAAGACATGTTTGCATGTTTGTGGATGTCTGGGTTTTGGTTCTGTTCCTTTCCCACCCAAATGCCCCCTCAATGTCCACATCCAGGGTGAGGCCCGTGGCCTCTGCTTTGGTGTGAACGTGGAGCACGTGTGTGCCGAGAGACCTTGTCACCCATCCCAGAGGGGAAGTGGGGATGGGCACTTTGTTTTTGCTGCTTTTCCTCAGAGCCCCTCTGCTGCTTTGCCATTCACTGGCTACACATTGCTCTTAACATCGTCTTCTGCAAAAGGAACAAATTGACTCCATATGTGGCTGCAGGTGGCACCATGGTGGCACCATGGAGGAGAAATCACTTTGCCTGAGACGCAGAGCAAGGTTATGTCATGGAAATCACACTGCAACTTGTGTCTTAAGCTGTGGTTACAACTACCAACCCCCTACTAAGGAGCCCTCAGAAAATACTTTTCAGTCTTACAACCCACGTCATCATGGTCAGCAGCAGCAGCAGCAGTGTCACCATCATCACCCACAGTTCCTTTTAGTGAGGAAGGAACTGTGGCCAAGAGCCCTTAAGTTGCTCCTTTATAAAAGTGGCGGAACTGGGCTTCTAGTCCAGATGTGCCTGACACCAGGATCTTGACCTAGACAACCATTGTGTTCCTCCACTTGGGTGTGAGATTCTCAAGGGCTGGGCCTTGTATATCCTGTCCCCACCCAGAGTGCAGTGGATGTTGAACAAGTGAATGGATGAACTAATGTAGGGGCCAACTTCTCTGAGCCTCCGTTTCTCTGTGTGTCACTTGCCTGCTTCCCCTGCATGAGGTTTATGAGAATCAGATAAGATGGCAGCTCTGAGTGTACAAAGTGACAGTCATACAAGAGGCAGGGAGTTCCCTCCATCTTCAGGCCTCCTTTCTCCTGTCTCCACCCCTTTGCAGACTGGCATTGGGCAGAGACATGGACCCCTGTGGGGTGTCAGTTCAAGATGCCTCAGGGATGGATCTCTGGGCATCTCACAATAAACCAGACATTGTCATCCTCCACCCCCAGAAGCTACAGGGGCCTGTCACTTTGTAGCTCTGGCTCAGTGTCTTCTCTCCTAAAATGTATGACAGAATGCAGATGGTATCCTTCCCTTGCTTACTCTTGCCCATGATCCTCCACTGCGTGCAGAATGACACGTTTATCTCTTGCTCTGGCTGCGGCCTCTCTGTGTGGTTGGACTCCCGCCTTCCTCTGCATCCCCACTCCTCAGCACTGCTTGCTGGTCTCTTTGGCTATGGGCTTTCTTTCAGTGTTTGGGTGTACCTGCCTTGTTCCCACCTTAGGACCTTCCCACATTCTGTTCTCATTGCTTGGAACCCTGTCCTGTCCATTTGGCCTAAGTCACTCATCCTGCAGCTCTCAGCTGAAACGCCTCCTCCGAGAGGCCTCCCCTGGCACCTCGTCTAAGTGAGGCTGCCCCCACATGAATGTTTTCCTCAGCACCATCCTGCAGTTTTCCTTTTTGTCCTTTCTTGGAATTTGTAGTCATGTGTGCTTTTGCTGGCTGATTTGTTTAATGTCATCTCCCTCACAAGTTTCATGAGGGCAGGAAGCATTCTTGCCTTGTTTTTGCTCAAGTGGCACAGAGTAGGTGCCAGATTCATTGTATAAATGAGAACGTTCCTCCCTGATGGCAAAAGTCAGCCATGTTCACCATAAAAGTTAGGAAAGGATATTAAGGATAAAAATCATTTGCAATCTTACACCTGCAATTCGACAATCACAGCCAGCCTTTTGAGTTAATTTATTTTATGTAGTAGTCACGCCTAGCATAATATTTTAAATCATCTTGTATTCTGATTTTTTAGTTAGTATTTGCTTTTAACACTACATACTCTATGAAAGCATGTCTTTAATAGCTGTGGGATATTTCTCACTAAGAGTTTATTATAAAAAATAAAAATCCTGCATGGTTGGACATTTTGGTGGTTCCTAAATTTTCACCATATAACCAATGTTGTGGTAACCACTTTTGTCCTTATATCTGTCTCTGCATCTCTGATTATTTTTTAGGAACTCTCCAGAAGTGATAATTTATCATACACATTTTAAGAATATGAATATTGTCCAGATTCCTGATTTGTGTGAGATCTGGCTTGGTGTTGCCAACCATTTGGAATGATCATTTGGGAAAGTGAGTGTCAATTAGTGAAATATCTGAATTATAAATTTACTCTGGAAAGGAGAGCAGTTTGACCTGATTGAACACCTCAAAGTAGGTTTTGTTTGTTTTGAGGCACTACCTAGAAGTGTTCTCTGCTCTCAGAAACAGAGAAGGATTATTTGTCTTTGGAATATATCTTTATTTTAATTTAATTTTTGAAAATTTTATTTTTTTAGGGAAAGACAGAAAGGGAGAGAAAAGGGAGGGAGGGAGGGAGGGAGGGAGGGAGGGAGGGAGGGAGGGAGGGAGGGAGAGGGGGGAGAGAGAGAGAGAAACATCAATTTGTTGTCCCACTTATTCATGCATTCATTGATTGATTCACGTATGTGCCCTGACAAAGGATCGAACCCGCAACTTTGGCGTGTTGGGACGGCACTGTAACCAATTCAGCTACCTGTCCAGGGCACAATATATTTTTATGTAAATGGGAAATCTGATGTCCCTGGCCCCTGCCTCTACTGTTGTTTTCAGCAATGTTGTGTCCTCAGATGTGAATGGTGCCTGGATTAGTTGTGATAAGTTTATCCATCCATCACTCATTCACCTGAACATCCATCCATCCTTTTATCCATCTATCGAATATCCATTCATCCACCCACCCATCTATCCATCTATCCTTTTATCCATCTATCCATCCATCCATGCATCCATCCGTCCAGACTTCCATCCATCTATCCATTCATCCATCCACATATTCCTCCGATATTTATTAAGCACCTACCATATGCCAGGTACAGGAATGTGTCAGTGGCCACAGTTTCTCTTCTTATAATTTATAGTGAGAGAGACACACAGATGAGTAAAGTGTCTCTTAAATAAAATAAGTGTTTTGAAAGAAATGAAGAGCAAGGATGGGAGCAGTGGAGGGCTTCTTAGCGGAGGTGATTTCAAGGTTTACTTAAAGAATAGGAGGAAGCTACTCCTGCAGAGCCAGGGGAGAGGGAGAGGGAAGGGCTTCTGCATGCCCACTGCCTGCGGGAGGCAAGAAGTGTGGGGGCTTGAGCAGCTCAGCCTGCCCGTGTGGCTGAGCAGGGAGGGGAGGAGAGGAGACTGCAGGCCCAGGCCCAGTCCCAGGGTCAGCTCAGGTAGAGCCTTGGGGGCTGAGGTGAAGATTGTGGATTTTCTTGAGTGGGATGGGAAGCTGTTGGAGAGTTTTAAGCAGTAAGTGATGATTCGGTTGATGTTTTGAAAAGCCCATTCTGGCTGCTATGTGGAATGTATAGGGAGGGACAGCGTGGAAGCAGAGTCTTGGTGGTGGATTTGATAGGGATTTAGCCAGTAGGACAACAGCATCGGTCTCGGCATAGGACTAGGGGTGGAGGAATGAGAGACTTTCTGTGTTTTGGGCCTGGCCCACCAGCTGGGGGATGCTGGTACTTTGTTGTGGGTGTGGAAGAGGGAGAGCCTTCCATGCTCTCCCTTCTAGGCCCCTCTCTTTCTTCCAGTGAATTTCCTCCATTCTTTGGTTTATTAACGCTGCTCTCAAAGGTCCCTGTCCTGTGTTCACTTCCCTCAGCACTCTGGCCCCTGGTTCCTGGAGGCTCACACACTGGGGCCTCCCTCCTGGTAACTCAGTGCCTGAATTCTACGGAGCACAGAGGTTCCTTAGAGGCGCTCGCTTCAGGGGTTAGAAGGTGATTCTAGATGGGAGAGACGTGCAGTCCCCACCCTCTTTCTAACCAGAGCATCTGTCTTGTCATGTGTTTCATGTATCAGGTTTGTAAGCTTTCATTTGAAGAAGTAGATCATTAGTTTGAAAAATTTGAAAACCCCTTCTCAGAAGGTGTATTTCCTTAGGAAGACCTTCAGGATGATGCCAGTGTGGAAGACTTTAGGCCACCAGAGCAGCTGAGTGGGAAAGGTGTTTTGGGCTGTTTGCTCCCTGGCTGAGCTTAGAAACCTGGGGGTGGGGGTGGGGCCCAGAGAGGCCATAAGGGGTAGACGAGGGGTGGGTGGGTTTGGGACCAGAGTCCTGACTTTCAGCATCAGAAGTGGTGGGGCTACCTAGCCTTGCAATGGGGCCATTGCTCTCCCTGTTACCACCCAAGGTACCAGCCAAGGTTACCCAGAGTCTCTAATGGGATAACGGATGTGAGTGCCTGCAGACTGTAGAGAGATGTACCTGTTAAAGTCATGGGCGGGGAGTGAGGGGCTCCCATGGCTGGAGGAGAGGCTCTCTCCTGCCTGGATAGGAGTAAGCTGAGACCTGCCCAGCTTTCCTCAAGGTCCTGAGGAAGACTGCACTCGCTCATTTTGTGCTCAGTATCTACCATGTGCCAGGGCACTGTACTCACTTGCAGGTGGGAAAATTCTGGGTGTGGGATAGGATTCTGCTCTCCCCTGGGAAAGTGCCTCCCAGTCTTTAGTTTATCTCAGGTGTGTGTTATACTCACCAAGGGCTGGGAGACTTTGCAAGGCCAGAGTGCAGGGCGGTTGTGCCCTGTAGCCCAGACACCTCTTGGGGTCTGCCGGTTGGGGATTTTTTTCCTTCAATTCTGGGCTTGTGGTTCATATTTGAAAAAAAGTCCAGAGTCAAGTAGCAAACCTGCAGCATGGTTTACTGTGGGCCTCAACCTCCTACTACAGGACAGGGTCTCTGTAACAGACCCTGAGCGTCCCTCCATGATTTATGATACACGGTAGAGTACTGGCCTCCAGCAGGGCCTCCCTCACAACTCCTTCTGTTTCCAGAGGCCAGCTGCGGTTACTGAGGGAGCTGACACCCAAGACAGAGACCTTCATGAGCCTCGATCCTGCCTGTGGTGGAGATTTTATCACAATCCAAAGTTTCTCCTTATTGGTCTTTTTCTGGGTCGAGGCCTAAGTTGCTGTCGGCTTTGGCCAGTGCCCCCGAGGTAGAGAGTCATTTGTGTGTTTTGCCATCTCTCCACGCTTGGCGACCATGGAGCTGTTTTCCTCCGACTGTAAAGCCCTCTGGTTCCTTGCCTTTTTCTGCTCACCGTCCTGCCTGCCCAGGCTACATGGGACTGGGCCATTGGTGGGAGGGACGACTTCAGGCTCCTTCCCTCGATGGCACTGGTCTTGGGCACATGAAAATTCCTTTGCTTCCAGCCCCACCTTTCGGGGCCCAGAAGCTCAGAGGTGTGGCTGTGAGGTGTGGCTGTCTCACAATCACCCACCTGGACCCAGGTTTTCTCTTGGTTGTTCTGGCTGCTTTCCTTGGCCCCTTTCCTCTGGACTCAAGGTCTCCGAAATATCTCTGGGCTCTGTGGTCCCCCTTTCTTAGGGACCCCAAAACTCCTCTTCCCTTCTTCCTTCTCCCTTGTCCAGGGAACCTTTCCTGTGTGTGTAGATTTTCCGTGTGTCTTTCTACACCCGTGCTGTCAGGGCCTGGACTTGTGAAACTCATGCTCTTCGTTCATTTTTTGAGTAACCTCCCTCCTCTGTGACACTGAACACGGAATTCAGAATATTCTCTAAGGGGCCCGGGAAACAGCAACTATCTGGGAGAAAACCCTTTTTTTGGACAGATCAATATGGCCTTGCTACCTCCTAGGATCTCTTAGCAAACTCAGAACCAGACTCCTTCCCAAGCAAGTCAGCTTTATTACAGTTGAGGTTTTCCAGGTGACTGTAGCCATTCTTGGACTCTCAAGGTTCTGGGGCAGTTGTGGCTGAGGGGGGGCCCTCGGCGAGCACCTCGTCCTCTGGAGTGGTCAGCAGCAAATAATCCTGCGGATAGAAGCAGAGTGACGTGCCCCATCCATCCTACTCAACCAGCGCTCCGGGAGGCTTCTCTGCCACTCCCGGGAGAGGCTGTGTGTCCTAAGAACACAGCATTCCCTGGTGGCAAGAAGACAGATGCAGGGACTGACTGGACAAGGGGTTAGCGGAACGCAAGGAGGGCCTTGGAAATGGCGGTGAGGGAAGGAACAGACCAGCCTCAGGGGCTCTCCCTGAAAGCCTAAGTATCAAAGGCTTCCAACGGTTCTGGTGCATTGGGTTCATCGTGCTGGGGCTGCCCTGAGGTGGAACTGCCACTGGGCTAGAGCCTTCCTTCCTCATGCTCCCACCCACAAGGCCCAAACCTCTACTAGACCCACCCATGCTGCTGGAATCCAAGTACTTTTGCACCCTCTTCCCTCCCCCCACAATGGGAGCTTTTGGGGGGTTCAGGGACTAGGTCTAACTCATCTCTTTGTCCCAGCATTGCCCAGCACAGGGCCAGGCACAGAGCAGCTAGTGACATATTGACTAGCTGGGTAAGTGGCAGTGAATGAGCGAGAGAGGGATGGGGAAGCCAGGTGAGATTGCACACTGTCCCCGCCAGGTGGTGTCCCTCACGTAAACGGCAGGGTGAGTGCTGGGACACCCTGGAGATGCGTAACCTGCACAGTGATGCGAGGCCACCTAGAAGTGAATCAGTGAGTGAGCCAATGAGCCCTCCTACCCTCTGTCCCTTTGCCTCTACAGGTCTGATTGTGATGTGAGAGCGCCTGGGCTGGGCCATGACTTTGCTCTTTTTTGTCATCTAGAGCTAGAGAGGGGCCCCTGTCTTCCCTGGGCCCACCTTGCCCAGATTTGAGGTAGGGGAGGGGTCTGAGGGTGAGGGTGGGGAGTCGCACAGGCCGGCAGCTGGGGTTTTATGAGACAAATCACTGCTGTTTCCTTTTGCACAGTAACTTCTGGTTCTTGAAAGCAGATTTCTGGTGTGTCCTGAATGTCAGGGCTAGGGAGTGGGAGTCCTGCAGGACTGGGCAGAAGCTGAGGGTCCTGAAGCTCAAACTTTATTTTTGGCTTAGTGGGTCACATTCTGTCAAATGCTGAGTAGGGCTGGGTGAAATCAGTGATCCTGACAGTTTCTCGTGTTTGTGAGGGGAACCCCCCTTCCCGCTCCTGGGAGAACTATCTTTATCTCCATTTTACAGACAGAGATGACGGGGAAGAGAGGGGCGGTGGCTTGCCTGAGGTGAGACAGCCAGGAGGTTCTGTCTGATTCTCTCTTTCTGCTGTGCCCCGAAGTTCCTTCCTGAGCTGCTGTTTAAGTGTGGAATCTTTTTAAGGTGGGAAACAAAGAAATGAGGGAATCTCTAATTTCTGCCCCTTTCTATGGACCCCCCATTCAGCTTCTTCTCAGGTTCACCCCCAGAGGGAAGGGAAGAGGGCTGAGGAGACATGGTGGTTCCAGGGGCAGATTCAGAGCTGGCAAACTCTCCTGGCAGCACCTTCCTGGTTCCTCTGCAGGTTTTCTCTGCCCTCCAGTCTCTGGTTGCATCTTACTGCCCTGGCATTCAGCCAGCCTAGGACTGGTCCTGATTCCCACCCTCTGGCAGCTACAGATAGCAGGCGCCAGGCAACAGCTTTGTTCTGGGGGCCAGGACACCGCCTTCTAGGGTGGTGGGTGCTCTGAGCTAAGGGTAGAGATTTTGAAGTCAGATGAATTTTGGTTGGAATCCCAGCTCTGCTTCCCTGGGCCAGTTTCTCTGCCTCTCTGATCCTTAATTCCCTTGTGTGTAAAATGGGACAAGTCACAGCATCAACCTAATGGAACGAATTGTGAAGACCACCTGTATAGGGCATTGAAGCTCTCAGTGAGCCGAGGGTCTGGCTCCCTGAGGGATTCACATAGCCCCGGAGGCCTCAGTTTTCTCATCTGTAAATGGGGCATCACCCCCAGGATGGCTGCGAGGAGATGGTGAGATAAGGGAGGTGGAGGGCTCACCGTATGGAGTGCCTCCTCTGTCCAGGCCTCAGCTCCTCCCTCAGCAGGACAGGGACAAAGGCCTCTCTAGGACGCTAAGGCCCTTCTAGCTCTGACCATGCATGTCTCGGGAAGCTTCTTTACCCAGCCAGCATTTACCTCAGAGGGTGCCATTCGGGCCTGGTTGAAGGAGATGCCCTTGATGCTGGGCAGTGGGAGGTGTTGCTCACCGAGCAACTCTCTGAATGGGATGGACAGGGGAGCTCAGTGCCCCGGTGGGCAGAGGTGCCTGACCTCTGGCTGCCCCACTGCACAGAACAGGGGAGGGGTTGGGTGTGCCCCCTTCCCTCCCCCAGGGAGCACCCTCTCCATCCCCCACCAGACAGCCCCACTCCAAAAAGCCAGGCCTCTCTAAATGCCACCCAGTTATTAAAAACTTATCTTAAAGGAACTTCTCTCAAACATATTCAGTGACTATGAACACTTCTTACAAAGATATTCTTCTTAGCACTATTTTAAGGAATATTCAATATGTTGGAGCCTTTTTATGATTATATTAATGAAATTTATTTTTCTTGTTTGAGAGAAATGGTTGAAAATGCTATACAGGCCTGAAAATGCTAAAATCTTGGCAGAAACAGAAAATAGCTCAGAAAAAAGTGAGTATTGCCCTGGCTGGTGTGGCTCAGTGGTTGGAACATCGGCCTGTGCACCAAGGAATCGAGGTTTGGTTCCTGGTTGGGGAGCACATGCCTGGGTTGCGGGCTCGATCCCCAGTAGGGATGTGCAGGAGGCAGCCGATCAATTACTCTCTCATCATTGATGTTTCTCTCTCTCTCTCTCTCTCTCTCTCTCTCTCTCCCCCTTCCTCTCTTTGAAATCAATAAAGATATATTAAAAAAAAGTGGTCAAGATAAGTCTAATAACTATCTCTTACTATACAAAGTTATTACAGTATTATTGACTGTATTCCCTCTGCTGTACCTTACATCCCATGAATTATTTATTTTATAACCAGAAGTTTGTACCTATTAACCCCTTCACCTTTTTCACCCATTACAGTCCGCCCTTCACCTGGAATCCATCAGTTTGTTCTCTGTATCCATGAGTCTGTTTCTGTTTTATTTGTTTTTTATAATATTCCACATAACAGTGAAAACGTTCAGTGTTTATCTTTTTCTGTCTGACTTATTTCACTTAGCATAATACCCTGTAGTCCCATTCATGTTGTCACAGTGACAGGATTTCATTCTTTTTCATGGCTGAGTAATATTCTAGTGTGTGTGTGTGAGTGTGTGTGTGTGTGTGTGCGCGCGCATGTGCACATCACATTTTCTTTACCCATGTGTCTATTGATGGGCACCTAGGCTGCTTCCATATCTTGGCTATTTAAATAATGCTGCAGTGAACAAAGGGGTACATGTATCTTTTCAAATTAGTGTTTTGGTTTTTCCTGGGTATTTACCCAGAAGTGGGATTCATGGGTTGTATAAATGTTCTGTTTTTAATCTTTTGAAGAACTGTCCTCTGATCTTACAGAGGCCTCCTCATCAGCCTCTGGACCCCCTCATTTCAATCCTCCCTCTATGTCAGGAGCAGACCACTGTGCCTGCAGCAGAGGCTTCGTGAGTTTCTTCCCTACTAATTCTCACTCTCAGTCTGCTTCTTGCAGGTTGTTCTCCTGGGTTTCCTCAGTGGCTTTGGCTCTGCTCTTTTGCTCCTTGTGGGGGACCTTTGCACAGGATTCCAGTGTGAATAGCACCTCCTGGTGTGCAACCCGCTGGCCTGGGTGTTCAGATCCTGCGGGACTATATAGGCTTCTGGGCCAGGCCTAGCCTCTGGGTCAACTGTTGACTCTCACTGTGACTCTGTTGTCAGGGATCTAAGATACACTTGTTGAGTGAGCTGCCTGTGACAGGTACTAGCAAAGTGTGTGTATGGGGGCAGCCTTTCTGCCTCTTCCTTCGCCTCATCCCAGGTTAGGTTGCATTCCTGCCTACCTGCACTGTCTCTGGCTGCCTTGATGGACCTTTCATCACTGCCCTTCCCCATCTCCTTGTTGAGCACAAAGTTGCTCACTTCATGCCCAGAACCTTCCCTGGCTACCATGGGTTTTAGAACAGATGCCAAATTCTTCAGCCTGGCTAGCAGCTGAGCCTCCGCCTGCTCCTCTAGCCTCACTCTGCAGTCCCAACATGAGTCGTTGAGTTGGAGCACAGAGAAAAGCCCCTGAGAGGAAGCAAGAAGCCAAGGCTGTAGGCTCAGCTCTGCCAGACTTGCTGTGTGACCTTGGGTAAGTCATTAAGCTTCTCTGGGCCTATCCAAAAGGCTAGGAGGCTGAACCAGGTGATTGATTTCTCAAAGGTGAGTAAGGTCTGTTTGGGGACACAGGCACTAACCAAATAATCATGTGGGTTGATGGACAATGGTTACACAGTGTCAGGGGAGGCAAGGAAACTCATGAGTTCTATGAGGAAGAGGCACTTGACTAGGCTCTATACTCCCGTAGAACTTTCTCCTCACTTCTCTCTGGCTTCCTGGAATCACATCCCAAAAAACGACTTGTACTTGGTTATCTCAGTGTCTGCTTCTGAGGGAGCTCAAACTAAGACAGTGGTGTTTTGAAAAGTTTGAATTTGTTGCTGATAACTAAAGATAGGGGTGATATCTCCAAACCTGTTAGCTCCTCACTTACGGTGGGCGTGTTTGCCACAGGCCCCGCCTGGGTTGCTTCCTTTGCGTATGTTACCTACCTGGCCCCTGCAGGAGTAGATGTTGTGAGCTGTGGGCTCCACTCCCTCTGACTGGCATTCCTGTCACTTTCCATGCTAACCCTTACCTCACCCAGGAAGCCCTTCCTGGCTTCCTGCCCTCCTTCTGAGTTCCTGTCACCAGTAGCTGCCTGACCAAAGAACAGGGAGGCACACATGGCCCCTTCCCCACTCTCCTCACCACCCCCCCCCAGTTTCAGGGTTTCTACCCTGCCTCTTTTTGCCAACCCCAGGGAACAAGGCAAGTCAGCTGTATGTACAGAGCCTTGGACACGCTTGGCGCTGCCCAGGCCGTATGGTGTGTGGGCCTGAGGAGAAACAGTGGGGCTTACTGTTGTGGTGGGGCAAGAACGCCCTCTTCAGGAGCTCCGAGACAAGGGCCCTCAGACCTTCTTCCTGCAACAGATGGAAGGTCACTTCAGCTGGGTCAGCAGATTGTGACCACAGGGACAGGGGACCCCAGTGTATAGGTACCCACAGGAGATCAGGAGTAGCATTGGGGACTCCACTTTTTAAGACCATTGGGGTCAGATGACCAGATTAGTGAAGGGACCGGGGAAAGTTGAGGGGCCAGCAGAGGAGTCCCTTCACCCTGTGTCTCGATGACTGTCTTCATATATCTGCAGGGAAGCCCAGGGAGAAGGAAACTGGTTGGGCCAGAGGAAACCCCCAGGGCCAGAGCTTCACAGGGACCAGCTTTGGGTCCAGTTCTGACAGCTGCCTGATGATGGGGCAGTAATGGTCTCATTGAGACCATTACCAAGCCTCCTGTCACCAGGGGTCTTGATCAGGGCTGCCCCACCCATTTGGACAGATTGGGAAAAGACACCCCCCCCCTGCCCCGCTCTCTTTCCTCCTCCTTTCCACTTCTATCCCCATTGCTCCCCTGCAGCCAGGCTGGTCTACCCTGCGCATGCCTGCTTCTGTGCTTTGCTCTTACTATTCCTGTCACCTGGAGGGCCTGGCCTCTGGATCTAAGTTGCACACATTCATTAAGACTCCCTTTCTTCAAGACACACTTTTCCATCTGTTGGGAGACTGTCATAAACATATTCATGTCTGTGAAGTGGGTACACATCCTGTCCAACCGAACATGGCAGCCCTGGTCTAGGTGACTGAGGATGTCTGGGAAGGGATTTCCTGACCTGGGAAGGCAATCTTTAAGACCTTTCAACCCTGGGGGTCTATGCAAGTAAGGCTGGAGCAAGACCTGATATAACAGGCATGATATTTTGAAGTGTTTTCTGTACATGTTCTTGGTCAATCCTTTTGTAGTTTTTCCATCTTTCAGCTTTCCCCAAGTAGGGCTTGAACACGAGGCTTGCAGTCCTATGAAAGTGGAGGGGGATGGGATGTCCCCAGGGTGGGAAAGGGATGGTCTGAGTCTCCCTCAGACAGGTGGGGGCAGAGAAAAGCCTTCCAATGTAGGCACAGGAATAGCCCCTGGGGGAAGAGACCATGTGCCCCACCCTGTGGACTCATTAACAGGAATGGCCCAGACCAGTCACAGTAGAGCTGAAACCCCACACTGCAGCATGTGGGTGCCTGTGGAACCCAGAGAGGGGACCCACAGCCCTGCTGGGGGCACAAATGGAATTGTCTCCTAAAAGAGGCTGTTTTTAACCTGTAGAGAAGGAGGTATTCTTCCAAATCCTGGTGTCTTCCTGGATGCCCCTCTTGCTCTCCCTCCCTCCCTCCCTCCCTCCCTCCCTCCCTCCCTCCCTCCCTCCCTCCCTCCCTCCCTCCCTCCCTCCTCCTCCCCTTCCTTCCTTCCTTCCTTCCTTCCTTCCTTCCTTCCTTCCTTCCTTCCTTCCTTCCTTCCTTCCTTCCTTCCTTCCTTCTTTCCTTCCTTCTTTTCTGATTTCAGAGAGAGGAAGATAGAAACATCAATGATGAGAGAGTAATTGTTTGGCTGCCTCCTGCACGCCCACAACTGGGGCATGTGCCCTAACTGGGAATCGAACCCAGATCTCCTGGATCATAGGTCGATGCTCATACGCTGAGCCACCCCAGCAGGGCTTTTCCACATCCTTTCCATTAGGATGTCAGCTCTACTTTCAGAACATCCGGCACCTGCCACCACTGCCACCATGTGCCCAAGCCTCATCAGCCCTCTGCATCAGTCTATAAGCCTGTGGGGTGGCCTTCCTTCCTCCATTCTGGCCCCTCCAGTCTGCTCTTCCAGGGCTTTCATGTCACTTGGTAAAAGCCAGCCCCCAACTGGAAGGCCTTGATGGGTCTGGCCTCACCCACTCTCTGACCTCCCGTCACCCTCTCTGCTCCAGCCACCCTGGCACCTACTGTTTCCTGAACCATCAGGACACCCCTGGCTTGGGCCTCTGGTCTCCTCTTTCACCATATCCCCACAGCTCCGCCCTCCCCGCCTCTGCTCTGTGCTCAAACACTCGCCTTCTCAATGAGGCCTTCCCTGACCTTTTTAATATTAACCCCCCTGCACTCTCACCCCTGTCCCCTCCTCTGCTTTCCCACAGCATTATTTCCTGCTTACATAACATGTAATTTACTTACTGGGCTCATTGATTATTACCTGCCCTCACCCTGCTATAAAGTGAGTTCTGCGGGGGCAGGGACCTTTGTTTTGTTCACCCACCCATCCCAAGTACCTAAGACAGGTGGGCACGTAGCAGGTACTCAGCAAATGTTAAGTGTATGAAAGAATGAAATAGAGCTGTTTAAGTCCTGGGTGCTCCCCCACCGCAATGGGCATGGGGGGTCCTGGCAAGAGGAGCTGAGTGGCAGCAGGTGAGTGAGCCTTTGACTCCCTGGTCATCAACAACTCGGGGTCTGCTGGCCAGTCCTTCAGGCCCATGGAAGGCCGAGGAAAGACTCACCTGCTTTGCAAGGTCAGCGGGGTAAGGGCCCAGGGTGACCATGGTGCTAGTGGAGAAAAGAGATCAGCCTTTTAGGTCAGGGCAGCTGCTTGGGGGGTACAGCGCTTAGTGAGGTTCAAGTCACACACCCCTCCCTCAACCCTTCCCTCCCTCCCTCTACCCTCCTCTACCCTCTCTCCCTCCCTTCTCTTCCCTCCCTCCTATGAACCACTCTGTTCAGCTGACAGCAGGCCTTAACCCCACTTTCACCCCATCTATCTCTGTGTGAGCCATCTCAGATTTTCCTCAACATCCAAAACCAAAACAATTTACCTGTTTGGAGTGAACTGTAGTTTTAATTTCCAATTTCTTGAGGAAAACACAGCCTTTGAAAGGAGTTTCTATGATGAAGTGAAATTAGGTCAGAACAGAAGAATTTACATTCTGAGTAGAGGTCATTCCCTTCACGTCCATCCCCCATGAATACTTGTCCAGGGCTGGCCCCCTCTCACCAGTCCTACCCCCCAACCCCAACCGCAGGTTCACATGGGTTCAGACTGTGACTATGTTGGTATTGCTCAGGAGAGGGCACTGGAGAGGGTGGGTGCTGGGTGCTCCCTGAGGGCAGGGGAGGCCTGGGCTGGATACAAGGGGAGGGACTCAGCCCAGTGCCTTTTGCAGTGAGTCAGCTGGCTGTAGGATCGATGTTGCTGTAGGCCAGAGGACCCTTTGATTTTGAGGGGGTTGTCTGTGGATGACCATAGTTCACCTGGTCACCTTATAAACCAGAAGTAGGAATTTCGTCACCAGCCAGAGATGACTGGTTTCTGTGCCCCAGAATCATCCCAGTTAGGATCCCAGGATCCTGTTGTATACAACAATGCCGCTGGGTCTGCCCAGGTGGGGGGCTCTCCCGCCCCTTATCTGAGGCACCTTCCCAATTTCAAGGTCTGTGGAATGGCAAATAGTAATCCCAGGGGGGCTCAGGGTAGGGAGGTTGCAACTTGGGGGAGCTGTATTTCCCCAGCGTTCCTCTCAGGGCCCCGCCCTGCCTAGTGTAGGCCACCTCTCTCTTGGGGAGGAGAGAACCCAGACATGCTTAACCCCTCCATAAACTCCATTTCCCTGGTCTTTCTCCTGGTTTTGTGGGCAAGGACTTTTGATGCAGCTGTGTTCAGGGGAGACAGTCAAAAGACTATAATGCAGGAACACTGAGCAAAGGATCTCGGAGGCAAAACCCTTTAGTTGCTGAGGTGGTCCTTGGGGAGCCCTGGGGGCTGAACTTGGAGCAGCAGGTTAACGTAGTTTAATGTTTTAACAGCAGGTGTATTTGGGTGCACACTGATTGAATATAAGCAGACGATGTGGCAGGAAGGTTTGCTGCCATCTGTCACACGGCTCCAGGCAGCGGGCCCCATGAGGGGCCCTCAAGTGGACCCACGGCTTCTGGGGAACAAAGAAGTTTGAAGCTTAACTCACCCAGGATACTGAGACAGAGGAGGTGTTACTGGGCCTCAGCAGCACTATGGAGCCTGGTTGGATGACTGTGGCTGTGTGACGGTCAAGGCGGACAGTGGGAGGGACAGGGGTGCTGATGGTCAGTCCCATTCTTCTTCGGGGCTGTGTCGAAGCCTGAATGAGGTTAAAGCATAAAATGTGTGGGCAGGGATAGAAGATGGCTTTTTTTAGCTCCCAGCTTAGAGGAGTGGGGAAAAGACCATCTTAGGAGTCAGGGTGTCTTGAGTTTTTGTTCTAGCTCTGCAGCAACTTGCTGTGTGACCTTGGGAAGGTTACTTACCCTCACTGAGCTCCTTGGAGGTGAGATTACACCCTCCTTCTCCTGGGCATGCATGGCAGGTAAGAGCATAGATTTTGGAGCTAGGGTCCTAGCTCTACCACTTGCAAACTGTGTGGCCTGAGACAAGTTTCTTAATCTCTCTGTGCCTCAATTTTCATACTTGTAAAATGGGGGTAATACTTATGCCTACCCTATAGCGTCTTTGTGGGGATAAAAGGAGTTAATTTATATATAGTGCTTAGAACAGAACCCAGCACCCTGTAATACTATTGTTATCTATTGTGGTTATTGTTATTGCTTGTCCATCAGGTGCCATATTCTAAGAGCCTTTGGAGAGAGGACATAGAGCATGAGTTTTGGAGTCTGGGGCTGGGTTCAAATCGTGATTCTGCCACTTACTGAGCAATGTGAGCTTAGGCAAGTGAGTTCACCATTCTGAACCTCAGTTTGCTGATGTATGAAAAGGGGTGAGAGTGCAGGGTTGCTGAGAATTATGTCCACGTAGGTGGAGAGACCTGGTACACAGCAGCTACTCGCTGTGCCTCAGTAGGTGTGCCTTAGAGGGTGGGTGTCTTGGTCAGTGTGGATAATAATGACAGCCACGAGGCCATGGTCACTGGGTGGAGCACTGAGCTAAGTACCTTACTTGAATCATCTCTAATTCTCACAACACCCATAAAGCAGGTGAGGTGATTTTATGAGTCCATAGGAGGAAACTGACCAAATGGGACATGTCCATGTGGCCTGCTCCTGCTCACCACCCCAGAATCTTTCCTGAGATCCTGGCCAGGGTGCTGGGGGAGAAGCTGGCAACCCGCTCACCTTGGGCCTGGGCTCCAATTCTCTCAGTGACAACAGCTGAATGAGGTCGGTAGCCTGGGAAAAGGGCAAAATGTGTGTTAGCCTTTAGAATCCTTAAATCTGTTTTGAACAGGTTTGGGGGGATGTTAGTTGGGGCTCAATGAGATGTAATTACCCCCAACTGAATGTACCACCTGCACACTGGTCAGTCTCAGCATGGGAGGAGCCATTCACCTGGCTCCTCATTATGATTTATCTGGAAAGAGTAACCTTTCATTGTTTCAATGATCCCCCCACACACATATTTTATTGTGAAAATTTTTACACATGCATCAAAGGTGAAAGAACTTTATAGAAAACATTTGTATACTTATCACCTAGAGATTCTTCTATTAATATTTCCCTATATTTAAAGCAAGTATATCACATTTCTATCCATTTACCTATGCTGCATTGATTTTATATTTCAGTGTTTACTGTGTGCCCTTCAAATAGTATACTGTCCATAGTCCTTGTCCTTAAAATGGGGGAGACAGTAAACACGCAAAGTTAAATAGATAAGCATACACATATACGTGTGTGTGTGTGTGTGTGTGTGTGTGTGTGTGTATATATATATATATATAAAACTTTACATATATAACTTTATTCATACACACAGAGTAATCAGTGTTTTGAAGGGAAAAGAACAGAGAGAGAGAGAGAGAGAGAGAAAGCTTCCTTAGATATTTAGATGAAGTGATCAAGGAGGGGCTTTCTGAGGAGATGACATTTGCACTGAGACCAACAGTGGAGGGAAGAGAGTTCTGGGCAGAGACCAGCATGTGCAAAGGCCCTGAGGTGGGAGCCAGTTCAGCCTGTGTCTGGAGTGTAGTAGGTGAGGAGATAAGGCTGGAGAGGTGGGCAGGGGCCAGATCATGCAGGGCCCCAGGAACTGCAGAGGAGACTGGATTTTATTTAGAGTGTGATGAGGAGCTGCTGGAAGCTTTTGAACGGTGATGTATCTGAATTTCTCCCTCATGTGGTTCCCTCATCGACCCTGGGAAATTGTCCTTCTTGCTGACCTCTGTGTGTGCCTCTGTCACCACTCAGGACACCTCCTTAGAGATATCTTCACTGCCTTCAGTGTCCAGGGAAACCCTCTCATCTCTCCACCAGTTACTTTCTGATCCATTGCTCTGCTTAGTATAGGTAAGTTAAATTATTTTATTTATCTGACTGTTTTTTTGTTTGGTTTCTACTCCCCAATCTGACTGAGTTCTGCAAGAGCAGGGACTAGGTGTGCACAGGGCCTGGCACACAGTAGGCCTTTAATAAATATTTGTGCCATAGTGAATGGGTAAGTATTGTGAAGAGAGTAACTTCCTTGTTTAAGGAAGTCTTCTGAGAGGAAGGGACTTCTGCACTGGAGGAGTTATCCAGGTGAGGTCCAGAGAGGAGACGTGACTCCTAGGCCACCCAGAAAAGGATTTCTGCCAGCTATGCCTTGGTTTCCTCATGGGAAAAGTAGAGCAGTAACATTTGCTATGTCTCACCCTCACTCCCCTTCCTCAGGCACTCACCGTGGAGTCCTGGGGGTCCACGCAGATGTCCTTGCTGGTGTAGAGGCCGGACAAGATGTCATTGTAGGCTTCCAGCCAAAAGGCCAGGTCTGCCATGCTGCCTTGGGCTAAGTTTGGGAGGCGCTGGGGGGCCAGGAGGTCAAACCTTGGGGCTCTCTGGCCTGGGCCACAGGGAGTCACAAGCTTTAGGGAAATGAAGGAGAAATTCAGTGGGAACAGCCTCCTTGGCCAACAACTGGTTACAGCTCATATACTGAGGGCTCGGTCTGGGCCAGGCACAGAGTTGAACGTTTCCATGCACGCTCTCATTTGAACCTCCTAACAGCACCATGAGATAAGAACTACTGTTGTTACCATTTCACAGATGGAGACACTGAAGCTCAGAGGTGGGGCTGGGTTTTGAACCCACGAACCCTGTGTCCTTGCTTCTCCCTCATTTGACCCTACTCCCTTCTCTGCACCTTTGTTAACAGTGCCTCCTTCCTACCGATTCAAATCCTTCCTGTCCTCCTGACCCACCTCCCATCATTCCATGGGGACTGGAGTTGAGCAGCCAGCCCTGTCCCTTCTCTGGGCCTTGGTTTCCCCATTTGAAGAGACCCTTCCAACTGTGCGTCCTGCCCTTTAGTTGGAGCTTGATCCTTGCTCATGGGACACGCAGTGCTGTGGCCTCTCCTGCTCTCCAGAGATGAGGAAGGACCCCCTGGGCTCAGCACGAGCTCCCGAGGGTGGGGAGCAGGGTCTCCCCTTTATTCTCCCTCCTGTTCCTCCTCCCCCCTTTGGGCCTCCTGCCGGAGAAGCCCCATCACACTCTCCTCTTTGCCCACCTTCCCCCAGACCAGTGGATGTCCCTGGAAGGGCTGGCTCACCTGGACTTTCATCAGGATGGCCTCCTCTGTGAACTCCGTGGTGGTGACATAGTATTGGAAGTCTCCCGGGCCTGAGATGGTCGGGGCTACAATGAGGAAACGAAACTGGGGCTCAGCCTCCCCAGGGAGATGGATGGAAAGGCATGGGCAGGCGGCAAAAGAAATATGTGGGCTGGGCTGTGCTGCTTAGAATAACGGACACTTACTGAGCAACACCTGTGTGCCAGATTATATGTATTATCACAGTAGTCCACTCTGTGGGCCTATGATAATCCCATTGTACAGACTGGGAAACTGAGGCTCAGGGGGAAAATGACTTACCAAGGTCATAGGCATATTGCCCTTTTACTCCCCCACTAGAAAGTACACACCCTCTGGGCAGGGTTTGTGTGTTTTGTGTCCTGTCATGGTCCCAGAACCTAGCACAGTTCCTGGCACACAGTATGGGGACAACAAATAAGCCGGTCCCTTGTCCTGGAGCAACGTACGCAGAATGATGTGCAGCAGGCCCTCTAGCAGTGGGCTGAGCAGGGCCCTGGCCACGGGGCACACCTGGAGGGAAGGCATGAGGGCGTCTTCACCGGGGCTGGGCGAGGTCCAAGGGCTCTCCTTTGGGGTTGCACCCTTTTCCAGGGGGAGGGAGAGGTGAGCAACTCACTATCTTCTGCAGGAGGAAGGGCAATGCCTTGTCCAGGACACCTGTCACCATCGTCAGAGCTTCATTCACCAGGAGGGGGTCCGTCCTAGGGGCGGGGAGCGCAGGTGCGGTTTGAGACACCAGGGGACAGCGACTGAGGCCATAGCGGGGAGCGCAGGGCAGCGTGAGGAAGGCCCCCTGGGCCTCTGTAACGAGGAGGCTCAGAGCTGCCGCTTTCCCTGCCCGTCCTCCCTCTGCCCCTCTCTCCTCCCCTTCCTTTTCTGGTTTCCTCCTTCCTGCCTTCCTGCTTTCTGCCCCCCTTCCTCCTCCTCTTTATTTTTTCCTGATTCTTCCTCCCTGCCCGTCTCTTTATTTCTCAGAGGGAGAGATCGCAGCTGGCCGTGGAAGTCACAGCCGGCTTCATGAAGGAAGTGGCTTTTGTGCTGGGTAATATAAGAATCATAGCTAGTGGCTGCTTTTTTGTGGCAGGTTTTATGTTAAGTGGGTCACGTGTTAACTCATTGGTTACCCACAGCCACCCGTGCTGGTGGGGTTCTGTGACAAACCCTGTTTTGCTTGTGAGAAACTGAGGCTCCAGAAGCCAGATAGCTCCGCTAGGGCCCAGGGTTAGAAAGCAGTCAAGCCGAGATGTGATGCACACGCTTAGCCATGGCATTGAACGTTGAGGCTGGAGACACTGATGGGCGGTGTGTGCAGCCTGTGGCCTTGGAGATCGCCCTGTCCCTGCTGCCCTTGGTCACTCTAGACAACTAGACTGGGAGAGGCAGCCTCAGCCCCGAGTCTGTGAGGGGCTGAGCAGCAGGAGCAGTGTGGGAAGGCCTGGCATCGCCCCTGCCCAGCGGAAGCTCAGGAGTGGCCGGTACCCACCGTTCCAGAACCTTGGTGCTCAGGAATCCTGGTGGAGTATGGCACTCCTCAAAGGCCAGCTTGGTCTTGTTCCCCGCCTGTGCCAGCCGTACCCCGATGCGGATGTTCTTGATCACTTGGAGCCGCAGGATCCTGTAGGGGCAGCGTGTCTAGGCAGGCTCCAAGCCACAGCCCAAGGTTGAGGCTAGAAGTCACAGGCTGGTGGCCTGCAATTGCCTGGAGGGCTCAGATGAAAAACTAGGAGAGTTCATTAAGACATGGAGTTGACACTTTGGAAAACCTGAAAGATCTGACGACACCGAGCGAGCTTCCTCATAGGGTGGCAATCACCAGGGGGACTGAGAGTGGCCTTGAGATGGGCCATATGCTCTCCAGTTTGCTACAGTACCCCAGGTAAAGGATCCAGTTGCATTTTACTGCGCACTACCAGGGTGATGACATGTTTACTGTTCAGCAGAGAAATAGTTCTCTGTGCCCACATCTCTATCTAAGAGCTATTTCTTGCCCTGGCTGGGGTTGTCTAGTGGTTAGAGCACTGGCCTGCAAACCAAAGAGTTGTGGGTTCGATTCCTGGTCAAGGGCACGTACTTGGGTTGTAGGTTCGATCCTTGGCCCTGGACAGGGCACCTGTAGGAGGCAACCAATTGATGTGTCTCTCACATCAATGTTTCTCTCTCTCTCTCTCCCACCCTCCCTCCCTCCTTTCCACTCTCTAAACATAAATGGAAAAAATATCCTCAGATGAGAATTAGCAACAACAGAAAAAGAAATATTTCTTTGTGCTCCTCTATCAAAAAGGGAAGCTAGACCAAGAAACCACATTTTACAGGAAAACGCATTCCAAAAGGGCATTTGAGACTATTGTTTCATGTGCAAATGCCACCCCTGTCACTTCCTCTGTTGGCTGTTGTTTCTGCAATCCCAGGTGGGCATCCACCTCCACAGGTAGGGAGCAATCTGAACTCCCAATGGGCACAGCAGGGGACTCGATCATCCCCATTTTATAGATGAGGAAACTAAGGCCCAGGGAACAGCCGTACTTGCTTGTGTCGCCTGGGTGGCGAATGGGACTGGGGTCCCGGTATGCTGAATTCCAAGGTGAGCTTGAATTAGACCCTCCTCGGACCATCCTGTTAATGCATCTTTCTTTTAGGCCGATGGGGCACTTGTCTTGCAACATGGAAGTCAGAGGGTTTTATCTTAGCTTCTGCTGCTGACTCACTGTGGGACCCCAGGCAGGCTCCTCTCCCACTAGGTGCCTCAGTTTCCCCATCAGTAAACATGCTTTGAAACACGTTCAAGTGGACGGGATTACTATGATGCATATGGCAACACAGGCAGCCAGCTTCTGCTAGCGGCGCACAGCCGCCTGGCACTGCTGAGGGAGGTGGGGGAAGCGCCCAGGGCACTCACCTCTGTAGCGACAGGTACAGTTTGCTCCGCAATGTGACCTGCAGCAGGCTGTCGCTCAGGACTTGCAGGGTGACCTCAGGTCCTTTGGCGTCTTCTATGACCAACCTGTGAGAGGCATGGATGGTGTTGGCACGGCCTGGTAAGGCCTCGGTGGAGTGTGTATTGGCTAGAATAGGAGTGGGCCATAGGAGGGGTGGGCAGCTTTGGGACAACTGCCTCCCTGACCCCAACCCAGCTGCAGGACACTGGGCTCTAGTTCTAGCCTCCAGGCTCTAGTTGCCAAGCCTTGAAGAGCAGACAAATCCCTTTTCTTCTCTGGACCTCAGTGTCTCACGTCCTATCAGTGGGGAGGGCACAGCGGAGGAGCTCTTTAAGCACATTTAACCTGCCTGAACTCAGCAGAAGCATTCCGCAGAGGAGAATGGGCAGGCAAGACCCAGAGAAAGTGTGCTGGTGTCCCCGCCGCTACCCCTCAGCAGCCCTCTGCCCTGCTGAACGTCTGGGAGGGGACATGAGCCTTCTGCTCCCCTTGGTAAGAGGAGCCCGAAGTTTTACATGCATTTTGGACATTAGATGCAATCTGGTGACTCATCTGGTGCCCGCTGGAATGGGCAGCAACACGTTCCATGCTAGAGGAAGACCTGGCTGCGTCAGGCTCCCCAAAGGCTGCATGTCTGCCCCCAGTGTGGGATCTTCCAGGGGGTTTTTAAGAATGACTTGGACAGGTTGGGGAAGGATGAAGCGGGCAAAGGGGACCAAAAGGAGATGAGACTTTGGGTGGTGAGCATACAATGCAATATGCAGACGCTGTGTTATAAAATTCTGCACTTGAAACATAAAATGCATTACCCAGTGTCACCCAGTAATTTTAATTCAATAAAAACAACAACAAAAAAAATGACTTGGATCATGTGGAGTTTTCCTATAGCCCTTCCAAGCGATGCCCCTGCCAGGACGGGTGAGCCGAGGCGATATAAGTACATGGGCAGGGGTGAGTGGTGGCCAGTTCTAGGCTTTGGCATGGGCTCTGGTGGGGTGGACCCAGCACCCTCTTCCCCAGCCTCTTTGGGCAGTGCCCCCTCGCTCCCCCTAGTGCCCTAGCTTTTCATTTCATTTCACCCCTATCATCTCAGATGCCTGTCTGGCTCTCTCTGCTCATATTGGGGGATAGATTCAGAGGTATATCTGTGGCTACATGGTTTGTCTTTATAGGAACCCCTGCCCCAATATCAATAAATATGATTGATTTATGTTGGTACTTATTTTACCAGGAGTCTCCAAATCATTCGCCTTCAGGGCCAAGCAGGTAATGGAGGGAGTGGCTAGGGACTGACTTGAGGACTATAGACCTTACACCAAAGGTTGCTAGGTGGGAGGTCAGGTCAGGTATGTCCAGAGCTTTGTTTTAGAGAGAATTGTTGAGTTGAATTGTGGTCCCCTCTCTCAATTTATGTGTTGGATTCTTAACCCCCAGTACTTCAGAATGTGCCCTTATTTGGAAATAAGGTCATTGTAGATATCACTAAGATGAGGTCATTCTGGAGTTAGGTGTCCCCTAATTCAGTGTTAACAGTGTCCTCACTAAAAGGGGAAATTCAGGCACCCAGGGAGATGCCACGTGAAGATAAAGGCAGCGATCAGGGTGATGTTCCTTCAAGCCAAGGAACACCCAAATTGCCAGCAAGTCCCAGAGGCTGGGGGAGAGGCCCAGACAAGGCTCTTCCTCAATGTCCTGAAGGAAGCGACCCTACCGGCACTTTGACCTCAGACTTCTAGTCTCCAGAACCGTGACACAATACATTTCTTTTGTTCAAGCCACTCAGTGTGTGGTACTTTGTTACAGCAGCCCAAGCAAACAAATATAATCAGAAAACCTAGAATTTGATTAAGACCCTCTTGACTTTTAAATGTTGGCAATTCATTAAAATATTTCTAAAAACTATACAAGCTTGCAACACCCAGGTGTAGGCTGAAGGTGGAGGGCTGGAGGGCTACCAGGCTGAGATCACTGTTCAGACCCTGCTTCATTCTTTGGAAGATTTTGAGTGCCTTGGAGAGGTTTAAGAGCAATAAAAATGCACTTGCCAAGTGCTTCCCAGGCTGTGAAGAACCACCATGGACACCCAGGCCTCCCACCCACGCACCCGGTGCCCCATTTGACAGGTGAGAACGCTGTGCCTGAGGGGAAGAAAGGCCAGAGGTAGCCCTGTTCCACTCACCCGCCTGCCCGCCAGAGGTAGCCCTGTTCCACTCACCCGCCTGCCCGGAGCAGCTGTGCTAGCAGTGGGAGGCTCTTCCCTGAGAGCAGGTCCCCAACCAGCGACAGATCAAGCCCACTGCTCTTTTTGGAGAGGCCTTTCTTTACGAAGGGTAGGTGGTCCAGGATGGGGACACCTTTGCTTCTGGTGCCCGTCACAGGTATCCGGGCCATGCGGTCCAGAATGTGGTGTTCCGAGAACAAGTCCGAAATGTCTGAGGACACAGGACACAAGCCCCTACTCGGTGTGGGGCTCACCCTTCATTCAGTCATTCAACAAATGCCCACTAGCACCTGCTCTGAGTCAAGGAGTTGGCCATTTAGCAACAAGTAGTTATTAAGTGCTTGCTCTCTTCTGGGCTCAGGGAGTGTATGTTCTGGTGGGGAGACAGACGACAACAACCGAGCACTCATGTAAGCAAGCACGGCAATTTTTGAAAGCTGTAAGTGCTACAAAGAAAATAAAATGGAGTTGAGTTGGACATGACTGGAAGAAGGGTGGTCAGGGAGAGCCTCTCTGAAGAGGAGGCATTTGAGCTGAGAACTGAATGAAGCTGACCTGCAAGGGCTGGGGAGAGAGAGCAATGTGGACAGAGGAAACAGCATGTGCAAAGGCCCTGAGGCAGTAATAAGCCTGGCGAGTTTATGAAACAGATCAGTGAGGTAGGAGTGTGGTATATGGGGGACAACCAGAAACTCACGGCCAAAAGTTGGGGAGAGAGACACAGAAAAAAACAGGACAAGGCCATAGACAAGGCTTCAGCAAAAGGTTGTGGGAGCCAGAGGAAGGAGATGCATTCTCCCCACAGAAATAGAAGGGATTCCCGTCACAGGGACTATTAGAGCTTTGCCGCAATGACTGAGGCAGAATCCCTTGTGTTGGGAAGGATGAAAAGAGCACCATAGGTAGAAGGAACAGCACCAGCAAAGGAAGGAGGCTGGGGAGTCTATCGAGGTGGTTAGGGCACGTGGTGGAAGAGGAGATATAGGGCCTTGAATGCCAGTATGAGGAGCTTGGGCGTTCTCCTGAAGGTACTGGGGAGCCACAATAATGTTTGAGCAGGGGAAGGATAGGGTCAGCTCTTGGTGAAGGAAGGTAAATTCTGCTGCTTGTGAGGGGGAGGCTAGAAGAGAAGCCTTGAATAGGGAGGTAGTGCCATCTCCCACCCTTGCCTTTCCCTGAGTTCCTGCCTCCCTCGGCCCACCCCTTAAATTTTACCTCTTTCCAGCTGGTTCTTGCTGATCCTCAGGAAGAGCGTGTGCTGGGCCTCTCCTTGGGCTTGGGACAGTAGTCCCCAGCATAGCAGTGACCCCCAGAACAGCAGCATTCTCCTGGCCAGGACCTATGGACAAAGATCTGGGAAGCTTCGTGTCACCTCCATGTCCTCATCAGGGGCCCATTGCTTAGCGTCTCCCAGCTCTGCCTCTCCTAGAACCACCTCCCTAGCTTTCCTTCAAGTGCTTCTCCCTCTAGCTCCGGGTCTGCTAGTCCTTGAACACAGCCTGCCTTCCACCACCTCATAGTGCTTTTGGCTCCCTTCGCCTGGAGTGCCCTTCCTCCTTGTGTGCGCTGGCTTCATCTGGGCTCTGCCACTTCCTGACTGTGTGACCCTATGCAAGTTACTTGACCTCTGTGTACCTCAGACTTCTCATCTGTAAAATTGGGATTAAACGTAAGTCATGAGGAATACATTCAACAATGTGCACCAAATATTTAGCAGGCAATGGGCCTAACAGCTGCTAATGTGGCTGGGCTTCTTTGTGAGATGTTTAAAGATGTAGTGCTCCCCTTTAACCATGGAGGTTTCTGGATCTTGAGAAGGCCCGGATGGGGGTCCTGGGGGAGGTGCCATAGTGGCTGGGATAGGCTCAGGGGGCTTGAAGACATGGCTCTTTACCAACTAGCAGGGAAATGTTTCAATATTTCAACTAGTACATTTGTACTGGTTTCTATCAGCTGAACTT
Source organism: Miniopterus natalensis (assembly GCF_054644295.1). Lineage (NCBI taxonomy): Eukaryota > Metazoa > Chordata > Mammalia > Chiroptera > Miniopteridae > Miniopterus > Miniopterus natalensis. The sequence continues at coordinate 13,530,377 of NC_142087.1, forward strand.
CAGCCCTGCCCACGGTGGCCAAAGGGCATAGTCAGGACCCTGGAGCCTGCAGGTGGTGGTGGTGGGGCTCTCTGAGTGGGCAAAAGTGTGCCACCAGGAGACAGCCTCTGAAAGTTCGAGGCAGGGACCATCTGGGATGCAGACACAGATGCTAGGGTAAGCAGGGCCCACTGAGGACCAGCACTGTACCCCCCCATGCCATGCCCATGAAGAAGCCACCCAGAGGGTACATGCCTCCCCTGAGCAAGGACAAGAGACTCCCAAAGCAGCCAAACCTGCTAGAGAGTGCCTGAGAAAATCCTGGCATTGCCATGAATCGGCAACATCCAAAATTTTGGTACTTGGTGGCACCAAAACCGTGATTTAACTAGGTATAGAAAAGAAAGTTTTTGTTTCCATATGCAAATTTTGGACTGAAAAATTTGTACTCATGGCATTAGCTATTTATATTTTGCTTCTAGGCTGATTTAAAATTCCCCTGCTATTCACCCAACCAGGATTTAGTCAGTCCCTATGGCAGGCACTTTTCTCAATCAGTTCACCCAAGTCAGATCTCTCCGCCCTTCCTGCCCTTAGGACCTGACACCATCTTCCCACCCTCTCCCTGCCAGCCTCGACTTCTACTTGAGTTCTTACTATGTGGCAGACACCATGCCAGGAACTTTACAAGCTTCACGACATCATTGAGTCTTCACCACAGCAGTCTGGGATCATTGATGCAGGTTCGTTTTACAGATCACAAAACTGAAGCTCAGAGAGGAGAAATGCATTGCCCCAAATCACACAGGTAGTAGAGCCTGGATCTGAACCCAGTTGGCCTGGCGCTGAGAATCTCTGCACCACTTCACCACATTAGTGTAGGTGCTCAAGAAACATCTGAGAAATGCCCTTGTTAGCCTTTGTCCTTACCTTTCCAAGAATAGGGCTGTCTGGAATCTTTCCCTGGTCTCTGTCTCCAGCTTCCAAGAAAGACTTTTATAACCTGAGCTCTGAAGCTCGGGTGGGTGGCACATGGCAGGAATGGGGCCGGTGCTCAGAGGAGCTCTTTAGTGGAGGGAGGGTCCTCTTGGCAGAGATGGCAAGGAGCTTCTGGCCAAAACTGATAGGGCCTGTCACTGAGGCTCAAGGGGCAGGCTCTGGGCCAGGGCCAACATACTCAAGGGAGGAAGTGGGAGGGTCCTTTGGTTTTGGGGTTGGGCCCTTTCTCTTAGGAATAACATCAGAGCTGCCTAGGCAGGGCCTTCTGCTCTTCAGAGGGGCTCAAGGAGGCTCCTAATACAGACTGTGCCAGCCACAGAACCCAAGGGAGTAAGGATATATATTGGGTGGTGGGGACAGCAGGTGAGGGATAGAGGCAGGTGAGGGATAGAGGCAGGGCTGGGGGGAGCCCTGTGACCACCTATGGCCATTCCCCATCCCTTTTCCATATATGTCATCCCTGTCATGTTTCTGTAGCCAGACAGTCCTAGGTTCAAATCCCCACTGTCACTCAGTAACTGTATAACTGCTGGCAAGTTACTTTCCCTTCTGAGCCTCACTTTTCATGTCTGCAAAATGGGAGTAATAAATCCACGTATGTCTTTTGGATATTGTGAAGATCATTGAAGTAACTCATGTAGATGTCAGCACAGGGCCTGGCACACAGGAAAGGTTCAAAAGAAGTTATTTTAACTTCCATTTTATAGATGAAAAAACTGAGACTCAGAGAGGTTAAGTGATTTTCTCAAGGTCACACAGCATGTCCAAGGTAAAACTGGATTTGAAATCAGGGCACGGACAAGGGACTGGCTGCCCAGTGAAAGGGAAATTCAGTGTTGCTATGCAACGTGGCTCCAAGATCCCCCAAGTCCTCACTCCCAACAAAATTGCTATGCACAGGTCCTCCTATGTGAGTATCCTGGTGCCACCATTGCAAATGTGCATGGCTGTGTCACATGGACTCCCCCACACTGCTATTCAATGTGGTTATTTTGATGGCAGGCGTATTCATCTCCAGGTGGCTTTCCACAGGATTCTCCCTGTAATTAATTCCTTTCCCTTTCCCAGCTCAGAGATGTGGTCAGTGTAGGTGTTAAGCTCCATTTTTCAGCTGGACACACCAGGTAGATGGTCTGATGGTGGAAGAGCAGGTTCTGGAAGGCAGCAGATGCCCAGGAAATGCTTAGGTCCATGTTAGCTAGTTCTGAAATTCTCGCTTTGGCTAATATCAAAAGCAAATGGCTGATGATAGTATGATTTAGGAGCATATTTTAGATGGGATGTACTTATTCTAGAATCTCGGCATCATTTTTGATTGGCAAAATGCTTTAAAAGATGGCCAGTCCCCCTCATTAGTGTCTAGGGCAAAGGAAGGCTCTGGCATTAATTTTCTCATCTGAGTCACTGGGGTCTGATGTTGGTGGAAGCTCAGAGGCCTCCCTTTCAAAATCTGGCTTCTCTAAATGGGACAGGAGAGAAAAATTTGACCAGAGCCTCACTGAATTGGTCTGTTTTACCTCATTGACTCATCTCTGCTGAGAGGAGATTTCCTGGGGGTCTCCCCCATAAAAGGGAAGCCCTGGGAAGGACTCAGAGAGGTACAAAGCCCATTACTGCCTCTCTCTGGGCCTCAGTTTACTGATCTGTAAAGTGGGACAGTGAAGCCCACAGGCCGTGCACAACGCCGTGCTGGGACCCGAGTAGCCCTCAGGGAACAGGCTGTGGGTCGTCCCTGCTCTACTGAGGAATAAGAAATGGGTCACTGCGCCGCTGTGGGGTCCGCTGGGGAGCCCGGGCAGGCGGGCGAGGCTGGGCTCCCCGGTCCGCTGGCTGAGCTCCTCCATCTCTCATCTGTGAGACAGACAATCGCTCCTGCTGGGCCGAGAGGCTACTGAGGTAGCACTTAGTGTTTTTATTTGCTGTGGCTAATGAGACTCAGAGAGAAGCAGAGGGCTTTTCCCTCCCCCAGCCCAGCAAGGGTAGGGTCTTGGAGCTCTGGATCTGGGGGCTTCTGTCTCAGGGGTGTATGGGTGGCAGTTGTGTTTCGGGGCTCAAACGGAAGGAGGTGGCACAGAAGACACCGTCTCCTTTAGGGGAGGTGGAGCCCCAAGGGGGAGTGCTGCACTTACAGAGAGTAGGAGGAGGCGTTGTGGGGTGATGGTTAGCAGCTGCTTGGTAGTTGTGGAGTCAGAGGCTCAGCTTCCTCATTAGTCAAGTGGGGGTGCTACAGGCTGTGTGGAAAGGCGGGGCGAGTGAAGGTCCCTCAGACCCTTAGCATGGTACCTGCAGAGCAGGTCCTTGTCTTGGTTTGGGTTCCCCAGAAGGATTTGAGTGCAGGTAGCTGATTTGGGAGGTGATCCCAGGAGACACTGGTGGGGGAGGGGGAAAGTGAGAGGAGACAGCCCATAGAGGTGTGTCATCAAGCAGGTGACTCCAGGGGCACCTGGGGCTCAGTCCCACTGGGCTGTTGTGGGAGCTAGTGTGGAGTTGTTCCCTTTCCCCACGGGGTGAGGAAGTGGGGTTATTTATCTACTAACCTCCAGGAAGCCCGGAGGTTGTGGGTGGTTGGAACCTGGGGCCACGATCCTGGCTGTTTGGGAGAAGTGCTCCAGCTTGACCGGGTGTGGGAGCCGCTCACTTCCGAGAGGATCACACCGGCTGGGACAGAGGCCCCTTCATCAGCACCAGATAGGACCCGAGGCCATAGGCTCTGCCCCATCTTCCAGGCTCCTCAGAAGCCCCCAACAGATCCTTGTATGACTCTAGGGAACCAGCAGAGACCTACCCCAGAACAGATGGAGATGGACTTTCCCATCACCCTGTGAGTGGGGGTTCACACCCAGATTTAATATGGTTTAGAAAAAGAATGGATTGTGATGTGTGGGGACACAGAGCACTAAGAGTGACTGGGAGTCTGCGGTGCGTGGGGAGCTGCAGCATAGGGCCTGGAGCTCAGCAACTGCCCAGTAAGTGTTCATTGGCCCTGGTGTAAGTGCCTTGTGCAGGGTCTTATCCTGGCCCCTCCCTGTCCCTCATGGCCTGGCCTGTGTCTTGCAGGTAGAAGCTCCATCTGGGCTGCCTTTCCAGACTGTGAGCTGTTCTTACGCCTGTGTATGCCCTGAAGTTGAGTAACGCCTTTTTCTGAAATGCCCACCCAATCCTTCCTGCAAGGCCCCTCGTGTAACTGAAGGGCTCTGTGTGCTAGGCTGGGCCTTGAGTCTTGAGAACAGGGGCCCATATTGTGTGTCCTGAACCTGCTGGCATCAGCGAGGTCAGGGAGACAATGGTAGTCATGTTGCTGTCCAAGCAGGAAGCGCCTTCAGTGATAAGACCCAACATCTTGGAGGGCAGGTAATAACAGTGATGATGACATCATTTACATATGACATTGTTTTAGCCCCACCCATGTGTCTGGAACCATTCTCTCTCACTTCATCCTCACTACAGCACTCCAATATTGGGACTATGATTCTCCCCATTTTATAGAGGAGGAAACTGAGGTCCACTGAGGGGAAGCCACATCCCAGGGTCAAACAACTATTGAGGGGGGCCAGGCCAGAACTCAAAGCTGCCTATAGAGTCACTTTGTTCAGAGAGCCCTAGACCCACCACACTGCCAAGATCAACAAAGCATGTGACCCTGGCCAAGAGGCCCATTATAAGGGGCGTCTTAAGGCCAACAGAGAAGGCAGGAGGGCAAAACCAGCTTTCTTATTCCTGAAGCCCAGGAAGGCGGCCAAGACCCTGGATATTATTCACATGTGGTCTGATGTGGCCCAAACATATCTCGGGTGTGGCCCAGATTGGCTCAGAAGGACCTGAACATGACCCAGATGTGGCTTGGATGTCCAGCCCCCAAGCCTGCCAGGGGCACGATAACTCCTGAGTTGGGACAAAGATACACTCCAGACTGCAGAATACACAGACAAGTATTTATTTACTGCAGAGAGGGACACCTACAGAGCTGGTTTCCACTGGGAGCCAGCCTGCCCTGGGTGCCACTGTCCAAATCTTCACTAGAAGATAGGAGAGGGGTCCACAGTGCCAGGAGGGAACGGGGTGAGCACAACAGCGTCCTGGAATTGGAGGAGAAAAGTCAAATGGGTTTTTTACCTCCTGCCATGTGATTTATGCTGGTTTGTCTTCCTCAAAATGACCACTGGCATTGGGGGTTATGACCCTGAACTCACTCATACAGAATTCTTGGAAGGGTCAAAGGAGTAGGTTCTGGCTTTTTTTTTTTTTTTTTAACTAACTGGGATATGAAGAACTTAATCTATTAGATTTCCCCCAACATTTTATCCTGATCATTTTCAAACATACAGTAAAGTTGAAAGAATGTTATACTGAACACTTATATACTCATCCCTTAGATTCTATTAACTTTCTAAAACCAGACTTGCTTTATCTCATATCAAACCACTTATTTGTCCGACTAGATTTTAAAACATATTATATTATAAAGCTATAAAAAGGAAATAAATGTGCTTGTTAGTCCAAAACAAATGAATAGCACAAAGCAGGAAATTTGGAAACAGTTCCAAAGAATGAAATGATGCTTTTCCAACCCAAACTGTAAGTGATGAACTATGTGACGCAAGTTGATTAAAAAAAAAAAGAAGACAGTTGCTAAATGCCCCATAATAAGAGATACGTGAAATAAACCAAGCTCCAGCCAGTTGTGCATCCAACATGAATGAAGTACGAGTGTGTGCTTTAGATAAACAAACCGCTGCTATTTCAAACGGATCATTGTAATCCAGTCCATTAGTGCATGACCTGTGTATGCAGACATCTGCTGAGCTTTATGCATGAGGAAGCTGGGCTCAGAGCGGCCAGAGGACCTGCCTGAGGCTCCATGGCTAGAGAGGCAGCCCTGGGATCTGAACCAGTCCTCTGGTCCCTGAGTCTAGACTCCCAGCCTCCCTTGGTACCATCGGCAGCACTGTTCTTATTAGTCTACATAACCCAGCTGAAGGATGGACACGGATTTCCAGGTGGGAAGCTGACAATAAGTCAGGCATCAACTTGGCTTTGATGCTTGTTGACAAAGCCGCCTACCCTTCCCCCAAATTGAACTCTAGTAAAGTGGGGCATTTTTGAGACTTCCTTTCCTCTGGGGATTGCTCTGGAACTAAAAAGCCCAGGAATCCAGTGGTATCAATCCATAACTTTGGGCAAATAGGGACTAATAAGAATTATAGGTTTGGTTCGAAGTGCCTTCGTGGCCTTTGGTTGGGCACCCTGGCCGTGGAAGGGTGGACAGTTACCTGTGGATGTTCTTAATTGTTAATATTTCTGCTTTCAATGCTTCTGCCACTCTAGGGTAGACTAGAAACTCCAAGAAGGCAGGGATTTCTGTCCCTTTTGTTCACAGTTGTGATCAGTGCCTGGCACACAGTAGGTGCTTAGTAAATGCCTGATAGCCAGCTGATTGAGATGGAACCACCTCATGTGGAGGTTGGGGCCCAAAGCAGGGGGTTATCAGGGCAAGTGCTGAGTGCACATCTTGACTCTGTCACCTACTGGGTGTGTGACCTTGGAAATGGACTTGCCATCTCTCAGTCTTAGTTTCCTCATCTGTAAAATGGGGATTACAATAGGATGTACCCCATAGGGTGATTGTGAAAACTGAGCAAGATACCCCAGTGCTGGCACAAAATGATTATGGTCTATTAAATATTATTAATGATAACATTTTGGGTTGGGGATGAGGCTGCTACAGCTCCTATCTCCAGCAGCTGCCAAGGAGTGCCATATGCTCAATAAGAATTTATTGAGCATCTACTGTGCTAGGCCTTACTGAATGAATGAATGAATGAATGAATGAACAAATGAATGACAGGTAGGGTGGGAAAATCTGGAAGTGTATTGACCCTAGACAAGGATGGTTGCATTCTTCTACTTACAGACGAGGAAGTGAGGCCCTGAGAGAAGAAGGGTCTTGCCCAAGTCCCCATGGGTGACCAGAAGGGCCAGGATTGGAGCACACCCCATACCTCCCAGCCCAGGGCTCCCCAGTGACTGTGCCCTCCCTGGGGCAGGATGTTTAACCACTCACCTTGGTCATAAATATTGAAGACTCCCTGATTCCCAAGGCATCTATAATCGGCAGTAAGATCCCATGTCTTAATTTGCCTGAAATAACAAATGTGGTCAGAAACTGGTGGGTCTGGGCAGCTGTGGGCAAGCTCACAGTTCCCAGAGGGGGACATGGGACCTGGCATGCCCAATTCAGACTGTTCCTTTTGCCTCTGCTCATCTGTTCTGCCCAGCATCCACTCAGCCTCATGTCCTTAACCTTTGCCTCCAGCTCTGGCTTCTGGCTGCTCCAAAGGGCACCCTCATACCCTCTCACGCGCCTGCTTAGGAACCATCAGGGCCTCCCACCATCTACAGCAGAAGTGTGGAAGCTGAGATTTCCCATTCTAATAAAATAAAGAAATGAAAAAGGTGAGGTTGGCATAGGTTACCAATTTTCCCCACCCCCATGACCCGAGGCTTAGAGCAAGTCTACCTTTTCTCTCAGCTTCCTCCACTGCTAATACAAATAACAGTGCCAACAACAGTGATGGCGGAGAAATACAGAGCCCCAACTGTGCTGGGCAGCCCCCCTCTGCCGCTTACAAACATCATCTTCTTTACGGAAGTACTCTTATTTCCCCATTTTACAAATGGAGAAACTGAGGCTCAGAATAAGGCAGCTTATCTAAGGCCAGGCAGCCAGCAAGAGCGGAATCAAGACTTGACCCAGCCCTGTCTGAGGCACATCGAGCGTGCTCTCGTTGTCTGTTTACACCTCTGTCTTCTGTTGTCATCGCTGTGAGGCATTGCCGGCTTCCTCTGCATGCCTACGCTCTGCACCAGCAAAGGGAGTTGGAGATGGGAGAGCTCATTTCCAGCTGGGTGACTGGAAAGGCTTCCTGGAGAGGTGGAGTTTGAAGTAGGTTGGGAAATGAATGAGAGGGGCCCCACATGGAGACTCGCGCAGGAGAAGTAACACTCCCACCCCCAAAAGCCCTGGGAAATGGGGGGATGAATAGCAAAGGGATGCAGCATTCTCTCTCTCTTTTTTTTGTTAACCCTCACCTGAGGACATTTTTTTCCATTGCTTTTCAGAGAAAGTGGGAGGGAGGAGGGAGAGAGAGAGAAACATCGATGTGAGAGATACATCGACTGGTTGCCTCCTGCATGGGCCCTGACCGGGGTCAAGGAGTGAACCTGCAACCCAGGTATGTGCCCTTGACTGGGAGTTGAACCCACAACCCTTCAGTGTGCGGGCTGATGCTCTAACCACTTAACCACAGTGGCCGGGCGGGACGCACCATTCTCATTTGGCAGCAGGAGGGTTGCCAGGATGTCGGCGACGAGGTCTTTCAGAATTTCTGGCTGTGAGAGAGAAGGGGCATTGTTAGCCTGGCTGAGAATCCCAAGTCCTCCCAGTCATTCCTAGAATGGTCATAGCCCAGCCCCATGGTGAGGATGGCTGATAGAGATGCCACAATCCCAAGTCCCCTGCTGAAGCTGCAAGGGCTCCTGGGGGTGACACAAACCCAGCTCGCCCTGGGGTCCAGTAGGTGAGGGGGTTGGGGTGCATTAGAAGGGTGAACCCCCTCACCCCTCACTCTCAAGGGCTCCAGCAGAACGTGCCCCAAGGAAATTTAACCCTGTGCTTCCTGAGCTTTTGACTTCTCAAGGGGAGCCAGAAGTCCTGATTTTTGGGTAGAAACCTCCCCATTTAAAAATATTAGTAAGAAAAATTAAGAAACAATATGAAAACATAAGGACCAAAAGAAAACCCAAAAGAAAACAAACAAACAAAAAACCAAACCCACCAAAGCCCCAGAACCCACACTGTGTCAGAAGACAGGATTCAGCCAATTTCAGGTCTCTGATTTAGTCCAACTCAGATGAGGAAACTGAGGACCAGCGGGAAAGGGCTGCTCAGGTTCGCTGAGATGAGTTTATGTGATTGTGAATAGAGATTTGTTTCCTAATTTTGAGTCAAAACTTTACAGAAGGAAGGTGAGTGTGTATGTGTGTCTGTATGTGTGTATTCTCAGCTATGTTTGGCATACAGTAGTAAACGCCTGAACCAGGAGGTTGGACTTTGTGGCTGATAATGTGGAGGCCGGCTAGCCCACTCTAGGGCTGCCCATGGGGACCTTACTGAAAGAACATTCTGTGCAATGTCTCCTTTTGAAATGACCATCCTGGGCTATTCTGTGTCCCCAGGGACAAACTGTTACTACTTACGTCGAACAGGGCAATGTCTGCGTTCATCACGTGGACCCGATCAGCGCTGCAACAGAAGATGCCCATGAATGGCCAAGTCCCATTCATTCACCCATTCATGCATTCATTCAACTATTTATGTACCAGTCACAGTGCAGGCTCTGGAGACACAGCAGTGAACCAAATCCAATTCTTGCTTCATAGAACTTACATTGTAATTGGGGGTGGGATGGGGAGACGGAAAACAAACAGTTGCCCAAAGAACATAAAAATCGTTCTCAGGAGTGAGGACCATGCTGAACAGGGGAGCTTGGCCTTTTTCTAAAGGGGATACCCGATTCCAAGCTCAACTGTTTCCTGCCATGTAGGAATACAGGCCCACGACAGCCAGAAATTCTGATTTTTATATATTGGCAACTCATTTATATTTAAAAAAACCTAACCCTATGTGGGCTGATCAGAACACATCCATGGACTTGATTTGTCCTAGCAGGCTCCAGTTCGTAGCCCCTGAACTCCCTCTGGGGCAGCAGGAGGGTGGCGGGGTGGGGGAGAGCAGGCAGGGGCGCAGAAGGCAGCTGGAGCCCTGTGCTTCTGGGCTCCATGGGGGCTCAGCATCTGGCTGTGACTGTCACTGCCTCTGTGTTGGAGGTGTCCAGAATGGGCCGCCCAAGGCCGAGGGATAATGCTGGGCAGGCTGTTCCTGTGGCCAAGGTCAGCCTACCTCGTGGCTGCTGCAAGACCACTTCCCTTTCCTTCTCTGTCTCTCACACTGAGTCCTCGGCAGCAGGACAGTCCAGGTAAGGCAGCCTTTCTGCCTGTCCTGGAGTAGCCGTCACTGGATGCTCACCAGGTGGGACTTGTTTTCATCACCGGACTCTTCACAATGATTTACATGTTTACCTGATTGTATTTAAGTGGAGCTTAAGTTGGTCACCTTTAGGATCAAACTGAGCTTCTGAGCTGGCTTCCTGCAACAAGAGAGAAGCCCAGGCCCCAATTCTTTTAGAGAGTGCATCAAGAGTGGGGCATGGGGTTCTGCAAGGAGTCTCTGGGGTCAAGCTGACACTTGAATCTTAGCTACTGGCTCTGTGACCTTGGGAAAGGGTTTGACCTCTCTGGGCCTCCGTTTTCTCATCTATTAAATGGGATAGTGCCTCTACCCACTCTGCATTGAACAGATAACCACATAGGATTGCTGTGGGGAGTGATGATGCTGACAATGCTGTCAGCAGCCGTATAATATGCATGGAGCCCTCCCTGTGTGTCCAGCAGTTTTAAGAAGTTTATATGATTTTCTCTTTTGGTCCTCCCAACCCTATGAAGTGACTCCTATTTTTACCCCATTGTAGAGGTGAGGAAACTGAGGCTCAAAGAAGATCAGTAACCTGGTAATGTTAACTGTTACTATAATCAGAAAGGTCAGAAGCAAAGTCAGGTCTCAAATACCAGAGCCAAAGATATATATCAACTTGACCTGTGGGCTGGGATGAGCCTGAGGGCAGAGTGCCTGGCTCCAGCTCTAGGTGAGCTGGACCCAGAGAACAATCTTGTCCTGCAGGCCTGGGCTTGATGGCCTTTTGAGAAGTGCCTGCCAAAGGCCATGGAGGCGCTAGGTCACCCAGGCATCTAGTCCCACTGCTGGTAGGGGATCAGAATATCCTTCAATACGGGAAGCTAGGGCACTGTGCCTCCTGTAGTCTTTGTGAATGGCACCCCTGAAATTGCGTGCGGACAACCCACATGGCTGTACGTAGTGACTGTGTAAGGATGGTGCCAACATTAGCCTCCTACAACAACCAGGCCCTGTCCATACTCCTTGGTTAAGCATGGTTCTAACAGCCAACCATCAATCCTGAGTTGTCTCTCTCTTCGCTCTGCCTCTGTAGTGGGTGCAGTTGGTGGCCCACTCAGATCCCCGTTAGAAGGCAGAGCATCCATCCCTCTACCGCTGAGTGCTGCAGCCAACAGTCTACAGTCGCCCCTTCTCTGGAGAAATGCTCTTGCTTGAGCAGAGCTGCCTTGCTGGGAGTTAAGTCCCTCCTGCCCCTGGGGACTGTTGGTGGCCAGTAACTGACTGAAAAGGGGGTACAAAGGCCTGACTACTAAAGTTACAGGGTCAGAGTTGGGCCCCCAAAGCTCCTTATTCTTGGGTTTAGAGCTTCCTACGCCAATTCTGTTGGGTGACAAGAGTGATGGAGACATTTAGGAAAGCAAGAGGGGTGAACAGAAACAGTGTAGGTCCCCCAGATTGGTGCCAAGGTCACAGGCAATTGTACTCACAATGCCCAGGGTGAAGAGGGGGCGGAGGACTTTATTGTTGGAGAATACTTCCAGCACGATCATTTGGGCCACCTGGGCAGCGCCGCTGTTCAAAACGAGCTTTGGGGCCTCCTGGGTTAGGATCTTCACAATCTGTGTGCGCCCCAGCGCTTCCGCAGCCTGGAAGGACATCAGACCTGCATGTGGCCTCCCCAGTGCCTCACCATGGCCCACAGGTCCCATGTGGCCTGGCCCGTGCCCAACTTCCTGGCCTCCCTGCTTCCTCTCTGCTCTGGCCACTGTCCTCTCAGACCCTGGAATAGATTGTTGCTTTCCCCATCTCACAGCCTTTGGTTTCTCGTCTCCCTCTGTCTGGAATACCCTTCCCTCAGGGAAGACCTCCCTGGTTCCCCGGACTCTATCAGGTGCCCCAGTAATGCTCTCATGACCCTTAGAATCTGTCCTTTGTAACTGAAATACTATGTGTGATTATTTGATTCTGGTCAACTTGTCCAGTTAGACTGAAATTTTCGTGAGGACAGGGACTGGTTTGTAAAAGTCACCGGTGCTAGAAGGAAGGAGAGTGGTCCCACACACATTTTTATTCCCCAGAGGCCAGTGGTCAGACCACAGCAAACACCCATCAAGCTGCAGATAGCCAATGGACCAACCTTTTCACTGATCACCTTGACTTTAGACTTCAGCCGGCGGGCCAGCTCAGGGAGCTGAAGATGAGAGAAAGTCAGAGCAGGTCAGCTGGAGGGGAGGGGGAGACACACCCACAGCAGCCTCACTGCTGGGATCCCCAGAACCCCGGAAAAGCTGGGTGGGCCTGGTGTACAGGCTACATGTTTGTCACTGGTGGAAAACAGCTCTATGTTTGCTGTGAGGCATGGGGTCCCTGCTGGCTTGGACTTGTACTGTGGGTTGTTGTTGTTGGTGGGTTTGTGGGCAGCTCACTGCTTGTGGAGAGCACAGAAAAGTGATCCAATTCTTACCATAGCCATGAACGTGGATGCTGGCGACCACTCCTCTTTTCTTACCATTTCAGCCCCTTATCTGAGTTCTAGTCCTCAAGAGCTTGGTTATCTGTTGTCTGTCAGCTTACTTTAAGTTCTGACACCCTCCTATAACTTTGGGCCAACCCTTTCCCCCTGTGGGCCTCAGTTTCCCTATCAGCCACCTTAAAGGAGGTGGCACACCCTGGTTGACCAGTTGTGGCTGCCTGCTATGCTGTGTTGATAAGGATTCCAAGGCTGTGTGGGCATCTAGGCTCAACAGGGAGGACCCTGATTGATCAGTAATGTGTGCTATCGGCCCCATAGTGGACAGCAGTGGAAGAGTATCTAAGATGCCCTTTGTTTCAACAGGACTGTTATTTGGTAGAAGAAGCAGGTGTGTCATATCCCACAGGGAAGAAGTAGGACAGGGGCTGGATGTTACAGGAAAAGTTTCAGCTTTAGGACTATATGCAGAGGCAGAGGCTGTTAGAAGAGGGAGGGGAGCTCTCAATTACTAGAGGGGTTTAAACTGAGCCTGATAGAGGATTCAGGCCCAGGGGCTTAGGGGTCCTTGCACCCCCTTTGAGTCAGAAAATTCCCATGATGCAGTAGAGTTGGCTTCATCTTCTGTCTCATTTCAAGGCTTACCACATAGTCCAACATGACCATGAATTCTTCTGGAGGGAGCAAGGCAGCTATTGCAGCATTCAGCACATCCTGCCTCACAGTGAGGCTGAAAGGGGCACTGTCCAGGTCAGGAACTGTCAGGGAAGGCACAGACTCACTGAACTTCTTGGTCACATTTCCCTGTGAGTCCAACAACTTGGCCTAAGGAGACACAGAGCAGAGAGTTGGTTCAGAGCTTTAACTCCACAGCTTCCCAATAACAACCTGAAAGGAAATAGTGCTACTCAGCCTGCTTCTCTTTTTGAACTTGCTGCCAGGAAGCTTAGCCTGGAATTCAGTGCCTTGCTGTAGGTGACGAGTTATCTCAGGTGCCTAGCAACATCTACTCCACCTGCACCCCTCAGATAATCTCTGATTTTTTTAAGCCTTAAATATCTTATTTGGCATTTAGGTTTCAACTTTTCAGATAACCTCACAAACCCTTTGGATGAAGGGAAAATGAAAATGCAAGACAGTTGATGGAAATGTTTGATGTTGCAGTTTGCCAAAAGATCTATGAAAACTGGTCTGGGATACAAGCTGCCCAGGTTGGCCTGGTCCCTTAGGGAGTCCAGCCCCAGTGTGTATGCAGCTCCATTGACTGGGGTCCTCCTGCCTGCCAGTCTTCAGCCCCATTTCATTTTCTCCTTGGTGACTACCATTATCTACATTTTACAAATGAGAAAACTGAGGCTAAGGGAGGTGAAGAAACTTGCGCAGAGTCACAGGACCAGGCAATGGTTGAGCTGGGAGAGAAACTTAGGTCTGTGTGATCTCAATGATGTGTTTTGATCCTGGGCTCTTGCTGCAAGGTAAACCAGATGTTTGGGAGTTGGCAGGGGTTTGCCTGAGAGAAAGGCTGAGCCCCAGTGCAAACACTCTGGCTCGTGACTGGGGAAATCAGGGTTGGAGGACAGATCACCAGGGTTGACGTTCTGTGTTTGCCGTTTAGATTCTATCTGCTGTTTTTTCTCCATCAGAATGGTTTACATGGGACATGCTCAGCCTATTGAGATTTTTAAAAATCAGCCTGTGTGTCTTAACCATGACCAGGGTTTTCTCCCCTGAAATAGACCCGTGGTGCCTGTCCTTGGGTGGTCAGAGAAAAGCAATGATACCCCCAATGATGTACTCTCAAGGTCCCATGACACTCACCCCCAGGTTGAGCTGGATGGCATCGCCCTTGATGGCAGAAGACTGAAGGTCAAACTCCAGGTGGTCATCACCGATGGAAACAGGCACTGCTTAGGGACAAGAAAGTTGTGTGAGGGTGAAGGGCAGTATTGGATGGGCTTGTCTGGGGGCTGCTTTTGGCTATAGCTGCATTATTGCATGGGGTGGGGTAAGTAGAGAGGAGAGGAGTAATGATGATGTTGATAATGACAGTGATGAAAATGATAATGGCTGACATTTATTAAACATATATTGAGCGCTAAACTGTGCTAAACCTTTCCATGTGTTAGCTCATTTAATCCTCACAATAACCTTAGGAGCTAGGTCCTATTATTACCTCCATTTTACAGATGCAAAAACTGAGGCTCAGAAAAATGAAACGATTTGCTCATACTGTGAAAAGATTTGAACCCAGTGATCCTATGCCAATGTCCTGGTTTGGAACAAAGCTGCCCTTGCTTGTAACTCTCCACCTCCCCACCAGACTGAGCTGTACCCAGGCAGATCTGGATCTGTTCACTGGATGGCACATATTTGCCTTGGGATTCCCCACTTGGCCGCGAGGGGGTGGTGGCGTCTCAGCTGCGCTCACTGTGGGGCAGAGAATGGGATGGGCAGAGGAGGGGATGCAGGGGTGTGTGGGGAGTAGGTCCTTGAACTTCCTCCACTCCCTCCCCTCCCCGCACCCCAATTCCTGCCCTGACCCTGGGAGGCAGAGGAGCCAGACAGACTTCTGTTCTAGCCACAGTAGCATTAGGTAGTCTCTTCCCTCCTCAATCTCAGTTTGCTCATTTTAAAATGGGGGTGTAATACAGTAAGACCAGCTTCACAGGCATAGGACGAGTACCTGGTAAAGTTGGCTTGAATCTGAATTACACCACACTTGAAATCTGAAGAATTGGGTTTTAAGTCTTCCCCGATCACTAACTTCCTCTGTGAACTTGGATAAATGATTTAATTTCTCTGAGCCTCAGTTTGCTGATCGGTGAAGTGGGGTAATGATCACTACTTCAGGTTCCAGCCGGACGGTGTATATAAAACGCCCAGCCCAGCATTTGCTCTTTGCGTGCCCAGTGCTACCGACTCCATTCTCCCCTCACTCCTCTGGTGGCCCCTCCAGATGAGCGTTTTGGATCCCCAAACAGTAGACAAGAGAATTTTCTTCCTCCCGCCACCCCCACGGGGAGGCAGAGATGTCTGAGCACAGCAGAAATCTGAAGTGGGGGAGAAGCCCATGACCTTCTGTTTCTGCTACTCTCAAGAAGTGACCTCTCTCCTGAGCACACAACTGGTCGCTTCCCTTGTTCCCTCTTCTCTAAGCCCAGAGTGGTTGCTGTACCATCCATCCATCCATCCATCCATCCAGCCAGCCAGCCAGCCAGCCAGCCAGCCAGCCAGCCAGCCAGCCAGCCAGCCAGCCAGCACATGTTTGAAAACACTTCTCTGTGCAGCCAGAGTGCCTGGACCTTTCCTGGAACCTTCGATCCTCACTAACAAGCCTGTGAGGTAGGGATGTATAAGCCCCATTTTAAAGATGAAGAAGCTGAGGCTAAAGAGGCAGAGTTGGCTTCCCACAGTCTCGGGACAAGTCAGCGGGAGAGCTGGGACTTGAACTCAGGTTTGTCCGGGCACCTGCTGGCTCCTGTGGAAACTTGCCCGTGGCAGGCACTGGTGCGATGGGAAGGGACTCCCCGTGTGCTCATCCCAGGCAGGGGGCAGTGGGTACGCTTCCCACGGCTGCTCAGGCCTTGCTTGGGAGGTGCCTGGGGGCAGAGCCAGGCCTGGAGGCCCGCTGGGCAGGAAAGGGAAAGGCAGGAGGGAGCCGTGCACTCACTCTTCGCCAGGTGCAGGAGGTCCTTGTACATGTCTTCAAAGGCCTCTTCGATCACGGGACACAGCTGTAACAGCACAGATGCAGGCGTTTCATGGGCAAGGGGGTCCCACAGTGACCCATGCCCGGCCCACGTGGCCTGAGCCCCACTGCTGTGCTCATGGCCAGCCAGATTTTTGTCCGTGGGGTTGAGGACTCAGTGGTGCATCCACTCCCCGGCCAACTCTGCTGCTCAGAGAGACCCCCCGACCCCACCCTCTGGCTCCCAGTGAACATGGGATCTTTGTCCCTTGTCCTATGCCCAGCGTGTGCCTGGCCCACCAGGTGCCCTCCCCATCAGACCCCTCCTCTTGTTCCCGAGAGCCCGTGTTTTCCACGAGAGGTGAGAGGCGGATGGAGGAGCCATTCCTTCATTCACTTATTCGGCACATCATTACGGAGCTCCCTCTGCACGCCAGACTCTAGGCCAGAGGCCAGCAAGACAGACCGAACCAGACTTGGGAGCAATCTCTCTGTGTCCTTTGTGGGTTTCTAGCTCCTCCCAGGTGGCCAGCAGTTCTCATCAGGGAGCAATTTTGTCCCCCAGGAGACATTTGGAAATTTCTGGAGATATTTTTAGTTGTCACGACTTGGGAGGTGATGCTATTGGCATCTATGGGTAGAGGCCAGGGATGCTGCTTAACATCCACAGTGCACAGGACAGCTCCCCGCAATAAAGAATTATCTGGTTCAAATGTCAGTAGTGCCACGGGTGGAAGCCCTGGCCTAACCTAGCCCTGGCCTTGCCCGCTCCATCAAGGAGGAGGCTGAACATTTACTTGCCTGTGGGACCCAGAGCAACTGCTCTTTGCTTGAGGCAGCCCATTTTCCAGGGCAGTGCTCTGGGATTTTGCCAGGTACAATTTCCTCAGTGGAAGAAACTTCTGGTCGACCACCCATTGCTACCTCTCAAGAAAGGACATTGCATTTGAGAAATGTTCTTTTTCTTTGAAAAACCCATTTCTTTCTCCTAGCTGCTTTGCCAACCCAGAACCCAGGGGGATGGAGGACTCGGGCTCAGAGACCCCCGACTTCACTGCCAAGGGACTGCCTGTTCCTCATAGGCAAGGTGTCCCTGGCAACCTTCGCATCTTGTCCCAGAATTCCTCTTCCTTCAGTCTCACCAGTGGGTCTCAACCCTGGCTACACATCAGAATACTCTAGGATCCAAGCCGGAATCCTCTGGGATGCTGGGGCTCCACCCAGGCCAATGAAATCTGAATCTCTGAGGTAGAGCCCAGCTACCAGTATGATAGTCCCCCCTATTCTCAGGGGCTACATTCCAACCCCCCAGTGGATGCCGGAAACCAAAGAAGGTACCCATCCCTAGATAGACTATGTTTTATCCTATATGTACATACCTTTCACTTAAAGGAAGCGCTTTGCAGCTTCTCTTTGGCATTTCTGAATTGTCAGCATCACTACTCTTGCACTCTGGGGCCGATATTAAGTAAAATAAGGGTTATTTGAACACGAGTACTATGATGCCATGACAATCTATCTGATAAGCAAGAGGGTGACGAATGACTGACCATGGGGAGTGTAGGCAGCGTGGGGATGGGGACAAAGGGATGATTCTCATCCAGGGGGAGACAGAGCAGGGCAGCCTGAGATTCTATCATGATACCCAGAATAGTGCATGATTTAAAACTTATGAGTTATTATTTCTGGAATTTTCCATTTAATATTTTCAGACCTGTCGACCATGGGTAACTGAAACTACAGAAATCAAAACCGTGGATGAGGGGACACTACTGTATTTTAAAAAGTCTTCCCAGGTGGTTCTGATGTGCAGCTGGGGTTGGGACCCACATATTTACATCTTCTAGATGGGCTCCTACCAGATTTCAATATGCTGTGCCTTTCTCTTCACATCAAGTTAAATATTTATATGACCATCAAATCAAATCCAGTGAATCATGGTGAACAACAGAAAGCCAGGCATCTTATATTGTTTACTACATGTAGCTCTTCGCCCTTAAAGACAGTTGTTATGCACAGAGCATTATGTAATTCCAAGTTCTTGACATCTTTTCTAGTAAATGTGAAATGTCGTAAGTGTAAAAATATGTCTTAAGTGTTTCAAGTATGATGCCAGTTTATGTATGATTTTGATGGAGACTGGGAAGAAATTTCCAGCTGGGTCCTACTTTAAGAAACTCCCACTTTTTTTTTTTTGAAAGAAATGCTGACCTTAAGGTAGAAAAAAACAACAGCTTTCTTAAAAGGAAAATTATCTCATGTAAGAAAAGCCAAATTTTATAAAGTTATTCACTTTCAGATTCCTTTAAGGAGGCTCTCTGGAATTGTTTAGTAAAGTTTTAAGTATGATGAAGCTATTACAATAATTATGAATTTTGTACAATGGTGTAGAAAATATATATCACTTAAGTAATTTAAAATAGCACTGACATAGAGTGCAGCCATATAAACATATGAGTGCAATACACAAAAAGAAAGAAGCTGCCAAGTTAAAGTAGAAGGATTATGGATATATTTCCACTAAAGTTGTTCAGTTATTACATGATCCTTTCATTTAAAAAAAGTTTTATTGTAAAAACCATATTAATTATTTGACAAGATGGTTTGAACCCCAGGAGGCCCATTGCTGTGCACACTGTCTTAGAATTTATAGTGGAAATCAATGGTCAAAGTGAATGAATAAACTTATAGAGTTTTAATTTACCCGTAGCATATAAGGGACATATAGAGTGAGACTGACTCATGTTTACTGACTCAGAAAAATAAAGCCAACAGGACCTGGTGGGTGACAGGTTGGTTTGAGACACTAGTATACCAGAGTCAGCTTGTACTGGTTTGTGAGGGCTAATTGTTAAATTTTCAGGAATTTCTGAGCCAGTGAGTGCCAAGCCCAGACATTATTACAAATTAATAATTATTTGGTGTAAATAAATTATACTAAAAGTAAAGTTAATGAAAACTCAAAACTCATTACTTCCTAATTATTTTGCTATGTCTTATGATTATTTCTTGCTCTTGAGGTTATTTACATCTATTATATCCTAGTGGTGGAAATACCATACCATGGTGTGCTTCTTCCCAACTCTGCTCAGTGACACCACATTAGAGCTTGAAATTGGCCTTGGAGGGAATGTTTACACCAGAGAAATCAGCAAATGCTACACATCTCAACCTCCCCAGAGTCAATAATTCACAGTTTATCAGCACATCACTGTTCAAGGTCTCCTGGCTGACTTTTGGCAGTTCCATTACCTTGATCTCAGTGAAAGGATGATCCAGACCCAGAGTTTCCAGCTCAAGGAGACACAGGCTCCTTAGCAGTTCCACCCAGCCCCACAGGGGGAGAAATCTTTACAGGCCAGGGAGGTCCTGATTCCACTCACCTGTTTTTTCACCAGTTTGGGCAGGGCTGGCACCAGGAGTTTCATGACATTGTTGGCCAAGGGGTTGACCATGAAGGAGAGTCTTCCAGAGAGGAGAAAGGGAGAGAGATTAGGAAAGGTCAGAGATGAATATCCCTCCCTTGTTTTACAGAAGGGGAAACAGAGTCCAGGGGAGAAAGGAACTTGCCCAAGGTTACACGGCCTGTTAGAGACAGGGCTGGGAGTAGACCCTGAGCCAGGTGTAGACGGTAGCAGAGAGTTCTCAGGGGGCAGGGGCAGGGATTGTCATAGAAATTAATTTGTGCTGGACACTGGGACGATGGCAGGCATTTCTCCCCATTCTCCTGCTAAGGGGAGTGGAGGGAAGCACAATATTTATGAGCCCCTGCTGTGTGCCACACGCTCTGCTGACTACTTAGAGCTGTGGCCTGAGCTGACCTCTCACTGCAGCTTGGAAGGCGAGGCTCAGGGAGGGGACTAGCCCAGCATCATCCAGATAGTAAAGGAGATGCATTTGCCTGACTCCAGAGCATGTTTCACCCTGGTTCCATCCTCAACTGCCTGGGGTGGTTTAAGGGGCCCTAGGAAGGTGGCTCCTCTCTGCCTTTAAAAGTTTGCTCCACTGCCTGGCATGATGCCTGAAATCCCACTGTTATGGACTCCACCCTGATGCCTTGAATTTTCTTTGGTATCACAGATTCTCTGAAAGGAGCTCCAGATCAAGAGTGACAGTCCCTTTCTTTCTCTGGGCATAGTGCTCTCCCTGTGTAAAATGGGGCAAGACCACCACCTGCTTCCCTCCCAGGCGCGGCGGGAGTCCAGCGGGAGCTGGCCACACTCACTTTTTCAGCAGGCTGATGCGCAGGCCCTTCTGGCTGGTGGAGCAACTGCTGAGGGCGAGTTGGGAGTTGCCTCCCTTGCTGGTCTCCACTTCGATGGTGGCTTCAACCTCTGCTTCCATGTGCATCTCCACAATGCTCTTGTATAGGGGCCTGGGAGGGACGGTGACCAATGCTGTGAGCTTCATCCCAGATCCAGGCTGGAACAAACCTGCTGTCCCTTTCCGTCTTCTGGCTCTCTCACTTCCCTTCTCAGGCTCCTTTGCTGGGTTCTCCTCACCCCCACCCCCCCTTCTTTTTACTCCAGCATGTCCCAGGCTTTGTTTTATTACTCCTCTCCTGGTTTAAATCCTCTGCATATGCAAACAGCTTCCAAATTTATACCCAGCTCCTTACTTAGGTGTCTTCCAGGGATCTCAAATTTAGCATGTACAAAATTGAACTGTGGATCCTGCCCAAACCTGCTCCTCTCATGATCTTCCCTGTCTTGGTTGCTGGCCACTCCATCCTGCCAGTTGCGTAGGCAAAAACCTTGGATTCAGTCTTGACTCCTTCATCTCTCTCTCCCTCTCCTCCTACATTTAATCATCAGGAAGTCGTGTTGTCTCTTCCTACCTCCAAAACATATCCAGAATCTGACCACTTCTTACCACCTTCCTGCTCCCAAACTCTGGTCCAAGCTATCATCGTCTCCCTCTGAATTATTTCCGTCGTTTCTGGAAGGCCTCCCTGCCTCTGCTCTTGCCTCATATACAGCAACCAGAGGAATTCTTTAGAAATGTTAAATATGTCATGTTTCTCCTCTGCTCAGAACCCTCCACAGCTCCTATCTTACTCCCTCAAAGCCAAGTCTGCACGTTGGTCCACAAGGCCCTGTACGATCTGGCCTTGGCTGCCTGCTGGCCTCACCTCCCTCAATTCTCCTTCCTTCTCCCCACTCTCTTTGCCATTCTTCGAACAAGGCAAGCGTACTCTTGCCTCAGAGCCTTTGCTCTTCCCTCTGCTTAGAACTCTTTTCCAGATTCCTGCATAGAGGAAAAGAGGGAATGAGTGGATGAACCCGTCAGGCCTGCTGTGCCTGGCGGAGGGGATACTCACGTGTTGAATCCAGCCACCATGTCCAGTGGGATCTTGACCATCAGCTCCTGGTCTTTAGCAGAGGGTTCCACCTGCAGCTGCAGGATGTTGGCTGAGGTGACTTTCAGCCTGGATGGGATGCAGGAGAGATGAGATTCATCTGAGCGTTGGCCACAGACTTGTTCCCCTCCGTCTTTCCTGTCTGCCCTGGTACCCAGCCAGCAGTTGGACCCAAGACCTGTCCTCTGACTCTTCCCCAGCATAGTCTTGCCACAACCCCTCCTTCCCCCCACCCAGCTCCTGCTCACAACACTTCTATGGCTCTCCCGTTAGTTAGGAGATGAACCCCAGCTCCTTGGGCCAACTTGGAAGACCCTCTGTGACCTGGCCCTACTGACCTCCCAGTCCTCACCTTGGGGTTTGAGCAACAGCCATTCTGATGACTCTCACCCACTATCCTCTCCCCAAGCTGGCCCCTCTGCCTGGAATACCACTTTCTTCTTGTCTCCTGGTGAGCGTGGAGTCAATGGCTCACCTGTCACTGAGACTTAGAAGTGTCATCTTATCTTATCCCTTCACTTTCTCACCCCAGGTGACCTTCCTCTGGAGTCACCCTATTAGGGCTCTTGTGTGACTCTCTTACAGTTTTTAACTCCTCTGGGAGCTTCTGAGGAAGGGGCCTTGTTTGCTCCATTCCTTGTGGTCAGACCCAGAGCTTATTGACTGATCAATTAAATGTGGAAAGTGTGTCCTGGGCAGAACTGTGGACAGGGAGCTCCCAAGTTGGCCCTGCTCCACTTACCATATAATGCGGTTCAGGACAGAGTTCACCAGGCTGCCTAGTATGGGGATGCCCCCAGCCGGCTCCTCCCCTATGGCGCTGAGCAGAGGCAGCTCCTGGAGGACGCTGATAGCATTATGGTCCTTCAGCTCCTGTGCCAGCCCTGGAGACAGATTCTAGAGATTAGAGTCCAGCAGGAGGGGCAAGAAGGGGCTCCAGGCTGGGAGGGGGCATCGCTCAGGGCTTCTCGGACCTGGACACAAGGTGTGGGTATGATGGCTCCCCCCTGACCATCTCCACCGTAGGTGTGCCTTGCAGGTGGTGGCCAAGATAGGTCCTCTTCACATGAAGGCTGAGGCTCGGGCAGGGGTGGACCATTCACACCCCTGAGCACTGACAGCCTCTGCAGCCCTCCCACCAGCCAGCGGCTAACGCTTCTGGAGCCAAGAAGCAGGGAACTCAAGTCTCTGTTTGGGGCTGTTTTGTTGCCAAAAGCGCACTTGCTAATAATTCTCTGGCATCCACATCCTATGGGCTTATTGTCCAAAGAGTTCAAGTGCTGAGCAGAGAAAGGAGGAGGCAAGGTCAGGGGCCTGGGAGCCAGGAGCCCTGGGTTCTAGTCCCGGCTGTACTCTCCCTGGCAGCCGGAGCCCTGACGAGCAGAGCACGTCAGAAGTGCTGGAGCGGTGGTGCTCAGGAAGCAGCCCTCGTCCAGTGACTGATGGGAACTGGTGAAGAGACACCCCAGCTCCCTCAACCCCTGGCAGGAGGGCTCAGGTATGTGTGCCCCGCTGTGCCCCAGAGTACCTGTGTGTTATTGCCTCTAGGCAACAAAACCACCCTTTTTGCCTGCTCTGTGATAATGGAGATGGGCCCTGTAAATATTCCTCCTTCGCCGGCTGGTGTGACATTAGCTCTGTCAGAAGAGGCTCTGAAGGGCCATGGAGGAGGAGGGGGCTTCCCCTCCTGGCCCCAGTGTGCTCCTCTAGCCAGGCCCCTGCGGTGTCATTGCCCAAGGCTGCGAGTTCAGCAGCAGCCCCCAGGGCAGCCAACAAGTACTGTGGGCACCCCAGCTCCTGCCCAGGAAGTTTCCTGGAGAAGGCTTCCCAGTGAGTCCACAACCACCCCCTTCCTTGAGGGCAGCCTCCCAGAGAATTCCACCAGCTCCTCACCGGCAGGTCTCTGCCTGCTGGCTCAGCCTGCCAACTGTGGACCAGCTCTGACCCGTGACAACTGGGCAAATTTCCCCACAACCTGTGGGCTTCAGCCACACTCCTCCCATGAGCTGGGAGGATTCACCCCCTCCAAGTTTATTCTGTCCTTGGATTAGCCTCTTTCCCCTACCCAATCCTCTTTGGAGTTCTTTTTATTTTCTTTATTAGCCAATTCCCCACGACTCTGATCCCCTGCTCATAACTCTGTACACAAACTCATGGTTGGGTCTACCATGTGGTTTCTGCCTCCTAACTGGCCCCAGCTAACAGAGTTGCCCCGTGGGACTGAGCTCCAGCTCCCAGTGGTACCTGGCCTGCCCTAACCCGGCTCATTTCCCACTCTCCTGCTGGTGTTTTCTGAGATCACCTCTAAAACCAACCACTTGCAAACAACCCCTTAACTCAGATTCTGCAGTGTGTGTGTAGGGGGGACCTATGCCATGGTTGCCATGGCTGCTCATCTCCAGGCTCCTCCTGGCTGCCGCTCCATGTGCTTGTGACTCACCTCTGCCTGCCCCACAGCACCCAGAACTCTCTCTGCTCCCTGCCCCTGCTCTGGGATTCCTCCTCTGGCTACAGCGCCTGTGTGGCTGTGCAGGACCTGGTCCCACGCCTGTCCATCCAGCCCAGGCCCAGGTTCAGAGCATGCAGAGGGCTGGCCTCTAGTGCTTAATGGACTTCCAGAGCCTCATGTTATCATCTTCTCAGGGGACAACACTTTGGAGTGGTGGTTTTCAACTAGGGCGATTCTATTCCTTAAGAGACAGAATGTCTAGGGACATTTTTGGTTGTTACAACTGGGCTGAGGCTAAACATCTAGAATGCACAGAACAGACTCCAACAGTAAAGAGTCAAGGTCGGAAGTGCCTGAATTAAGAAATTGGAGCGTAGAGTTCATGAAGTCCTTGTCACTGCCTGGCCTATTGGGTAGTCCCAGCAGCCTGGTGAGGAAGGTCCCCTTGTTTGTTTCCAGAGGAGGAGGCCGAAGCTCAGGGAGGTTCCCAGGGCCACAGAGCTGGAGGGTGATAAAGCTGTGCCTGGGACCTGAGCCGCCAGATGTCCAGCCCAGGGCCTTAGCTCTGGGGACTGGTTGCACACTGACTCAGACTCGAAGGAGGTGCTCTGCCAGTGGGGTTTCAGGCAAGGGCAGTGGGAGAGGCAGATGCGTCATCACACTCGGGGCCACACACCCCTTCTGCAGGCTGTGGAACCTCAGAGTAGTGGGTTTTGGAATCATGGAGTTTAAGAGGGGTTTCTTGGAGTCATGGACTCTTGGGATCATAGATACTCTCAATCTTTACAATTTGCCCACTCAAATCTCACCTAGGCCTGGGGTCCCAGCCTTGTCTTGCACACCCCAGTCGTGGGGAGCTCCCTCCTTCCTTTGGAGAGCTGCTCCGCCTGCCCCGTTGCCTTATGGTGCCGAAGCCTGGGAGACCAGACTTACTTTCTCTGGTGATTTCTGGGCCGAGGATCAGAGCTACAGGAGGACTGAGGAAGGCTCCAACCAAGGTGGTTGCCAGCAAACCACAGAGGAGGGTGAAGGTCCTTGAACAGGCCATATTCCTGGAGGTCAAGGAGCAGCAGGTGGCAGATGTGAGAACCTGGAATGGACATAAAGGGCCCTATTAGCCAGGCAGAGAGCCCAAGGGCAGGTCCACCACGCCTGGCGACTTAGGGCATGGAATCCAGGAGAGGCTGTTTAGTGAAGTGATTAAGAGCGTGGGCTTTGGAGCCCAACTGTTTGGGTCTGTGTCCTGCTTCTGCTGCCAGGTGCTCGTTGTGTGGCCTAGACAATCAATTTAACCTCTCTGTGCCTCAGTTTCCTTATCTGGCAAATGGGTATAATGAAATCGTGCCCGACTTCATAGCCTTTGGCACTTAAAACACTCTATGGCCCACACTCAGCCATCCTCACCTCCTATTTGTTCCCCTCGTGACCTCTAAAGACCCAGTCATTCCAAGGTGTTTAAAGATCCCAGAATATAGCCTGTCCTCTCTGGGTTTGAAATGTTGCCCTTGCTCTTCTTGTGATGCTTTTCCCCTGCCTTCTCTACCTTCCTGAATGATTCATCCTTTAAACCTTTGCCTACATGTCCCTTTGCTCTGTAAAACTTTCTCTCTCCTGTAGCCAGAGACCCTGGACCACACTTGGAGAAATCTTGCTTTGGGGCTGGTATGTGCCCAGGACAGGAAGTTTGGAGGCAAGAGGAACAAGAGAATTTGGGTAGGACTCAAAGTGGTAGGAAAGCTGTTTGCCTAATCTGCAATTCTAAAGGGCCTGAGGAGGGAATAGGTGGCTGCTTGGAGCCAGGGAGAGAAAGGCAGAGAGGGAGAGGCCTGTGGGTGTCTCCCATGAGAAGAGCTGGGGGTATTCTGGCTCCTTGGCTGCTCTGTCCCCTCCATGGGGTGGATCCAGCACCTGATTCTTGGTCTTGAGCTCCCCAGCTTTCACTCGGGCTCAGCCTCCAAGCTTCTGCCTCCTGTGGACTGTCCTGCTTGGAGGGGATCACAAGGATGATAGCACCTATTTCTGTGGGAAAGTATTTCCTCCCCAAATCCCAGCACCATACACACTCACCACATCATATCTCGCCTCCTGGCTTTCGCTTATGCTGTTCCCTTCACATGGGATGCCTTTCTCACCTCCTTTGTCCAACCAACTTTACTCAGCTTCTCAACTGACATGTACCTCTTCCAGGAAGCCTTCCCTGACTGCCCTCCACCACCATGCCCCTGGGCTTTCCTTGAGTACAGCACATACCACACTGGCCCATATTAGGAGTTCCTGAGGGCCAGGACTATCTGATAGTTCTTGTCCCCAGAATCACCCCAGCACAGGGCTGGGCACAGAGTAGTTGTTGTGTGCAGAATGGGTTTATGTCATTGGGATGGAGCCAGGGAAAGACTCAGCCATTCTTATTCTTCAGCACCATTCTTTGGTCTTCTGGGTAAGGGAGCTGGGCACCTCTTTACCCCCTCAGAGGGTCCTTCCTAGTCCAACCAAGTCTCACTGCTGTTTCTGACCTGACCCCAACAGGTGTTTCCTGCTCTGAACCTTCCTGGTGCCCTAGGCTTTCAGCCCCTTCCCTACACTTTTACCTGGACACGCCGGAGTCCTCAGCCTCCTCCGCACCTGGGCCGTGGGTCTGGAAGCCCAGCCTTATATCCTGCATACCTGGGTTAGGCAGTTTACCCTTTGCATTTGGGCTGAGGCCTCAGGCCAGGCCAAGATCTCCAAGGAAAATATTTGTGGCTCCTGTTGAACCACATCCTTGCCTGGAGGCAGCCCCAGGACTCCAGCTTCCTGAGGTTTGGAGAAAGGTCTTGGGCTGTCATGAAGTGTGGGTGAGGTGCTGGGCCACGTGGCAGGCCCCTGGACCAGGCACATTGTGGCTGTTCGTAAATGCACCGCAGACCTCGAACTCCTAAAGGTGCGGTCCCTGGGAGGGACCCTGCATGTCCCTTGGGCACATCTCCAGAGAGGCAAATGCCCCCTCCTGGGTTTCCCAGCTGGCCATGCCTGCTGCCCATGGACAATGCCTCTCTGTAGTTGGCCTGAGCCCAGTGCCAGGGCCCCGGCCCACATCAGCTCCTACTTCCTGCCTCTCGGCCCCACACATTCACTGGGGGCAGCAAGCATGACTGCTGTAGGCCTGGCACACTCTGGAACCCAGGGGTTGCCATGGCCCCAGCCTCGATAGCACTCAGTTCCCCTCAGGCTGCGAGGCCTCTTTGTCCCAGCCTCACCCTTTCCAGCACCCAGGCCTTTGGTTGCGCTGTGCCCTTCCTGGGACACTCTGCCTGCCCCTGACAGCCCCACCTTGCCCCGTGTGGGCAGCAGAGCGGGGGAAGCAGATGTGGCTGACAGATGTGGTTCAATTTCTGCTCCTGGGCTGGTCAGCTGTGCAGATGTGGGAAAACTGCTTCTCTCTGAGCCTATGTTTCCTCGGTTGGAAAGTGGAGCTGTTTTGATGTGTGGAATGCTTGAATCATCAGAGAACTCAGTAAATGGTAAATGCTGTTGTTACTGTTGAAATAATATTACTGACCTTCAAAGCCCAACTCAGAAGGCAGGATCTGCATAAAGCTGCTTGGCCTCCACTCTACCTACACCTGAAATCCTTTTGCTCTCCTGGGAGCCCCCAAAGTACTAACTGCTTACTCTCTTGAGGCTTGGATCCCCTCTGCCTTGAGAGGTGTCCATTTTATCCATCTATCCACCCATCCACCCATCTATCCACCTATCCATCCATCCTTCATTCACTTACTCATCCCAGTCTCCTTTCCAGTCTCCCTCTTTCCACCCCTGCCCCTCCCACCAAAACCCAATTTCCACCCAACAACCTGAGTTAATTTTGAAATATATTATTCAGATCTTGTCATTCCCCTGCTTATTAAAACCTCCAAAGGCCTCTGCAGCTCTTGCCTGAAAATCTGCAAGACCCCGCATGGTTGGCTGCTGTGCACCTCTCAGCCCTCGTCTTGTTCCTACCTCAGGGTCTTTGCATGTGCGGAACCTTTTCCCAGGAGTGTTCTCCCAGTCTTTCCTGGCTGGTTCTCTCTCATTCACCAAGTTTCAGCTTCATTATCCTGTTGGGAGCTGGTGATGTGTCTGGACATGGTCCATGTCGCCTGAGGGTCTGGAATCAAGGACTTGACCCTTCCCACAATTACCCTTGAGGAGGTTTGCTACCCCAGATAAGGAAATACCAAGGTCTGGGCTCACACAGGAGGCAGGGTACTTACTCTGAAAGAGTGTTTATGCAGCCTTGAGGGAACTACTTTGTATCACACTCACCCCAATACCAACTGTTTGTCACTATATAATAAAGGCATTGAAGCCATTTGGGGCTGCTCCTCTCCAGAGGACAGTCTCCCTGATCCCATAACTTTGCCTCTTTCATTCCCACCACTCGGACTCAGGTTTGTTCGTTTCTCAGGCTGGTTCCTGACAGTGTCCCTTCCTTGGGAAGGCCTTTACTGGCCACTCTGTCTGAAGTAGAGCTCTTCTCTCTCACTGCCCACTCATGGGTGTCCTCAGTAGCTCTTACTCAGTCTGAAAACTCAAGTGTCATCTGAGGCACAATTCCACGATGCTATATACCAAGGACAGGGGCCCGACCACAGTGGAAGCAGGTGGCCAAGAACTGACTGCATAGCGCTTGGGTCCCTCATGTGGGTGCTCCTTTCCCAGACCAAGGTGATAAAAATGTCAAGAGGGCAAAGGAGACAGCTGTGGTCCCTCTTCCCACTCTCCCAGGAAGATGAACAGGGGTGTTTGCCCCTAATGCAGGCCTAGAGGGAGGGGGCTTTCCAGGGACCATTTAGGGGCTTGAGGGCCCCTGGAGTTGGGACATGGAATGTAATGGATTATCTTTCTTGCCTGAAACAAACAGGCTGATGATCTGAAGTTATGGTGGGAGAGTGGCTTCTGTGAGTGGAAAATTATAGTCTTTGCTCCCTCTGGATGGGGTCAAAACTTGTGTGTGTTTTACCCAGGGCCTGGTTTGGACCCTGCAGGAGAGATCTGGTCTGGAGCTGGTTTAAGTCCTTCCCAATATCAGCCCCTGGGCAAGTGAGGGAAGGGGCTGGGAGTGGCATGCAGGGTGATCAGTTGGAGAAACTCTGTCCTTATCTGAGGTTATGGCCTGAGAGACTTTGTAAGGAGGTTTGAAAATACCCCCAATGAAAGTGCCCATGAGACTCAGCTTGAAACATTTTTTGGCTCCCCAGAGAGTAGGGAGCCATCTATCAGTCAGGGGAAACCTCTCCTGCCCTCTTTCCGCTCCTTCTTGCCAGAGATAGAGGGAAAAGGGGTGTGTGTGTGAGAGAGAGAAAGAGAGAGAGAAAGAGAGAGAGGGGGAAAGAAAGAGTGTCTTCTGTCTCTCTACCAAGCTGGTCCATAGAAGCCTCAGTTAGGGGTGGAGGGAGAGAGTCTGATGCTCAACTGAAGCTGGACACTCTGACACAGCAAAGTGGCAGAGTGGAAAAGACCATCTCTATTCTACAGATCACCATACTAAGGTCCAGATAAGAGAAAACAGAGGTGTTATCACCCCCATTTTCCAGATAGGAAGGTTTGTGCAAAAGGGGAATGATCTGCCCAATGTTCCACAGCCATAAAATGTGGAAGCAGGATTTAGACCCATTTCTGGCTAACTCTAGAGCCTGTGCTCTGGCCCTCTGCCCCAGCCCACCCATCCTCTTCAGCTGGTACAAGAGGCGCCCGCTTTTGGGAAGCCTATAGTCCTGTAGAAAATCAGAAATTGTTTCTAAGGACACGGTGGGTTGGACAGGTGGAAATCAGTAGGTCTTGTGGACTGTCACTGACTTGGAAGGCAAGAAGGAAGCCACCTTGAGGAACTCACTTGAGAGGCCTCAAGCCCACAATTTAAAAAGGCTCTCTGTTGGAACCAAAGATGCCACCAGAATGGCAGAAACACTTCACCTCTTGTTGCCTGTTACTGGCTGTTGGAAAAGTCTTCAGGGTCTGGACTCAGCGGAGGAGAGTGTGATGATTGATTAGCAATGTGTGCGCTGAGCAGTGTAGATGCTACATGTTTGCTGCAACCAACTGCCTCCTTCTTGAAGATTTTGCATTCCCTTGCAAAATATGAAAGAGCAAACAGAATGGGGAGGAAGTCTTTAGACACCATGGAGTTTGCTAATGCCTTCGGATAAGTCTTATCTCTGGGCCTCAGTCTCCCCAAATGTTAGATAAGGATGTTGGCTTCTTGATGCTGTGGGTCAGGTTAGCTGAGGGAGCCTGGTAAACATGCAGTGAGGAATAGCCTGTTTCTGGGCACAGATTTGCTCTAAGGAAGGCTCAGGCCCATTGACCCAGGGTCTGTGTAGGTCCTGTGCGAGGGAACTAGGCTGTTCATTGCGACATTATGTATAATTTCCCTAAAGTGGGACCAGCTTAAATGTCCAGCAACTGGACTCGGTAAATAATTTGTGGGCCACCAGGCTGCCGTCCCAAAACAATATAGAGAAAAGTATTGAAGGCTCTTAGCAAGTGAAAAAAATAAATGGTTTCTACTATTTTTTATTAATTTTTTTAAATCTAGAAAAAAGACAGGAAGGAAGTACTGTTACCAAAATGTAACAATGCTTATTTCTTGGTGGTGTCATCACAGGTGACTCTTACCATCTTCTTTGTATTATTAAAAGTAAAAGGAATTTTACACTGAATGCATTTCTTGATCAGCAAACAAACCCTTGAAATAACTTGAAAATGAGTAAATAAACGTTGGACAGAGGACAAAGGAGCTGAGGGAGCCTGGTTCCTTTCCCAGAGCCCACCCACAGGCTCAGGATTCCAGGGGAACACGGCAATGACGCGGCTCAC
Organism: Miniopterus natalensis; assembly: GCF_054644295.1. Taxonomy (NCBI): domain Eukaryota; kingdom Metazoa; phylum Chordata; class Mammalia; order Chiroptera; family Miniopteridae; genus Miniopterus; species Miniopterus natalensis. The sequence goes on from NC_142087.1 coordinate 13,561,192, forward strand.
AGCTGCAACAAAAGCCCAGTCACGCCAGTGCCGGAACCGCCCTCCGGGAAAGAAAGACAGAAATCAGAACTGGAAACACAGGGCATAATCCCTCTTTTGTGGGATGGGAGGACGTAAGCTTTCATGCAAACAAGCGCTGGCTAAGCCAGGCTTCTAGGCTGGGTCATGATCAGGGGCAACAAGGGCAGGATCAGCCACAGAGGCATGATTCCCATCAGCGGAGCAGCAGGGGACGAGCGGGGTGGGGGTGGCAGCGAAGGGAGACCCAGACAGAGTGGTGCCGCTCCCCCACCCTCTTAGGAGCTCAGGACCGTGGGGACAGCCTGACACATGGGCCAGCAGGCCAGCTGGTCGGTCAGCTAATCGTATTCCCCAGTGTGTGGACCCAGCTCTGGATGCCTTGGACATAGCAGTGAGCGCACGAACCACCCCACGCCCTCCCGGAGCTCACATTCTCCGGGGACACAGAGAGGGAGCCACAAATCCACGAAGAAATAGGAAAACACAGAGGTCAGTTGTCTCAGGTGTGGGGCTAGATAACAAAAGTAGAGAACGCATAGGGAAGGCTGGAGCTCTACCATCGGAGCATCCCGAGGGCGGAAGCGCTTTAGCTTCAACAGGATGCCCTCCCCCAGCATCCAACACACACACGCACACACGCACGCACACACACGCCCTGTGCAAATTTCTCCTTGTTTGACTTTCAGAGTTCACATGTTTCACTTTAGGAACACAATCATTTGGGGAGTTACTTATGTATGAAGGGAGGGGCGCCTAAAGCATGGAACAGGGGGGGCCCTACCGTCTGAGCGGTCGCCGCCTGCCAGGCCCAGCCTCCAGCCCACCCGGTCGCTGCTGTTGCCTCCATCCTACAGGCAGGGCAGTGGAGGGGCAGAAAGGCCAGGTGATCTGCTTAAGGTCGCACAGCCACTGGGACAAGAGGCCAGGATTCGAACTCTGGTCCATCTGACTCCAAACGTGGGTTCTGATGTTTCAGCCACTGTCTCCCAAACACCTGCCGCCTGCGTGCCGCCTCCCGGCAGCCACACCTGCCTCACGCTCTGCGGCACCTGCCCACCCTCGGTTCCTGCTTATTCAGCGCGCGCTCTGGGGAACGGGGTCATGTTTGAAAACTTAAATACACTTGGTTTTCTATTTCTTTTTTCTTTTCTTTTTAAAAAATTTATCTTTATTGTTGAAAGTATTACAGATGTCCCCTTCCCCCCCAATGACCCCCTCCATCTAGCCGCCCCCCCCCCTTCCTCACACTATTCCATGGGTTATGCATATACGCATAGAAGTTCTTAGGTTAATCTCTCCCCACCCACCCGCCCCCACCTTCCCTCTGAGATCCCTCAGTCTGTTCCATGCTTCTATGTCTCTGGATCTACTTTGTTCATCAGTTTATTGTGTCCATTAGATTCCACATATGAGTGAGATCATGTGATACTTGTCTTTGTCTGACTGGCTTATTTCACTTAGTATAGGTCCTCCAGGTCCCTCCATGCTGTGCCAAAGGGTAAGAGAGCCTTCTTTCTTTCAGCTGCATAGTACTCTATGGTGTAAATGTCCCACAGCCTTTTTACCTACTCATCTACTGATGGGCACACTTGATTTTCTATTTCTAACAGAAAATTGTATGACCCTACCAAAGTGGAGAAAGAACATTGCTTCCCATAAAATAAGAGGTGACAAGATGCTTCTGGCGACGATAATAATGCCTATGGTTCAGCTTAATTAGCATTTCCATGCCCTTTGTTTGCACTAACCCGTCTAACCCACATTGATGCCTGGAGGGCACTGTTTTATTCTCATTTTGTGGTTGAGGTTTGAATGCGCGCTCCCTTCAGCGAGACGACATAGAGTCACAGTGAAAACAAACAGCAAGGGGCTGCTGAGCTCTGGCGTGCTGCCCACTCCGGGGTTAGGGTTGCCTGGGGACAGTAGCCAGTGCTTGGAGAGGTGCTAAAGACCCACTGGCTTCCCGGGGAGCCTTTCATATGGAAGGACTGAGGAAGAGCAGGAGGCCAATCCCTGCTTCTAGAAAACTCTGCACCAAGCTTACCTGTCATGCATCAAGAAATGCTTCGGAGCTCTTTCTGAGTGTGCGAGCCAGATCACACATCTCTTACCTTGTGGGCAGCTGTGTCCACTGGCAGTGGGGGTTCCGAAACAAGATGAAGTGTGTTCTTGAACCTCTTTGCACCTTTTCTGGACTCGAAAGCTCCCTGGACTACAAATGTCTTGCTCTTTGCTTATATGCATTCCCAGGGCCAGGAGGGGAGGACAGGGGACCCAGCGGGCACCTCCCTCGAAGTCACCCACATGGAATTAGGTTCCTGTGCTAACATTTACTCACTTAGTCACCCAGTTCTCTGGAAGGGGAGAAAGGTAATTCATGGGCAAACCAGGAGACCCACCTGAAGGTGGAAGCACGGCAGGAACTCTTCAGTGTCTTCCTTCATGCTGGATAGGGACAGTCAGGATGCTCCTGTGCCCTCTGCACCCCCCGCCCAATCCCACTCTGCTTCTCTGTACTCTCAGAGTCTGCTACCCCTGAGAGAGGAGGTCATTCTAGGGCCTCTGTGCAGAGGGCTTGACTCCTGGGCTGTTTCCACTCATTCCTCTACTCCCTCTCTCACCTCCTCAGTGTCCCCACAGTGGAGTCTCTGGCCTGCCTCATCTCACCCCCGCGGCCTGGCCTCACCCCAGACCTCACCAGTTACTGACCAGGGCGGTTGCAGCAGCCTCTTCTCTGGCCTCCCTGAGTCTGGCCTGGCCCCTCAAATTTCCTGTCCACACTGCGGCCAGAGCCAACTTCCCTCCCCGTAACACTTTCTTATGACAGTTTTCAAACACAGAACAAAGTTAGTTTTACAGATCGCACTGTCTACCCACCACATAAATTCTGCCCACCCAACTTACTGGTTTGATGCATTTCAACCCAAGTTGCAACCTAAGTACTTCAGCTCGAGTGTCACTACCTAGAGTTCAACATTTGTCTGCAGTTAGGCTCTCGACTCAGAGGAGGCCAAGGTGCGCCTTTCCTGGTCGCCTAGCATCTGAGGGCATCCTGTACCAGCCTCCTCCTCTGTGATGTCCAAGTATAACCCAAGGAGACCAAAGTCATGTGCCGGTGGGGAAGTGGGTGCATGTCTGTCGTGGTCCTGAAGGTCTATCTCCAAAAGGAGTTGGTAGTGACATTGCTGCGGCAACTGGAAACTGAAGGGCCCTGGGGATTCCAGTGCAACCGGCCCTTCAGAACAGACAGGCCCAGACTCATGGGTACCTTCTGCCTCTGCCTCGATTAACACAGCCCTCAGGGAGCCAAGCAGAGACAGAAAGAAGCAGAAAAACAGGGAGCACAGTGGGAATATCACTTTTGATAAGACCGTCAACATTGCCTGACAGATGCTGCATCGATCTTTAGCCAGAGAACTCTCTGGAACCATTGAAAGGATCCTGACGACTGCCCAGCCTATGGGCTGCAATGGAAACATTTTGATCCACATGCAACGAGAAGCACAGATCTTCAGTGGGATTGCGTGGGACTCACAAATGCACACCTCTGTGTGAGCCAAAGCCCTACTAAGAACAGAGATTCATCATCACCCAGAGGAGTTCCCTCCTGCCCCTTTCCAGTCAATTCTCAATCCCCCACCGTGGGAGTGGGTTCTGATCCCCCCCCCCCAAACATTAGCTTTGTCTGTTCTTGGCCTTCACGTAAGTGGATGGTGCAGCGTAGACTCTCGTGTCCGGCTGCTTCCCGCACCCGCCCGCGTGGCGGCAGCTGTCGGCAGGCGCTGAACGGCGGAGGCGCAGCCGCCCCGCTGTATGAGCACGTTACGGGGTGTTTCGCATTCTGCTTCCTGCCGCTGGGCGCCCGAGCTATTTCCAGTTTGGGGTTATTATGAATCCAGTTTCTATTGAACGTTTTAAGACAAATTTTTTTGTGAATAAATATTGTCACTTTTCTTGGATAGACTTGCTGGAGCACAGGGGAGGAGTATGATTATTTTATAAGAAACTGCCAGAACTTTTCCCAAAGTGGTTGTACCATTTAACACTTCTGCCTGCAGTGCAGGGGAGTTCTGGCTACTCCACTGCTGCACTGACATGTGGTGTGGTCAGTCTTAATAACTTCAGCCCCTCTACTGGGAGTGTCAGGCTATCTTTTTGTAGGGTATGTCCCTGGCTCCCGATGGCTCAGGAGGAAGTTTAGCTCTCAGCCTTAGCTCTGAGCCCCCCAAGGTCCAGCCCTTCTCTGTCCAACCTTGCCTTCTCCATCTCCCATTTAATTTTCCTACTCTATTGACCTTAGTTTTTAAAAAGTTGTCCTCTGCATGCAACAGGTCAGTTCATTTTTCTCTGCTTTTACATGGGCCGGCTTTTCAACCTGGAATGTGTTCCTGCCCTCACTTATCTGACGAGATCTCAATTTTTTTTTAGGCTCATCTAAGATGTTACTTCCTCCAGGAAGCCTTCCTGTACATTTCACTGAGAGGAAATGATTCCCTCTTTAGTGCCATGTGGGTGCTTTCCAGCTATTTCTCCTGCAGCTCTGATCACCCTGTTGTGTAGCTGTCTCACCCTCTAGACTGTGAACTCTGTGAGGGAAGACACTCATCTTACTCACCCAGCACCTATCATGTGGTCTGTACATAGTAGGAGCTTGGACTTCATTTAACAATAAACAGTTGCAGCAGTGGCAACTGGAATGACCACTGAAATTTGTTATGTGCTCATGTGTGCTGGGCCCTTGCGAAACACAGCAACTCCCTCACTAAATGGTGTTCACCACAACCCTACGAGGCAGAGCTATTGCCATCCTTGTGACAGATGAGGAAACTGAGGCTTGGAGAGGTGAAGCGGCTTGTTCCAGGAAACAGCCAGGACTTGTTAAAGCTGGGATGTGTCTCAGTGTCTTCCTACTGTTCAGATGTCTGCTCAGATGTCCCCTCCTTGGAGGGGTCGTCTTACATTTTCTTCCCGAACTTAAGTGGATCCCCCCTCCCCCTGGCTGACACATGAGGCAGATGCGCTCTGAATGGCTGGTCATTGTAGGTGACCCGCCTGCCTTCCTCCCTTCCTCTGCAGAGGACCCTGGGCTTATGGGGCCAGTGCCTGCCCCCTCGTGGTCCAGAGGGTTCATAGTTACAGTGAGAACAGCAGTCTTCACTCCCCCTGGTGGATCAGCTCCTGCTCACTGAACATTTCTGATATTTGGCCCGAGTGTTCATTGGAGTCCTTAGTGGCCTCTGTAGAATACGAGAGGAAATGCTACTGGACGAGCCAGGCTCGCAGGGTCCGGGATGATGTATTTATTGACTAATAACCCCCAGATTGTTGCAAGTCTTTGGTTAATTTCAAGAGTTCTGGACAAGTTGGTTCTGACAATTTTTTGGTGTTGCCATTTTTCTCATTGCTTTCATGTAGGAGAGAATTTTCAGAGGTCTTTAATCTGCCATTTTCACTGACATCCTTTTAGAGAGTTTTTTAAAATGTTAAAATGTTGTGACTATTTAAAAGTCATAAATGTGTTTGCATCATCTGCCACCTGTCAGACTGTTTTGTATCCAGGGAGTCTTAAGCTAGTTAGGAATTGAAGTTGTCAGGGTAGGGGAAATGCCCATCTGTGAGCTTCAGGAAGAAGGCCAGGGAACAGTGGGAAAGTGGTTTACAGATGGGCAGTGGACCTGTGTCCAGGCAGGAATGCAGTTTGGTGCCATGGCCAGGGGACAGCAGGACCAATTCTGATGGTCCCAGATGTGTGTGCCTGTCTTTATCCACCTTGATCTTTGGAGCCTCAGCCAAGGAGGACTCTCAGGCTTGACCTAATGCCTCCCCCAAAAGGTCATGAAAGAAGCTAATGCCTGGCTTCCCTCCTAGCACAATCAGGTCCTAATGGCTGGTTCCCATTCAGAAAGGTCATCTGTACTTCAAGTCACCAACTAGATAGACATTCACAATGATCATGCAGCTGTTTATGGAATTTAACTGCCCATCCTGAGCTCAAAGATCTCGTATTTCTGTGAGTGTGGAAGATGCTTCCTCCCTTAAGTCCTCAACAGGAGAAACACTCTGGTTTCTTACAATTAACTTTCTTGCAGTTCTGAACTCTGAACTCTGGGACTGTCCTCCCACAATGTCATGTTGGCTGGTGGCAATAGTAGGTGCAGACAGTGGTGAATCTGGACATGATGACAAATATTTGGCAGGGGTTGAGAAACACCAACTTGAATCTGCTCATTTTCACAAGGTCAATGGGTCTCCCAAAGAGCAAGGGACAAGATTTTCTGTGAAGTCAGGGATGTTTCAGCCCTTGATTTGCCTTTTTGTCACTCTGTGACCCTGTGCAAGTCATTCACATATCTCCCAAAGCTCAATACCCTCATGTGTGGAGTGAAAGGGTTGGTTTAATCCTATAAGGATCTCAAACAATGATAGCATATTTATTTTTTATTTGAAGGGACAACCTTCCCCATCCTGGATATCCTGTTCTTGATTCTTCTTGCATTCAGTTTTTCATAAATCTTACCTGTGTAAACAATCTCAACATCCTCAGTCCCTTCCTCTTCTTAGTGCCTCTAAACCAGTCTTCTTCTTCCAAAACTATGACTCTCACCCAAGGCATCAACAATCTTTTCATATGCAACTCCAGTGACCCTTCTCTAGTCCTACCTTTCTCAAGCCTTTCAGCAATGAACACTTTGAATCAGCCTGCAATCTATGTATGTGCCCTGGCTGGGTATCGAACCCATAACCTTTTGGTGTGCGGGACAATGCTCCTATCAACCAGGCCACTCGGCCAGGGCCTTACACTTCCTTTTTGTCATCTTTCTCTTTCTGTTGCTGTGAGAACAGAAAAGAGGCCAGTATGACTGGATGCAAATAAGCAAAGAGGAGTGAGTGGTAGTTGACTTGTGTATCCATCAGCTTCCTGGACTTTCTCTTGGGATCTCCCAGGCACTTCTGTGCGAGTGCCACAGTGAAGGGCACACTCTTCTTGCTGGAATCAACTCATCCTCCCACATTTCCAGTTACCTTTGGGCTCCCCAACCTGAGACTTAGACGGGAGCCTCACCTGCTTCCTCATCTATACCCGTCCAGGTCCCATTCCTGAACATCTCTCAAGCCTGCCATTTTTACTTCTTGTAACTTTGTGTATCATCATCACCTCTGCCTGGAGCGTTGCGTCTACCCCCAACATCCCGTCCACCCATTCTAAGAACCCCAGAGTGGTCAGTCTGAAACCCACATTCATCTGAACATCTCCTGGTTCTGCTGAAGACCAGTAAGATCTCTGATGTAAGGTCCAAACTCTGTTCTATGGCTCCGGCCTCCCAGGCCAGGGCTCTTTCCAACCTATAAGCCCTCAAGTGATGGTGAAGAATGACAAGGCCCCCTGTGCAGACAAAGAGTAATTTTATTTGGTGAGAAACATGGAATGTAGTGGAAAAGGAGGGGGGGCAGCTTCCTTGGAGAGAAGGCTGCTCTGATCCCCAAACGGTGTCCAGGATATTAGAGAACCTTCTGTGAGTCCTCGGAAGCTGGGCAGGGAGCGGATGGAGCAGCAGGAAATGGTTCTGTTGGGAGAAGACCCTAATCAGAATGAGGACTTGAGGTCACTGACTCTTGTTGGTATGGGTCCATCATCAAACCCTCCAGAGAGCGGGTAGGAGGCTGAGACCCTGGGGCTCAGGGTCTTGTCTCAGCCACAAGGGGAACCCAGACCTATGGCCAGGGGGCTCCTTGTGCACATGTTCGCGTGAGTGTGTTTCTGTGTACCATGAGCACTTATGTGAGGGGAGTTTGCATATGTGTGTGCATATGTGAGTGTGCTGGTGTGAGAGTGCATGTCTCTGTCTGTCTGTCTGTTCGGGTGTGTGTGCAGTCATGACCATGTGTGTTGGTTTGTGACTGTGTTGCTCTGCCTCCTGTGTCTCTCGACCTCTGTCAGCGTTTCTGTGGACTTTTCTGTGCACATCTGTGCTTCTCAATGTGGCCTTTTGTCTCTTTGGATGTCACTGTCACAGCCTCATGCTACCCCTACCAGGGGAAGAACAGTCGCCCCCCAATCCTGGGAAGTTGGGAGCAGCACTCACAGCTCAGTAGAGGCTGGATTCCTTTCTGGAAGGTTTAGACCTTGAAGACAAATTCCGTCCCATAGATCGGTGCTTCTGGAAAATGGAAAAACAACCCCTGCAGACCTGAGTGATGGTCTCAGTGTGAAGGAGCCTGGGATTTCCCACATTCCTCCCAAGGCCTGGGACCAGGGAAAGGGAACTCTGGAGGGTCTCTCTGACTTGGCAGGGGCAGTGCCTCCTTCCACCAACTAGCCCAGTTGTTCTCTGTGTCAGGGAGACAGGGTCTATACCTCAACATTATCTGGATAATTCAAGGCACCCCCCCCCGCCAAATGGAGAGAGTTGAGGCTGGAGGGATCTATCTGTCCCATGGTGTGCAGGGACAGAGCTCCTTGGGGCAAGCACTGCTCCTACAGAGGGGGAGAGAGGGCTCGAAGCAGGTACTCACCGACTAAGTCATGCACCAGAGTCATGTCCAAGTTCTTGAGAATGTCATTGACCAAAGGGCACACCTGGTCCAGGGGCAGAGAGGGGAGTTAGACAAAGTGGTACCTGGAGGGAGACCCTGGGAACAGCATCATTTTAGGATGGATTCTCTGGGGGAGAGTCTCTATCATTTCTCTGTGCCTGAGAGTGCTTGCTTCCAAGCATTGTCACAGACAAATGCTCACACTTCCATTGGGCAGAAGGAGAAACTGAAGGCCTGTGTGTGAAGTGCCCACCACAAGCGAGTCAGTGTTCACTCTGTGACGTGTTCACTCTAACAAGGTGGACTGCTCTGAGAGGCTGCATTTCTGGTTAGAGGCACCCAAGCATGGGCTGGAAGAGTGCTTGTTTGCAGCTGTAGCTGGGGTGGGGTGGGAGCTTCTCTGAGTGGGGCCAATCCATTTCAGCTGTAGTGTGGACATGCCCAGGGTCTGGCCCATAGCAAGAACCAATCAGTGCATTTGAAGGATGGAAAGAAGAAATGTGGAAAGATGGAGCAATGGACAAATAGACATGGATGGAATTTACTTATCAAACTGAGGGACTCAGAATAGCTCACCGCAGGGGCCTCTTTCAGCTTGAGAAGTTCTCAGACCCAGGGGGCAGGAGCCCGCACTTTTACCCACTTACATTTTTCTGCACCAGCATAGGAAGGACTTTAGTCAAGATCCCTCTGAGGTTACCAATAAGGTTATGAATGGGGAGGGAGCCGACTCTGAAAGAGAAAAGTCACGGGGCAGTGCAGAGGCCTGGGGTTGGTATGGAGAAGCTGTCAGACTGGCCAGTGGGCCCAGCACAGTCCCAACATTACATCACTGAAACTGGGTCTTGTCTACCTACACCCCCATGCAGACAAACACCAAGGGGCCTGTTCGAGGGGAAGTACAGTCCAAGTTCACCCAGGGAGCCCTCCATCTCTTCCCATGCCCTCTAGTAGAGGGGGCTTGAACTCAGATTTCTTGTTGCCTGATCCAGCATAAAACTGGTCAGCCCAGCTTAAGAAGGCATAAATCACTATTTACCCATCCATTTACTTATCCATCCACCCGTCCATCCCTCCCTCTTCCCTCCCTATCAGTCTTCTCATCCTTTCATTCTCTCACCCTTCCATCCTCCCAGTCACCCATTCTCCCCTTGTTCTGTCTTTCCAACCATCTATCCATCACCCCATCCTATTGTCTCTGGGCAGGTAAAGCCATCCCCCTGGTCTTACCCATTAAGCAGGGAGATTTCCAGGCTGCCAGGGGAGTGAGTGCAGTCGCCAAGAACCAAGTGGATCTCCCCCTGTTTATTTCTCACAGCTAAGATTTCTGCAGTGATGTTTAGCTGCAAATCCAACTTTAATAGACTTCCTCCGAGCAGGAGCCTGCAGAGGAGATAGTAGCCCTACTACATTCCAATGTCAGCCTCACCTCACCCCGTCTTGCCCATAGCTGTGCTCATCTCATTTCCCGGTAGGGGCAACCAAAGCTCAAAGAGGTCAAGTGAGTTTCCCAAGTGACTCCAGGCCACAGCGCATAGCAGCAAAAAACTGAACTTGGAGGCGTATGTCTGTTAGACTCCAATGCCCCCTTTTTGGCTACCTGTGGTCATCAGGGTCTCCTTTGGTGAACCCCCCCCCTTTTGAGGCCCACTCACGTTTTCACATTGAGGTCAAAGGCCAGAGGGATGTTGACGTAGAGACGATGGCCATCAGGGCTCGGCACAAAGCCAAGTTCCAGCAGCTGGGGATTAGTGATCGCTAGACTGCCCAGGAGGTTAAGGGAGAAACATTAGCTCTTCTAGCCCCAAAGCTAGAAACCACCTTTCACTCAATTGTTCTTATTTTGGAGGTGGAGCTACCCATGAAGTGGGATGGGGGAGAGACGAGGGGAGTCTTGCAGCAAAACCACGAGTTCCGAGTTGCATCAGCCTTTCCGGCGCCGCACTGGGCAGATCCTGACTCACCCATGGCCTTCTCCTGGGGTCTGTGAGGCACTCTAGGATAGAGACTGAGGTATATTTGCATTTTGTTGGATTGTATTTGCGTTCTGTAAGCCAGTCCAGAGCCCTACAAAGAAAGGGGCTGCTCCATATTGGTTGACTGTGTGGGTTGCTGAGCAGGTGAGCAGATGAACATGTGAATGGACGCGTGGAAGAGTGAGTCCTTTGATGGGAGGAAGGAGGGGCACATGGGTGGGCGGATGGGCAAGTAGACTAAGTTTTTAACAACATTTATGGGTAGGAGTCACTCATCCTGCCATGACTTTCGGTGGCAGGTTAATTAACAGTGTTTATCATGGAGGCCGAGGCGCAGGAGGTCAGGGAGGATGAAGAGAAGATGGAAGGAAGCCTCTTCTCTGAGCCAGCCATTGCGCCAGGTGATTGCATCTTTTCCAGTCCCCACAACAGTTTTTCTCTGTGGTTACCGTAATACTTATTTTATAGATAGAAACTGAGAGGGACTGAGAAACCTAGAGGGACTGAGTGCCTGGTCCCAGGTCACCCAGCAAGTACACAGTGCATTTGGAAATCAAACTCAAGGCTGTCTGTCTGTCTTTAAGCCAGAGGCCAGAGCCTGAGTCGGTAGGGATCTTGGAAATGGCTTTAATCCAGCCCTATCAAGAACCCAGGCTCTGCCAGCTCATTGCATTAACTTTCCATTATTCCTTCTTGTTTAGGGAGCTCTCAGACGTCTCATGGGAAACACCATATGAGATCATTCCATGGACATCACATTGATGATGTAATTGAGGAGAGCTGTTTACACTTTCTTGCTTACATAAAAGGCCACCTGTGTTCTAAGGGATTCCAAGATTACTGCTGTGCAGTCGGAAAACCTTGACTTTGGAATGAACTAAATTACATTTAGATCCATCCCTGTGTATCACTCTAGTGATGTGAGCAAACAACTTTCTGTGCTTCAGTTTTTCCATCTGCAAAGTGGGGATTATTAAATCAACTTCAGAGCGTTGTGATGAGGATTACAGATGATGCTGGGGACTCAGAATATGCTTCAGGACTGAGGGCAATTGCTGGTTCAAGAGGACTGATGTTCCCTGCCAGACAGTGAGAAGGGTCTCAGACAGAGTCCAGGCCTCATGTTCAGACCACCCCTTCCATCCTTCAGGGCCACTGCCTGGGGTGAACAGATATCCAATGGGGGTTCTCTTGTGGGGACCAAAGCCCTACTTTAGGGCTACTCACTCAATGATGCCCAGGGAAGAAATCCCTGAAGTCACTCTCCCAAGAAGGCCGCCAATCAGGCCACCAGAAGTGCCTCCTTTAGTCTTCAGGATGTCCGATAGGGGAAGGTTTTTGAGAGTACCCAACAGATTCCCAGAGAGCAGGCCATTGCTGAGAGCTGGAAATGGGCATAAGGGTTCTTAGGAGTCAGATTTGACAATTTCAGATCCTCAGCCCTCTTCCCGTTCATCCCTGCCCTCTCGCTCCCCCCCCCATAGCTGCGCGAACACACATACCCTCCCCACCTGACCGAGGTTGCCACAGACTCTCACTTACTACTCATCAATGTTCCAGCAAGATCTGTGGGACTTGAGGCCAGGTCCGGAGTCAGAGCCAAGGGCAGGGTCTGGTCCAGGGTCAGGGGTGGGGTTTGCAGCAGGGCTGTGGCCTGGGCCAGCAACCCACAGAAGACAATGAGGCTCCCAATAGGAACCATCTTCTCTCCTTGGTGTCTGTGGACAGAATGACAGGCCCACTCTGGCACATATACCGGAGAGGAATTTACCCACAGCCCCGGCCCTCAGAACACCAGGGAGAGACTAGCAATAGCTAACACCACTCAGAACTTCCTGTGCCAGGCATCAGGCTGAGCTCTCCACACTCAGCCTCTGTTTTCATCTTAGCCACATCCTCAGATGTGGCACGAACATCTGCATGGCCCAGGTCAGGAAACCGGGTGAGTTTAGGTAACTTCCCCCAAGGTCATGAGTATACATGAGGACAGGATTTGGAGCCAGGTCTGTCTGTTTAAATTAAGTGCCCATCAGATTGATTCCATAATTGGGCTTGCTTGCAATGGCTTGAATCATTGCCCCTAGTTCCTACTCTTTAGACAAAGCAAATGAAAAACTTAAACATGCTAGTGGCTGAGGAACCGAACTGCTTTGTCACCATCCCCATTAAGCCTCTTGGTCTGGGTTCAGCCTGCAATTGGAAGTAGGTCTCTGAACCTGCCCCCACACTCCCATGCAAATATACACACACTCTTTTCTATGCCTTTTTCTTTTCGCTCAAGCTGACCTGGATAAACTTTTGGGAACCCCTGACATCTGGCTGCCTTTTGCACCAGTCTCCTCCTAGAGATCACCAACCCTCACAGGCTTATTTCACAGCTGGCAAAGGTGTCTAAAGCTGGAGCTGGTATCGATACTTTGGAGACACTTGGCTAGTTGGGGCAAAATTCCATCAACTGGCCCGTTTGGCCAAAGCACCATCATCGCTGTGGCTGACTGAAATTGTAAAAACTTTTCGGTCCAAAGAGCCCGTTGTGGCCTCACTGGGGATCAGGCCAGGCCCTCTGAATCTCTTTTGGGAAACAGATCTTTTATGAATCCACTGGAAGCCAAGGACCCTACTCCCAGAAAAAAAATGCATCAAATTGGGTGGATTTTAGGAGGTTTGTGGATGATGGTCTGAATTCACAATGGCAACCTCAAGTTGAAACTCAAGATTTTGACCTAGGGTGTGAGAGAGTTTTAGCGCAGTACACCTGCAGCCCCATGCCTCCCGTCACCATCGGATTCCCTTTCCTACCTTTCTACATCCAATTTTTTCTATATTGACATTACTGGTTTCCTAGGGAAGCAGAGTGACTGGCCACCCACATCCCCCTGAAAATGGTCAGCCTTATTTCTTTTAGAAGACCCCCAGTGGGTGATCCTAAGTGCAGTCAGCCAGGGCCCACCCCACAGCCAGGAGCCCGGCACCCCTGCCACCCAGGGCTGTAGAACTGGAGCAGAACGGGCAGGTCTCACCTGGGCTTCTCAGAGGTTCTGGTGACTGTCCTGGTCTCCTCGCCTCTCTCCTGCTTGCTTCTGCCCAGGAGGCAGCCTCTTTTATAGCGTGGCAATAAGGAAACGTGCAATCGGATGATGAATTTCTAGAGAATTCAAAATTCTGCAATCCGGTGGTATCTTTCAGGGCTCTCCAAAGTAAATAATTGCCAATCACATTAGTAAGTGAGACAGTTAAGCCATTTGATCGACAAGTTAAACAGAGGAAAACCTGAGATGGGGCTGTTACTCAAGACTTCATGGTTTCATGAGCGGGGCTGAGGCTGGGACCCATGTTCTGAGGTGGCCTGGAAGGTCAAATTGGGACCACAGGGAGAAGGCAGCCCGCGGAGCCCAGGAAGAGGCCTCATGCTCCTATCTCGGCCCCTTTCCATTCCTGGTTCAGTTCTTCTCCTCCAGTTAGGGGTCCCTTGCTCCAAAGTGTTAAGAGCAGCTGAATTGCCTCCGGTTTCCTTTAATCTGTGGGCTCTCCATTCCCCCCATAACCCTGGGAGGGAGGGGCTGCTGCTTCTCCTTTGCAGAGGAGGAAACTGAGGCCCACTGGGGATAAGTCCCAAAGACACAGGCTCATTGGAAATAATAAAAACGGTGTCACCAGATAACACTTGCGGAGCCCTTGCTGATGCCAGGACCACATGGTGTTTCAGAGGAAGCGTCTCATGAGTCCTCACAGCTTGTGTGAGGTGGGAATGAACACTCCCATTTTTCACAGGGGAAACTGAGGCTGATTGTGACTTGAACTTCAGTTTTCTCCTCTTTAAAATGAGGGCATAATATCTACATAGCAGGGCTGTGGGGGATCATGTCTGGAGAGCTGGTAGGCCCTTAGTTCACAAGCTCATGTGTCTGTAGTTTCCTTTCTAATGTATCTGTAGTTTAGTCACCATTTCAAAAGCCATTTGCTGGGTAACAAAAACTTCCCTGTTTCCCTTGGGTTTTATTTCTGTTTCAGAGTCTTCATTTGTGCCTCGGCATCTAGAGGAGGCTACCCTGTCCCTGTTTTGACAGGAAATACAGAGATATCCTTGTGCCATCTTGGCCCCTTGATTGCTGAGACACTGTGTGTCCCTCCTGGCCAAGAGGCCCCTTTGGATGTAACATTTACTTCTGACTCCCTTGTTAGACACCCCAAATGGTTCTGCTGTTTCTTGATTCCTTGGGCCTCAGGCAGGACCATGGGGGGCTACCCTGGCCCATCTGCTTGGACCCACCTAAACTCTCTGCTTACCTTTCTTTCCCTGGGGTCTTGTCATCTCCCCTGGCTCTGGAAGGGTCATGAGCACAGATGTCCTCTGTTCTTGAATCCTGCACATCAACTTGGGGCATTTCTTGCCTATGACAAGTCTTTCCTGGGGAGTAGCAAGGGCACAAGACGCTTTCCAGAACCCACCAGAACTACGTTCTCCTCAATTTCTCTTGGGCTCTCACAGTCCACCAATACAACATAGGGACTCTTCTAGTATTAGGGAAGGAAATCTTGCTTTAATTCATTATATATGTGCTATTCTTGAAGTCTCCTAGGCCCTGAGTTTTGAAATAGAAAAACCCAGGCTTAAGAAAATAGAAAAAAATTAACCCACAGTAAAATTGCCTTTTTATCCTTTGGTGCATAGTTCTATCAACTTTAATGCACATGTAGTTTTGTCACTACAGTTATAACCAGGAAACAGAACAGTTCATCACCCCCCAAACACCCCCATGCTTCCCTTTTAGAGTCACCCCCATCCCCACCCTCTGGTGAGTACTGATCTGTCTTCTGTCACTACTGTTTTGTCAAAGACCCGGGGACTGGAAACCGAAGCCTTCTCCCTGCTCCTGGAGTTGCTCCCCCTTGAAGCCACAGGTGCTGCCTGTTCCACTGCCCCAAGCAGGGCAAGGGTTGGGGGCGGCGGGAAGCGTGGAAGGACACGCTGCTGACATTTCGAGTATTTTCCACGTTGGTGACGTCAATGCCTTCCCAAGCTGTTTATCGGAAACTATAGGTGGTTCCCTTTCTTCCTACGTATCTGATTGTGATTGTGGTTGGGGGCCTTTATTGGTGATGTTTTTGTGAACCAAGAGGTCCCTTTTTAGAGGGAAGAGTTAATCTTTGCAAGGAGCTCTGACCTACCCAAGGCCTATTCTCCAGAACCAGGGAGTGGGACGTTGGTTCTGTTCCTGGAGCAAGGTCAGGTGGGGCTGAGGTTGAGGGAGATCTTCAGATGGCCTTGGAGGCCCCAGTGGCTTTGTTGAGGGGCAGAGGGCAAAAGGGTCACAGAGAGATAGGCGCCCCAACTTGATGAGAAAATGCATTTTTGCTTAAGGCAGGTTCCACTTATCTTGGAGATTAATCTTTCCTCCATTTACAGCTAATAATAATAAAAGCTTTTCAGGGGACACTAAAGCTTTAGACCATTTCTAACAACCCTGTGGGGATGCTGAGGCTCCGGGAGGACAGTCAACTGCCCAGGGCCACCTCCGCTAGAAAGAAGTGAACTCACACTGTCATCGGGCCTGTCTGGCTTTAGCGCTCAGAGCTTTAAGAGCAAGTTTGTGTCACAGTCTTCAGTTTAGAAAGTGCTGAGAATCAGACAGGGCTGAGTTGCAGACTCGGCTCAGCCAGCGACTCTGGGCAAGATGCTTCTTCTCTTCCAGCTTCAGTTTCCTCACCTGCAACAGGGAGCGGGCGGCACCTACCTGCCGGGGCTGCGGAGAGGGTTGACTGGGGAGACAAATAGCGCACAGCCCAGTGCCTGGCAGAGCCGGACTCTGTAATGCAAGGGCTTAAGTCATAGGACATAGGAAGTTCCTCAGCATTTGGGCTGAATTTCTGCTTAAATCACCCCAACCCCAGACCGCAGTCTCATAACAGAGGTCCACTGTGCACCGAGCTCTTCTGAAGAAAACACAATGTGCCCACAGCTCCGTGAACCTTAAAATGAAAACTGCGCAAGAAACCCATGGAGGCCGCTTGAAGAAGGTGGTCCTGGAGCCAGCCCTGGAGGGGTCAGGAGGGCGGCAGACAAAAGCCGCCTTCGTCAAGGGACCAGGCAGCCTCGGTGGAGGATGGGGCCCAGCCCCCCCCCCCCCATGTTTGCTCTTTGAATCAGGAGCAGGAAGAATCCCACAGCCTCGAGGCCCAGGCCTTCAAGGGGAATCAGCGTGGGAACATGGGCGTTTAGGGTTGCAAATCCCCGCTGAAGCATTTCGGATTAGGGAGTCTGAATTGAAAGTTGGGGACATGAGTCTCTCTTGCCCTATTCTGGTCTCTGAGATGTTGACACTTCCTTGTTTGAGCTTCTCAATCCAGCTGAACGCATATTTCATCACATTCCTCTGTGTGTGTGTGTGTGTGTGTGTGTGTGTGTGTGTGTGTGTGTGTGTTTGGGGTGGTGGTGTTGGGAGGGAAGATTGGAGGGGGGAATTCACAGCAGTCAAGAGTGTGGGCTCCAGAGTCTGGGCTACCTGAGTGCAGTCGACGTGGTCATTTCATTGCTGTGTGACCTTGGGCAAGTGTCTTTCTCTCTCCGAGCCTTTGTGTCCTTATGGGTAAAATAGGATAGTACTTCATGGGGCTGTTTTGAGGATTTGGTGAGATGCTTAATGTGAGCTTCTGGCGCCCAGGGCTTAACATGATTGTGGGACTATTATTAAGACGTGTGTGTGACTTCCCCTTGATTTCTCAGTAGGTCTTCCCTACCCTCAGGTGGAGGAGGGTGGGAATTCATATTTAAGAAATGAATAGTCATTAATCAAATAATTAACAATGAATTCAATGACATTAATAAGCATGCCCTATGGACTTAGTATGTGTTAAACATATCGTAAGGGGCTTTTCAGGCACTCCGACAAACGCCCTGCATGGTAAATATGTTTATTGACAATGTTTTGTTAAATTATAACCTACATAAGGAAAATGCGCATAAGTGAATTGTTACAAACTGAACACCCTCCCCGTTATCAGCACCAGATCCCGAAGCCCACTGTCGCCTTGCTCGAGTCCCTCCCAGTCGCTAACCCCTCTCCAGGGGTCACTAGTATCTTGACCTTTAACAGCACAGATTAGTAGTTTTGCTGTTTTGAGCTTCATATGAGAGATGCAACATGAACTCTTTTGTACCTGGCTCTCTCAGGTGTGTGAGGTACACCTCTGTGGCTGTGTGCAGTTGCGGGTCATCTTCATTGCTGTAGAGCATCCTGCTGGGAGGCTACCCCACAAGATCTTCTGTTTATGGATTCTTTTGAGGGGCATTTAGGGAGTTTTTACTTTGCGGCCATCATGACCACTGCTGCTATGAGCAAATCCTGTACAGAAGCATGTGCACATGTTTCTGTTGTGCACAGACCTAGGAGCGGAATTGCTGCGTCATATGTTGCACTTTGGGAGATGCTGCCACCCAGTTTTAGAAAGTGGTGGTACAATCTCCCTCCCACCAGCAGTGTGAAGGCTCCTGTTGCTCCACACCCTGTAAGATTTTATTCCCATTCTGCAGGTGAGGAAGACCAAGAGGTAAAGTGCCTTGTCCCAAACACAGCTAGTGAGTCCTACAACCAGGATGTGATCACTCATTTAACCCCAGCTTGCACTCTGTGCCGGCCCTCTGCTCGGGGCTGGGGGGGGGGGGGTCATTGGTTACCCTGATGCGCATGGTCATACCCTCATGGAACTTCTCGTTGGGCTGAATTGAATTTGAACTCAGAGCTGTTCAATGACAATATTTATGCTGTCACCTTTTCTCTACACTCCCTTGGAGCTCAGCAAACTGCTTGGCACATAGTAGGTGCTCAATAAATATGGGTTAAATGAATGAGGGAATGGGACATCTCAGGAGGACCCTACATTGATGTGCTACATTGATGAGCACATCTGTGGATGGTCTTCTGGCTGCAAAATACAGGAAAAGAGTGTTTTCTCTGGTCTTTCTGGGCTGATGACAAACCCAGGTATATTTAGCCTCAGGACAAGCCTTCATCGGGGCTTTACTTCTGGAACCCAAACTCAGGGCCCAGGCAGGGGACCTCTGCACCCTTCAGACCTACAGTTTATTATGGGGGAGGACAGGATGTCTACAGGGTCTGTGGTAAGGTTTTTTTTCAGGGCAATGGAAGCCCCACTCTAAGGGAGACTTAAGGTCACAAGATGTGGAATCTCCTTCCGGTCACCAGTAGGCAGCTGAATGCTCAAGCCTGGCATGGGGAGGTTGGCCAGATTCCCAGCTATTTTGAGTTCATGAGCAGCAGGCTGTTCTGTAAGGAGGAGAGTCAGTGTCAGTCACCAGCTTGTCCACCCTTCCAACCCCCAGGCCCACAGGGGAGAAAACGCTCATCCACGCATGCCGGCCAAGGGCCATGTCCAGAGCACTCCCCTTGCAACTCTTTCCAAATGACATAAAATTATTTGCTTGTTGTCTTCCATTCACTAGACTGTGAGCTCCAGGAGGGCGGGAACTGTATCTGTCTATCTGCAACTGGAGTGTGTGGTCTCAGGTTTGGGGTGGGGCCAGTGCTCCCTAAAGGATTGAGTGGAGGAGCTACAATCTCTGGTAATTTGGAGCCTTAGGTGACTTGGCGGGGTCCAGCCTGCTTGTAGGAGTGCCCTCTGCTGTCCCAGCTCTCTTGGGGACAGTAATGTGGTCACCTCTAAGTGTTCTCAGAGCACGTGCAGACACTCCTCCCTCAGCAGGCCTCACTAGGAGCTCCAGTGGGCCACCTCTTCTAGCCTTTTGCCCATCCTGAGTCCTCTCTGGACGGATGCAGACAGTCACCCATGAGGCTTTTCAACAGTTTCACATCCAGCTGCCTGAGGATTTCACTGATCAGAGGACATACCTGGACAGAGAGAAGGGTCAGATCAGGCCACAGGAAAAGAAAACTACAGGCCCTGTGCTTGGAAGCTTAGATTCCGCTGGATTTCCACCTGGAATCATGGCAAGAGTGTCTTAGCTCCCTTGTATTGAGAGCCAACTGCATGCTGGGTGCCATGCACAGCACTTCCATGTTTTATCTCCCTGAATCCTCATGACATCTTTATGAAATAAGGACTGTGATGGTTTCCATGCTACAGATGGGGTAACTGAGGCTCAGGGAGTCTAAGTCACTTGCCCAAGGACACACAGTCAGTAGATGGCAAAACTGAACATTTTAATTGAGTTCTTTCAGATTCTAAAGCCCAAGGTTTGAAACTCTTTCATAAACTGCCAATATATATGCCTGGACCCTTAGACTGAAGGATACTCAAGGCAAAAATATTTTTCTCAAACTTACCTGATTTTCTATTAGGCGTGGGATAACTTTTTCCAGGTTTTGTCTAAAATTGCGAAGAAAATGTTTTATCTTTGGTGAGGTATCTCTAGAAAGAGAGGTAGATGTACAGAACAGGTAAATACAGGCAAAATAATGCTAAGTGTAATGTATCGAGTATACCTTACAGAGTCATTTAATCTGCAGCCAGCCCTATACAAGCAGCATTATTGCCAGCAAGGCAGAGGGGCAATTCAGAGAGGTGATGTAACTTATCCAAGGCCACACAGCTAGTAAGTGTCGATTAGATTAGATCCAGGTCAGTAGAGCTCCAGAGTCCACAGTCTTTCCCTGCACTGTCCTCTCCATGAATGTCTGGCATGATCTAGGCACTCAGTGAATGTCTGATGAATAAATGAATGGACAGCCACTGAGAATTTTGTTGCTTTCAGCGTTCTGGAATCACAGAGAGAAATCAGACATAAATCTTGCCTTGGAGGGACTCACAGTCTGTTGAGGTTGACAGACTTGCTCAGCCAGTGTAAAGATCTTTATTGAACCCTGCTTTTTCTGTCTCGTTCACTGCTATATCCCTAACATCAAGCATGCTGTGCCTGGTGAATAATAGGTCCTCAGTGACTATTTGTTGAATGAATGAGTGATGAGGAGCTTTAGAGAAGAAGGGAAGGGCATCCAGCAAAAGTATCTGCGTGTGCAAGGACATGAGATTGTGAAAATAGATGGGGTGTTGATGGAGGGGCAGGTCCTTCAGAGAGACTATGGGGCAAAGGGCTGCAGGGTGGGGCTGGGTGGGGCAGGAGAGGACAAGTAGGGACTGTGTGACATACAGGAGTTTGCTCTTCATACAGAGGGCATTGGAGAACCATTGGAAGGTTTGGGGCAGGGGCTGGGGGCCATGGCCAGATTCCTGTGCTAGAAAGTTACTTCCACTGCAGGAGGAGAACGGAGGGAAGGAGGTGAGGTGCAATCGGAGGAGGCTCCTGCAATGGCCCAGGAGGTGGACCCCGAGCTGGCACAGTGAAGACAGAGAGAACTGAGAGAGG
The DNA here is from genome assembly GCF_054644295.1 of Miniopterus natalensis. Classification (NCBI taxonomy): domain Eukaryota; kingdom Metazoa; phylum Chordata; class Mammalia; order Chiroptera; family Miniopteridae; genus Miniopterus; species Miniopterus natalensis. The sequence continues at coordinate 13,582,066 of NC_142087.1, forward strand.
GGCAAGTGGGGGCTGCCAAGAGGTCACTGATGGGAGCTGGTGAAGGTGGGCTGAAGGGAGTGAGGGGGGGGAAGAGTCTGGTTTCTTTCTGGGAAGGTGGCAGGGCCATCCCTGGGAAGGAACAGATCTTGGGGAAAGGGTGAGACCCGTTTGGGGTTCACTTAGGAGGTGGTGGAGACATGTGGTCACAGCAAGGGCCAGTCAGGAAGGGGCCCAGCCCTGGGGCAGGGCAGCTGGGACCTTACTCAGTTAGGACTGTTGTGTGGACGCTGCTGGGCTCCACGTGGCAATTGCCTATCGCCAGGTCCCTCCGGCCAAACTCGTCTTTCTCCAGCCAGAACTCCACAGCGAGGGTCATGCGTTCGTGTGCCTTTGTGGTTTTGTTATTGAAGGGCTTCCTGGGGAGGAGAGAGGTGGGAGGGGGAGGGCAGGAGACAGAGGAAGAGGAGGCGGAGGCAGCCAGCGTGAAGGCTAGCCTCGTCCACGCTCGGAGTCTGCTCCACAGAGCAGCCCGTGGGGCTCCGCGGGGCCTGCCCGTTAAGTCCCGCAGGCAGCGATTAAGGAGAAAACGGCTGTTAGCCAGAGTGGCCTCTGAAAATCCTTTCAATAGACCAGATTAGGGGCCTTTGGAAATTCAAAGGTTGAGAGTTTATCTTATTTTCAATATTTTTACTGTTTCCCTGCAGCCTCAGGGGCAGTGGATATTAAAGGATGGTTTGAACTCACATAGGTTTAAGTGAGCAAATGACCTGCCTCTACCGACCATTGGTTGCTATCCACATTTCAGCCGAAGGAACCAAAGCTCAGAGACGTGGAGTGACTTGCCCAAGATCACACAGGGAGTGAATTTGGAAACCAAGATTTGAAACCAGGTTGGGGTCAGAAAGGTCTGGGTTCCACAGGTTGCCCCTAAGCCCCCAGCTCCCAGGTTCCCAGTGAGGAGGAGGACTGCCCCTTAGGATCCTGCTTCTGTATGACTTACAGTCTCAAGTCAATGTCAAACTCAAGTGAGATGTTTGCCAAGAACCACTCCTTAGGGACGGACATCTGGATCCCGCCATAGTCCAGCTGAATGTTGGTGATGTTGGCGCTGTACAAGGAAAGAGCAGAGGTCCCACAAGGGTTGAGGGACCTCCGACATCAAGGCCTCGGACTGACAAATAGGGCTGGCTGTCTACAAAAAGAGCCTGGCAGTCATTTGGAGTCAGCCTTTTATAGATGTTCTGAGGGCAAGAGCCAGCTGCAGGAGCCCTGGGCTGTAAGCTGTCCCAGAGTGCCCAACAGGTCCACACTGTTATATGATTTGTGTAACCCACAGTCCACTGCAGACCCAGGCCCTAAGCCTGCTTTCACCCACACCTCCCCACTCAGCAGATGTCCCCACCACCCACCCAGGTTGCCCAAACCCCATGATCTGTCTTTGGTTCTCTCCATGCCTCATTTCCACATTTAAATCATCAGCAAGTCATGTCGTTGTCTCCGCTTGCAAAATATATCCTGAGTTTGGCCACTTCCCACCACCTCTGTCGCTTTCACCTGGCCCAGGTTACCATCACTTCCTGGCTGGAGATGCTCTAGTTTCCCTGGGCTCCGGCCGTGATCTTGGCTTCTCTATAGGCTGTTCTCCATGTAGCAGCCAAAGGAGCCTAACTCCCCTTTCACTCAACATTCCCCGCTGGATTCTCACTGCCCTTGGAAGAAAATCTGAACTCACCCCACAGCCCCTTAGACCTGCAGGGCCTGGCCTCACCTGCCGTCTTGCTCATCCAGCCACGCAGGACTTTTTCTTTTTCTCAAATGCACCAGTGTCTTTCCTACCTCGGGGCCTTCCCAGTCCCTGCTCCCTATGTCCCTCAGGGCATTTGCTTCTTTACTCCGGTTTCTGTCTAAGGAGTACCCCTTAGACAGGTCCTCCTGATCAGCCCCCCACTCACACCCTTCACCTTGATAAATTTGTCTTCATGACATCTCCTTCCGCCTGAAATTAGTCATTTACTTTTGTGGCCTGTCTCACTAACTAGGATTCAGATCCCAAAAGGCAGTGACCGTATGTCTGGTTTATAGGTGTATTCTCAGCACCCAGCCCAGGTCCTGGTACACAGTGGGTGCTCAATGAATGTCTGTAACAACTGTTTAAGGAATGAATGAAAAGAGGCAATTGTGGCCGCTGGAGAGTATTGGTGCTCATTAAAGGGAGAGAATGAGGGGTTCAAGTCAGAGAGAAGGGAGCTCCAGGGCACAGCGGGCTGTAATGTGTGTTTGAGCAGCTTTGAGATCAGGGAGCTGGGAGGCCTGCATCCGTCAAGAGGAAGGAGTGACAATGAAGGTGAGCAGGACAGGCCCAGTTCTGCGAGGTTGATTGCAGTTACTGATGGCTACGCACCTACCATGTGCAGCAGAGAAAACTCCCAAAACTCGCAGTGGTAGGGACTATTATTCTGCCCATTTCACGGATGAGGTCTCAAGGTCAAAGCTTATAGAGCTCAAGCGCCTTGCCCAGAGTCACATAGCTATCAAGCAACATAGTGGGTTCAAATGTCTGACTCTAGTCCTAGGTTCCTTTGGCACCCCAGATGTTTATCCAGGCTGTGCTCTGGGTACCCATGTTATAGGTGAAGCCAGAGTGGTCCAGCAATTTCCCCAAGGTTAGTGGCAGAGCCAGGATTTAAACACAGAAGTTTTTACTCCCAAGCTTTCACTTTTAATTACCCTGCTAAGCTGCCTCCCCAAATACCCCTTGTACTCTGCCCCCCCCGCCCCACCCATCCTTGTATTGGGCCTTACAGCTCCTCCGTCCAATCTTCCTTCCTCCCTTCTTCCCAGGGCTTGCACTTTCATTCCCCAGCTCTGCCCTCTGACCATAGCTCTATGAAGAGTCTCAGGGCCATGGACGGGGTTCAAGGTCTCACCTGCCTTCTTGCTGCTGCTGGAGGCTCATGCCACCACCGATCAGCCAGCCCACCATCCCTGAGGCTACCTGCTCTGAGGCGTTCAGACTGTCCAGGAGGCAGATGTTCTGAATTCGGCCCTCTGCATTGTGCTTCATGAGGCCCTGGGTAATAACTAGAAATGGGTAAAGGGTCAGTGACATCACACGGTGTCATGGAAAAGGCAGGGGATTCCCAGTCTGGAGGCCTGGGCTGCAGGCTGGTGCTCTCACTTCTTGCTGAGGGCTTGGTGCTGTCACCACCCTGCCCCCAGCCCTGAGATCCACATCCTTCACCTGGGAGATTATGCTCTGCAAGGGTGATATGACATTTCTGCAGAGGGTCTGGAGCGCAGAGCCTAACATAGATGTAGGTCACAATCACAACAAATGTTGAAGATTAAAGTAAGTGGGCAGGTAAGGAGAGAATGAATGTAAAGCCTCTCACACCATGCCAGGAATAAACGGAGTAGAGCTCCCAGCAGGAAAGAATGAATTCCAATAGGGAGGGGAAGTTTTAAAGCTATGAACATGTTTAAGTTCTTCCTCTCTTGGCTCTACTCCGCTGCCCAGGATGGGGGCCCAGCTCTGACAAACCCCAGAGCTCACCACAGGGCACATTTATTTCACTGACCTGACCCTTTCTGTGATCAAGACCCGCACTATGGGTCATTGCAGAGCAGCAGAAACCAGTTATACCTCACCCTCCTTCCTGCAGGGCCAGCTCCCAGACCCCTTCTCAGCACCCCATGTTTCTGCTGCCTATAAACAAAAGGTCTGGAGTCACAGATCTGGGTTCAGATCTTAGCTCCATTAGCTCCCTCATTCCAGATTTCCTCATCTGCACGATAGCGGCAGTGATAACACACCTCGGAATTCTGATGAGGAAATACTGAGAACATCCAACCAAAGATTATTTATTGAGTATCTGCTGGGTGTCAGGCCCTGTCCTGGGTGCTAAAGACACAAGCCAGTTTTTTGTCTAGTGGGAGAGATATACATTAACCTAATAGTTTCAAAGATAGAGTGAAACAGTAAGTGCCTAAAACTCTTAGTAATTCTTGGTTAGTGATGGCAGTAGCCCTTGGGAATTTGTGAGCAGTAGACACTATTAGTCAACAGTCTAGTATCCATCCATTCATCCATCCATCCATCCACCCTCCCATCCACCCTCCCATTCACCCATCTTCCCACCCTCCCTTCCATTCAGCCATCCTATCATTTCCACCTGAACTCTGTTTTCGTTCAGGCACTATCTATAATTCCTGGTCCGAATGAGGATGTTGATCATCTGAGCCATCACTGCATGGTGACTCTCTCATATCAGATTGGAAAATATGAGAAAGACAGTGTTATGTACTGAATTATGTTCTCCTCTTTCCTCTCTACCTCTGAAATTAATATATTGAAGCCTTAACCTCCAATGTGATTGTATTTGGAGATAAGACCTTGAAAGAGACAATTAAGGCTAAATTTGGTCATAAGGGTGGAGCCCTAATTCAATAGGACTGGTGTCTTATAAGAAGAGAAGGAGACACCAGAGTACAATCTCTCTCTGTGCACATGTGAGGACACCTGCAAGCCAGGAGAAGACGTTTCACCAGAAACCAACCCTGTGGGCACCTTGATCTTGGATTTTCAGCCTCCAGAACTGTGAGAAAATGTCTGTTGTTTAAGCACTTGGCCTGTGGTATCTTGCTATGGCAGCTCAAATAGACTGGCACAGATGGATACTCTCCAGTGCTGGGAAACATGGAGAGACAGGTATGCTCATTTATTACTGGAGTGAGTGTAGACTGGCACAGACATTCTAGAATGCAATCTGGCAGTCTTTAGTTACATTGAGTTTGCATCTGTCCTAGAGCCCAGCCATCCGTCTTCTGGGTATATCCCAGAGACATTCTCCCACAGGTCCTAACAGGGACACATGCAAGGATGTTCATCTCAGAGTAGTTTACAAAGGCAGGGAGTTAGATACAACTTAAGTGTCCATCCCTAGGGAAATGGCCAAGTGGTGGTGAAGCGGATGGATCTCTGCGCCAGTATGAAGCCACAGATGTCAATAGTGTTCAGTGAAACCAGTCAAAAGCAATGAGATCTATGTGGCAATACCAGTATGTAAATCAAAACACTGCGTGCTTTCCAAGGACCTGAGCATATGAAAAAAGGTGAAAGATTTATGGGACCTGAAGAGAAACCGGAGTATCTGGGCATGTTTAAACACACACACTGCAGTGGCTGCCGAGGAAGAGGGAATGGGAGTGAGAATTACAGGTAAAAAGGAAAATAACATAAAGCCAAGTAAAAGAGAGGCTTTGCCGTGACTCATGATAATGATAATGTGCTATGACTTGGTGTATGCGCAAGTCCACCCCATCTGTCTGTACTTGAGGTCTAAGAAATAAGGAAGAAAAGAGGGTAAGTGTCGGACTTGAGGTCATACAATCAGTGGCGGGACCCAGGTGATGCTCCCCCTCCCCCACCCCTCCGCCACCCCCGTGACAGCGGGCAGAGCATAGGCTTAGCTTACTTCTCACCAGGGTGGACTTGCAGTTTGTGTGAGCCTTGGCCAGGCCAGGCCAGGGCTGCCTGTGCAGTGCCGAGGGCAAGGACAGAAAACTGAGGAGGACCAGGAGTTTCCAAAGCGGTTGCATCTTGGGTTCTGGGACCTGCAGGTGTCAAGAAGGGTCAGATGGCCGCGAGGGTGGCCGTTGGGATAGATGGACTCAAGGTTTTCTGCAAGGACGTTACATCAGAGTTAGCCCCCAGGATGCTGTGGGGAGGTGTCGTGGTGAGCTCTGGCAGCTGCTCACATGGTGAGGGCAGCAGGTAGAACCCTGCGGGGAGGCCGGGGCTCTAGCAGGAGGCCCTGTTGCTTGGAGACGCCCAGTAGAGCCCTCTGTTGGGTCATCCAGCAGGAGTTTTCTCCCAGACTCTGCACAGGCTGGATGTTGGTGACTCTTCAGTGAACAAGTAAATGAGTGAATGAATGGGCGAGGATGGCTAACCCCAGGCTTTCCAATTGGACTAGCACTTTCTTAAGGGCAAGGTCATACTCAAGGCCTACCACGAATCTTGTTTGCCAGAAACTGAGTGCTAGTGAAATGTTTGTTGAGTGACTAAATGACAATACATGAATGTGTGAGGATGGCTGATCTCTGAATCCCCCACCAGATTATTGTTCTCTTGAGGGCAGGTGTGAATCTAATTAATCCTCATGTGTCCAGTACCTCCCTTGATTACCACATGGTAGTTACAAATGAGATCTCGTTAAATGAAACAAATGAACGAATGAATGAGTGAATGAATGGCTGATGGTTTTCAAATAAAATTTACAGGATGGGGACAGAAAATCTTGAAGCCAAGGCATTAGGCTTACCTTATTGCTCTGGGGTTGGGAGTCAGAAAGAATTTAGTTCAAGTCCCCTGTCCTCGCCATCTCAAGAAATGGCATCACAATCCATCCAGTTGCTCCAGCCCCAATCCTTGGAGTCCCCTTGACTCCTCTTTCCTCATCTCCCATGACCCATCTGCTAGGAAATCCTTCCAGCACTTTCAGAATCTGACCACATCTAACAACTAAGCCACCACCTTGGCTGAACGATTGCAGGGGTGTCCTATGTGGTCTCACAGCTTCTTTCCTCGCCCACCTACAATCTCTTCCGCACAGCAGCCTAAGCAATCATTTAAAGGCATAAGTCAGACCATGGACTCTTCGCAAATAGAGCAGAAGCCAAAATTCATGCAATGCCTCTGGGCTCTGTAGGGTCCCAAGTTGTTCTCTCTGATCTCACCTGCCACCACTCTGTCCCTCGTCCGCTCCCCTGCAGCCACACAGGGCTGGGGGTCCTGACCCCACAATTCAGCTGCTATGAGCTCTAAGACAAAGGTACTTTTCACCTCCCTAGGCTGCAGAAGATGTACGCGGTCATTTGAAAATTTCACAGCTGCCTGGGGAGCCACCTTGGGCACTTGGCTTCTGGTTTTGTAAGAGATCATAACAACCCAGCATCACAAAGCAGAGTACAGAAGGACAGACTTGGAACCAAGAGGCAAAAGCTTAATAACCAACATAGTTTATTTAAAAGAGTAAGTGACATAGGTATGGAAAATGCACAGAAAGTGCAATACAGAGGTCAAGGTAATGATGAAGAGAAAGGTAGGAAGAGCAGGTGGAGCTGAAGTCGTCATCCAAGGTGTTAGGAATGTAAGCACTGAATAAAGGTTCACTGGTGTTGGCCGTGAGGAGATCATTAATGACTGAGGACGAGTTATTTTGAGGAGTTGGTGGAAGAAGTCAGATTATCTAAAACTGAGCAGTAGATGAAGGTGAAGTAGAGGCAGCGAGTAACCATGTCTTTTGAGAAGTTTGCTCTTAAAGGGAAGAAAAATGGGGTTACGGGAGTCAAGATAAGTTTTCTCCCATAAACCATAACTTTGTAGACTGTTCTTGCCTGAAGGTACTTAGATGATGAGAACAACACTCTCACTTCACAGTGAGGAGACTTTGGCAAAGAAGGGGGAGCGACCCAAGGTCACAGAAACACTTCAGAAAACATCTCAGCTTTTGGGAAACTCTAGGCCAGAGTGTCCAGGTATTTTTGAGATACAGGCTATATTAACCCAGGCATCTTCTCCCACTTTTGTCATTCTTACCAGCTGTGGCTATTGTTGCCTCTGCCCACAGGGTGCTATGGAAGCAGGACAGTCCACAGTTAAGAGATTCAAAAAATTTATTGTAGGAAAATTATGGGGAACCAGCACATGGATTCTGGTAATTTATAGGAAAACAGCTTCCATACCCAGAGAAGTAGGGGATCTTTGGGACCAGGGTGGGTAACGAAATTCCAGGCAGCAGCACTTAACATGAACATCTACATAGGTGGTGGTTTGGACTGTGGAGAACATTCCAGAGAGGAGACCAGCAAGCAGGACCTGATTTTTCATGAAATAATAAAGATCTTAGTCAACATTACACCCTTTCCATGGAGGCTGTAAGCCAGAGCACAGCGCCTTTCCTCGCCTGGTTCTGCATCTCGTTGGTGCTGCTGTCCGCTATCCATGGTGCTGAACCTCCTGGACACCCAGCCCCCGCCTATCCCTGCGTGACAATTTCTAGCTGTCCCCTGGCCTCCCTCTCATCAACTAATAAGGACCTTCCTTCTTACTTTGGCTTACTTCATGACACAAGGATGCAAAATGTTTCCAGAAGCCTTGGTTTGGAAATGAATGGAGTAGACCAGGGGCTACTTTCATGGGGAGAGTGGAAGGCTGTGATGAACTGAAGAACGCCTGTCCTCTCTGAAGATGCCTTGCGCAGCCCAAACGAGACCTATCTGTGGGCAATCTCCAGGCATCTCCAGGCAGCGGTGCTGTGGAGCGTTGGGTCTGGGGCAGATTCTGTGCTCTAGTCTCACGCTGCATTCAGTCAGAGCTGAGTGGACTCATCAAGTCCCCCCAGAATGGAAGTGGGGCCCTGGATGAAGCAGGGAAAGATAACCTGCTGAACCCCCCCTTCTTTCCCTCGACGGGCCTCAGAATGGAGGCATTCAAGTATTCTGTAGGTTCTGGGTTCCAGACGTGGGGGGCCCCAGGCCCCAGGCCCCAGCGAGTGTTGCTGGGATTGCGCAGGCGCCTTGAAGTTGCGGCTGCTTCCCCCCGCGCCCGTGGCCCATGCAGAAGTGGAGAGAGCTGTGCATGAAACCTGCCACTGTTACTTTACAAACATGGGAAATTCCAGCGGCACATCTAACCCAGCATCTTTTTTATCAGGGACATTCTCGAGGGTGATGTTAAAGATTTGAGCGTGTTTCACATGTGTCCTGGGTGAAGAGACAGCCAAATAGGGGACAGTGGTGGCCCTAGCTACAGAGGACGCCTGCTCTGTGCGAAGGTGGGTTTCCTTCAGGGCAGAAGCCCAGGGTATGCAAAGATGGCTACTCACTCATTAGTCATGTAACTATGCATGACTGCCTTGTGATGGGCGCTGGGAATAAGCTCTGAGCAGAAAGAAGCTCTTGCCTTAGTGCATCAAGAATGATCATGTCTAGCCCTTTGGCCAGCATCAAGCACACTGGAATAAATGAGTGAAAAAATAAGCAGAAAACTTACAGCCATAGACAGCACATGCTTGGGAAGAGTGTGTATGTGTAAAATGATAAGCCAGTAAATTAATACATATAGAATGTGTCAGGTGATAAGTTCTGTGAAGAAAAGGTCCTGAAAGATCAGGTGACAGAGAGTGACATTGGGAAGAGTGGAATTATAGACAGGGTAGTCAAGGAAGGCTTCTCATAGGAGAGGACATTTGGACAGAGTCACAAATAAAGTGAGGGAATGAGTCATGCGGTTAGCCAGGGGAAGAGAGGGCCAGGCAGAGTAAGTGCAAAGGCCCTGAGGCTGGTGCTAGGCTGGCTCATGTGAGGAACAGAACAAGCTCGGTGTGGCTGATGGTCAGTGGGTGAGGGAGAGCAGCAGAAGAGACAAGAGAGGTAGTTAAGGCCTGATCACAGGGAGCCTTGTGGGCAAATGGTAAGGACTTGGGGTTTGGTTCTGAGAGCAAATACAGGGTTTGGGCCAAAGAGTTAGAGTCTGTACTGCTTCTTAGAAAGATTCTTCTGGATCCTGGTGGAACAGAATGGAGGAGGAGTGGGTTTTAGGTGGAAGCAGGGGGATCTGGGACAGTAAGTAAAGGGGGAGATGATGGTGGCTCAGGACAGAGGAAGTGGAGAAAATGGTCAGATGCCTGGGTGTAGACAGACAGAGTTTGCCAAAAGCTGGATGTGGGTGTGAGGGGAAGAGAGGAGCCAAGGACATCAAGAGTGTTGGCCAGAACAAATGGATGGGTGCAGTTGTCATTAGCGAAGATGAACTGGGTGGGGGTGGGTTGAGGGTGGGAATCAGCAATTGAGCTTTGGATGAGTTTTCTATATTCTGGTGGTCAGCTAGCATGGATTATTAGAATTACCACATTATTATTACCGAGGTGGTTCTTGTTACTGCTGATTGGGGGCATACTGAGGACAGGGAGCTGCGTAAGTACTTTACATATATTATTTTCTTTATTATTCACAACAATCCTATGGGGAGATGCTATAATTCCCCACTTAGCAGTGCAGAAGTTGAGGTTCAGAGAGGGGAAGAGACTGGTGGAGGTTGCACAGCTGATGAGCAGCCATCTTCCCAGGCAAAGGGTCTGAATCCCTGTCTTTAGTGCCTCCAACCCCAATGGGAATTTCCCCCAACCAGTGGATCTCAGGCCACCAGAGCTGGAAGGACTGCTGGCTGAGGGAAAGGCCTCTGAAGAGTCAGGAAATGTGGGGAGAGCTCTTACAAACCAACACAGCAGGATGTGCTGGGCCTGGGGTGTGGGGATTCGAGGGCACTCACTTAACTTAGCTGTCCCCACTGGTGAACTGGGCATCAGACTTCAGGGAGTTACTGCTTTGCTGAAGAAGCTCTTTATTGATTCTTGTAAGTCAGGCATCTCCAGGTTGGAAAGAAGGTCCGCACCTGGGAGTCCTTTGGTCAGAGTTGAGAAACACAGGCCCCAAAACCCAATTAGACATTTAGATGCCCCAAATTCCCAGACACAACCTTGACCTCTGAGCATGTCCCACGTATGGCATTTGCTTTTCATTCATCTAGTCTTTCTGGCCTGCTTGTCACTGGGCCAAGTTCTAGACACAATCATTTAGCAAATATTTATAGGGGCCTACTATGTGCCAGAGCCACGCCAAGGGATGGGGCTGCACTGGTGAAAACAGGCAGAGCTCTCTGCCTCGTGGACTGGCGGCCTAGTAGGACTGAGGGAAGAGAGATGATAAGGTGGGAAATAAAGGGAGATGCAGGAGCAGGTGCAAGTAAGTGCTGCGAAGGGGCTGATTTCAAAATCTCTAGCAACCAGTTCAGCATGAGCACCAACCAAAAAGGACACACGCCTTAGCTCTGCAGCCTAGTCCTGGGGCTCCCGGGCTATGCCAGGTGTTAACTCTTTAGATTTTGGTTGGCGAGGAAGTTGGAGTTCTGGGGGTGAAGCTGGGATGGTTGGGGTGATGTGGGGGGAGCCACCTGGGCAGTCTCTGAGCAGAGGCTATTTTCCAAGGAGCACTGAAAGAAATGCCAGTATTTTGACCACTGCAGCCATATTGATACCTTCTGATGAACGCTGTTTCTGTCTAGGAGGGGAAAACAAAAGGCAGAGAGGAATTGAGAGTACTGGGTGAGGGTGCTAATTTATGCAGGGAGGTCAAAGAATGTCCTTTTGCAAATGTGACATCTTAGCAGAGACCTGAAGAAAGCAAGGGAGCCCTGTTGATAGGGGAAGAGTGTTTTAGGCAGAGGGAACAGTATGTGCAATGGTTCTGGGGTGTGCTTAATGTGTTGAGGAGGCTACTGTGGTAGGAGAGGAGTGAGTGGGTGTGAGAGAGGTGGGCAGGGCCTGTCCAGGTTGGGCTGGATTCTTGGATGGTGGGTCTTAGTAGACGAAGCAGGACAAGGAGACAGGAGGGGGAATCTTGGGGAAACAGAGCCTGCTGAGATCTGGGGAGAGCTGGCCAAAGCGCTCTGGAGCTGGAATGTCACCTCTCTAAGCAAAGGATCTCATAGTGTGGGTTCAAATTCTGGCTCCCACTTCTTCACTGTGTGGCCTTGATGAGTCTCTTTGCCTCCATGAGCCTCAGTTTCCTCACCTGTCAAATGGGGACAAGAATAGTGTTTGGTATAAGGGTGTCGTGAAGAATTAACGAGATCTCGTGTGCCAGCAAAAGCAGCCCTCCCTGATGGTGGTGGTCTTAGCATAAACTGATACTGTCTCAACCACGGCCAGGTGCAGCCTGGGGACAGCTGGGTTCTGGGGCATCAATGGAGGGACTTTGGGCAGAGAGAGGAACCTGTCTCCATTGGACAGTTGAACACCACCGGAGCCCTTGGCCTCACCAGGCAGGTAGGGTTTCTGTGTAGCCTGTCAGGTGGGTGCAAAAGCTTTCAGGGTTGGTGATGGGAGAGATGGGTGAGCCCTGGGGGCTGGAGACTATGGGTGCTCTCAGTCACTGCTTGAAGAGATGTCAGCTCCCGTGGAACCCTAGCCCTTCAAAAGGCATGGGGGAGCAGGCTGGGATGTTGCCCAGACCTCTGAGCTTGAGTCACCTTGCCCTGAACTTCTGAGCCCAATCAGACCAAGTATTCCCCTGATCTCCCACAAGTCCTCTCGGAGTCCGTGGCAGGGAATGGAGGAAAGCACCAGGATTATCCCCAGGATGTGACTGTCCTACCCTCACTGCCTGTCTGGTCCAGAGTGAGTGCTCACTCTATACCCGCTGAATGTGTGAATAGATGAATCAAGGGTTCTACACTGCCACAGGCTGGCTGTGTGACCTTAGGCCACTTTCTTGCCCTCTCTGCCTCAGGATCCCCATTTGTAAAACAAGAAGTTGGGCTGGATAGTCACAGATGTTCCTTCCAGTTCTTGCCCCAGGTCTCTCCTGCCCTAGTTGCACCTCTTCCCCCAAATCCCAAATGGAAGGAATGCAACAGGTCACACAGGATCACACAGCAGTGGCCTTTATTGCTGGGGTGGAGGGTGATGAGCACAGGGACTGCTGCTCAATTGTCAAGGCAAGGGGCAGCGGGGAGGGGTCCTTCTGGCTGGGCCAGGCCTTCAGTCCAGCTGGATGGTGGCAGCACCTTCCTAGGGGGAGATGCTGCAAGGAAACCCAGGCAAGCAGCTGGGAATTAATCTGGAATGAGACCACAGGGAGTTAGGTCACTGACATCAAAAGGACCCTTACAGGCACCTGCTATTCACCACGCACAACTGCCCACGCTCTTTCCCACAATACCCTGCAGGGCCTAAGGCCTTGGAGAGGGGACTGGCACCTGTGGTTTGGGGTCTTTCTCTGGCACTTGGCACTGAATCATCCTTATGCCCTCACTCTTCCCACCCCTCACCTTAGGAACAATGGCAGATGCAAAGAGACTGACCAGAGTCCAGCACTGGAGTCAGGGGTCAGGGCTCTCTATATAATCAGGATCATGGATCAGTCCGAGGTCAGGGCCAGGGCTCAGTCTGTCACTAATTTCAGGGCTCAGTCAATAACTGGGGCCAAAGCTCAGTCTGCGACTAGGATCCAGGCTCAGTCTAGGTGTGTGATTAAGGCTTGGGATTTAGACTGTGGCCAGGATCAGGGCTCAGCTTGGGACTAGGGTCAAGGCTCAGCCGAAGACCAAGATCGGCAAGATCAGGACTCAGGCTGCTTCAAGAAAGACGGGAGAACCCAAGCCTTGCGTTGGCTTCCCCACAACTCCCTGAGGAGGAGCCTCATCCTGCCACAGCGTGGGACAGAGCCTGGGCCTGCACCTGTTGGGGGCATCACAGCAGTCCTTCTCATCTGTCCTCTTCAGACACTTTTTTGCGCTTCGCCTCCCAGCTTCAGTTGATCTGGAGGAACAAAATCAATAATAGGTCTCAGTCTCCATCAACTAGAATAGTGTAGGGGTCTGGGACACCTACACTGCCCGGCTGGCATGGCTCAGTGGTTGAGCATCCAGGAGATGGCGGTTTGATTCCTGGTCAGGGCACATGCCCGGGTTGCGGGCTCGATCCCCAGTCAGGGGTTTGCAGGACGCAGCCGATCAATGACTCATCATCATTGATGTTTCTCTCTCCCTCTCCCTTCCTCTCTCTGAAAGTCAATAAAGATATATTTAAAAAAAGAAAAAGAAACCAGACACCAATGGCTGCCATTCTCCAATGGGTCAGCCTGACAGCCGTGGTACCTCAGGCATGTCACTCCACCTTTATGAGCCTCAGTTTGTTCATCTGTAAAATGGGTGCAATGCCAGTACCTACCCCACAGGGCGGTTGTGAAGATTCAATGGGATGGTGCATGCAGAGCACAGAGGGATTGCCCATTCACTTAACCCATTTCTATTGCTCCAGTATCCCCAGCACCCCCAGACATACCTGGATACCCAAAGGCTAAAGAAAGCCCCCAGTGGCTGGAGGAGAAGCCCCAGCTCCTCGTAAGGAGGGAAAGGGAAGGGCAGCTGGTTAGCAGTGCCTGCTAGACCTCAGGCTCTTGATGCCTTTCCTTTTAACCCACTTGCCAGCCCCATGCTGTTTACAATCTTGTTTTTCCCACAAGAAATGGAAGCTGAGAGAGGCACAGACGCTTGACCAAGGCCCCACAGTTGCTAAGTAGCAGAGCCAGGATTTGAACTTCGATCTGGCCCACATTCTTTCTCACATCATTCTGCCAGGCAGCTTCTATGGGTTTACCAAGGGATGGTGGCAGAGAGCTCTCAGGAGTCCACAGAACCCCTTCCATTCTGCAAGGACCCCTCCAGCCACAATCTCCCAACTTGCTCAGGACGTTGGGTGCTTCTGTTTCTCCAAGGTCCCCTGACCAGACCTGCCTGTGGGGTGGGCACTGAGTTGCACTCCTGCCCTGGGAAGGCTGCACAGGAACACCTCTGCTTCCCCAGGGTGTGACTTACCGATGATAGTCTGAACAAAATTCCCATCCAAGGTGCTGGCAGTGAGGCGGATCAGTGGGCACACCTGAGGGGGAAAGAGAGAGGGAGAAGAGGTGGGGGAGGAGAGAAAAGGACAAGCCGCTGGCCACCCCCGGAGAGGCTTTTCACACGGGGCCTTAGAACCTTAGGATTCTAGAACACTGGAAACCTAGAAGTCCAAAGCCTGAGAACCATAGGATGCTAGCATCCTAACACCCACCTACAACGCTAATTCCTAGAGCCTTAAGAATCTAGAGTGTTAACCTCCCAGACCCTTACACTCTTCAAAACCTTCAACTTTGTAACCCTGGAATTTTAGGGTCAAACGGGGCCCTGGAAACCCTACAACAGTGTTTCTTATGATTTTGTGTGCAGTTCCCTGGGGATCTGGTTAGAATGAAAATTCCAATTCCGCAGGCCTGGGGTGGGGCCTGAGGGTCTGCCTTTCCAGCCTTCTCCCAGGCGAGGCTGTGACCACACATCGAGCAGCGAGGCTCTAGTCCTGGGATTTTCCTTTCATGAACCCAGATTCCTAGCTGCCTTCTAGAATGACTAATTGAAAGTCTCTGGGACTTTGGGCACACAGTACATACATTTTTGTATGATGCATAGGAGTCCTACACATGGTACATATGGCTTTGGATGATGTGGAAATAAAAAAAATTTTTTTTATAGGTCTGTGTTTATTTTTGAAATTAATTCTATTAAAGTGATATTAATTTCTATTAATGGCAGGGATATGAAGTTTTCTTTTAAAAATAAGAATATTTAAATAAATTTAAGTAAGTAAAATTGTGTTGATTAAAGGAAAACATTAGCTAAAAAATACATCGGTAGTACATGGATATGACAAATAGCTCAAGTTTGGGACCCAGTAATCTCAGCTAATGTCAGGCCTTGCTTCCCCTTCCCCCAATCCCCCCAGGCTGAGCAAAGGGGGGCAGGTTCCAGCTGACAGCCCACAGAGAAGTTTGCACCTCAAAAGGAAAGGGGCCCAGAGAGCACAGCCAAGCCTGTAAGTGCCACACTGCTCCCCCCCACCCCAGGCCTGGCTTTGGGCCCCCAGGAGCGGAGGACTCACCTGATTCTGCACCAGCAAGGACACTGTCTTGCTCAACAAGCCGGTCAGAGTGTCAGTGAGGGAGTTGACCACTGCACTGTGTCTGGAAAATAGAGAGAACTAATAAAGCATGGTCAATGGGCAGAACTGCCAAGCTGCGGGGGGGGGGGGGGGGGGGATGACAAAGCACCTTGAAAGCAGATAAACAAACCCCAGGGACACTGAGAGGCCTTTCCCTTCATCCAGGGGAATCCACACTTGTAATCCCATGTCTGACCAGCAGCTCACCCTAATACCTCATGAGAATCTCTCATCACAACCCCATTCATTTAACCAATATTATACAGCAGAAACTCTGCGCCAGGGACCAAGCTAGACTGGGGACATGGGGATAAGCAGAGGACACACAGCTCCTCACCTGGTACCTAAACATTAAACAAGTCTTGCTAAGGCCCGCTCCTTCCCACCTTCAGCTCTCAGGGTAACTGTCACCTCCTCAGGGCAGCCCTCTCTGACTGCTTGCCTAAGGAAAGGCTTTGTATCAGTTCCCTGATAAGTGTGCTGCTGTGCCCAGGGCTCATGCCATCTTGCATCTTCCTTGAGGGCTCTTTATTGAGGGGCTGAATGCTCGCCTGTCTGCCTTTCCCTCACGACAATAAGCACCATAAGAATAGGGTCCTTGTCTGTTCTCACCAATACATTCTCCGGAGCCCAGAACACTGCCTGCCTCAATATCATAGCAGATACTCAATACATTTGAAGCTGAAAGAATGCATGGAGTAAACATACAATTAAATGTATGATGACAACTTGTGACAAGTACTCTGAAGGGTGAGAGTGAATCGGAAGAACCTAGTTTTAAACCCTGAAGGATGAGATGTACATTGAGGGGAAAGGCCCTAGGGAGCTAGGACAGCCCTGGACAGGTCTGGAGGTGGGAGAGAGGTAGCCTGAGGCCCAGAGCAAAGGCCAGTGTGTCTGCCCTGGAGAACAAGGGGAGAGTGAAGTGAGGTGAGGATGGGGCAGACCATGCAGAGCCTAGATGGCCATAGGGAGGGCTTGGGATTCCATCCAAAGTGGAAGAGAAACCCTGAGAGTATTTACAGCAGCAGAGTGGGGCATTATGTGACACCTCTGGATACTGACACCCAGAGCTGCAGGATAAATTCCCTGGGGCTACAGGCAAAGCAGTGTCTGGCAGGGCTCAGGCCTCTGAATTTGCATCCCAGCCTTTCCAAGTAACATCAGGCCTGGGAGCCTTTGTTTGGCTTTAGGGTGGTCTTTAGATAACCTATGATCAGACCCCCTGGTGGAGGTGAGGTGGGTTGACCTCTGCTCATGGCTCAGCTTTATTCCCTGCCAAAGCCCACCCACCCCAGTCCTCAGCTTCCAGAGCATCTGTCCTTGGCCAGGGTCACACTTTCTCCCTCAGCCCTCTTCTCGGAGCCAAACCTGCTCTTTGGATCACATAGTTTAAGATGTAGATTTTGTGGATTAACAGGGATCAATGGTTTAAATGGAGAGGATTAAGTTTTCAAGATCCCATTTCAGGAATTTTCCAGTGGGTGCAGGACACTTGGGGACAATCTGAAATTAGAGCCCACGGTGGACTCTACTCCCCCCTCCCCCCCAACCAGAGACAAGAAGGGAAATACAAATGATGATGATGATGGTGATGGTGATGATTGAAAGCGTTACATAACAATGAAGGGGTAATTCTTCAAGAAGACAGAGCAATCCTAAATATGCATGCCCCTAACAACAGAGCTTCAAAAAGCAAGCAGCAAAATTCTGATAGAGCTGAAAGGTGAAATAAGCTGATTCAAGATTACGGTTAGAGAGGTCATCACTCCTGTCTCAGTCACAATGGATAGAACAAGGAGACACAGTCAGCATGGGTATCATTACTGAGATCTTAGTATGTGCCAGGCTCTGTGCTCAACACTCGTATTTTATCATTTGGTCAGTTCGGCAGCCTATGAGTAGATAGTATTGTCATCTTCGTTTACAGATGTGAAAACTGAGGCTCAGAGAGGTTAAGCTGATGACAAAGTTACAAGTTAGTGACAGAGCTGGTATATGAAGCAAGGTCTGTTTGACTACACAGCTTAGCTCCTCTTTTGCCACATTGTGCCACCTCTCAGGCATAAGAATAGGTCTGAAATCAGGGGCCCTTGACTCCTCTGAGAGCCCAGCTCTGCTGGGACAGACAGGACTTACCTGCCCAACAAGTTTAATGAGATGCTGTCTTCGTTGCTGGAACAGTTTCTCACGACCACTTCGGGGATGCCAGTATTGGCATTAGGTTCAAGTCCGATGTCAGCAATGAAGCCCAAGGAAGCCGCCAGGTTGACCGTCTTGCCAATGAGAGGCCTGCAGAAAGTCAGATCCACAGTGAGGAGAGGTCTAGATAGACCTTCCCCCTTGCCCGTGTGGGCTCCTCCACCTGTGTAGACATTACCCAGGATAGCTATGGATGGAGTCAACATTGTCCATGTTCTTTATGGGATTAACACACTTGCATTAGGTGCTTCTTCTCCTGGCTACATAGGTCTGGTTGATATGAAAATGTTATATAGAATCACACTAATAATTAAAATAATAATAATAGTTAACATTTATCGAGCACAAATTATGTTAGGCACCTTTGGAAGGTATTCGGCCTGGGCTGATCCATCTAATCATTACAGCAGTACCATGGGGAAAGTGCTCTTGGAATTAGGGAGCACTGGTACAGGAGGTCAAGGGACTACCCCAAGGGCTCACAGCTAACGAATGACAGGATGAAATGACAGTGTACCTAATTTACGAAGATTTTTCCACAGGTGCTCATTTTCCTACTTCTTTTAAAGTAATTAATATACTTTAAAATTATATTTTTCTACCATATGATTTCACATATATATAGGCTGTAATGAACAAAAGAGACAAAATAGAAACAGACTCAGATACAGAGAACAGACTGGCAGCTGCCAGAGGGGAGGGGGGCTGGGTGAGATAGGTGAAGAGATTAAGCAAAATAACCTCCCAAACTCGTGGACACAGATAACAGGATGGTGATTACCAGAGGATAGGGGGGTGGGGGGAGGTAGAAGAGGGCCAAGGGGGGACAAACGGTGTTAGGAGGAGACTAGACTTTGGATGGTGAGCACACAATACAACATGCAGATGATGTGTTGTAGGACTGTACACTTGAAACCTACGTAATTTTATTGACCAATGTAACCCCCATAAGTTTAATAAAAAATAAATAAAATAAATAAAATCCTATTTTTCACACATGCCCTTTATTATATACTATACAGTACTATATGCACTCATCTGAAATGGTCACTGCTATTTAAAGAGAATCTTGAGAGACAAAATAATACTAGAGGAAACTTTGCCAAAGAGTTATAAATGTTTGTCCTCTCCATTTTTGCAAATGTTACTATTAGATAAATGTTATGATTCCAGAAATATATTTAATGGAAGATTCTTTTGAAAGAGACTTGGTTATGGCCAAAGTTTATTAGAACCTTTTTAAAGGTTAGGATTTTAGAGCTGGAAAAGACCCCCTTATTTATAGATTGGGAGACAGACCCAAGGCCACACAACAGTGGGGAAAAGTGCCTGGTTCCAGCTTGGAGATCCATTGGCTAAACTGTGCTGCCTCCCCCCAATCCCAGACCCTAATGCATACTCACAGGGACAAGTCGACGTTAGCGCTGACGGGGAGCCCCACAGCAAGACCTGCGCCATCAGGAGATAGTTCGGGTTTGATACTCAGGATGTGGACATTATAGATATTCAACCTGTGCAAACCAGAATTCACCCTTGTCATTCCTCACGACAGCCATTTGCTGAGCACTTCTCTATGCCAGGATGGTGCTGAGCACTTGGGCCTCGTCAACCTTGCCTACTTTGGTCTTTACTGTCCTCTTCAGAGGTTTGATTGTCTCCATTTTATGACATGGCATACTGAGGAGCACAGCTGTGATTTCCTCCGACATTCCAAGGAACAGTAATTGCCAGAGCCAGAATCTGAAACCAAACTGTTTGACTCTAAAACTCTATGTGTGGAGCCAGCGGGTGTGAATTTCAGTTTCCTCTCTCTCCTGAGGGGATTCAAAATTTTATTCTCGGCTATATTTGGAGAGGAAAGTAATTCCCTGGAAAAGGGAATCCAGGCACCAGCAAGCAGGTGGGGGTGAGAGTGAAGAGAACCTTCATCCTGGCCCTGAAATTACAGAATGTGGAAGCTCAAACCCATGTGATGCCCAGATTGGTCCTGTGGCCCTGCCTCTAATTTACTCAAGCTCTGGTGGACCTGGCCCCAGACCCCTCAGCTCTGTGGGAAGAACGCATTTTATTGTCTTTCTGTCTTTAATGTTAAACTGACACCCCTCCCCCAAAGGTAGGTATTCCACTCCCCCACCCCCCTTTTGGAGCAAAGATCTCCACCATGAAGCAGCAACTTACTGGAAAGCTTGTTCTACAGATGAAAATATACCAGAAAGGCCATCAGTCACCAAATTTTCAGCTTTCTGGAACATCTCCTGGGTCGCTTTCCAGTCATCGGAATTTAGAAACATATCCTTGTCTTCCTTCAATTTCCCAATAAAACCTGACAAAAACTATCAATGTTTAGTGTTCCGTACCACATAGGAAGCAGCTTCTATGCGCCAGGTACTAGGTCAGACTGTTTGCCTATGTTATTTCCTTTAACCTTCATAATAACTCAGTGAGGTAGATATTGATATTAACTGCGCTTTACAGATGAGGAAGTAAGGGTAAAAAGTTTACGAAATACGCCTGAAGACATACAGCTACAGAGTCCCTCTTCTTTCAGCTGCCTTCATACTAATATATCTCATTATTCATCAACAGACCAATCAATCAATTGACCAGGCAATTAATAATGATAATACACCAGCTTCTAATAGTGACTTGGGAGTGGTGGTGTCTACTGCTTTAAATGAGATGTCCACACGACTTGGAAAAACTCGGTCAAAGAAAATGAGAGAATAAACTAAAATATGGAAAACCTAGAATCAAGGAAAAAATATGACTCCAAGCCATAAAAGTGACAAATTGGAGTCCCAAGATGGAAGCTTTGCAGTAGGCCCAGAGAGCAATAACTCACACAGGAGTGGGAAGGCAGAGTGTCCTAGTAGATCGCCAGTAAAAAGAGGGATTAGATAGAACCTATCACATGGTAGGTCTAGAATGGTGCATATGAAAAGAGTTAGGATATGTGCGTACAATATTTCAAGTGAAAACCAACAAGGCAGTTACTAACTCAAGGAAAAACAAAAGACTGTACTGGAGAAGATATGTAATCATAGTACTACAACTTGGCTCTGCAATGGGGAGTTTCTACCTAGTTATAATGATGCAGACAGAATGCCAATTTAAATAAAACTATGGTGTTAAGGAGACTTAATGGGGTGGTGAACGCACAATACAGTGTACAGATGGTGTGTTGTGGATTGTATACCTGAAACCTGTATAATTTTGTTAACACCAATAAATTCAATAAAAAGGAGAAAAATTTAAAAAAACTATGTCTGGTCTTATAACTCACTAGGTGACCTTAACTCAGACACTTCTGTTTCTGAGCTTAGTTTTCTCAGCAGTGAAATTGAAGATTGGGTCCCTCCTCTATCTTCGAAGACTGCCTGACAATATTTGGAAGGCAGCCATTGACAGAAGTGACAAACTCCTATAAAAAATATTGGTCAATGTGCTGTTAATTTTCCAGAAAATGAAAAGAAAGCCAAGTTCCTTTAAGAAATCAGAATAAAAGGGAGATTCAATTAACTATAAAAACAGGCATACAGCTACGTAGGCTAGGTAGTGTTCATTTCCGGCGAGTGAACGCAAATTAGTAAGAAAAGGAAACAACCCCATGGAATAATGTGCTGAGAATAACGTGCTGAACAAAATGTTTAAGTTAAACTATGTAAAAAGCTAAAACTAGGGGAAAAAATGAGTGGGTTCTTTCACACCCGGAGAACTCTAAAGTGAAATGAGTTACAGCCTTTCACCTAGGTGACTGGCAAGTCATTTGAGTTGTCCACGCCAGTGCTGCCAAGGGAGCAGAGCAAAAGGCACGCGCACACCGTTGGAGGAAATGTGAACGTAGGGGATGATTTGTCAACATTTACTAGAATTTCCAACGTGCATATCTTTTGAACTTTTGAAATCTCACTTTTAGGAACTTAGCCTATGCATATGTTAGGAAAAGTTTACCTTGATATGTATGAGAAGGATATTCATTTAAGCGTTGCTTGTTTATAGGAAAATAGCAAGCGAGGGAGCTGGGCAGTGACTGCCCGCCTTTGCCAGCCAGCCACCCTTACAGGGCAGCCCCTGGTGGCAGCCCCTGGCAGTGCAGCGTATTGTCTGGGAGGCAAGTTCCTGGGTGCCACCTATCGTCACTGTTATTGACTCACCTTGAATGCTATTTTCGATGTCACCAAAAACGGGCTCCATCTTCTTTACAGCATTACTCAAACCATCTCTGACAGACTTAATAACAGACGCGGAGGTCCCAGTGAGCAGGCCACACAAGAGAACAAGTTTCCAAAGCTGAAGCATCTTGTCCTGACACCTGGACATTCATAGCAGAAACAGGAGTGAGGACTACCCAGAGGGAAAGGGATCTGCAGTGAGCACCTACCGCCCTTCCGCTGCACGTTCCTTTCAGAGAGATGTGGTCGGCTCCTGTGTTACAGGTGGGCAGCCCAGCTCAGAAAGCTAGAGCGACTTGCCCAGAGACACACAGCCAGCGAGTGGACAAGCTGAGATTTGAAAAGCCACACTTGACTATAAGTCCCTGAGCTTTATAAAAATTTCCCCCCACATGCTGGCTTCTTTTCCTGGAATATCTGTCCTCTTCTTTGCATTTTTTTTTTTACCTGAGTCACTTCCTATAGACTCTCTGGCTTCAGGAGACATCATATCCTCCACAGAGTCTGCTCAAGGCTCCTCTCCAGAGTCTAGGTGAGGGGCTTCGGCTCACCACTTTTTCTGCCTTTCTTTCTCTGATCAGAATCTTGGGTATCAATTATCTGATGACCTGTCTGCCTCTATCACCAGGCTGTGAACTCTTTAGAGGAGGAACTGTGACATTTCACTGTCGAATCCTCAGCCCCCAGTAAAAAGCCCGCAGGCAGGACAGTTCAACAAATAACTATTTGCTGAATAAAAGTATGAGCAAGTAAATGGGCATCATGTCATGACCCTGCATCGCTCATCAGTTTGACCCTTCTCTGAATATAATATATATCTGTCTCTTAATTTGCTATATTAAAAATATTAGCCAACCCAACTTTGTGGGGTGCCGTCGGGGGAAAGGCCACCACTCACAGGTTCAGAGGATGCTCACGAATCCTTCTCTCCTGCTCGGTCTCCTGGGATTCTCCTGGGTGGTGGCGGCCCTTATATTGGCTGCTATAGGATGGGAGGATGGGCACTGACGCAAGCCCTGTTTCCGAGGTGGTGGAGGAGACTCCAAAGTAAATAGCCCCTGTCCAGGATGAGCAGAGACTTCTAACCCAAAGGTCACCCAGGATGCTTGAGTTGGAATGGGTGAATATGAGGAGGACTTTCTGCCAAGACTAAGACCAAGCTCTCATGGTGCCTCCAGCTGCAAAGGTGGCGGGCACCGTGAGTGGCGTCGTGGGTGAAGGCCAAGGATGGGCAAATTAGAGAATGTGCTAGTGGGAGAACCTATAGTGATCATCAGCTTATTTCTGTCATCAGCTGGAAATGAGGCTCATAAAGGAAAGTAACCAGCCTGAGGTCACCCAGCAAGACAGGAACAGAGAAGGGACCAGAATCGTGGTCCACAGAAGGTCAGGGTCAGCAGCCAGAAAAGTCATTCTACCCAGTCCTCCTCTGGTGTCCCAGTGCTCTCACAGTAGAGCCAGCCTCAGTTCAAATGTTCGCAACCATGGGAGCTCGCTACCCTTTAAGACTGCCTGTTCCATCTGGTTAGAGTTCCTCCTGAGAGCGAACAAAATCTGCCTCATTACCCCCATGCGTGGGCAACAGTGAAACCCAGAAAGGTTAAGCGCCTTGCCTGGGCTTGCACAGCCAGCGTCAGGAGACACACACCACAGCCCCATCCCCGGCATACCCGCCTCATCCACCCTGCTCGCAATGCAGCAGCCAGGTGTGTCACTCAGTTTAAACCCAAAGTCCTACTGTGCCCCGTGGGAGCCTGAGTCATCTGGTCACTGTCTCTCCAAACTCACCTCCTATCTTCTCTGCTGGCCCTCACCTGTCTTCCTTCTATTCCAGAAGATTCTGACCTGTTTCCTGATTTGGGCCTTTGCATAAGCCCTTCTATCTGCCAGGGCTCTCCTCTCCAGCTGCTTCCAGTTCTTGATGTCACCTCTTCAGAACCTCCCTGACTGCCCACCTGAGACAGCCCCTCACCATTCTCTCCAGTCTCAGTTCCCTGATGGCTTCTTTCACAGCCAATTGCCACAATTTGATTTTTTTTTGCTTGTTCATTGCCATCAGCAAATTATTACCACCCTGTGCTCTGAGGCTTTCCTCATATGTGGGTTTCAAAGGCTCTGACCTGTCTCTAGAATGCTCCAAACCTCTCTCCGGGGTGTCCTATAAAAATAGGCACTACCTGGGAAGGTGACAAGGTCCCCATGACCAGAGATGCTCAGAAATTGGACTAGATGCTGTGGGACTTGGCCTGACTGTGAGCAGTGATTCTAAATTTCCTTGGCCTATTGTTCAAAGACCATTTTTGCACATTTGTATGTTTCTTTCCCTTGGGTTTTCTTTCTACCTGAGCCTGGCTGCCCCACGTGGATATCTTTCCCTCAGGCTTCCTGTCTCTTTCCTTTTCTCACCCTCCCCTCCTCCCAAGACCCCAGCTTCGCCTGGCAGTGACCTCCCGGAACCACAGAGACTCGTGCTGGGTGCTGCTTCTCAGCGCGAACCACACCAGGGCTGAAGCCAGCTCTCCCCGTGGCATCGGCCTCACACAGCCAGGTTCTGGGGTGACACTAACTTGCCTATGGGTGTGGGTCTAGGGGGATGGCACAAAGGCAGTAGGGCAAACAGAGGACCCTGTCCTCTCACATGCAGCTCGAAGGTCCTGCTTTCTAAGGAGCTGTATTCTCAGGGTCACCCACTCCTCTGCAGCTTCAGGGCCCAGCTCACTTGAGGACAGGACTTGGCCACACCCTCAAGGGCTCCTGTCTGCTAAAGCATTTGGGGGCTCCCACGTCTCACCTACACTAGCCTACATCTCCCAAAGTGGGGAGAAATCATGCCCCCTTCCTGTGGTCGTCCAGATCCTACTCCCGATAGTGAGTGTATAGCTCACGAACAAGCACGCTGTACTCACGTATTACATGTGCACACACACACACAGAGCACACCCGTGCGTATGCCAGCCTGACTCAGTGAAGACACATCTCGCTGCCTAAATGAGGAGAACTTTGTTGTTGCTAATCCTCCCCAGGGGATATTTTTTTCATTGATTTTTAGAGAGTGGAAGGGAGGCGGGTGGGGCCGGGGGAGAGAAACATCAACAATCGATTGATTGCCTCCCACATGCGCCGGACCAGGGTTGGGGGTCACACCTGCAACCCAGGTACGTGCCCTTGATGGGAAATAGAACCTGTGATCCTTCTGTGGGCAGGCGGCTGCTCTAACCACTGAGAACACCGCCCAGGGCAATGAACGGAACTTTTTACAGTCATGGAGACCACGTTGCCACTGTTCTGATGAAAGGGCTCACTCCCTGCAAAGGTGGATTTGGGTCTCCCCAGGTTGCCAGGGTTTGTTTTCTTCCCTTAAAGACGTTAGAAACAACTACTTGGCAAAGCCCACTAGACAACAAAGCCAATACTAAGGAAATGGGAAAATACGGGTCTAGCCTTTCCTGAAGTTGTATATACCCCTGGACTTTTTAGTTCAAATACAGTTCTCCCCCTCCCTCTTTTTTTATTTTTGCTTAAACCTTTATGAATGGAATTCCTGCCACTGAAACCCACAGCAGTCCTGACTCATGCATTTAAACATTCACCTCGGCCTCCTCCCTTCTGATGGCTGCTGGAGGGTCACACACTACACTCAAAGATCACAGGCACCAAAGCCAGAGGGGCCCTTAGAACTCATCAATTTAACCTCCTTGCTGTGGGGTCTGGGGAGCCTGTGGCCCAGAGAAGGCGAAGGAATCATCCAAGGCCACACACTGACCTTGAACCCCACTTATTTTCCTCTTTATTGCATATCTTTTAGTTTTGTTGGCATTTTCTACTCTGGGCAATAGCCCATAAAAAAATTACACATTATTACCTAGGAAGCTTGTTTAAAATACAGATGCTCAAGCCCCATCCCTAGATAATTTGGGTCAGGTGCTCTGGGAGCCCAAGAGCGGCCTATGTCCAGCTGCCCGGGATTGCTGACCAAAAATGGGAGTGACTGGACTAGATGACTCAAAAGTGCCTTCTACACTGATTTCTCTGAGCTGTGGCTCTCATGCCAACCTCCGGAGCCCCATTCAGCCCAGGCATGACCCTTATAACCCTGCAACCCACATGTACAGCACTTCACAGTGCAGCCTGACTGTCCTGCAGAAGCTCAGACCCAGAAGAGCAGACTAATGATAACTGCCATTTATTTGGCGCCTGCTCTGACCCAGGTACTTTTCCTACTACATCTAGTTTCATCCCCTCACAACCTCTCAAGGGATGTTACTGCCCCTGTTTTTTGAATGAGGAGCCTAAGGCTTAGGAGAGAAGGACTGCTTGCCCAAGGTCACACAGACAGGAAGGGACAGAGCTGGGAAGGAAGCCCAAGTCTGTCTCTTCGGAGTGAGAACGGCTGTTCCAGCTCGCGGCCTCCTGGGGAAGCAGTGAGTCGCATTCTTCTGTTCTTGGTACCCAGTCGGAGGGTCTGGCAGCTGCTGTGTCCCTGGCCCTGGGCTTACTGCTTTAGGTTCACTTTTGCCATTAGTCCTCATGACTACCCTGTGAGGAGGTGTTGAGCCCCATTTTCCAGTTGAGGAAACAGGTTCAGAGAGGGTAGGTGGCTTGCCCAGGCCTCACAAGGACAGGAAACAGGTGTTTGGATTCCCCGAGAAGCCACTCTGGCCAAGGTCACATGGAGGCCAGCTGTCAGAGAAGAATAGTCCTTGGGCTTGAATATCCTGTTTATCCTTCAGGCTCTGTTGTTTGAATTGGTTGTAATGCCTGGTGCATTGGGCCTGTGCCAACCTGGAACAGGCCACAGGAAACTCCAGTGGGTGCCCACTTGGCAACAGATGCACTGGCAGAAAGCTCAGGGGCATCCTGTGTCTGTCTCTTCTGCTCACCCACCTGCAGCTCAGCAAGAACCAGGTGGGCTTGTTCTTCACGTGACTGTGGCCAGGGCAAAGGGTGGGACAGGCTCGGGAGCTAGCCTTCCTCACATTGCCCGTGGCTCCACCATTAGAGCACAGAGCAGGGAGAAGGTGGCAGCCTGGGTTGGGACCTAGAGAAACCAGGCCAGTAAAGTCTTTCTGGGCGGCCTTGGACCAGCCACCAGTCCCCCTTCCCTGGCTGCCTGGCACCCAGTTCCTCAAACATCTGAGGCCCCTCTTTCTCCAGGTGTGAGGAACAGAACAGGGCTGTGCTGAGATCTTATGAAGAGAGCTTTTCCTGCCCCAGGAACAGAGCCCAGGGAGCAGAGTGTGATATGGTGACCTTAGACCTGGTGTTGGCCCCAGGCCTCACTTGCTCCATCTGTAAAATGGGTAAACACCTCTGTGTCTGGATCCCAGTGCCAAAATGGAAATCAAAACAGGGGAGGGGCTCTGCGGGTGTTGGTCAGAGCCTGGCTCTGGAGTTGGGTTTGGATCCTCTCTCTTTCTGTCTGTTGTTGGCTGTATAATCTCTGTGAAGGGTGTCATCGCACTGAGCCTCAGGTTCCTTATCTGTGAAATGGGATGAGCAACAGGACTTACCACCCAGGCGTATTGTGAGGGTGAGGTGGGATAATGAGGGCGACAGGGTTAGCATGTTACCCTTGACACACAGCAACAGTGATGATGATGATGATAATTGTTGGTTTCTGGTCACTTTTCCCCACCCCTGTGTTCCCTCCTAGACAGCTGACCCCTTGGGACTCTGAGAGGCAGTAAAGAGCGTTGGGGGGGCCACTTGCTACACTTCCACCAGCCTGAGCGACCCCGTGCTCTTGCCTGGGCAGAAATCCCACCATCTCCTGGGGCATGACCCCTCTCTGGGACCATGAGGGCAGAGGCCACAGGGCATCAGTCCCAGGGCCTAGAACACAGTCCACACTCAAGGCATATTTATTACAGCCTGCAGAAGCATTGTTTCCTTATTGCTAATTAGTTGTAAGTGGACACACTTGTTAATCCGTGCATTTTGTAAGGCTGGTCTTGGAGTCAGCCCTGGGCGTGCGTCCCAATCTTTCCCTTTGTCAGCTATGTGACAGCAGGCAAGTGCCCTAACCTCTCTGAACCTCTGATGTTATTGTCTTGTTTTATGTTTTTTGTTTGTTTTACCATAAAATGAGGATAGAATGTTTTCTGCCTCAGAATTGCTGCACTGGGGACTAAAGGAGAGCATGTCAGGTCTGTGTAGTGGCTGAGAGCATAGGCTTGGCTGCTAGGAGGGCCTCTCCCTTCCACTGAGTGGCCTTGGGTACCCATGGCCTCGCTGAGCCTGTCGCTCTCTGCCCTGGGCACTAATGCAGGCCCAATGTTCCTCCAGTTTGCTGTGACGGTGTGACTAGAGGATGCCAGTCTAGGTCTGGCACAAAGCTGGGCTGTGTCAGGTCCCCCTCCTGTCCAAACATTCCCCAAACTCTCCAGTACAAGGGTGTGGGGACATGCACGAAGGGTCCTTGGTGGTGGGTGGAGGTCGGTACTCTTGGAGGCCATTTGATGCCCAGGCGGGCTTATCTGAGTCCCCTGGAAGGAGAAGTGGGGGCAGCTCCTGTCCGTTTCAGCCCTCTTCCCTCTCCAGGATACAGGCAATCTCCCTGAATGGAAGGTATTTGCCTTTCAGGGACAAAGGCCCCAGCCATGAGGGTCCTGGGATGAATTTCTCATTGAAAATCTCCAGTGAGGCATTAAGGATTAGCTGTCGCAGGCCTGGAACATACTAATCTCGGTGTGACGCCCCAGTGTGACTGCTAATCCCCAACCTTGCAGGCTTCCTGATCCCACTGGCGCAGCCCTTAAGCTCTGAGCTGGCAACTTTTCCCAAACATGGCTCAGCTCCCTGGTGAGAAAGGTCCTAGAAGGTCATTCACCCTCCTGAGACCAGAGAAGGTGAGAGGTGGGGTGGAGCTTGCACAGGGTAGAAGCAGGGCTGGGCTGAGGCTCTGTGCAAGCCCCCCCCTCCCTTCCCCTCCCCTCCCCCTTCCCCATTCGGTGACAGACGTCTCTGTGTGCACCCACCTCCCACCCACCAAATAACATTTCTTTATTATGAAAAGGCCGGAAGGATTGCCACTTTGTTTTTGAAACCAGGCAGTAGGAACAATTCAGCCAGCTGTAACAGGCCCGCTCTCACCACTGAGCAGCCTGCTTGGGAATTCTCAGAAATGGAAGATGGAAGTCACCACAGTTTCAAATGTCCTGTCATTTTTGTGGCTGGTGAACATACTAATCAATAAGCTGTCATAGCATTACAATGGGAAGACACTTAATCAGGCTTCCAGCAATTTTGACATTGCCGTTTGCTTTACTGATTTTAGAGGTAACACATTTTGCTTTTTCAGCTCTCAGACATTTCCCTAAACCCTGGGCTCTGTCTGGAACATCTGCGGGGGTAAGTAGCTCCCCCAGGCCCCTGGAAAACGGGGCGCTACTTCCCGCTGGCCGATGAGGGACAGGGCGTTTGGCCCTCCCACCACCCCTAGGCTGGGGGCTTCTTCCTTCTGCTCCAGGAACCGTTCTCTGAGCACTTTGCCCACGTTTCCCAGAGAAAATGCAACACACGGTTGGAAGGCTCTGCTCCTTCCCTGAGGCTCCTAAAGTCTGGGGACCTGATTTTTTGCACCTCGAGTTGCCCAGAGCTGGCACAGGGTCTGGCCTAGAGTGGGAATCAAAGGATGTTTGTGGGGAGACAGGGGGAGAGCAGATGGAAGAAGCACAGGAGCAAGGAGGAAAGAATGAGGGGGGGTCGGCAATGCCCCCCAGACCAGGTCTCTGAGGGCGGGGACCACGCATCTCATGTCCCAGTGCCCAGTGCGGTCCCCGGAGTGGCTCCTGGAGTTGGCTGACCGTCTGTCTGTCTGACTGGGCAAAAGAAAGGTCAGCAGCCCATGGACTCAAGTGAGCTCCGACCCCCTCCTGGCCTAGCTGACCTCCCAGAACTGGACCTATTGTCTGTCTTCACCGTGTGTCATCTTCCAGATCCCTCCTGCTACAGTGATCCAGACCTCCATCCACCCACCCACCCACCCATCCATTCATATAACAAATGTAAATTGTTTTGTGCTGGAATCACTTGTCAATTTGGTAACCATTTATTGGGCACCTCCTGGTTGCCATGCCCTGTGTTAGAGTCAAAGAAAAATGGATCCCAGTCCTTGTCCCAGACAAGACTTTCCAGGGCAGTAGGTAAGCCACTGTAATCAGCTCATGTCTGTTAGGAAAGCATGGTATCACTGTTTACTCCTCCAAATAAGCAGAGGTTGTTGGGTACTATTTTATTCCCATTTTATAGATAAGGAAACTGAGGCACAAAGAGGTAAAGTGAATCACTTAGGGTTACACACCTAATAGGTGGCTGAGCTTGAATTTCAGCCTAGGAAGCTCGGTCCCAGGGTCTATGCTCTGAGCCCCTCACATTACACTGTCACTTATATCCTAATAATTGACACTCCCCCCACCCCACCCCCAAACAGTGTGAGTCCTTCAAGGGTAGGAAGCACTCTGATTTGTCTGCGTTTCCCTAGCATCACCCAGCCTAGGTCTGTATCAGAGGAAGCATCCATAAGTGTGCTGATCAAAGGAATGTGGGTTGGCCCTTTCTCCTCTGCTAGATTGGGGCTCCTTGAGGTTAGTGACCATGGCTCTACCATCTTTGTGACCCCAGCAGCAAGCCTATGGGCTGGCTTGTGGTGGGTCTCAATATACACTACATTGAGTTAAAGTGAAAGGAGCAAATTAATTCACAGGCTGGCTGACTGGCTGAATAGATGAATATAGGGGAGACCATAAATCTCGCAAGAAGAACCCAGAGTTCCCTCCCCCCCCCTCTCTCCTTCCCTCCCCTCATCCTTCCATCCCTCCATTCATCTCCTATTTATGGAGCTACTGTCTGGCCCTGGCCCATTCCAGGCTCTGGGCCCCTGAAAGCACTCATGTGTGTGTCCACCCTCGACCCCCACATACACACTGACAATGACTTTTCACAAAGCAGGTAGCGTTCCTGGAAATGTTCTGTATGTTGAAAATCCTGTGCAAATGATCAGAATTTCCGAAACCTCTTGCTGCTTTAGCTGCTGTCCAGGGCTGAGAGCCTAGTCCTGTTGAAAACCCTTCATAAACACCGAATTGGGTTGAACTGAGCACTTTGGAACGTGAAAGAGCAAATGGTGCAGGTGAAGACAGGTAGTACAAAAGACAAACGCTGGCAAGATTCCCAAACTTAGGATAGCTCTGAGTGTGTTTATCTTGCAGGGGCTTTTGATAATTTCAAACCTCAACTTGAATCTTACCCCTGTTGCTTTGTAGCTGTGTGACCTGTGCAAGTCACATAACCTCTCTGAACTTCTACCCCTCATTTGCAAAATAGAGATCATGATAGTCCCTTTGCTCAAACTGGTGTTAGGATTAGGTGAGATTTAAGCCTGGAAAGCAGTGAGCCCAGTGCCTGGCACCTAGTAAGTGCTTGGTAAAGATAACTAGCTCAGCAGAGCCATTCAAGGGAAGGATGAAGGGTGGGAAACTGCGCAGGATCTCCATCAAGGAAGGGACCTTAATCCTTCCTAAGGAGGGAGAGCCTGGAGCATGTTTAGTTGTGTGTTCTTAGCAATTTAAAAAAATCACTTTCTGCTCACAATGTGAAACTTCATAACTATTTTGCAGGACACTATTTCAGATTTGCATAAACCAGACTCACATCAAATGTGACCTGAATGTATTTGTTGCCTGAAGCAATGAGCATTGAGGTTGAGCATTGAGGTGGATGTTTCCTGAGCGCCTCCCACTGCGGAGCCTTTGGCTGGTGGAGGCATCCCCAGGGTCATTTGTTGCTGGACCAAGGACACCAGGTGCTGTGGGCCCGCAGAAGCTTCAGGGAGAATGGCAACAGTTGTTCCAATTCCTTCTTCTCTCCCTTGTTTGTCCCCCCATCTGGCTCCACGTGACTCCCCTCCAGGCCCACAGGGACCCTCAGGTTTTTCACAAAGACAGTTTTGGCAAAAGGAAGTTGAGAAAATGAATGCTGTCATATGTGTTATGGGCCAGAATGGCACCGTGAGCCACCACAGTCAGTGTGTCCTCAGGCCACGGGCCCACGTAGCACGAGGGAGGCCTGGAGTGGCCTGAGCTCTGGGTTCACTTTGTGTAGGGTGTGGGGAGATCTCTGTGGGCCTGGGGCCCTCCTCTCACAGCTGGTTCCCCAGGCCCCGGCCCTGGCACCTCCAGGATGGGGTCTCTTGTCTGTCTCACTGTGAGTTTCCCCCAGGGTGGAGCCATAGAACCAAGGGGTGGTGAAGGGGCCAGCTTCATGCACCCCAGTTCCTTATGGTACCAGCAGGGAAACAATCCAGAGCAGCGCAGGGATTCCTCAAGGAAACGGCAGGGCAGCTGTAGGGCAGGACGAGAACCCAGGCATCTCTCTTCCCTGAGGCCCTGGACACCACCTGCCTCTTGCTCTGAGTCAGAGACCTGGGTTTGAATTTCACACCGCCTCCTGCTAGCTGTGTGGAAATGAGCCAGGCAGCTAACCACTCTGAGCCTCCGTTTCCTCATCTGGAAAACAGGAATAATAACAGCCACCTCCTAGGGTGATTGTGACGACCACATGTATTATAGTCCCATTTTTCACATGGGGAGACTGAGGGACAGAGAGGTAAGTGTCCTAGTAGCCTGAAGAACAGGGATTGGAGCCCAAGAGTTCTGATTGCCCAGCACACATTTAGTTACATCGCTCCCCTGAGGCTCAGTTTCCCCATATTTAAAATGAAGCTAATGAAGGATGGCTTGAAAAATTAAATGATATCCTGAAAGCCACGTGCCGGCACAATGACCCACCGAAAAAAGGCTGGGTAAAAGACACGGATTCGCGGGGTCATGGCTCCACCTTGTGGTGAATTCTGGGAACTGTGCCTCCATCACCCAACCTTTGCATTCCTGTCACTTCTCCTTGGGGGGTGGGGGCGAGGAGAGGGGGAGGAGCAGCTGAAGCTCACAGTTTCCAGCCCGTCATTGTGGGGATTCATCTACGGGGAGCAGGGGTGAAGCTGGGTGTTTGATTGTGGGTTCTCACAGCCCCTTGACGTTTCCTCCCCACATCTTTGCACAGGTTGTTCCCTCCGCCATGTAGTTTTTACTGTTAACCTGGGGAGGCAGTTTGCTGCACTGTCCAGGCTCTGCATTGGGCTCTCCTCGTGCATACCCTCAGGATTACCCTACAAGCAAGGTGCTCTTCTCACATTCATTTTGCAGAAGAGGAAACTGAGGTTCAGAGAGTCAGTGGAAAGGCAGGATTTGAACTCAGGCCTCCCTGAGTCCACAGCTGGCACACCAAAGAGGTGCAACAGGGGGCACCCCCTCCCTGAAACACACAACTGCATCAGGAGCGTTTCATGTAAAGAAACTCAGAGCTTCAATTATGTGGGAGCAGCAGCCCAGCATTCCTGCTCATTCCTACCAACTGGGAAGGTCCTGAGTTTCCCAGGGCCTCCGAGGCCAGGATTCTGACCTTCTGTAATTCTAAATGTGCATTATCTTCCTCCTCAATGCTACCTTTTCCAGGCAGATCCTGAAGGGTACCTTACACACCGAAAAAGTGGCTTTGAGGCAGATTTCTTCTACACGAGAGGAAGCAGAGTGCAGGGGAGCGGGAGTTGGGACCCATCGCCTCTGAGTCCCGAACGCAGAGAGCCAGTCCTGCAGCCGGTTTTATGCATCTCACTGAAATGCCACCGCCCTGTTGGACGGGCCCGCTCCCCAGCTTCAATGGCTCTCAAGAACACTCAACCCCTGGGCTGTGCAGCAGGCCAGTGCCTGAAGGTGGCGGGATGGTCGCTGCCTGTCTTCTCCTCACTAGAACAGCATGCCTGTGATTCGGTTCTGAGAGGCTTTTCTGCCTCCATCAGCCCCACAAAACTCATTCATTTGTCCCTGTCATACACACTCTTCCAGAAGAGGGAGGTTATTCCCCAGCTGCTGGGAAACGCACTGTAGCCCCAAAGCCCCAGCGTCTCCCAGCACGGAGGGTGGAGCACTCTCGGCCTGGCTCTGGCCTCCGTTCTGCTTACCCAGGCTCCTCCTCATCTCCAGTTCATGCTCCAGCAAAGCAAGCACGGAGCTTCCTGCCCAGCCAGGGACTGAGACAAACACAAGAAAGAACACAATAGAGTCCTGCCCTCAAGGAGCTTCTGTTCGAGTGGAAGGCGTGGAAGAAGCAGAAAATCACTACACAATGTGGTAAGAGCCATGGACAGGTGAGCACAGTGTTGTGGACACCCCCAGGAGGGAGCCACTCTACCCGCAGAGATCTGGGAAGGCTTTGGGGAAGATAAACCACTGCAGTCACACCTTGAAGGGGTGCAGCAATTTTCCAAGTGCAGAAGGAGGGTGGAAAGTCATTTGGAGCAAAGCTATGGTGTCTCACAAGGGCCTGGAGTGTGTGGGATGGCTGAGATCAACCGTCCAGAGCAGCAGGAGGGGGACAGAGGAGAATAAGGCTGGAGCAGTTGTAGGAAAGACCTCAACTGCCAGCCTTGGGGGTTTGAACTTGACCCCCCTGGTAATGGACAGCTACAGAAGATTCTGGTCAGAGGTAGGATTCAGAAAAATCTCTCTGGAAGCCACGAAGGGGAGGAAACAGGAATGGGTGGGGTGGCTACTGTAATAGTCCTAGAAAAAGAGCAGTGCTCAGGCCAATAACACAACTTAATTTCCAGAATGCTCAAGTGTTGATTGATGATGTAGAACCAGAATCGGGTCACTGGGCACAGCTGAAATACAGATGAGCAGAGGCCTCTGTGGCTGGAGACTCGGGCCACCTTTCCTGCCCAGCCCAGCCTCTGACTGCCTGTGTAAAATTGGGTGATTCTGAGAGTTTGTTATAAATAGTATACAAATACCCCTCTTGCACAGTTGTAAACTGCTTGGCACACATTTGTCCCTCAGTAAATGTCCTTTTCTCTCCTGTTCTTCAGCATCAGGGCAAAGGCCAGGACAAAGCTCTGGGAGGCTGAAGAGCCCAAAGATAAAATACCTGCCTGGGCTGCGTCTCCTTACCGTGGCTGCTCTCCTGTACCTCCAGCTGCAAAGCCTTCTCCAGCTGATCTCCAGGGTCTACCCAGCACACATTGTCAACTTACCATGTTGGGGAAGGAAATCTGCAGGATCTGCTTCAGCATGACTTTTGTCACTGAAGAAAGAAGGCTGGGGAAGGAGAACAGGGACATTTGAAATAACAACAGCAATTATAGCTAATGGTTACAAAATGTTTCCTCTGCTCCAGGGACGAGTCTAAGCCCCTGACATACTTTGACTCAAATTATCATAATAGTTAAAAATACAGATTGCTTGAATCCCAGTGCCACTATTCCCTGGCTGGGTGACCTTGTCTAATTTACATAACCTCTCTGTGCCTGTCATGTGTAATATGTAAAATAAGCAGCTGTGAGGATTCAATGAATGAGAGAAAGAGACGGGCTAGAGGACATTCAACCCATCATCAACAGGACACCTGCCACCTCAGAAACAGGTGGCATTCTTTATATCCTTTGTCATTTGACTTAAGGCACATAGACTGCATTTCTTCTTAGAAGCCACATTCTAAAA
This sequence comes from Miniopterus natalensis, assembly GCF_054644295.1. Taxonomy (NCBI): domain Eukaryota; kingdom Metazoa; phylum Chordata; class Mammalia; order Chiroptera; family Miniopteridae; genus Miniopterus; species Miniopterus natalensis. Next base: position 13,617,574 of record NC_142087.1, read on the forward strand.
TAGAGGCTGCAGCTCTATTAATAAATCAGATGCAGAGGACATTGTAATAAGAGGTAAACCCAACGGCATCTCTACCACAGGCATCACAGCAACCTTGGGTGTCACCTCTTGAAGGAAGGCCCTGACCCATGTCCCTGGGTCAGCACAGCACCAACCTGTATGCAGTAGGCACCAAGAGTGAGGGCGCTCTATATCCTTAAAAGTAAACACGAAGCTGAAATGTCCAGGAGCTGAAATGTTTTGGTCCCTGGACTAGGGAGCTTTGGGCTTCCCTCAGGCATGGTGCTGCTTGACAGACATAACATGCCAAAGGTTGAGGTCCCTTTTTGCAGATCTGGAAACTGAAGCTCCAGGGTCACCTGGTGGGACTAGAACCCATGGCTCCAATCCTTTCTCACCACCACCTAGCTGCTCTCTGGCCTCTGAAAGCGGGGAGTGCGGGGCCTTACCTGGCATGTGGCTCCTGTCACATAGGACCTGCTGATCTCCTCCACCTCCCCGAGAGTGAGAGCCAGGAACAGAGAGGAGCTTAAGTAGCAGGTGGGCCAGGCCAAGGGGTGGACCGCAGATGCCTGAGGGACCTGAGCAATGTCTTCGGAGGACTGGCCACTTCTGGCCGATTCCAGAACAGAGTTGGGGAGGGGCTGTGGCAGGGCGAAGGCCCTGGCCTGGAGGCCTGAGGGGGGTGAGGCCAAGAGGCCATCTGAGCCAGCAACTTGGACAGGGAGTCATGACTTCCCGAAGCCACCACAAATCCATAATGTGTGTCTGTGGCCTGTGTGTGTGCTTTGTGCATGTGTGCGTGTGTTGCCTCTGTATGTGTGACTGCATGTGGGTTTGTTTCTGCGTGTGTCTGCAGGCATGTGTGTGTGTCGGGGAGGTCTCTGTGTGTTTGCGTGTCACTCTCTGTGTGCACCCATGAAGTCCTGGGAGGAGGCCCCAGCTTTTGCTTGGGGCACTCTCTCTCCTGAAGTCCCATTCATTCTAAGGCAGCTCCCTTGGGAGCCCCCCGGTGGCTGGGAGGGGGGGGTTCCTGGAGAGAAACGCTGGCTTAGGGAAGACTGTCGGCCCTCCTGTGTAAACTCAGCAAGTCAGGAGCAGAGAAGCCTCAGAATCCCTATGGGGACTCACACACTCCAAGAGGACTCGCAATTCCTGAGGAATGCTAACCTTCCCTTAGGAAATCTCTATTTCTGAGAAGCTTTTATTTGTTTCCAAAAGAATTCTATCAACAGCTCAGTGTTTGCTCAGAAACACCGGTCTTTGAGGGAGCCGCACTAATCCTGAGGGAATTCCAGGGAATTGTCATCGCTCCTCAGCAATCTCGATATTCCTGCCTGAATTCTGATCTGGCTGAGACAAGTGCCATGATTTCTCTGGAAATGCCACTAATCGTGCTGGAACTCTCCCAAGGCAGCCTCCAGCCTGGCTGGACCTGAAGTCCGCATCTGGCTTTAGCTGAAGGTCCAGCCACCACTGGCCAGCTGTGGGATGTTGAATGTGTTCCTTCACATCTCTGGGTCTCAGACTCCTCCCAGGCATTGGCCTTAGCAGTGCTACCTGATGGACAGGGAGGGTAACTCGCAAACTGTAAAAGGTAGTGCCCAGTGAAAGGCTGTTGTGGCCATGACAATGGGTTGGTCAGTCTTTCTATTGCCATTCACTCGACCTCAGCATGAGTTTCCTGGGGCCCCTCTTGGGGTAGAGGAATGTCAGAGTGAGAGGAGGACTTGGCCCAGAGAGGCAAAGGGGCTCAGAGAGGTCACACAGCAAGTCAGTGCTGAATGAGAAGGGACCTGGGTCCTGTGAGCACTGGGGGCCTCTCCTGATCCCACCCCCTCATCCCTCCCAGGCACCCAGGCTGTTCCCAGTGTCCTCAGGGTCCACTGGAATGGGAACCTGGAGCCAGTCATGAGGTGGCCGGGCCGAGGGGCGCATGGGCTGGACGGGCTGGCTGGGAGGGCTGGCTGGTCTCCTGACCTGCCTGCAGGCTCTTTGCCCATTTCACACCTCACTCAGCAGGAGGAAGACAAACAGCTCCAACAGGTGATGCCAGGCCTGATGCCAGGGCCCAGGGACTCAGCGTGACCAGGCTGAGTCAGAGCTGAGAGTGCTTAGAGCTGAAGAGCCAAGGTGGCTCCTGCGTAAGTCCCTTCTAGTCTTGAAGCCTTAGTTTGTACCATCTATGAAACAGGTATATCAGGCTAGAGACATCATCTGGGAGGGTTGGCAGGAGGTTTATCTGCTGGAACTTGGGCAACTCTCCCCCCCGCCCCCCTCCCCGTGCAGCCAGCTCTTCCCCACAGTCTGGACGTGGACCCTGGTGGGCCCTCCCTCTCTGACTGTTCAAGGCCTCGGAGACTTACACGGGGCATCGCCCTACGGCCTTGGAAGACACACTGTGACTTTCGGTCAGAACAATCTCCACCTGAGTGAACCCCAAACCTTTTTGTCCGTACTGAGTGATAGAGTTTTTATAAACCAGGTGCCGCTCGCATCTTCCTCTGAAGCAGATGGTAGATACATAAAGTGCACAAGTCATAAGCACAGAGCAGGAGGAACTTGTATAAAGTGAAACTGCCCATGTGTTCTGGCTGAATTGTGTCCACCCCTATAGTTATGTGTTGGGGTCCTAAGCCCAGTACCTCGGAATGTGACTGTATTTGGGATAGGGCCTTTTAAGGAGTCAGAATGAGGTCAGGAGGGTCAGCCTCAATCCAATATGACTGGTGTTCTTGTAAGAAGAGAAGACTGGTGCTAAGCAGGGAAAGGAAAGGCAGGGAGAGGGAAGGGTTCGAGGAAGGGGGAGACATTTTTGATGCAGAGGTCAGAGAAGGCCTCCCTGAGATGGTGACTTAGAGTAAAGACTGTAGGAGCTGAGAGAGGCAGCCACCATTATATCTAAGGATGAGCAATGCAGGCAGAAGGGACAGCATGTGCAAAGGCCCTGGGGTGAGAGGTGCCAGTGTGTTAGAGGAATAGTTAGAAGGCCAGCAAAGATGTTGAAAAGCTAATGCGGAAAGAGTAGGGATGAGGTTGGCCAAGCAAGCATCAATACTACATCTTTTGATTAAAATATTTTTCAAATCTCCTTTGACAATAAGGCACTGAGTATTAACAATAATCTTTTAGATTGTTATCATTACAATTAACAGTCACGTACAGTCTATTAAAATTGCAATGGATAATTAAAAACAAAGTAATATTGATTTGGAAGTAGACATTTTAATGAAATGGATGGGTTTTTTCCCCCATTAGTTCTTTTATCTGAAAATTAATTTACTCATTGCTAGAAGGAATCCGGGTTCAGCACCCATCAGAGACCTAGTTTTCATTTTTAGAGACCTAAGTGCTATGAAAAATTCCTGCTTATTTGTTCAGCAAATAAGGAGATATCAATGGGAAGAGTTTTATTAAAACAGTGTTGCTCAATTCTGTGAACTGCATCAAACATATATGCCCCAAACCATGCAGAGATGGGTTATCAAAAACTGTTTCTCAATAACCCCAAGTAGAATAATACCAGTGGCAGCAGTAACACTCCTCTTTTGTTGCAAACACATTGAAAAGTGCCTGGCTTGCTTCCTGAGCTTTCCAGGCTCACTCACAGCCCCTTTGTTCAGAGCCCTGGGGGCGATGCTCTGAGCAGGCCACTTGAGTGGGGGGTGGGGACAAAGAGGGAAACATCTTCATACAGAGGGAGAAGGCACGCTTATGGAAGGGAATGTGAGAGAGGAGAGGCCACTTTTGAAAGGGTCGTTGGGAGAAAGGACATAGGAACACTGAGAATCCGGAAATGGATTCCCATTGATGATCCTATCAAAGCAACCCTGGAAAGTTTTCTTATATCCCTGCTCCAACCCACTGGGCTCACATGCTATGGGAAATGCATCTGTGGGCTCTGAGTTTAAATCCCGGATCAGCCTTTTATTATGGATGTGTCCTCGGATTGGTTAACTAACTTGAATAAGCCTCAACTTCCTCATCTGTAAAATGGGGACAAGAACAAGGACATAAGGGGCTTGGCCATGTGACACCCAGCACATGGCAAGTGCTCGGAGACTCTTAGCTGCTACTGTGATGATAGTTTACATCCCCTTTAATGGTGCCCCATGGCCATGGCTGCGGTTGTTACCCTCAGTGATTAGGGGCCAGCTTGAGCTGAGAGGGGCCGGAGGAGCAGGGCTTCCAAAGCCCACCCTCCTGCAGCGCAGCAGCTCCACGCTCACCTGGATTTCTCTTGGGCTGCCCAGAAGCCCTCACTGACAAGTGGGTTCAGTTTGAATCCCCCTGGTGTGATGTGGACTACCGATTCCCAGCCTCCCCACCTCCTCTGGTCACTCTACAGGACCCCACGTTTGTTTGGGTTTAAATGTCACCCCATAATCTCGGTGGCTTAGGTTAGAAGCACATGCTCTGAAGTTGGGACAGCTGGCATTTGAATCTGAACTCTGGGAGCACTCGTCTCCCCTCTGGGTCTGAAAACTGGAGTTAATGGTTGTACCTGCTGCAAAGGGCCGTTGTCCTGGCCGAATGAATCACATGTCAAGAGCTTATTTCGATGGCAGGCACCAAGTAAACGCGACCCACTGTTGCTATGTTTAACACAAAGATCCCTGAAGATCAGGAGGCCTGGGCTGTCATCAAACGCTGTCCTGTTCTCACTAAGTAGCCTTGGCAAGTCACCCCTTCCCATGCCTCAGTTCCTCCATCTGGGAAATGGGAATCCCACTTCCTGCTTTGCCTCATGGCTCCCAGGTGAAGATTAAATGAGACCACAATGACAACATGTTTTGTAAGCCTGCAGTTGGGAGATGGGATTGCCCAAGCCTGGGAAGGAGCCCTGGTACCTGCACCCGGCTCCCTGGCAGTGAGCTGATAGGACCCCAGAAGTTAGAGGCTGTGTGGGGACCAAGGTCCCAGTATTCACAGCCTTGGCAAAGACTTCCAAGCTCAAACATAGTCCTCCAAGCAGTAGAGCTGCCTAAATTCAAATGAGCCTTGCTCATCCTGTGTCCTGAACCGGTGCCCCACCAAAAGGAACACTGGAGCACAGAGATGATCACCACCTCCAGGCTAAGCCAACATGCAGAAAAGTGTGCATGGCCCCCTCCCGCTCCCCCTCCCCCCCTCAGAAGGCTCAGGGCCTCATCAAGTCAACCAAGTGACAGAGCTGGAATTTAAGCCCCATCTTCCCGACTAAAATTCTTGCCCTTTAAGGCTCCTGATGCCAGAGTTGAGCTCAGTGTCCCAAGCTGCCCTGCTGGCCGGGGAAACTCTGGAGAATGCTGATCGTTTCTAATAGGAAGGGACTAGATGTTTCCCTCACTGTCTGGCAGGCAGGGCTTCCAGGCGCCTTGAGGTTAGGGTTAGGGAGCATTGCTATGAGCATCCAACACACGGCCAGGGGCTAGGTTTCACTGAATGTATAGTCACTGGGCTTTATTTCTAGAAACCAGGACACTCTCGTAAAGAACTGATTGGGGAGCCTCCTTGCTCACTTTCTAGGCTGCTGCAGCATCTGTGCTCCTCAGCTTGGACCTGAAGGCAGGAGGTACCTTGTATTTCTGCAGAATCTCTATGGCAACGGGAACCTTGCTCCCCCACAGCCATGTGTCCAGCCTCCGCCCACCCAGGAGGACACAGGACAGTGTGGAAGACATTAGTTACGCTCACCAGTATTCCTGGTTTTCCTCCCCTTTTTGGGTGTAGGAAGGGGTCGCATTTCGCCCTTGAGGTCAGGCAGAGTCATGTGACCCTCTGTGGCCCATGAAATGCAAGTGGAAGTGCCGCACCTCTCTTCTAGTAGCAGCGTTGAGTGCCTGTGTGTGAATCTTTTTCTTTGCTCTGGGGACTAAACAGCTTTGGGGCCAAATTCAGCCCAGGGCCTCCCCCTGAAACTTATGAACAGAAGCAATAGAGTGGTTAGAGCCTGGGCCCTGGAGCTCAATCATCAGGTTCAAACCCCAGCTCTGCCACTTTGCTGCGTGACCTTGGGCAAGTTGTGCCTTTCTCGGTGTCTCAGTTTCCCCATGTGCAAAATAGGGACCGTCCTGGTACCTACCTCATGGTGCTCTCGTGAGGTTAAATGAGATCAAGTCCCAAAGTCTCAGAGCAGGGCTCAGCAGGTAAAGAGCTCAACAAACAGCTCTCAGGGGGGTGGGGCAGGAGGCTATCTCTTTTTTGTCCCTTTTGCCTCTCCTTTGGGACCTGGGATGCACCCATCCGCCCTCTGGATCTGGGTGAGTCACACGCTGGGAACACAGTAGAGGAAGGGAAGGGGGAGAGGACAACTGGAAGCTAAGAAAGGAGAGGAGACCCTGTCATCCTGGTACACAGGAGTCAGCTCTAAGAAATCCTGCTGGCAGGGTGAAGAATGATGATTTTGGAACTTGTAGCTTCTGAATCCTGGCTCTCCTCAGGTGCTGAGGAATGGCGGGGGAAACTGAGGCAAGAGGGATCAGCCAGCTTGAGTGCTGAACAAAGGCAATGAGAACTGAGTCAAAGCCCCTCCGGCTCTGCCTCTGCAGGGCCCTCAGAGGTGTCTGGCATGTTTCAGTCCTGAACCAAACCCGTCCTCTACCCAGCTGTAGCTACAGCTGCCAGGTGCCCCGGCACAGCCATGGGGAAACACCCAGACCCTGAGAGAGGGTCCTTCCTGGAGACGAGCCCCAAATGCAGGGAAAGTGGAATCTTTTATTGAAAGGTTAAAGTACTCAGCATGGAGCCCGACCTGGCGTCCAAGAGGCCTCCGTCCTCGAGGAGACCTTCCTCTCCCTGCGGGGGGCTGACTGTGGGGCTGACCGTGGATGGGCCCTTTGCCAATAGGGGCAATGGCTGGGTCCTTTCTCTGGGTGGGAGGCAGGTGGGAAGGGGGTCCGAGGACTGGGGAGGGGAGGGACCTGTTGTGGGGGCTGATGGGACTCGGGGCCGGGGACTGTTAGGTTGAACCCTTGCAGGGCTGCTTCTGCCTTCTTCTGGGGCTGCAGCAGCGTCTCTGCCTCTTGCCACTCAGGCGCTCAGCACCAGAAGGTCCTTGGAGGGCAGAACAGAGAACCCAGTTAGTGGGTGAGGTGGCTTCTGGCTGCAGCCTGGCATCAGGCAAGTCACATTCTGGGAAGCAGTAACTCTGAACAGTGGGGGCACTGGGGCCCAAGGGGCCTGAGGGTCACCCTGGCTGTGTCATTAGCTTGCAGGGGACCTGAGGCAAAACACTTCCCTCCTCGCCCCTTATCTCCTTCTTCCCCCAAATAAGAGAAGCAGGTCTGAGCCCCTCTCCTTACTCTTCCAAAATCCAGTTCTCATAGTTAAAAATATCTACAGCAAAATAAATAATAAAAGTAATAGATTTAACCCATAGAAGGAAATAAATACCCATAAGTTCACACTGATATAAATAATTGAGTAAATAAATAAATGGTGGAGAAGGGACGCTCATTCTTACAGCAGAATTCTGACTAATGAGTGTAAAGGAATTCTAGAAATGGAAAGTCACCGTTAGGCAAACACCACGGTAGTAATTGTTGCAGGCAAGAACCATTCACGAATGCCCAAATTAGTGGGCGAAAGTGTGATGAAAAACACGGTATCTCCATAGTCTCAAAGGATCTCCCCATGAGATAGTTATTAGCAACAAATTAAAAAACAGTCACTCAGTGGAGAAACCTGACAGCGACCACCTTAATCCCATGATGGAAGTCGGCCTCTCCATGAATATAATGCTGACGTCCTGTGCCCTGATACAGCACACGAAGGGCACAGCATCACTCTGGCAGCATTCTTGCCAGAAATACATAACCTCAATCTAATCATGAGAAAACATGGGTCAGGTCCAAATTGGGGGACATCTCCCCAAACTGGCCAGACTCATAAAAAATGTCAAGGTCATACATAAAACACAAGGAAAACTGAGGAACTGTCGCAGATTGGAGGACTCTAAGGAAGGGTGACAACCAAATGCTAAGTGGGATCCTGAACCAAAGGACATTAGTGGGAAACCTGGTGCTAAGGTCTGCAGATGAGCTGATAACTTTGTATCAGTGTTAATGTCCTTGTTTTTATCATTGCACTCTGATTATGTAAGAGGCTAACTGAGCAAAGAGTATTCTGGAACTTTCTTTTCTGAACTATATTTGCAACTTTTCTGTAAGTCTAAAATTATTTCAAAATAAAAATTTGAAATAAATGACTAGACCCATATAATAATAATAAAAATAGCTACCACTTACAGAGAGCCTACAAGACCCTCTGAGTCTTTGTTTAAACCCATGGTTCTCCACCTCTCAGACCCGACACTCCATTTTACATTTTATTACAGGTGTTTGTGTTATCTCTTTAATTATTCTGAAATAAAAATCCATAGATTATATAATCTACTTGCACGTATATATTTTTAAAAACAGTAAAATTCCCTTATTGGAATATAAAGAAGAAATACAAGGTAAGTAATTTGTAATATAATAATGTCTTTTGATACAAAATACTCAAGCATGACTATTCAGGAAAGAAAAATTCATCCCCATTAGCTTCACAAAGGCCCTCAGGCTGGGCGGGGAGGCTGCAGGACAGCCCCAGTTGAGAAGCACTGGTTGGAGCCGTCTCAGTTATTTCAGTGCAATCCCTCCCCCTCACTGGCTGGGCGGCCTTGGGCAAGTGGCTCTGCCACCTCTGATATTCAGATCCTTCACCTATAACCTGAGGGCAAACATCAGCCAAGGTTGTGGTAGGGCTCAAAGGCACAGAGAACAGTGGGGCCCTGAACATGCTCAGCAAACGGAAAAAGTGATGAAGATGATGATGGTGGGGATGCTGATGAATTTGTGCCAATCCCACTCATATTTCCTACCCCCCCCATTAAAATGAATAATAACAGTTAACACTAAAATGCTGTACTTGTTTAATTTCTCACGAGAAACTCCATGAGATGGGTATTGTTTTTTCCCCATTTTCAAATGAGAAAACTGAGGCTAAGAGCGGTGCTGAGGTCCTGTTGGAACTTAAGGCACCAGGACCAGCATCCCTGAGGATTGTCCTAGAGCCTGCATCTGACCCCTGCCCACACTGCCCATCCAAGGTCACTGTCACCTCCTTTGTTCCCATAAGGTGGCAGGGGGCCGCCCCCTGAGCAGAGGCCCAAGCCTGGCATGAGTGTGAGGAGCTGGGCTCTCTGCACTGCACACTGCTGGTGGCAGTACAAATGGTGCCACCTTTTGGAAAGTAAATTGTCAGTCTGGGGCAGAGGCCATTCATCCCACTTCTGGGAGTATGTTCCATGGAACTAAATCCTGAGTCCAGAAACAGTTTTGTGCACCAATATGTGCTGCAGCATTCTTTATTATAGTGAAGACACTGACAGTGATGGACACTTCTAAAATGCTTAGTATGTACCAGGGGTGTACAAGGCACTTTAAATGCAGAATCTTATTTTATCCTAAAAGCAGCATGATAGGTAGGTACTATGATTAGCCCCTTTTTACAGAGGAGAAAACTGAGGCTCAGAGAAGTTAAGTAGCTTGCCCAGGGTCACCCAACTGGAAGCTGACAGAGTTAGGATTTGAACACAGGCCTTTGGGCTCCAGTGTTCTCATTCTTTAAGCCCAATGCTCTACTGACTCCCTGATCAAAGCTATGTTTCAAAATAAAACTCCAGAAAAATTGGAATAAAAATCAGGAAAATGTTGTAACTGGTAATTTCTGGGTTGCTAAATGCGTGTTTGTTTAACCTTTTCTGTATTTTCCAAATTTCAGATACTGAGGCACATGTGGTTTTTATGGTGGAAACAAAAAGCCCCTACATTTGAATTTTAAAGCACTTGCCATGATTATAATTAGCAATTATTCAGGAATATTTACCCAAAGGCTCATCTCCCCACTGGCTGGGAGAGCTTCATATGGACCAGGGTCATATATATTTCTGTATGCCCAGCCCCTTGCATGTTGTCTGGCACACAGTAGGTGATCAATAAGTTTTTCAATGGACAGCATCACACTTCCATTTTGGGCAAACCCCTTACTGCTCTGAGCCTCAGTGTTCCCTCTGTAAGATGGGGGCAGTGACATCTGTCATGAGCACCACATGAGCTTGTGAATGTGCAAAGCTTCATTTGAGGCTTCTTAACAGCTTTGCCTCCAATTCCCTGGGCCCCAGCCTTTGAAGCAAGAGCTCCCTGCTGAGCCACCCTTCCCTTCCCTGCCCTGTCCTGCTCTGCCCTGCCCTGCCGCCCCCCCCCCCCCCCCCCCCCCCCGTAGCTTTATCTCCCCTTACCTCCAAGACGTCGATGTCTGCATTGCTGAAGTCGATGTTAAGGATTTTGGGGAGAGGGACACCGGAGCCCAGCACAGCTGTGAAAAACCAAATGGTCAGGAACAGCCATCACAGCCAAGAGGTGTCACCCAACGGAAAGCCACCGGCATCCACAAGAAGACTAGTCATTTCTTTTATATTCTGGGCCTCCGTCCTTGCAGTTCCTCCTGCTGGTAGCTCCCTCCCTCACCCTGGCTGCCTGCCGAGTTCTGAGCCTTCCTGAGACACCGATGTCACCTCCTCTCTGAGGCTTCCTCCGCCCCAGGCCAAGCAATTCTGGGCTCCTGCTGCTGCTCCTGAACTGCTCCATCGAAATGTTAATTCTCTGTTTCCACTTCTGCTACCTCGGCTCTACCAGGTTGTGAGTCTCTGGCAGACAAGGACCGTGTCCCCAGGGCCAGGCACAGAGGGGAGACGGATGTTTGCTGAATGAAGGCCTGGGCGGGTGCACGTGGGGCCCCAACAAGCGACCACGTGGGATGAACTGTTTGCTTTTAGATGGTCAGAGCCTGAGTAGACCTGCCGATTCATGTTCAAGAAAACAAGAAAGTAATACGGAAAGAAGAGAGGAAATGAAGGGAGGCAGGGCAGGGAAGCAGGGCAAGCTGGATTAACTGAAGGGAAACAGACTCGACTCCCGCAGGACTTTTCCGAGAGCCAAGGGCGTTGTGAATGAACCCTAGAGAAATATATGCCATATTTTCCAAAATTGCTTGCCCATGGAACCCTTTTCTCAGAGTATCCTTTGGGACTAATTTTCCATGGGACCTACTTGGTAATCATGGTTCGAATCTAATCTCTAGCTTCCGAGAATGATAAATTGCATTATCGTGAGATCGAGGGACTTGCTGCCAAGGTCCCACCACCTCCCAGTGACCCAGCGAGGACAAGAGTCTCCGCCTCCTTCCCCCAGCCCCGCCCACCTCCTCACATCACCCTCTCCCGCTCGGTATGGCATGGGCTTTGTGACCAGCACTGTCCTTTGAATTAGAGTCAGCCTCCTCTTGTGACAGTCCTCAGAATAGGGGTCTATTTGACACCAAGCGCTTCCACAGGAACCCCTGCTGGTGCAGCGGGTGCCAGCCCCACTTCTCCCTTCCACAGAGCAGAAGTGGGGAGACAGAGGTTGCGACTGAGCAGCATGTCTTGGGGACTGGGTTTTCAGTCCTAATGGGGTCACCCAGTTGACGGAGCCCTCAGAGGGCACCACATCCAACAGGGAGCCCCAGAGAGGCAGAGCCGTGTGCTGTCTACCCCATTTATGAAGCTGGGCGAGAAAACCCTCTACCTGAGCAAGTGGCTGCCTAGGAGGCAGATCATGGGTGAGGGGGCCGGGGTGTCGGTGAGAGCACCTTTAGCTTTATCTCTAATGACTGGGTAAAACAAATGCATGATCAATCACAAGTCAGGGACAAAACAATGAATATACTTAGCAATACTGAGCCATGCACCTACAAATGGTTAAGATGGTAAATCTTATGCTATGTGTATTTTACCACAGTTAAAAATAAGCATATAAAAATAAATCAGAAATATCTTGGACTGCATTAGGGGGAAAATGAAGAAAGAAGAGCTTAGGAGGAAATATACCCAGATGCTGAGATTAATTGCCCCGGGAAGTGAGATTTTCTTTTTTTAAACTGTTCTGGACTTCCTAAAATTTGCACACATATAATTTTTATGTATAACCAGAATTTGATGTAGATAATCAGCGAAACAAAAACGATCAGTCAAGTAAGAAAAAATACAGCAGAAGCAAATAAGGGAGTTGTTGGGCCCTGTGGCAACATTTGCGTTCAGAGGCTTAAATAAACAAGCTTAGAATGAAGTTCTTAGAAATGCTGTTGAGGTAGACGGTTGTGCATCAAACTTGTCCAAAAAACCAGGAGCCACCTGCTCCCCAGGCCACGTGCCCCCGGGAGGCTTGGCACCCACTCACCATTCATCGCGGGCAAAAAAGCCAGGTCGAAAATCTTCCCGACCAGCACCTCCATGAGGCCAACCTGCAGGGAAAGAGCAAGAACTCATCCCAGGCAACGGTTCACTGGGATCCCAAAGGCTGCTTCAGGCCCTGCCCTGTGGCCCAAGAGGAAGGTGTAGAGCTACTCCGGGACAATCTGGGACCTGGCAGTCAGAGCTCCTGTGACTCCAGAACCATTGAGCTGAGCAGCTCCAAGGTTCATCTGATCTGCTCAGTACAGATGGGGAGGCCCAGGCCTCAGGCAGCCCGAGCTCTGGTCCAAGGCTCACGGGGAGGCAGGGACTGAAGGGTGGCCAGTTTCCCCAGGAGGCAGAGCACAGGGTCTATGGCAGATTGTTCTTAAACCACAATGATGTCACTGAAGGCTCTTGGGCCCTGTACTCAACATTCCAGGTTCCCATCCCAGCTCAGCCTCCATGGACCTCTGAGAAGGTTCCCTCACCTCTCTGACCCTCAGTTTCCTCATCTGAAAAGCGGACCAGCAAGCCCAGCTTGTAAGGATGCTGTGAGGATTATGGGCAGATCATGTAAAATGCCTAGAGTTGAGCCTTGGTTTCCACATCTGAAAATGGGAGTGAATAATCCTTCCCTCGTAGGGTGGTGTCAAAACCAAGCTCAGTTCCTACATGTAGAACCCCGGCCGTGGCATAGGGCCCTGTGGTACTATAGTGACTCACATCCCAGCACTGCCTCTCACTAGCTCAGTGACCTGGAGTGAATCACTCACCTTCTCTGTGTCTGGCTCCCTCATTTGGAAAATGGGCTAATAATTGTCCCCAAGTCATTAGTTTGTTGTGAAGATTAAATTAAAAAAGCTTGTGTGTTTTTTAAAGTGTATGTAATTTAGTGGCTGGTGCCAGTCGCCATTGCTCCATAAACAGTCACTGATTTCATTGTGTGAACTGCTTTTCTTATTTGGAGTCCAGAGGTTCCAGTTCTAGCCCCAGCTCTGCTAGAAACCATTGTGAGGCACATCGGTCCTTCTCTGGGCACCAGCCTCTCTGTCTATAAAATGAAGCTGTGATCCCAACTCCATGGGTTCTAGTTGTTTGGGTTTGAAAGCTCAAAAAATAGGCAATACAATGGGTATTTTGCTATGTCTGCAATGTGGAAACCACCGAAGCTTGTCCTAGGAAGCAGCACCTGTTTCATTGTCAGTTTATAAAAAATAAAAAAGAGGGGCATTTCTGAAGCCTTAATTAGGGTGAGGGACCCAAGAATGAACAGACCTGAAACAGGACCAAGCCCTAGACTCAGAGTGTCTGATTAGAAAAGCAGAATTCCAGAAAGCGGGGGTGGGAGGGAGGTTAGAAATACACCCAAACCTGTTTGTTTTACAGATGATGAAACTGGGGCTCATGGTGGGTTGGTATTGCCAAGGTCATAAGGGAGTCAGTGACAAGGCAGAGCCCCCTGAAAGGGGTCCCGTAGGATGTGGCTGCCCCTACCTCGCCACCCTGGAGTAAAGGGATTTGGGCCAAGTGGCCTCCATGGAGGCAGTCATCTAGAATGGCAATACAATGGGTATTGTAGGCAGAGTTGGAGGTGTGAATCTGTACTCCGCCCCTCCCTAGCTTATGGGCCTCAGTTTCCCCATCTGTAAAATGAGGCCTGACAGGGCTGATGCCACAGTTTTGGAATTCACAACCCCTCAGGCCTCAATCAGTCTCACAGCAATGCCATTCCCAAATCTTGCTCTGGGGCCTGTTTGATACTTACATCAAAATTGCCCACATTTGAGGTTCTGAGGTTGAGGCTGGTCCTGCAGACAAAGTAGACAGCCCATCAGAAGTAATGATTGCCTAGGAGTCACGGGGGGCTTGCATGTCGCTAAGCTATCACGAGCCCCTCCACCAGCATCCACATGAGGACCTCTCTTGATCTGAGAGCAGTTAATAAAAACAATGGTGGTCTCCAAGTATTGAGCACCAACCATGTACCAGACACAATGCCAAGGTGTTATATACCACTCACACAAGGCTCAGATTGTAGCAGCACCACCTGCTAATTGTGTGTCTTTGGCCAAAACACTTAACCTCTCTATGCCTGCTTTCTCCTCTGCAAAGTGGGTGGATACCAGGCCTAAATGAGGGAATTCAAGTAAAGCCCTTTGAACTGTGCCTGGCACATGGCAAGTGCCACTTACACATACACAATCATCATATCTTGTTTAATTCTTTCAGCAACCCTGTGGGGGAGGAACCTAAGCTTCCAGGGTGACTCGCACCCTGAGCCTGTGCTCTTGGCTGCTGTGCTATTCTGAGCAGGGCGGCCCGAGGCCTGGGTTCAAGCTTTCTCCCTGCACTATGAGGGTCTCAGTCTCTCTGTGTCCAAATTTCACCTGCAGACTGACAGTCCTGCCTGAGAGAGGCCAGGCCAGACCCCCCCACAGGGCAGAGCCACTCGAGCACCCAGCAGGAGAGAAACACGTTTTATTCCTTTCTGACTTCCACTCCCATCCCCCACAACACCCAAGCTCTCTCCTGCGCCCCACGGCTGCTCGCTCTGCCAGGCACCCCAGCCCTTTGAGCAGCCCTTCTCACCCAGGCCTCAGGTCGAACTTGCCTCCTTGCGGACTCCTGGGGGGCTCTGATTAGTATCATATTATGAGTAACTCCCATTGTTGGGCTTGATAAATATTTGTTGTAAGGAGAAAAACTTATGACCTGGGCACGTGCTGACATTTTTACATTCAATCTCATTTATCTTGAAGTGGGAATAATCATAATACTTACATAGGCTGAGGTCAAGATTAAATGAATTAAGACACATTTAGGGCTTAGCTCAATGCTTGGCGCAGAGAATGGTCCAATAAATAATAGTTATTATTATTATGAGTTCTATGAGGTAGGGACAGTTACCCCCATTTTCAGATGAGAACATTGAGTTTCAGAGACTGGGTCACACAGCCAGTCAGTGGTCCCAGTGGGTTGCCTCACAGCCCTTCTTTGTACTCACTGTGTGGCCCTGAGAAAGCAAATCCACCTCTCTGAGCCCTAGTTTTCTCCTCTTTAAAATGGGAGAGTAACAGCCCTGACTCCGTAGGACAAGACAATGCAGGCGAGTACCTGGTGCAGAGCCTGCAGCAGCAGCAGGGCGGCATTATCAGTGATGTTGTCATTGGCAGTGGGTTCCTTCTATTAAGCTCACGCTTCACCCTCCCTGCCTGGCTCATGCCAGCGGTCTTGCAATCATCGCCCATTTTGACCTTTGCAGCCTCCTGGGTTTACCCAGTGCTGAAAGCCAAGCCAGGAGACCTCTAAGCCCTCCCTGGTGTCCCTCTGTGAGCTGGCACCAGACATGGCAGCACCAAAGAGGCCTTTCTTAGGGGCAGGAGCCCGAGCCGCAAACCCCCTTACTTGTCCAGCTTGGCGTCGATCATGAGCTTATTACCCTCCACAGAAAACGTGGCCAACAGTTCTGTGTCCTGGAGGAAAAGGAAGGAGAATGAAATGTCACTGCTGTCATGTGCTGGCCACTGCCTGCTGAGGGCTCACTGTGTGCCACACACTGGCTAGGTGCTCCATTAACACTGAGCATAAAAGCAGGCTGTTCCCTGGGGTTTTGGTCAAACCTCCTTTGTGAGCTGAGACTACCAGTAACCTCACCATATGACGGGTTCCCCCTCTGCAGGGGAGGGGTTAGGAATAATAAACTGCCCTCCTTAACTATTGTTCACCAGTAAGTCACGCAAGGGCTGAGTGAACACTTCGCAGAAAGACAACTGTCACAGGAAGCCGGCGATTGGCATGGGGTGTTTACAAGCCTCTCCCAGCTGTCTCAGAGGGGGTGGGGTGGCCTGCAGCTTAGGAAACCTGCTTCAGATGAGCCATTGCAGATGGGATTGGGCATCATCACCGTCAATCATAATTGCCCCGCCCCACCATGAGAGGGCATAAAAGGTCCAGACTCATTGCCCTCTCCAAGCAGAAGCTTTGTTGTAAGAAAATCCCTCTGCTTCCCTGCCTCCCCTTACCCCCAAATAAATAAAGTTGGTCTTATGAAAAAAAAATGAAGCTGCTAACAAATTCAGCTGACATTACTAGTAACAACAATAACAATGCTCATTGGGATGATGGAGAAGAGGCTCTGGGCGTGCATGGCAGGGACCTATTGCAAATCACTCCATCCATTCATAAGGAAATAGCTTTTGAAGTGAGCCTGGAGAATAGGTAGGATTTGGCCAGGTGAAGGAGAGGGTGTGAGAGTGGTCCAGGCAGTGGGAAAGGCATATGCCAAACCCTGGGGAAGTAAAGAGGTTGGCATTAGAGGGACAGAGAGGAAGCTCGAGATCAAGGAGGTGACAGGACTCCAGGAGACTAGAGTGGGATGGAGCCAGACCAGGCAGGGATAGTGGGCTGGAGAGGATTCAGGGGCACTGGGGGCACTGGGGAGTCGTGGCCGTGTTCTGAGCTGGATCAAACAAACATTTGGGCTGTTGATGGGAAAATCTCCACATAGTAGGGACTAGTCAACAAGGGACTAAATCAGGGGCAGGGCAGCCATCTCCTCTCACTGGGTGAGAATCAGCCATTTGAATTTCTCATCTAATGATGAGAGGGCTTACCATGCTCCTATCTCCCAGACTAGAAGTGACTCATTTGGTTTTGAGCCCTGGGTGGAGAGACTAGGAGGTCATAGCAGATGGGACAGAGCCCAAATGTCTAAGTCCAAAGTTTTAACCATGGAAGGGGAAATGGCACTTAATACAACACACTCCCTTGACAAATAATTACTAAGCACCTATTATGTGCTAGACCCTATCTACGCTAGGCTCTGGGGATCCAGCAGTGAAGAAGGCAATTTGCATCTTTGCCCAGCAATAAACTAACAAACAAATGCATTTTATAATGTCAAGTTAAGGGTACAGAGAGAGATGGGAAGGGAGGGAATATTTTAGACAGGTGGTCAGAGAAGACCTTTCTGAGGAGGTGAGATTTGAGCAGAGACCTAAAGGAAATGAGGGTGTGAGCCATACAGATATCTGGAGGAAGAGATTTCCAGGCAGAGAGAACAGCGTATGCAAAGGCCCTGGGGTGGGACTGTGCCTGGCATATTGGAGGAAAGACTGAGGAGCTGAAAGGTGACCAGGGGATGTTCTGGAAGCATGTTGCGGGCCATTGTGAGGGGATTGGCTTAAGATTCAGGATTGATAGAAAGCCTTTTGAGAAAGGGAGCAACATAATTTTAAGGGGATTCTTGCCTATGAAATAGTTGTAGAAATTGCATTTGTATCTATCCTCTGTTATGTACCAGGGACAAGAGAGCCAGTAACATCTGTCTAGTTTTCCCTTCCTCCAGCATCTAATAGAAAGCATAACACATAGTAGGTACACAATAAATATTGTTGAATGCATGACAGGGGCCTACTTTGCCATGCACTGTGGTATACAAACCATGAGAACAATAATAACCAACCCTTTTGGAGCCCTTATGAAATATCAGGTACTGCTCTGAGCATCTTAATAATGCTCTGCTGCCTTACCCATGTGGTAGAGAGGAAAATCAGGCCCAGAGAGAGGGAGTGACTTGCCTGAGGTCACACAACTAGAAGTGCTAAAGACTGGATTTGAATCAGATCAGCTGGCCTCATAGCCAAGCGTACAGTCACTATGGTGGGGACTGTGAAGATCTGACGGAGTCTGTGGACTCTAAGGGCCCACACCCCCAGACACTCACCACATCGATGACGCAGATAGTGGTTTCGACATCATTGGGTTGGGACACCATGATCTCAGAGGTGGCAAACACCTTTACCAGTGCTTTGTCCTTCTGCAGTGTCACTGAAGGTGGGTTCGGCACCTGGATCCTGATGGTGAGTGGGCGGGACTCGGGGTACTGCTGGAACACCTGTGGGTAGACACCAGGCCAGGCTGAGCAGGGCCCTGGGTAGTGGGAGGTCTCACACTGGCTGCTTCAGATCCAATACATCACTTGAATCTTATAATCCACTCATAAAGGCTCCAGCCTGCTGCTGAGTTTGAGCAAGGGGCTGCCCTTGTGAGAATTAAGTGTGATGCTGCCAGCAAAGATTCAAGCTCAATGCCTGATGCATGAACATGCTCAAAACCTGGTACTGAGTGCAATGGAGTCACCTGGACATTCACAATGTCATTAACTTACTACAATATCCATAGGGTACTTTTTCCACCATGTTACAGATTAGAAAACTGAGGTTCAGAGGGAAGCACCAAGCAATTGTCCAAGGCCAGCAGGAGAGTTGAGACTCCAGCCCAGGTCTGAGTCTCTCAGAAGCTTATGCCCTTCCTCCCTTTAGATGCCCCAACTGGAATGAGAAAGGCCACAATTTAAGGTGTCTCACGGTAAAGTCCTGGAGCAAGGCACAGCCTGCTCAGGACTTGCTAGGGTCTCCAGAGACCCATAGTGGGAGGGATCTGAGCAGTTTGCTACAAAAGCTAATTTGCTAAAGGTACAACTCATCAAACGACCGGTTTCCCATAACTGCTAAATAACGGGCTTTACCAAAAATTTTATTTTAAGGAACCTTTCTTAACTGTATTAAATGAGCATAAATATATGAGAAAAACCATAGAGTGAT
The DNA here is from genome assembly GCF_054644295.1 of Miniopterus natalensis. Classification (NCBI taxonomy): domain Eukaryota; kingdom Metazoa; phylum Chordata; class Mammalia; order Chiroptera; family Miniopteridae; genus Miniopterus; species Miniopterus natalensis. The sequence continues at coordinate 13,636,417 of NC_142087.1, forward strand.
TTTTTAAAAAATCCATTTAAATGAAAACTTTTCCATATGTAATGCAGTTAGAGTGGGTCCTGGCCCTAAGAAGACTTTATTGATTTTCTTGAACACAATCAAGGTGAAAGTCTTTTGAACAACCTCTTGGTCTACTGGCAAATCTAGTAAATTCAGCCAATTGACCACTCAGTGAATTCACCCTTTGGCAAAGTGGCTTTCAACAAATCAATGATTTGGCTTTCCACAAAGGGATTTTCAGGACACTTCCCTGAGAGGCCTTATATCCCAACTACCCCCAACCCAACATACAGAGTCTCCAAGAATTAGCAGCACCTGCCTTCCCAGGGGCACTGAGAAGTCACCTCAAATGCTCTCCCCATGGCAGCAGGAGACTCAGGATGCCCATATTAGCTCTGGCCAAGCCTCTCCTGGTGACTTACCCCAGCCTGGTCTCTAGGAGACATTCTTCAGGGTCTAGCCTGAATCCCCCTGCTGCACACCCAGCCCCATTTCAAGGCCTGAGTCCCTGCACTAGCCTAGCTCTGCCGCTGTCATATTGTGTGACTTTTCCAAGCCTCTGTTTCCTTATCTGTAAAATGGGTTATCACTCTGGCCCTGTGGATGGGGGAATGATTAGAACCAAATGAAAGAGTGAATTCCTAAAAATGTTCATAAACTGTAAATGCAGTGTTCATAAGAAATGGCCCAATAAGTAAAAATCCAATGGGAGGGGTCCACCTGCCTATGACATTAGATCATGGTGCTCTGCCATTCAGCTTTCAACCCCATGAAGGCGATAGTAACCATTTGTAGAGTTTGGCCTCCTTTCCTGACTCCTTTGAATTCCACCCAGAACTAGACAAGACAGGTTAAAAAAAAGAGATGGAAAATGTCTGAAATGGCTGTAGATTACAGCAATCCTTCACACCTGCACAACACTTAGTAGGCTATTTGCTGCCAAGTGCAAGGTTACAGGCCTGGGACCAGAGCTGGGGTGAGAACTGAGATAAGCAAGGCCTTTGTTCCAATTATCTATGGCAGCTAATCTGATAAGAGTGCATTTGCTCTTTTATTTTTTTAAAGAATTTGTTATTGTTAACTAGAAGAATAGTAATTAATACTTATCAAATACCTCCTCTGTGCCTAGATTCAAATCTCAGGTCGAGGGCTACCCTGTGAGGTGAGCATTGTTGCCCTGATTTCCAGATGAGAAAACCGAGGCTCAGAGAAAAGTCATTTGCCTAAGAGATTGTGGTTGGGGTGCGCTGAGTTGGAATTCAAGTTCATGTCTATGTGCTCCATAGATATGGTTTTATTCCTTCAGAGTCACCAAGCACCACATGTGCCTGCATTGGCATCTTTACACACAGCATCTCCTTCATGTGAAGGTCATGTCTCTGGCCTTTACTCTGCTTGATGAGCCTGTGGAATAGGAGTTACCACCCTTTTTTCACAGACAGGAAGCTAAGGCTCAGAGATGTTAAGATGCTGGACTGAAAACACACAGCGAGCAGCGAGGAAGTAGCCCAGCCAGGATTAGACCAGTGCAGGCCAGTCCACAGCTGGAGCTCAGGACCTTTCCACCTCAACCCTCCACGTCGCGCCTGCCCTCATAGGGGTCTGGCCTCCAAGCCTTCTTTATTGCACCCCGAGGGGGGGGGGTCAGAGCACCCCACCCTAGCACCCAGTGTCTTCCCTTCCAACTATCTGAGCGCGGGGCGGGCTGAAGGTGAGGAGACGCGGCCGCCTGACGTACCTTGGGGATCAGGGCTCCCAGCGTGGACGTGGTCAGCGGGGGAAGCTCCTCGAACTGCAGGACAGGGAGAGGCATGTGAGTCCCTGCGGCTGGGCTGACGGGTCGCGAACCAGTGATTCGCTTCCCGCGTCCCCAGAAAGCCAGTGGGGCATCTCCTCCCCCGTTAGGTCCCCTTGGGAGGCCCCACCTGAGTAACGGCAGCCACCGTGTAGACCACGGCAGCTGTCCTGTGGTTAAGGGGACAAGGCCAGCCCTTCAACTTACCATAGGCATGACTTAGAGGGAGGAGGCAAGGCCTACCTCTTGGTCCCCTAAAGTGTAATTCTTCATTAAAACAGGTGGGCTTCAGTGAGTCCACATGCACAGCCCACGTCCACTGAATGCCTGATTCTGCAATACCCCGAACCACCTGTACCATTGTTTACTTAATGTCTTCTTTAAATCCACTCACTTTTCAAAACCTCAGATACTAAAAAGTAGAAAGCCAGTACCCCTGGGTAGAGATGGCAGCTGTAAAGCTAAAGGCAATATAAACAAAGCAGGGCCACTACTCCCTGCATGGGATCGTCTCTGGAGGGCTCTGGGGGTGCGTCCTGTTCTCTCTAAGTTACAAAGAGGACACTTAAAGGGCAAAAGAGGGTTAACTATATCCCGGCACAAACAGAGGCTTTCCTCCTAATGCAATCAAAGAGTGACAGAATTGGTACAGTGATTTTCGTAGAGAACATCCTGTTCTTATGAGATACATACTGAAGTTTATGAAGTGAAAGGTCATGTTTCTGAAAACCCCAAATTATTCAACAGCAGGTAGATGGTAGATAGCTGATGAGAGGTAGATAGATAGGGAGATAGGTGGGGGGCAGATGGATGGGTAGATGGATATAAAGAAAACATTACAAAATATTGACCACTGAATCTAGGTGAAGGATATTTGGGCACTAATTGTGCTATTTTACAACTTTCCTGAAAGCTTGAAATTTTTCAGAAGAAAGGGTTGGGAGAGAAAATGACTCTGGAGCATACCTAAGAGTATTTTATTCTTGTGTATCTTTTAGTTACTTAGTATGAGTGTTTACCAGGTAAAAGGATTCTAAACATTTATATGGAAATACATATAAATGTATGTATATATTATGCTTTTTACAAAGAATTAGAATAAAATTAGATAAAATTAGATAGTGAGAAACTTTCTCACCGTATGATTTGATGCTGTTGAATGCCATGTCTGGGAACCACCTAAAATCTTCCTGGGCGCCATGCTTTGGTAAACACTGACATAACTGATACACAGCCATGAACTGGAGATAGTCAAGGGGTGGACTGTCTATAATTCTTGATTTAAAGCAATTTCCCCAAGGCCATGGGGACTACAGGATCCATTGGAAGCTGTCTGCTGCCCAGCCGGCCCCACCCCCAGGTGGGGCCATGACTCACCATGCCATTGGTGATGTCAACATCCAGTGCCCCTTCTTTCTGCAGGAGAGTCAGCACTGAGCCCAGGAAGTTGGCAGAAATGGCCAGCTGGGAGTTGGTGTTGTCTCCCATTGGGGGCAATTCTGGCATCTTCGGCCTGGGAGCCTTGGCTGGACGCCCCAGTGGATAGTCGATGAGCCCTCCTCCAGCCTCCCCAACCAGAGTCTAGGGAAGCAGAGAGGAAAGAGGTCACAGGGAAGGGTGCAGGGAGAAGAGTTGAGGAAGGAGGCTGAAGGCTGGGTGAAGCCCAGAATCTGCCTCCAGGCAGCCTTCCTTGATTAAACCCACGGGGTCTGAGTGACTCATTTATGGCCCCAAGATCTTCAATTTGTGATGGCATGGGGTCTCTTGCAGTTTCCACGCTATGACTGTTTATGATTATAGCCATGGTATGTCACCATATACATTAAATACATGTGTGCATAGATCCTTTCTCCCCTCAGCCCGGCCACAGTGAGTTAGCATGTTTATGCACCCACACAATATGCATTGGCATATCTACTCTCTAGACCAGACTCTTCTCCGTGGTCTGCCCCAGGGGCCTCTCTACGTCAGCTTGAGCCGCTCTACACACACACACACCCAGCTCATTAGAGCCTAGTCTGTGCATCTCTTCCCAGCTCCATGTTCAGTGAGACTTGTTGGTAGCTTGCAATTGGCCATGGTGGGAGTAGTTATACCATGGAAATCAGCACATGCTACAAATCAGGACTTTTTCTTTTTAATCATGGGATCTGGCTGTTAATGCTTTACCCACACACTAGTGACTAGATTCATTCCTCCAGGAAACTCAAGCCCATAGCAGCATCTCTAGTAGAAGCCAGACTGCTTGGATTCAGATCTCAGGTTCACATTTATTAGCTGTGACCTTGGGCAAGGGGCTTAACCTCTCTGTGCCTCAGTTTCCTCAATAAGAGTGCCTACTTCATATGGTTGCGGTGAGGTTGGATTAGAAATGTGCTTAGTACGCAGCAAGCACTTAAGACATGCTGGCTGTGATTATGGTGTTTTTTTAACATGGCTCCTAGAAGGGCCTCATCTAATCATAAAAGGGTCCTGTTCAAATGTTGCTACCCAGGCACTCAGCAGAAGCCTTGGGGGGCCCTCGTTCCCATCCCTGTCTATAGGGAGAGGGCCACCTCCCCTTGCCCCGAAGTCCAGGCACTCACGTTGAGGTCCAGCTCCAGGAATTCCCCAGTCACCAGTGGGAGGCTGGAGAAGGTGTACTGGACACTTCCCAATATCCCCAGAGGAATCAGAGCTGCAGGCAAAGGTGGGGGTTACAGAGAGGTCCCCTCACCCTCCCGGACACCTTCCCTCTTTGTGTCCCAAGGCAGCAAGGCTCCAGCTCTAGACACCATGGAAAGAGTAAGAGTTCTGGGTTCAAATCCTAACTCTGCCTCTTCCTTGCCATTTGACCACAGGTGAGACACTGAGCCTCTTTGAGCTAGTTTCCTCCTGTAAAATAGGTTTAACATAACTCCTTGGACTATCCTGTGGGGGGCAGTGAGGTCCTGGGTGTTGATAAGCTTTGTAAGCTGAGAAGTCCTGTGCACTGGGCAAGAAGCTTTGGGGTTCCCACAATGTGGTGCTTCATGGAATCGGACATTTCCCTGACTGCTCGTGTTGAATAGCCCCATTCTCCAGGCTCTTCCTCCCTTGATTCTGGCCACAAAGGGGGAGAATTTGACCTGTCTGGGAAAGCCATCCTCAAACTGCCTGGCATCCCAGGGAAATGGGTGCAGCACCAGAGAGGGCCACCCTGTATGGCTGCAGAGGCTGTGCCCTGCACGGCTCAGGTGCCACCGTTATGCATGGAGCAGGCTGGCCTTCGGAATGTCCACTCGGAAACCCTGGATCGGGGGGTGCTGGAGCCTGGTTCTAAGAACCGGGACAGTGTCCACATGTCTCCTTACTCTCCAGTCCCTCTGGGGGTTGAAGCTGAACCCCTCATTTTAGAGATGAGGAAACGGGGAGGAGTCTGTTCAAGTCCACACACCCGCCAGGGCAGAGCCAGGGCTCAAACCCAGCCTTCGGACTCCTAGTCCAGAGCCACAGGCCCCTGGGTCCGGTGGAGCCTCCTCCCTCTGGGCCTTTGTGGAGGAATGTTGGGGGACAAGAGGAAAGTCCAGGTAGACTCTCCCCCAAGGCATCGGTCACACAGCACTGTAAGGGTGTGGGGGGGTCTGAGCCCCGACCACGCCGGGTCCTCCCAGACATTGCTGTCCCCACGCTAGCAGGTGTCGGCCGAATGAAACAGAGCTGGAAGAACTTACAGTCCACGAGTCCCAGCTGGTCGTTGACAAGACCTAGCACGACGTCCACGATGGGGCAGAGCTGCGGGCGAGAGAAAGCATGAAGACAGTGACCGTGCGGGGCTTGCGGAGGGCACGCACGAATCCTACCCACGATGCAGCTAGTGCTTACTGACTTGCTCTGAGCTTGGCACTGTCCTCCCCGCAGCCCCGCAAGGAAGGCTCTCCCATTTCACAGATGGGACAACCGAGACTCAGAGAGGTGATATGACTTGTCACGCAGCTTGGAAGTGGCAGGGCTAGGACTCAAACTCAGAACTGTGCGATTCTCAAGCTCCACTTCCCTAAATCTTCACTAATCTGTCCCTCAGGTTCCTCAGGGTTTTCCCCGGACCCCAAGAACATGCCTCTGGGTCACCTGCCTGTCCACAGGGATGGAAGTTGGACTGTGGCCTCTCGGCCTGGGGAAAGTCTGTGCTTCTGGATAGGTTCTTACCAAGTCAGGGAGGACATTGGCCAGGACTCGGTTCACTAAGTTGTCCACAAGGTTGGGGAGAAGCCTGAGGAGAGAGAAGCAGGATGAACAGGGGCTCCCTGGCTGTCCACACTCGGGTCCCAGGCCAGGCTCTGCCTAAATAATGAGAGCTGGACAATTTTTCTGAAGACCGGAAGGGTGGTGCCCCTCCACCCTAGACCTCGCTGGACAGGCTACTCAGGCAAGTTGGTTGACTTCCATTCACTCATCCACTCACCCATCCATTCACTTACTCATTCAACAAACAAATCCTTCTAGAGTTCTACACTGGGCCAGGCCCAGGCTGGGATGTTCCTGATTTTTAACTGCAAATGTCGGTCCCTCCTGCTTCTCTGCCCCTCTTCCAATGGACTGTTCGTTGAAGCTTTGTGCAATCTTCCCAAAGGGAAAATGAATGTATTACTCTATCCAAGCACCTAGCACAGTATCCAGTGCATAGTAGTTGCTCAATAAATGTTTGTGGAAGGAAGGGAAGAAGAAATACTGGCTGACAATTTGCACTCAGGTGGTCCACAAGAGAAAACAAGTCGTTGGTGCTGAGAAGACTGGGAGATGCACTCCATTCTACAGACAAGAAAACTGAGGTCCAGAGAAGGGACCCAGCACAAGTTCTAAGTGCATCACCCAGCTCTAACAAGTTAGTTAAGGGGGAAAGAGATCATTGATGCATAAACAAGACACATAAATGGACAAACAGACAGGCTTGCAATGCAAGTGCTCCTTTCCCAAGGCCCTGTGGCGATAAGAAGACGAGGGAAACATGGTTATCCTAACACAAAAGTATCACCGACAACTTGATCCCTTAAAAGCCGGCCCCCTTCACCCTACTGAACACTGCCCTGCCTATGCCCCCCACCCAGGTTGTAGCTGACTGTCCGATGCTGTGCCAGTTTGTCAAAGCAAAGAATTTCTTGAGATAAAATCCTAATTAGAGCATTTTCCCCAAGCTTACTATGCATTTTGGTCTCCTTTCCAAGTGGATTCACACCCCAAGGGGCCTTGTCTTGGTCCCAGTTTTCCTCAAATGATAAGACCCATGAGAATGCACATGTGTGTTTATCCATATGTGCATGTGTGAGCATGTGTGCATGTGTGTGTGTTGGGGGGATGGTTTGAAGTTAATCTATATACGTTGTGGGCACAGATGGTTTTCTCCTTCTGGGAAATTATCTGGTAGACCCACTGGCCCCGCGTGAAATGCATGTAAAAGGCTATTCGTTGTGACAGTATTTGTCAGAGCAGAAGGTCAGACAAATTGCAAAGCCCAGCAATAGGGGCTGGGCCAATAAATGGTTTACCCAGACAGTGGACTATATACCACAGCTGTAAAAAGTTAAACAAAGCTCTCAATGTTCGGATACAGAAAAATCTCCACATTGAAGAAGTTAAGAAGGAAAAGTGCAGGACAGTGTTTACAGCACATGCCCGTTCGTGTTAAAAGGAGGGGGGAGCGAGGGTCTGCGTTTCTGTTTGCTTCGTGCGCACAACGGAATGGGAAGGTGAGCTTGGTGAGAAGGGCCCGAGGGGAGGTGGGCTCTTCACTCTATGCCTTTCTGTCTTTTTATATTTTCGAACCATGTATTACCAACTGTATTTCCTAGTGAAAATGGGAATTTAACCATCGGTGAGGTGCCTATGTGCTGCCCCCCCCCCGCCCCCGTCACGGAATGCCAGGGGCCAGTTTCTCCTGGAGCAGAAACAAAGATTCAGAGAATCTCACATGAACCAGAAATTCTTGGGTTCAAGCTGTACAATGAGTTTTTCTGCTCCCAAAGTTTAGATAAGATGAGAGCTGGGGGGGGGGGAGGCAGGACTGAACCAAGAGACTGATAACACGGGAGGGGAGGAGGGGGCCAGAGGACACAAAGAGAAAAGCCAAAGAGGAATCTCCCATGATGAGGGCCAGGGAGTGAAGAGAAAAGGGCTCTGTCCTGAGCTGCCCCGATGGGCTGTCATCCAAGACCGTCACCTGGGGCAGCGTACTGGCCCATACACGGACACTTGCAACCTCTCTGGTCAGAGGGTAGGGACTCGGGCACTTTGTGGGGAGGGAGTAATAGGAAAAAACTCACCCCCTGACCAGGATTGCACTGGACAGAACCAACTGGGAAATTTTCTTATGAATTGGGGCACTAATGGACACAAAACCCGTTAGACGTATACTCAGGAACTCCTAAAATGTGCCAGATTCTGCACTAGGGTTTTTACATTCATTATTTCAATTCCAAAAGAAAAAGAATTACCCCCATTTCAAATATGAAGAAATTGGAGTTCAGAGAGGGCAACCGAATTGCTCAAAGTCACACGGCAAGGGCGAGTGGAGCTGAGATCTGAACCACGGGATGCTTCTAAAGCCTCTGCTCTTAACCATATCGTTGGCCGTCCCACCCTTCTCCCGCACAAGGCACGCACTGCCGCTGGTACTCACCCTCGCAGCAGTCTCACTTTGATCCCCCCCAGGAGGGTGTCACATCTCTCGATGACCAGCCTGGGGTAGCCTGTGCGGTCCATGGTCAGCCGGACCTTGGCCGTAATGTTCACCTCCACAGCGATGTCCAGGAAGCCAATGAGGCTGGAGGAGACCATGAGGCAGGGAGACAGAGTCAAGCCCAGCCGCACCCAGCCCTGCCTGGCACCTCGCATCCTTGCTGCCCCTGCCCCTTGCTATTCTGCATCTATTATGCCCCTGGCTCATCTCTAGGGGTCCCAAACCAGAAGACTTCCCTGGTCCAAGTTATCTGTGAACAAATCTATGTCCCTCCTCAGTCTGTGAGAGCTTCAAAGGCTGGGAACTGGGGTCAATAAATGAACTCTATGTGTAAATTTTGGTTTCCAAGGTGACCACACAATGACCTAACTTTATAGACATGACCTCAATCCATCGGGAGAAACCAATGCAAAAGTCCACCCTCTGAGGTCCTCTGATAGGCATCTGCCAGGGGGAGGCACTATTCAGGGAGGCATCTGCTTACCTTCCCTCACTTGTGGCCACAGCCACCTGGAAAAGGAGATGTCATTATGCCCATTGCAGGTGAAGACACTAAGCTTCAGTGACATTAAGGGACTGGCCCAAGGTCACACAGCTTACAAAACAGTCAGAATTTGAACCCAGGCTGTCACCTGACTCCAGCCTTCTAGATCTTAACCATCTCTCAGACTGCCCTTGCTGCTGACGGGACCTAAAGATGACCTGAGCCCAGAGATAGAAGCCATACACTTGGTGGCAACACATTAGACCTTATTAGTCCCCGAATTAAGGACAAAGAGGCCGAAGTGTAGGGAAGCGAAACAACCTGCCCAGGATCTCCCGGCCAGGACACAGGATGCTGGGGTCCCCTCCAGGGCCAAGGGCACACACCTCTTCCCATTGATGGCCACGCGGGTGTACAGGCTCAGGTAGACACCCACACCAGGCAGGAGCCGAACAGACACCCGAGGGAGGGTCAGCTCCACAATTCGCAGCCTGCAAGGGACCAAGAGCAATGAGAGGGCAGTCACCGCCTCTGCTGGCCATGCCACTCACCTGGGAGCGCCCTCCCTCACCCCTCACCCCTTTTCTGTGTCCCATTCAGTCCTCCTGACTCTAAAGAGACCTGAGATTTATGGATAGAACTTGGAAAACACGGAGATTAAAGGCCAAAAAAATGTCATGACCTGCACTCCCACTGCCCACTGCTTCCATGTATTTCCTTTTATTTTTTTAAATTTAGAGATGCCATTCTTTTGGCTTGTCCCTGCCCCTCTTGTCTGGTTCCCTCTTACACATCCTCAGATTTCAGCTCAAGGTCTTCTTCCTCCAGGAAGCCTCCCTTATCTTCCCTACTATACACACCCTCATCTCCATGAACTTCCTACCACTGCGGTGATTGTATGATTATCTCCAGTTTTCTTTTTCAATGCCCGTGCACCACACTAGCCTGCAAGCTCCATAGGACAAGACACGTGTCTTTTCTTGGCTAACCGTGGGACCGTGTTTCCAATGCCAACACAGTGCCCAAACCATAGTAGGAGTTCTATATATTTTTTAATTAAATAGTGAATATGAGGAGGAGGCTGGGCTGAGTTGAAATTATAATATACACAGGGTGGTGCAAAAGTAGGCTTATAGTTGTTCATATGGAAAATAATACAATAATTAATGAATAATAGTACTAAAATAAACTCTGTGTTTCACATACTCACAGCTGTAAAGCTACTTTTGCTCCACCCTGTATGTATGATTTTAAATCCTTGGGCTTTTCCCACCTAAACTATATTACTACGACCATTCTACAGCTGGGTAAATTGAGACTCAGAGGAAAGGAATGGTCCGAAGGCACACACAGATATAAAAGGCTGAGCTGGGACTCAATTCAGGACTGTTTAATGACAAGACCCAAAACCATAAAACTTGAGATTCTCAAGACAACCCTGACGTGTCCAAGGCTCTGAAGACCATCCCTCCTCCAGCTCCACCCATTTGGAGATTCGTCATAAGGGACTTGATAGGGAGAGCCTGGCCCATCCTTACCCGGTGATGCCCTGCACAGTGCTTAGGATGCCGCCCTCGCCGAGCACGCCCAAGACGCCCCCTCCTCCGAGAAGTCCTCCGTCACCAAGAAGACCACCTCCGCCAAGCAGGCCACCTTGGCCTGACAGGATGCCATCGGCTGCCAGCATGCCACCAGTGCCCAGCAAACCACCTGGGCCCAGGGCCCCAGTGGCTACCCCGGGTGGGATCTCTCCTGGCCGCAGTTCTCGCCGGTGCAGCCTGCCCACTGTCGCCGCGCCTTCCGCTGACTTATATCGCCGAAGGTCCCTGGCGCCAGCATGCACCTTCTCAGCGTTGCGGTAGTAGCTGCTTCGAAGGTCCCTTACGCTTCCATCAGACTCAAGGATTTCACCGTATCGGTATTTGCCCCCCAGCTGAGCAGCGTTGTCGTTGGTTTCAATGCGACCATACTTGTAATTACCGCCCAGCTGGTTGCCATTGGTATATTTTGAGGGGGTGTCTCGGACATGGAAATCATTGTAAGGAACACCACCGACACCTCGGGGGAAGTCGGCGCTTCTGTAGTCATCGTAACGGTGTCGGCCACCACCCAAGAGACCACCACTGCCACCCAACAGCCCCCCACCACTGCTGCCACTGCCACCCAACAGCCCCCCACCCAGCAGCCCCCCACCACTGCTGCCACTGCCACCCAACAGCCCCCCACCCAACAGCCCCCCACCACTGCTGCCACTGCCACCCAATAACCCTCCTCCAACTCCACCCAACAGGTCATCGCCACCCCCGCCGCCACCACCACCAAGCAGGCCTCCCAGAAGACCACCTCCCCCGCCGCCTCCACCTCCACTTCCGCCAAGCAGACCCCCCAGGAGAGGCCCACCACCGTCACCACCAGCTTTGCCCATGGGCACCTCTCTCAGGGCCGAGTGGAGAGCATCGCTCTGCTGCAGGGTGCCCGAAACGGCTGTGGAGAAGCAAAGGTGTCAGTCAGGGCTCCTCCCTTTCCCACCTCCAGCCCCAGGCACCACCTTGGAGCGCTGCCGGGCTCTCTGGGCCCCACTTTTCCCACGGGTTAAATGCCGAGGTCAAATGCGAAGACTTCTCCAGACCCACCAGCCCTGATACCCTCGTGAGCTCATTAGCTGCTGCCTTCACGATGCACTCAAGTGCTCGCACTTTAACTAGATTTCAACAGCTGTCAGCCAAACCCGGACAGATTTGCTTCCTTGCCCTCCCTTCCAAGTGCTCCATGCTTTCCAGCTTCAAAAATCTACTTCCATGCATTCTCTTAACTGATCCCTGGGAAGTAGTCACAGCCAGAATTATTGTCCCCATTTGATGGATAAAGAAACTGAGGCCTATGACACTCAGACAGGAGACGACCTAGTTTTTTATTCTTGTAATAGCCTTGGGTGGGGGTTGGGGCAGGGAGGTTAGAAGCAGGAATAATTATAGCTCCCGCTTTTGAGAGCGTTCTATGTGCTGAGAGTTGTGCTAAGTTTACAGAAGGTCAACTTGAGATGGGGACTGTAACTACACCCATTTTGCAGATGAGTAAGCTGAGGCTCAGAGAATTCAAGTCATAGACTTAAAGTCACAGATTTGTATTTGTACCTCGGGAAAACTGACTCCAGAACCCAAGCTCTTAATCACTGCTCTCTACTGCCTCATGCATAAAGTTCCCAACATGGTGTTTGGCACATAGTAGGTGCTCAGGAAATAGTAACCAAAAGGAAAGGGGGGAACTAAAGCCCGGAGAGAAGTCACCCATCCACTTGATACAGAATCTGCCAGTGAGGAAGAGGGTCCTTGGGAACTTCAGAGTAAGCAGGACAGCCTTGTCCGCCCAATGCCACCCCTACCCCCTGCAGGACTGGACTCACCATTCCTCAGCACATCTTTGGTAACCCTGAGGACCGTGTTTGTTTCTTGGCTGAAGCCACACACAGCTGTCACACAGAGAGCAGCCACACACCAGGCCGTCCACATGCTGGCAAGCGCTTTCCTGCTGAGGTGACAGTGCGTCAGATGGCAGTAGCTGGCCATCACCACCCTGGCCAGCAGAGGAGCTGGGTGCCTCCTTCCGAGAGTCACATCAGCATCCTGTTTGAGTGTCTGTTATATATCTCATACAACGTGTTATGATTAGGAAGCAGAGGTTCTGGGGAAAAGGAACCAGGTCACACAATGGAGCAGAGTCCAGAATTTCTGACACCACTTTCTTTTCTTTTTTTAATATATTTTTATTGATTTCAGAGAGAGGAAGGGAGAGGGAAAGAGAGAGAGAGAGAGAGAGAGAGAAACATCAATGATGAGTCATTGATCGGCCGCCCCCCGCACGCTCCCGACTGGGGATCAAGTCTGCAACCCGGGCATGTGCCCTGACCAGGAATCGAACCCTGATCGCCTAGATCCTAGGTTAACACTCAACCGCTGAGCCACGCCCGGCTGGGCAGTGACACCACTTTCTGCGTTTCTCAAACTGAAATAAATCTGGAGATACAAAGCAGACCCATGAACTAAACTGGCCCCGTACATGGATGTTAGATTATCTCACAAGACGAAATTTTTAAATGAGCTTTAGAGAGAGAGGTCATGGGGATTCCAACCAAAACAGCAAGCTGGTAGCAAGCAGACTCTGGGGAAATCTCTCTAGCATCTACCCCTTTATTTACCTACCTGCCCACCCATCCATCCTTCCATGCACCCATCCATTCATCCACTCACCTATCTCCTGCAACCATCAGTTCTCCCTCTCTGGCTCAGCCATCTGTCCTTTCATCCATGCTTCCAGCCGTCCTACCATTCATTCATCCACTCGTCCATCCACTCATCCAACCATCCTTCTCCCCCTCTTCAATCATCTTATCCATCTGTCCTTCCATCCATCCATCCATCCATCCATCCATCCATCCATCCATCCATCCATGATTCAACAGCCAATAAGCCAGTGATATACCCATCCATCCAGCCTTCCATTCATCCTTCCATCAGTCCATCCACCTATCAACACGTTCATATAGCCACCCTTCCATGCTTCCAGCCAGCCTGCCAGCCAACACCCTCTCCCACCTCTTTGCAAGAGGCAGTTTTACACCATTTGGTTAATTCAGAGAAAGGGCTCTGGACCAGAGGCATCTGGGTGTAATCCTTAGGCAAGAGGCTTTACCTTTTTGAACCTCTGCTTCATAATCATAACACATTCTATCAGGTGTATAATAGACACTCAAGAAATAGCATCTAGTGCTATTGTTTTGGGACTATTATCTCAGGCCTCTAAGAAGTGGGTCTTGGGTTCTGAGGTCAGGGGCTGGGCTTGGAGGGGTGATGCTGCATGTTTGGGTGAGTTGGTCAGCCTCTAGGAAACTGTACTGTGCTGCCTTCATGCCATCGCCCACCTCTCACGCCATCACCCCAGTCCCACTCACCAGCTTCAGATAATCGTCACCTCCCATCTGGGCCAAACTGTGAAATTGTTGGCCTCAGGCCCCTCCCCTTATTCACCCTCTTTCCTTTTCCCTGCCCCCATTTCTCTTGAAGTTCCCTGAGCCCCCAAGTGTTTTCCCCCTACTCCCATCGGCTCCCAGGAGAGTATCAGAGGCGCTCATTTATACTAGAATATGTGCAAGAATTGGTGTAAGAATTTTTTTCTGTCTTCCTCACCTCATCCTAACCCCACTACCCACAGTTCTGTGTTCAAAGAGATATCACCACCTTTAGTTAAAAAGATGGGCTCTTTAATGAAGGGATTTCTGGCATCAGCAGGCAGCGGACCTCAGCTTTCCCGTCAACCTGGACACTGAAAGGGAAGGGGCTCCTCCTTACCCCTGGTAGGTCCCTGCAGTTCAGTCTTGAGAGGTCCCGTTCACAAGGCCCTCTGCTTTGGGCTGAGTCTGGTTATAGGCCCCTTATATAGCAGCTGGAGCCTGAGTCCAAACCCAGAGATGGAAACACCGTATAATTATGAAAGACCGGAATCCAGATTTGCTCTGCAAATCAGGCATTGAACCCCAAAACCACAAAGGTTTGTGGTTTGTGGCTAATTTCAGGAGCTGTGTTTAGCCCCGGATGGTGTCACATGAGCTGGGGTTTATCAGCCCCTGGTCTAGGTATATTCCTGGAGAACCCAGGTAGGCCCCCAGATGGGGGACCTGGAAACACCCCCAAATGCATCTTTCTGATTTCCAGCTCTAAGGCAGGCACTGCTCACTCCAGATGGCCTGGGCAGAGAGGATGTGCCCAGACTGGACTCAGCATGAGGCTGACCCAGGTTCAAAGCTGCTCAACCCCCAGTTCACTGCATGATTTTGAGCCAGTCACTTCCCTTCTCTGTCCCTCTTGTTATTTCCATCTGTTAAATGGGTATGATACCTGCTTCATAGGACTGATTTGAAAATTCAGGGAGGTGGATTTGGATCTGACTCTTCTAATTTGGGGCTGGTGTGAAGAAAACAAGCAACTGGGCTTTAAAATATATATATATTTTTATTGATTTCAGAAAGGGGAAGGGAGAGGGAGAGAGAGAGATAGAAACATCAATGATGAGTCATTGATCAGCTGCCTCCTGCATGCCCCCCGCTGGGGATAGAGCCCGAAACCCAGGCATGTGCCCTGACCAGAAATCAAATCTCGATCTCTTGGTTCATGGGTCTACGCTCAACCACTGAGCCATGCCAGATGGGTGAAGCTGGGCTTTTTTTTTACCTGCAGCTTTCTCCCTGTAATTCATTATGAAAAGTTCACACATACAGCAAAGTTGCTGCGATGGCACTGCTCTGGGCAAACCAAGCAAAGCAGACCTGGGTCCCACTCCTAACCCAGCATAGGCACAGATACTAGTGCCGTGAATGAATGAATGAATGAATGAATGAATGAATGAATGAATGAATGAATGAATGAGCAAATGTTCTTACTTCCACTGGACGAGGAGCTCTACGAGTCCTCCTTGTTTCACATCCCCCAGCCTAGGTCCTGCCTCTGTTTAATTGATGCCACCTCCTCCGGTCCCACTGGGTCCACCTGAGAACGCCTCTGGAGTGAGGAGACATCTCTCTCTCCCTACAAGGCCTGCTCAAGTCAGGGTGACTGCAAGGAGACCCTGCCTCCTCCTTCCCTGGAGGGACTGGGGGCTCTGAAGGCAGGCACAGTTGACATCAAGTTTGCCGATGTCACCACTGGCTCTTGGGCCTACCCCTCTCTGGAACTCAGTTTTCCCACCTGCCGTGGGCACACTAATGGAACAGGCTCTGGAGCTGGGTGCTGGGTTTGAATTCTGATGCTAGTTCTCTCCAAGCCTCTGTTTCCTTGGTTTCAAGGTAATGGCTGGAACATCTTGGCCTCGAAAGATTGCTGTGAGGAGTGAGTGATTTCAGCATGCCAAGTGCTGAGAGCAGGGCCTGGCACACAGTAGGCTCTCAGTAGATGGCATTTTCATCCTTGTCATCCTGGGTTCCCGCTGGCTCCTTGGGACAGCAAGTCTGAGAAAGCCTTGAGGGGTGTGAGGAGGCTCCTCAGCCCAGGGTCTGGACCACCTTATACCCCACCATCTGTGGGGCTGGAAGGGCTCCAAGGACAGGGACCCAAGAGTCATGCACACCTGTTTCCACCTCCCATCTGTCCTATGTGACCTGGATGGTCACTTCTCCTCCAGGACCTCAGTCTGGCCATCTGAGAAGTGGACATCATTGCACATTCCCAGTAAGGTTTTGAGGATTACATAGGAACCTTCAAGAATGTGCTTGGAGCCTCATGGAAGCTCAGTAAACAGCAGCTCCCTTTCATCTCCCCATCACCTCACACTTAGAGTGATATAAGTGCTTATTAAGCAAGTATATCACCTTTTTAAACAGAAATAAATGCAAAGAGGGCCATGTGCCTCCTGCACCCCCTTCCCAAAGGGACCAATACACATTGTAAACTGTAGAGGGCAGCGCACACACAAAGGTGGATATCGTCAGTCACATGAGGCTCTGTGCCCATCCTCAGTCCTGAGCCAGCCAGGCCCAATGACCACAAGGCAGGCCTGTCCCCTGGGGCTCCAAGAGGATTAGTGTAACTGACACCTCAGGGAGGTCACCTCGGCTTAGTGTTCAAAAGGCACCTTTGTCTATAGCTGGAGGGACCAGGCCCTGGGAGGTGACTCACCCAAAGGTGACTCAACCACTCAAGGGGCCAAGTGGAGGGCTCATGCAGGGGCCACAGGGACCAGGAAACAGAATCAGTCCACTCAGTCCTTGTTTCCCTCATGAACTGTCAGCCTCCGGGGCTGTAAGCTCAACACAGGGCTCCTTGCACATCTTGTTTCATCTCCCCACCCTAAGTGTGGCGGTTCAAAGCCTGGGCTTTGGACTCAGGGGCCTGGGTTTAAATCCTGACCTCATCATTTCCTGTGTGTCTTTAAGCAAATCACCTAACTTCTGTGTGCCTCAGTTTCAACTATAGAATGAAGGTTTAGTTCCTAGAAAGGAGGGTTGATTCAAGGAGTCAATGACATGATGTATCTAGAGCACTTAGAACAGTGTCTGACACAAAGATAGAGGCATCTAGAAAAATGGAGAGAGGAGAGGGGAGAGAACTGGGAGGGGAACACAGGCTGCCCAGCCAGCCAGGTAAGGTTGGAACACAAAGCTACAATGACAATGTCCCAAGTCCGCTCGCCTCCCAGGAGCCTCTGTCTGGAGAGGGGGAGGGCACCAGAGGCAGAAGCCAAGGTGACTCCTGTGTGACTGGGAACAGACTAGCCAAGAGATGCTGACACGCAGGAGCAGTTTATTGAAAGTCCGGGACTGGCCACTGAGGCCGCAGAGCTCTCCCCGAAGCAGAGTCCTGTGGCTAGCCCTAAAGTCCCCACCCAGGCTGGGGCATAGCTGCAGGGCCAGAGCACCTGGGTGGGCCCGGGTGAATAAGGGACACTTTATTGTCACTGACACAGGCTAGAGACTGGAAGGGAATTGAGGCTGAGTAGGCAGGTGGACAGAACTCTGGAAGTCAACAGGGAGGGGCAGCAGCCATTTCTCAGCCTCAGGATGCCACAGTCAGCACAACGGCATTCTGCAAGGAGCAATGGTTCTTAGTTAGACTCTCTGAGTCCTTGTGCCCAACGCTCTTGCCATGCCCCCCACCTCTGCATCCATCTCTGTGCCCCTCTTATGCCCTGTGGTTAGCACTGTACCTGGAACACAGCAGGCACTCATTAATGAATGAATGAACAAATAAATGAATGATGAATAAATGACATCCAGTGTGGGAGGGGTCACTGACTTGCTGACTTTAGGACTTACGAGACCCAAGTTCAAGTGTCATTTATTATGCTAATTTACTGTGTTGACCTTGGGCCAAAAACTTGACCTCCTTCAGCCTTGGTCCTCATCTGAGAAATGGGTTCAGAGCTCTCTGATCTGTCTACCTCCCAGCACTGTTTCAAAACTCAAAGTTGTGCTGGATCGAAAAGGATTGTGAGGCTATGTCCATATTCAACAAGAAGTGTTAAGATCTATTAGCCATGCCTGCCATAGGCACAGGAGAAGGGGGCACAGCACATGCATTTGTCACCCCTGGACCAGGAGAACTGGGATTCTGTGAGTGAATCTGAGATTGCGCCCTATAGATCAGACATGGGTCTGAGTTCATCAGGAAAGAACTATGATTGATTGGCAATGTCTGCCATGGGTTAGGGAGGAAGGAGTGGTCATCTATTTGCCATTCCCAAGTTCAGTCATTTGCAATGCCCTGAGGGATTTAGAAAATAGTGCAGGGGCAGACTCTCGTGATGAATGTCAAGCAGGGCTATCCGGAAGCACGCCTAAGGCCCATCTAGACCACACCTGCTTGGGAAACTCACCTCTATGATCTCCAGGACCGCATTGGCAAAACTGACATGAAGAACCTTAGGCAGGGGAATTCCAACGTCCAGCTCCACTGTGAAGAGGAAATGGTTGAAAGCAAATATATGAGGGGGGCCACGGTGGGAACTGCTGACCCTATTCCACCCTTCCTTGAGCCACCCACTTCTCCTCTTCGGGACTCAGTTTCCCTAATTGGCAGGCTCCTATTCATCCTATTAAACTCAAACAAAAATGCCCCTTTTCTGCATTGTCATCAGTGGCTCCCCTCAGCAGAGCCTCCTCGAGGTTCTGTCAGTCCCTTACACACTCTGGGCCATATATTCTAATCACTTGTTTATATGACTGCTTCCCTCTGGACTGTGAGCTTGAGGAGAAGACCCAGGTCAGATAGCTCTTGGGGCCCAGAGTTTGCCATGATGTAGATGCTAGTGAGTGTTGTTTAAAAGGAAACATTGCTGCCTCAATTTCTGCATCTTAGAAATGGGGATCCACCCCTCTCCAGCCTCACTGTCTATCAGAAGAAAAGAGGCAAAAGATTTGACAGTCTTAAGTTCAGACACTCCAAGCGTTCAAAAAGAACAGCGAAGGCCGCCCATACCGTTGAGCTTCGGCACATACGCCACCCGGAAGACATCACTGAGCCATTCTTCTAAGTGGGACTCCTGCAGCAGAGCATAGGGAGGGTGGGAGGTGTGGCTTTGCAGGCAGCAGAGCACTCCTTCCAGGCCTCCCCCACGCCTGAGGACACAGCTCCCGGTGGGCACAGGGCTCACTGGGGTGGGATATCCACCAGTGACCCCAGAGGGGACTCTGTGATTTAGGACAGCTTCACCCTGGGCCCCATGAGGCTAAAATGTACCAGCTCCAGTAGAACTCTGTGTGGTCTGATCTTAGATTCTACCAACTTAAGAACCCTTAGAATGTCCTAGAACCTGAGATGATCATGAGATTCCAGAACCGCAGAACTCTGTGAGAAGCAGGAAACTAAGGGCTCTGTGGAGCTCTGAAATACTAGAACTTTCTGAGTTCGGGAGCCTTATTACTTGTGTAATAAGTTCCAGAAGTTCCAGAATTTTGGACCTTTGTGAGATTCTAGAAGTTTACAACTTTTTAAGTTTCCCAGATGTTGATAGATCATGAGATTCAGATTCACTGTCCTAAGATGATGACCGTTTTACATGCGCGCGCGCACACACACACACACACACACACACACCTGCCCTGATGTTTGCCCACTCTGGCTTGTTGGGGCTCAGACTGAGGCCAGGTCAGTCACATGGCCTATGACTCATCCCACCTCCTTTCCAACCCCACTTGAAGAAGCTCACCACTGCCAAGCTGCTCACCCTCCCAGGAACTTACATCAAAGGGTTGGGCAAAGGAAGAAGCCAGCTTGACACTGAGCCTGGTGGAGAGAAGAGAGATGTTGGGGGCCCCAGCCTCCACCCCACCGCCACTGAGCAGTGCTCTGCCCCATCCCACCCCAGGTTGCCCCACCTCTACTTGTCCAGGATCAGGAAACAGGGTTACAGGCCCAACTCTGTCTCCACCCAGCCTTGACTCAGAGACTCAGTTCTCCTACCTGTAAAATGGACCTGGAGGGATCTAGCCTCCTTCTGAGATACCATGACCACCACCTCCGACTCCGTGGTCCTGGAGCCCCAGTCTGACTCCCAGTTGTTTGACTCTGGTGCAAGTGGGTGAGCCTCTCTAAAGAGTGGCCCTCCACAGACTGAGCACTGGCCATAGGGTGTTCTGTATCCAGGAGGCACGCACTAAAGGCAGCAGCCCACTAGTGGATTGCAGGTGACCCAAATGCAGGCCCAGAGCCGGAGCCTGGACACAGAGTCTATCTGCTGAGGGGCTGAGACATGAACTGCCACCAGGAAGGGGAGATGAACTCAGGCAGCAGGTGAGGTTAGAAATGGGGCAGCAATGGAGCCTTGCAGGGGGGCAACTGTATGTAACCTGAGGGCATGAGGTAAGCACTGGGTGCCTATGGCTCAGGAGGGGCAGATCTTGGAGACCAGTGGGAAAGCCCCCAAATCCAGGAGAGGGACAGCTAGGACCAGCCTGCAGGCCACAGTGAGAGCACTGAGCCTGGAGAGTGGAGGCTCAGACTGTAGACCTGCCTCTAGGGACAGCCCACTGTGCCAGCCCAGGCTTTGGAAATGGCAAAGTGACATTCCTGTGTGAAGAAGGGTTGCCATCAACATCATCATCTTGGTTCTTACAATTATCGTGAGGCCCAGATCCCACAGGGGTGGAGAGATTAGAGAAATAACTAGTTCACCCGAATAGTGAAGCTTTTTACACATTCAAGCACAGTTATCTCTGGGGCTGAGAAGCCAGGGCTTTGGACTCCATATCCTGGTTTGTCTCCAGAGCCAGGTTCTGAGCGGATGCTGTGGGAGAAGCCTGCTCTGGATCCTGCTTCTCTGAGCCCCCGGGCGCTTCATCTGCACAGCAGGCGAACACCATCCCCTCCCCCAGCAGGTCCTGGAGGCAAGGAAGATGCTGGGGAAACACCTGCAACTTCGTTGGTGCCTGATAAATGGAAGGAGGATCCTGTAGGTCCCTAATTCTTGTTCCTAAAGACAAAGCCCAGGACCCCATGTTACCTTTCCAGGGCTAGGGAGAGGTGCAACTTGGTAGCCGAAGGAGCCAGCTGGACACTTAAAGTCATAACCTGCAGGAGAAAAGAGGCAGAGGTTACTCTGAATTAGGCAGAAGGAGTTTGAGGACAAGTCTGCCTTGACCAACACATGAATCTCCACCATCCATTCCTTCCACTAACCTTACTGAGAACCTACTGTGTGTTAGGGTCCACGCTGGGCTATAAGGAGGTAACCTGAAGGTTCTGGTGTTTAAGAAGTAGAGTATTCAAACTGAGGGGCACCCTGGCGGGGTGGCTCAGTTGTTTGGAGTGTTGTCCTGTACACCAAAACTTCGCGGGTTTAATTCCCAGTCAGGGCACATACCTAGGTTGTGGGTTTGGCCACTTGACAGGCCTTGGGCCTGGTCAGATGTGAATGAGGCAGGAGTCTAAGTGGGCCTCGGGTATCAGCTCAGAGGATGACAGTAAAGGAGAGGGACTTCCACACTGTGCCATCCTGAAATCGAGGGGACGGCAACCCCCCAGCGGCCTGGAAAATGCAGCCCAGCTCAGAGCCCCGGTGCCGGGCTCCCATCCTTTAGCCACTCACCCCATTCAGCTCGAAGAGGGATTCAGGCGTCCCCACAGGGAGGTAGGACAGCACATGGATGTTAGCTGCAATGGAGACTGTGGCCTTCTTGCTCTGGAGTGTGACCATGGGTACTTCCTTCACCCTCAGCGAGAGCACAAGCTGCTGGCCTGAGGACAGCTTCCCCAGGGCCTGGAGAGAGGCAGAGGCAGAACAAGGGCCATGAGGCAGCTTAGATGCCCCACTGATAGAGTCAACCGGTGAGTCAACAAACACTCACTGAGCACCTAAGCGCACCAGGCACCGTGCTGGGTGCTGAGGTTCCAGACTGAACCAGACAGGCCTGATCTCAGCCTGCATGAGGCTGACAGTCAGGCGGGGCGACACCACCAACCCATGGAACAACTGAATAGACTCTTGTCTCACTCAGACTCAAAATCGCCCTGAGGCCCACTGGCCCTCCGTGACCCCTCCTCTGCCCTCTTCATCTCACCTCCAGCCCTGGTCTCATTCTCTCCTCTCCAGACTCACCAGCCTCTTCACTGTTCCTCTAACCTGCCAGGCAGGTGCCCACCTCAAGGCCTTTGCACTTGCCATTCGTGCTGCCTGGAAATGTCTTCCCCAGACACCTGCATGGTTCCCTCCCCCTCCTCCTGCTCAAATGTCACCTCAATGAGGCTTTGCGGAGCACCCTGTTGAGGAGCACTATCCCTGCGCTCCTGGTCTGTTTCTACCATTCCACTCTCTTCTACCTTCTGACACTGTGTCTCTTCTACTTGTTTATTTGTTCAATGCCTGTCACCCCCATCAGAATGGCAGCTCCTGGAGCACAGAGACTTTGGTTTACTTTTCACCTTTGCCCCTTCTGGATGCCCAGCACCTGGCACAGGGCCTGGTACATAGTAGGTGCTCAGTGAATATTACTTGACTGACTGAATCACACAAGCAGGAAATTCTGAGTCTCATAATCACGACATCATGGAATTATGGAAGTGCTGGAAACCACAGTCACAGAAGCTTGGAGTCACTTGAATGCTGGAATCTGGGGACCAGTTCCTCAAACTCAGACTCCCAGAGCTGCAGGATCAGACAGACAGGAAACCACCAATTTCACCCTCATGTGTCTTCAGATTCTAAAGCCATGGCACCAGGCTTGGAGCTGGGGCTCTGACACTGCAAGGCCAGCAACTGGAGAACACAGTTCTAGCCTCCAGAGCCAGGGCCAGGCTCCCCAAGCTGGAAGAACAGGGCCCAGCTTGCTGCATCCATGGTCCCTGCTCTTTCCACCCCCAAGTCCCTCTCTGCCATTTAGGACTCCTGCCCTCAGGAAATGCTTCTGAATGGCTAGCCCCAATCTCACCCTTTGCCTGAGACTCCTAGGCCCTTTAGCTAAGGACTCCAAGAAGCAGAGGCCCCAACCATGCCCACTAAGGCTAATTTGAATCACCACCTTCAAGGATTCAGAGTTTTTCTGTGTCCCCAAACTCAGTTTCCCTCTCCCTCCTCTCTGGGAGAAACCCAGATCTTGTGGACCTCTTTCCAACCTCTATCAGAATCTGCTATTATGTAAGGACCTTGTAGTAGTCATTTCAACTTCTGTATGAATTCAGATTCTCACAGATGGAAAGTATCTGGTCCAGCTCCAGTTGAACTAACAGGAAGGCTGAGGCCAGGCCCTGCAGTCTTGGACTGATGTTCTCCCTGAATCTTCTCCTTTCACTTCCCTCCCCAAGGCCAGTGCCCTGAGTCTTCTCTCTTGGAACAGAAGAGACCAAGACTAAGATGAACTAAGGTGGTTGGAGGGAGGGGACTCATTAACCTGGAAAGAATCTTCTGTCTTCTCCTTGACAAAAAAAGAACAATCATAGGAGAAATGCCCAATTGACTTCTGGGGCAGCTAGGCTATCAGGAGAAGATACAATGTTAGTCCCTCACACTTTAGTGTGAATTTGGATTCCACATTCAATTGCAGCTATCTGGAGAACTGTATTGAGAAATATTCTAGAGTCCATTCAGGCTCATCAGGAAAGAGCTACAGGGATCAAAGCTCATAAGAAGGGTCACTCACCTCAGGGACCAAAGCTTCTAGGTCTGTAGTTGTCAATGGAACATTGCTGGGAACCTGGCCCAAAGACCAAATTAGAGGGCATGGTGAACACAGAGAGAGGACAGGGATCCTCCAGCACACACAAAGTAGTTTTGCCCACATGCCACCCCACCCCACCAATCACATACACATCTCTACAAACACCCATGCTCCTTCTATTGGCCAATGATCACTGAGTGCTCACTACATGCCAAGAACATTTCACATGCTTTGCATGCCTTTGTTCATGTCACACTTAGAACAGCTCAAAGAGGTGGGTGCTCTGATTACTCTCATTTTACAGATGGGGAACTTGAGGCTCCTATCCAGACTCATAAGCTGGTAAGGGGTGGCACCAGGATGTGACCTGGGCTGGCTAATTCCAGAACCTTCAAACTACTCTGCCAGAGCTCACAATCTGAAGGTCCAAGGATCTGACCCCATACATTTTTTTTTAATCCAAACTGTATTTTCAAAAACTATGCATTTGTTTCTAGTATTTATAAATCAGGAAATTCATATAAATTTGCCAGTCTCTGGATGAAAAATTTAAAAATCTGATCATACTAGGCGTGTACACTCTCTCCTTGGGGAAGCTGAGTGGCAGCTGTCTGAGAAATGGGCAAAGGGTCCCTAAATCACTACAGTCCTACCAGACCTGCTGTCCTCATTCTGCTCATTGAAAATGGCCCAGGCTCCCGGGGCCCTGATGTTTGAGACCTCTGAACACACATGTCCACTTCTCAGAACCTGTTCACACAGGATAAACATACAGACATATTCTGGTCAGAGGGTTCCCAGACTCTCACCCAACACAAAGCCATCACCCCATAGGGATGGACAGCACCTGAGGGCAGTACTTGTCCTCTGAGACCCCTCTCTCTTGCCTAATACACACACACACACACACACACGCTGCTCAGACACATGCACTCTCACACTCAGAGTCTCTGCCTGGCTATGACTGCCAACTCCCTCCAGCCAGAAGACTTCTGCCTTCCAGCTCAGGAGCCTGGTTCAGGGCTCTCTGGACCCTCCATGCAGGAATTGAATGATCACCCCCTGTTCCCTTGAGCCTGAGCTGCAGATGTAGTAGGGAGAAGGGGATGGCAGGTGGCTCAGAGCTCACTGCCTTTGGAGAGGACTGAGGCCAAGAAAATGCCTCTGGTGAGGCTTCTGGGAGGCTGAACCTTCCAGACATCTGTGAGGTGTGAGGGGCCAGAATGAAAGCAGAGAGGTCTCAGAGGCTTCAGAACAAGTGTCCAAGTGACCTTTGGAATAGTCCAACCCCAGTTTTCTCTCTCCAACTCAAATCTGCTTTTGAGAAGCATTAGAAATGTTAATCATTCACACTTTAGTATAAAATCAGGCTTTTGACTCTGAAAGTGATCATCTCATGCAAGGATGCAAAGTTGGCTGCATTTCACATGCCAGTTCTGACTAATTAAAAGTAACCTCCTGCCCAGCCAGGTGTGGCTCAGAGGTTGAACATCAATCTAGGATCCAGGAGATCGTGGTTCAATTCCGGGTCAGGGCACGTCTGGGTTGAGGGCTTGATCCCTGGTCAGGGGCATGCAGAAGGCAGCCGATCAATAACAACTCTCTCATCATTAATGTTTCTCTCTCTCTCTCTCTCTCTCCCCCTTCCTCTCTCTGAAATCAATCAAAAAAAAAAAAAAAAGTAACTTCCTGGGAGGGAAGATTCAGAAGTCCCACTTAGGTTTAGCCAATCAGAGGGCCACTGTCAATAAGCAATGTTTGCCACAACAACAAGAACAGGCATGCGCATGCTACAAATTTGCCTCTGTCCGGTTTAGAGAAAAGGGCTCGCCAAGGCTGATGAGTAAGATGTGACCGGGTTGTCATTAGCATTTCCAGGGCACAGCAGGGTAGGGTGCCACACTCACCAGCTCAGGGGTGATGTCTATGTCGAGGGCACCGTTGGTCTGCAGAAGCCCAAATATGGTGTTGAAGAGGTACAGAGGCACGGTCACCTGGGATGTGTGGTCCTCCTTGGGAGGCACCTTGATGGGCTTGGGGGGTTTGGGGAAGTCGATGATATCACCAGCTACGCTCTTCACAATGGGCTGCAGTGGGAGGAGACAGGGCATGGGGGGGTCTCAGGGTTGCTCACCCATGTGGCTTTGACCCAGCATCTCCTGCCCAGCCTCTACCAGTACCCTCCCCCTCCCCAACAGTGGGCAAGGCCTCAGAAGGCACTCACGTTGATCTCCAGCTCTATGTACTGGTTAGAGATGAGAGGCAGTGTGGCCAGAGTGAATTCCACAGACCCAAGAGTCCCAAAGGGTACCAGGCCTGCATGGGGAGAGGAAGAGGGAAAAGGACCCCACGAGCTAAGCCCCGAATAATAACAGGCCCTACTTCCATTTATTGAGTGCCTAGCACTCTACTAAGTGTTCACATGGGCACTACCGTCATCCTCATTTTACAGATAAAGATCCTGAGGCTAGACAGAGGAAGTCACCAGCCCAGGGCCACATAAGCCACAGAGCAGTAAGAGAGAATGCAGTTTTTCAGAGCTGGTGTCACTAACCACTGAGATGCCCTGCCTCTCTCGCATCACACCACAGATAGAGACATCTGCCCCCAACCTCTCTATCCTTATTTCTATTTTTATACTTTTCAAAGCCCACGTGTGAACACAAAAGGCATCCACGTCTCCACACGCTCAGAGAGATTGGTGGCTACTGTGGCTGTGGGGGTCTCAGGTTCCTTACTTGAGCTCTCTGGGCCTCAGTCATTTTGTCTGTCCAGATAACAACAACAACAACAACAATAATAATAATAATATCTGCCTCATATTTCTGACCATGCCAGGCAGGCCACAGGTGCTTAGTAAGTGGCCTGAAGCCCCCAGCAGATGGAGACCTGGATGGCTGTGAGTCCCCTACTGAACCAGCCTCAGCCCAGACCTCCCCCGTTAGGCCTCTTCAAAGTGGCGCCCTCATCAGTCTGAGGAGGAAGTGAAAGGTCCCAGAATCCTGTCCCTAACTCTTCCCTTGGTACCCCACCCACTGGGGTAATGGGAAAGGGGTAGGAGAAGCGGGTCGGGCCCCACTTACCCAGCACAGCCCCCAGGAGCTCATTCACCACGCTCAGCACACAGTCCACCACGGGGCACAGCTGCGTCCAGAGGAGACAGGTGTTACGGGAAAATAAGAGTGCACCCCAGCCTGGCACAGGGGACAGTCGCATTTTCTATAAACGTTTTGCTTCGTGGTCCCGAGGACCAAAGCAAGGCAGAATGTAGAGAAGGATGGGGGGATAAGTGCAGCAGCAGGGGAGGGGCTGGAGCTTGATGTGTTGGGAGGGTGGAGAAGGTGATGCAGAGGGCCAGTCACATGGGCCCCCTCAGGAACCTCGAAGCATGCTATGCTAGGGGGACAGGGAGACATACTTCAGGGGCCAGTCAGGGTATGTGGACAAGGCCATCCTGAGGGGACAAAGGCAGCTGTTCCCTCTGAGATCTCAGGCCCCTCCTGCTATCCAGGTGGACCCCGGGAAACTTAGCATCTGTACCCCGAAGAAGGGTGCCTCCCCCCTCCCCCCGAGAGTCAGGCCTGGGCCGGGGCATTCACTACACACAACACCGCGTATTTACTGAAAACCCCTGTGCTGTGCTTTGGTTCCCAGGATCTGGAGTCTGTGAAACTCAGGAATCTGAGTCCACCTGAGCAGGAACCTCAGAGGTGACCCAGTCCAGCCCCTTCATTCTACATCTGGGGCCAGAGAAGAATGGCAACCTGCCCAAGGTCACAGCTGTTCTCAAAGAGACAAAAGAAGGCTGTCTTTTCATTTAAACCCTGGGACCTCATCCTCCATGGCCTCTGGAGTCAGGCATGTCACAGAAGTGAGAGGACAACAAAGGGGCTATGACAGGTGGAGAAGCTACCCCTTGGCACCAGCCGTGTGACCTTCGGGAAGAATGCACCGTTCTGCCAGGGTGGCTGATTGCACAAGAAATGCCAGAAATTGGATCCTTAAGAGAAATCTCCAATCTCTAAATGCTAGTGATTAGCTCTTATTTTTAAAACCTCTGAATCAAACAAATCCTGTGTTGTTGCCAGTTGTCCCACAGACCCTAGTTAGGGGTCACGATTTAAATGCAGCCCTCTTGTTGAAATCCACCTGAGATGGGCCTGGTTGGGGTCCTTGCTGCTGGGAGCTCTCCTCTCCCCCGAGCTTCTTTCCAGTTGGCTTCTTCAAGTCCAAGGCAGTTTTGCCAACCTCAGGCTCCCACAACCTTGCAACCTCCACAGGTGGCCTTCACAAGGACTCACAGGAGGCCCAACTGCCCTGTGCTGGCTGTGGGACCCCAGCAAAGCGCTTCCTTCTATGGCCTCAATGAAAGGGGCCTTTGGCCAGACCAGCTTTTCTCAAGTGTGGTTCGTGTCCCCTGGTAGAAGCCAGGATGGCTGGGGCCGGCCATCGACAAGCGTCCTGGAGCAGTTTGATCATAATGTGTTTGTCTTACGAAGTATTAAAATACATGTATGAAGTATTAATATACATGTCTTATGAAGTATTAATATACATGTATGTAACTTTCTGAACATGTGTGCCAAGCACAGGGCTCAGTTGAAATTCACCAAGTGACCCAAGTTTAATTCAAAGCTAGTTTAAAGCAAAGTTTAAAGTCAATAGTACTTCAGGTGGCAAAGACAGAGCAGGGGACAAGAAAGGGACATGAATTTAGGAGCAGGAGAGTCACGTCATCGGAAGCTGTAAATTTAGGATTCAGAGGTCTGGGGAAGGATTGTGCCAGCCACCCTCCTTCAGACTCACAGGCGGCACCTGGGCGTCTGTGGGCAGGCCAGGATGGGATTACCTGGTGGGCGTGGAAGGGAAGAACAGCCTAATCCTGCCTGGCGCCCAGAGTTACTCAAAGCTGGGGGAGGAGGGGCACAGCCTGGGGGAGAGAGGCCCCCACACTCACCAGTCCCGGCAGCACCTTGAAGAGTGTATGTTCCACGACCCCAAGGAGCGGTGTGGGCAGCAACCTGGGCAAAGTGAGAAGCCTGAGAGTATGGTCATCGCACGGGAACGGTGCCAACCTGGGTCACAGGCAGGGTGGGCACTGGGAGCTCTGGGTATCTCCTGTCTCCATCCTTGGTGATGTTGGCTGGGACTAGGAGACTGGGTTTAAATCTTGGCTCTGCCTCATCATGAGGCCCGGGGGGGGGGGGGGTCAGTTTCCCCATTTGTACAGTGCCTCCCTTACAGAGTTATTGCTGCCGAGATTAAATGGGAGTGTATACATGTCAGGTATACAGTCTGTGCTCAATAAATATCTGTTCCTTTTGTCTCTGCCAACATTTTCAGAGAAGTGAATTTGAACCTAGAGCAGCACCTGGCTTAGAGTGAGGGTTCAATAAATATTTGTTGAATGAATGAGTGAGTGAGTGAGTGAATGAGAGGGTGGCCTGTGGCTGAGAAGTGCATGCGGATGGGCTCAGGTCTGTTTAAAGATTATAAGAGTACAGAGGGAGGAGTGACAACCACAACCACAGGGCACCACCACCATCCTGGGCTCCATTCCCTCCAAAGCCCCCATAGCCCACAGAAGCAGGAGGAAGCCAATGGGATTTAAGGGCCCAAAGACCCTGTCTGGAATCCCCTTATTAAGGCCCTTCTGGAGACAAGAGCAACCCTGGTCACCCTACTCCTGGGAGCTAAAACAGAGCTGATTACCCATCACTGTTCAGGGCCACCCAACGAAGATGGGGTGGGATGTGTGATTAGGCCTGGAATATAGAAACTAATGGGGGAGATACAAAGTGTGAGGCAGAGGAGGAGGCAGGTGCCTCTGAGGGTGGGTGCAGAGCACTGGGAAAAGCCTTGGACCTGAGCAGAGACCAGGCCACCTCCATCCCTGCCTCAGTCTGGGTGTGTGACCTTGGGCCTGTCCCTTGCCCTCTTTGGGCCTCAGTTGTCTCCTGGGGATGATAATTCAACACAAGGGTAGGGAAGGCCACTGTGCCTGAACAGTTGGGAGAAGAGACAAATATGACAGCGCCAGGGCCTTCCAAATCAGCAAATACAGGCCCTCATTATACAGATGGGGACACTGAGGCTGAGGCAGAGGAGGGGCTTCCTCTGAGGGTCACACAGCAAGTCAGGAACCGAGCTGGGTCTCCGATGTGCTGACAGCAGGGACTGAGATGCTGGCAGATCAGATGGAGGGGACCACCGAAGGCCCCTGCTCTATCTGGGAGAGGTGACAGCGGGACCTCAGGGCCCGGGAAGGGGGACACCAGGAGTGGATGGTGCGAACTGTGGGCTGAGCCAGAGGGCTCGTCCCTGCAGGGCTGGCTGGAGGCTGGGCGAGGTGGGGCTCCCCAGAGGACTCACCCCGAGAGCAGGCTGACGTGGCCCAGGAGCGTGCTGCAGCGCTTGAGGATGAGGATGGGTGTGCCCCGCGAGCTCACGCCCAGCGCCACGCGCGAGGACACGTTCACTTCGGCTGCCAGCTGCAGGAGGCCCCCCAGGGGCCTGCGGGACAGGCGCTGGGGCGTGGCTAGGCCGCCAAGCCCCCCCCACCGGGGCCTCCTTAACCACGCCCGCCCCTGGGCTGGGACCCTGGTGATCGAGTAGGGTGACCCCGCGAGCAGCCCCGCCCCTGCCCTCCTCTCACCCCCCCTCCCGGAAGGCCCCTCGTCTTGCACATCCCTGAGCCTTCTTCCCACCTCTCCTGTAGGCTCCAAGCAGTGGGGTAGGGGTCTCCAGGGAGCACGAAATGGAAGTCCCCGGGGGTCAGTGGGATGGAGGTACATGCGGAGGGGCAATGGGGTGGGATCCAAGAAGGAAACAGTGGTGTGGGAGTCCCTTGGACAAGAACTAGAGTGGGAAAAATAGGGGGCACTGGGGAGAGTGTGGAGGGACAGCAGGATAGGGGCCCCCAATGGCCAGAGGGGTGGGGAGCAGTAGGATAGAGGTTCCCAGGGCACACTCACCCAGAGCCATGCAGGCCCACCTTGGTGTGCAGGCTCAGCTGCACCCCAAACCCTGGCAGCAGCTTCAGCGACACCTTTGGCAGTGTGAGGTCATCGATCTGTAGCCTGGGATGGAAGTCAAGGGGAGGGCCAACAGGGTCAGTCCCTCAGTGCCTGGGACATCCCTGGCTCCTGGTCTTCGCCTTCCTCTGATTCACCACCAACCATAGGCTGGTTCCCATCTGCTTGGGGCAGACAGTATGGCCTGCAATTAAACACCGAGACCCCCCACTGCCACCACTCCCTAGCTGGGTGAGCTTGAGCAGGTCCTTTCACTTCCCAGGGTCTTAATCTCCTCAACTGTTAAATGCGATTGATAACAGTCCTACCTCGGATTCCGTGGGATAATTCATGTACAATGTTTAGCACAATGCCAGGCACCAGAAACCCTGGCTAGGTGGTATCACGTTATAAATATTAGTTATTATGTGATTTCATTCATTTAAAAATATTTTTTGAACATTTATTATGTGTGAAGCACTATTTATGATATTGGGGACAGAGCAGTGAACAAGTCAGATAAAAGTCCCACTCTTCCTGGGATTTATAATCTAGCAGAGGAGACAGGACACAAACCAGTGAAATATATGGGTGAAGGAAAGGAGGGGACAACCAAGGACTGGTTAGGGCAGGGCTCTTTGGAGCAGACATATGAAGAAGAGGAAGGAGGGAGCCACGTGGATGCCTGGACTAGCCCAGAGAGACTGAGCAACTTGCCCGGGTCACACAGTAAATAACAAATCAACCGAGAGCTGGAACACTCAACCACAGGTTCTTGCTACCATTCCTGTCTTGCCCGAGATGCAGTAGACTTATTATTTTCTGACTCGAGTCCTGGGACTCTGTACTCAGGGCTCCCCACATCACCCCCATCATCTCTCTTCTAGTCCCTGAACTAAAGACCAGCCTTACTGTAGAGCACACAGTAGGTGGGCAGTCAAGAGGCCACACTACAGGGACTTACCCAGAGAGCTCCTCGACAATACCAAAAACCCCTCCGTAGCCCAGCAGGCCGCCTCCTCCAAGCAGCCCCCCGGAACCCAGGAGGCCCTGGTTCACTGATGTGACCGACCCCAGCACATTCTGTAGAATGGGACCCCCGACCAGCGAGTTCTGGATGGCTACAGAGAGGGTGGGGAGAGATAGGTTCATTTTACAGATGGGGAAACTAGGGCCCAAAGAAGGCCAGAGACTTGCCCAAATTCACACAACAAATCGGGTTTGAGGCAAGTAGTATGGCTAGGGCTCCTGATCCTGGGCCACCCTGTAGCACCAAAAAGGACAGACTCAAAGGAGGGAGCACAGGGCCACCAGGGCTTGGTCAAGATGGAGAAGGCAACCTCTGCTCCTCCTGGGCTCTCTAGCCTGACTGTGAGGATTGTGAGAGGGGCAAGACAGAAGGGACCACCTTGTGGAGGTTGGGGCAGATGGGGGTGGCCTCCCTGAAGCATTTTCTATTCAGGACTGCTCTACTATCCAAGAGATTGTCACCCTGGGTGGTGACATCCTGGAGCACAAAATGCCTAGTAGATATCCTGCGCCCCAGAAACGTGGGATGGCCAGCACCCTCCCCTTGGCCTCTTCAACCCCATGCATCCCCGCCCCTGAGGCAGACAGAGTCCTGCAAGGCCTCAGCCCATATCACCCCATCCACCTCCCAGAAGAAGTGAACTAACCACTCCCTGGCGTCTGCAAGCAAACCTTTAACTCCCGGAATTCCCCACGCAGTTGAGAATCGCAACCTGACATTGTTCCTGAAAGCATGAGCTCTACGCATGTCCATGGGGCCTTCACTCTGCAGCTGGGCCCCTCACTAACTGTCCACCTCGGCTCACCTTTGCCAAGTTCATCCTTGTCAATCCGAGCGAGTGTGCCCACGGTCTCAAGCAGCCCCCCGCATGGAGTCGCCAGACCCCAGAGGAGAAGCAGGGACCACATGCCCAACATCGTCTGTGGCACACCTGTCAGGGGCAGAATTAGGAACTCTGAGGCAATCCTCGTGCCCAGGCCTTTCCCCTCCCTGTGCCCCAGCACCGCCCTGGGGCCCTCTCGCTGGGCTGGCACAGTTCAAGTGCAGCTTCACTCCCAGAAAAGCCCTCTCCATCCAGATGCAAACAGCAGCTGACACTTGCAGAGGTACAACTTTGGTGCACGCTACAGCCTCCAGGGCACTTTCCCAGCCTCTCCCTCATTGGATCTCATTTCAGAGATGGGAAAACTAAGGTTAAAAGAGGGGAAGGGACTTGACCAAGGTCACAGAACTAATCAGTGACAGGGCCAGAATTTGGGCCCAAGTCCATCTGACTTAAAATGTCTCCTTTCTCTCCTCTCCCGCCTCCATCCGAATGATGTTAAAGAAAGAAATAGGATGGGAAATGGGAGGATGGCTAACTTACTAGTTTCATAGAAAAGGCTTTTTCTTTATGGAGTTCCATATCTGCCCACTCAATCACATACCTTCCTATCCCCTTGTGTTATCCCTGCTTAAACCCCACTCCCCGCTGCTCTTCCCAATACCCACTAGGTCCCTGCCTGCCTCTTTGACCTCCTCGGTCTTAAACATGAGAAGCTCCTTCCCACCTCAGGGCCTTTGCACAGGCTGTTCCTTCTGTTAGGAAAACTCTTCCTCTGGTTCTTTGCATGACTGACTCCTCACCCTTCAGGTTCCAAATACATGTCCCCTCCTTGGAAAGCCCTCCCTCCTTAACCTTGTCTAAAGAAGCCCATCTGTCACTGAACCTCACCCAGAATTTTCATTTTTAGGTGCTTATCACAATTTGCAATTAGGCATCATGTTTGTGTCCTTGTTTTCCTTGTAAGCTCCCAGAGGGCAGGGGCAATGTCCAGGGCCTCCATGCATGGCCGTGTGCTGGGGAGGATGTCTCTTGAGGGGGCTAAACGGGAAGAAATCCAGCCCCACCCCACTTGCTCTGGCACTGCCAAGAGAGGGCAACTTTTCCTCATTTGCACACCTGTGTTTGGACACACACGGACCAGCAGCCATCTCGATGGTGTCTGTCCACTTTCTCCAAAACTAGTCCCATAGTGGCTCCCTGTAACCTCAGTGTCTCTCACAGAAGGAAAGAGTCCCACCATGGGAAAACAGTTGGCTTAGAGAAAAATAGGCACCCCTCTAGCCCAGTCCATAGAATAATTCTGTCTTCAGTCCACTCGTTCCTGCCTTTGCCCCTCTCTAAGCCCCAGTTTTCCCATCTGTAAAATGGGCTCTACCTCCCATCACCCTCCAGGTACTCCGAGTGCCCTCCTATGGTGACTTCTTTCTGTGCTATTATTCAGACAGGACAGCAGGCTGGTCACGGGGGCAATGGTCGGGGACCTAGACAAGGCCAGGGCAGCCACAGGCGGCCTTACCTGCTCCTGCAGCTCCACGATGGGTGGGTAGGGGTTCCCAGCCTCCTGGTTGCTCCTCTACCCTCTCAGGCCTAGGAGAGGCCCTTATATGCCCACAAGGGCCCTGGAGGCACAAAGGGGGCACGGACGCCAGGAACCCGTCAATGTGTCATGTCAGAAACAAATTGCGGTTTTCCCCACTGGCCTGGCTAAGCCTTTCTTCTGGAGGAGTGAGAAAGGGGAGTGGGGAGCTGGGGTTGGTGCCCAGGGGCTGCAGAGGCACCCTCCTCCCCCAAGAACTGGGGGGTGGACATTCAGCCCACTCTAGGGTCTTCCTCCAGAGTTCCCCAAGGGCCATCCCAGGGGCACAGAATCTACCCTGCCTCCCCACCTATCCCAACTAAGGCCCAGGGAGGGAAGGAAAGAGTTTAAGGCTGCTGGGTTTTCTGACCCTCTGCTGCTCCTTCCCCAGGCCTGGCATAGAGATGGCCCTGGGGCCTGGAGGGAGGAACTCTGGACCAACTTGGGGGAGGGGCGTCAATCCCACTTTCCCCAAGGCCAAGTGTCCCCCAGGCTCCAGAGCAGGCTGTTTTGTTCCCTTCCTAAGGCTGGTGCAGATGATGGTGGAGAGAAATTCATTCTTTAGCAGGCATTTGTAGAGCTCCTACTGTCTGCTAGGTGCTAGGGATACAGCTGTAAACAAAAGAGACAAATCCCCTGCACTGGAGATGAACAGTAACACTACAACCCAATTAAAAATTGTTCTAGTAGATGCATTTTTTAAAAAGTTTTTAAAAACCAACAAGTAAATTAATTTTAATAGTATAGATTATTTAGCCGAACAAATCCAAAATATTATTTAACATTTAATCAATATAGAATTCTTAATGACATACTCTACTTTTTTTTTCCCCCATGCTAAGTCTGTGAAATCCACTGACAGGACAGCAAACTCAGACTTGCCCCATTTCAAGCACTCGGTCACCTCATGTGGGTACTGGCTGTTGCATTGGACAGCACAGCTCTGAAGGGAACAGATAAGCATATCACACGGTACATCAGAGGCTGGTGACAGAAATAAAGTAGGAGAGGCGTGCAGCTTTCACTATGGTGATCAGGGAAGGCCTCAGATTGGAGCAGGAGGAGAGGGAGTGGGCCAGGCGGATATCTGGGGAAAAGCCAGACTGGCAGAGGGAAGGTATAAAGGCCCTGAGGCAATGTATCCAGGAACCCTAGGGAGGCCTGTGTGGTGGAGGGGAGTGGGGGACATGGGGCCAAGGAAGTGACAGGCCCTGCAGGTTACTATACAGACTTAAGACTCTAGCTTTCATTTGCAATTCTTCTGCAGGTACTGACTCAGGTATCCCTTCCTCCAAGAAGCCCTCCTGATCCCCAAGCTGGCTGTGATCCCACAGCCCTCTGGGATTTTCTCCCCTGGAGTCTGTGACACGTGAGGCTGTAACCATGTTTCTGGGTGTTTGTGGGCCTGTCTCCTGCCTGGTGAGATGGGGAGGAGCGATGGCAGTGGCCTGGTTCACCTTATAACCTCGGAACCCCTGACCGTGCAGTGTTCATCCCAATGACTCTAGAAACTGAGCCAGGTTACTAAACCACACAGTACTTTTAAAAAAATAAACTTTTAATTAAAATATAAAGCACATACAGAGAAGGGCCCAGATCACAAGTGTACACTCAATGAATTTTCACAAACTGATACTCCGGAAGCCCTGTGGTGTCCCTCCAAGTCATTGCCCACCAAGGGTCACCACTGTCCTGGCTGCTCACACAAGGAGGAGCAGTTTGCCCTTGCGGGTCACAGCAACGTAAAGCCACACATGCACCCTCCTGTGTGCGGCTTCCCTCGCACTCGATGTCTATGAAATTCATGCACGTGTGTGAGACAAGGATTCGCTCTGCCGTTTATACGGCTCCATTCCCTGAGCGCACAGTTCCTACCCATTCTCCTGTCTAGAGGCTCCCAGGCTTTCCAGTCGTCGGCCTGATGAATAAAGCTGCTCTGAACATCCTTGTCAGGTCTTTCTGGGGACACGTTTTTATTTGTTGTTTCTCTGGTGACTAGCCAGGAGCGGGGTTGCTGGGTCAGAGTCATGGGTGCGCAGGTTCCGCTTCCCCAGCCCCCCAGGGTTCTCCAAAGTGACTCTGCTGTCAGGACTCCACCAGCAGACTGCGAGAGTCACCGCTGCGCCACGCCCTCCTGGCACTGGGCAGCACCAGTATTTTTAAGGCAGCTTTCTGAGGGAAGAGAAGGGAAGGCCAGCACCTGGCATTTACTGAGCACTTACTGTCTACAAGGCGCTGAGGGGTGCGAATTCATATAGTCACCACAATGGCCCGTGAGGTCAGCACTGGCATCATCTCCCTGTCTTACACTCAGGGAGCCAGCACTCTGCAAGGGAAGCCTCTGGTCCAAGGTCACACAGGAGTCCAGCCAGGCCACCTGACTGTCACATTCACCAGCCTTGCCGTTTAAAAGGGCAGAAGATGCTACCTAGTTTCTGGTCTGCCTTTTCTTCCCCAATTCCTTCCAAAGCCCACCCCAGAGGACACTCTGACCCCCACCAGCTCCTCAGTCACCTGCAAGTCTCCTCAGGCACCGAAGCCGAGTCAGGGATTGGGCCTGCCCATGGGAAGGAATTCATAAAATACACATCTTTGCAACTCCGACTCAACAGGCCAAGGATAGAGGGCCTGGGGACCGCCATATGTAACAAACCTCTAGAGTAGTCTGATGTGTAGACCTTTCAAGAGCCCTAGTGAGGGTGCTGGGGAGCCAAGGAAGGGATTAGAGCAAGAGAGGGACGTGAGGAGGAGAAATACCCCTGGGCATTAGCTCCTAGAGTGAAGGCTCTGGAGCCAAAATTCCTGGGTTCAAATCCCGACTCTGTTACTCACTATAGAGTGACTTCCTAGCAGAGCTGTCATGTCCCCATCTGCAAAATATTAAAGGTGCCCACCCTCACCTGCCTACCTGGATGTGAGACAAACATCTGAAAATGAACTTTGGGGCATCAAGGGAGGGTGTCAAGGGTGCCAGAGTAACTCCAACAATGGCGAGATCCCTGGGACGCCTTCCTGGAGGTAGCTGAGCTGAGAGTGGGCTGGGATGGAGAAGGGTGGGTGGTGATGGGTGTGGACACAGATGCTGGGAATGCCATGTTGTCTTTGTCTTCCCAAGTTTCAGCTTCTGGCAGACCCCTGGGGCTTGACAGCTGTGGGCCCAGGATCAAAGACCTTGAGCCAGTCACATACCCTGTCTGAACCTTGGTTTCTTTAAAGAGGGGGATGCATTCGCTGCTGAGCCCCATGGGACGGAGCAAGGGGGAGACGTGGGCTCTGGCAGACAGGGTTCAAGTCCCAGCTCCACAGGTGCGTGTGCCCTGGGGGTGGTTCTTTCATCTCTCGAAGCTGCCACTTCCTTATCCAAGGTTGGGAGCATCTGGGAAGGTGACCAGTGCCCATGGGCACGGAACTTCCATCATTGCCTCCCTAGGCAGTGAGGTCACAGTGTCGGGCTTCCCTTGCCAGCCTAGCCCCCATGTCCTGCCCAGGGTAAATTTGGGTCTGACACTCAAAGAATGTTGAAATCAGATTGGAGGCCAGAGCATCCAATGCTTCTCCCGTTTTCAGATGGGAAAACTGAGATTCAGAGAGGAGCTACAGTTTGTTCAAGGCCATGACCTGCTCCTGGTGAGAACACAGGCCTCCTAACTGCCACAGCTTTGTGCCTTCGTTTCCCCATCAGTGCACTGAGTCTGGGGAGGTTGTGGGGAGGCTTTAGGTGGCCATGAGTGTGCTGTGTGGACATCCAAGGGTGAAATGGGTGGGTGGAGGGGGTGTCTCTGACATGCCCCACGTTGGACATCAGCCACTCATGGATTACCCAGGTATCTGTAGCTGCCAGGCCTGTCTCAAGGCTGCCATTGTCCCAGGATCAGGGAAATTATAGGTATGGGATTAGAGTTAATGGTGAGGGACAAGAGGATGGCCCTGGCAAATGGCCAGAGGCGAGGGAGGGCCCTCCTTCCTCTGAGGCAGGGGCCTGGACCAGGCTGCGATAAGACTGACCTGCCAGGGCCTCGAGAGCTGCAGGAGGACTGGCCTCCTGACCAGGCCTCTGGTGACACCACACCTCCCACAGACACCTGTGTGTGCCCAGACATGGACTCCTTCCCTCCCAGTCCTACTCAGACTCCCCACATACAAAGGTTCACCCCCATGGAGACATATTTTGACAAATGCACACACCAACACACAGACATCCCACCCCAATACAGGGCCACCACCCCAATAATTTCCAGCACTGGAGCATCGAGTAATCTTAGGAGGCCCTAATGTTTTCATGTTGTTTTTTTTTTTTTACATTCTAGCAAATGACACTGATTTTCAGGGTCCATTTAGAATACATTTATTTTTAAATGTATTTTTAATTATATTATGTGTAAACATACATTTATTTACTAGTAACAGGAGTCAATTTAAAGGACAGTACCAGCGTCAATCCCAGAGAGGAAATGGGGCAGATGTGGCAAATATCGGGAGCCGATCCTCACATGAATGTCATCTGTGAGATGTGGAAACACCCTCAGCACAGTTGACGTACGAGAGGACATGGGACACAGACACACACAGACATGGACAGACAACAGAGGTCTATTCACACACAAACCTCCACAATCGGACACTTGCATCTGCACAGATGCCCCAGGTGCCCTGATCAAAACTACACAGGCTGGCACATGGTCTCACACAGCTATCCCCCACTCCAGCACAGACACACCTCTTCATATTTCTCTTGGCCTCAAAAACTTACCTGTGGCTAATATTTATTGAGCACCTCCTTTGTGTCAGGTAGTGCACTAAGCACTTCTCATGATTTAATTCATTTAATCCTTATGACAACCCTGCTGAGGCTGGTATTGTCCTTATTCCCATTTTACAGGTGAGGAAACTGAGGCTTAGAGAATGAAGTGACTTGCCCAGGGCACACAGCAGTGAGGAGGTAGAGCCAGGATTGGACCGAGGCAGACTGGCTCCAGAATTCCAATCCCAGCTCTGTCCCCTGACTTGCCAGGTGGCCTTGGGCCAGTTGTTTCACTTCTCTGAGCCTTAGTCTCTACAACCTCCTCTCTCTTAATTGTTGTGAGGGTGAAAGGAGGTGACATAGGCGGAACTCCTGGGAGCACACCGGGCCCTCTACAGGCTCCCTACAAACAGCCATCCTCAAGTTACCAAGATTTGGGGGCAGCAGCTCAGATGCGTGGGGAGAGCTTTGCCTCTTGCTAAACTGTGTGACCTTGGGCAAGGAAGTTGACTTTGTTGAGCCTTAGTTTCCTCATCTGTACAGTGGGGGTGGCAATGTTGCCCTCTTCTCATGAGGTTATTGTGTGTATTAAATGAGACGGTACCAGTAAAGCCCTGGGCATAGCATTCAGCAAGTACTCAGTATATGCTCAGGCCTGCCCCAGGGCTGTGACCAGCTTCTCTCAGATCCCAAGCTGGCCTTAGACCCCAAAACTCACCAAAGGGCAAGAAAAGCCACACATCGATTTGCTACAAATAACGAGGTCAAAACGTTAGACGTTTGTGAGGGCCTTTCTCCTGTTTATTGCCAAGGCCCCAGCCCAGGCCTCCCGTTCACTTCTCGTTGAAGGAAGCAGCCAGCGGCGGTAGGGGCCAAGCCCACCCTGCTCCAATCAGGGGATCCTCCAAGGAGTGCAGCTGGATCCTGTCCCGGTCAGTCCAGCTTCAAGTCCATCACCAGGGTGTTCTGGAAGGAGGCAAAGGGCCAGGTGGGGATGGGGAAGCAATATGGGGCCACCCGGGGGCAGAATGGGATGGACCGGGTCGTGGCCAGGAAATGGAAGCCAGTGTTTAAGAGCCGAGGACGAACAAGACTCGCCCTATGAGCTTTCACTTCTCTGAGCTTCAGTTTTCTCCATGGTCAAGCGGGGACAAGCACCTGTACCTCCAAGGGTGGAGAGAAAGCACGAGCGAAATGCACATTTAATGTCCTATGTGCAATGCTTGGCATGCAGCGAAAAGCTAATATTTATTGAGCACTTACTGTGTGCCTTTAGGTGAATTATCTCAATGAATCATCACAACAGCTCTCTGAGGCAGGTACCCATATTATCACCCCCATTTTCAGCACAGAAAAATAGAGGCATAGAGAACTGTGAAGTGATTTGCCTGAGGTGGCAGGGAAAGAGAGTGGCAGAAATCACATTTCCTTCTGGGGATCTCCTGGCCAAGGGGGTGCAGGTTCTGAAGGACGGGGCACTGCTCAAGGGCTTGGCAGGATTATCCTGATGGTTACTGCCCTCCTTGTCCCTGCTCCCTCAGGGTTGAGAGAGGCAGGCTTTTGCTTTTCACTCACTGGCCAAAAGTGTTGAATGACATGGCTTCCCCCATTCCTTTCCTCACCTCTACTATGTCCAGCTCTGCCAGGTTGTAATTCATGTCCAGAAAGTCCGGGAGTGGAAGTCCAACTCGGAGCACATCTGAGAAA
Source organism: Miniopterus natalensis (assembly GCF_054644295.1). Lineage (NCBI taxonomy): Eukaryota > Metazoa > Chordata > Mammalia > Chiroptera > Miniopteridae > Miniopterus > Miniopterus natalensis. The sequence continues at coordinate 13,676,918 of NC_142087.1, forward strand.
TACAATAAGAGTTATTTCAGCCTGGCTACTCTGAAGTTGATTAAGGAGTGGCTGCCTGGAGCAGAGTAGTGGGAAATAGTGCTGTGATTGATTCATGATGTCTGCCAGCTGCGCAGGCAGAGAGAGCATAGGCCAGATCACTATGCATTTTCATCCCAGGTCTGGGTTAAGATCTGACTCATGGTGTGGAGTCAAGGGTCTCAAATTGTGGGAGGTGTCTTTGTCCATAGACAGGTGACATTAAAACTACATTAGCCTCAAAGATTCAGCAATGACCATCCATTCCCTTTTAGCCCTCCCCATCTGGGGCCAGTGGAGGGGCTTTGAGACCACCAAGTGCTTCTGGGCACCAGCAGAATCAAAGCCCATTGGAGCCCTCACCATTGACAGCTGGGATGTAGGCTTCTCGAAGAAAATCAGTGATAAAGCCAGTCAATTCCTTCTCCTGGGGGAGAGAGAGAAAGAGAGAAAATACCCACATCCCATCATTCAATTCAATTCAGTAAAATTTTTCAGCCCTCACTCCAACTGGTTCTGGGGACCACAGGAATGAATATCAAATAATTGGTCCAGCTAACATCAAAACTGGGCCTGATTCTGTTTAACTGTAGGCCAATGCCTTTCACTTCTGTTTAGTCCCTCTGTTCAGGTGCCATGCGGGCTTTGGGTCATGGTTTAGGCATGGAGGAATTCAGGAGACATTGGGTGGCCTGTGGACCCCATTCCTGCTCCTATAGAAAACTTGGTAGCTTTGATCAATCATTCTCTACCTGTCTATACCTCAGTTTCCCCATCTGTGAAAGTGTAATATAATAGCACCTACTCACATGGCTTCAATGAGTCTGGGTAAAGCACATACCACAGAGTAAGTGTTCGTAAGTACCGCGGTTGGTATTATTATTTTTAGCACCTACTGTGTCTAGTTCTGTGTTGGGCTCTGAGGCTACAGAGCCCTTTTTTACTAATAAAAAGGACAGCTCAGGTTGCTGCTCTGCATGACAGTATTTTTAAAATCAATCCAAGGAGATGTCCAGGTTTTACCCAGACAAGAAAACAGGGACTTAGAGAGGCTAAGTGACTTCCCCAAGGTCAAATAGCAAGTCAGGATCCCCAAACCCCACGATGACCTGCTCTGTTTACTTTGTCTCCATTTCAGGGCCCATCCTTGCAGTCCCAAGAGAGAAGAAGCCCAGTCTTACCAGACTAGGCAGAAACACTTGGGACACTTACATTGAAGGCACCAATTGATGAGGACTCCCGGGACAGGCTCAGTAAGCTGAGGAGGGGAAGGAAACAAGGAGGGGAGAGGGCAGTCAGAGCCACTGCCGCGGCCCTGGAAAAAGAGGATCTCAAACACCCCACCCACCCTGCTGCAGAAGTTCCCACCATGCCTTCCTTTCAGGTGTTTACAGTCTGTGCTGTGTTTACTGTCTATGCTACCTTTGATGGGGCACTCATTACCTTTCATTACAGCCCATTCTGTTTCTCACAGTTCAAACTACTGCCTCCTCTCATTGGTCCTGACTCTTCCTCTGGGACCCCCAATCATGTCTATTGCTCCTACCAAAGGCCAGGTATGCAGAGATTTGCAGCCCAACTAATTAGTCTCAAATCCTTGAAGGACACAGAGTTGGGACTCCTTACCCAGCCCTGCACAATCTCCGGTAGGCACTAATACATGTTGGCATCAGAACAGACCATGCGATGGCCATCTGGTAGCTTTGTCATCCCATCAGCCTGAGCACATGGCCCAGGCCTGGCCAATCAGCGCATCCCCATCAGAGCAGTCATGGTGATTAGCTTAGGGTTGCTCATGTTATCCATGGTAGACCAGTGAGAATCAGCCTTGGTATTTGTGTTAGAACCATTGAACAAGAGGCCTCTCTTGTTGTTAGGGTCACTTTTCCACACCTGGGGAGAGGCTGCTTGAGAATTTAGCCAACAAAATGGACAGCAAAGGCCAAGGGAGGAGTGAGACAGATTCTTGAGGACTTCATTTGCATATTAGATCCAGCCATGCCTGAAAGCAAGTCTACCTCTAGAATTTTCAATTATATAAGCCAAAAGTTCCCTTTGGAGCTTAAGTCAGTTAAAGTTGGAATTACCCCTTGCAACTGAAATTATCCTGGCCTAATACAAGTCAGACGAAAGATTAAGGCAAATACAAAAATTAATGAACAACTGAAGGTAAAACTAAATGTTAAAGTGGGATAAAGAATATAATGTAGCCAGCCATTGTCTCCCATGCAGACAGAACTCTATGAATGTTAGCTGTTATTAGCATAAGGAAAGGCTGCCTGGAGGAGGTATCATTTGAGCTGGGTGCTGGTAGGTGGCATTTGGACACATGGGCAAAGTCCTACTAAATGGAAAAAGGAACATGGGCTCGTGATCAGAGCCGCTGTGTAAGACTCTAGTGGAATAATAGGAGCGGTGGTGAGAGAATTTGAGAAGAGCCTTGAGTGCCAGGCCAAGATTTGATAAAAGATCATTTAGACAGTGGAGAACCACTGAGGGTTCTAGAGCACAAATAGTGACCAGATCAGCCTGGCAGTTTGGGCTGTGCTGAGTGGATCAGAAAAAGACCCTGGAGCAGGAAAACAAATGTTGTTGGTAATGCCCATGCAGGGATACGAGGATGCCAGCGTTGGCAGCAGACTCCTACCTGCCCAGAGAGGTGGTCATCTGCAGCCGGTTCTCACGCACTGAGTACTGAATTTTCAGGTTGAAGTGCTGGCATGAAGGGAAGCAGGGAGAAGGCAGTGGGCCCCCCATCAGGACTGATAAAACCAGAAGTTTTACCATCTTCCCAACACCACTACTACTGCCAAGACAGCAGGGGTCTTCTCTGCCCATCCCATCCTCAGGAACTGAGCCCAGCAATCTCCCCATGACCCCAGCCCAGGCTCCTCATCCCTCCCTGTACCTCTCCCAGGACAGCGCCCTCAGAAGTACCTGGCACATTTGTAGATTCCTGCACACATCATGTAATTTCTCCAGGCCTTTGCACATCCTGTAACCTGCGCCTGGAGAGCCCTCCACCAGCAGCCTCTCCAACATTAACCCCTTTCCTGGCCAGTTCCTGCTCAACCTTCAACCTCCTGCTTAGGTATCACCTCCTCTGGGAAGTCCTTTGTGATTTCCTCTAACTGGATTTAGGGTCTCCAGTTTCCCACGGTCCCCTGGTTGAGCCCTTCGCTGCCCTTTTAAATGCTAACAAATGTTGAGAGGAGGGAGAGGAAGGGAGGAGAGAAAAAGAGGGAACTAATCTATTGACCCTCAGTTTGTTGATCTTTCTAGCCGTTCAAAGTTTCAATGGCAGAGCCAAGAATCAGACATCAGGTGGCAAGGTCTAGGAGGTTAGGACCACACAAATAAGATGAACTAATTACCGTTCAGTCCATCACTTGGCTACCAGCTAAAATCTCACCTTCCAAGAGGTTGTGCTTAAATGGGGAACAGATTTCACTCACAGCTTCCAAGAGGAAGAGGGACACAGGAGCCTTGCCCCGCCGAAGAGCAGCGAACATCTCCAGGGTGCCATGGAGGTGCAGCAGGCTTTTGCCTGTCTTCATGGTCACCTTGGGGGGCTTGTTTATCCTAATCTGAGTCACCAAGGGCTTTGGCTTGGGATAGGCCTCAGCCACCTACAGAAACCAGAAAAGTCCCCTCAGAGCGAACCCTGACTGGTGGCTTCAGTTGAAACCAGGAGCCTGTCATGAACTAGGTGATTCTACCTTGGGCACGGGAAGTACAACTAGCAAAGGCTGGGATGTGTCTCTTGGGAAATAAAAGGAACAAAACAGACAATCTGGCTCTTTCTATATTGGACATAGAAAGTACAATACACAAATGCTGACCCAAGGAGTACTTTACGGAGAAGCCCAGATGATTCCCCCCTGGACAAAGGAGATGAGCATTAAAAAGCTGCCTCCTCAGTTTCTCGTCCCTTCGACTACAGGGCAGCAGGGCAGGGAAGCATGTGGTGATCACGGGGAGTCAGGGCACTCACTTCAGGGATGAAGCCAGACAGCGTCTTGGTGGTTTGTGGGGGCAGCTCACCAACCTACAAAATGCAAGTCAAGTTTAGGATTGCTGAAGCCTTCCCTAACCCATCCTAACAGACATCTCCTCTGACTTAATAAGGGGTGCCTTCTGAGGTCCCTTCATCAAAACACTTGTCCTTCTGTGGTTGAGTAGATAGTGAACTCCTGGGTAGCCCAGCCTGTGGCTCACACATTCCAGTGCCCATCGCTCTTAGTACAAGGTTAAATACTGAGAGAATGTTGGATGAAAAGGCAGGCAGATCGATGGGAGGAGTGGGTGGATTTGTGGATGGGTAGGTGAGTGGGGGAGATGGGTAAAGAGATGAGTGGGTGCGTGATGGGAGGATGGTGGGTGGGAGAATGTCTATACAGGAGAATGAATAATAGAGAGATGGACAGGTGGATGGGTAGGTGAAAAAATGAAAAGAATAATGAATGGGAGGGTGGGTGGATGCAAAGGTGGTGAAAATGGACGATGAACGGATGAAAGAATGGATGATGGGTGGACTAATGGGCATGAGGATGGGTGGAAAGGTACATGGATGGATGGTGGGTGCATGGACGGATGGATGGATGGATGGATCAGTGGGGAGGGATGGGTGGATGGGTGGATGGGTGGATGGGTGGATGGATGGTGGGTGCATGGACAGAGAGATAGTGGATGGCAGAGTTAACTAATGATAAAAGCCTAATTCAGTTCTGGCATCTCCCAGTCCTAGTGTTTCCCACAACCCCAGGATAATTCTAAGAATGGACACATCAGACAGGGACTGTCATTACAGGGACTGTGGCACTGGGCAGCTCACCATTGTATCCTGGATGTTCAAATCAAAGGACTTCTGCAGAAGGGCAAGCTCCGCCGTGAGGAAGGCGGCCGAGAGCAGCAGCTGTGAAGAGCCTTCATCATAGTCCTCGGGGAACTCAGGGGCCTCCCCGGCATCGGCAAGCTGGATGGTGTTGCCCTCTTGCTGCTGTACCACAGGCTGTGGGACAGCAGAGCAGAGACACTCAGCTTTGGCATGAGCGACTGTGGGTAGGGGTGAGCCTCAGTCCTCCAGACTAATGGCACTCAAACCAGCCCTAAGTCGGCATCATCAGATGTTAGAGCCAGAGCAGGCCACAGGGCCCAGCCCTCCCAGGGTGCAGATGGGCAGACGGGGGCCTGACAGGATAAGGGAGTCAGTCACTAACCGCTGGCGGTTTCTCCTGGGGTTGCTCCCGTAACCTCAGTTAACCTGACTCCAACCGGCTGAGCCCTCATTTATGCAGAGCGTGTTTTCCATTTTATTCTCAGAAGAAAAAGGTAAGTGGGAAATAACATGGGGCCTGTAAGAAGACTTTGCCGGGAGATAGCTTCTTGGGATTTTTCTTTCCATTCCTGGAAGATGCATCTCACTTAGTCACCTGCAGGTCTGGAAACGTGGGTGAGGGCCCAACTCTGCCACCAACTCATGGTGGAACCCTAGCTAAGCCCTGCCTCCTCCCAGGCCTCAGTGTTTCCACCTGTATAATTGCAGGGTACACCTGAGTGAGCCACTCATCGGGAGAAGCAGACAGCCCTGGGAGAAGGTGTGAGTGTGGAGTCAGCTGTCCTGGGAAACCAGCTAGGGCCTCAGGGGTCAAGCTGAGAGCAGAAGGATGGAAAGGACCTGAGTGTCAGGAGATACTTGCATGGGTGGGCTTGGTCTGCAAGGACCACAGCCCCACACAGCCCTGGCCACTCAGGCTGGTGAGCCTGAGACCCCAGACCCCTGGTGACCCCCTGGTGCTTACACTGAAGTCCACTTGGATGTAGCTGGCTGTGGTGGATGGTACAGATGTCAGGATATACTTCACTGTGCCCATCTGGCCTATGGGCATGGGGGCTGTGCAAAGAGGAGGTTCCATTTAGAGAGGTGCCAACCAGGAAGCAGCCCAGAGAAGCCAGCATCAACCAACCTCCACCTGAGCCTGACCTACATGCCAGGAATCCTGGCCCTCCGTGTGACCCAAGGCAAATTACTTAGCCTGTCTGGGCCTCAGTAATTTCACCTGCAGAATGGAGGCAATGGTGTCTGACCTGGAAAATCATGCCCCCTCCCACCACTCTGCAGGCACAGAGCTTGAGAGTTTACCAAGGGTCACAGCTCAGTTCTCACCACAGACAGGCAGGGTCAGGATTATCAGCTCTATTTTACAGATGAGCAAACTGAGGCTTGTAGGAGTGAAGTGACTTGTCCCAGGACACACTCCTGGGCACATAAATTCATCTTCTTCATTCCCAGCTATTGGGCTTTCCTCTCCCCCACACTGGAGAGTCCTGTGAACCCTGAGATGATGGAAGCGGCAGATGCTCTTAACATAGGAAAGAGGTATCACCACTACCGGGATTACTAGGAAGGTGTGTGGATGAGCCCACAATGGCTGCTGTCCTTGGAGCCTGGGGGCTGATGGGTAGAACAGTGCATGGAGAGCCAAGAGGCAAGGACCCTGGAGTCCCTCAGGATCTCAGGCTTCCCATCTGAACAGTGGGGGGATGAACTGACACCATGACCTCAACCCCCCTCTAGTCCCAAGGCTGGACTGGGAGCAGGCACTTGAATGGGGAGTGGGGCATCAAAGCCCGCCCATCCTGATGTCCCCATGTGGGAGCGAGGCATGGCCAGGACTCCTCACCATTGAGGTTGGCCCACTTCCTGTTCACGTACACCAGGACCGCATCAATGGCTGGGCACATCTGGAAGCAGAGAAGGTGCTGGGCTGAGGGGGCCCCTGCAGGGAGGGCCTCATTCCTAACAGCTGAATGGTACTCCTCCGGGAGTCCCAAGAGCCCTTGTTAGGACAGGGACTGGAGGGGCAACCGAGGCCACAGTCACCTGGAAAGTCAATGGCAGAGCCTGGACTAGAATCCAGATCTCCTGACGCCAGCCTGCAAAATCAGTGAGGACTCGTTCCCCAGTGACTGGTAATCTGGGCCGGGCTGGCAAGCTGTGATGCGCAGGCTATCGTTTCCTCTCCTGTGCTCATGGCAGACATCACTAGGTGCTCATGGCACTGTCATCCATGGAGCCAGCCCCAGCCCCAGAATCCTCCTCAACCACTGTCAGTCGATCAGGGTCAGCAATGAGATGAAGGGCACCTGCCAGCCCTGATCTCAGCGATCCCGTGGACGAAGGTAGAGGCTTGCGCTGGGCACTCACCAGGCCAGGGAGAATTTTGTGTAGGGTGCTGTCCAGGAACTTGTTGATAACATTAGGCATCATGCTGGACACAGAAAATGGGGACAGGGGCACAGATGGCAGAAAGTTAGGCCCAGGACAAACGGACATGGCTCAGGAAGTGGGGTGCTGAGCCGGGGTGCCACTGTGAACCCAGCCTTCCTCCCCAGCTGCGCAGCCCTCACTTGCTAGGCAGGTTGGTCTTCACACTGACCAGGATGACCTCACAGCCCTCACTCTTGAATATGGGGAGGCCGGTCTCCTCGTCCTGCGAAATCCGGTTGGTGGCTGTGATGTTCAAGGTCACAATGATCTCCATGTTCTTACCCATGAAGCTGGAAGAGAGGGTGGGCAGGCGCCATGGGCATATCTGCCACGGTGGCCGCACCCTTATCTCCTCTTTGCCCTAATCTTCCACAGCTCTGGACGGGGAAGGGTAGGGGGGCCACCCACACAAGACAGAAAAGGGGACGGGATCTGCCCAAGGTCACCAAACCAGTCTTTCCTCTCCCTTCCTGCTTTGGTGAACTCTTACACATCCTTCAAACCCCTGCTCAGCTGTCATAGTCTCCAAAAAGCTTTTCCTGATCTCTCCGCCTTGCCAGTGCCCCCTCTGTCCTAGGTTAATCATTCAGCTCGTGATCCTCTGTGCTCAGGTCTGGTTCCCATCAAAGGCAGGAATCACGTTTGCGTCATCTGAGACCACAGCACCCAGATGGCATACGGTAGGTACTCGATAAATGTGCACGTGAGAATGAGACAAGGACACCGTTCTCCTTCCCTCCTCTCCTCCCCTGCCATCCTCACCTTTTACCCGTGATGGTCATGCCGGTGGATACACACTGGAAGATGCCCACCCCTGGTGTGAAGCTCAGTGTGATGACAGGCAGCTTCACATCTTTCACCTTCATACTGGGAGGGGATAGACATCCGCAGCAATGAGAACTGGGCAGGAGAGATCTTGCCAGGCACTCAACCCAGTCCTCCACCACCTTGCTTGGGAGGCCTTAGGTAAATCCCCTGTCCCAGGTCATAGGGATAAGCCTGCCTCTTGGGGCCATCGTGAAACACAAGCAAAAGGCTGGACATGTACCAATTTGTACACAGAAAGCACTCACCATGTGTGAGTCGGGACATCTGCCTGACTGTGTGACCTTGGGCTGCACCCTTCCCTTCTCTGAGCCTCAGTTTCCCCGTTGGCAAAATGGGGAGGTTTGCTAGGCTCCGCGTTTCTCACCGTCGGCACTATTGGCATTTGGGGCAGGGTAATTCTTTGTTGTGGGGAGCTGTCTTGTGCGCTGGAGAATGTTTAGTAGCATCTCCAGCTTCTACCCACGAGAGGCACTAGAGACACCTCCCCACCCCCACCCCCACCCCCACCCCAGCAAGTCATGACAACCAAAAATGTCTCCAGACATTGCCAAATGTCTCTTGGAGGCAAAATCACCCCTGGTTGAGAACACCAGTCTGAGAGCCGGGATAGCAGAGATGTGGCACACCCACCTTACCTGCCCGCCCAGGGCTCTGGCGGACATTGCTCATTGATCACAGTTCTGTTTCCCACTCAGTGCAGAGAGTGCCCCCAGCACATCATTCCAGGCAGCCCCCCCAACCAGCCCCTAGGCACTTGCCGTGGAACCAGGTTTTCCCTGCTGCTAGAAGGTTGTTGACACCTTTCCGGCTCTGCCATTTGAGGATTTTTCATTCAATCACACATACACTCAGTGAACTCCTGTTGCACGCACACAGTTGCAGTTTGACTTTCAACCTCATTTCCTCCTCCCAGTGACCCTGCTCACAACAGGGCAGGGGTTGTCCTCAGTGGACGACTGTGGGGACTGAGGCCCAGGCAGGAACAGTGACATGCCCAGGGTCACAGAGCAAGCCAGCAACAAGGCAGGGAAGAGGCCCACAGCCTGCACCAGCCATCCCACCTGCCTTCTCAGGTCCTGGCACACACTCCCCACCACCCTCTGCCTGGCCATCACCCCCCACACACAAGGCCCCTCCCTGCTCACTCAGTGATGCCCTTGATGGGTTTCACCCCTGGACGTTTCTTGCCCGCCTCAGCTGCCATCTTCTCCAGGATATGACTCTCATCCATAGCACTCTGGACCTCTGGAAAGGGGCAGTGTCCGGAGAGACACTCAGCTGGGCTGCTCACAGCTTCCCTGCCCTGGGCCAATTTCTCTGGCACCCCAGGCCCAGGCCACTTACAAGTGGCACCACTATGTGCTCCATAGTCACTGTGCCCCACCCTGAGCTGGGGATCCAGGGACCAGGAGATGAGTCATGCCCAGCCCTCTTCCACCCTCATGGAGGAGACAGAGACACCAGCAATGTCAGTAACAAGTGACAAGAGCCATAGTAAGCTCAGGCAGCTGGAGGAACCACATGAGCAGTTTGGGCGAGGAAAAGATCTGGGAAGGCTTCCAGGAGCAGGTGACATGTCACTTGGTCCTTAAGAGATGACTAGGGATTTTCACCAGGAAGCAAAGGGATAAAGGGGGCTGCTCCAGGCAGAGGCACAGCAAGTGCAAAGATGGGGAAGAGGGGATGAAGGTGGCATGGTGAGGAAAGAGAAATGCAGCATGGCTGGAGGGTGGGGAGGGACATGGCAGAGAAACTGGAGCAGTTTGCAGGGGGCATATTACTGAGACTCCAAGCACTTGGATGATTAGGGAACTCATCTGGGATCTTGTTAAAATGCAGATTTGTTCCTGAAGCCAAGACACTCTGATTCCCCAGGCCTGGAGGCCCCAAGCCTAAATAATACTGCCAGAAACCCCTCCATAATGGTCACAGGCGAACTCCCAGAGGGGACAAATACTGAGCTGATAGTTTTTACTCAAGTTCCCCCAGGAGATGTTAGTCTCATATTTTATTTGATCCTACCAGGTAAAAACTCGTCACCCTATTTTACATTTATAGTTAAGCAAACAGCAATGCAGAGAGGGTAAGTGAATTGCCTGAGGTCACACAGCAAATTATTGGGTGAGCTGGGATTTGGTTTATGTCTGTCATTCCCACAGCCTCCTTGTGGCCACCAGCCCTTGCCATCAGAGCCAAGGAGAGGCTCCAAGGAAGCAAGATTTCCAGCTGTGCCTCCAACTTGTGAGAGACCTTAGGCAAGTCATCTCATTTTGCTTATTAAGTGTATTATGAGGATCACAGGATGCTCAAGGCCACACAAACTTGAGCAGTCACTATGTACCACCTACTCCCTGCCCACCCCACTCCCCAGCCCCCCACCTGGGTCTGCCTGCTCACCAAGGTTCATGATGTCCATGCCCAACCGCAGCAGCGCCCCGGGCTCAGCTCGCGTGCGGGTCAGTAGGCCGCAGACTGCCAGACACAGGATCTGAAGCATGGCTCCGCCTGTGCCACAGGGCATGAATTGGGTGCAGCGCACCAGGCCCTGTTTCCCCTGGAGACCTCCCATGCTAAGCCTCAGATGGAGCTCAAGAGGCCCCTCAGGTCTGCTGATTCCTTGATCTTCCTGAGGTCCTACAGCATAAAGATTACAACCTCCAGTGGCTTCCTGTCAGGTGGGGAGCACTGGCTGGGAGTCAGGACATAGAACTAAGCCGTGGCCCTGCCACCCACTTGCTCACTTGCTGTGTGACCTCAGACAAGCCCCCTCCCTTCCCTTCTCTGGGCCTCAGTGCTCTCATCTGTAAAATGACAGACTGGATAAGACACTCTCCGGGGAGAGGTCCATAGGTGGAGCCTGTCCTTACCTTGCTGAGCCTGGGGATGTCCTGCAGATGACTGACCCTGCCTCCGAACCCGGGGAAGAAGAAGCCCTTATATCTGGGAGCCTGATTAGCTGCTTGGATAATGAAGGCTTTAATAAGGCCCAGATAATTATCTAGAGGCCAAAAGAACAGGAGCCCCGATGTTCACGTGATGCTTTAGTCTGTTCCAACATAAATAACAGAGAGGATGAAGGTGGTTGGGAAGGCCAGGTGGCCGCACAAGGGCAAGCGCTGGGGGGGGGGGGGGGGCAGTCACAGGAGTAGACCTCAAGGCTCGCGTTGTCTCCTCCCCTAGACCCAGAGCCTCCCACAAGGCTGGGCACATAGTTGGCACTCTTCTGTTCCTTCCACAAACATTTATTGAGCCCCACTGTGTGCCCGGCCTGTGCAGGGCTGTGGGGATGCCTCAGGGAACAGGCAGTTGAAGTTCTTGTCCCGAGAGGGCTCCTGGCAGCTACAGGGGGAGGGGAGGGGAGCACTCTACAGGCCAACACCACAGAGCCAGGTCATTCCTGGGGGGATAGAAGTGGTGAAAGCCACTGAACCAGGGGGACAGGTGAGATCGGGGTATCATCAGAGCTGAACCTCTGGAGAAGGAGATGTTAGAGCTGATGTCTGAGGATGAGTGGGGCCAGCTCTGCAAGGCAGGGGAAAGGTGTTGCGGGAGGGAGCCGCCAAGTGCAAAGGCCCGGGAGATGATGACTGGACCCTCAGGCCTTGTGCCCCCCCTGAGACTCACAAGGTGCATAAAGAGGTAATTTTCCGGTGGGGTAGCTCATGGAGGAGATGCCAGGAGATGGTAAATGCCGGGAGGGTGAGGGGCTTCTCTCTGTGTCCAGAGCTACAGGCCAATGAAGGCTGGGTGGCCCCAGCACCACACAGCAAGCAGGCCACAGAGCTGGGTCTAGAACCCAGACCTTGGGGTGCCCAGCCTCTGCTCTACTCTCCATGAGGCCCTTGGGAGGCCTGGCTGGGGATACTTTAGGGGGGCTGCTGAATAACGGAAGTTTTCCTCATCCACCCCACAGGGAGCCCACAGGTCTGAAAGACTGAAGAAGCTACTGTGCCCACTGTGCACATGGGCCACTGAGACAGAGATGGGCAGGTCCTGCCTGAGGTCAGGGGGGCTGGAACCAGGGTTAGGACAAGGGGGCAGGAGCCAGGCTGGCCCAGCCAGTCTCATCCTAACCTGGGCCCCGCACTGGAGGAGCAAGTCTGCAGACAGCATCTTTTCCCCTGCACACCCGCCCCAACGACCAGGGCCAGGCAGGCCTCACCACCTCTTCCCGCACCCAAATCCAACCACGGGGGCCCCTCCCTGCCTCCTCCCAGAGCCATTCTGGGTGTTGGGGGGTGAGGGGAGCAGGAAGGACATGGGTGGGGAGGCTGGAGAAACCTCCCTGCATGGGCTTGGGGATCTTGGCACCAGCCCCAGCCACTGCCCTCACAAGCTGTGTGGCCTTGGGTGGCTTCCTCAGCCTCCCTGGGCTGTTGTTTTATTCTCTTTATGATGAGGGGGCAGAATAATAATAGCAGTTCTGAGCGGGAAAAGAATGGTTGTGCCATTCTCAATTACCCTAAATTCAAAGTAAAACAGTCCCAACCAAGTTCCAATGGCCAGATATAAATAAAAATAAAATTATTTTAAAGAAACAGAGAGTCTTTCCAGGAGGCCCAGAGTGAGATCCCTCTGTAACCTGGCAGCCTCAGCCTGGGGACAGCCTTTCCCCACGCACCTTTGGAACAGAAACCAGAGAGCTCACCACCACCCATCCCTGGCCCATCCGCTCTGAAGGGCTCCTGCTCATTCAGTGCCCCATGCCCTCTGTAAGCCCCCGTGTGGTCTCACACTGAACAGATGCTAAGCTGGCAAGTGCAACCCCCCCCCCCGGGGTCCTCTCCCCCCTCTCCTCCCTGCATGCCGCTTGCATGTGCTCTAAGGTCTTAGCTGCCTGCGGTTTGCCCAGCAACTCCAACCTGGCCAAAGCGGCAAACTTCTCTGCTACCCAGGGGGCTGAACAGCACCCTCCCAGTGAGGTCTGAGCCCCTCCAAGTTTTCCCTTCCTTGGGTACTCTCCCTCAGCCCTAGAGTACCACATAGTTTCCTTCTAGCTTATAGTTACTCTTTTCCCATAGTTCATTATTTTTTATAGTAAACCTTCCTGTTTAAGCTACTATGTGGTTTCTACCTCCTGACTGAACCCAGACTGCTACACTCATCTGTCCTCAGCAGCCAGCAGCCAGCAGCCAGCAGGCTCCTAACTGAACGGCTGAATGGTGTCCCTTGAGGGGCAGGGGGCAGCTCTCTCTCTCCAGACCATAGCTTCCTTCTGGGCACGGAGCTTGACTCAGGTGCTTCATTCCCCTTCCCCTAAAAGAACAAGTGTTATACAACAGAGTCCATCATGAGTACAGAGACCTAGCTGGTTGGAAAAAGTGATTAGGTGGTTGTGTGAATGACGGGATGGATGGGTGGGTGGGTGCGTGGGTGGGTGGTGTTTGCATCACTCGGTCTGTCCTGGGCCATCCAGTCTTGTGTGACCCACTGAGTTTGAAGAACTTTTGGAGGGAAAGAGAATTAGACATGTTCAGTGAGGCCTCAGGCTCAGGAGGTGGATCCTACCCCCTTCGAACAAAAAACTTGCTCACGACCAGAGTAAACTAAAGATGGAGAAGCCATAAGAGAAGGCAGGGAAGTCCCTATCCCCTGAGGCCCATGACTCAAGAACAAACTCCAGGTGGGAGCGCTGGTGAATGGAAGAGAGAACTGGACATCTTATGTTTGGATTCTGGAAGGTCGAGTCCTAGGGATCAGCCGCCATCCAGGTGTGAGACTCCGGGTGCATTTCTCTCCTTGCTGGGCCTCAGTCCTTGTATCTGTGCAATGGGACTCCACATCCTGCTTGCCTGACTCGCAGGGCTTTTATGAGGTTCTAGCAGCAAGATGGGACGTGACGCTTAGAGGGGAAAAGGCATGGGGCCTGCCACCAGGTAGGGTGCAGTGCTTAAAGTGCCACTGGGGCATTCATAACTTCCCGGTCATCCGTGTTGCTCCCCAGGGTCCTCTTTCAAAACATGAGCTCCCCGCCCTAGGCGCTTTGGCTCAGTGGTTAAAGCATCAGCCTGCAGGCTGAAGGGTCCCGGGTTCGATTCCAGCCAAGGGCATGTACCTGGGTTGCAGGCTCGATCCCCGGCCCTGGTCGGGGCACAAGCAAGAGGCAATCAATCAGTGTTTCAAACCAATGTTTCTCTCTCTTCCTTCCACTCTCTCTAATAATGGAAAAATATCCTTAGGTGAACACACGAGCTCCCCTGAGCAAGGAGGTAATGGGGTCAACAGGTAAGGTCAACAGAGATGTGGTCACATCTTCTTCCTCTCACAAGCAACTTCGGCGGCTTCAGGGACAGGCAGGACCAGGGACTGCATGTAGGTAACTGGCCTCAGTTATACAAAGAGTTCGTTGGGCTTGGCTCGAAATTGCGGCTCAAAAGAAGATGTTTAATGCAAGAGGGGACAGGTCTGTACAGCTTGAAGGAGAAACTTGCTCCCCACAGTGAGGGGGGTTGGAGGAAGGAGGGGGTAGGTGAGGGGGGGGAAGGAGGGGGAAGGGACAGGATGGAAGGAAGTGAAGGAGGGGAACCCAGGCATGCAGCAAAGATTAAACAGTCCGCCCAGGCCATCCAGCTGGCTGCAGATGACTAAGTGTGGCTTTGTCTGTTTCCTAAGTGGCTTGAGGCAAGAGAGTCCTCAAGGCAGGCAGCTGGCCCACTCAGCCTTCCTAGTGGTCCTGCCTCAGTTTTGGTAGAAGAGTCCACTGGATATCACCACGTAGCCCTGAAAGGCAAAGAAAACCATGGACCAAGTTAGAGGGCCACATATGAATCTGTAGGACCCCCAGCTGTCCCATCAGCCTGGCTCTGAGTTCATGCTCTGTCACTCTTGCTGTGTGTCTCTGGGCTGTTTTCTACTTAGTCACTCACAGCACCCACCTCCGAACTGCTACTATGAGGATGCTGTGAGCCCACAGCAGGCAGAGCCCTCATCACGTGGCTTGCCCTAGATGCATCCATACATGGTCATCTCTGCTTTATGATTGGGAGTCCAGACCATTTAGTATCTTCCCCAAGTCCAAGTCTCCCCAGCAGAGCCAGGTACTCCACATATGTCCTTTACTCTCTACATTGTACTGCAGAAAGGTCCTGGGGGCCTGCTGATTATTCATTCATTCATTCATTCATTCATTCATTCATTCATTCAGCAGATCTTCACTGAACCTTTACTGTGAGTCAAGCCCTGTGTCAGGTGCTGGGAGACCCAACAGAGAACAAGCCAAACCAAGTCCCTACCCATGTGTAGCTCTTATGTGGTCCAATATGGTAGCTAGTAGCTATATGTGGCTAATTACATTTGAATTAATTAAAATTAAATAAAATTTAAAATTCAGCTCCTCAGTTGCACTGGCCACATTTCAAGTGCCCAACAGCCACAAGTACCCAGTGGCTGACAGTGGCTACTGTGCTGGCCAGTGCAGAGTTCCATCCTTGCAGAAAGTTCTATGGAACAGCGCTGGTCTAGGGACCTTTTACTTCAGACCCGGCTGGCTGGATCTGTGGATCAGCCACCGACCATGCCTATTTGGAGAAGTCTTGGGGGGGAAAAATCCCACTAATAGCCCTGGCTTCTCCATGTTCTTTCTTGGGGGAAGGGAGTCATCCAAGTGCCTTGGGACCACAGTTCTTTAGCAACGAGGACATTCTCCCTGGAAAGACATCGGTGGGTCTCTCGGGGAGGGGGGTGAATAATAGGCAGACCTTGGGCTTGAGAGACTTTGGCCAAGCTTTCTATCCTGTGCATGTCTTGTTGAGTGAATTAGGAAGAATATTAAACTTTTATGTCTCATCCTGGCTCTGAGGATCTCACCCTGGGCAGCCACTGTGATTCATTTTCACTCTGGGCCCACAATTTCTGATCAGGGACAGTGATTTTAGAAGGGTCAGGAAGCCCCTTCTCCCATCCAGCCTGCAGAGGTTTGTGTACAAAGCTGTCCCCCCTTTGTCATCCTCCCCCAGACACCAAAGGAACTATACCCACCCAGGGCACATAATCAAGGGACAGCTGAAGATCCCCTATTGTGTAACATTTGACGACTAAAGGGCAGGTGAAACCCTCCCACCAGTGTCTCTTGACATCCTGGATATTCTATCTCATTGCAGCTAAGGATTCATGGCATGGTCGTGGCAAGAGCAGGGGGCACCCCCTGGCCTGGCTGACCTGAAGGTCCCACTGTTTGCACTAGGAGGGAGGGGGGAAAGAGATGGCCTCTACATTGCAGAGGCCAGCTTCCCTCCAAAGGTTGAGGAAGCCCCTCTGGTCACACCCGCAGACTCTTACCTCATGGACAAAGACCTCGGGGGTGACGTAGTGGAGGTTCACCACGTTGGGAAGGGCAATCCCCATGCCCAAGAGAGCTACAGGCAGGAAAAGAGAAACCAAGTTCAGCCGGAAGGCAGTGACAGAGCACCACCTGGAACCAGGTCTGTGCTGATGTCCTCATGTGCTGATATACCCACTTTACAGAAGGGAAAGTGGAGTCTTAGGAAGGGAAATGATCACACAGCTGCTAAACAGCTGAGAAAAGATGCGCACACAGACAGCTGGATCCAGAGGCCACCCTCTTACCCGATGAGCCTGGGAGGTGGAAAGGGGCTGGGATGGAGCCTAGAGTGGGTGTAGGGCAAGAGGGGTCCAAAGGGACCACACCGAGGGGAGGGCAGGACTCACCATTGAGGTGGTCCAGCAGGGGATTCTCAAACACGTTGCCCATGAGTGCGTGCACTTGATCTGTCTGCAGCCACGAAACCAGGGAGATGGGGGCCATAGGTCCATCCCAGCAAGGGGCCGGGAGAGATGGACAGGCAGGCCACACATGAACATACAGGTGGTCACACAGACGGCAGAGGCACAGTTGAGGGAGGAAGGCAGGTCACCCTTGTCCCGGCTTCAAGCAGAGCCCAGCTACACCCAGGGTCAGGTCAGCCTTCTGAGCGCTAGGCACCCAGGAGCTGCTCGCCTGAGGGGACCCTGAGAGACCAGCACCTGACTGACACTTGCTTACTGTGTGAACCAACAGGTGACTGGTCGCCCTGTTGGTGCTGACTGACAGACAGATGGACTGACCAGTAGATACAGTGATGGGGCATGTGGAGTTTCAGGCCAACGGACAATGGGATGCATGGTGGCTGGTGGAGCAGCGGACACCATCTGACACTGGCTTGTCCAATTTACCAATGGTTTCAGTGATTCTTGGGCTGACAGGTCACCAACAACCAGGCAGAGTCACAGGCAGGCCGACTGACTGACCCCACTGAAGGACCAAGGCTGACTGACTGGTGACCAGCAAACAGACATCATGAGAAAGACTACCAATGGACTGACTGACCACTGTCCCCAAGCACCCCAGGAAGAAGCCTGGTTATGGTCACACATACAGGTACCCCTTCCCCAGGCTCATGGCCTGCCCCACCCAGGGAGAGGGTCTCTGGAGACCTCAGCCCAACACTTACGTCAATGAGGCCCACATTGGAGGAGGCCACAGTGAGTTGGACTTCCCTGAAAGGGAAGCAGAAGAGTTAGGGACAGGGAGCTAGTGCCCACCACCCCTGTGCTGTGGCTGTTGCGTCCAAGGCTTTGTGAGGGGTAGTTGTGAGCCTGTTCCAAAGAGGAACACACTGAGGTTGCTGGGTCCAGGAGGCCTCGCTTACCCCAACACAGAGGTGATCCCCTGAAGCTTCACCTTGGACACGGAGAGCTGGAGGTTAAGGTTCACTGTCTGGGCAAATGGGAGAGCAGGGTCAAAGGGCACAAGGCCACATGGAGCCTTTCAGCTGGCCACCAGTGATCCAGCCTCCCACCCATGCCCCCGCTCATTCTGGTATTTGTGGGGGACAGGCTGTGGGAGAGGTGAACAATAACCAAAGCAGCCAGTTGGGATCCTTCCAGGGAGTAGTGGGTGCCATGAAGGCAGAGTGTGGCCTGGAGAGGGCCGATAAGGGCCGTCTTTCTCAGGGAGGTCCCGAAAGGCCGCCCTGAGGAAGGCTGCAATATTTAAGCTGAAACCTGGCAGATGAGAAGCCAGCCATAACAAGAGCCAGGGGAAGAGTGCCCTAGGCACAGGGTATGACAGGTGCAAAGGCCCTGAGGCAGAAATGCCCTGGGACACTGAAGAAAGAGCAAGGAGTCCAGTGTGGATAGCAGAGCCAATGAGGAGACTGGGGCAGGAGACAAGGTCCCCCTGAGAGCCAACAGCCCCCCAGCCAGCCCCACCCAGCCCATCTCACTCACCACATTGAGAGAGAAAAGGGAGTGGAAAGCCGAGTTGGAGGCCGAGGCCAGGACCTCCACTAAGGGCTGCAGCCGCAGTGTGGCGTTGTTGGTATGGAGTGTGGCCACAGGTGTGCCACCCAGCCTCACCTTGAGCACCACGGGCATGGGCTCAGGGAACTGGCGGGCCACCTGGGGAAGCAGAGGGCGAGAGAGGGAGGAGGCCACCTGGCGGCAAAGGCCGGGTGGGCTCCCCACTCATCATTCCTCAGATGCTGATCCACAGAGGTGGGACCACCCCAGGCCCCTGTCCTCGTGGGTGCGGTCTGATGGGCTAATAGGCATGAAGACAGGCATAGCCTGTGCGATCTGTGCCAGGAGGGAGGGGAGCTCAGGGGCCACGAAAGCTCAAGGAGCCTCCAGGACCAGACTAGGGGTTTGGTCTTCCCCTAGGAGGTAACCCGAGCTTGGTTTTAAAGATGGATAAGGGAAAGGAAGCAGAAAGGACACTTCAGACAGAGGGCAGCGCTTGGGTATTTCTCCATAGAGGAAGAAACGGTGTGACGTCTGGGCAGGAGGGCCATGCCTGAGACCGAGGGGGTGCAGATCCAAGGGTAGATGCTGAACCCTACTTGGGATAGATACAAGCCAGCAGACATCCCACAGGCCAGGGAGTCCCCACTCCAATCTTGGGTATCGACCCCTGAAATGACCAGAAATGTCACCAACCTCGGGGATGACGTGGCCCAGCACGGAGGTGTTCAGCGGGTTGTCATGTGACTTCTGAAATCAGCCCCCCATGCATGACAGCTTTTAGGGCAGCATCTCCCCAAGCTAGGCCACCTTTTGCGTCCCCTCAACCCTCATTTAACCCTTCCAACAGCCCCTGACGGCCCCAAAGCTCCACCCACCCCACCCACCCATGGGCTGGCCTCTGTGGGGTCTCCCCAGGGTGGGCCACAGGGGCACATCTGCCCCACGTGCCCCAGGCAGCAGGTTGCCCTCACCAGCTGTCCTGTGATGTCCAGGTTGAGGGCACCAGCCTTCTGCAGCAGCAGTAGGGCAGAATCAAACAGATCCTGAGAGAGGCCAACGGTTGCCATGGCACCACTGGTGCCCACATGCTCTGGCAGCATAAAGGGGGTGGCATTCACGGGCAGGACGATGGGCTTGCCCAGAAGGAAGAGGACAGCCTTTGGGGAGAGAAGGAAACAAGCAGCAGGGTGTCAATAGGGAGATGGCTCCATCACAGGACCTGGGCTCTGAGACGCCACCCACCCCAAGATGCCACATGTCCAGCCGCACACCTGGAATGCCATTCCAGCCCTTCTCCCCTCAACTCCCCTGCTCTTTTAGGAATCTTCCAGAACATCAAGCATCCAGCTCTGGGATGACAAGGAAGCACTTACGTTGATATCCAAGGAAATGTGGTCTTTAGTGATGTTGGGAGCATTGATCATAAAGTAGCGAATCTGGGACTCAGGACCCACAGGCTTGAGGCCTAAATGAAACCGGAATGAAGCAGAAAAGATGGCACACTTAGCATCATCTACCAATGCCCCCTCTATCCAGAAAACTCAGTTATCTGACTACCTTGATTAACCAGACCCAAGCCAAGGAACAAAAGTGGTGGGAAAAGGCCCCTGAGTAAGCAAACGTAAGTTGTAAAGTACACACACCCAAGATTCAGCCACTCACAACGCGTTGGCCATTAGTTTAGACACAATTCTAAGTGTTGGTTTCTGCTTTCCCAATTGGTGGAAGACTAAAGTCCCCAAATTAGAAAGGAGACAAATCACACTGTGGTTTCTTCTTGCCTTTGGAAAAGGGGTTCACATTTTCCAAGGTCCAGACATTTGGCTTGCACTGCCTCATCAGTCCTCACCACAGTCCTGTAAGGTTAGGAGCCCATTTTACATACTCACACGCACACGCACACACACACACACAAAGTTTGGTGAGTTCAGTTGTGCCCAGGATTGTATACAGCTCCGGGTCCATCCAACTCCGAAGCTACACTCTCTCTGCCTAATCACACTGCCTCCAACAGGAACCCAAAAAGCACAGGCCCTGGGCCATTCCATTTGGTGTAGGAGCCAGCAGTGCCTTCCCGGGAAGCAGGCGCAGCTGAGAGCCCTCTTCCTATAAAGCGAGTTCCCCCAAGGCTCTGAATATTCTAGTTGAGAAGGTTGCAAAGTGCAAAGGACAAGGCACTTGTGGGAACCACATCCCTGTGCACCACTAGGCCAGACAGTGTGGCAGGTGAAGGCTCAACTCCACTGTAAGGAAAGCACAGCTCTTAGCAATATTTCAACCGCTGACCCACTTTCATAGCTTTCAGTTTCATATTGTAAGATGAAATCTTACTGGAGCCTTGTTTAGGCTGAACTGTGGCCCAGCTCTAACTGGACTATGCGTAGTGGCACCTGGGACTCCCCTGCAGTAGCAGAAGGTAAGTGGGGCGGTGACCAATGACTGGTGGGAGTTGGCAGATATATACCCCAGAAGCATGCTGCCCCTCGGGGAGGATGTTGGATGTGTTCCACTCCGTGTCAAGAGCTCCCCAAGGAGAATGAGCCCCAGGTGCCCCTAGCAGTACCTGCTCTTTAACACACCTTCCCTGTCTCACTGCTCAGCTCCCCAACCACTGCCTTCTAGAACCACCCTCCATTTGAGCCCCTTACACTAAAATCCTCCTCTCAGGATCTGCTTCTGGGGGGATAGGCCTAAGACAGAGCCTTCTGCTAATATGCTCCTGGTGCTCCCTGGATAATGAGGACCCTGGAAAAACCAGAGGTGGGACAAGCCTGGCAGAAAATGAAGAGGAGAGGGAGCTGTGACTTTGGATGGTGCTGGCCCCTGAGGAGGAAAACAGGAGCAGGGGCACTTGTGAGCAGAAGAGCTTGAGTTCTGTCAAAGACATGCTGAGTTAGAGGAGCCTGTGGGACCTCCAGGAGGAGGTGTCCAGGAGGAAATGGAATATAAGAACCTGAGCCGAGAAAGGGGTGAGGGGTAGAGAGTCCAGCAAAGAATATGGGAGATATTGGAGCAAAACCAGGGGAGCGGGGGGGTGTCTGAATCTCCAGGTTGGGGAGGAAGCAATTGCAGATTGCATGTACTCTCCTACACACACACACACACACACACACACACACACATGCATACATACTGCACTAAACATTCTAAGGCATTCTAGAATTTTTCAGATTCCCAAATTCCATCACTAACTGTTCAGTCATCCTACACTTGACCTCCCAGGGGTCCACCTTGATCCAGAGGGGGGATCTTGAAGGTCCTTAGGAGCCTCAGAGTGTCTCAGAGGTCCCCTCCTGCTCCCACTGGACTCCTAGGTCTTACCAATTAAAGTCCCCAAGTGGACATTGAGGCCCTGCACAAGGTTGGACACGCTCAGACACAGCTGCAACAAGACAGAGGAGGCTGGGTTAGGGAGGCACTCAGGGCTCGAGGGGGCGAATCTGGGAGGGTCTAGGGTCCCTGTCTGGAAGCCTCTCCCAAACTGGACACCAAGGCTTGGGATCCCTTCCTTCCACCACCAGTGGGCATCTTCAAGCACCTCCTGTGGGCACTGGGAAATCAGGGGAGGCTGGGGCCCATGGGTAAGAAGGAAAGAACAGGACTGTGGGAAACAGCAGAGGTGGCCACAGTGGGGCCTGGGCAGCTGAGGCAGGGAGCCTGCTGCATCAGAGGGCCAACTGGGGGAAGGGTGCTGCCCGCAGTGGAGGCAGGCGGTGGTCAGCAAGCCAGCCCGGGGAAACTAGTGTTCTCCTGGGCACAGTGGGCAGCCAGAGAAGCGTATTAAGCTGGGGTGGGAGGTGGGGCAGAGGAGAGACCACAAGGCCAGGGGAGGTGGCTGCCTGGTCCAGGCTAGAGCTGGGGAGGCTGGGCCAGGCGCAGCCAGGAGGCAGAGGAGAGAGCCAGGTCAGGCTGTGCCGCCTTCAGCCCTCGAGCCTCAGTTTTCTCATCTGCAAGATGGGAGGATGGCATCCAGTGGGTTGGTTTGGTCTCTTCTACTGCCCCTTAAAGGAGGGGTAGGAAGCGACAGAGGTGGAGAACCAGTTCCCCATCAGCAGTGGGCCTCTGCCCCTGGACCACCATCTTTCACCAAGTCAGCCACAGGCAGCTGGTGACAGGAGCTAAAGCAGTGACAGTGATAGCACCCTTCACACTGCCCTTACTGTCCCAACCTCTTCATGGCTGTTCATGCACTTAGCACACAACTAGCCCATCTCTTTGAGTGGCAGATGTGGAATTGGGGGGCAGAGAGAGGTTAGGCTACTTGCCCAAGGACCACAGCTGGGAAGAAGGGGAATCGGGATTCAAACCCAGGCCACATCTGGCCAGTGCCCATGCCCTTGTCCGTTTTCATTTTCCCAGCCACACAGCCCCTAAAAGCACTGTCCCCATCCCATCCTCTGGCATGACATTGAGGCTGGCCCAAGAGAATGAGCCTTCCACCCCTGCCACCTCCAAATCCACCCTTGGACCACGGCCACAGCCTCTTTCCCACTCCCAGTGGAAAAGTGGAGGAGCCCCATGAAGGGCCTCCTAAAAACAAACCGACCATCGCAATCTCCCCATGCCGCGGCCCCCCTGCGTTCCCACACCTGCTGAGGAAAGTGCTGTCCCCCTCCCCAGGAGATCTCACAGGACGTCCTTACCTTGTTGCGCAGGACGGCTTTGATGTGCTGCTGCACCAGGACCAGCAGCGCAGGGCCCACGCTAAGGAAGAGACGCAGAAAGGGCTCCTGAGCTCCTGGCCAAGGCATTCAGGCCTGTCTGTTCTGGCAAAGCCATAATCTGGGAGAGGAGTCTCTCCCTTCAGCCAGGGGCCAGCAATCCTACCAGGGCTAGACAGTGCTGGCACAATTGTCCCCACAGATGAGGAAACTGAGCCTCAAAGAAGAGGTCATTGGTCTCAAGGATTTGAAGCGGCTGAGAGGTGAAAATGAGGCCAGGCTTGGGGGAGATAGAAAGGGCCTTGCAAAAGCTGGGCCCTGCCATGTCCTCGGCCAGCTGGCTCCATGTCCACTCTGAACCCAGTGAGGTGAGGCTGCTTCCTGCTTGGGCTCCAATTCTCTGTGACACCTTAGTAAAGTCCCTTCCTGGCTCTGGGCCTCGGTTTCCCCTCTGAACAATGAGAGATGGGTCTAAGTTGGTGAGTCGCCACAGGAATTCCTAGGAAACTAGCTAAAATGTTGATCTGAACTCACTGAATTATCTGTTTTTAATGCCATCAACCTCGGGCTTCCGTTTTTGTGAGCAGCCACCACTCGCGAGGACTGTCAGGGGATGTGAGTTCCACATGATGATCATGGGACACAAGCATGAATGAGTTTATACCCAACTCTTCTTCTCTGGGGAAAAGTCCAGTCCGAAATGCTCAACCACCTCCCAGTGAGCCCCTGCCCTCATGTGGGACAGGGGATTCACAAGCAGTAGGTTAGTCAGGCTGTGGGGGTTTGAACTCCACCTTTGGCCAGCTGTGTGATCTTAGGGAAGTCACTTAACTGCTCTGGGCCTCGGTTTGTTCTCCCGCAAAATGAGGTTAATACTTACACTCTCCTGGTAGGATTGCTGTGAGACAGAAAGGGGCTGGAACATACCCAGCCCAGCAGGTGCTCTAGAGGCCGGAGTTGCTGTTAGCTTTAGATGAGGACATGAAAGGGCCACCTGCCACAGTGAGACTGAGGCAGGTGCAGCTCTCCTGAGCCTCAGGCTCCTCATCTCTGCAGAGAGGGGCAGCCCTCCGAAGTCCCTGACAGAAGCATCAGCCCAGAATCCTTTAAAAATTAGCATGTTTGGGTGCATTGTCACATGGTGTGGGGTTGGGCGATGCAGGGGACACGGGCATGGGCTGCACATCTCGGGCAAGTCCCTCCCCCTTTCTGAACCTCAGTGTGCTCAGCCATAAAACAGGTTGACACTGGGAGTCTCTAGGCCCAATGCGGCAATTGGATGAAGGCTTGAGTAGGAAGCTCAAGAAATGAGCACAGCCCAGGCACCCACCTGTGACGGCCACTTAACACAATGGCCTTGTTGAAGAGTGTGAAGCAGGAGGAGATGCTGACCACGGGCGTCCCGATGGAGCCCTGGGCCACACGAGCATCAGCCAGCAGTACCGCAGGAAGGATCAGCTCCAGGGGCTCTGAGGCTCTATGGAGATGCCATTCCTGAGCCCCAGCAGCGCCACCCAGCAGAGCCCACATTGACCAATGAGAGATTCTGCAAACCCCCAGCCCAAGCCTGCCCCCCACTTGAAATAGGCAGGATCCCCACTCAGCATGAGATGACCCTACCTAAGCCCCCCAAACTCCACTCAGGGTCATAGACGTTACAGTGGATAGGTATGAACTCTAGCTCCCCATACCCTCTCACTGCAAGACCCTGGGCTAGTCATTTCCTGTGCTGAGCCCCAATTTCCTCTCCTGTAAAGTGGACGTAAGATTGGAGGTACCGATCTCACAGAGTCATGCTGAGTTTTCCATGAGGCAGTCATGTGAAAACACCCTGCCTGGAGCTTGGCCCACAGTAAAAACTGATAAAATGGTAGTGTCAGGACAGAGGAGTTAAAATAAGAGATCCCTCTGAAGGCCCAGCTCATAGTTTGAAACTTAAATGAATACAAAGTGACCCATGCACAGAAATAATTCTAATAGCTACATTTATTGAACACCTACTATGTGCCTTGCTCTATGAAAGCGGGGATGTAATTTAATTACAGCAATGAATCCATTCACTGCAACCCTCATAGCCTTGCTGTGAAGAGTCATCCCATTTTACAGAGGCAAAAACTGAGGGCTGAGAAGTGAAATGACTCTGATCATCTCTGAAAATCCTCCTGCCCCACCCCATAAAACAAGGAGATTCACTCACCGAAAGACCTTGAAAGTAAAATTGGCTGCTGCAAGCATGCGTACCCCAAAACCATCAATGAACTTCAGGTGAAGGCGGGGCACCTGGACATTCAGAATCTGGACTCTGCAGGGCAGGAGTGGAGGTGACAAGGCAGCTCCCATGAAACCACGGCATCAACTCTGGGGTGGGTACCCTGAGCCATATCCACATCCACACTGTCGATGTTATAAAGAACACTTTCCTGACTATCAGAAACATGGGATAAGGAATTGGCAGTGAGTTCTCCACCACAGGAGGCATGCAAGCCATACATGGACAACCAGCTTATAGGGAAAATGCAGAGAGGATCCTAGCACTGGACAGGAATGGGATAAGATGATTTCTCAGGTCTTGGAGGGATTTTAGTATCTGACTGAGGTCTGGAAAGCTGGGAAGATGGGGAAAGTAAGACTTTGAGGTCCACAGAAGGCAGAAATCCCCCCTGCACCTTTCTAGTCAACAGCTATGGCTTGGAGCCCTCCAGAAATGGAAAACTCACTCCCTTCAAAGTTGTCTGTTCTGATTGCTAAGCACTTTCCAACTAACCTATGATTCTTCTTGTTAAATGAAAGTCATTTTCTCCCTGCACAGTAGTGTTGGGGGCAGGGGTGATTCAGGCACCACAAATGGTATAAATTTTAAAAGTCACATCAAAACTCCACCCTCAGAAACTCTCCCTGTTAGCACTTGGGTAACATCCTTCCATCCTTAGGACACAGGCGCACCTAGAACTTATTTCTTTTCACTTAACAGCCATCCTGCATGTGTTTCCATATCCACAAACAAGGACCCTCTGTGTTATATTTAAACAGCAATGTGCTGTCTGTGGGGTGGCCAGAATACAAATCATTTAGGAGCCCTTGATTGAGCATTGGGTATCGATCCCAGTTCTCCATCATTACCAACTATGCTTCTACTAGGGACTTCCAAGCCAGCCACTCTTTTACCCACCTAGTGTTTTAAAGTTTTAAGTGTTTTTTAATTAGTTGCCATCATTCAAAACTTGATAAATTTTCTAACTTCTCTTGGGAATCCAAACATCTGGCATGAGTGAGTCTGTGCCCCCAAAGGGGTTGCGTCAACTGGCCCAGGCCCTGCGGCATGAGTTTGAGACGTCCCTCCCCATCGCTGCCTTCGAGTCTCTGCGCACTGCAAGGGGGTGTGGAGGCAAATTAGGCTCAGACTTGTGCCCTAAACTCAGTGTCTAGCTTTTAGAAGAATTAGCCAAGAGTCCTGCCAACCCTGGGGACTCACATTCTTGGCCCCTAGGAGCAGAAATCTACCAATTTAGAGGCACCAGTCCCCCATGCCTCCACCTTGGTCTCAACTTCTAAATCTTCTTGTGACCTCGCACCTAACGGGTGGGAGCGTCTAGCCTGGTGAGGGAAGCACTCCCTATAGACGAGGGTGCTCATCTAGTGGGCTGCAGCAATCTTCCCCGTGGGTGGGAGAGCGCACCTGCCCGTTGAGAGCGCACACCTGTGGGGTGGGAGCGCGCACCTGAGGGGTGGGAGCGCGCACCTGAGGGGTGGGAGCGCGCACCTGGTGACTAGAGCACTCACCTGGTGGGCCAAAGCACCTCTCCACTCCGGTCCAGGAAATGTGGGACAGTGACCTGCAGGGCCCGCTGGAGAGGGACTTTCCCGGCTTCAGACACTGTAGGGCCAGAGCAGGGCGAGGTTAGGCTGCTCTCAGGAGCCACCAAGGGACACCACCCCACCCACCATCTGCCCAGTGTCCTGAGCCGAGAGGTCTCAGAGACTGGAAGGGGCAGGCTTGTCACAGTTGCACCGGCACCAGTTGGCTCCCCACGAGCCCTGCTGGACGCCCTCGCGCCAGGCCTGCAAGGCGTTCCTTTCCTCTCTCACTCTTTCTGC
The DNA here is from genome assembly GCF_054644295.1 of Miniopterus natalensis. Classification (NCBI taxonomy): domain Eukaryota; kingdom Metazoa; phylum Chordata; class Mammalia; order Chiroptera; family Miniopteridae; genus Miniopterus; species Miniopterus natalensis. The sequence goes on from NC_142087.1 coordinate 13,704,032, forward strand.
CTCTCGCAATCCTACTTGTCTACCTGCTCCTCAGAAACAATAACATCCTTTGCCGTTTTCCAAGACTCTGGTGGGGTTCCACCTCCTCTGGAGCCTTCCCAAGTCCCCAAGCAGAGGGGGCCTCCCAATTAAACAGGGGTGGGGAGGCCTGGGGGCTGGAGGCTGAGGACTCTGGAGTCCCTCAGATTCTGGGTGCAAATCCCAGCTCTGCTACTATCTGTGTGGCTGAGCTGTGCCTCAGCTTTCCTACCTACAAATTGGCAGTGATTATAATGGTGCCCATCGCATGGAGTCCTTGTAACAACTCAGTACACAATTAATGCTGGCTCTCCCCGTTGCTGCTTATTTTTGTGATGATGACGGCCATCAGCCCTGCTGGCGTGGCTCAGTGGCTGAGCACTGAACTATGAACTAGGAGGCATAGTTCGGTTCCCGGTCAGGGCACATGCCCAGGTTGCGGGCTGGGTCCCCAGTAAGGGGTGCGCTGAGCAGCTGATCAAGACTCTCTCTCATTATTGATGTTTCTCTCTCTCTCTCTCTCCCTCTCCCTTCTCTCTCTAAAATCAATAAAAACGTATTTAAAAATAATAGTAATGGCTATCATTCTACAGTGCCTCCTTTGAAGCAGGCAGTTCCTCACAGCTCTGTGCCGCAGGTACCACATTATGCCCAGTTTACTGAGAGGTGGGGGCTCCTGGCAAGGAGAAGTCAGGCCTGGCCCAAAGCACTTGGCGCCAAGGCCCTGGGTGCCCTCACCTACCTGTACCCTGGGCCGAGGGAGGCACTGACTAAATGTGAATGGAACTAAGAGAGGCGATGGGGCCGAAAGAGCATCGAATGAGAGGTCGAGAGGCCCGAATTCCGCTCAGATTCACTGTGGGACCTGGGAAAGTCACTGGCCCTCTTTGGGCCTCAGTTTCCCCAGGCCCAAGCATAAAGGCAGTGGTATCTATGTTCGGATGCCCCTCTCTCCAGCCTGACCATCTGCCGCTGAGCCGGGACTCACACCCAGGCCTCTGGACTTCATCTATATGTTCCCCCACACAGGGCTTGAAAGCTGGGGCTTTCGGAAGATTAGAGGACAATGTTAAGAAGCCACCCAGCCTGACCTTGGAAAGAGGTGTGTAGGGCATGGTCCTCCTGCCGGATTTCCGCCCAGAACAAACACAGGCACCTCATGCCCCTGTCTGTAGGCATTCGTGCCTGGTACCATGTGCCAGGCACACTGTAACACGGATCACTGACTCCTTTCATCACCTGCCTATGTGCCCAGGTACAAGGTCCTGAAAGCCATGTGTGCACCAGGGGACCCTGCTCCTTCCCTGAGCCACTGCCTCTATGGGCCTGCCTCGGGCCTGGGCCACTGGAAGTCCTTTCTACTCTCTGATCTGAGTCCCTCACACTGTAATCTGAGTTTGGTCTGGCCTCAGGGGAAACAGCTGCTGATTTCTTGCCCCTAACCTAGCTCTGAGACCCCAAAAGCCTCAGAGGGCAGCTGAGGGGACAGCTTTTGTCCCTCCCTGGGTCTAGGCTTCCTTCTCCAGGGGATGGAGCCAAATCATAGGACAGAGGCCTAGGCTGGGCCGGGTGAGGGGTCGGGTCTTCTCACTGTGAGCCCAGCAGGGATCTAATGCCAGTGCCATGCTACACATGCCTTCCCCAGCATGCATGTGCACACACATGTATACCCAGGGTGTGCAGCCATGCCTGTACACACAGCCCATGCACCGTGGCATTTGTACACATGCCCATGGTTAGGCACCCACCCAACACTCAAATATACATGTGTGCACTTCTCCATGAACTTTCAAACTTACACACAAGCAAAAGGAGCCACTCAAATTGACCCATGCCCACCCCACTGAGGCCCGTGAGCACAGTCATGAGGGCACACTTGCATGTTGGACACGGCATACACCCCACTCATGCATTCACTTAATAAATGTTGAGCAGCACTGTGTGGGAGCAGAAACTGTGTGGGAGCCAGGAACACAGTGACAGATAAGATCAGGGTCTTCAGGGATCTTCTGAGTCCACAGATACACACGCGCACTTAGGATTGTACATACAGGCCGGTATGGACTCACTCGCACACGTTTGTGCAGACACACGCAGACAGCCCATCTCTTACCATAGCTCAGCACGGCCTTGTTGAGTCTGACCACGGTGCCTGGCCTGGAGGCACCGACCACGGGCAGCAGCAGCGCCAGCAGCAGGCCCAGCCTGCATGCCTGAGCCATGACGATCCTAGTCGCTGCCCCCTAGAATCTGTGGGCTGGGGTGGGGACAACCATCAGGGAGCTTGTCCAGAATCCCCCACCCCAACCTGGAGGTCAAAAGCCCTGAGTGGTGATCCCAGCCCTAGCCCCAGGCCCCACATACAGGTTTGCATCTCAGCGTTGGGGATCTGGTTTGGAAATGGCCCCTAGGCCCAGAGAAGACATGGCCTTCCCTAAGGCCACACAGCAAACTGGGCCTGTGCAGGACCCAAGCCATGCCAGAGGAGGATGGTGAGACTCCCAGATGGGGAGACTGAAGCCCAGGCCCACCATCCCAGGGCCCAGGGCTGTGTCACCCGATGCCAGGAGTCCAGCCCAGTGTGACAGCCCATTCTGGGGTCCAGCTGTCCAAACCTACCCAGGGGAGGACCTGGGGTGGCTCCTGTCCTCATCTTGTTCTGGGCCAGGTAAGGAATGTCCAGAAAGTGGACATTCCCCTCACCCCCTCAACCCTCCCAACCCAGCCCAGCCGAGTGGGCAGACCTGTGTCCAACTCAGGGAGAGGGAGTTGGTGGGAATGAGATGCCACAGCTCAGATGGGCTGAGTCCCAATGGGGAGCACTTTTCCAGAGTCCCACAGCAAGACCACAGATGGGCCCTTCTGCAGAAGGTGGTTGAAAGTAGTGTCCCCATTGGACAGATGGAGAAGTCAAGGTTCCTCCTTGGAAGGATGCCAGCCCATCCTGAGTCCTACCTCAGGCAGTTCCTGGGACAGGTAGACTGTCAGCCCCAGCCAAGCCCTCATCTGCCCCACAGAGGTATGGAAGCTGCTTTATAGGGCTCCCTGGTATGCAGGACCTACTGAGATGGGACGTGGGGAGGGACAGGTTTGCTTGTGGTTGCAAGTGTTTTCCCTGCAAACATGGCCTGTGCCAAAGTGTCTTATCCCACATGGGCGGTGGGGCTGCCACGTAGCCTGGCCTGGCTGCCAACCACTGCAAGACCCTGGGATTGGGCAGCTTTGGGGCTTTGAAGGGCAGGAGATATCTGGAAGGAGGTCTGCTCCCAGTTGGATCCCCTCATCACCCCAGCCAGGCCTGGCCAGGCCCAGGAAGGAGGGAATGCTCAAAGTCAGGGAGACGAGATGGCTGCAGTAACCTCTCAGCCTGGTGCCTCCAAGTTAGCCCAGAAACATGACCCTCTGAGGAGGAACAGGAGGCTGCCTGAGCCCCAGCCCTGTGACTGGCTGAGCCCTGATCCTGGTCACACACTGAGCCCTGACCCTTGTCACAGACTGAGCCCTGATCCTCATCAGACACTGAGTCCTAACTGGGAAGACAACAGACAAGAGGGTGTAGATGATCCAGTCCCCGCTACTTAACACCCCAAACTCTCTCCAAATGCAAATCTCACTCACAGTGGATTAAGTCCATTTTCTTTCCACACTACGAACTCCAAGTTCCACCTCAGCTCTATAGGGCCCCAGGAATTGTGCACATGCATATATGTGTGTGTGAGGGTTTTATGTGTGTTTGTGTGTGTGTGTGGTCATGTGTGCATAGTTATGTGTACACATGTGTATTAGGTCATAATTACTGGCATCAGAGGAAAGTATGTGTGAGTGTGAAAGTGTACATGAAATGGGCGTGTTGACACATTGGTTTATGGTGTTACATGCCTGCTTGCATGACCCTACATGACTGCAGGTATGGGGAGTTCTGGGTACAGTACGTATATGTGGGCTTGGTATACTGAGATGTCTGTGGGTCTGTGTGTATATGGGGTTAAGTGCATGTGTATATGTGTACATGTGCATAGTAGACTGTTTCCTGGTATTGGGAAGCTGTATTGTGTTTGTGTGTGTACATACATGTGGACACAGGAGGTGATGGCGTGACTGCCGGGAAGGCCCCTTATTTTCTCCATATGGCTCACCTGGGGTACAGGTACAAGGGATCTCCGGCCTTCCCCCACTCCAGAGCCCTCCATGGCTCTCACTGACTCCACACCAGCCCAGATCCCAGGCCCACCCTGTGCTGGGTCCCCTCTAGAGCCCACAGAACTGATAGAGTCCACAGACACCACTGAGCTCTCCCGACAGGTCAGAGCTCACTAGGACCAGCCCTGCCTCCTCCCAGTGCTCCTCTCTCTTATCCTATAGGCAAAAAAGAGTGAGAAGAGCCAGCTGCACACGCCCTAACGCCCTACTCCTAGCCTCAGTGTGCTCACCAATGCATACAACCAGCCCTCCTGGCTCTCACCATAGCGGAGACAAACAGCAGACTCAGTGGAGAGGGGCGCAAATATTGATAGAAGCCGCTCTCAGTGTTTGCTCTTAGCATGAACACTTCCTCTTCCTCAGCATTTCCAGCACAGGGGACACTGAGGGACAGTCAGCAGACACAAAAGAGGGAGATTCTCAGCAGCCCCCCCTCCCTACAGCATGGCGACCCCGTTATGCCATTGTTTCTCCCCAGTAAAAAGTAGAACTTTATTAAAACAACAACACACATACATTATTTTGTATTATGCAAAACACCCACCAGTGAGAAGCCCAGCATTATGAAATGTATTCAGATACAACCTAAGAAAGTGGCAAGGCTGGGAAACTTGGGACAAGGAGTCTGGAGCAAGAAAAACCATGGCCTGGATGTTGGAGCCTCTGCTCTCGCCCCTGCCCCAGCCCTGAGACCCCGACATGACCCTTCCTGTCTTGAGGTCTCCATTTCCCCATCTGAAAAGTGGAAGGTTGGTCAGAGTGGGTTCCTCCAGGAGAAAGTGCCGGGGCCAAGCTGGGGACTGGGCAGACCCCCACCCCCACCCCTGCTCTGTGAGGTCACAATGCCAACAGCTCCAGTGGCCCCCACAGGTTCTGCAGGGCAGCTTTCCGGGAACTCGAGGCGGCTGCAGCAGCAGCTCCTCCCCCACTCCCGGAGAGCCTCGCCTCGCCTCCCCTCCGTCCTAGAGAAGAAAACCAATGCCCCCAATGCCCCGGTCCTCAAGGAGCCTCAGGGACCCGTGCGACCCCCTCGTAGATGTGGCCAACCCCGGCAGGGATGCCAGGCCCAGGAGGTGAGGACAGCAGCCATTTACAGTTTACAGAGTGCTGCCTCTCTGCCCCCTCCTTGGAGGTGAGCGGGCATTGCCACCTGCGCCTGGCAGGCGCAGCAGCTGAGGGCAGAGAGGGCTGGCAGTGGCTTTCCTGGTCTCCTGCCGGGAAGTGGTGGGGCAGCCACCTCCAGCCTGTGTTCACTGAGTTCCTACTGTGTGCCCGGCTCTGGGTGAAGTGTTGTGCCTGGATTTGGGGTCAGCAGACTGAGTCTGTCCCTGATTCACAGGCTGGTGGCCTTGGGCAAACTTCTCTGCAGCTCAGTTCCTCAGTCTGGAACATGGGGACCATTCCTTGTAAATTGTAAAATGCCACTGTGAATCTTGTCAGCCCCAGGGTCATCCAACGAGGCCGCAACCCCTGCAGGACGGCAGAGGAGTCCTTGCCAAACCTAAGTAAGCAGGGAGGGGAGAAGGGAGCCCTGGGGTCTTCATGGGCAGCAAGGGGGCTGAGGTTCAGAGATACCAGATAGGCAACCCAGGGTGACCAGTCAAGGGGCAGGGCATGGGGCAAAGATGCTTGCACCAAGCTCTGGGTGCTCCCCAGGTGTCTGCAGGCACCATGTCCCACATGCCAGCAGTGACATGACAGCCCTGTGCTCTCCGTAGGTGATGCCTTCCTGCTGCCGATCCGGCTCAGCGCCCCATCCCCAGGCCTGGCTCAGTTCATCCTGGGATGTGTGTGTAGGTATCTACTGAAGAGCTGCCTCAAGCCAGGCTGCCCCTGGGCGGGGCAGGCATGTAAAGCCTGCACTGGGGTGCAGGGGAGGGAGGGAGCCGCAAGTTGAGCTCTGAGGTCTTATGGGTGGCGGTGGCAGGGGTGTCATTCCCTCCGGGATCTCCCTGGTGGTGGGAGAGGGAGTGGGAAGGAGACATGCAGTTTGGAGAAGGAGCTGCCTGCCCTCCCCTGACACCAGCCTGGCCACTGGGTCAGGAGGACACTGGCCAAGTCATGGGAATGGTCTGATGTCACTCGTCCTCACTTCTGAACACCCGAAGACTGGTCTTCTGCTTCTGTATTCATCCAGCCGCCCCTCCACGCACCTTTCCACGAAGTCATGTGTCCAACCATCTGCCCACGTACCCATCTGTTGTCATGTCCACGCGTCCATCCCAGCAGCTCCTCTCCCATCCACTCGCGCCCACCCATTAATTCAGCCAGACCGCTACTGTTAATACTCACACCCCTCCAGTCATCCGCCCACCCGCCCTCCTGCCTCCTCTCACTCCCCGTCCCGCAGCCACCTTTCTGTTCACCCATCCCGCAAGCCACCCTCGCAGCGCCCTTCCGCCACCCGCAGCCTCCCGCCCGCTCCCGCGTCCTGACTACCCGCTTTGTGCCCCACTCCACGCGGGCAACGCTGGGAGCCCGGGGAGCCAGACAAGGAGCCCGTCCTGGAGAAGCTGCCACTGTCTAGAAACAGGTGTTCACACCCGCACACACACTTCTTTGCGCTGCTGTGTCACTGTTAAGCATCTATTAACTGCCAGCTGCAGGCGGTGCTCACCCCGAGGGCTCCCACTGACTCCCAGGGCGCTGAGCCCTGAGCAGAGCAGGGCTGCCCTGGGCCCAACTAGCAAGTCCAGGGGTCTCCCAGCTCCAGCCCCCCAGCCCCTGGACAGTCGGCCCGTCGTCGTGGAATGAGAACGAATGGCCTTCTGTCCCTGCAGCCTGGATCACCTGCCTGGCCTGCTTCCTCAGGACCCAGGCCCACCAAGCTCTCTTCAGCACCTTCAGGTGAGCAGGGGCAGGCGAGGGCACGGCCATGGGGCTGGAACCAGGCAGCTGGCGCCCATGGCAGCTCCCTCACCTGCATGGCTGATCGCCAGACCAGATAAGCTATTCCACACCAGGCTGTTACAGGATCCCCTCGCCCCAGAACCATGGGATGGGGCCAGCGTTCTGGAGAGGGTGTCACTGCCCGGAGAAGGACCTGCCCCTCAGGGTGGAAAAGAGCAGAAGGCCAGGCAGGGGCTGGCAGCCTGTGCAAAGCCCCGCCTCACCCCAATCACTGCTGCTCTGTCTTCCAGATGCAAGCTGCTCTTCCAGAAGCTCATGGAAAAGACGGGGGTCCTGGTTCTCTTTCTTTTCGGTGCGTCCCCAGGGCCCTGCCCCATCCCAGGTGGGGGTATCCCTGGCTCTCGCCCATCCTGGAGAGGGAGAGAGTGAGGGCTCTGGCACTGACTAGGGGACACTTCCCTCTATGAGCCTCAGTTTCCCACTGTCTCATGAGTGTTGCTGGGAAGATTAAATGAGGTGATGATCAAGAAAAAATTTTGAAAGCTAGAAAAGCTTTGAAAACTGTAAAGCTCTTCCCAAACCACATTATGATCATTATTATCCCCTCTCTGGGTTTCTGTGGCTTCCTTCCAGCCACCACCACCTCCCACATCACAGCTGTTTTCTCAAGCAAAGGAATCCCCTCCCTCCCCTCAAACATAAGGGGACAGGGGTGGGTTTCCTAGAAATTCCTAGAAAAAAACCAACAAATACGATTTTTTTAAATAACAGCTTTATTGAGCTACAATTCACATACCATAAAGATCACCATTTTAAAGTGTGTAATTCGATCAGTTTTAGTATATTCACTAAGTTGTGCATTCATCACCACTATCAAACTCCAGTGTTTTCACTCCCCAGAAAGCAACTCGTAGTCATTCCCCATCCTTCGCCCCCCAAACCTAGACACCACTAATCTCTTTTCTGTCTTCAGGGATTTGCCTATTCCGGACATTTCCTATAAATGGAATCATACAATACGTGGTCTTTGTGGCTTCTTTCACTTATAATGTTTTCAAAGTTCACCCATGTTATCATTTCACTCCTTTTTATGGCTGAATATCAGAAGGATACACCACATTTCGTTTGTCCATTCATCAGTTGATATTATGGTTGTTTCTGCTTTTGGGCTATTAATAATGCTGCTATGAATGTCCCCGTAAAATTTTTGTGTGAACATGTGCTTTCAGTTTTCCTGGGTATATACCCAGGCGTAGACTTGCTGGGGCATATGGTAACCCTATGTTTAACTCTCCCAGGAATTGCCAAACTCTTTTCCAAAGTGGCCGGGCCATTTATGTTCCCAGCAGCAATTTACGAGGGTTTCAATTTCTCCACATCCTCATCAACACTTGTTATTGTCTGTCTTATTTTAGCCATCCTAGTGGATGTTAAGTGGTATCTCATTGTGGTTTTTATTTCATTTCATTAATGATTAGTGAGAGTGAGCATCTTTTTATGTGCTTATTGATCATTGGTGTATCTTCTTTGGAGAAATGTCTGTTCAGATCTTTGACCATTTTTAAATTGAACTATTTGTGTGTGTTTTTTATTATTATTAAGTTATAAGAGTTTCTTATACATATAGTCTGGATACAGGTCCCTTATCAGATATATGACTTGCAAATATTTTCTCTTATTCTATTGGTTGTATTTTCACTTTCTTGATAGAGTCCTTTGCAGCACAAAATTTTTTAATTTTGATGAAGTCAATTTATCTGTTTTCCTTTGTCATTTGTGTTTTTGGTGTCATAGCTAAGAAACTTTTGCCTAACCCAAAGCCATTAAGATTTACTTTCATATTTTCTCCTAAGATTTTTATAGTTTTGACCCTTACATTTAGGTCTATGATCCATTTTTGTGTTAATTTTTGCATGTGGTATGAGCTAAGGGTTCAATTTCCAGTTGTTTCCACACCATTTATTGACAAGTGTGTTCTTTTCCCCATTTAATTACCTTATTAAAAATCATTTGGCCATAAATGTGAGGGTTTATTTCTGGATTCTCAGTTCTATTCCATTTGCCTATGTGTCTATATGCTTGCCAGTACTACCCTGGATTGATTGCTGTAGTTTTGTAGTAAGTTTTAAAATCTAGAAGCATTAAGTCCTCCAAATTTGTTCTTTTTAGAATTGTTTTAGCTATTATGTTTCAATATGAATTTTAGAATCAATTTTTCCATTTCTGTAAAAAAAAGAAATGTCACTGGGAGTTTGATAGGGATTGCATTTATCCATAGATGAATCAATGGGAAGTACTGTGAAGTATTATTAAGGTGTTAACAATATTGAGTCTTCCAATCCACGAGCATGGTGTTTTTCCATTACTGATGAGTATCTCTATGTCTTCTTTCATTTCTTTCAACAATGTTTTATAGTTTTCAGAGTCTAGGCTTTGTACTTCTTTTCTAAACTTATTCCTATTTTATTCTATGAGGTGTATTGTAAATGAAATTGTTTTCTTAATTTTATTTTCAGATTGTTCATTGCCAGTGTTTAGAAATAAGACTCATTTTTGTATACTGGTCTTGTATTCTGAAACCTCACTGAACTCATTTATTACTTCAGACACTGGGCAAGACATGCAGTCTTGAATACTTTAAGATTATATATGCAAGATTATGCCATCTGCCTTTTATTTCTTTTTCTTAACTAACTGACCTGGTTGGAACCTCCAGGACAATTTTAAATAGAAATGTCAAGAGCAGACATCCCTGTCTTGTTCCTGATCTTAGAAAGAAAGCATCCAGTCTTTCATCATTAAGTATAATGTTAGCTATGGGTTTTTATAAATGGCCTTTATCAGATTAAGGAAGTTCCTTTCTATTTCTAGCTTGTGAGTGTTTTAATTTAAACAACAAATAAGTTTTGAAGGGTTTTATTAAAGGCTTGAACAGTAGGAATTCAGGCAACATAGACATCATAAGATGCAGGGAAGACCACCCTCTTTTCTTCTCTTTGCCAATTATTCCCAATAGGATTGGGACAGGCGAGGGAGAGGACACATGGATTATTTGGTTTATGTGAGACACTGCATATATGATATTCAGTTATAAAGTAGATATTACTATTATCCCATCTTACAGTTGGGAAAATTGAGGTATAGAGAGGTTAAGTTGCTTCTCCAAAAGTTGCACAATGTTAGAGGTGAAATTTGGATTTGAACTTAGATGCCTTATCCCCAGACCCTAAGCTCTTAACCTTTCATCTTAAATGGTTCGTTCTCATTCCCCTGGCCCCACAGGATTCTGGGTGTTTATTATGCACTTACCATCCAAAGTGGAAGTCTGGCAGGTGAGTGTGTGCTCTCTTCAGGCCCCACTGCTGGCTGGCCTCTCCCCAGTCAATGTCACCTCTAAAAGCTCCTCTCACCGTCACCACACCTGGACCTTAATCAGTTCCTGACTCACCCCAGCTCCAAGTCTCTGCCTTTGCCATGTCACTCACCTGGAACCCATCTCTCCCACCAAAATGTGACTTTCAGAGACTAGATGCAATATTCTCTCTTCCAGGATGCCTCTCCTGTCACTCACTCCCAGAGACAACCCATTTCTTCTTTATCAAGGCCCCCACATAAAGTGGGATGGTGAGGACAGAGAACACCTTTCTCTCTCTACTCAGGGTAGTTTATTCTGCTCAAATAAGATGAGGCCATTTGCTATGTGGTTCCTAGGGAGGAAAGAGGAGAAGATCAATGGCCAGCGCTCCCTGTCTCAGGACAGCAAGGAGTCTCAGAAGGCCTAAAGCGAAAGGGGATCTGATGGACCTGTCCCTCCCTCTTTCCTTCTCCTCTTATGAGCGCCTTCATCTCCTTCATGATCCAGCTAATATATCACCTCCTCCAGAAACACCCAGGCAGGGATGATCACATTGCTCTCTTTCCTCCCACAATTTTCTGTAATCATGACTATTTCCCCAACTGTTCTGGAAGCCCTTGAAGGCAGAGCCAGGTCTTATTCATTCCCACAAGGTCTACCTCAGGACCAGACACAGGGTTGCCACTATCAATGTTGGATGACAGGATGGCCACATGGGAGTGTGAATGGAGAGAGAATGGACTGGGGGGTGAAAGTGACGAATGTAGGGGTTGGGAGAAGTGCTCCGGGGGAAAATGGATGAGAAAATGGATAGACAGGAGAGCAGATGGAATATATGGGAGGATGGGTGGATGGATGGATAGGATAAATGGATTGATGAGAGGGTTAATGGAAAAGATAAGATAGATGGGAGTGTAATGGATGAGAAAGGCTGCATAAACGGAGTAGATGGATGGGAGAGGATAAATGGATGGGGTGGTGGGTGGGTAGGAGGGTATATGAGTGTGGATGGATAGATGGATGGATGGATGGATGGATGGATGGATGGATGGATGGATGGATGGATGGATAAAAAGGAAGGTAAATTGGATTTTGGATAGGTGGTTAGATGGGTGGATGGATGAAAGAGTAAATAAAAAGGTAGATGAGTGAACAGATTTATGGTTGTGGGAGAATGGATGGGTAAAGCTCTACTGAGCCCAGATTAGACAATCTGAAGGAGATCTCTTGCTTCCCAACACCCCACCAGGATGACAGCATAAATAGTCCACTGCAGAGCTTGAGGTAAGAAGAATCTGCTAAATAATTCTATTAACAGCTAAAAACCACAGCTATAGGCAGGACCTGCGGTGTATTGACTAACAATGTGGGCTCTGAAGTCAGACTAACCTGGGCTTAAATCCCTGCTCCCATACTTCTTACCTGGCTAAACTTATGCAAGACACTTTACCCCGCTGGGCTTTTGACTCGTTTATATGACGAAGCATAACACCAACCTTGCTCTGGGTAATTATGGGTGTTAAAGAAGATATAAACTGTCCTGAATAATTCCTGGTCCATAGTGCTCAGCAAAAGGTAGCTGAAAAGAATTTTAACCGACAAGATACCACCTGGTGGCAATATCCTTAATAGTAGACAAAATACTCAGGGATATTTAGAAGGAAAAGGTGGATTAAAGGATATTCCAAGCAGGAGGAAGAGCATGAGCAATGTTTTAGAGATAAGCACCTGGATATGTCCAGGGATAGGCCCAGGAGAGTGGAAAAATGTGAAGCTAGTTCTTAGTGGGCTGTCTGGCAAAGGTAGAAGCTGAGGGTGACAACAGCACCACAAATCAGTCAGTCCATGTTCTCATTCCTTCCTTGTAAGGTTGTACCAGGAGAAGGTGCGACATCACACCGGGGAAATCCAGGTTCTCCGAGGTAACATAAACCAGCTCATTGCTAAGCTCCAGCAGATGGAAGCCATGTCAGATGAGGTGAGATGCTGGCCATTCTGTCCCCAAACTCTTAACTTCTCTGTTTGATGCCCTGTTTCTTATATCCCAAGTTTTGGTGGAGCACATTCCCCAATAACTTCCTGAAAAAAGGGTAAAATAAGAGGAATATTTATTTTTTTAGAATTTGCATGTTTGAAAATGCCTTTATCCTACCCTTACATTTGATTGATAGTTTGGCTGGGTATAGAATTACAGATAGGAAATACTTTCCTCTGAGCATTTTGAAGGAAGTCCAGTATTGTGTTCTAGTTTATATTATTTCTGTTAAGAAGCCTAATGGCACTTTTATTATTGGTCCTGTGAGAGTGGTCTGTTTTTCATCCATGAGAGTTTGAAGGATACTCTTTTTATCCTCAGAGCTCTGTATTTAACCCACTTGAGTATGTGCTGAGTTTCTCAGATCTATGGATTGAAGTTTTTCAATCATTTTGGAAAAGACTTAGCTATTATCTCTTAAAATATTGCCTCTTCCTTATTATCTGTGTCCTCCCCTGAGACTCCAATTATATCTATGCTAGACCTTTAGCACATGGCCCACGTAACTGCTATGCTATTACTTTGTTTGTTTGTTTTTCATTCTTTTTTTCTAAGTGCTTAAATTTTGATACTTTCTATTCGCATTTCTTTAGGTTAATTAACAGTCCAGTGTTCTATTCTGTTCAGTCTACTGTTAAATCTTTCCATTAAGTGTTTAATTTCATATATTGCATTGTTTAGTTCTGGAATATGTATTTGATTCTTTTTCATAGATTTTTAATTCTATGATGAAACTCTTCAACATTTCGTCTGTGTTGCCCATCTTTTCCTTTATTTTATTTAACGTACTGGTCATAGTTATATTGAAATCCTTGTCTGCTAAATCCAGTATCTGGATTATCTGTGGTCTCCTTTCATCATCTGTATTTTCTTTGAGGCATCAATCCTATGGTCTTGTCTCTTCATGTCTAGTAATTTTTTAGTGTTTTCTGGACATTGTATGCAAAAGGACTATAGATGCTCCAGATAATTGTAACTTCTACCAATGAGAGTTCCCCCTTTCCTTTGCAAGGACAATCAAGTGCACTGATCACATCTATGGAGACAAGCATTGAGCTGGTTCAGACCTGGATTACAATTTTTATAAGATTTAGTCAGAGGTTTTCAGCTTAACCCTTTAGCCTCCTGCCCATGCAGCTTCAAAAATTTGATAAATGTCCCAATGGGAAAGACTAGTCATATGTTTGATGCCTCTCAAGTCTCCAATTTTGTCTCCTAGCCCTGCACAAATGCAAAGCTTCTGACCCCGGTGGCAGCCTACTCTGCCAGAGGCAAGCTTAGATTCTCAGCCTCTAATTGTGCCTGTAATAAGTTTAGTGCCCCCAGATGAAGTGCAGCTATAGCTACTCAGTATTGATTCACCACTTCTTCAGGGGCAGTAATTCTCAAAGTGTGGCCCCACACTAGCAGTTATCAGCATTACCTGGAAAAATCTTAGAAATTCAAATTAATGGGCCCCACCCAGACTTATTGAATCAAATATGTAGTTTTAGGATGGGAACCAACCTCTCAGAGCTTCAGTTTCCACATGAACAAAATACAGTCATAATCACTGCCCTATAAACATCTTAGCTATTGTCATGGTTACTACTGCTGCATAACAGGCCACCCCAAAACTTTGTGATGCAAAACAATCATTTTATGATGCTCAGAGATTCTGTGGGTCAAGAATTCAGATAGGACACAGCAAGGATGGTTTGTCACTGCTCCATGATATCTGGGTCCTCAACTGGGAAGACTTGAAGGCTGGGGCTGACTCGAGAGCTTGGCCTGTAGTCACCTGGGGATGTCTTCACTCACATGTTTGGAGGTTGATGCTGGCTGTCAACTGGGAACTCGGGGCTGTTGACTAAAGCACCCAAATATGGCCTCTCCATGTGGTCTGGGCTTCCTCACAACATGGCGGCTGGTGTCCCCAGAGAACTAGGCAGTGCTGTATCACCTCTTAGGACTTAGCTCAGAAGTCATACAGCATCACTTCTGCCATAATCACAGGCCCAGTCAGACTAATGGGGAGGGAACTTAAGTCTCACCTCTCAATGGGAAGGGTGTCAAAGTCACATTGAAAGAACAGTGTGGAATGGGAGACCTTGCAGCCATTTTTGGAAAATACAATCTGCTAAAGCTGTAAAAAGTAATCAAAGTAATAGCAGGCATTTATTGGGCACCGACTGCTAAGCGCTCTACAGTATTTATCTGGCAGTAAAGTGTAGTGGCTACAAGTCCAACCTCTGGAACCAAACTGCCTGGCTCTGCCTCTTACCAGCTGTGTAATCTTGGACTGAATCCTTTTGTGATTCAGTATTCTCATCTTTAAAATGGGGATGATAATAGTACGTACCTCCTAGGGTTACTGTGAGGAAATAAGAGTGAACATATTGATGCTGAGGAGTCCTGGCACATAGCAGGGACTTTATAAGTCTTGAGTCTAATCCTCACAACAATAGAAGGTGGACATGGTTGTTGTCCCATCTTACAGACAAGAAAATCGAGACTCAGATGGACAGTAACTAGCCCAATGCCCAACAGCAATAAAGGTCTGTCTGACTCCAAGCTCCCTGCCCTTAACTTCACTGAGACTCCATTCCCACATGTGACAGCCTGTTACAGTGGGTATGAAAGCACTGAGTAAACCCAGTGGGTAGGATAGAGGTGGCTTTGTCACCTGAGCTTCCTCACAATATAGTGACCGGGCGGTCTTATGTGTGGACCAGCCATGGCTTCCATAGGAAGGGGTAAGATTTAGGGGCAGACAGTGTCCTGCAGCCATGGTCTGTAAGAACACACCAGTGCATAGCTTGTGTTTTCTGCTTCTTCAGCAAAAAATGGCCCAGAAAATAATGAAGATGATACAAGGAGATTACATTGAAAAGCCGGACTTTGCCCTAAAGTCTATAGGTAAGTGATCCCCTCCCTCAATCTGTGTGCCTCAGGTTTCCACAGAAACTCTTCAGAGGGTGGATTTCAGTTCTGGTCTGGTGTACCCTCTACTGCTGGGAAGTTCATCTTCAGAACTAACCTCTTCTTCCCAGCTGGTTTTCTTTAATGGGGGCTGCAGTAGGGAGGGGAGGCCCTCCACCAGCCCTCCACTCATCCACCGTCCTCCAACCTAGGGGTCAGCAGAGCTGTCCCTGCCCCAAGTGGGAAGACTGACCACATTAAAAACCAACACAGGCAATTACAGTTGGGAGTTGGTGCTTCGGAAAAATAAAGCAGGTGGCTGGGAGGGAAGGGATCTGGGCAGAGGTGGGGGACGCCTGGGTTGAAACTTGACGAGGATGGAAAAGCATTCCCGACCAAAGGAGACAATTTGAAAGGTGCTCCTGTGAGGAGGCAGCAGGATCGAGTGAGGGCACATGGGAGACAGTGAGGTGGGGCCGGCAGGACCGACTGCCCCTGCCAGGCAGCCGCCAGCTCGCCCAGGCGCCCTCAGCTCCAAGGAGATGCGGGATCAGAGGGCATCAGCTTGCCCTCCCAGGGCCGGATTCCCTCTCTGGGAAATGGCTGCAAGAATAGCTGTAGTAATGACGACATAAGTGAGCACCGGCTCAGCGCCAGCACAGCTGGACAGACCCTGGGGTATTCTCATTTCAGCCTTGCCACAACCCTATGAGGTGGATGCTATCTATCTCTGCTTCTATTATTGTTACTATTATTATTCCCATATTCCACAGAAGAACACTGAAGTCCAGAGAGGGCCGGTGACTTGTCTGAAGTGCACAGGGCACAGAGTCAGTGCCCAATCAGTGAGGCCCCCTCCATCAGGCAGAAGCAGGGTAGGGGGCTGCTCACCTGAGACGCCCCCATCCCCCACCTTCCATACAGGGTCCTCTATCGACTTTGAGCAAACGTCAGCCACATACAATCATGACAAGGCTCGCTCCTACTGGAACTGGATCCGGCTGTGGAACTATGCACAGCCCCCCGACGTGATACTCGAGGCAGGGGGAATGGCGGGCAAGGGGACAGTGGCAGGGGTGTGGTCAGGGGCCTGGGGGTTCTCTGCTGAAAGCTGAGGTTGCAGGTGAGAGTAAAGGGGATGGAGGGGTTGATGCAGGAGACAGAGATGGGGCAGGGGCAGGGGGCAGATGAAGGTGGCAATTGATGGGGGTGGGGGGAGAAGTCAGGGGCAAGGGCAGGAGGCAAGAACACAGCAGGGACCACTGAGGGCTGGGCAGCAGCTGGAGACAAGCACAGGGGTAGGGGACAGCCTGCTTTAGCACTGGAAGGAGCCCTTCAAGACTGAGGGTCTAGGAACCCTCAGGGCCCTGAGCAGGCCCCTGTCCTCACTGCGCTGGCCTGAAGGGAAGACATTCTTGCTGCCTGTGGTCAGGGGAGCTTCCTGGGGTTGGTGGTGCTCAAGCTAAGCTTTGTAGACAGGCAGGATCTGGCTCATCCAGAAGGGCAGAGAAGTCCCAGGGAGTGAGGTGGGATGAGGAATCTGTCGTCCTCTGCCCACCCCGCATAACCTCCACTGTACCTGCTGCTCTAGCCCAACATGACACCCGGCAACTGCTGGGCCTTCTCGGGTGACCGTGGCCAGGTGACCATCCGACTGGCCCAGAAGGTTTACCTGTCCAACCTGACCCTGCAGCACATCCCCAAGACCATCTCACTGTCAGGCAGCTTGGACACGGCCCCCAAGGACTTTGTCATCTACGTGAGCAAGCCCTGGCAGGGAGCAGTGTTTACCTAAGGGGACGTCCTCATAATGGCAGTGTTCCAGGCACTGTGGTTAACTGCACAACTCCTGCAGGCTAGAGGGGTTGGGAGAGGCTTTGTTAAGGCTGGGCGTGGCCAAGGTCAGAGTCAGAGGCCGTCAGAGTCAGATCACAGCTTTCAAGGTCGGGCTTTATCAAGAGGCTACTCTATTTCAGCCCAAGCTTTCAGAGCTAATTTAGTCCTCGGAGACCACTGAGACCCATTTCGCTGATATGAAGACTGAGGTCCAGAGAAGGGTAAGGGAAACACCCAACCAACAAGTCAGTGGCAGAACAGAAGTGAACCCTCAGCCTTCTGACTCCCAGTCCAGTGCTCTTTTCTATACATTATTCTGTACTGCAACAGAATGATCCCCAAGGGTAGGGAGCTCCCCATCCTGGGAGGTATGCGAGTCTCAGCTGGAGAGTGGCAGCACTCTCTAAAGGTCCTGCTTGTACCTGACACTTCCTTCTTGGTTTTTATTCCACAGGGCATGGAAGGCTCCCCGAAGGAGGAGGTATTCCTGGGAGCGTTTCAGTTTCAGCCAGAAAACATCATTCAGACATTCCAGCTCCAGGTACCTGAGAAAAGCTGCCCTGCTGAGCACCTACTGAGTGCACAGTGTGTGCCAGGCTTTACCCAGGGGACCCCACTTCACCTCCCAACAGCCTCAGGAGGTGCACCATTGTCATTGAGTGAGGCTCAGAGTGCAGGACCTGTTGCCCGGAACAAGAGTGGGGCCCTGAGGAGACCCATGCAGCCTCTAGCAGTTCCCCATCTGCCTCGTCTGCCCGGGGCAGCAGATGCTGAGTAGCAGGGGCCCTTCGAGCTAGGAATGCTGGCCTCAGGCGTAGCATCTTCATATTGGGAGGTCCGTTATCAGCACCTGGTCCAACCATAGATGGGGAAACTGACTCCTGGAGTGGAAGGAGCTGGAGACAGAAGCAGGACTAGAGGGGTAGCTGCTGGACTGGCCCCAAGACTTGGTGGAGTGTCTAGGCTTGGGAGCTGACACTGGTCCAAATTCTGACCCAATCACAAATTCTGTGACCTGGGCCATTCCCTTCCTCACTGGGCCTCAGTTTCCCCCTTGTGTAATTCCCTGGGAGGTAGAGACAATTCAGTCTCGCACATCTACTATGTTCCAGGCCCTGGTAAACCCTCCAACTCCAAGATCTCGTTTCATGTTCACAGCAACTATGGGCAGCGGATATTACCACTACAGTTTTACAGATGGGGAACTAAAGCTCAGAGAGGGATAGTAGTTTACTCAGGGTCTCACAGCACATGTGTGTCAGGGCCCCAAAAGCTAGGATACCTTGCTAATCATGGTGTGTCTGTCCTTCTGGCCTCAGCACCTTCCATCCCAGCCCCTGAGGATCAACTTGCTGTGTGGCCTTGGAACTGTCCATTCCCCTCTCTGAGCTCAGTTTCCCCTCCTATGAAATGGGTCCCTTCCACTTCCAAATGCTCTTCTGGACAGGCAGAGTGGGGGCCTCAGGGTGAACCGCCCCATGTCTGCGACTCTCTTTCAGAACCAGCAAACCCGGACTTTTGGGGCTGTCAAGGTGAAGATATCGAGCAACTGGGGGAACCCGCGCTTCACCTGCCTGTACCGAGTGCGAGTACACGGCTCTGTGACCCCACCCAGACAGGAGCCTAACTGACCCCCTTCCCCGAGAGAGAGATTAAAGTTTATTCTTCATGACCCAGCCCAAGCCTATGTGTCTTTGGCCCCAAAGAGTGAGGGTGGGCTAGCATTTGATGTCTGACACCACAGTTAGCAATAGTTGATCATGTACTGGGTGCCCAGGCATCTTCACAGCAGCTCCATGAGGCCCCATTTCACAGATGGGGACAGTGAAGGCTCCAAGGAACAAAGTGACTTGCTAGAAGTCACAGCCAGCAAACGGCAGCATCAGGACTCAAACGAGGCTGTCTGACGCCTGTATGTGAGTGATCTCCTTTGCTTCAAGTCGAGCTCTGCCCCTGGCCCAGGCGTGACCTTGGGCAAGACCTAGCTCTCTCAGGGCTTCAGTCTCCCTATCTGTACAGTGGGGACAGGATTATGGCTGTTACAACAGATCAGGTGGGAAATGGGAAACCTCCCCCCTGCCTTGGAGTGTTTCAGCTTTATACAAATGATTTACTATGTGGCATTAGGCAGGACCATCCCTCTCTGGACCTCAGTTTTTCCAGGTGTAAACATTTATTTTCCCTTTTGTGATCAAAAAACAACACAAGTAAAAAAGCAACCCAAAGGATGGGAGAAAATAATTGTGAATCATATACCTGACAAAGGATTAATAACCAGGTTATATAGAGAATTCCTAAAACTGAACCAAACAAAACAACCCAATTCAAAAATGAGTGAAGGACTTCAACAGATATTTCTCCAAAAAGATATATGAATGGCCAGTAAGCACATGAAAAGATGCTCAATATCGCTGATTATTAGGGAAATGAAAATCTAAACTACAGTGAGATACCACCTCACACCCATGACAATGGCTACTGTCAAAAAACAGAAGAAAGAGTTCAAGAGGATGTGTAGAAACTGGAACCCTTGTGCGCTGTTGTGGGGATGAAAAATGGTGCAATGACTGTGGAAAACTATGGTGGTTCCTCAAAAAGTTAAGAATAGAATTATCATATGATCCAGCAATTCCACTCGGTACATACCCAAAAGAAAGCGTGGTCTCAAAGTGGAATCTGTGTACCCACATTCACAGCAGTATTTACAATAGCTAAAATGTGGACCCAGTCAGGTGTCCATCACAGATGAATAAGAAAAATGTGCATGCCCTGGAGTCTCATTCAAACTCAGAAAGGAAAGAGATTCTGACAGTTTCACAAGATGAAAAGATCCACGGAGATGGATGTGGTGATGGCTGCACAATATTATGAGTATTTAAAACTGAACTGTACCCTTACTGGTTAAGATGGTGCATTTTATATGTGTTTTACCACAATAAAGATTGAAAAAAAAATTATACTAGTCACTCATTTTGCATGCATAATCTTTGCCATAGCTGAGTCCAACCTGTTCTAGTATTTCCTTAGAGCTTACAGAGGTGCTAAAAACAGTCTCTCCTGCCAGAATCTACTAAGACTCCACCCCGGGAGCTGTCAGCACAGAGTGCCACACAATAGGTGCTGGGTAAATGATCGGGCAGATGACAGGAGGCCCAGTCCTCTGGGAGCGGGTGACGCTGCCACTAAGCAGGGCCCCAGAATGGGGCAGGCTGGCCAAGCCAGAAAGGGCACGGACTAGAGCCTGCAAGGGAGGCAATTCAGATCGGCAGGGGCGGGTAGGTGGAGAGGCTGGCACAGGACCCACTGGGCATTAGAAGGGTGGATAAATCGGATATAAGCTTGTTTCCTGGAAGGGCACACTGGACAGGCCCTGCTGTGGTGCAGAATACACGCCTCTAGCCATCTGCCAGGCTCCTCACCAGCCCCTGGAACCCTCCAGCATCCAGCCTCGGGACCTGCCTTCCAGCGGTCTACAGAGTGGGTGGGCTTCAAAGGATCACCCCAACTCCTGCCACTCCTTGCTCCCTCCCAACAACCAGTGGACCTGAGAGCCACACATGCTCTACCTGGCATTATCTCTGTAACTTTTATAAGAACCATTCTTGTCATTAAAAAGCCACACCATGCTGTGGTTTGTTGAAAAGCGAACCCATAGGCAGCCTGCTTCCTCCCCAAATGCCCATCCCAGTCTCACTCCTCCAGCTGTTCTACATATTTTCTTTCCATCATTTGTCTTTTAACTTTGTTTAAAGTGCTTTTGTTCAACAGTTTTTTTTGAAAATTTTTGTGTAGCTAAATCATTCTTTTCCTTTATGGTTGGTAACTTGTATACATTACAGGAAGGGCCTGCACAGTTCCAAGATTAGAGCAATATACTCCTATATTTTCTTCTACCAATTTTATCATATATATTATATGTAGGGATAAATAGATATGCTCTTTAGTGCACATACAAGACTTGGATGTAGGAAAACTTTAATGTATCTGGACTTTATTTTTGTGCATGGTGTGAGGTAGGGATCTAGTTTAATTTTTGCTAGATTATTACCCAAGGCCACTGCGGTATCATCATTGAAGAACCCATCTTTCCCCTGGAGCTTGGAAATGGAGTCAATGCACAGTTCTGATCTCTTTTCTGCTTCATCGAGCCCCTGCCTCATCCTGCACCAGCACTGGACTCCGAGTTGCTCTAGTTTGGGAATGTGTGCTCTAGCAAGTACCCTTCTCTGTATTTCCCTGCTTCTCATACACTTCCCTTTCAGGTAGACTTTAGAACCAGTGTCAAGTGCACTTTTCAACAGCTGAACTTTCACTGGTTTTATGGATTTGTGTATAGAGAATAAATTTCTTGGCTATGTCAGCCCTTCTCTTTCTGGAATGTGGATTCCTCTCCATGCCCTCAAGTTTCCTTCATATGAATTCTGCACTTTCCTTGTCAGATTTAATCCTAGATATTTTACCAGCTTAGGGGGATTGTAAATGGGATCTTTACCCTCATTGTCATTTTCTGTGGATAGAGCTGCTGTGGAGGCAACTCCATTTGTTTGACGCTCATGTGGCACTCACACCCCCCCCCCACACACACACGCAGTCCTCACCCTCTTGAGGGTTCAAGTAAATTCTTCCCCGTGTTCTAGAAGGACACTCGTATCATCCACAAGCATTCCACAATGCACAGGTGTATCCACACTCATCACTTCATCTCCTCAGTACGGGAATGGAGCATCCTCACAGATGAGGAAACTGAGGCACGGAGAGGTGGAGCGCCTTCCTAAGGTCGCGCAGTGAATCCTGGTGGAGCTGCAACACTAACCCAGACCTTTCAGCCCCAAGTGTTTGCTTTCCCCTCCAACCCTTCCCACAGATGTATCAGGTTCTTGTAGGTTCAAGTGAACCAACTATGGCACCATGAATGGAGAGTGGGATTCCTGGGTTCTGTCCCCTCTGTACCTGGAGAGCAGGCTGATCACTCACGCCCACCTCAGGACCACTGAGACGGTCACAGGCCACACGGAAAGGGCAGAGCCAGTGGGCGCTCAGTCCACAGGGAGCCCTGCTCTGAGTAAGGAACACCCACTTCCTGTGGCTCACCCCTGCCTGAGTTATCAGGCTCCCCTTCATTCACCACGGCCCCCATCCACCGGCCCCATATGTGCACCCCACACACCCCACAGCCCCTGCTCTCCAAGGCCAACAGCCCCAGGGGTGGGCACTACAGCTCACAGTGTTCTCGAGTAGGGGAGAGGCCCTGAGAGGAACCCAGCCCCACCCAAGGCCCACACCTGAGGCCTGACAGCCCGGCAGGGGCAGGGGCCCACTCCAGCCCAGGAAGGCTCTTTTCAGGGGCAGCTTCCTGCAGAACAAAGGTTGCCCCGAGACCTCGCTCCCCCGCCCCCATTCCAGGTCCACAATGCACAAGGCTGGCTGCCTGCCCTCCACTTGACCCACCTACTGGACGGGAGCCGGAGTGGGCAGCCAGCCAGGGCAGGAGTCAGCAGTCTGTGGTGACCAAGGCAGAGCCGGAAGTACAGGGCGCCAAACATCCCCAAAGGCCCCTGGAAGGCGACTCTCATAAGCCTACCAGGAGCCCCAGGATCTGAGCTAATCCGCTAATCCCTGGACACCAGGCCCGGTAGGGCTGCGGCAGGCACGCAGGGCCTCAGCTTTTCTGAGACTCAGAGATCCCTGGACCAGTGACAAGACCAGGCACTGGGCCCCACCCCTGCCCCGTGCTCACTCACTGTGTGACCTGCAGGGAGTCACCCTCTTAGCCTCAGTTTCGCCATATGCACCCAAGAGATGCCGCCAATTCATCCCCATCTCGGGGCTTCTTCCCTGGCTGTTCTCTCTGCCAGAAGACCCCATAGCTACCACCCCTGAAAGAGCTGCTGGCACTGGTCTGGAACAGCTGTCACAAAGCCCAGGCACCACTGTTCACCTGTGACTATAGGCTGAGCATCTCCCTTTTCCAAGTCCCAGGCTGCTGCCTTGGGCACCGGACTCATCATGTATGCGTGACCCGGGGGTAGGTGACCTACTGTTCTGGATCTGCCCCTTATGCCCAGAGCGTGGGTGCTGGTGGTAGTGTCCCCTTGGGGAGCTCAGCCACACAGAATACACAGCAGCCCCCATGTCCCCTTGAGCCCCTTGGCTGACTGGAAGGGCCCCACCTTCCAGGCAGCCCTCAGCCCGGCTCCCAGGCACTTGTCATTGGCCCACCCCTTGACCTTTGTCCCTGCAGTATCTCTTCTTTTTTTCAAAATGAAGTTGGAACCTGAACTTTTTAAATCTTCACCCAAGGACATGTTTTTTGTTTACTGATTTTTAGAGAGGAGTGGGGAGAAAGAGAGAGATGTGTGAGAGAGAAACATCAGCTGCCTCCCTCACGGGCCCCAACCAGAGGTCAAACCTGCAATCTTTTGGTGTACGGGATGACACTCCAACCGACTGAGCCACTCAGTGTCCCTTGACCGACACCATCCCTCGTTCCCCACCACCTGCCAATCCAAGACCTACTCATGCTTCCCGACTCCCATCAAGACCCTCCCAGCATTGAATCCAGAGTGAGACCTGGATACCCAGGGCCAGTCGGATCCACTGCCCCCTCCCAGCATCTTCACCAAAGGCTTGGGGCTCACAGGCAGGGTCTGCAGTCACTGTGGGGAGGGACAATCCAAAGTCCATCCAGGACCAGCAAATATGGATACACATCCCTAAAGGAGGGAAAGCCAAGGTGAGATCAGCCTCCGAAGATCTCCCAGGGGAGGTAAACTTTGAGCTAATAGTTATGAGTGTTTATTGGACAAATGGCTATCCAGCACCTGCGATGTGCCAAGCACCCCACCAGGGGTGGGAGCTGTGAACAAGACAGACCTTGGGGGAAGGGGCACAGTGATAAGTAGACACACAAATACTGAGGTGAGGGTAAAGCAGGGCAGGGCTGAGGGCATGGATGCTGGGCATTGAGGGGTTGTGTGAGCAGGGCAGGGCATTAAAGAGAGGCCGTTTGATCGGCTGGAAGCCCCTCTCAGGCAGGGAGGGCAGCAAACACATAGGTCCTGGCTGGCTCTGGGCTTACAGGCTTCCTCCTCCTGAAAGCCCTCTTGGATTGCTTCTCCTGGTCCCCACTGCATCTGCACAGTTCCATGAGCTCCACCTGCCTCCCCCCCGATGCCTGATGCTTGTGCTCAGTAAGATAATCTGGTGGATAAACCGATGAGAATATGAATTCACACGACAGAGGAGTGATTTGTGTCCCCAGTGGGAAAGGGCTGGTGTTCCTCACTCTGGTGTCCCCAGTGCCTAGGACAGTGCCTGGAATACAGCACGTGCTCAGTAAGTGGTGCCAAAAATATCAAAGTGGTGCCAGAAAATGAGGTCAATGATGGCTTCTCTCCAAGGACAAAGCTTCCCCAACTCCTCTCAGTGTCCTTGTGCCCCATCTCCTGGTGGAGGGGCACCCATCCTCGGTTTGCCAGTGGGGTCATGACCCCTCAGCCCAGCAAGGCCCAGGAAAATGTTTCTGCTCCCTGGAGATAAAAGGCTGCTCCCTGCTCTGATTGTTAGCAGTACGTTGGTAGTGGGACACTGGAGGCGTGTGTTTTCCTGCTCCTCTCAAGAGCAGCATGGCAGTGGCCCTAGATCCTGGAGAAGGTGGCCGAGGAGGGGCTGAAGGCAGCCCTCATGGTTGAGGTCTACAAGGAACTGCAGCAACGGGCCATTTGCACATCACATGAGGGATGCCACCTGCAAAGCTCGAATGCCAAGGTTCTGGGTTGTGTGGGCGTGAGTACCAAAAGAGGGAATGAGTGTAGGGTGGGAGTGGGAGTGAATCTGAGGATATGAGTGCATGTGCGCACAGCACACAGGAAGAGAGAGAAAAGATCTAGAAGAAAATGCACCAAAACGATCTCTGGGAGAGAGAATCCTGATGGGGTTTTTTTGGCTTCTATACTTTTCTGTATTTTCCTAATTTTCTACGCTCAGCCTGAGCTACTTTAGAATCAGCAAACAGCTACAATAAGTCATTTTTAAAAAATAAGTCATTTTTTAGCCCAGCCAGCATGGCTCAGTGGTTGAGCATCGACCTAGGATCCAGGAGATCAGGGTTCAATTCCTGGTCAGGGCACGTGCCCGGGTTTCGGGCTAGATCCCCAGCAGGGGGCGTGCAGGAGGCAGCCGATCAGTGACCCTCTCTCATCATTGATGTTTCTATCTCTCTCTCTCCCTCCCTCTCTCTGAAATCAATAAAAACATATTTTAAAAAATAAGTCATTTTTTAAGACCATGGGTGCAAAAGGCAGAGAATGGATGAAGAGGAGGCAGGTGTGGCTCTGCCGGCACCTGGGCCTGGGAGAAGGGGGAGGGTGCTGTGAGGGACCAGAGAGAGGTGGGGCCTCCAACCCCGCTTCCTCACAGCCAACTCCTATGTGAAATTGCCTCCATTGCCCACTGGGGATCTCAGCTCCTTCTGACCCTGAAGCTCTGGAGTCATCTACCCAGTAGCCCGGTAGGGCCTGGGCCAGGAGGGACTGAGTGGGGGCAGCTGGAGACAGAGGTCGAACACACCGTGGCTAAGCCCAGCCCCACCTTTTGTCCTGGGGCTGAGACTCTGCATCTGAGCCCTAGTGCCTGGAGGGGCTGCCTATGAGCTCAGCCTCAGCGGCCAGGTACACATGTCCACAGAGGGCTGCAGCTGGGTAGGAGGCGGAGTCCAGGCTCTACAATTATTTTAAGTGCCTGCAATGTGCCTAAACTGAATCGTGGGCAAACGCAGTAAAAGGTGGTTGTAATGGGGCTGGGACCTTTGAGGGAGGGCTCCTCAAGTTCCAGAGTCAGGCGGAAGCTCCCCCAGAGGCTGGCGTTTCCTGACCATGTTAAGATCTCCGGGCCCGAAGGGGACCCTGAATCTCCCTCCAGGTCAGGGCTGTGCAGAGAGGCCTTTAAGAAAATCTTCTGAGGCCTGGTCATTACTGCGTCTCCTCCTCTACCCTTCCCTCCACCTCTGGCTTTCGGAGGAAGCGAGGCCCTGCCAACACCTGGCCCCTGGCCTCCAGAACTACGAGACAATACATCTCTGTCATTTTAAGCCACCGGTGTGTGGTGCTTTGTTACAGGAGCCCTAAGAAATGGATACGGGGATGATATTGGGGTATCGCCTGCAAATGTATTTTGGCCTCAATAATCCTGGTTCCTGGGTGCCCTTGACTCCTTAATCTAAGAACCAAGCCTTGGAGGGTCTGGTTCCCCACAGCAGAGAGAATATGGTGGCCCTGGGAAGGAGGCACTGTGACACAGGGGACTCCCTGAGAGAGAGTAGAGGGAAGCCTGTGCTTGCAGGCTGTAAGTGTGAAAGGGAGAAGCCAGTGGAGAGAGAGAGAGACACAAGCAAAGCCACACGTCTCCCCTCAGCGCTGAACCTTGGGCCAGGTGGGAGGGGCCATGGGAACACAAGAATTAGAGAGACCTCCAAGAACCCCAGCCTGCTGGCCGGCAGTCCATCTTCGCCACTTGGCAAGTCCCTGCAAGCGTGGTACTGCGGGCACCATGGCGCAGCAGCAGTGGCCACTCTGGCTCTCCACAGGTCGCAGGTCATGTGTCCAGAGTCCACGGATCCCCGGGAACAGGATGTGGAGCTGCCGAGAGGGCTGATAGCCCAGCAAAAGCCTGGACAGGTGCCTCTGGGCCAGAAGGAGACAATGAGCCCAGAGATGATGGGGACTCCAAAACCAGACAGTGGCAGAGCCAGGCCAGGGGGTCATCCACCACACTTCCCAGCCCCCCTTGCATAAGGGCCAGAACAGCTTGTAAATACAGGGTCCCCTGCAGTGACAGAGGACAGGCCCACAGTAGGGGCAGGAGACAAACAGCCCCAACCGCCTCCAGGTGGCTGCTGGTCTCACTGACAGGGCGGCTGACCCAAGCTTTCTAGCTCACCCTGGAATCAAACCCAGCCAGCACTTCACCCGGGCCTGTGAAGCCCCTGCTCTGGACTTCAGCCTGTCTCAGGCCAGACAGCTGCACCTACGTCCTGGGGGAGGGACTCTCCTCCCGCACCCACCCAGGGCCCTGCTGGGGAACGCGACCCCATCCGAAACACAGCCCGGTGCCTGGGGGGTGAGGGCTATAGCCCAACCTCATAGCCTGTGGACTCCAACGTCTCTGAACATTTATTTTCTTTTCTAGGTCAACGTCACCAGTTAGGCAGAGTGCAGACAGCCAGGGGAAGTTTCCTATCCTCTGGGCCTGGCAGGGTAAACCAGGGACAGACAGGACCCGCGGGCCTGTCGTCCTGCTGGAGGACAGCGGAGAAGGCTGAGCCACTTCAGGCCCTGGCGTGAAAGCCCGTCTTCAGAGCACAGAAGGGCATCCTTCAGAGGCCTGGAGACCTGCTTCAGGGAGGCGGCTGGCAGGGGCGTCGCCGGTCTCTGCAGGTTGTACCTGGACACCTGGGACAGGACTGAGGGGCAGACTGGGCCGTGGAGGCTGCCTAGGGCCGCTGCAGGGAAAGGGAGGACCGGAGCCCCGGGGGGGTGAGCTTACTGGCCTGGAGCCCAGAGCCCGAGGCTGACAAGGAGAACACGGAGGCAGGGGAGGGGATGGCAGGGGGCATGGTGGCCGTCTGCCTGCCGGGCTGCAGGTCCTTCGAGGTATTATGGGCCTCCAGGAGGATAAGCCAGCCCTGCTCGTCCAGGACCTTGTGCATCATGAAGTCATGCTGGTTGGTGGGTGCCAGCTCGTTGAAGTACAGGCTTTGGTAGATCTGAGGTGAGATCTGTGGGGGACAGAGCAGGGGAGTGTGGGGGCAGGGAGGGGGCACCAGGGCCAAGAGCAAACTCCCAGGAAGGATGGGTCCTGGGGTCTTCCCATGCCAAAGAAGTCTCCAGAGTACTCTGGTTGTCACTGATGACCACAGCCTGCTGGGCCCGCAAGCCTACTGTGCCTGAGGCTCGTCACCCAGCCCTTCTCAGTGCTGGCAACAACCCTGTGAGGTTGGCACTGGACTTTCCCATCTTAGAATGAGACCTCAGGCTGGACCCCGAGTGGGGCTCTGGTGCAAGGAGCTCCCACAGGTGCTACCACACCTCCCATTGGCACTCGCCAAGATGTGCTTCAAGTCCCATCGCCAGGAGAGGGCAGGGAAGCCCAGTGGTCCCTTTTCACACTGACCTCCCCCCAGCCCAGGACAGAGGAGTCTCCTCACTTATTCTGAGTCCCCACCACAGAGGCAGGGAGCTCCCGTAATGGCCCTATGGCAGATGAGGAGGGAGAGGCTATGAGAGGCTGGGGTTTGCCCAAGCATTAGGCAGGATGGGGCTCAGAATGGGTCTTTCCCAAGTCCTTGCTCCTTCCTCTCCCCAAGGAGAGCCCCTTTCCATTCCCTCTGCCTCTTACTGCTTGTGTACCTGGCCCCACGACACCTGTGTCTGCTCGGGAGCAGCCCGCAGTATGGAGACATGAGCAGTAAAAACACTGACAAGCCAATCGCCAGACTGGGAAATGCTTTGAAGGCTATCGACAGGTGCCAGGCCCACGAAGGACGTCCTCCCATAGACCCAATGAGGCTTGTCCTCAAGGACAAAACCTGTGTCCATGGCTTCAACCAGGGCCTTGGCAAACAATTCATTTGGACCAGCTTCATGCTGGAATCCTGTTAAAGGATGGATGTTCCCCCTCACCCTCACCAGAGGGCCCTGTGAGCACAAGGGTGGCACTGATGGAGCCTCCAACCCCGGCATTTCGGGGAGCAGTCCCCCCCTGCCTCACCTGGTGCTTCATCAAGCCATACTGCACATTGGTGGACAGGAGTCCAGGACTCCGTGACCGCTCCTTGGGCTTGTACGCTGCTCCCAGGACTTTGCTCACCTGCAGGAGTCATTGACAACAGTTGAGACTCAGGACTGAGAGCTGGGGCCCATCAAACCACCTGTGTCCCCCATCCAGCCTCACCTGCTTGTCCTTGGACTCCCACTTGTGCCAGCTGTTCTCAATATCTTCTAGCGAGCGCTCTCCAGCCCATGGGGACATCAGGGTTATCTTCTGCAGCTTGGCCCAGGCTTCGGCCTCTGTGTCTGCCTTCCCATTCAGGAGGGCCAAGAGTGCCACCTGCTCCCGCCGCTGGTACACCAGGGCCTCAGCAAGGTCCCGCTCCTCCCTGAGGTGAGGGGCTTTCCTTCATAAGATGCCCTCCACACCACAAGTCAGGGAAGCCCTCCCAGGAACCTCAAGAGGGTTTCTTCCTCCTCGACCTGATCCTCTCCAACCTTCATATTCCTCACATGAGGCCATACTGCCCAGGGCCCATCACTGACATTAGCAAAGCCCAGATTAAATTGCCCCCCAACAAGCCCTGTGATCCTTCCCATGACCCTGTGCTCTCCCCCATGGAGGCCTGACAGCCCATCGGGACCTTACCTGGACCTCCCTTTGGAATACTTAAACATCCTCTCCCTCCCAGGGAAACCCTGCCTCTGCCTGTTTGACATCCCTCCATCGGACTATAAAGACGCATGCCCTGACAGACGCATAGGAACCACAGGACCCATAGTCAAAACCCAACTCCAAAATCTCTTCTCCTCTGAAGCCTTCCTTACTTGATCCACCCAATCAGGGGACTGTCCTCTACCATCCCTGTTCTTAATAGTCTACTACGTATCACATAGAATAGTAGCCATGAGTTTGTGTATTCATCTCCCCAGTGGACTATGAGTTCTCAGGAGCAAGACTCATGTCTGGATTGTTTGGAATTTCTATAACCTAGTACAGGGCCCGGCAACCGGCAGGACCTCAATAAATATTTTTTGAGTAACCCCAAATTATCCAAGATGCGGTCAGGAGTAAGGGTAGGGCCTGGGTGCAGGAGGGACCTAGGGAGGAAACAAGCAGCAAGCAGCCTGCCTTCCCCATGGCTCAGAGCCCAGCGTCTATTCAGGACCAGAGCCCTGGGCGTTCTCCTGCCAGGGCCTCTGGCCGTGTAGAAATGGCCCCTGCAGAGAAGCCAGCACTGGCAAATCTGAACCTGGCTCTGGGGTAGGGTCCCATCTAAGGACTTGGGTTTTAATATTTCCTTCGGTTTGTACTGCTCAATCTCTCAGCTGAGCTGGGCTAGAACAGAGCCTCAAGCTCTTAGGCCCCAGCTGCCACCTATGGAGTCAAGTTACCTGCAGATCCCAAGCCTTTGGCCTTCTAGGGTCCTCCCTGAATGTGCCCAGTACCACCCAACCCAGGTGAGGTTGCCTGGGACCTGGAGAGGCTCCCAGCACCTGTATCCTTGGACCAGAGGAGACCAGGTAACTCACTGCAGCTCTGAATGAGCCTTCCTGGAGGCGTGTATGGAGGGAATCTTTTTCCTTAAGCTTGGATGTAGCTCATGATCTCCAAGCATCTGGGCATCCTGCAGCCTGTTCCAAACACTCAGGCCAAATGTACCTGGGATTTAACCAGACCCAGCTCAGTAACAATGACTGGCCTCACCTCCCTCTCTGAACCCTCTGCCCCTCACCCTCTACCCTTGAGTCAGCCAGCAACCCCTTACCCTTGGCCCACACTTCATGATGCCCACCATATGTCAGGCATTATGCTGGCTACTCAACAAATAGCTGGAGGAATCAGACACTAGCCCTAGTATATACTTGGAGCTCAGGCCTAATGCATCCTGCCTCACACATAGGCTGAAGTGGAGAGAGTGTTATGGCAGTGACGGAGTGAGCCTCAGCTGGGCTTTAGGTAACTAACGTATGAAACGGCAATGGTAAAAAATGACGAGGTGTCATCAGACATGAGGTCAGGTGTGGGGCTGGGAGGAGCAGGACTGATGTCGAAAGCAGACAGTGGAACAGAGAGACATGGGTCCTACTACTTCAGGCAGGGGCAGGGGCAGGGGCAGGGTGTGGTAAGAAGCAGGCCATTAGCCTGCTGCCGGGCGTGGCTCGGCAGTTGAGCACCAACAAGTGTTCTGTTTCTGGATATGATGGTGGCTATATGGGTACATCTTTACTTTGTGAAAATTCACCAAGATGAACCCTTTTGGTTTGGGCACTTTTCTTTATGCATGTTATAATGTAAGAATTAAGTTTATTTTTAAGAAGAGAAAGGAATATACCTTATCAGATATATGATTTGCAAAAATATACGAAGGCAAGTAATAATGTAGAGTGAGTGGGTAGATGGGCGGACAGATAGTTGACGGGCATACTGCAGAAATAACAATTGGATAGACTCATATCCTGTAAGACTATTTGAACAAACAAAGCTGCTGTAGCCTAAAAGCCCCATCCCATGGGATATAAGGCTTATGCCAATTTATGTTCTAACAGGGACAGGGACAGGGACAGGAAGAGCCATGGGGCATGACTGAGCTTCAGCAGGACCCATACCAATGGCATCGCCAGAGAGTCTCCAAGCCTTGACATCCTGGTCCTGGCCAGCACTGATCACCAGCTGGTAGCTGTCCACATATAGGATGTCTGCCACACTATCCAAATGGCCATTCCAGCTCATCAGAAGCTTGGGGGGAGCCAGGAAAATGGTCTTGCCAGCCACGACCTACAAGAGACAGTACAGGAGAATTACTTAGAGCAAGACCATCACAGAGGCTCAACAGAGGGCGCCCAGGAATCAGAACCCTCTGGAAGGACCCTAGGACAAGGGCCAGGGTTCTAGTTCTAGGTGCATTCCCACATTAACTTTCTGGTGACCTTAGATAAGTTCCAGCACTTCCCTGGCCCTCACTGGCCCCTTTGGTAAAATCATAAAAAGCATTTACATATCGCTATATTATTTACCAGTGGCCTCTCTACAGATTATTCCATTTGAACACAACACCATTATAGGATGTGTATGAGTCTCACCATTTCACAAAGGAGAGAAGTGAGTCAGAAATGTTCAGTAACCACAAGGATAACCACTTCTAATAGAATAGGCTTGTTTCATCTGTTTTTTACTTTACATAAATGGAACAAACAATGCAGACTCTCATGTGCCTGACTTCTTTCACTTAAATTGTTTGAAGAATTCCCCATTTTGTAGTGAATAGATGTAAGCCATTCATTTCCAGTGTGGGGTATTATTCTGGACAGTATATACACCACAATCTATTTTTCCAGTCTACATTGGTGGGCATTTTTGTTGTTTCAAATGTGAAGTCATTACAAGTAGTATTCCCCTCAACATTCTTATTCATATTTCTTAGAGCATTTATTTCTCTTGAGTGTAAACCTGGGAGTAGAATTGCTGGATTATGGAATAGGCACATCCAGCTTTAGTAGCTACAGTTCCCCAAACAGTTCCCCAAAGTGATTATACCAATTTGCATTCCTACCAGCAGTAGAAATTCCAGTTGATCTGTATCCTTGCCAACATTTGGTATTGCCTGTCTTTTTAGATTTAGTCATTCTAGTGGGTGTGTAGTGGTATCACATTGTGACTTTAATTTGCATTTCCTGATAACTAATGAAAAGGTGCTTGATGTCAATAGTCATCAGGGAAATATCAATTTTTGATATTTGTAAATGTATTATCCACTCAAGAAAATACATAAATATTTTTATTATTTTAAAAAAGAATGCACAACTTCAGGGATCTCACTGCAACAATCAAACCCCATGAAAGGTGTCTGTGTGTGCATGTGTGTGTGTACATGCACATGTGTATGCATGTGGGTGTGTTTGATGCGTGCATACTTGTGTTTTACTAATTAATGGTGACTTCTGGTTGACAAAAACTTGTCCACATCAGTCAGACAACCTTGAACAGAAAACATGATAGACTCAGAATCTCAATATGAGAACCATGGTCCCAGCTCATTAACGGAGCTCTAAGTTACTTTTCTGAGCAACCATCCAGTATTCTTCCTACCTCTTTCTCCTCCAAGAGGATGCTGTATGAGTGGCTGACCTCGCTCTGTTTAGGAGTTAAGAACTGGAGCTTGTTTGATCCACTGGATTGAGATGACCACCTGCTGGTGACTACGCAGTAATCCTTAATGTCCCAGATCTAGGCACAAACTGTGAGTTAGTGGCCCAGCACCACTTCACCCCAGCAGCAGCGCACTCTGTGGACCCCTCACAGACCACTTCCCCTCACTTCAGCGGGGCAGTCCTTACACCTCTGAGACACCTGGATGCTCAGGGCCAGGAGGGGCCCCAGTGATCTTCTAGGTCAGACCCCTTAGCTAGCATGCAGAGAGGGTGAGACTGGCCCCAGGACAAAACACTCGTGCCTTGTGTCTCACCACAAAACATGAAATCAGGTCCTGAGACAACTGATCACAGATAGATGCATGGCTGAAGGGTGAGGGGTTGTAGGGAGACAATGGCAGAGCACAGGATTCACTGGGGAAGGCTCCTTGGAGGGGCCTTTTGAACCAAACCTTCACTCATTTCACTGGGCACACCAGAGCAGGAGAGGACTTATGAGGTAACCCATCCTACCGCCCACAAATGAAACCATACCCAGAGGCAGTAGGGACTAGGCCAGGGCCACCTGTGGCAAACGGGTGGCTAGAGTTTGGCTGACAGCAGCCCCCCAATCTCCATGCCAGTTCTTCCTCACCTTGATGTGCCCTTTACTATCCCCTGTGACAAGGATGCAGTCATTTTCGTCAGTGGCCATGGCGCCCACGACCACGTCCCCGGGGTCTTTGGAGTCCACGGGGAACTTCCCCAGCAGGCCGCCGTTCCCGTGGATGGACCAGGCATAGATGTGGCCGTCGATGCAGCTGCTCAGCAGGGCGGCCGTCTGCGGCAGGCGTGGCCTGCTCTGCAGGAAGATAATCTGGGGGAGAGGTGGGCTGCTCGGTGGCGCTGTCACAGGTCACTGAGGGTCACCACACCCACCTGGTTCCCAGATGCCCAGTGAGGGTGGCGACGGGACACCATACTTCCTACCTCCCTGGTAACCAGGAACATTTTGCTGAACTATGAGCTCCTAGAGGGCAAGGATTTGTGTCTGTTTTTGTTCACGGCTTTATCCTCAGCAGTCACAGCGGTGGGCAATCACAGCGGTGCCTGACACATGGCACATGATCAATGAATGGTTGTTGAATGGAGACGTACAAGTCTGATTTGTCCTAAGTCTCAAAGAAGATTTTCTAAGACCTGTAACTCAACTGGAAGCTGAGTTCTACTTGGAGGATGAGTTCCTTCCCCTTCATATATCACTATAGTAAAATGTTTCTATTTTCCAGCCAATCGCCAAAAATGCATTTTAACCAAATTCTTCTGCAAGTCTTGTTTGGATCACACCCTTTGCTAATTCCCCCCCCGTGCTCACTTTCACCTGACACATCACTCCTGGGGCTCATGTGGGGGCCACAGCGGGGAGTTACTGTGTATGACGAGCATGTGTAGAGAGCTGCTTACCTGGACCCCCCCCCCCCCCCCCGTGAGGCAGGGAGAGCACAAGGACATAAAGCACATCAGCCAGGCAGGGGAAACAGGAGGCGTCCCGACTTGTGCTGCGTCAGAAACTACAGTGTGGTGGCTTATGTGTTCCCCAAACATGTCCCCAACAACGACAACAAAAATCTCATTTATCCTCGTCAGAGAGGTGCAAAACAGAATGCTCAACCTGCTTCCCACTGACCCAGGTGCCAGGGTCACCAAACCAGGAGGCCCTAAACCAAAGACAAAAGCAAGCATTTCCCCATGTGTGCAAGTGTACTTGTGCACTGTACAAAGTGTGGACAGCACAGGCCAAAAAGAAAAAATGAAATCACCCACAGGATCCCAATAACCAGAAATAATCACCATTAAGATATTAATGAATTTCCTTCCAGCTTTTTTCTAATTGCATTATCTGTAAAGACTTTTATCATATATTTTAAAATTATCAAATAGGCATGCAAGAATAGACTGTCTTCATAGTTTATGATACATCCAAACTATGGGGCATCATGCAATGATTAGAAAGCGTAAGAAAACGTCAAAGAATAAGCTGACTCTAGATTACTGATGTAAAAACACAGCCATGATGTATCATTACATTTTTTTAAAACAGCAAATGGCAGGACATAGCTATAATTTAGATATAAGTTTACATCACTGGTCTAAAAATAAAAAGGGCAAAGGCTAAACCTACCCGTTATCAGTGCCGGTGACCATTACTGTTGGGATGGGACGAGATGGGGCAGGGGGTAGGGAGGAGGCAGAAACGACGCACAGGGGACTTTTATTTTTTGCTTTATGCACACTTCTTTTTTTTCTTCTTTTCTTCTTTTTTTTTCTTTTTACCAACTAGCATGATTTTTAAAACTTTTAAAAGAGAGGAAAGCTCATTCAGAACCTGGAGGAGAGAATGTCCAGACACGAGCAGATCTCCGCTCCAGCCCACAGGACCCGGCTCTGCAGGGCACTGCTCCCCTGCTCGAGGCCCTGGTCCCTGGGTAAGGGGACAGCCCTGCCATACCCTAACACAGCTATGATTTGGATTTTCACTGGGCTCATAGCAGGAATTAGGAAACCCATATAGTCTCTAAATTACCCTATCTTTGCAGATTAAAGCTGGAAGGGTCCTTAGGGGTGACCCCGTCCAGAGGTGACAGCACAGCCATGGGTATCCAGAGCCAGGCAGGAGAAAGGTACAGGAAGAAGTGAGAACACAGATGACCCAGTCCCCCTCACATGTCATACAAAACACCCTACCGGAGCACAGCAAGGCATTTAACAGTGGATTCTGGAAATGCCACTTTTCCTCCCTCCCACTCCAGCCCCCCAACCAGGAGGGGACACTGCTCACCTCCCTAGACAACCCCCCATATCCATAGAGCTTCCCCCAGAAGCAGCAGCCTTGCAAACAAATCCTGAGCAGTACCGTCATCTCCACCGGGCCTCTCCAGGCCCTGGGGAAAAACCAGGCTGGGCCCCAGACCCCCAAGTTTGTAGGCACTGCATTTCCCACCCCACCCCACTGCTCACACCGCTCACCCCCCAGACCCTGCCTGAGCATGGCCAACCTTCTCCACCGATGCGTTAGACTGCAGGAACTGCTTCTTCTGCAGCTCTCCATTTTTCCTTTCCGTCTCTTGGAGGAGTGACTGTCTGCCATAGTACATTCTCAACAGCTTGAGACTGCCAGCGCTGTAATACTTCTGGAAAGCAAAATGGGCCTCCCAGGTCATCACAAGGGGGTCTCCTGGCCTATGGGGAACAGGGGCAGATGCTGAAAGAGCAGCCACTCAGCCCCACTCAGCAGATACGCCACCCTGTGAAAGGTACAGCTGGGTGTCTAACAGATCCTGGGCCTAAGAGACCTGAGTTTGCTTTTGGGGAAGACCCTTCCTTTGCCCTGGAAGAGATACCCTGGCTAAAGGTGAGGATGGGGGGGGGGGGGGGCAGCCACTGCTCCAGGAGATTTGAATACAGTGGTACAGCCCCGATACTCAGAGATGGTGTGAGTGCCTTAGAGTGACGTCCAGCATCTGCCCCTGACAGCAGAACTGAGTCCTGTAGGTCATCGCGATCCAGTTCTAGACCACCCTGTGCCTGACCGGTATTGTCTGTTTGGGGAAGGTGGGGTTTCTCGCTCAAGCCTCAGTCCCTAGGAATGGGGGTGGGCCTCAATTGCTAAGACAACCTGACAGGCTTCCACACCCCACACAAGAGGTTACTGTCTTCACTGCAGGGTCTGAGGCCAAACCACACCCAGCGAGTAGGGGGAGAGTCGCCCCTGCTCTTTCTCCCTACTCCCCACCCCCTGCCAAATAGGACCATCAGTCAAGCCAGAAGGGTTGATCCTGGGACAGACACCAGGGCTCAGAGGAGGAAAGTGGTTTGCCTGCACCTGGGAGTTGGTCCCCAGGGAGGTAAGGCTTGTTGGGGAAGTAGGTGAGCCCTTACGCTCATCTCTGCTGGGGCAACATGAGCTGGAAGAGAGAGAAAGTCGCCCAGGATCTAACCTCCAGTTGTAGGTTCTTTGGTTGTCTTGCCTCCAGGTCCTGCCCCTGAGCTTGCAGACTTTGGGTCTGGTATTGGCCATGCTCTGGGAAGGGACCGTGCTCAGGCCCGAGGCAGCAGAGTGGGCTAAATACCATGGGCCTAATCAGGGAGGTGCCCTGCCCAGCCCACCACACTCAAGACAAATGGGTTAACGGACCTAAAGGCATTCTGGAAAAAGTGCCTCCATATAAGGAAACAAACACACACACACACACACACACACACACACACACACACAGCGAAGTCAGGTGGCTAGAGAGAGGGTGGCCGCCTGGTGCAGCTCTTGCTCCCACCTGCAGGGGCACAGGCTCATCTGGCTCCTGGTCACTGGGGTGTCTCATCACAGGCGGGGCTGACATTAGGTTCTGCCTCAGGATGGCATTGGCCACAATCTTGGTGCTGGGGCCCAGAGGCTGCACGAAGGTTTTGCGTGCCCATTTCTTTGGCTCCACACGGGCCTTGCTGGGTCTGAGGCTTTCAAACGAGCAGTCCTCTGCTTGTACCTGTGCCAAAGAGAGAGCAGCCTCTGGGGCACAGCAATGTCCCAGAGGGAAATGCAGGATCTCCCCGGTCCAATTCCAACAGCACAGGGCCCTCCAGGTGCCCAGGGCATGCTTCCCAGAAACTGAGTACCCCTAGAGGCATCAAACCAGAGCCTAAGACCCTGTCCCTGGGCCAACCGCTAATGCCTGAGTACCCACAGGCAGAAGGCTGTTCCCATGAGGGACTCAGTCTCCCCATCTCTAAAATGGACAGTGGTTCCCAAATATCTTTGAGGCTCTTTTTAATCTTAAAGGAAGCTCCAAAGTATAAAATTGATAAAAAGCTAAGCTGCTCTGGGAGAAGCCCCTATAATAGCCTCTAAGCATCTCTCTCCAACATGTACCAAAACTACTGGATGAGGTGACCTCAAAGGCCCTTCCAGCTTTAATCTGCAAAGATATGGCAATACAGAGACCGTACGAGTTTCCTGAATCCCTGCCATGAGCTCAGCGAGTGGGAGTGGTGATGGGTAAGATAGAATCCTCCAGGACGGAGCAATCAACTGGAGAGAACAAGATCAGCACCCCAGGCTCTGGAGTCAGATTACCTGGGTCTGATCTATCACTTCTTGGCTGTGTGACCTTAGGCAAGATGTCTAACCTCTCTGTGCCTCAGTTTCCTCATCTGTCAAATGAGGATAATTATAGAAACTATCACCTCCCCACCTACCTAGCTCCCGACCTCCTCCAGAACAAGTCACCACCGTCCTCTCTACTTCCTGGGGTGCTCTCCACCCCCCGCCCCAGGCCCTAAGTGATCTTGACCTACAGCTAAGAGAAAAATGAAAGAAGAGCATGTTCCTATTGACCACACCTTCTTAGGCAGCAAGGGTAAGGGGCTCTCAGAGGCGTTGAATTTGAGGACGGGCTTGAACACATTGACGTTCCAGAAGAGAATGTCCCCGTTGTAGGAGGCGGTCCCGAGGAACTGGTTCTGGTACTTGGCCACACTCAGGATATCCTCCGTGTGGAAGGTCTGCCAGTGGTGGCACAAGAGCGCCGGCTTGGTCTTGTGGAACCTGCACACATGGCCAGAGGTAAGAGGGCTGAGAGCTGAGCCTCAGTGCTCCATTGCAGCAGCACTGGCTACAGGGGGACGCTCGGGGGTCGGAGCAGGGCTGAAGTTCTGCCCGTTGACCTCATTTACCAAGCACCTACGATGCGCCTACTGTAAAGGCACTATCCTAGGCCTTCATGTAAACTAATCTTACAGAGCTGTGCCATTTGGGTCCGGTTAAGGATTCCGGTTTAGAAAAGGGGAAACCACTGCCCTAGAAAGGCCCTCTGAGGAGGAAGAGACCTTGCACACACGTTTCTTCCTTCTGCCTGGAATGTCCCTCCTACCCCAAGCTCTTTGCTGCTTCAGTAAGACCCCTTCTGCTCACTCTTCAGAACCCACTCTACCCGTGAAATCCTTAGATGAGCTTTTTCTGACCACCCCTGAGACTAAATCCAATTTCTGTCTCCTCCCCACAGAAACCTCTGCTCAATAGACTGTATCATTATAAATGATGTCGTTTGTTAAATGATGTTGTCTGCATCCCCCTAGAAGCTCCAGAAGGAAGGAGAACCCAACATTGTTGTTCACACGCATCCCCAGCACCCACCACAAAGCCTGGAGCATGTCGTCTTTAAGGAGCCGTGAGCGGGTGGGCGAGCAGAGGCAGCTTCGGACACTGCCCGGCACTCAGCTCCTGCTCCCTGCTCCAACCGCCGCAAAGCCAGGAGGAGGGGAACCGCCCACCCACAGCCGCCCTTGCTGCTCACATGAAACAAGTGATTCTCTTATTCCACCCGGTCACATAGAACACTTTATTCATATGGATGATCCCGCTAATCTGCGAAGAGAAAGCAGAACTCTAAGCGCCTCAGAGAAAACAGCTCTGAGCCCCGAGCGTCTTCCTGATCGTATGGAGCAAGAAGCCAACCCTCTCCATGTGATGAGAATTCTCTAGAGGTGATACCACCACATGTTTTTCAGGGCGTCTTCACATCCTGTTATCTCAGTTGATGGACTTAGAGGAGGCAGACAGGGCCGGTATCTGTGTCCACTTTATAGGGGATAACTGGACAACAGACAAGGGACTTGGCTAAGGTCAAATGACTGAGCGATAAGGTCTGACTAGTGCTCAAAGCCCTGGCTGCTTGACCAGGTGCTCCTTCTGAGTTGGTTAAAGGACTGTGCCGTAGGGGCTAGTGACAGGCTCAAACCCCAGAGTGGGACTGCTGGCCTTGCACTTTGCCACGCCCACAGACTGTCCCTCTACCCTGTCAGG
Organism: Miniopterus natalensis; assembly: GCF_054644295.1. Classification (NCBI taxonomy): domain Eukaryota; kingdom Metazoa; phylum Chordata; class Mammalia; order Chiroptera; family Miniopteridae; genus Miniopterus; species Miniopterus natalensis. The sequence continues at coordinate 13,743,979 of NC_142087.1, forward strand.
CATTTCTCAGATAGGGTTAAGCAGGGGTGGCTCTGAGGCACCTGCCACCAGTGCTAGGAATGCAATCCCAAGCTCTCATGGGTGGGGTAAGAAATGCTAACAAGCTGAAAGCAGGAGGAGCTAACATCTGTGGAACACTTATTAAGGACGGGTGTTATTACTGTCTTCACTTGTCCCGGAGGACACAGGCGCGGGAGGTGTGACGACGCACAACCCACGCGTACAGCCTTTCAGGGAGGCATAAAAAATAGCAGGCCCCGGAGTCCCAGGAGCTGTGCTTAGCTTCTCACAAGGCCCCCTGACCCCACCCAGTGGACCAGACTGACCTCCAGCTTGTCCGGGTTGGGGAAGCTCAGCAGGGACTCGCCAGTGCTGTAGTTCCACATCTTTATGGTTCCGTCACGCAAACCCGTGAGCAGGCACCGCTCGGACTCATCCAGGGACATGGCAGTAAGCTCCACTTGCTGGTCACGAGTCACAGAGAACTCCATCATCCTCTTGCCTGTCACGATCTCCCACACACTCACCATGCCACTCACAAGGCCGCTCACCACCTGCGGGGCAGGACACGGTCTGGGGCTCCCGCAGAGGCCGGTGTCCCCACGCCCAAGGGCGGCCTCCACCTGTCATGGCTGGGCCTAGCCTAGCCCTTCTCCATGCACCGAGAAGACAGGCGTTTGGGGATCCCTGCTGCCGAATCAACCCCCTCTTGAAAACAGGTCTTCCTCTACTCTGGAGCCCAGGGCAGTGCAACCTTGGCACAGCTGTTTTAGAAGAAGCCAGTTTGGTGAAATCCCCTTTAACTCAGAATTGACATTTATCAGAATCTATCCAGAGAAAATAATCTCTAATTCAGAAAAAAACTCTTTTGAAGCATCATTAATTATGGGGGTGGCACACAGGAAATATAATAACTGCCCCCTAACAAGGGAAGTGTTGAGAGTAAAAGATGGTCACTCTACTTGGCGCAACACTTGGCTGCCATCACAAGTGTTACAATCAACAACAGTAGCAGTGAGGCTATTTCAGAACAACCCTCCTGCTGAGAACGTCTAGAAAAGCTAGGGGTGGGGGTTAAAGCTGTCTGAAGGCCCTGAGGAGCCCAAAGTATGCAGGATGGTGGTGCCAGGAGCCAGGAAAAGAGGGAAGTGCTGAAAGATGAGCTCTGGGTTCATGTGGCCCAAGGTTACCTCTGCAGCAGATACAGCCTGCCCTGCCCAGAACCCAAGCCAGAAAAGGGGTCCAAGTGAAAGTGAGCAGAGGGCCTAGGGGCCTTTGCTGTCCCTACACCTCAGAAACCATGTGCCCAGTTGCCCTGTCCAGCCCAGAGGTCTCCACTCAGGACCAGGGTGCTGCCTGCAGCCTGGCGCTCCATCCCTTCCCATGGTGGACAAAGTTAAACTAGGGCTTCCCTGGGAAATGATGCCAAGGAACAGCACCCCCGTCCGCCCCTCCCCTCGGGAACCCTGCAGAGCAGCCCACCCCTAGTTTCCCCTTTCACATTCGCATAAAGAGGCTGCCTGTGCAGAACTGACCTGCAGCAGCCAGGGATGCACAGGCTCAGAGGGGCCAGGCAATGCGCTGACCGAGTGGTGGAGCTTCAATCTCACCTTGGGTCAGCACCTCTACAAGGCTGCTTCTCCTCCGGACCCTGCTGCCCTCACCACCATAACAGCTATGAGAGTTCACACCACCCTGCCACCTGCCCTGACTGCCCCTTGGATCTGGATACATCAGGAGGCCTGGGTCCTGCCCCAGGTCACCCGGCACTTCTGCTGGCCCCCCGAGATGAGCTGGCCCATTCACCTGCTTAAAAATCTTGCTGTAGAGGACAGCACACAGGGGCAAGCTGTAAGTAGTGGTCTTCTCCCCAGGTTCCCCAGGCCTCTCGGTCTCCATGTACCCTTTTAGGATCCCAATCTGTAATGAGGAGGGAGCAGTCGGCTATGCAGTCCAAAGGGCTCTGCCCTCCTTGACTGGCCCCAGGAGAAACTTCCAGTAAATTGAGACATCAAGGCATCCTGACTACACACAGGCCCAAGCCTAGCAAGGTCCCTCTCATCCCTACTCCATGTCCCCACTCCCTGAGATGGGGGCTTTCAAGCCCTAGTGTTCCTAGGGCCCCAAAGTCCAAGGTTCCCCATAACTTCTGAGAAGCATACAGCCTCAACCTGGGGTCCCCTCCTCCAGGAAGCCTTCCCTGACTACTACCCCTGCCCCAGGCTAGACTGAGGATCTTTTTCCTGCCCTCCATGAAGCACCAAGCTTATATGCCCATCATAACACTGCATTTTCTACTGACATTATTTCTTCTTCTACCCCGTAGGTTCCTCAAAGGATGGAACCGTGTCTAATTAATGTATTCTCTGCTCCTGACAAAGGGCAGGGGTTGATAATGTTTGAGGACCTGAAATGAACTTCAAAGGTCTATTCAATTCAACAAATGCCGGCAGCCAGTCTGGCACTCAGGAGAGAGGAAGGAAGCCACAACCTCCCATCTCAAGAAGCCTGCCATCTGGGGGTGAGCCAGCCAAGGGCACAAGGACGATGTATGTGTCCCCTGCCAGGGTGGCCTGGTCCACAGAGGGTATAAGGCCTCAGTCGAGCTACCCCTAACTCTCAACCACAAACAACACACTTGTCCCCTTTCTAGACCAAATCTTCCTATCTCCTTGCTGCTGGTTGTCCTGCAGCTCCCTCAGCTCCCATCTTGTTACAGGCCCCCCCACCCTGCACAGTCAGCCCCTGTGCTTCTCCCAGTCTGTCCTGTCCTCCAGGGTCAAGGTCAGGACAGACTGTGCACGAGCACCAGTTAAGTCAAGCTCACAGGTGGTCTTCACATCAGGTCTCTCCAGGTTCTCTCCTTTAGAGGGGCTGCTTGAGTATGGCCCTGCCTTCCTGAAGTTCACGATTTATCAGGAAAGTCATGTAAGAGTGACAGGATAGAGGTGCAAGACTGTGATAATGGGGAGGCACAGGTCCAAGGGAGCTTGGAGGGGGTCCTAACTCAGCCTGGGTGGTAGGGGGTGCTTTCAGGATATGCAGGTCAGAAAAAGAGCAGACGGAGCAGCACCACAGAGGGTGACAGGCTGGGTTCCTAGAAACACTCTTCCAGGAAATCCCAAGAGATGGGAGCCTCATGGGCCAGGCCATAGAGTCTAGCAGCTTCTTTTTCATTGTGTCATGAAGAGCAGTCTGGGGAGGGACAGTCGGTGACCATTCCTTGGGTGTCCCGTGGGACCTAAGACCCGGCCACAGTGGCCACCCTCTATGTGCAGCCCGGATGCCACCTCCCTCCCGCACAGCACTCACTGAGTAGGTGCTGCAGATGAGGGTGTGGTCGCTCATCTGGAAGTAGGCGCTAGTGATGGGGCAGTTTCCCAGGGCAAAAAGCTTCCCACAGAAGGACTGGAGGCATATGCATTCCTGCAAGTCCCACACGCGGATATTCTGGGGAATAGAAAACAGGTAGAGAGGAGAGTGGGACGCAGCTGGCACCTGAGGCCTTGTGATGTGAGCAGGGCCAGGGCCCACCGTGCAAGCACTTCCAATGCACACCCACGGCACTAAGTGTCTGCTCTGGCTCCTGACCCTGCGAGAGGGACACTGTTCTTAGGCTCATACAAGGAAACCGCAGCCTGGCTCTCTGCCCCCTGCTCCAGCCTTCCCCAGGAACTCTACCCTGCTCAAGCAACTGACAGTCAGGGGTGAAGGAGCAAGTGACACAGCACATGCCCTTGCAGACCCTCACAGCTCCCACTCCAGCCTCCTCGAGCAAAGCCAGGTGGGACGCAGAGAGTGCCTACCAACATTGTTGCCCAAAAGGCCCACCGGTCCCCAGAGGATCCCCCTCAAGTTTATCCCAGGTTGAGGAAGTATCCCTAGAGAAGCCCCTACAGAAGCCCCTCCAGGACACTCCTGGCTTAGAGGCATGGGCAGTGAGCTGGGAAGGCATGGACTTGGAGTCCATACCCTGGGGCTGCCCATCGCTGACCATGAGGACTTTGACAAGCCCATCCCCAATTCTTCAGCAGTGGTGATGATGCCCAGCTCCCAGGACTGCTGAGAGAATTCCAGACAACAGCAACTATGAAGATGTGTTGGGGATGATAATCTGGGTGATACTGAGGGTGCCAATTCTCAATCAACTGAGTCCCAGAAGACACAAACTTGTCCCCTGATGGAGGGCACCTGGAACCACTGGCTGCCTCCCCACACTGGCCAGAATGCCCCAGCAGCCCAGCAGATGGGGCACCACCCTGAACCAGTAGCTGTGCAGGAGCAAAGTGAACGGGATCCTAAGCTGGGGAGCCCTGGGCCTTGGAGAAAGTTCCAATTGGTTCCTGACAACCAGAGCAGTCAAGAAGAGATCCCTAGGAGAGCTAGAGGTGTAAGTTTGGGCCTGGGGGAGGGTAGAGGCAGGGAAGGGCTCACATGCATTGTATACCTACTGTGTGCCAGACATGACACTGCCCTTTTACCCCTAGTTATGCTCTAAGCCACTGACAACCATTCTGTGGATGAGAAGACTGAGATTCAGAAAAGGGAGGGGCGCCCGGCCGGGTGTAGCTCAGCAGTTGAGCATCGACCTAGGATCCAGGCGATAGGGGTTCAATTCCCGGTCAGGGCATATGCCCGGTTGTGGGCTTGATCAATGACTCTCTCATCATTGATGTTTCTATCTCTCTCTCTCCCTCTCCTTTCCTCTCTCTGAAATCAATAAAGATATATTTAAAAAGAAAAAAAAAGAAAAGGGAGGGCCATGGCCCAGGACCACAGCCAGGCTGACACCTGGGAAGCCAGTTCTGGTGCACTGCTCAGAGCTGGGCTCAGCCCCTCATGGTGACTCCACCCAGGCATCTTCCTCTAGGCCTTAGGCCAGGGGTGAGACCATGGGCAGGGAGCTCATACCATTACCCTGGGCCTCAGGCTCCTGCCAACTGCTGGTCCCTTGGCAGCCAAGCTAGATCATTATCCCCAGGCAAGTGTCTCTGCAGGAGAACAGGAGCTGGGGGGTTTGGGGGGAGGCTCCATGAGGGCAGCACCTTGTCCTTGGAGATGCTGAGGAGGATGCTGCTGTTCTTGCCGTTCACGAGGATGTGCGTCACCGAGGTCTGATGCCCCTTCATCAGCCACACAGGCTTTTTCGAGAAGAAGGGGTTCCACAGGCGGATGAGGGGGTCATAGCCACCGGTCACTGGTTAAAAAAAAGGAGTATCAGTCACTGGGGGTCTATGCTGGGACCTTATCCTTGGGCCAGGCGTTGGATCCCAACTGGGCTTGGCAGAGGGGGGACATTGCTACAATTCACCCCTCTGCCCCTCCCACCCTCCACCTCCATGCCAAGCACAGCCTGTGTTACTACACTATTCCAGGTGGCCATGAGTGGGGACCAGAGCAGCAGGAGAAGCCAGAAAGAGGCAGGAGGCTGCAAGGCCTCCTCCTTGGCTCTGATGGTCCCTACGCCCCAGCAGTCCTCACCCCAGTTCTGCCAGGTCAACAGCTTCTGTGTGACATGAAGATTACTTACCCAGGAAGTTCTTTTCTGGGCAGTAATCAAAGCAAAGAATTCCTTTTCTTAAATTCAGCACCGAAAACCTACAACAGAAAGGAAGAGAGGCTGTGGGGCTGGGAGCGGCCTCAGGGGAGCCACTGATCCTGGGGTGGGGAGGAGCTGGAGATAAACTGCAGGGAGGCCAGGCGAAGTCACTACCTCTCCACCAAAGGAGAGAAGCAGCCCCAGAAGCCCTGCCCGGAACACACCCTGCACCTGAGTCAGAGTCTCAGGTCTCAGCTCCGAACCAGCAGCTCATGGGAGAGGCACCCGCGTCCCACCTATAGTTGAAAGCAGCCAGAGAAGCAACTACTTACAGTAACACCTTTGCCTCACTCCACAGGCGAACTTCACTTGATCTTCACCTCAACTATGGTGGGACAGGTGTCTCCCAATCACAACACAAATCAAAAGGGAAGGAGTTCCAGGGCCAGGGAAAGGGAAGAAAGCTCCTGGGTGCCATGTCCT